>NC_141687.1:444658692-446066192 GCF_964263255.1 Lissotriton vulgaris | reverse complement strand
GCCCTTCGAACCCAGCAGAGCAAAGGCCGAGCGGCCCCGGACGCTCGTGCCCCCCAGTGGTCCGACCCGAGCAAGGAGGGGTCGGTGTGCGCCAGGTCCTCGGATGCTGCTGCCCAGCGCCGTTGCTGGGGTGTAGCAGGGTTGAGGTATGGGGTGAGGAGGTATTCACGGAGGGCGTAGCCACTGTCACCTGAATGAGAGGAGCAGAGGGTGATTGCCTGTGCTGCGCTGCTACCTAATAGCAATGTGACATTGTCGACAAAGTGTACTTACCAAGTAGGTGTCCTTCCCCAAAGTCTCCCCTGGCCAGTCGTGTGTGGAGGCCGCTGTGCCGGAATATGAAGGAGTCATGGCTACTCCCTGGGTACTGGGCCACAATGTCAGTGATGTATGTCTTAGCATTGCAGACCATCTGTATGTTGAGGGAGTGGTAGGACTTGCGATTGCGGAACATATACTCCGTGGCAGAAGGTGGGCAGATGGCGATGTGGGTACAGTCTATGCATCCGAGTACATGTGGAAAATGGGCTACATTGTAGAATTGTAGCTTGGTCAAGTCCATATCCTGTTAGCTGGTGGGAAATGTGATGTGACGGTGTAGCTGGGTGAGCATAGCGTCAACAAAAGTCTGGAGGCAGCGTGACATGCAGGGCTGGGATATCCCCCCAGCCACTGCTACTATCCCCTGGAAGCTCCCGGAGGCCAGGAGGTGCAGGCTACACAATACCTGCACATGTGTAGGCACCGCATTGGTACGCCTTGTTGGGTGCTGCATCAGGGGGTCAAGGTCCTGTATTAGCTGCATTATCATTTCCCCATTCAGCTTGTATTTTGCATATATCTGCTCTCTGGTTTGGCCCAGCAAGGTGACCCGCTGGCGGAAAATCCTGTCCTGGATCCTGCGTCTCCTCCGTGCTGCTCGCTGTAGCCTTCGACGCCTGACCACCATGTACATTCCTGGCATTGTGGAACTCCTAATGCTGCTGCTGATTGTCCTTATGTGTGATTGGTCAGCCTGAACCTGTTACTGATTGGCCAACGGTTTTTTAAAAGAATTTTTTTTATGGCTTTTATGGTTACCACCGGCTTTGAGTTGTCCTTAATTTGCGCCGCGCAAAATGCGATTTTTGGGTTTTTCGCTATTTGCGATTTTTCATTAATGCCGATTGCGATAGTATTGCGAATTCGCTATTTATTTCGCAGAATCCGTGGATTGTCGCATTTTCAGATTCGTTAATGCTCTCCTACTGGGATTCTGCGATTTTAACTGCGAATTCGCTATTATGTGTTTGCGATTTCGCAATTTTCATGTTGAATCCCGATTACGGATATTGCGCCCGCAATTGCATTTTCGCGGCGATTGCGGGTGCAATTTTGCTTCATGAATCAGGCGGTATGTGCTGCCCCAAATGTACTGGGTCGCAGTACACTTTTGCAAAATGGGTGTACCACTCATCTTCAGTAATGTGGTTCGATATGGGCTCTACTCCCCTTCTCTCAATTTTGTTTATCAAGTTCCAAAAAGTGGTCAAATCTTTCAAGCTGGCAGCTTTTTTAAGTTGCTGCCAGTGCTCTTCCTCCCACTCTTTTTTGGCCAATTTAATACTGATTTGATATTCCTTGTGGGCTAGCTTCACTGCTATTGGATCTTTGCTCATTATGAAGGACGAAATGGCCTTCCTCTTTGCCCTGCAGCCTGCCGTGTACCAGGGGGTCCCTTGTTGTGAAGTTTGATCTTTATGGGCCCTCTGGTCTCTCCCATGGTAAAAAAGGCACCAATCTTCTCTATTAAGCTTTTGTAGGAATCAACTAAATTAAAACTTGGGTCATTCGCCTGCAGAGACATGGAGGTCGCCAGAACTCTGGTTTCTAGTTGCACAAACTCTTTGATTCTAGTCAATTTATCCTCTTGGCACATAACTCTGTTCCATTTTAGCTTGCGATTACAGTGCGTGGGGATTACTTCAATGGCGATCATTAATGGGCCATTTGTCGCTCTACCCTCATTCCCCCCTTTAATTTTCATACAGAGTGGGTTGTGATCGCTATCTTGAGATTGTATAACCTCCATGTCCACTAGTATTCCCCAAGATCTGGTGTCCAGTAGGATATAATCGATGCGTGACGGGCAACTAAGTCTGTTATACGTCATTGCCCCCTTTGCGTCAGAGAGAGTCCTCCCATTTAGAGCACGTAAGTTGTGTTCTAATGTTAGAGCGTTTAGTTGTATCCCTCTTGGAGACTATTTCTTAATGGGTTCCAGATTTAATAAGGGAATAGACTGTCTTAAACCTCTGCACTGGATCCCACCAAATCTTCTTCAGCTAAAGGTTCATATGTGCAATTCAAGTATCCACCTACAATAATATTAGACAATGGAGGAAGACCTGCTAGTGCTGAATCAAGTAATGCTATCATAGGAGAAGATTGGCCACCCGGTGTGCCTCTAGCATATACACAAAACAATTCTATGGTTGTTGCTATGTGTGGACCTTTAAGTGAAATGTGTAGTATGTCATCTGTTGGTAACTTATGCACCGAGACAGTCCAATTTAGTGCCACACTAATCCATATATGGAGACCGCCTGATGGGCAGCCTCTCCCTACAGTGGTTACCGGGATAAAATAAGTAGCATAACCGTTTTTATAAAGTGGGATCAAACTCCATGTCTCTTGGAACAAGCAGATCTCAAAACTCTCAATGAATTGATTCCATTCTGGGCTATCCAGTTTTTTTAGGAGACCCGCTATGTTTCAAGAGACCAGATTAATTATTTTTACATGCTCAACTATGCATTTGGTAAAACCTTGGGGCTCACAACCTTCTTTCATTATGCTTTGTAAGGTATACTCTGGACCTCTGCTCTTTCCTGTCAGTCCCAAGAATTCTTTACTAGGTGGCGTCTCTTCCCCTGGCTCAATGTCACTTTCAATGGGTTTTAGGCTGGTACCTAGTTTTTCCTATTGGATATGTATGGAATAGAGGTACATTGTGAGATTGCGTGCCTTTCCCTAGTCAGTCAATTTTATTAAGGTCTGAGTCATCATAAGAGCTGGCTTTTGACCATAATGGAGACTGTCTAATTTGTATATTTGAATACGCCGGGGGGGAAGTTCTGTACTCCAGGGTCACTAAGTTTTCTGCCAGTGCTGTGTTACCCAATTGAATTTTGATACAATCTGTAGCAGAGCTAAACAGGGACAGTCTTGTAACTTTAACCATATCTTCCCAGATGACTGCGTGCATCCTCTCACATGGCGCAGCCAGTGAATAGCTTTGTTACAGATAGAATCCCTGCTCTCATATACATTTGGGCTAAGCCTCGGTACCCCTTTCATGTAGATGGTAGTGTTGCTGGGTATATAAGCTAAAGTGCTCTGGGCATTAAATCTTTTAGCCCCCCCTAATGACGGTTTTTCTACCTCCAATGGATTTCTCTGTTTTTTTTCCCCCATGTCAGTCTTTGCTCCGCTTGTTATATCCTGTTGCTTAACTGCCTCTGCGTAGGTGTTTGGAATACTGTTTCCCCCCCTTACTGCCCTATTGACCTCAATTTGAGGTGTATTTTGGAGGACCTGCCCTTTCGCTGTAATAGGGCCTGTTGATCGGGTAACTTGCTTAGTGACAGGTTTTGTCAATTTGGGCATCTCCACAGCTTGTTGAGCGCATTGTGCGCCCCTCAATCCAGTGGTTTTGGGGTCAGTTGCTGATGTTGATGGTGCATTAGCTGTTTTCGAGGTTGTAGCTATAGCTAATGGCTGGGGGGCACTTATAGCTGCGTTGCCCCTTGGTAGATAAGGTCTATCAGCATTTTCTTTATTTGTGCTAAATCCGTTCCTAAGGATCCCATTTTCTTTCAAATACTCCCTTTAAATTCCTGACAGATAGGGCAGTCTACGGTATTCTTGCTTGAACCAGTATCATGTTGCAATACCTCACACAGCTCTCTAGACTCCCCTTCTAGCACGGCATATCTATTAGTACAAACAATCTACTCCCACAATCTTTTCCCCACCCGGGTCAGGAAGCTCAGTTAATCCAGGCGGGACCTCCCCCCATTGCCCATTGCATCCCTGTACTGTTTGTGTGACATTTGGCGTTGGGGAAGTTAAGGGGGGGATGAATCTCAACAGCGGGGCTAGTACAATGCGGTTTCTTTAAAAATATATCCGGAATTACTTTATTCTTCTTCTGTGTGGTGCCCTTTAATGTGGTATCTAAACTACCTAGTTCTTCTACACTCGGAGCTCCCTTCAGTATCTCCTCACATTCTTCTACAATCAGTTGAATACTTGAGAGAACCCAGTTGGATGCAGCATGTTGTGCTTTTGATTTTTTAGCCTTTTCCCTTTTTTTGGGTTTGTAGAGTCGTGACCCCCATCTGCTATCTTTCTTTTGCCCATTTTACAATAACACCTAAGACCTTATATATGATAAAATAAAGCCCTCCTCTTTCTATCACTTTGATAGGCAACCACAGCGAACCCCAGACCCAACCAACAACCCTGCAATACCTTAATCACAAATACCAGAGGTCCGCTAGTCCAAATGAACGGGGGGTGGCCCAGCCCTGCCCTTGTCTGTCCTGGACTTTCACAGACTGTCCGCCCTTTGTCTGGGCTTCGTCCAGCGCGTCCCGCGCGCGTACCGTGGATGTAAGGCGTTGTACTTTTACATCGCATACCATTACAACCTGATTTTTACAACGCAGGATCTTTTACAACGCATGCCTTTACAACGCATGGCATTACATAGCAGATGCTATTACAACGCATGCCATTACAACGTAAGTATAGGTAAGTATATCTTTTTTTTAAAATTGTAAATAATTTAATTTAATTAATTTAATTTAATTAATTTAATTTATTTAAAGTCGTTTTTAAAAAATTTAACCCTAAAAATACCCCTGTACCCCTTAACCCAAACCTAGCCCTGAACCCTAAAAATACCCCTGTGCCCCAAAATACAAACCTAGCCATGAACACAAAAAATACCCCTGTACCCCATAACCCAAACCTAGCCCTGAACCCTAAAAATACCCCTGTACCCCAAAACCCAAATCTAGCCCTGAACCCTAAAAATACCCCTGTACCCCATAACCCAAACCTAGCCCTGAACCCTAAAAAATACTCTGTACCCCATAACCCACACCTAGCCCTGAACCCTAAAAATACCCCTGTACCCCATAACCCAAAACTAGCCCTGAACCCTAAAAATACCCCTGTACCCCAAAACCCAAACCTAGCCCTGAACCCTAAAAATACCCCTGTACCCCATAACCCAAACCTAGCCCTGAACCCTAAAAATACCCCTGTACCCCAAAACCTAAACCTAGCCCTGTACCCTAAAAATACCCCTGTACCCCAAAACCCAAACCTAGCCCTGAACCCTAAAAATACCCCTGTACCCCCTGTACCCCATAACCCAAACCTAGCCCTGAACCCTAAAAATACCCCTGTACCCCAAAACCCAAACCTAGCCCTGAACCCTAAAAATACCCCTGTACCCCATTACCCAAACCTAGCCCTGAACCCTAAAAATACCCCTGTACCCCAAAACCTAAACCTAGCCCTAAACCCTAAAAATACCCCTGTACCCCTTAACCCAAACCTAGCTCGGAACCCTAAAAATACCCCTGTGCCCCAAAACCCAAACCTAGCCCTGAACCCTAAAAATACCCCTGTACCCCATAACCCATACCTAGCCCTGAACCCTAAAAATACCCCTGTACCCCATAACCCAAACCTAGCCCTGAACCCTAAAAATACCCCTGTACCCCATTACCCAAACCTAGCCCTGAACCCTAAAAATACCCCTGTACCCCATAACCCAAACCTAGCCCTGAACCCTAGAAATACCCCTGTACCCCATAACCCAAACCTAGCCCTGAACCCTAAAAATACCCCTGTACCCCATAACCCAAACCTAGCCCTGAACCCTAAAAATACCACTGTACCCCAAAACCTAAACCTAGCCCTGAACCCTAAAAATACCCCTGTACCCCAAAACCCAAACCTAGCCCTGAACCCTAAAAATACCCCTGTACCCCATAACCCAAACCTAGCCCTGAACCCTAAAAATACCCCTGTACCCCATAACCCAAACCTAGCCCTGAACCCTAAAAATATCCCTGTACCCCATAACCCAAACCTAGCCCTGAACCCTAAAAATACCCCTGTACCCCAAAACCTAAACCTAGCCCTAAACCCTAAAAATACCCCTGTACCCCATAACCCAAACCTAGCCCTGAACCCTAAAAATACCCAAACACCCCAAAACATATACCCCAGTACCCCAAAACATATACTCCTATACTCATACTTATTTTTTAAGATTACTTAAATTAATATATTTAATTTATTTTATAAAAATACATAAATTAATATATTTATTTATTTTTAATATTAATAAATTAATTAAATAATGTTAAATAAAATATGAAATAAAATTATATACTAACCTATACTTACGTTGTAATGGCATGCGTTGTAATAGCATTTGCTATGTAATGTCATGTGTTGTAAAGGCATGCGATGTAATGGATCCTGCGTTGTAAAAGTAGCGTTGTAATGGTAGTGCGTTGTAAAAGTTGCGCTGTAACAGGTGTTTCCCGCGTCCCGTGCGCGTCCCGTGCTGCGGCTGTTGGGAGTTACTTCCGGTGTGCGAGTGGGCGGGGCTCCTCGCAGCTGCTAGCACGCACGTACTCCTGGTCACTCAAGTTCCGTGCAGTGAGCAGCGAGCGGCTTCACAACCTCAGCCCCCTCAGAAATGCCAGTCAAAGATTCCTCTATCAAGAGCCCCTGCAAGGGCAACAACAGCTCCGGTTTTGGACGGCAGGACAGACACAGCGGGACCCGCGCCAGCGGCTCCGGCAAGCTGTTATGTAGCCCCGGTGTGCGGGGGGCGGGGCTCCTCGCAGCTGCTAGCAGGCACAGACTCCTGGTCACTCGGGTCCCATGCAGCGAGCGGCGAGCAGCTTCACAACCTGAGCCCCCTCAGAAATGCCAGGCAAAGATCCCTCTATCCCGAGCCCCTCCCAGGGCAACAACAGCTCTAGTTTTGGATGGCAGTACAGGCGTAGCGGGACCCGCGCCAGCGGGTCCGGCAAGGTGTTATGTAGCCCAGGTGTGCGGGGGGCGGGGCTCCTCCCAGCTGCTAGCAGGCACGGACTCCTGGTCACTCGAGTCCCATGCAGCGAGCGGCGAGCAGCTTCACAACCTGAGCCCCCTCAGAAATGCCAGGCAAAGATCCCTCTATCCCGAGCCCCTCCCAGGGCAACAACAGCTCTAGTTTTGGATGGCAGGACAGGCGTAGCGGTACCGCGCGAGCGGGTCCGGCAAGGTGTTATGTAGCCCCGGTGTGCGGGGGGCGAGGCTCCTCACAGCTGCTAGCAGGCACGGACTCCTGGTCACTCGAGTCCCAGTGTGGCGAGCGGCGAGCGGCTTCACAACCTCAGCCCCCTCAAAAATGCCAGGCAAAGATCCCTCTATCCAGAGCCCCTCCAAAGGCAACAACAGCTCCGGTTTTGGACAGCAGGACTGGTGCAGCGGGACCCGCGCCAGTGGGTCCGGCAAGCTGTTATGTAGCCCCGGTGGGCTGCCTTGATACAACATTTTGGTGTCCCTCTGTTGGGTGACTCAGTTGACATCCCTCTGCATTTGTCTCCATCTATATATGCAATATCGCTCGGCGATACTGCGAAAAGGAGTTTTAACTCGGATCATTGAACCAAGCTATTTAAAAAAAACTAAATGTAAGGTTTGTTGGGCCCTATTATCGGTCTGGCAAAGAATCCGTCGCCATTTTCTCATTTCAAAGATCAATTATTATACCCCATTTAATGCTACAGTATGTTATGTTATGTTATTTAATTATTTCTATAGCGCGCGGCTACTCAAAAAGAGTGTCCCGGCGCTTTAGCGGAGAAAGAGACAATGCTGCAACATAAAAAACATAACATCAGAAAAAACTAACGGAAGAGTGGAGCAAATATTCAAGGAGGACAGGCTACTGAGTAAACAGCCAAGTTTTAAGGCCTTTCCTAAAAGCCAGTAGGCTGGTGGCTCCCCGCAGGGTCAGAGGTAAAGAGTTCCACAGCTGAGAAGCCAGCAGTCCAAAAGAGCGGCCCCCGAGGCGCGCTTTCTTGACCCGGGGGACAACAGCAAGGTGCAGGGCTTCCGACCTCAGAGACCTGGTCGGGTGGTAAAAGACCAGTCTCTTTTGGAGGTACTTGGCTCCCTCCTTATGGAGAGCTTTGTAGGTCAAGGTCAGCGCCTTGAAGGCAATCCTCTTGCGGATAGGAAGCCAGTGTAGAGTTGCCAGCAAGCCAGAGGTCCTGGAGCGCCTACTGAGGCCAAAGATTGCCCTTGCAGCGGCATTCTGTACCACTTGAAGCCGCTGCAACAAGTACTCTGGAAGGCCCAGGTAGAGAGCGTTGGAATAATCCAACCTGGACCCAATCAGAGCCTGGACAGTAAGCGTCCTGTGTTCCACGGATAACAGAGGAAGAAACCTCCGCAGCATCCTGAGGATGCCAAAGCAAACGCCCGACACCCCCAAGATCTGGGATTTCAAGGTGAGCCTGTTATCCATCTTCACCCCCAGATTCTTAGCAACCTGAGAGGAGCAGGACGGAGGGAACATATCCCGTGGCCACCAGGTCTGCCAGTCCGGTTCTGTGTCGCACCCAAAGAACAGAACTTCGGACTTGTCGGAGTTGCACTTAAGGCTGTTTAGATGGAACCAGTGGAAAACAGCCCCAAGGCAATCCCGAATGCTCTCCCCTTCAAAGTCGCCTCCTCTCTTACAAGAGAAGAGGAGCTGGGTGTCATCCGCATAGGATACGATCTGGGCACCATGCGACTCCACCAGTGCCGCCAAGGGGGTCATAATGATGTTAAAGAGGGTCGGGCTCAAGATA
Source organism: Lissotriton vulgaris (assembly GCF_964263255.1). Lineage (NCBI taxonomy): Eukaryota > Metazoa > Chordata > Amphibia > Caudata > Salamandridae > Lissotriton > Lissotriton vulgaris. The sequence goes on along the minus strand of NC_141687.1, from coordinate 446,057,271 downwards.
GAGCCCTGAGGGACCCCGACTCCCAGAGGCGGCATCACGGCGGAATCCGGTGGGGCCCAGATCGACTGCCGGCGGCCGGCAAGAAAAGAAGAAAACCAGTCGAACACCGTCCCCCGTATGCCTATCTCGAAAAGTCTGTCGAGAAGACCATGATGGGGAACGGTGTCGAACGCCGCCGACAGATCTAACATCACCAGCATGACTTTGCCCCCAGAGTCCAGAACCCCTTTAATGGTTTCCGAAACCTCCAGGAGCGCAGTCTCAGTACTAAGATGGGGACGAAAGCCCGATTGGGTGGCGTGCAGGATCTCATTAGATTCAAGAAAGTTGGAAAGCACGCCCTGGACGTGTTTTTCCAGAATCTTCGTGAGGGCCGGCAGCAGGGAGATTGGCCTATAATTAACCGGGGCCTTCGGATCTAAACCAGGCTTTTTAAGCAATGGAATCACCATTGCCTGCTTCCAAGCCTGCGGGACCACACCAAGCCTCAGCGAAAGATTTAAGAGCGGATTAGCCAACGGGTTAATCACCTCCGCAACTTTCGCCAGAAATTTTGCGGGGCAAGGGTCGAGGGGAGAACCCGATTTTAAGTTGCCCATGAGAGCCAGGGAGACCGGAGCAGAGATAGAAGGAAACACGCTCAACGTCGCCCCTGGCCCGACCTGTGGCGGTGTGGAGGTGTCAGGTTCAGTCTGGCCCGCATACACTGGTGCCAAGAATGACTCCTGAATGCGTTGGATCTTACTCGTAAAAAAGTCCGCAAGGTCCGTGGCCCAGGTACCAGATGGTTTTTGGTCCGAGGTGTTAGACCAAGGTGAGGTGAATTCTCTCACAATGGAGAAAATCTCCTTACAGGAGTTGGAAGCCGCATCAATTCTCCTGGCTAGGTAGGCTTTTTTTTCCATACGGATGTCCCGGTGATAGGCCTTAACCACCGTTTTGTAGGTCAACTTGGCACCAGAGTCATATTGTGCCCGCCAGGCTCTTTCGGCTACCTTGCACTGCTGCCGCGTAGCCGACAGTGCAGCGGTAAACCAAGGCGCAGAGACCCGTTTCGGTGTTGGGCGAGATGTTACTTCCGGGGCGAGATCGTTAAGCCTATCCAGTAGCCAGTCATGCATGGTCTGCAGATCCCTGTCTAGGTCACCTGAGAGAGGGCATGGATGGGCTTCAGCTGCCTGAGCCAGCATCTCCGGGGTGACACGATGGAAAGCCCTATAGACACGACCCTGTTGATGTGCCGGGATAGGCACAGATTTAACTATGCCCTTGATCACAAATTTTGCAAGAAAGTGGTCCGACCATAAGACAGGGGTGATCTCTATCCCCTCAAGAGGGACAGACGAAAAGACCTGGTCGAGGGTATGCCCCTTATCATGTGTGGGCTCCTGAAAATAGGGGAAGAGCCCCAACGGGGTCAGCGCCTCCGACAGTTTGGCGGCCGCCGGATTGGATGAATCATCCATCCGGAAGTTGAAATCGCCAGCCACGATGAAATGTTCGGCTTTCAGGGCCAGCTCCACCAGCACCATATCCAGATCTTCAAAGAAGGTGCCGGGGGAACCCGGTGGTCTGTAAACAAGCAGTCCCTTAAAGGATTGGTGGGGAGACAGAGAGATAGAGAAGGCTAGGGTCTCCGAGCCACGGATGTCCATAGCTGACAGGATCTCACAAGGAGTTCCTTTTCGGACCACCAGCGCAACTCCACCTCCCCTTCCATTGGCTCTATCCTTTCTGAAGATGTTGTAATCAGGCGGGATAGCCAGAGCGACGTCTGGGTTAGAAGAGTCGCCCCACCATGTCTCAGTGAGCATGAGGCATAGTGGTTTATCTACATCGAGAAGCTCATAAATGTCCTGCGCATGTTTGCAAGCTGACCTGGTGTTCAATAGCATGCATCCGAAACCCGTACTCGAGATGTTAGTGCTCGGCCGTGCAGAGAGCGAGCGGGTGGGCCGCCAACCACAACCCGGACAGCGGGATTTCCCGTTGTAGCGCGCAGGAAATACAGTACGGCAGCCATAGCCATGAGGAAGAAATGAGCGAAGGTCGCTAGGGGAATAGCGCAAGACGAGGGTCCCAGGAGGACACATACCTGGTGGTAGAGTCCCACCCGCCGCTCCGCCCGCCTCCGGGACGCTGACGGGCAGGACTCTGGCTTGACTCCGGCGAGAGTCCGGCGCTCCCGCTGCGCGTCACCGCTGCGCGCAGGAGGCGAGCTTTAAGTAGGGCTCACCTGTGATGCAAATGAGCGCTAGAGCATTACAGTATTATTACCTCTAATATTTCAAGAGGCTGTGATTATCAAATGGAGCTCTGTTGGGGTGAAGGAAATTGGGGATTTGGCTCAGTTAAGTCAGATGGCTTCATTCTCCTATCTGAAGGAGAAGTTTCACTTACAATCTAATAATTTTTTTAAATATTTACAGCTTAGAAGTTTCCTCAATCAGAATCTTCCAATGAACCCTAATATGTACGATAAGATCGCGATTGTTGAATTAATACGAAGAAAGTCCACATTAGGGGCTCTGTATCACTGCCTTCTCTCTCAACTTCCAGATGATTTAGAGGCTCAGAACAGTATGTGGCCGGGTAAATTAGGGGTTTCATTTGTAGACTTAAAATTTCCGTTAGAATTAGCCAGGTCTGTTTTGGTCTCAGGTACGCTTCGTACTCAAAGCTATATGTCAATGTTCATACTCCTGCCAAACTAGCTAGCTGCGGAGTTGCCAGAGGTGCTAAAGGGTCTTCTTGTGCTAGATGTAAACTTTTCTCTGCTGACTCTGTTCACATGTTTTATGCATGCCCTGTTTTACGTTCTTTTATAAATGAAATTGAAGCCTTTATTAATCAGCTAATTGAAACCCCAGGTAAGATTTCAGCAGAGCTAATAATAACTAGCTATGAACATTCAATGGCCTCTGAAAGAACAAGATATATTTAAGCTTTTCTGTTTAGTGCAATGGCCATGATCAGACTCTGTATTACATCACAGTGGCTTATTTATTTATTTATTTATTTATCGGCTTATATAGCGCTATGAATAAACTCCCTAGGGAGTATCTCCGCGCTGTAACTGCCGGTGCAGAGCTGAAAAAGGAGCAAATAGTTAAAAAGTACTGTGAACAAGGAAACAATTTAAAATGAACCAAACAAAAACGTTTTTAAATGTTTTCTGAATTGACAGTGGTCATTACATTGCCTTAATGACAACGGAAGTGAGTTCCACAATTTGGGACCTACGACAGATAATGCTCTACCACCCAACCTGGTTTTCGTGATCTTAGGAACATTTAGTAGCAATTGGTCACTAGATCTAAGGGCACGGATGGGAACATAAGGAATAAATTTGTTCGCCAAATACTCAGAACCGCCCATTTTCTGCCATTCGAATGCTACAATGCTTGCATGGCATAAATTGGGACGTCAGTCCAGCTGTTGAGAGGAACTAGAAGGCGTTTGATTGCCTGTAAGAATTGGGCACCATTTGAGAATTGGCTGTCTAGCTAAAATTTACTTTAGTGTACTGTATTGTATAACACTTTTTTTCTATTTCTTCTTCTTTTGTATTTTTCCATGATATTTCTTTGCTCTCTTATGTATCATCTTATGTCTTATGTCTCCTGCCACCATGTTTTCTTCAATTGAAAAATAAAAATAAAGTTTAAAAAAAAAGACTGTTGGTAATTTCCAAAGTGTCCTCGATATTGTTCTGTTCTCTATCCATAATCAATTTCTTATGTTGTAGGTCCTTGAACAAAAACATAAACACTTCATTTTATCAGTTTTCGTAATACATAACACAAACTAGCTATTTTGGGCTTAAAAAAATATTATATAAGTACCATTGTCTAATAATATTCCAACATTAGAGTTTTAGTACTTTTTAAGGTTATATAAATATAATTATTTATATGGATATCCTGTTCTTACGTTTTCTTAAATTTTCAAACCAGTCACTCCTTTTGACTATAGTAAAAGACTCAGGCTGTTATAGTAAAATGCAGTACTAAAAAATGTAGAATATGTCCATTCATCTTACCCGTTCCAAACTAGTAAATGTGTTTTAGTAAAACACAAGGAATACTGTTGTTTGTCCAGAATAACACTGTGTATCTGTGCATATTTAGGTACCATTATCACACTAATTTTTGAATACTTCATGTATTTTCACAACCAATAATTCTTAAAGACCTATACAGTACTCACCTTTTAACATAAGAATGTAGTGTTTCCTCATATAGGTTGAAACAACTCACAGGAACAGGTATAGAACAACACTTCAACACAAAGTATTATGTATGATGAGGACATATTTACATAGAGAAGAAAAACTACACACACATACTTATCCTGTCCTTCTAATCATAAAAGAAGGAGTATTTGAAAACACTGTCTGTGACATATTTTATGGAGAATAATATGATAATATGATCTCTTTCAATCGTAAAACTCTCTGGTCTCTACTAGTCAATCATGTCTCTCTATTCAATACCATACTGGTACGTTGCAGAAAGCTGTTCTGAAGCCAAGTTTCATTTTAAAAATCTCTATTGTAAAAGTGTTTGGCATTTTTTAAATATATGTTCAACGATAGTTTGTCCTCAGGTACACTCAGTATATATATTGCCCGCCATCACAACCTCAACATCATCTCCTAAGCCGACGTCACCCAGCTCAACCTCTCCCTCACCAAGGAGCCACATACCACCAAAAGCAACCTTCATGAGGGAATGAAAGCCATGGCCAACTGCATAAGGATCAGCTCTCTAAACCTCAACTCGGACAAGACGGAAATACTCATTCTCAGACCCACCCCCTCAGCCTGTGCCAACTCCCGGTGGCCGACTACACTGTGAACAGTACCAGCACCTACCGACCATGTACACAACCTAGGATTCATCCTCAACTCCTCCATCTCCATGTGTAAGCAAGTCTGGACCATCTTCTCATACTGCTACAACACCCTACACTTGCTCCGCAACATTTACAAGTGGATCCTAATCAAAAGAAGTAGAACAATGACAAAGGCCCTCATCAGCAGCAGACTACACTATGGCAACACACTCTACACAGGAATTCCAGCCAAACACGTACAACGACTACAACAAATCCAAAACACCTCCGCCCTACTTATCATCAATGCCCCCTGCTGCAGCGACATCACCCACCAGCTGATACACCTACACTGCCTCAACATCAACAATAGGACAATTTTCAAGATCCTCACCCTCACTCAAAAGTGCTCTACAACACCAGACTAGCCTACGTTAACAACAGTAATCCTGAAAGGCCACATTTTGTTACTAACATTTTGGCTTTAAAAATATTAGGTAAGAATTTAGTAACTCTTTGGGCAAACGTTGTTTAAAAAACAATTGACTATCGTTATAATATATCCAACCTTTCAGACACTTTAAATAAACAGTGTAATGTCCAGATGTTGTGGAAGGACCATAATGTAAAATAATTCCTACAGCTACAAAAGTTCTTCCTGATATTGATACTTGAGTAGCAACCACATTTTTAATTACATTTTCCAATTTTCTTTCATCAGCACTACAACATTGCAGTATTAAAATTACATACTGCCCATATCTTTGTATACCTAATCTTGATAATATTTGTGATTTACATTGGCTACACTCCATGTTTTGACTTGCTCTTCTAACTAGATTGTTAAAAGACACTGATTCACAGTCTGGTAAAGTCAAATATATAAATCGTTCAATGTCTATGTTAGTACTACATGTAAACAAACAATTTTCACAGTCATGTTGCCATTTATAAGAAAGGCCAAAAAGATTTTCAATATCTATACCTTCATCTTCCAATACATCAAGCATATACATTAGAAATTCCTGACAATCTTGCTGAATATTCTACGTATATTGAGTAGAACCAGAACATATGTCCAAAACATTTCGAATATCAGAAACACTTTGTATTTTACTTTTATCTCTACTACATTTCTCATAAACAGAATACAAAAACAAACAAAATCTTTTTTCCAGATTTTCAACAATTTGCTGTTGCAAACTTTCAAGAAAATAAACAAAATTGCAAGAAAGACCTCCCCGTACCGTGGTACCAGAAGCCTGGTGCTGCACCCATCTGCCCGAGAACTCGACGCCCCTCACAGATCCATGAGTAAGACCCGGCTTGCTAAGAAGTAGTACGTCCCGCAGGCCTGAACGGCGCCTCGCCCCGTGAGCTGAACCGATCCCGGATCGCCGCAACCCTCCACAGTTTAGCTCCTTCACCTCGCTCCTCGAGGGGGATTGAGCCGGAGAGAGCCTCTGGAGAACAGTCGGCCTCATTCGGGGTTCGCCCTCACAAGTAGCCGCACCTGAAACGCCTCGGACTTCCACCAGCAAGGTACAATTGAACTCCGTCTCGAGTTCATATTGGATCCAGGGTCCGCAATGTTCTTCTTTCCCTGTCATCGTACCTTGCTAAACAATGAACACTGAAAGACTAAGTTTGCCTATTGTAATCTGGTGACCTCAATTTACTAAACGTTATTTGGTCTTGTGATAATCCTGCTTGAATCTATCTTTTATATAAAGTATACTTATTTTTGATACAATCATACAACTGGTGTCCATTTGTGGTGGGTCAGTGGGTTTACTGTGTATGATCATGAATGCTTAACTTACTATCGCCCTGAGGATTAGCCTTGTCTGCTCGTGTCACACTACCTAGAGGGTGAGCAGGGGTTATTTGAAGGAGTAGTTCCCTTGCCCTGACGTGGAGCTGAGGGTCCTTGCTTGTCACAAGTGCATACCTGTGCCAACCAGAGACCTCCGGTTCCAACAATCTCAATTTATGCAATTAATGAAATCAACAACTTTACCCATTGCTCCATTTACTAAACATTTTTCCACATTCAAATTAGATCGTAAAATTACCCTACAGTTTACACATGCATATGAATTTTTATCTAAACCAGCAGTTTTACTTATCGATTTTTTTAAAGAATCCAATTTCCCCTTCAACTTTTCTGTCAAAATAATAGAGATTCCCTCATGCTCCATTTTATCAATAGCTTCCAATTTTATAATTTCTTCATTTTCCAACTATAAATTTCTACATTGAATATAGAACATTCACGCAGTGTTGGCATTAAGCAGATTACAGATTTGTTTTCTGCTATTCTCATATATGTTTTATCAGGAACAATATTTTCATTTGGAAACAAATTGGAAAGTAATCTTCTCTGTAGCGCATGTTTGCCATGTTCAGTCACTTTTCCAAATATTATATCTTAAAGAATAATTCCATAATCAGCATCATTTGCCTGTCGCATATTTGTGATAAGTTCCTTATCCTCAAACTATGACCAAATATTAGCATTTCCAATTCTCCCTAAAGACTTTCTGGTATCTTCATGCGTCAGTGTTTTAAACACTGGTTGTCCTTTTACAGGAGTAAGTTGTAGTAGATCTCCAAAAACTATGGCGTGTTTTCCTCCAAATAATACGTCATACTCTGTCTTAAGAATTTGTTGCATTCTTAAATGCACAAAGGCAAGCATTAAGTTTGATAACATGCTTACCTCATCAATAATTAGAAGTTTCATTTTCTTCAAGACTTTTGAAACTTCATAACAAGCTTCTCCAGATAGCTTGTGGTATTCCAATTTGTTTTAATGCTCTATTGGTAACATTAATAAACGATGAAAAGTAATTCCATTAATATTGTGTGCTGCCAACCCAGTTGGAGCAGTGACAACACAAGACAAATGCGACTCAGCTGTTTTCTGTAGATGAGTTGTAATTACTTTAATTAAAAAAAAATCCTATTCCAGCTTTTCCACTCACGTACATTCAGATAGGTTGAAATGATGAGCAACAGCACTCTTTTTTTTCATGAAGTAATCCATGGTCAATCTGTTCTCTCACTTTGTCACATATTTCTTTCTGCTCAACATTTAGTTGTTCTTCCAAGTTTCCTAAGTTTGTTACAACTTCTTGAGCTTGATACATTGCTGTTTCCACCTCATCCATTGCAGTTGCTGCTTCATTTTGAACAATTGGTTCTCCTAGTGGATCCTGACTCAACGGAGCAGAAGTGTGACTGTCTTGAGAACTGTGGCTTCTTGCGCAATTTCGTCGTTCAACATTTTCACATAATTAGCAAAAACAGGACATTGTATACTATCTTTAGTTGCGTTAAACGAATCTTCATAGCTCTTAAAATCTCCAAGTAATTCCAATTCTGAACGCTACGGCTTGAAGAGTTGCAAAAGAGCTAAATAGTAAAAATCCCTTTTGTCAGGAGTTTCGTAACTCAGTTTACAGTGGTTAATCAAATATCCTTTTCTTTGCTTCACCAAACATCCTTCAGAACCAATCACAGCATATATACCATTATTGATCTTTTCTGTAATATTCTGATTAATAATATAGTTTTGCAGCACTTCATAGAGACAAATATTCTCAAGATGATGACTTCTATTTGGATAATATGTATCCAACATATTTGTTTTCACAGCTCTTTTTCAGCTAAATATTCAATTTCTTGTACAGATTTAAGTACTCGATTTCGTGTTGCAGCAAGACCTAGACTCACCCAAATGATTCTTCTAGATTTGGAGTATAGACTTGCAGATGATAAGTGATCCGAGCATTCATATGCTCCAATTTCTTGATGAGATAACAACTTCAAACTGTAACTATATAAATTCTTAATAAGACTCTTCTCGTGGGAAATCTCTTCCCACATTTCCTTCAATTTCGTCTTTTTTGATTTTGTTATGCAGGATGTTACATATCGAGCAACAGCAATGGAATTGTCTGCAACGTATTGAATATCCATGTTAGCATTCCACATGGACAAAATAAATGGGTTGTAGTCATTTATGTATTTTGACTCTTCATTTATTCTTAAGTTGTAGGTATTTTTGGGAGACTTCCTTGTGATAGTATGTCGCAAAGGTGACATAATACTGTTCACTCTTCCATTTGATATTACAGGACGTGGAAATCCAAAACGATATTTGGTGTTGAATTTGTCCTTAGATTTGTACTTTCGACGACAGTATTTCCCACAACGATGGCTTTGGAATCGTAAGACTTGCTGTATGACGTCCTTTTCACCTGTGCTTTTGGGTATAGCACATGTAGCATATTCTTCAATAAAAGACAACACAGTATTGAGGAAATATGAATTTTATGGTCAAGATGTGTTCCCTAGCGCGCACCCCACCGTCTCCATGTACGAATTAAGGTGCATGTAACTTCCCTCCTGTACCAGCTATGAAGACGCAAATACATTTGCGTCCAACGTTAACATGTCCTCTTTCAGACCCACCCTGAATGGGTTGAATGGTCCGTTCCTAAGTATGCTATGCCAACGTCTTTTTGTAGTGTACTTCTACGTTTTTCAGCTCTAGCTGAGTAGGCCCTGAATTTCTGCCACCGAGCCTCTTTCTTGGCTTCTGACTCCAAGGGGCCTCTGCCCAGGCTGCCTCTGTACCCGTGAACTCTGACTTACTTTCAGCGCGGCCCCTCGCGCTCAGCTCAGCCTGCTGCCTGCCAAGATTGACTATAACCTTCGAGTTATCTGTTCCGCTCCTCGAAAATACATTCCTGCCTACTAGCTTCAGTAAACATCCTCCCAGCTGCAGAGCCAGAGGGCCGACCTGTCTCAGTGCAAGTAATTCATAGCTCCTGTTACCATGCTTCCATGGAAGGCCCCGTGCCCCACGCTTTCTCATGTAGACACTTAGGCGCTTATACACGCATCCACAGTTAGCATAAGAATAGCTTCTGCCCTAGAAACCTTTCCGCTCAGATAATATGGTTCCTAAACATCAGATATCAGATATGATAGACGTACAAGTTGATCTGACATGCCAGACTTCTGTCTCTTTCCGTCAGTGTAAATGTCAAGTCCCCTGCACCCCTCCAATCACACGTCATGCAGCTGCGCGCGCATCCAAGCTTCCGATTTCTGCTGACATTGCCACATTTCTGCTTAGTGCCACCCACCCGTGACACCTATCAGTGACGTTTCTAGCACACACCTCTAGTTCACGCCTCTTGATTACGTACTAGTACCACGTGCATACTGTTATCTTGTCTTCTCTCAGCTGTTACGCCTCCTGCACTGTTGCTTATGGCATGAATTAAGTATATAAGCTATGTACTGTTAATAAAATGTAGCGCTCTATCCCTTCTGACACCCCTGTGGTGGTCAGAACCCGATATCCTGGTCATGACCATTCCTTTTTAAGGAATAAAACCCCTAAGAAACTCTAACACCACGGACTCTGTCTTTTTTCTTCCGATCTGAGTTATTATTGGTTAAATACTTACCTGCATAGAAATTAAGAGAGTAAATTAATTATTTACATCATTTTGGCGCCCGAATAGGGACCCCTCCCCCACCTCACGCGCCGGTTGGCGCATTGCAAGCTCTGTCCCCTGCCATCAGTTAGATGGAACCTACGCGTACCGGCAGGATTTCCTGCATCTCCCTCTGACCCACGGAGGTGACGAAGACTGCGATCAGTGCCCAGACGAGGCGGTGAGGAGTGCGGAGGATCCCGACCAGAGCCTAGCCGAAAGAAGCAAGGTCCGAGGTGTCAAGAGGCCCACCAGGTTTCCGAGGTTTTCCGAAGTTTTCCGAAGTTTTCCGAAGTGTCGAGTCGAGTCCAGTCGAGTTTTCCGAGGCTTTCTGTTCCGTGCTTCCCGGTGAGTACCATTGCTGGGACGTATCTAGACGGGTTTGGGTACACAAGTCCGGTCTGCACTGTTTTTAGGCAGTGTATCTGTACTGTTTAGCAGTATATCTAGTATTCTGAATTTCTGAATTTCTGCACTGTTACATCAGTGTATCTGTACTGTTTTAGCAGTACATCCAGTATAGGGGGTAGTCATCTATGTTTCAAATGTCTTTTCATGTGATTAATGTCGTGGTATGAATGTGAATGTGACCGTTTTCATGTGAATTATTGTGTCTCTTGTAAAACTAGCCATACCCAGTATTAAGTAAACTAAGGATTGAGCATTCAGTAATAAGTAAGCAAAATGCAGTTTTTCAACAAATTAAAGCAGATAGGAACTAGGAAAGGGATACTAGAGGAAGAAATTCCTATCCCCCCTAGGGACACTCCAGGTAACTTTATGTACCATAAACATGGCATAGACGCCATATTGTATCTAGACTTATGGACTGACTATACTAAACACTTAGACGAAAGACACCGATGGCCCGTTAACGGAACATGGGATGCCGAGTGCATCATGAAGGTAGAGGAAGCACTATGGAAAAAGAAAGCCAGACAATCTCAGAAAGACGCCATAGAATTTTGGCGTAAGGAATCACATAAACGTGCTGAAAGAGCACTCCGTAGAGAAGACAGACTTAAAGAATCAGAGAAAGCACAGGAAAATGAACTAGTTACCGAGGGGATTCGAGTAAAAAGTGAACAGATAGACCGCGCACGACATAATCTTGTGAATAGTATGTATCTTGTGGCCGAGGGTACACCTGAGGCCCTATCAGAAATACCGAAAAATTTACCGTCACCATTAGTTCCAACTAAAGTAATGCATAAGACTACTAAAGACATATTCCTAAATTCATATTTAGAGGATGTAGTACCAGCTTACACCAATCTGCCTGTTCGTGCCCTGCCTACTGACAGGGACGGGGGTGGCACCCCGCCCCCAGATCATGTTCCGCCAGTACCACAACAGACCTCCCCCGTTCCGCCAGCCCCGCCACTTCCTGTACTCAAAACAGACCTACCGAAACCACGTTTGCCTGAACTAACAAAACGACAAATTCAAGTACAAAAACAGACTCCACAGGGAGATAATGCACAAGCTTCCGCTTCAGGGGGTGCGACCGCGGGTCCTCGGACTCCGCCATTGACACACAGATTAAATCTCAGGGATATACAGAGTCCTCTCACGTTCAGGTCACCCCGCTTGGACGCATTCAAGGAAAACATTTCAGTTTGTAGATACGATCCAGTACCCGGTAAAGACGATCTAATGATATTGGCATCACTACGGTTAAGATCTGCTACTGATATCTTGCTATGCTATGTAGGAATGAAGGACCGTCTAGATAGAATATATGAGTTTGTTCAGACAGGGAAAGACCCTGACAGTATCAAGAATGCCATGGAAAACCAGAAAGTTGACATTCAAGCACAGATACTACGATTTTTCATAAATTGTCTAATAAGAGAACGAGATAGGCCTGGAACAGATCAGAGTGAATTAGATGCACTGAACAAGTGGGGTCAAAATATAGCCGATGGAAAACATGACAAGGGGACTTGCATAGCCAGTATGTATAGGAAAATTAGAAAAGCAGTGATAGCAGTACACGAAAAGGGCAAAGAACAAATTTCCTCCGAGGAGGAAGAAGAACTTGTAGAACCAGAAAGGACTACGGATACTATAGCGTATGTAGGTAAGGGAACTTACCTTAGGAAGGGCATCCGTCCGGAAAACAAGAGAGTCTTTCTCTCTGCTTTAACAAATCCGAATTCGTCTGAACATCAGTTCCAGGAAACTGATAAAAGGCTTCGAGACCGAATGGGGTACCATGTACTCAATTCTATGGATGAACAGGAACTAGCCCGGTCAGCCGTATTATGGGCCGAAAATCCAGACATGTATAATGATGATACATTAGCGCAGACATTCCTGAACCTCTCCCCAGACGAACAGAAATTAGCAGGTGTATACATGATTCAGCACCTCCTCATCAAGTACAGAAACCATCATTCCGACCCAGGTCCCTTACACGAAACACTAGAAGCACTACTTATGGACAGATGGAGAGGTTTCAGTACCAAGTTAATACAAATAATTCTAGAACAACGACATAAATATAACACCTTCATAAGCTCTGAATATGTTCCCGCCCCGCCTCCAGAAAGGAAAACGTACCACATGCAATGCGGGGGTGGCATTGAAAGTCAGAACCCCTTACGAGAAGTACACCCAGTTATGGGTACAGATAATATCTTGAAACGTGTGTATGTACACACTCCATTGACCAAGCTAGAATTGTTAGAAATGAAGAAATTAGTCCCGTGTCATGATAAAGACCCTGCAGGTTTTCACAGAGAGCTTAAAGACATGTTACTAATGGGGGATTACACGTATGATGATATCATGAAAATGTTGAAAGTATTATTGCCCACGGGTATCTTCGAGAAATTGAAGGAAAAGGAATGGGAGGTGGGGGACACAAAGATTGCATGGGCAGAAATAGAAGACGAAGAAAGAAAACGGGTCCCAGGGGTAGGCCTTGGGGATAAGACTAAAGCATTACCCGGTTTGATAGTACAGGTCCTGCCAAGATTATTGACAACTAGAAAGGAAGATTGGGACGCGATCTCGTCCTGTAAACAGAAACATGATGAAGATACTAGTGACTTCTATTCAAGATTCGAGAAATGTTTTATTATTAACAGTGGCCTCAAACCAAGTAGCGAGTCATATCCGCATCTTTTTGTATCTAAATTACTCGAGAACTCTCTACCATTAGTTAAAAACCGAGTGTACAAAGTTGAAAGTACTTGGCAGGCAAATACGCCATCCCAGATGTTACAAATGTTACAATATCACCAGAACAGAATTAGAGAAGAACAAGATCAGGAACAGAAACGTATGAAAGACACGAAGATGAAAATGTTAGTAGCACAGACGGTCCCAACCGACGGTCAGAGAAAAGGTGGGGCCCAGACAAGTCACCCTACAGCTCCCGTTAAAGGGACATGTAATTACTGCAAGCAGCCAGGTCACTACGTACATGAATGTCCAGTCCTGAAACATAACATAGCAACAGGTAAAACAAAAGAAAGACCGCATCCGCCTAGACAAGACCATAACCAGCATCAGTCTCCACAGAATACACAAAATACACAGCCCATGCATGCTTCTTCGCCTCCAGCACAGACAGTAGCGGTACCACAGCCACAGCCCATTGCCGCGACCCAGCAAGTTTCACAGCAGATGTACCAGTATGCCCAGTCTGCGTACCCAGATTACCCCCGATATACATGAAACAGCCTAGAGAGGGAAGGCGGCCTGCCTCTTATTGAAATTCCTGTAGATCAAGAAGGCCCTTATGTGCACAGTCAGGTATTGGGAAAAGATAGAAAGTTTTTAATTGACACAGGGGCAAGTCGCACCACAATCAGCCATGATGAAGTCCCAGGGGCACCCCTCTCAGGCTCACAGAATGTTTCCCTTGGTTTTTCAGGACAGCCTATTGTAAATGAGGTATCGGAACCAGTACCCTTGGCTGTGGGTCCATTATCACGTATTACAGACCTGTTACTCACGAAATCATGCCCAGAAAATCTGTTAGGAATCAAAACTCTGAAAGCTCTAGGAGCTATAATATGCTGTTCCCCGGAGGGAGTTAGACTCTTTCTACGGGATTTCAAGGGTCATTATGTTTTAAGAGAGTTTGATGTCAGATTGAAAAATGTGCCAGATTACTTGTGGGCAATGGGCCCAACTGATGTAGGTTGCATGCATATCACTCCATACCGTGTTACACTCAAGACAGGTGTTGTTTTACCGAGAATCAGACAATACAAGTTACCACCCGATGCTGTAGTGGCTTTACTGAAAATCATTGAAGAGCTCATTGCCCAAGGAGTGGTCGTAGAGACCGACTCCAATGTCTGTAATTCACCCATCATTCCGATTCTTAAACGTACCGACCCCAATGCACCGCCAGTATATCGGCTGGTGATTGATTTAAGAGAATTGAATAAATGTATTGTACCACAATACCCTGTGGTCCCCGACATCTCTTCCTTATTGACTGCTATTGATTCTGAAGCAACGTTCTTTACTGTAATTGATCTCAAGAACGCACTTCTTTAGTGTACCTATTGACCCCGACAGCCAATATCTATTCGGATTCAGTTTAAATGGACGAAGCTTCAAATTTTCACGCGCACCTCAAGGATTCACAGAAAGCCCCAGCATCTATAGTCAAGCACTGAAAAGACAACTAGATTGTATTCAAATGCCAGTTAACACCGCTTTACTGCAATACGCCGATGATCTGCTGATCACCGCACGGAGTGAGCCCGAATGCGAACAAGCATCGCTGACAGTTTTACATTTCCTGGCAGACAAGGGACACAAGGTGTCCCCTTCAAAGCTACAATTCTGTGTTCAGCAAGTTGTGTACTTGGGTCACTTGCTGTCCAAAGTGGGGAGACAGCTCACTCCCGATCGCATCCAGTTAATTGTAAATATGCCGAAACCCCAGACACAAAAGGAAGTGCGGGCCTTCATAGGCCTCACCTCGTACTGCAGACAATGGATTCCTCAATATGCATTTCTGGCTAAACCACTCATCCAGTTAACAACACAGGAGGCAGCGACTTCGAATATCCTCCCTTGGACTCAGGAACACACACAAGCTTTTGAAGAATTAAAGAAAGCCTTATGCCAAGCACCAGTTTTAGCGACACCATGTTACAGCAAACCTTTTACACTTTTTGTTACAGAACGTGATGGTACAGCATTGTCTGTCCTCACTCAAGATCAAGCAGGTTCACATAAGCCTTGCGCTTATTTTTCAAGTACATTGGATTCAGTAGCTCAGGCACTCCCTGCATTCTTAAAGTCAGTAGCAGCAACAGCGTTAGCAATAAGGCAAAGTGATTCAATTGTTTTAGGTCATCAATTAACAGTACAAGTTCCACACTCTGTAGAGGTTTTGTTAAACAGAACCCAGACTCAGCACTTGACTATAGCACGACTGACAGGTTATGAATTAACGCTATTCCAGCCACACATAGAAATCAGACGCTGCAGCATCCTGAACCCAGCAACACTGTTACCTACCGTTATGACAGATCCAGCCCCGCATGATTGTATAGAGATCATTAATGCAGTAACAAAGCCTCGACGAGACTTAACAGATGTACCATTGACAAATCCAGACCTGACACTTTACGTGGATGGTTCATGCCTGAGAACAAATACAGGAGAATTAGTGGCCGCATATGCAGTGACCACCGAAACCGAAGTTAAAGAAACACATCGTATTGACACACTGTCTGCTCAAGCAGCAGAGCTTATTGCTCTGACCCGAGCTTGTATTCTAGCCAAGAACAGAAATGTCAACATATACACTGATTCCCGCTATGCTTTCGGAGTCGTACACGACTTCGGCATGTTATGGCAAGAAAGAGGTTTCCTGACCTCTCATGGTGCCAAGATCCAACACGGTCCCCTCATTCAAGCGCTGTTAGAAGCAATACATCTACCTTCAGGCATATCGGTCATGAAGTGTAAAGCACATACTAAAGCCACAGATTCTGTTTCCCAGGGTAACGACCTGGCAGACCAGACAGCAAAACACACAGCACTGACTCACACTCAAACAACTGATATGACAAAGACAATAGTACCGACTAGGTGTATGGCAGTCAGGGATCCCACACTAGATGTTATCGATATTCAAGCACATGCTACCCCAGATGAAATAAAGAAATGGATTGAACTAGGAGGGATCCAGACAGATCAAGGTTGGATGACAAAGGGAAAATCTACATGGTTTCTCCCTGACTCTATGGTTCAAGTCATGATAAATACAGCACATAGCCCAGCACATCTAGGAGAGAAAGCGATGTTAGACAGTTTACAAAATCTCTGGAGCAATAAACACTTACGAGCAGCCGCAAAACAGAAAGTGCGTACTTGCATGATCTGTTGTCAGTTCAATCCAGGAAAAAGCGTCCCTGTAGAGCAAGGTGGATTTCACCCTCCCGATCACCCTTTTGAAGTCCTCCAGATGGATTATATCCAGATGGACCGATGTCGAGGATTCAAGTATGTTCTCGTAGTTGTCTGTGCTCTGTCCCGTTGGACCGAAGCATACCCAGTCCCAGATTACACTGCTCCGACCACTGCTAAGCAACTGGTTCGTGAATTCTTCCCACAATACGGCTTGCCCCGTGTCGTGTACTCAGATAACGGTCAGCCATTCTCATCTGCATTAATGAAGGAAGTTTCTTTACTGCTAGGATACCAGTGGAAATTCCATTGTGTCCGACATCCCGAAGCCGCAGGCCTGGTAGAAAGGCATAATCAGACACTGAAAATACGCCTTGCAAAGATATGTCAGGAGAAAGGGGTCGACTGGATAGTCGCCCTGCCAGTGGCACTATTCTACATGAGGATGGTCGCCCACTCGAGATCAGGGCTATCCCCGTACGAAGTGGTTTTTGGCAGACCACCGAATATGTGGGGGACGCCCATTCCGAAAAAAATCACTGATGTTGATTGTAATATGTTGACAGATTACCTTGCCTCCTTGATGTCTGCACTCCAATCATGTCATTCACAGGTTGCCGCAGCCTTCCCTGACAACACTGATGTAAAGCCACACGAGGTCCGTCCTGGGGACCTGGTACTGGTCCGAAATTTCGATAGGAAGAGTCCGCTGGAGCCCCGCTGGAAATCTCCGAAGACCGTCCTTCTCACCACAAGGACCGCCGTGAAGATTGAGGGGAGAAAGGGGTGGGTCCACACGAGTCATGTGAAAAAATTTTTCGAACTGAAACCTGACAAGACTCGTCCACCCCCACCAAAGACTGTGTTGAGCCAAAGGACTTTACAGTATCCGAACGAGAAAAAACTCCCCAAGAAGAATACAGGTCGAAACTCCGATCTAGCCAGTCAGACAGTTTAATTGTTTAAGTCCTCCCCTAGGTGAATCGGTTAAATAGTTTCTGACATGTATCCCCTAGATCGAGATAGAGAGAGACAAGCTAAAAAAGGTGCATATTGTAAATCACTCCGTAGTCACTGTATAGTGACCCTATTAATCATGTTTATTCTAAGTATTTTAGTTATTGTTGCTAGCCTTCTGCTACCTATCTACTGGCCTATTTTCAAGCGTGAACAATCTGTTTATAATGTCTCTGCTGAACACACTTTTAGTGAATTACCTGCACACGAACTCTCTTACAGACTTGCGCTGCGCAACAATACATTCATTAGTATGTTACACCACTCCCATCAGACGAACAATGCTACAGACTGCTGGATATGTGGCCGACTCCCTCCCTACCAGAACTACAAGGGGGCCCTGCCCCTCTTTCAGTACCCGTTCACTCACAATGGCTCCTGTGGGGCATGGTTTAAAATAATTAATTCCCTAGATCCTGATATTGCTGTTTTCGATGGGGGCTGGGTTTGGGGAAACTTGAACTTAGTCCTGCTCGACGTCTGTTACCCTGATAAGGAGGGACTCCCCACTCGAAGAGGAACTGATCTAGAAAATGAAGTATATGGATTAGGTAATTACACAATTAGTCTTATGATCCTTACTGTTGAATCGGAAGCTGCACCAGTTCTGCCCCATATGCTAGTATTACCAGTCACTGGTGAGTTATGTGTCCGAAAGAAAGGGTCAGTACACTTAGGTCATAGTAAATGCACTACTGTGGTCGAATTCAGTGATCATGGTAAATCATCCTTTAAAGCTATCAATCACTCATATTTTGTTTGTGGTCATACCGCATACATACGTTTGCCTCCAGATTGGGATGGTACCTGTTATATTGCATTCCTTCTACCACCTGTTTTTCTAGCTCCCCCTGATTACCACAGAAATACAAATCTTGTAAAGTATAGACCCAGAAGAGATGTCCCACTTGTCGACTACACAGAAACGGCATGGGAACAGTACACTGATTTTAATAAAGGATTCTTTTTCTTTTTAGGACCTGTCCAAAACAGTAAATTAATACGTAGATTAACTAGAACACTTGAAGTTGTAGTACATGAAACTGCCTCCGCTTTAGGTAACTTAACAGAGGAGCAATCTGCTATGCGGGTTGTTGTTCTTCAAAATCGTCTTGTTATTGACGTCATCTTGGCAGATAGAGGTGGAGCCTGTAAGGTCATCGGGTCAAGTTGCTGCGTTTTCATCCCACAAAATGCGCCATCTGTTTATCAAGCTATTACCCGTCTGCATAAAATTGCAAATCAGATACATCAGAATCCAGGCACCTGGACTTGGTCCGGTTGGTTCTGGACAACGTTAACTGCTTGGGGATGGAAGATCCTATCCTTCCTAGGTTTTGGCCTTGTCATAGTATTCAGCTGCTGCCTGTGCCTACAGTGTGGGCCGGCGATATGTGGACTGTGTGCCACATCGTGCATTGAACATTCCAGTTTCCTCTCAAACCGTCAAAGAAAGAAAGATGAGCAAATGATGTTGCAAGAACAAACTGATCAAATTATGATGATTAATATATCATGAAGGGTCCGTAGGGAACAAGGAGGGAATGAGGAAATATGAATTTTATGGTCAAGATGTGTTCCCTAGCGCGCACCCCACCGTCTCCATGTACGAATTAAGGTGCATGTAACTTCCCTCCTGTACCAGCTATGAAGACGCAAATACATTTGCGTCCAACGTTAACATGTCCTCTTTCAGACCCACCCTGAATGGGTTGAATGGTCCGTTCCTAAGTATGCTATGCCAACGTCTTTTTGTAGTATACTTCTACGTTTTTCAGCTCTAGCTGAGTAGGCCCTGAATTTCTGCCACCGAGCCTCTTTCTTGGCTTCTGACTCCAAGGGGCCTCTGCCCAGGCTGCCTCTGTACCCGTGAACTCTGACTTACTTTCAGCGCGGCCCCTCGCGCTCAGCTCAGCCTACTGCCTGCCAAGATTGACTATAACCTTCGAGTTATCTGTTCCGCTCCTCGAAAATACATTCCTGCCTACTAGCTTCAGTAAACATCCTCCCAGCTGCAGAGCCAGAGGGCCGACCTGTCTCAGTGCAAGTAATTCATAGCTCCTGTTACCATGCTTCCATGGAAGGCCCCGTGCCCCACGCTTTCTCATGTAGACACTTAGGCGCTTATACACGCATCCACAGTTAGCATAAGAATAGCTTCTGCCCTAGAAACCTTTCCGCTCAGATAATATGGTTCCTAAACATCAGATATCAGATATGATAGACGTACAAGTTGATCTGACATGCCAGACTTCTGTCTCTTTCCGTCAGTGTAAATGTCAAGTCCCCTGCACCCCTCCAATCACACGTCATGCAGCTGCGCGCGCATCCAAGCTTCCGATTTCTGCTGACATTGCCACATTTCTGCTTAGTGCCACCCACCCGTGACACCTATCAGTGACGTTTCTAGCACACACCTCTAGTTCACGCCTCTTGATTACGTACTAGTACCACGTGTATACTGTTATCTTGTCTTCTCTCAGCTGTTACGCCTCCTGCACTGTTGCTTATGGCATGAATTAAGTATATAAGCTATGTACTGTTAATAAAATGTAGCGCTCTATCCCTTCTGACACCCCTGTGGTGGTCAGAACCCGATATCCTGGTCATGACCATTCCTTTTTAAGGAATAAAACCCCTAAGAAACTCTAACACCA
The DNA here is from genome assembly GCF_964263255.1 of Lissotriton vulgaris. Classification (NCBI taxonomy): domain Eukaryota; kingdom Metazoa; phylum Chordata; class Amphibia; order Caudata; family Salamandridae; genus Lissotriton; species Lissotriton vulgaris. The sequence goes on along the minus strand of NC_141687.1, from coordinate 446,036,855 downwards.
CGGACTCTGTCTTTTTTCTTCCGATCTGAGTTATTATTGGTTAAATACTTACCTGCATAGAAATTAAGAGAGTAAATTAATTATTTACATCAGTATCATCCAAATCTGTTCCAAATTTGGGGGCATCCTTGATCCATATTAGCATATGTATGTGAGGAGCACCTCTCACTTGAGACTCCTTTCTCCAAAAGAAATCCAGAACCTCTGCAAGAGGAGGATTTTTTTATTGGTGATAAAAGACATCATAGCTTCAAATCTATGATTAAAATACCTGCATACATTAACTGGATCCAAAGAGCACAATTTTCCAGGTGTCTTGAATTCAATATATACTATATTTGGAGTTGCCTCGCGAAGAAATTGAAGTTAATCATCCCAAGCATATTTAGCACAGCTTAGAGTAAGGAACCATGCAGTAGTTCCTAAGTTCCTTAGCATACATTTAAGTTCTCCATGACAATGGTACCGGTACTTATTAGTAACACGCTGACATGCCAGTAGATTAATCAGCTGAGATTCCAAAACATCTTTCTGCTGTACTTTATCCATGAATTCATTTGCCGAAACATTTTGCAGATGTACAACTGTTTTCAATATATGGTTGACTGCATAAAAAAGTCCAGAGAAGACACTCTCAAACAAAATATGAAACAAATGTGGAATACATTGTCGAAATCTTGGATCTTCTGCATACAATCTTCATGTCCGGTATTCAGATGCAGGAATCTGCACAGGTCGGTCATCATATCGTCCTCCTTTTCCTGTTGGAAAAAACTGAGGAAAACAACGAGTTTCTAAGCTTTCTTCCCATACACTAATGAGACTTCCCTTTGCTTCTTTCATTTGGAATAACTCCATAGTATTCCCCATCACTTCTTTGGAATGAAGTAGATGAACACTGTAATGTTTGAAGATTTCTTCAGTTCTGGACACATTTACTTTTTCAATTTGTCCAGTTGACGAGTCACTATCTTCTTCTACAGTTATTTCTTCTTCTCCCAAACACACATTTTTATAGAATTGATTATTTTTTACCAGATACAAGGTTGCCTTTTTCACTTTCTTAACATCCACTAATTCTTGCCAGATTTTCTTACTCTTTGTAGGAACGCCATTAACAAGAATAACTAGAGGTTCATCTTCTACATTTTCTATACACTTGTTTCAATATTTATCTTTAAATCTAGAGGAATGTGATCCTCTCTGTAAATCTAAAGGAGATAATGTCTATGTCTTAGGCTCCATACGAACAATAGCCTGAAATGGATGCACAAAATGAATAAGAATAGACTCATAGGTATTTAAATCCATCAGTTCAGAAGGAATATTTACCAACTCAAGATTATTATGCACAGCTCTAGCAGGCATTTTATTCTTGTCTAATTTGTTATAACAATATTTACAAATACGCTGATCAGAACCCAAATCAAAACAGTTCTCTACTAACAAATAAGTTGCAAAATCCTTCCAATCAATATTATTTTCTTTTTCACTATTTAAATACAAATCAACAGTCCTGGTCTGATTTTATAATGAGTTTGTCGACAACAAATAGAAGAATAATTTGGCCTTTCACCTGGAATCAACTGAAACTTCATAATTTCTTGCTCAATCTTTTCTGTACTACAATGTTGTACATTCTCTTCCACATTTCTTTCTATTAATGTATCAGTTTCTGAACTGTCTTCCTCAGGACCAAAGTAATTAACCTGAATTTCATGACAAACATTCATTACATCTGATACAGATCCACGCAAAAGAGCACTGTTCAACTTTTTTAACATTAGTGCTGGACATTTTGCATAATACAATGTTCTGACTAATTTCCTCATTTGAGTATGATGTACGGCTAACATCCTGAAATGGTGAAAAACACTTCAACATGCTTTTTAGAAAGACTAGCAAGAGAATGACCTTGCAAAACAGTATTTTCTCTCACTCTGCAAGGGTATAGTCCTTGCAACAATTTAACATTTTGTTTAACACTTTTCTTAGTATACTCATGCATAAAAGAATCAATAGATTCCTGCTGTACCCTACAAATACTACTGCAATTCCAAGTGTACACTGGAGCTTTAGGACATCTCCCTAAAACGTCATCAGCTAACACCTCTTCTGCATTTCTAGGAACAATTTTCTCTTTCTCAACAGGACAAACATTTCTAACCTCATAAGCACGACCAGTAGTGTCAACTGCAAATTATTACTCTGAAAATAACTCTCTTCATTAAAAAAGGCTCAGAACTTGAACTATGTTTCCATTCACCCAAAACAACATCAGAAAAATTACTTCTGTTAATTACTCTTCTCCACTTACTTTTGGCCTTCATTAAATGGATTGGCTTATCTAGTGATCGAATTCTACTAATAACTAAAATAAACAACTTGTTTTTCAATTCGAAAGCCTTCTCAATATTTTCTATACGTTTCTTTTTCTTATAAAATGCTGTTTTACTTTTACATTTCTTCATTTCCTTCATCCAATTTGGCACAACTCTAATATAAAATATTGTTTTTCTAATTTCCTGAAATTGATTCTTCCTCCTTTTACTATACAGTGTTTGTTTACAAGATGATTTTTCTCTTTTCTCTTGTTTTTCTTTTTAGTTGCAGATACACTGTTTGTATTTTTAACATTGTCCACACTACTCTTACAAGGATTTTTTTTCTTTTTCTCCACACATTGTTGTTTAGGTAAATCTTGTGGATGATTTCTCTTTAAATAATGAGCTTTATTATGTTGTTTCCTCTTTTCACTTTTTGAAGGCATGATGAATTTCTTTTAGTGTTGATGAATAGAATATGTTGTAAAAATATATATAACATTTTAAAAATAAATATATGAACTACATTATTCTATTACTAAATAAATACAATGTAAAATGATTAAGTAACAAAAACAACTGTGTATCTGATAACAGAAGTGCATAAATATGCATAAAACGTTCAAGAACTACATCAGGAAGAAGAGTACCTTAATCAATTTATCAGTAGTTGAACTATTGAGCAGATAATGGATTAGTACATGCTACTAAATACATCACTACAATAGTACAAGGGCAAAGAGAGGAAGGAATATGAGAAGAGAGCTAGCAGTATGAGGAGATAAGGGGGAATATGTAGAGATAGGGGCAAATATGAGTAGAAAGGGGAGAATGTTGAGAGAGGGGGAGTATAAGTAGAGAAGGGGTGTATGAGGAGAGAGAGGACAGTATGAGGAGAGAGGAAGGAGTATGAGGACAGAGGCAGGAGTATGAGGAGATGGGGAGATAATGAGGAGAGATGGGGGTATGAGGAGAAAGGGGGGAGTATCTGGTGAGGGCGGAGTATGAGAAGAGTGTGGTGTTTACCACATTAAATGAAGATAAACAAACCGACCCTCCTCTTCGCGGATGATACGCTTTTAATCTCCAAAACCCCAATGGGACTCCAGAGACTTTTGGACAATTTTCAATCATTTTGTTCTGATCGAGGCCTGGTAATAAATACCAACAAAACGAAGTACCTTGTCCTCAATCCACCGAAACAACATGTGCGTCCCCCCATCCTAAACGCTGAGCTCCTGGAAAGGGTGAAAGTCTTTGACTACCTCGGGATACGCCTTTCAGACAAAATGGATTGGACGCCACACCTAGACAAAATGCTGTTGAGCCACAAAAGGATTACAGGCGCCCTTTTGAGAGAGCAACGTGCCAGTACAACAAGGCCTATAGGAACAGCCCTGGAGATCTATACAGCTAAAGGTGTCAGTTCTGCCCTCTATGGAGCGGAACTTTGGGGCTTTTCGTCCACTGACGCTCTGCAAAGATCTGAGAACAAATTTTGCAGAGAAATAATGTCCCTCCCACAAGGCACCCCGACACTTCCTTTATTTATGGACCTTGGCTGTACCCAGATTAGTGAAATTGCGAGATTTCGCCCGTTATTATTATGGGCCCGTTTTTGGCGGGTAGAAGAACTAAGTGGATATGCCAGAGGCCTCAAAGAAATTATGTCATCACCAAGCTGGCATAAAATCAAATGGTTAAAAGACATGAAAACCCTATTGATCAAGTTGGGCCAACTCGAATCATGGCTAAGTAGAACTTCACCCCCAAAGCAAATACTTAAAAAGCTCTATCGGGACTGGATTTGCTCTCAAAGACATTCTAGCACATCTCTAGGTAGGCTAAAAGAGGACTTCCTGATGTTCAAAGACTGTCCCAGGCGGGAACTTTATCTGGATATAATTGGAAAATCCTTTGATAGGGCCTTGTATTTCAGATTCAGAACGGGAACTTTACCACTGAACACCTTCACTAAAAGATGGAAATCTTGTATAGACAAATCTGATCTATGTCCATCGTGCCTTGCTAAACCGGAGACACTAGCGCATTTCTTGTTTGTCTGCGGCGAGTATGCTAATCCAAGGAGGGTGTGGCTGAAAAACCTATGCCGGCAGCTGGGGACTAGGAGTCATGATGTGGCAATTAGGATACTAATTTCGGACAGTCACGTACCCTATGCTTGTGCCCTAGCCAAATTTCTATCCTGGGCCTGGGCTATTCGAGCCAAAAAGCTAAAACAATCTGTTTAATTCTTTTTTAGAAAAATCTCTGGTAACTGGAAATGCTGTTTTAATTGTTTATCTTTTTATTCAACAAACTAGCTGACTACGTATAACTGAGCAAATATTTTCTGAATCTATTGCTTGGATCAGAGATATAGAACCTTTTTTAAAATTGTATTCAAACTGTAATTTTTTATGTACATTGATCTGCTTTTATGATAATGACTTTTATCGAAATAAAGCTTTTTGACTTTGACTTTGAAATTAAGAGATATGGTTTATTCAACCTCAGCCACAAACAGCTCCAGATCAACTGCCCAGAACCCACAGCTGAACATACCCAAGATGAGAATGTCACACAATAAATTCCAAATTCTATAAAGAACATTAGCATCACATGTAAAAGATATAACGCATACCATTACATATATCCCTTCTTAACAAAAACAAAAAAACAAGAAGCAAAATAGAGAAAAGAAAGAACAACACAATAAAGCCTTAAATAGATGAAAAAGGAGAGTTCATACATAATCCTTCATGTAAGCGGGAGCCTTGTGTATTCGTTGGCTCCTTACACGAACTCCAGGAGAATATCTAGAACAAACTGAAGGAACATTGACAGCACCAAATAAATGATTATCAGCATCAAAATCACTTTGTCCACAGTTTTTGGATTTTACCACAACCACCCGACTTTTATTCCAAATCCTCCCATCTTGTGTTTTTATAGCATTCTTAAAAACTTTTATTACAGGTCCAACATCACAGTACTTTGACCAAGATTTTCGTCCAACAGGTGCTTTTATTTTAACTAAGTCACCTATCTTGACCTCTTGGAACTGAACACATTTCTTATCATCAAAATACCTTTTTCTACAGGCTTGCTGATCCAACTCCCTCTCTCTCCATTAACCAATGCGGTTATCCACAAACCCTTTATTCAATTTCATCCAACCAGGACACCACATAGAATTGGAATTCTGCCTTTAAATAACTCAAAAGGCGACTTCCCAGTAGTGGAGTGGGGAGAACACCGATAAGCATCAATCCTCTCCTTAAGAGCCACTTTTCAATTTAAACCATTAGCCCTTGCAAGCTGTATACATTCTTTTAGTGTTTTATTCACTCTCTCAACAGCACCATTGGTTTCAGGATGATACAAAGAAGATTTCTTGTGAACAACACCACAATTGTTCAAATAAGAGTCACAAAAACCAGAACAAAATTGTGGACCATTGTCTGATAAGATACTATTTGGAAAGCTTTCTCTCTTGAACATCTCCTCCAAAAACTTAATAACTGAATAAGAAGTTATGTCACTGACTGCACACACCTCAATCCAACGTGAATATAAATCTATTACTACAATCAAATAAGGAGTGTCAGACACACCAGAAAGGGGCCCTAGAATATCAATAGCAATCTCATCCCAAGGATTATTAGGTAAACTCCTACAAACCATGGGCATCTGTTTAGTTTTAAGAATTTTATCACTTGCACAACATTCAACACATTCTCTAACCATTCTTTCTATCTCCAAATCCATACCAGGCCACCAAAATTGAGTACGCAACATCTCCTTAGAGGCACCAGTCTCACCCCAAGTGTTAACATACCATCAGTTATGGATAATTCCTCAGAAACAAGTGACCATGGTTTATCCAAACGCTTGTTTTCTCTTAACATCCCATCACCTTGACTAACTCCTCATCTTTTTCCAGTTCGTTTTTCCACTCACTCTCCTCAACAGCACCCTCCGTGACTTCACAGACATTGATTACATCATCCTCATTAAACACATCCTCCACATGCCCAATATCTCTATTTATCAATCTAGAGAAACAATCAGCAGATTTATTAGTAACACCAGGTATGTATTGTACCTCAAAGTCAAACTCCTGCAATGAAATAATCCATCTCCTAATCCTAGACGAGATAGAATCCAGACCTTTTTTGCAAAAAAGTATCTCTTTCAATGGCTTGTGATCAGACATGACAGTAATCTTTGTACCCCAAATTAAATTTTTACATTTTCTCAGAGCCCAGAAAATCACCAAAGACTCTTTCTCATAACAGAGTAATTTAACTCTGGTCCTCTAAGACATCTCGAAGCCAAGCAATGAGAGAATCATTACCCAGTTTACTTTGAACTAAAACCGCACCAAGACCATTGTCACTTGCATCAGTAAACAAATATGTCGGCAAACCTGGAACAAATGCATGAAGACATGGAACTTTCTTCAACTCTTCCTTAATGTCTACAAACTCTCTCTTACATTCACTTGACTATTCAAAAACCACACTCTTCGCAGTAAGTCTTCTCATATTCTTAGACTTATCAGCAAAATACATGATGAATTTTCCATAAACTTCCACCATACCAAGGAACAAAATGAATTCCTCCTTATTAACTGGCTCTGCCATATTATAAATCTAATCAACTAACTCACTTTTAGGAAAAACACCTTCGCTCTTAATACAATGTCCCAGATAATTCACTTCACCCTTACCAAACTTACACTTCTCTTTCTTAAGTGACAAACCTGCTTTACTCAACCTCTCTAATACCGCACACACCCGTTCATTTTTCTCAAACATGTCAGTGCCATAGATTAGCAAATCATCTTGATAACATTTAATGCCACAAAGACCTTTGAGGATTCTAGTCATGATGCGTTGGAATACTGAAGCTGCTGAAATCAGCCCATGTCCCCATTGGAGTAATAAATGCTGTTAACTCCTGACAAGACAAATCTAACTCTACCTGGTGGTAGGCAGAAGCTAAATCTAAGGTGGTAAAATACCTCGCTCCTTCCAAAGTTCCCACAATTTCATTAATATTTGGCAAGGGGAACCTGTCCACCACAACCTCCTTATTCAAGGCACGTAAATCTATGCATAAACGTATCTCACCAGAAAGTTTCTTAGCTATAACAATGGTTGCTAACCATTCTGTGGCTTCTACAGGCTCTATACTCTGATTCTCAATAAGTTTATCAATTTCCTTCTGTTCCTTTTCTTGTTCACCTAAAGGAATTCTCCTTACTTTTGCTATAACAGGAACTGCATGTTTTTAAATTTATTACAATGCTTGTACTCTTTTAAACAACCCAAATTTTCATTATATACACAAGGGAATTTATTCGCAAACATTGAAGAAATATCCTCCACAATCTGTATTTGTACTTGAGGTGAATCATTAGGATTAAGTTTGACCCCCAGATCGCGTTGATGTATCCAACCAAGTAAGGCATCACCTTGTTTAGCCACATAAACTTTTCCAGGAATAATGCGACTCGCCAACTCAATGGTAGCCACAAAATAACCCAAGATTTTGGTAGGTTTCTTTCCATAACCCAAAGGTAAAATGTCACTTCTTAAAAGCTTAACATTTGTATCAAAATTTTTATGAAATAATGTTTCATCAATCATGGTAATTTGTGAGCATGAATCAAATTTGAACTCAATTAATGCATTATCAACTTTTACCAAATGTGAGGGATGTTCCAAAAGGCTTCCATTGACTTGAAAAGTCACCGTCTTTACCTGAGGTTGTGACCATTTTCTATTAGTACCCTCCCTTTTGTTGATTTTGGTTCTACAACATTTCGAGAAGTGCCCCCTCTTACCACAACTATTGCAAATCGATTTCAAAGCAGCACAATTAGGAGAGTTTGCCAAGTGACCAATATTTTCACATCTAAAACAGGAAAACTTGGCTTTAGAACACTCTGGGACAGGAGTTCGACCATTTCGGCCGGCAAGATGGCCGACGCTGGATTGCTGTGAGCAGTCGCACTCTTCCTCTCTCCAGCCTTAAGGACTCCAGACGCATGATTTTAAGATGCTGAATATCCTGAATGGCGCCTGAATTGACATTATATGCTGGCTCTAAACTGCTTGGCGTATCTGGTACGAGGCCTGCCATAAAATACGTTCAGAGGTGTTTTCTGGTTATTGCCTGGCTCAAGAGAGGTGCTAGGGGCCTGATGAGCGCGTTCGGGCTCAAGAAGAGACAGCAGGCACAGCAGGCACAAGCGATTAGGATGCCCGCAAGGACTCCAAAGCAAGAAAGGGAGAAAGAAAAAACGATGTCGGGAGGAGTATCTGTGAGCACCGAGGATTTGAACAAACCCCCTCACAACCCTGGTGCCATCCCAAAGACAGGTATCCCAGCTTGGGGGAAGAAGAAAACAGAGCAGAAATCCAAATCGGCTCCTACGGCACAAGAGAATACCGCAGCACAACGAGCGGCGACTCCTAGTAAAGCGGGGAGAAATGGAGAAAAACAGAAAGGCAAAGAGTCGACGCTGCGACAGCCTACCGTTACAGAGGCCTTTTCGCCGAAATTACCCACCAGCACATAGAGGATACTGCAGGCAGCAGAGGCAGACGGGACAGCGGCATCAGCGGAGCTGGTAAAGGCGGCGAGAAGCAGGATCTTCGGGAGAGCGTCCTCGAGGACGCCGTGGAAGCAGAGGCTGAGGTTGCTAGGCAACGCCACAGACCCGACCCGGTGAGTGAGCCTGAGCACGATTCAATCACGGAGATTCCCGCTACAGTCCCGACAGAGCAAGCAAATCAGGCACCACGGCCAGAAGGTAGAGACCTCAACCCTGCTCCCACCGTGAAATGCAGAGCTAAAACTGGTGAGGGCTTGGGGCAGGGTGAGTTTGAATTCGGTAACGCTGACATGTTGGGGGCCCTGATGCTAGTAGAAAAGGAAATAAACCTAGCAAAGGGAGAGGGGGAGTCTTCTAAAACATGGGGAAGTACCCTTAGCCTCACAAGTAAAGATGGAGTGGGTGAGGGAGTGGAAAAGTCTGAAGGAGGCTCTGCTGAAGGAGACTGTTTTTATTCCCTTAATGAGGAATCGGAGCTAGAGCAAACAAGTGTTGGGAGCTCAGAGGAGTCCTCTGGCTCTGGCTCTGAGTCCAGCACAGATAAAGATACTACCCAGAAAAAGAAATCGCTAAAGTTATCCAGGCAGTTGTCGGGGAGTTTCGAGGGGACCCAAAGAAGATTAGTATGGAACTACTCAGCAACCTCACAGTCGTACCGGGAAGAGGATGGCAACAATCCAGAAATCCCACCTGGGGGTACAACGCAACAGATTCCTGTAGAGCTCCTGTTTAATACTCTTAAACAAAAGCAAATGGAGGCCAGGGCTGAAAGCCGGAGAGAAAGGCAGGATGCCAAAAAAATCCAGAACATTATGAGGAAAATTAATAAATTATATGACGAACTGGCAGAAAGGGTAACGGAAGTGGAAGAACGGACAGGCAAGTTGGAAGATGATACAGCGGACTTCAAGACCTTTAAGACGGACCAGGAAAAACTTTCAGAAGATTTCCAATGGAAACTGGAAGATTTTGAGAATCGTCAGCGAAGGAATAACATTAGACTCTTGGGTGTGACAGAGGGGATTGAAGGGCAGGACACGAGGCGATTTGTAGTGAATATGCTGAAGGGGGCTTTCCCAGAGTCAGAATGGCAATGGGAGAAAGAGATCCAACGGGCACACAGATATCCCTTCATAGTGAAGCAGGGAGTAAGAAAGGATGGGCAGGGCTCCTTTCCCAGAGCAATCCTAGTAAATGTGGGGAATTTCATGCTAAGGGAGGAAATTATCGCTAAGGCTAGACCTGATAGTAAGAGAACATTTGAAGGTACTTCATTCTTCGCTAGGCCTGATTTTTGCCACGTAACGGTAGAGAGAAGGTGGAGGCATAGACAGCTGATTGCACCATTACAGGCATTAGGGTCAGAAGCATATCTTCTCTTCCATGCTAAGTTGAAAGTGGTGAAAAAAGGGAAAATAAGAATGTTTAATTCAGAAATTAAAGCACAGCAGTTTCTTGAAGAACTGAAAAACAGGAAAGGGGGTTAAAATGCTGAAAATACTGCATATGGTGGATTGAAACTAATGCATAGAACTGCTTGATGAAAAGGGTTGATTCAGGGAGTATTTCAGCTTGTGATTATATTGGTTGACAGGGGATGCGATTGACGCAATTCAAAAGCGCCCACACATAGGTCATTTTTTACCTATTTGCCAGTAAAGGGGGGAGGGTGGTAGAGGGAGGGGAGGGAGGTGAGGGGTGGATGGGTGGTGGGTGGGGGGAAAAAGGCACAAATCTTTGGTATTCATTGTTTGATTCAGCACATTGCTACATGGTGTAGGTTTAGAGGTATATGGTACACAAAAACAGTAGGTTTTCGCATAAGAAATTTGTGGAATTACGATGACGTGTAAGATTGCTTCTATTAATATTTGTGGACTCAATTGTGTTAGCAAGAGATTGAGAGTGGCGGCCTTGTTAAAATCTTTAAAGCTGGATTTGGTATGTTTACAAGAGACACACATAGAAGGAACAAGAGCATATCCATTGGAACAGCTTGGATTTAAAGTTTTAGCAAACACTAAACAAGGGTAAAAAACAAGAGGAGTTGCAGTGTTGGGCAGAAATAGTGATATAGTAGTAAGAAGAAAGAAAGAGGATCAATGGGGGAGGTGGGTGATTCTTGAAATTTGTTTTAAAGGGGAGATCTTAACATTGGTAACAATTTATGGCTCTAATGAGGATGATCCAGATGTCCTACAATACTTGGATATTGAACTGGCTCAATGGCCAGAGCCTATTGTATGTTGCGGGGATTTAAACATTCATGTGCCAGATAGCTCTTTTTTGCAGACAGGAGGAAAGTATGGGGGGAGGAAAAAGAAAGTGTATAAGGCTTTGGTAGACTTGGTGGTACATAACTCTTTGGTGGACCCATGGGTTAAGCTGCACCCACAATTAGATGGCAGTACACTTTTTTTCAGCCCCACATAGAACTCTGGTCAGGTTAGATTATTTTTTAATTTCTAGATTATTAATACAGGGCTCGCAAATGGAGAAGCAGCCTCGGATAGTGTCAGATCATAGCCCGTTGATATTAACTTTGAAAATGGGGCAGGAACAAAATATCAGAACACAGTGGACTTTTGAAAGAGCTTTATTATAAGACCCCGCCTATAGAGAATATATGGAGAAATGGATTAAATTCTTTTGGGAGATTAATAGAGAAACTGCACCACCAGGTGTTGTGTGGGATGCTTTTAAGGCTGGGATACGGGGGGAGACTACAAGTTTTGTTCTAGCAAGGCAGAAGAAAGAGAGAACAAGACTGGAGGAAGTAAGATTGAAGTTGATAAAAGAGGAAGAAGATTTGGCCTCTGCTATATTACAGAATCGCCCGTTAGAAATACACCTATTTAGAATTATAGCTCTAAAAGCGGAAGCCATAGAAGGTATTGCCGAGAAAGCTGCAAAGAATTACCTGACCAAAAAAGAGAACGCATATGAATTGAGCGAAAGGGTAGGTCACATTTTGGCCGTGCGCACTAGACAGAGATTGGCTACATCAGATATCAAAGAGATTAAGGACCAGCAGGGTAATGTGGTAGGAGAGGCTGACTTAGTTAGAGAAGTATTTAGGAATTACTACACCGCCCTGTATACTCCCGACAAGGAAAGAAATATTGATGATATTGCAAGATATCTTAGAGAAATTGCTCCCCCTAATTTGTCTGAGGAAGGAAGTGAAGTTTTAGAAGCCATACTACATATGGATGAATTTAATGTTGCATTGAGTAGTTTACCATCGGGTAAGGCAGCAGGACCGGATCAGATTCCTGTAGAGTTTTATAAAGTATTTAAAGGCTCACTGATGGTTGATATGTTTAACATCATAGTTATGGCACAAAAAGGGGAGTCGATCCCCCAATCATGAGGGGGGGGCGGATATTATTGTAATTTGAAAAAGGGGAAGGATCTAAAAGCCACGGGGTCTTTTAGGCCGATAACATTGATGAACGCTAATGTTAAAGTATATTCCAAAATATTAGCCACAAGGTTGTCAGGGATTATTGAGAATTTGGTAATTCCAGCACAACATGGATTTATTCCCGGTAAAGGGACAACGCAGCATATTAGGATGGTTGTTACCATGTTTGATGCGGCAGGTGTCCTGTGAGACCCTATGGCAGCACTAGTTTTAGATGCTGAAAAGGCATTCAATAGGGTCTCCTGGGATTACTTATGGCAGACTATGAGGTGGTGCGGTTTAGGAGAAGGATTTATTAGGGCTATACAGGCGTTATATGATGAACCTACGGCAAAAATTAGAGTTAACAGAGGGTACTCGGCAGCTGTTAAAATTGGGAGGGGGACAAGGCAAGGGTGCCCCTCATCCCCACTGTTGTTTGCACTGTATCTAGAGCCACTCCAGCGTAGGCTCGAATTCAATCTACTTATTTCTCCCATGAGGGTGAATGGATGTGTGGTTAAAACACTTGCCTACGCCGATGACGTGGCAATACTTACCCCAGATCCTCTTTTGTCAATTAGAGAGGTGGAAGTCGAAGCTGAGCTGTTTGGACAAGTCTCCGGATATAGTCTTAATAGATCAAAGACGCAGATTGTAGAAAATGCCCACTCTAGCTGCAATGACTCACGGGTGGTTACCACTGCAGTTTATTTAGGGGTGTCTATCTCATCAGATCTAAATAAAGTTGTTGAAAATAATATCTCCCCCCTAATATCAAGGGTAAAGTCTGATTTGGAAAGACTGAATAACCTACACTTATCCTTGGTAGGTACTACTAATATTATTAAAATGTTAATCCTCCCCAAGTTTCTTTATTTTTTTAGATCTATCCCACTTTTTTTTTTAATTAAATGGTTCAACTCATTAGAGATTATTTTGAATAGATTTATCTGGGCGCAGAGTAAGACCAGGAGGGCTTACAGATTTATGTCTTTACCGAGAGAGAGAGGGGGGTGGGGGGCACCTGATTTTAGAATGTATTATTTTGCCGCTGCCCTACAATATATGCAGGGGTTAATAGGGGGGGGTGGTAATGAGCAAAAAGTGACAACTATGTCTACAGAAGTCTACGCAGCTGTTTCAGGAGAGGAAGCAGAAAACTGCTTCTTAAGCTGCACGGAATATGGGTACTATAAGAGGACCAGATTTAAAACACTTAATGCAGCAGTTAGGATTTGGAATGCTTTTCTAAAAAAGACAGGTCTTGGAAGATTTAATAGATATACCAGGCTATATAAGAACAGGTCATTCCCGGCGGCAGTCTTCGCTGATGGTACAATGGCTAGATGGGCTGAAAGGGGAATAGTACAGATCGGTGATTTGAGGGATACGGAAGGGATAGCACAGTTTGCAGACCTTACCGCGAAATATGGTATCGATAGGAGGTCGTTTTTTAAATACCTGCAGGTCAGGAGCTTTTTGAGCAATAAACAAGGAGGGCCGAAATTATGGAGAAAATACAGGTATCTGCGGATTGCATAATTAGATCTTTGTATGCATGTCTGTTGAAAGGGAAAGCAGATGATATGGAAAGGTATTATAACAAATGGGTAGATAAATTGAGAATTCCGAATGAAATATTCCAGGAGTCACTTGAATTGGCCCGTACGGTATTGTGCTCTGCTCCCCTTCAATCCCAGCATTATAAAACGCTGTACTTATTATATTTTACCCCAGCGAGAATAGCCAAATGGGGAGGTACTATTGGTATCACCTGCCCGAGGTGTAACTCCCTGGAGGCAGATATTGTGCATGTATTTGCTACTTGCTCCCAATTGCACACCCTGATTAGAAATATAGAACGCTTTTTAAATGGATCATTGGATATTCAAATATCTCTAACCCCCTCATTGTTGTTGTTGGGGATAGGTCCAGATGGGGGAAATACGCAGAGAGAAATTATCTTTGTGGCCGCTGCAGTATATAGATTGACCATAGCCAGGGCATGGCTCGATAGAAAACCCACCTGCTATGCAAAACTGGCTGGCTAACTTATTAGCGGCTTATAATCTGGAGAAACCTATATATGCTCGGAAAGGTGTGAGGGGTAAGATGAGAGGATTGAGAATTTGGGAACCTATATCCAGGTGAAAAGATAGTATGGGTCCGCATTAAGGTTCTTATTGTAATGCAGAGCTAAACGTTGTACTGTATACATATAATAGAATGATTTACTTCTTTATTTTGTAACTTATGATTGACATGAAATGTTTAAATGTACAATGTGCATAGTTTGGAAAAATAAAAAGATATTTAAAAAAAAAAAAAAAAACAGGAAAACTTGTTGCTAACCTTCGTGACATTAGAATTAGGGTTATTCAACACAGAATCACTTTTATCTATGGTAACTTTGTCTTCTTTTTTTACTTGACATATTACTTCCTCAACTTTTGATTCACTTTTTTTTCTGAGTCGGTTGCCTTTTCTTTTTCCCCTTTCAATTCATCTACACATTTAGTCATGTGCTCAACTTGTTTCGCAATAACCAAAACTTCTTCCAATGGAGGCTCATCTTTTAACCAAAGTTCCTTTCGGATACTGTCATGTACACATTTTAAAATGAACTGGTCTCTTATCCTTTCCTCCAACGTCTGACCAAACTTACTAGAAGAGGCCAACTTCCCTAAGGCCGAAACATAGTCCTCCACAGATTCATCTTTTTTCTGACGTCTCAAACCAAAATGGTATCTTTCCATTATCGTACTTAATCTGGGAAGATAATGTCGATCTAATTGTTCAATTGCTAGTTCATATTCATTTAAGTTCCTTTGTTCAGACGTACTTAGTTCCGGTAAATGTTCCAATACATCCTGACCTTCTCCTCCCAAACAGTGTAGCAATAATGAATGTTTTCTCTCTGCACTTAAGTTCGTACCGCACACTCTTGCATAGTTAGCAAATATCTTCTTCCATTTCTGCCATTTTACATTAGGCTCTCCTGGACTCGTTAGAAAAAATGCTGGCTGAGTCACATTTTGCCTTTTCCTTTATATCTTCCTTTTAAATGTTTATGTTTTTTTTATTTTCCCTTATTTTCTTGTAAAATAAAAATAAATTTATAGAGAAAAGAAAACAAAATTCCACTATATTCTTTTATAGTGCTTGTACATATTTTTAAATCTTCCTTCTTTTCCTTCAAAATAAACATTTTTTTTTAAAGCTAGAGATATCGTTTTATAAAGATTTCATCTCTAATGGCCTTGGAGCTCTTTATATGATTATCCACTCCAACATTCTTTAATAAGATGTAGAACACTGGAATGCTTCCTTCACAAGAAGAACAATAAAGAACAGCCTCTTTGAAATACAGCGAACATCTTGATACCACTTTAAAATAGAGAATGTTTCATTGTAATGAACAGAACGTTGTTCTTTTCTTCTCTCTGTATCAAACGTTATGCTTTACAAAGACTGACACACTGGTGTTAACGTAGTGCGTCACTGACACGCATACGCTAAAAAACAACGAAATGTCCATGAACTTGGTGAAACGCACACGCGCGTAAGACAGACGTCACTGGCACGCAAAGCGGTTGGGACAAATTATTCCGACTTTTACCATCGAAGTCCCGCAAAGCTCCTCTAAGGCCTCCCACCACACTCCTCACCGTGTTAACTTCTCTAAAACATAGAACGAAGAGTACTAACAGCCGCTGGGAAGACTACGCTTCCTTTAAAATATATCTGCCGCTGGAGGAGTGGTGAGTCAGACAAGGCAGGCTTAGTGTTGAGGTTGTAGAGGTTCTCCCGATCATTGCCAAATAAATGTGGTGTTTACCACATTAAGTGAAGATAAACAAAAGATTAAATTAAGAGTGTGCCCCCCATTATAAATAAAAACATAGCCCCCAGGATTTGGCCCCCCGGGGGCTAATTAAGCGGGCTTCGTTTATTTTTCTTCTTCACGGCGTACACGTACCCTAAGCGTATCCTGTGATTTAATAAAAAAAACATTTTGACCTCGGCGATTATTGTGAAACCCCCTGAGCATCCCTAGGGGGTCAGGAACACCTATAGCAAATAACAAACTTTTCCTGTCAATCTACATACATATACAAATAAATAACAAATCACATTTATTCCCACATTAAATCAAAAGGAACACACTTTTCTATTCCTTGAACTTTTGAACTCTTTCCAACTGACTAAACTTTCAACCCTACCCCCATTCTGCTTTCTTCCTGTTGCAATTAAAACACTTCAGGGAACAGTTAACTAAGCACACAGGTGAAAAGTTCAGCAAACAATGTTGCAATCAAAACAGCAAGTGTGCTTGACTTGTCAATATACCAGCTTATCTTAAGTTACATTGTTACATTGAAATTGCTCCTATATAGTCAGTGATGTCATTTGAGATGTCATCAGTGATGTCACTGACCATGTCATGAATGATGTAATATGTGACATCATCAGAGGTGGATTGCGGGTGCGCGAAATATAGTTAGTACAACTAACTATGTGTGAGCAATTTCAATGGTTTTGTATGAGTGAAATGTCCAGCTAACTATAACACCCCTAAAACTTATAGTTTTTTGAATGAATTTCATAGGTTTTTTAAATGCTAATTCCTAACTATATGAGGCCTGAAACCTATGGTTTTTTCAGTGAATTTCAAAGTTTTTTTAAATGCTAATTCCTAACTATATAAGACCTGAAAGCCTACCAGGAATCTCCAGTATGCGCCAGGGGACTGCATTGCAGAGAGGTGTAATGAAGCCACACCGCCTATTACACCTCTCTGCAACGCAGCCCCCGGGCGTGTTTGCAGAGGGGGAACTAATTCCCCTTGCATACTGGGGGTCCCTGGGGGCCAACTAGCCCACCTTGAACCTGCAGTACACGCCAGGGGGCTGCATTGCAGAAAGGTGTATTGAGGCCACACCTTTTTTTACACCTCTCTGCAACGCAGCCCCCGTGCATGTTTGCAGAGGGGGAACTAATTCCCCTTGCATACTGGGGGCACCTGGGGGCCAACTAGCCCACCTGGAACCTCCAGTATGCGCCAGGGGGCTGCGTTGCAGAGAGGTGTATTGAGGCCACACCCTTTTTTACACCTCTCTGCAACGCAGCCCCCGTGCATGTTTGAAGAGGGGGAACTAATTCCCCTTGTATACTAGGGGTCCCTGGGGGCCAAGTAGCCCACCAGGAGCCTGCAGTATACGCCAATGAGCTGTGTTGCTTTGCCCTGGAGGGCGGTGGTCCCCGGGGCATTGTGGGGGGATTGGGCACCCCCACACTTCTTTATTACTATGCCCCCACGATTTGGTCCCCCAGGGGGGTAATTTTTAAAAAAACATATCGGGTTTAAAAAAAAAAAAAAAAGGCCTTGGGGGTCTTTATGGGACCACCTTAACAGGCCTAGGGGGTCAGGGTGTTTCTACCCTGCACCCTTTTTCTGTTCTACACATTTGTTTTTCTGCTTTCTTGTGCCTCAGTCTAATGAGCACAAGATGGCTGCCAACACTTCCTGATTTGGAGTGTTGACAGCCAATAAGCATGCAGCTTTCCCGGAAAGGTACGCGCTGGTCCGCGTACCATTCGCATACGTACGCGGACCCATGCGCACACGGTACGCGCACCCCACGATTTTTCGAATTTTTTTAAATTTTATTTTTGCCTTGGGGTTACTAGTGAGACCCCCTGAGCAGGCCTAGGGGGTCAGGGTGCTTCTACCCTGCCCCCTTTTTGAGTTCTACACATTTGTTTTTCTGTTTTCTTCTGCCTCAGTCTACCGAGGCTCAAGATGGCTGCCAACAATTTCTGTTTTGGAGTGTTGACAGACATTGGCAGCCAACCAGCATGCAGGTCCAGGCATGTCCGCGTACGTATATATAAATATATACATATATTATAGTCAGCTGGACATTTTACTCATACAAAACCATTGAACTTTCCCTGTTATAGTTAGTTGTACTCATATAACTTGGGCGCCCGCAATCCACTGCTGATGATGTCACATATTACATCATTCATGACATCAACCAGTGAATGTGGTTTGCTTTGATATTTAAATATGTATTATAAATACAATACTTTGCATTGAAGAATGAGTGGATATATAAATATAAATGTGTGGATGGTAGATTTAGTAACAGTGTCATTGATTGTTTCCTTGAATAATTTGTAGAGTCTCACTATATATAATGTGTAGTTACTAAACTGTGTGAAAGTCTTCATTGCTTTGTCTTAATTGCTATGTTAAAGACTATATTTGTTATTGGTTTCCTAACTGAGTATTTATATGGGTAAATACATGTCTATGTGGTTTGGTGGGGGGTGTGTGATTGCCAAAAAATGTGTCAATAGTTCATTTAATAGGTACATGAGGTTAAGACAAGATGTTATAATAGTTGTTTCAGTTAGTGTATATGTTTATGGGTGTGGTGGTGATGAAATATTTCTCTCAATGGTACATCTCCATTAAACTTGAAAAAAAGGCAGTGTATGTGACAGTTATATCTAATTAAGTGTGCCTAAGACTTAGTGATTGTATGAGTCACTAAATGGATAACTGTATACTTGTAATAGTGATTTTATAACACACTAAGTTTGAGTTACTATCTGTATAAATAGATGAAGTGGTGTTTGTATAAGTGTGTAGGTGAGAAAATGTAAGTATAATCAATTGTTTGCATACATCAGAAGGATGTCTTTATGAGTGAATACAAAGTGTGCTGGTGTGTAATGTTGAAATAGGCGTATAAGTATATTTGATAGTGTTCTGTTGATTATTCACTGCATATAACACTGAATCTATAGGTAAGTGATTAGATGTGTGTATAGTTCTATGAATAACAGAGTGGGTGTTTAGAAATTTCTATTGGTGTGTCAATGGTTTCAAATATGGCACTTTCTATTTTACAGTGAGTGATGAAAGATTATACTAGTGTGTGATGAGGTGTATTTGATTGTCACATGAATGATGTCATCAGTGATGTCATCAGTGATGTCATTTGAGATGTCATCAGTGATGCCATCAGTGATGTCACTGACCATGCCATGAATGATGCACTTTTTGTGACGTTCCGGTGGCGGAGAAGACTGAGTGATATTTATCAGGCAGGACTAAGCCACTTTTTGTGACGTAATCCTGCCTGATAAATATCAGTCCCTTTAAAGCAGTGTCCTGCGTTAAAGGGGTGTGCAATGGGTGTTGCTGGGGGCGTTCCCAGCAGCATCCACGGGCTTCAGTAATTTATAGCATCCCCAAATGTTTCTCAAGAAAAGTCATAAACCATGTCCGTGGGTCATATCTGCCCAAACGCCGATATTCCAAACGATTGAAAATTACTTTTCTTGAGAAAGACTGACTTTGAGGATGCTATAAATTACTCAAGCCTGCTCGAATTGTGTGGGTAAAATTGATACCTAGTCACTTTGAGTGAGAATGTACTTGCGTCTCATCTAACGTTTGGAAGAAATATCTAGTTATATGACAACAGGATACCGACATAACTTGAAGGAAATAAGAATGCCCTGAAGAAGTTCTGTTGTACAGAACGAAACGCGTCAGCTGGCTGTGGTTCATAAACTTAAGGAAAATAAAAGCATTTGAATATACACCAAGATTCAGCTCTTCAATAAGGACTCTTAGTGATATGATTTGATTGGACTTGTTGTGCAAGTGGTGCTGTGCCAAACTTTGGAATATTCTCCACTACTCTCTACTACTCACTCTCTACTACTCCACTACTCTCTATTACTCACTCTCTACTACTCATTCTTTACTACTCTCTCTCTACTACTCACTCCCTACTACTCACTATCTACTACTCTCTACTACTCACTCTCTACTACTCTCTACTCTCTACAACTCACTCTTTACTACTCTCTCTCTACTACTCACTCTTTACTACTCACTCTCTACTACTCTCTACTACTCACTCTCTACTTCTCACTCTCTACTACTCTCTACTACTCACTCTCTACTACTCTATCTCTACTACTCTCTACTACTCACTCTCTACTACTCACTCTCTACTACTATCTACTACTCACTCTCTACTACTCTCTCTCTACTACTCTCTACTACTCACTCTCTACTACTCACTCTACTACTCACTCTCTACTACTCTACTAGTCACTCTATACTACTCTCTCTACTACTCTCTACTACTCACTCTACTACTCACTCTCTACTACCCTCTACTATTCTCTCTCTGCTACTCACTCTCTCTATCCCACTCTCTACTACTCTCTACTACTCACTCTCTACTACTCTCTCTCTCTACTCTCAACTACTCAATCTACTACTCTCTACTACTCACTCTCTGCTCTTCTCTCTCCTGCTCTCTAATACTCTCTACTACTCACTCTTTATTACGCACTCTATACTCTCTACTTAGGGTGGGCGTAAAATCCGTTTCGCGGGCGAATTTGCAGATTTTCCGTGATTTTGCGATCCGCGAATCTCGCGGATTCGCGGTAAAATCCGCGAATCAGCGGGGACGAATTTTCAGCCAAGCAAGGGTTACATCAGCAGGTGCAAAAGTTGAACCTAATTTCTTTGTAACCTTTTACAAAAGGGTTACAAACAAATTAACTTCAACTTGGACACCTGCTGCTAATTGCTTCCTGGCGCCTCGTTGCCTACTTGCAACTATTCTCTGACCCTGCTCTGACCCTTGAAGCAGGGTCAGAGAATAGTTACAAGTAGGCAACGAGGCACCTGTCCAAGGAATTAAACCTCATCAGGAAGCACTTACAGATATAAAAAACAGGAAGAAGGGAGAGGATGGCAAATACACCAATTTTGAGTTGTCAGGAGGGGTTAAACTAAAAGAGACATTTACAGCACAATTTTCATACGCATTTTGCTAAAAATAAAATGCTGTATGTTCTGTAGGGGCAACTCAGGAATATGGCCCTTCAGAGATCCGGCCTCTCTTTCTTTCTCTCGTTTTCTCTCTCCCTCTCTCTTTCCCTCTCTTTCTCTCTATCTATCTATCTATCTATCTATCTATCTATCTATCTATCTATCTATCTATCTATATATCTATCTATCTATCTATCTATCTATCTATCTATCTCTCTCTGCCTCTCCCATAAACGACTGCATGGGTAACTTTGCTATGCAGGCGGCTCGCGAAGACGCAAAACGCCCCGCGAACACGCAAAAAACCCCGCGAACACGCAAAAAACCCCGCGAACATGCAAAAAACAAAAATCCACATATTCGCACAAATTCGCGAATTTTGCGGATTTCGAATTCGCAAATCCGCAAATTTGCGGATCGCGAATTTGCTAAATTCGCCCATGCTTACTCTACCTCTCTACCTCTCTCTGCTAGTCTCTACCTCTCTACCTCTACCTCTCCACCTCTACCTCTCTACCTCTCTCTACACGCACACATATACACATATATAAATAGGCATATTCACTGAAAAAACCATAGGTTTCACACCAGTTATAGTTAGGAATTAGCATTTAAAAAACCTATTAAATTCACTGACAAAACCATAGGTTTCACACCAGATATAGTTAGCTGGAAATTTCACTGACATAAAACCATTGAAATTCCCACGTTATAGTTAGTTGGACTCACTATAACTTGCGCGCCTGCAATGCACTGCTGATGACGTCACATATTACATCACTCATGACATGGTCAGTGACATCACTCATGACATCACTGATGACACCATCCAGGGAATGTGTGTCTTTCTGAAAAATAAATATGTTTTATATATGTATATGTAAAAGTCAATGGAATAATAAATGTTTAAATAAGTGTCTAAATGGAGGTTTTTTAAAAAAAAAAATTGATTGGTTAACTGGCTTATTAAGTGTATCTTAGTGAATACATATATTAGTGAGAAATGTTTAAATATTTAAATATATGTATTAGTGTTTCACTTTGTGTATAAGTGGCTGCATGGGTTGGTGAGTAGCTACATGTGTGTGTATATGGGTTATTAGATGTTGTTTTTAGTATCAGTATGAGTGTCTGTATGGTTTGGTGGGGGTATGACTTAGCACATAGATGCATCAATGACTGACTCTCTGTTTGTATGTGTTTTGAACACAACATATGTGCAGGACTTTATGGGTGGATCAGTGTGTATATGTGTGTGTTAGTGAGTGAATGACTGTCTCACTAGTGTCTTTATCAGTAACGACATATGTTTTAATCTAGTATATGTGAGTATTGATGTATATAAGTGAGTATATGTGAGAGTGAGAGATTGTAAGAGTTCCTGTTTTAATAAGTATGTGTTTCTATAAGTGATTGTTTAAGAGAGTAAGTATGTGTACGTTTCCTTAGAAGTAAGGTGGTAGTGTGTGTATAGTTGTATATGCTAATAAATGGATGTTCAATAGTTTATTTGCATGTGTGAATATGTGTGTGAGTAACTTTTGGAAGACTGTCAGTGTGTAACAGGATGTATATGTGTATCACTACATATGATGAGTGAGTATATGTATGAGTAACTATATAGAACTGTTGCTGAATGAGTGGATGTGCATATAGATGGTGGTATTACTGAATTGGTTGTTGTAACTGGTATGGGTATCTCAATTTTTTTGAAAATGTTAGTTTCTATTTTTGAATATGTGTTTCAAGAGTTACATTACACTGAAAGGAGGTCTGTCACTCTGTCACAAGGATGGTGTCATCAGTGATGTCATGAGTGATGTCACTGACCATGTCATGAGTGATATAATATGTGACGTCATCAGCAGTGCATTGCAGGCGCGCAAGTTATAGTGAGTCAAACTAACTATAACGTGGGCATTTCAATGGTTTTACGTCAGTAAAATTTCCATCTAACTATAACTGGTGTGAAACCTATAAAGTTATATATATATATATATATATATATATATATATATATATATATATATATATATATATATATATATATATATTATATATATATATATATATATATATATATATATATATATATATATATATTTATATATATGTGTGTGTGAGTGTTTCTGTGAGTGTAAATATACCCAGTTGTGGGTAGCTATAGTTAGGTAAGCTTTTACATTGGAAAAGTGTTTTTGTGTTGCTAATAACTTAGACACCATTTGATGAATCTCCACAAAACATTACCATAATATCCTACTTTTTGACTAGTTTGTTGCTCGTACTGTGATTTAGCCCCGGGAGCGTATTCTGCGTTGAAAAATCAAAGTGGGTGGCACCTTGCGGCGCACCAGAGGTCACTGTTATGCAAGATAATTTTGCGGCAGTAGATAGTCCACTCCAGTGCAGTTTTGTACCAGTGAATGTTCGCTACCGCCTGCGACTGCCCGTGTTAGAAAAATCTGTCCGGATGTCCTCCTAGCGACTGGAAATCGCACTATGGGACTCCAAATCTCAATCGCACTCATCAACTTAACATTCTGGAACCACGCAAGAGAAACAATTCTGCCATGTGGAGATTTGCAGAATTTAATACAAAGCTCCCCCCAATTGGAAGAAGGCACCCTGGTGCACAGGGCAAAGGAGACAATAATGTCTTATGAATAGTTCATCAGGTTAAATCCACAACTCGGAGAGGTTCCTTAGGAGTTTACTTCATGATAACAAAACAGTTCAACATGGCGCTACCTTACTTTCACACACAGTCCGCTTTCTATTTTTATGTACACGTCACACGCCGATTTTAATCTCACCGGGACCCAGCACTCTTGGGGTTTCCTGTCACTTTGTGGAGAGAGGGACATCACGTATCGGCTTTACTGTAACTACTCCTCACTGGGGACCTTTGAGACCACTTTAGCGAGCTCGCCCACGTTACTGTGATTAGGTTTATGCTTACTCTATGCGTTTTTCGCAGATACTTTGATGCAACGAGTCACGGATGTAATTACTCCGTGAGTATTTGACTTGGTCATTCACGAATCCCTTGGTGATTTATCGTTTTTTGGAACCCTTTGGTGACTTGATACTATTGGCACGTTTTCTTCAGTGTTTTCACAATAGGAGAGTACCGTTTCCTAACACCAGCTTTGCTTCAAACTCTAGGGCACTGCTTTTGCACACTATGGTCTGTCTGGCATTATGTGTTTTTACTTGGCAGCTATTATTGGCACCTACTATTGGCATTGATTTTCACTTTACACTTTTGCTATAAGTCATATTGATTTTTTCTTTTTTCTTTCTTTTTTCCTTTAACTTTGCACGCTTGTGGTTAACTGCACCATGGTTAGATCTTGTTGGTGTAACTGTTGTGAGATGTAGTTGAATCTCAGTGACATTATGGTATTTTCTTTTACGTTTGTAGAGCTGTCCCCTGAGGAAGGGCTAGTCATCTGCCCGAAATGCATTGGGAGGATTTATACCCGGATGACTTTTTATGTTGGATGATGTATACGCTTCTTTAAGCATTGATGAACTGTTTTGTTATCATGAAGTAAACACCTAAGGAACCTCTCCAAGTTGTGGATTTAACCTGATGAACTATTCATAAAACAATATTGTCTCCTTTGCGCTGTGCACCAGGGTGCCTTCTTCCAATTGGGGGGAGCTTTGTATTAGCTTGACTTTACCACACTGTTAGGAACAGACAGCGTTAATCCCAGGCAGCACGCCACAAACTATTATAGTGATTTAATTTTGGACCTACTTAGCTGTGCAAGTCCGTTCTCCACTTTCTTGAGATTTGCAGAATTTGCCAGAATTAACATGGAGTCTCTAATATTCTACCAATTCCAGGGCCTGAATGGAATATTTTGGCCACTTCAAAGTATTACCAAATTTGTTGTAATCTGGTGTTAAGCCTGTGCTTTTTGTGCTTCCTTGATCATAGGAGTCATGTTGATTGCTCACATATTGCTGTGACAGTGAGGACCATGGTTCCAGATAAACAGTTTACTATTTCAGTTAATTCCTAAAATTAAGGACAACATTTCCTAAAAAACAAAGGTTCAAATTAACGTTCAAGAGAAAGAAACCAGCAGTAGTGAAGATGAAACCTTGTGCCCCATTGCACCCAGCAAACTGTTCTACTGAACAGTTAAACTCAATGCCAATTTCAGCATGTGTCTAACATAGAACATGTTCTGCCTGATCTGTAGGACACACTGCAGACAAACCTTTTCTCATTTTCAATAATAAACAAACAGTTCAGGGCTGTTAAGTAATCAGCCATGTGGAAGAGAAGTTCTTTCCTATGCGAAGTGCTAAGTCACAAATTGCACAAAAAGCAGACCTTACTGGCATGACAAGAAACCCTTTAAGTCAATTAATAAATGCATATTTCAGTTATCAAGCATCGAAGAATATAACTTCAAAGGCCGCACTGACTTCTCTATGTGCTACTGGTCACTGTATTGCAATTTTAGGAAGTGTTTTTATGAAATAGGATGCAGCGTATATTCTTGGGGGCAGATTTACAAGCCCCTTGCGCCACTTTTACGCCGCCGTTGCGTCACTTTTGTGACGCAGCGGTGGCGCAAAAGATGTCCCATGGTGCTGGGTATTTACAATGTGACGCATCTCCCAGATGCGTCACGTTGTAAAGCCCTGCGCCAGAAGAGGCGTACCATCGCAGGGGGAGGGCTTCCGGTGCTGGAACGCCTCCCAAAAGTGGCTGAGGGAAATCTACAAGATTGAAGCAGGCGTAAGGATTGACGCAGCATTGTGCACATAGGGCCCCCCAGATCATTGCTGGAGCAGCGTCGCGCTTGCGACGCAACTCCAGCAATGTGCCGCTTTTACGGCACAGATGCGTGACTCATCTTTGCCGTTTTTGCCCCATGGAGCGCCGCATTGTGAATGCGTGGGTTTATAACAGTAAACAACCCGGAATACCCTTGAAGGCCTGGGTAAATGTAAATGAAAGGGTAAGAAGTGCCTTCAAGGGGATTTGTTTAATAGTATTAAATTGAAAATCAGGAAAGGTGTCATCAGTATCTACAGACTTATATATCTATTAATCACTGATATTCCTGTAGTTCTGTTTATATATTTGTATCGAACTCCTTTTGCCTTTTAATATTGATGATAAATTACACTCTTTTTCATATACTCCCGTCTTTCTTGTTCTTCTTGTGTTTTTTTGTATTTGTGTTGTGTTGAACATTAATTTATATTTTTTGTATAATTTGGATAAAGTTTCATTGTTGATTGATTTCACTGTAGTACCATTGAATAGTCCTCAAAATTGGTTTTCCTGAATTAATCTAGAGAGATACTCTAAAACAAATTCCCTTGAATGCATTATAAATGCACCGCATCAAGGGTGGCGGAGCTGCGGTGCACAATTACTTAATTATAAATCTACCCTTTGTTTGTCAGTTAATGATCTTCACCGGACCGTTTTTAATTTAAGGCACCTTAATGTACCTCCATTCAGTTTGCCTGAAAGGTGCTTTCACAAAACGGAAATGTCTGTTTATTGCTTCCAGTACGGCAAATGGAAGGTGGGCATTCAAAGGTCACTTGCAATAGGCATGCAGAAATTGATGATGGATTATAAAAATAAGTAACTACATTTATCATACATTCAATATTGTCAGAAGAGGCAGCAGTGGAACAATGGACCGCATTAGATTGCAACCATCGCCATAAATGTTCACCATATTCAGCTGACATACACAAAGGAATGGTTACATTTAGTCACTTAAGAGCAACTGCAGAGACACAAGGGGGAATGGCTTAGTATCTTAATGCTTGCTTCTGAAATAGTATTTTTTTTTATTATTTTAGATCATTGCAAATTCCTCATAATAAGAATACAAATACAACTTGAAGGAGGGCGGGTGCCAGCTAGATTTAGTATGTGCTTCAATTAAACAAACTGATTTTTGAGGGGTGCACACAGGGGCGGCTAATCCTAATAGCTGAGGATAATCGCCCCACTGCTCAAACCAGCCAAAAGCCAGCAAATGATAGATAAAATAATAACAGCATGACGTTATTATGATTTCAATTTTTGCTGTCTCACATCTGTGGGTGGGGTGGGCTTGGTCGGGTCATGGCATTGAGGATAAGTGGCTGGCACGTATATGACCCCATGTCAGTTTGGCCGGCTGCCCTATGCTGGCAAAAGTGACATGGACACATATGTTTCTCCAAATCCAGGTTAGAGAAAAGCCAAAGGCTCCAATGCACTGTCTGAGCAGCAAACCAGGCCACTCAGACCAATCCTGGTGCTACTCTCATGCTTGAGAGTAGCGTCTTGATTGGGTGAGGGGCTTGTGCCTTGAGGGCCCATCCCCTTCTTGCTCACTGAGAGGAGAAGCTAGGCGGCTGGCAGCATTAGCAGGAGTAGAGTGGAAGGTAAGTATTTTTTATTTTCATTTCTCCCCCTTCTCAACCATGCCACGAAGAAATAGCATCAAGTCTGCAGACTGAGCATTAAGAAAGCACATAACAGCAGCTGTTCACTTTTTAGGCAGAAAGGGTCAAGGAAGTGAATGCTGCTGGGGAAGTGTTCTTTTGCACTTCATACATTTTAACCCCTGAAAGAGACTGGGTGGCTCATTTACAAGAAGCCAGCGCCGCTTCGCCATGGAGATGAAGCAGGCCTCTCAATCATATCTATGAGGGGATGCAAAGCCACCCTGCGAGGCTTTGCATGACATCATAGGTAAGGAGTAAGGCAAGGCAGCGCTGCATTGCCTTACTCTGTGTCAAGATGGCGTTCCATGGGTGTTGTGGTGGGTGTCCCCATGAAACACTCTTGGGGGCAGATTTATGTTAACTGGCGCATCCCCAGGGATGCGCCAGTTAAAATGCGCCACAGTGCGCCACAGCTCCGCCAGCCATGGTGCGCCGCATTTATAATGCGGCGCACCATGGTGCAAAAACGGCACAGATGCGTGACGCATCTGTGCCGGAAATGTGGCGCATTGCTGGAGTTGCGTCGCAAGCGCGATGCAGCTCCAGCAAGGCTCGGGGTGCCCCATTTTCACAATGCTGCGTCAAGACCTACGCCTGCTTCAAGCAGGCGCAGGCTTTTGACGCAGCATTGGCTTAAAAGTGACTGAGTGAAATCTCATAGATTTCACTCAGCCACTTTTGCGAGGCGCACCTGCCCCGGAACGCCCACCCTGCGCCGGAACGCCCACAAGCGGTGCAGGGCTTTACAACGTGACGCATCTGCCTAGATGCGTCACGTTGTAAATCGTTCGTAGGGATGCGCCACGTTTACGCCGCCTTGCGTGACGCAACAGCGGCGTAAACGTGGCGCAAGGGCCTCATAAATCTGCCCCTTGGATTTTAGCTTGGCCTCAGATTTACCAATTCACGTAAACTTGGGGCAGCATCCCAGAGCTGGCACAACAAGGAGAATTTTCTTTATTTCTCCTCGTTTTTTCCTCTTACCATCTGTGCTGCATTCTGCAGCACACATAGAAGCGAAATGCCTCTGAGGATTATTTCTGTGCAGCAAAGTGCCCTTTCCTGCACAAAAACAATACGACCAACGATGGTGCAAGGGTACTTGCATTGGGGCTAGACACCAAATTGTGCTCCTGCGCTAGCTGAAAGGACAGGAATGCACTGTATCTTGTATATAGAGTGCATCTCTGCCCTTTCAAATAGACCTATGGTAGCACAGTTAAAAGACATGTGGCGCTGCCCTATGGCAACTTTCTTTTAATTGAGGCCCTGAATGTATTGAGACTAAAAATAGAAAATGTTTAGAAAATGCTACACTTAACCTTAACATACATTTGCAGCTTGGGGGGACTGCGTCTTAAAATCAAATTGGAGCAAGATAGATGAAATATGAGGTGGTGGAGATAAGGAACTGCAAAGTAGGAAGGTGAATGGAAACATGGAAAAGAAGAAAATTGAAGATGTGGGAAGAAGATCTATAGTTGCCTTACGAGAAGCATGTATGCTGGCCATTTGAGATTAGGCTACAGGTCTTCAAAGTGCATGTTAAATTATGCATGGTAATGAAGTCTTCTGAGACGCTGTTTATTATTCTAAATGTTGCTCCTTCTGATTTTATTTATGGTCTCCGCATGCACCCACCTTGAAGAAGCATCACATTTCAATGAACAAAAGCAGCCCAGAACCATGGATCCCTAAATGCTTCAAACAATAAACATTTGCTTACTTTAAGTATCATCAATAAAAGTATGTAGATGCATTAGAGTATACATTACCAGATGTAATACTTTATGTAGCGTTCTCTCACAATTAAACACTGTAGGGAAAAGTCATCATTCAATATTAGCAGACACCGAGTCTCTTCATCCCCCATATTAAATTTATTGTCCTGCCGCTCCTAATGAAAAAAAGGGATAGAACGTGGACTGTGCTGACCTCATTATAGCACAGTTTTCAGGGAATTTCAGCGGTGCTGAACAGTACGTGTCCTACTAGACAACATGGGTAAAAGACATTCACATTGACAAGGCGTAGAAGAGATCTATTGGTTTTGCAAATGCTTGTTCGGTGTTGACAGGGCATTGCTGAACAAATATAGAAGTGATAGTGAAAAACTGTTTAGTAGAATTGAAGTAAAACTAGGTTGTAGCGTAAATGCCAGAGGTGCAACAGAGGAATTGAGGAACCAGGTTCAAATCTTGGGGTCTGCTGAACAGTTTGTGATTCTGGGCTAATCAATGACGCTTCCCTGTCCATTTGGCAATGAATGTGTCATTGTGTAATGTAACAGGTGAGTACTTAAAGGGCTCCAATACCATCAGCATATGTTAGCACTATGGCAAGATGGAGAAGCGAAAAGCGTTCCAATGCCATTAGATCTTACAAAAAACTAAATAAATAAAAGCAGTAGTGAAGAGGAAGGTCGTTGGGGGACGGGTCAAACAAGGGAGCAAGATAGATTGGGGAGATAGGCAAGCAACAACGGGATAGTGTGGGAGGAAACCTTAAATATGGGGTAAAAAAAATACCTTGATCAGCGACAAAAATGAATGTGTCATTGTGGAATGTAACTGGTGAGCACTTAAAGTGCTCCAATACCATTGGCTCATCTTCACGCTATGGCAAGATGAGGACAGACCATCGGATTGTGCAAAAGAAGAAAAACACAAGTGTTGTTTTTCCGTAATCACAAAATGTGGCCACAGCTAGGGAAATTTAATAGTGTCCTTTTGTAAGAGGATGTGGCGTATGGGCCACAGCTGCCAATTATGGAGCTGGGAAAGTGGATTCGAGTTTTGGTGTCAACTTAACATCCTTGATTTGGGCAAATCAGTTAATCTCCCCATACCTACACAAATTAATGTGTCCTCATGTAAAGCAACTGGTGCTAATGTAAAGTGCTCCAATACCACAGGAGCCATACAAAATTGCACAAACAAAATAACTGGTGCTAATGTAAAGTGCTCCACTACCTTCGAGTGGTGTTGGCATTATATAAAACTGCACAAAAAAAACAGCAAGATTCACAGTGTTAGGCTGGTTTTCAGTAGTGAATATGATGAGATAGATCTCATCTTCATGTATATAAAAAGAACTACTTTTGACATGCACACTGAGGGGCAGGCAGACCTTAATGACATCAGGACCCAGCCTGGCTTCTTTGAAGAGAATTCAAGTTAAGCAACAATGGAGCACGCAAATACTCACCACTGAATGCAGGAAAAGTAAGAAAGTGTCAAGATGGGAGAAATTTGAAGAAATAGAGTCCACGCTATAATATGAGAAGTAACAAGGTGAGACATGAACAGTTCAATCATTTTGCACAGGAGAAAAGTGACTATGCAATTACAGCAGAAGACACAGGTACATTAGAAGTCCTGATATGCCCTGTGATAACTCATACCTGATACACTTTAGATCTGATTTTGCAGCTATGCACAATGACCACATATGGTAAACCCACACATATGGAAAATCAGACTACACGTGTGCCAAGTAATAGCATATGTGCCCACATGCTCCAATCAGCATTACAGCTGTACTCTAAGAGGACATTAAAATTCAGAACACCGGGGGCGTGGCCAACCAAGACTTGATCCGCGAGGGTTCTGTGGCACTTACCAGGAAAGAGGATGGTAATGAGCATCCAGTGAATCCATAGAGGCACGCTGAACCGAGAACGCCATCCCACTGGTGTTGAACGAAAGTGAGCAGAAGAGACGGGGAGGAACAGAGCAATGCTCAAGGGACACACAAGCTGAAATCCCCGGCAGGATCGCGACCTACTCCAGATGTCGGGTCTGGCGCAGCGCCGCTGTGTGCTGGGCCAGAGCCAGTCATGGGAGTACCGGAGCTCATATACCTGCTGAGATAGACCTTGGGCACCCGCCAGAAACAAGTTAAGAGGCAGATTGATAGTTGGTGGCAAGGAGCATGCAATAAAAGGCCTGCGTGCAAGCTGCTGCCGGGGTGGGTGGCAGCCGGACCAGCCTAACTCACCAGGTGCCGGTGAAGCAGTGGTCTGCCCACCCATAGCCAGTGACAAGTTGCAGCTCAGGCCAGTAGAGGGAAATGAGAAGCAGGAGGCCAGCTGAGAAGGGAATCAGCATTACTGCACCTCACGCCTGACCTTAAGATGGTGGAAGGCAGTGACGGAGGAGAGGCCTACCGCTAATGTGGGGACCCAACACATCACAAGCACATCTGCCAAAACCAAGAGAGGAATTCCTCCAGCTCATGGGAAAATGGAGTCTCTTCTGGCAAGATGGCAATGCTACAGTGTCTAGCACCCCCCTAAGCTGCCCCGACAACCAGTACGCATGCAATGATCAAGTGGCTACCAGAGAAAACACCAAGCTACACAGCCACAAGAGGGGAGATGGGGCTTCACTGACGGTTGCCCTTGGCTGGGGGAAGGCTCACGGGTGTTGGCAACAAGGGGTGGCCGCCACACCTCCCACATCAGCGTATATGCAGCCGAAGAAGGCCCAGAGTAACAGGGTCTCCAACTATTTTGCATCACCAGTGACAGGCCCCACCGTTACCCTCACTCCAGATCCCAAAACTATGGCTCTTACGAAGGAGAACCTGCTCCTCTCACTGAGAGACTTCAAAAGAGAGATGAGGGAAGAGTTCAAAGCGGATCTGACCTCCTCCCTGGAGGGTCTACAGTCTGACATCAACACACTTAATCTCCCTACAACAGGATGTTGATGCAGTGGGCACATGGACACTGGACCTTGAATCCAAGGTCACGGCTCTTGAGGGGAAGACCCATTGTCTGGAGACTGCGGTAAATTCCCTCCATGACCAGCTCAAGATAGCCACCTTGAAAAGCGAGGACTTTGAAAATAGATCCCTAAGGGATAACATGCACATTTGACACTTTAAAGAAGAGGCGGAGGGGCCAAACCTAGCGGCCTTCACACTGGGGCTGTTCCTGGAACTGCTGGGAGAATCAGGCTCCAAAGTGAAAACAGAGAGAGCGCATAAAGTCGGCCTCCCTCCACCTGGCGACAAACGCAGACCACAAGATGTGCTTGTTAAACTGCACTCCTACAGAGTAAAGGGAGTGATCCTCAAAGCAGTTCGGAGGCTAAAGGAAGTCTTGTTCCAAGGGGAGACATGTCCGCTCTTTCAAGACATCGGTCCAGCGACATTGGCAAGGTGTGCCCAGTTCAAACCTATCAGGCAAGGTGTGCCCAGTTCAAACCTATCATGGATAAACTTCGACAGGACAACATCTGATACAGGTGGACCTATCCCTTTGGCCTAGCTTTCGAACTGCACAATAAGCGGTGAGTCACCATCATCCAAGAAGCGAGATGAGCACTGGGTTTGAAACAACAACCAGAGCAACTGGAGGTGGCTGGAAATGGTGAGGGTCCAGTCCTTGGCCCACTCAAGGGGCTGAGGCCCAATGGCAAACAGCGCAACACTAAAGGTCACTGAAGACTCGAACACAGCAGACACCAGAGGAGTGATCTATGCCCCCAAAAGGAAGACACAAGCAACCTCCCATAGATGGTGTAAGACCTCACAAGGTGCAGGACTGGAAGGAGGACTTCCGAAGGTCCGAGTGGTGAGGTGATGGTATAAGGCGGGCTGGATTGCCCCAAATCGGGGAAGCTTTGAATTGTCCATCCCTGTCCCTTAATCCTCAAGCAATTAATTTCAGCTGATTGAAGGACTGCCAAAACTTGGAAGGGTCAGATCCCTAGACACTTTTTCAAAATGTTAACACAATTGTCACCCACTTGGGGTTTTGTTTTGGGGGCGGTAGGGGTTAAGAAATTTCATTCTTGAATTGTAGTTCAAGGGGAAATCAGATGATGAGGGGGAATTTACAGCACCAATGTAGAGAGCGGCCTACCAGGAGGAAGAGGCGGAAACAGGGAAGGAGAGGGGGAGGCGGAGCACTGGACACTGCGCCCACATGCAGCAAAGAGGATCTGATAGATACGGATAATGGTTGTCATAACCCTCACATGGAATGTAAGGGGACTCAACTCCCGGATGAAAGGGCAATGGTTGTGGAAAAACATTCTAGATAAAAGGAACCATGTGGTGGCTATAAAGGAGACTCATCTCAAATTCACATAGAGCATCGCCTTAAGCTCAAGAAATACCCACTCATGTACAAATCCTCGGCCCACAGTAAGCACAATGGGGTTACCCTTTTCTTTCATTTCTCCCTTTGTTTTGCTCCAGAGGACTGCAAGAGGTATAAGGGGAGGTACCTTATAGCCAAGGGGCATATATTAGGCAGGCGTTGTACCTTTCTCACAACATATGTTCCCAACACCAATCGACCAAAGTTTCTGCCCACCTTTTTCGAAGCCTTGGGAAGCTTTGAAGAGGGGCCAATCATCCTAATCGGGAATTTCAATCTGACCTTGGAGGCAGAGCTAGACAGCAAATGCCCTCATCGTGCACCCTCAGGCAACTTTCCCATTTCACTGAAAAGGGCCTTCATGGACTTGGGCTTACTAGACGCATGGTGCACATTACACCCAAAGGACAGTGACTACATATTTTTCCCCTACTCCCACAGAACTTACTCCCCTTTAGACTACATCTTCGTAACCAACACTCTGAAACAGGCCCTGCACTCCCTGATGGCATATGAGATATCACTCACAGATCACACATCAGTATGTGCATGTCTTGATTGGGAGATGCCAGCCCCCAAATACAAGCAATGGCTTTGTGCACAGTCGTTGTTTAGGGATAGAGCACTACATGACTCCCTTAGGGAAACTTTAAACATTTTTTTTTAAATAATGACCTGAAGGATACCAACCCACTGAATAATTGAGACGCCCTTTAAGGTGGTTGTAATGGGGCAATGCATTACTCTAAATTCCACCCTCAACAAGTCCCATATCAAAGATCGACATGCCCTAGAAACAGAATTACAGGAGGTAGAAAGGCTCCATAAGGAAAATCTAACATGAGCACTGCAGATGAAGGTCACAGCCTTATGGGGGAAACTCAATGCGATTCATAACACTCAAGTGGAGCTCTCCCTTCTACCCTTGCAAAAAACCTCTTATGACCAGGGTAAAAAGATTGGGGCCCACCTAGCCAGGCAGCTAAGAGTGAAACTTGAGAAAGAGCACATAGGGGATATCTACGATGAACACAATACAATTGTGGGGCATAACACTGGGAAGGCCCAGGTATTTGGGAAATTCTACTGAGATCTGTACACAGCATAACCAGCGCTGAAGCTGCACCGTCTGAATACTTACATAATATTGTGCTCTCCAAGTTTCGAAAACACAGAACACTACTGAGCAGCCCGATCACAGATGAGGAAGTCTGTGACGCTATAAAAAGTCTGAAATGCCCCAAATCTCTGGGGTATGATGGACTGACGGCTCAGTTTTACAAAGCCTACATGGCGGAGTTTATCCCTTAGTTGATGAAGCTGTTCAACTACATGGCGGGCGACGGTAGGGTGACGGAGTCTATGTGTGAGGCTCTGGTGTCTCATTCCTAAACAGTGAAAAGATCTGAAACCATGCGGTTCCTACCGTCCCATAGCACTGTCAAATGTAGACGCCAAAACATACTTGAAAATCTTAGCTATGAGGCTGGATGACTTTCTGCCGGAATTGATCCACCTGGGTCAATCAGGGCTTAATAAAGGGAGACAAACCCATGACAATATCCGGCAGACACTGCATGTCATTGAGAAAGTCTCCATAAAGAATATACCCACTGTCCTTCTGGCGCTGGAAGCCGAAAAGGCTGTTGGCATGGTGGACTGGGGATTTCTCTTCCTCACTTTAAAGATGTTCAGTTTCTGCGACAAATTTTAAAAAGTGATTAAGGCGAACTACTCCTCTCCAGTAGCTAGAGTGCTAGTGAACAGGGTGAGCTCAGAAGTGTTTCTTTTGCGAAAAGGAACACGACAGGGGTGTCCCCTTCCCCTCTACTGTTTGCGCTCAGTATAGAGCTGCCAGCAGCCATAATCCGACAGGATCCCAAGATCAGCGGAATACATTTTGCGGGGAACGATCATAAGGTGACGCTATTTGCAGCCAATATCCTGCTTTCATTGACTGAACCCGCTGTCTCAATTCCGGCCACTGTTGGAGGGGATGCAGGCTATTAGGGGATTTCCAGCATATATGGTGGGATTGTCCTAAGATTAGACCATTCTGTACAGAAATACTGGCACAACTTAAAGGAATCTTGGCTTACCCTCTACCAGACGACCAGGGTTTTTTGCTGTTGGATCAGCGTATTGAGTCTCTACGACACCAGACACAAGGCGATAAATCGATCATGTGGTTGTGCCTTAGAGCAGCAAAATTAGCGGTAGCATCGGAGTGGAAGAAGATGGAGGCTCCCTCAAATAACTCAATGGCACATCTGCTTGTGGAGAGAACTAAAATTGGACGGTCTAGCTGATATTTTGGTGGACTCTTTCAAAAGTTTTGAATTTGAGTGGGGTCCTCTGGTTCCATATCTCTCGGAGGGTCTTGACAAGAGTTTCCACCTCTCTTCTGGACTATACATTTCATTTGCTGTACTAAAATTTATTAAATGCTTATAACTCTTGTTGTTGGGGGTAGGGGTAGGGAGGGAGGCATATTGCGCCTGAGTGGGTCTAAGTTTTTTATGGGTTTCTTTTCTTTCCTTTCTTTTCTCTCTTTATTATAGCTCTGTTTTCTTGCTCCTCGATGTCAGAACACTGTACTCTTGGCAATAGCAGGTAGTTTTTAACATGAAGCAAGAAAGAAAGCAGGACGTCACCACTCACTAGAACGAAACAGACTACAATTGGGAATTACTGCAGTGACAAGGTTGGTGAGGGAGGGATTTGTGGACAGGGCAAGCACCAAGAAGTGTGAGGGAGAAAGCAGAGACATGAGGGAGGAGGTGGGGTAAGTGGAAAGTAGCAACAAAGTGAAAAGCAGTGATGAGGGAGGGGTGGGGGTGATCTGTGGATGAGGCATGAGGGTGAGTGGGAGAAGTTGGAGTTGGTGAAAGCATGAAAAGGTCCTAAAATGGTCATAAAAAACTGGAGAAATGGATGTCTACAAGTATTAGGTCCTTGCTCTGGGGGAGGGCTAAACACAAGAAGATGCCTGACCATTCATGCCAAGGACGAATGGCAAGAAAGAATATGATACAGTTGATTGAGTGGGCTAATGGGAAGACTGTGGGCAGACAAATTAAACACATTTCTCTTCTAGATAGCGCATTCCATGTCCAGCCGAAACCTAAACAGTAGATGTGCTGTCAAAACTCAGAGCTCAGAAAATGTACACCAACCATTTAAATGTCATCATGTCACTAAAGCATATCAAAGAACACACACTGAATTTGAACTACATATTATAGTTCATGGTGCTCATGCAGTCTATTAAAACACCTACCTGGCCACTATCACAAATGGGAATACACATGAAACGATGTAGCAATACATGAAATGTCATTGCCTGGTTGGACGGCCTATTGATGCATTGGCATACCATGACAATCCCATGAATTGTGCTGATTCAAAGCCCAGTCTGTCTCTACTGTAACCAAAACGTTTGTTATAAAGTGTTGGCAACATGAGGTAACGCAACAGTAAAGCGGCCTGGGGCTGGACATAAAATACGATCACCCCCAAACACAATCAGAATTGTTATCCCAGTTCTACCAGGTAAGATGTGTAGTATTATTGTGTAAAGCTTAAAAGTGGTAAAGTGCATTTTTCTAAATCACTAAAAACGTTTTGTTGGGTAAATGAGTGATGAATAGAAAATATTGCAGTTCTGCACATAGTCATTGTTAAAATATGTTTCT
The DNA here is from genome assembly GCF_964263255.1 of Lissotriton vulgaris. Lineage (NCBI taxonomy): Eukaryota > Metazoa > Chordata > Amphibia > Caudata > Salamandridae > Lissotriton > Lissotriton vulgaris. The sequence continues at coordinate 445,999,323 of NC_141687.1, read as the reverse complement.
AGCAATATGGTAATTTCCATATCCGCATTAGAGTGCAAAAAAAATCTGTCACTGTATGTAATACATTAGAACAACTGAAAACTAATTTATGAGCAAATGAGAAATTTCAGAGTTTTTCGATAGTACAGCTTTCTGTAAATAGGTTTGCGACAAATAGCTCTGCTTCTCTTAAAGTTTTGGATGATCGAATTTCCGCTGATGAAAATTATGCTTACATGAAAAAGATTGCAGTTGAGTAAGTACTAGGATTTTATAACATTGCCGAGCGTGACTGCTTCTCGCAAATATGCTTGAGGCGAATCCTGAGCTTACAATCTATTTTTAGACGTTAACACGATATTGTATGTTGTATATTCACAAATGTGCTGTATAATAAAGCAGCTGCAATGTTTGTTAGAGGTCTAAATAGCACACTGTATAATATGACAACATGGCACTTTGGACTTTCATAAAAAGCATGAAATAGCTATTCTCCAGAAAAGCATTCATGAATGAAGTCTGAGTTAGGACAAGTGATCCGTTCCCCACTTGATTTTTTTAGAAGTCTGAGTTAGTCATGATTTGGTGTAAATGTTAATGAACAGAGATAACTCTTGATTGAAAGCAGGTATACATTTCTTGTTTGGACTCAAATGAATTGTAATTTAAAATCCTATGTTGTGTTAGAGTTGGATTTTAGTTTACAATTTTGAAAATGCCATTTTAGAAAATTGTTGTTACAGTTTATGCCCTAATTGTGTTGGTATGCATGGGTTCTGTGCTCACTGTGCCACTGCAATCAAGATATGCCTGGCTAATTAGCCCGTATCAGGGAGAAACCAGTCCTAGTTGTTTGCATTCCAGTTCAGGGTCATCCTGGGGCCATATTAACAAGAACGGCGATAACATTATTGCCGCTTTAGCCGCAGAAAACTGCTGCTAAAGCAGCGATAAGGTGCTTGATAATATGCCTTTGTGAATTCCCATAGAAGCCCAGGTTCCGGTGTGAACCTGAGCTTCTATGGGAATTCACAATGTTGTAAATAAAACCGTGGTAAAGACATAACATCGTGATATGTTTGTCCGTTTTCCCGCTCCTATTCCAATACGGCCAGACTCCATTTTGTTTTCTGGCCTCACTCTTGTCTGCTACATATTGCCATGTGCCCGACATGTGGCGAGTCCTACCTCTCCGCTAGTCACCCTTGAAGTTTGCTCAGCAACAAGCTATAAATAGTCCTTTGTGCGTCTAGCGCATGCTCAGTAGGAGTCACATCTGTCTTTGATTAGCGTAGATAGGAATGTGCATTTCCGCGGGTCTCAAGAACCGTTAACCCCACTCATGTATTGATCATGTTCAAGAAATGTCGATATATATGGTTGTAAATCATGTCTTGAGTTGTATCCGCCTACTTATGAGCCCCTTCTTTGTGTATAAAAGGGGACTGTGTGCTCGAGTTCTTTGTGCTACCTTGTACAATACTGTAGAGTGTTGTGTGGGCTGTAGTACCACCTTTGAAGCTTTATTAAACTATGTCTTTGTATTTTCAGTTTCCGTGCCAAATTCTTTGTGTAGTCTGAGGACTCCGTGCACAGAAGGCCGAACCCTTTGCACTCGCAGGCCTTGCTGAGGCCTGTACTCATCAATTGGCGCCCGTTACGTGGGGCTCATCGGCGACTCGGATGCTCGAAGGATTGGTCATGACGTAGGATTGGAACCTTGCCGGGGACGTGATCACTGCCAGTGGTGCCTTTAGTCCTGGCATCCTGAGGTGTTCTTCCTTCCCTTTCGATCTCACCATCTGGCTGGCGCCGGTCCTCGACTGAGGCCTCTTCTGTTGGTTTGCCGTGCAGTGGCCTTTTGGAACTTGGTAGTTGGAATCTGGACGCTCTTGATTGGTAAGAACCGTTGTACGGTACTTGCTGCGAGCCTTTGGTAGTCTGGGTTGGCAAGGCAGTTTTAGGATATGCTTGCTGTGACAAATTTGTTTGAAGTTACTAGTCATATTTGGTTTGGATTTGGTATATATGCGTTTGCAATAAGCATGGGCGAATTTTGCGAATCTCGCGTTCGCGAATTTTGCGGATTTGCGAACTCGCAATCCGCAAAATCCGCAAATTCTCGCGAATTTGCGGATTTTTTTTTTTTTTGTGTTTGCCACTCTCTGTCACCACTGCCACTCTCTGACTACTCATGCCACCCTCTGGCCCACCCATGCCACCCTCTGTTTCATCACAGCACCCTCTGGTTGTCCAGTTTTACATTATTGTGGCAAAGCAAAGCACACCTTCCCTGCCTCAAGTGACCTGAATTAATTTGGGGCTGATTAATGTGTCACAGAATATTTTTTTAGCTGGCACCTGCTTCCTTAGTGCTTCCTGATTAGTGATCTTTTGCACTTGCTAAGTGCTTTCATTGTTGCAAAATTAGTTACAACACCTGCCCTGCCCCAACTGACAATAATGAATAAGGGGCTGATTAATGGATTTGAACTTCCAGCCTGGCTCCTGCTTGTCTCCCTTAGCTGTAATTCAGGACCTTTGTGGCATATGTGTAACTATTCTGAGGTTCAGAGCAGGGTCACATAATAGTTGCAACTGGCAACTGAACTCTGGAGGGGCCCCTCAGGAAGCACTACAGGAAATGGCTACTAATGATGAGCCTGAACTTTTGAACCTGGTAAGTAGTTTCAGTTTTGCTAAGATCGTATTTCTGCAATTTAGCGCTTATTCGCGGGGCGCGAAGTTGTACTGGAAAGCCGCGAACTCACGCGAACAGTGCGAGCAAGCCATAAAATCCGCTGCTCGCGGATTTGCGGAATTGCGGGAGATTCGCGAATCTCGCGGATTGCGAATTTACCGAAAATCCGCAAAATCCGCGAGCGAAACGGATTTTCCGCCCATGCTTAGTTTGCAACACATATAGGCAGGCAATGTGGAGATATTTCTCCTGACCTTTGGATTTGAGCGGCGCAACGTTTTAAGTGCCATTATAATTATAATATTGCATATTTTGCACTATTTCTGACATGCCTGTTTTTAGCGCACTCCGTAAGTGGTGCTGCTGTTTTGGAAGTGACCGGTTAAGACTCGAGGAATCACAGCCGGCTCCCCCGGAAGGGACGCCGAATAGGGATATGTATGTGAAATTTGGTCTTTCCCCTATAATGTACAGCACATTATGGAGGAAATATACGAAAAAGGATCCTGAGTTACGTTGGCCTCTGTATGGATCGTTTGATTTGTGAAAAAATTGAGTATGTGGAGCAGTGTATGTGTAAGCGACGAGTGAGGCAAGATATGTTTGAATGTGTGCGCATGTGGGTGAAAGAAGTGTGTGAGCGTGAGAAACATGAGCAAGCGCTGATTGAGAAGGAACAACGAAAGAGTGAGCGTGAGAGAGTGCAAGATTTGAAAAAGCGTGAAGCAAAGGAATTAGAAGAAAAGCAGGAAAAGGAATGTCGGTTGCAGATATCTGGCCAGTATGCTGTTCGACAGCCTCTTTATCCTGTCCTTAATAAACATGATGATGATTTTTCGTTATTAGATCGCTCTCCGCCCCATACGCTGGTCTGTCCGCTCCGAGGGGAGGAGGTCACGATTTTGGATCACCCCCAGAGAAGGTGGATACGCGGTCCATGTTATCGAACGATCGTATGGCTGACCTCCGTAAGAACGCTTATCTAGTTAATAAGGCTACAGTTTCTCTCCCTGAGTTAATGCAGGATCTTGAAGGATGGCAGGAGAAATTATATTTTTCCGAGACTCTTTCTGATGAAGGTATTACATCTTTTCGGAAGTATTCCGATGTTCTTGAACCTGATGATGTGGTAACTGATTCTAAAGAATTGCGTAAAGGTCTTCTTCTTCCTTCTCAGGTGCCTGATGCGGTTCGACGGCTGTTTGCGTTATGGGGCGAGATGTTCTGGTTATGGGATGAAGCGCGAAAAAGGAAGGCGGAAGAGGAGAAAATGTATTCGAGCAGCGGAAAGCATTTCCATCTTTCATTCAGATAAGACCGATCTAGTGCATGTTAAGCGGATGCGAGACGCAGCGCCTTTGTATGTTCCTCCTAAAGGAGCGGGTACTAGTTCGGATAAGGGTTCCCCCGATGCAAAAAGCTATTTCATTTACAATTGGGTTTATACTAGAGTGGGTGTTATGGCACTAAAAGCTGCATTACCTGATCCACGAAAGAATCCTGCCGCCTTTTATGAGGAAGTTGAGGGAGCCCTAAATTCTTGTACTATGACCCTGGCTGATATTGACTTATTTTTTTGGGCTAATATTACCGCCAGATATGTGGAGATCTGTGCGTAAAGTAGATGATCTCGTAATATTTAAGGCAAAATGGGAGGATCTTGAGGATGAGGATAGAGACAGGAAGCCTGCGCAAAAGCCTCACCAGTCGATTTTAGAGCTTCCTGCTGCCATTTTAACTAAGCTAAAAACGGTTTCAGATTTCTTTACGCGATTCGAGGAAACTTTTCATGATTTCAGCGGTCAGTCGCTTACGGACGACACGGGCCGACATCTTTTTGTTGATAAGTATGTTTCGAATTTATTGCCAGGAGTGGCAGCTCGGTTGAAAGCTAGTGAAAGCTCCTGGACGACTTTGTCTCCGGCAACCCTCCTGACGATGGCTCAGTATTATGAGCGTCAGTAATTAGAAGCGAAGGGTAATGAAGAAAAGAAGTCTAAGGATTTGAAAACGAAGGTTATGTTAGCACAGGTGTATGGACCGCCACGTAGAGGTGCTGATAGGGGGGGTCAAGATGCTTCTGGATTTTCTTTTGGGCGTACGGATTTGGCCAGGGATCAATGTGCATATTGCAGACAGAGGGGCCATTTGGAAAAAGAGTGTCCATTGTTGCGCACAGCGGCAAGAGCGTGGTCAGGGACTGATGAGAAATAGAGGGGGCTTTTCAGGCCCCAGGGGCAACACGAATGATTGTGCTAGGTTTGATTCTAGTATGCGACCGCAAGATGGGTCTAACGTCTTTGATCGACGGAATCAATCGCAAATATCTGAGTATGCACATCCTGAATGTCACAATTCATAATATGCATAGGATTGCGATGGATGGGGTAAGGAATCAGTCGAAGTGCCAGTAGATCAGAGGGGTCCTTATGTTACAGCACTTTTTTTGGGTTCTACTGATCGGTTCCTGGTTGATACAGGAGCTACTCGTAGCGCTTTGTCTAAAGAATTGGTTCCGAGGGCTCCCCTGTCTGGCTTAACAATTACATCTATAGGGTTTGATGGAACGCCTACTCTTAGCCCACTATCACAACCTCTTGCACTTCATGTAGATAAGTTTGTTGCACCATATCCATTTGTGCTCTCCCCAAACACTCCTGACAACATTGTGGGTTTGGATATGCTCAAGCATTTTAGAGCTACTATACGTTGCTCCCCTGAAGGAGTATGTGTTATTTTGAATGACAACTATCCGACAATGGAGAGGGTGTGTACAATTAAAGAAGATACTGCATTGGCCTCTTTACCTCGTACCTTGTGGGCTACTTCGGATACTGATGTGGGACAGATGATCATTCCCCCGGTACACATTAACGTAAAGGAGGGAGCTGTGTTACCAGGTCTACCTCAGTATCGAATCTCACTGGAGGGGGAGGAGGCGCTTACACAGATTGTGCAGGATCTCATTAAAGTAGGGGTTGTAGAAGATGTTTCATACAAATTGTGTAACAGTCCTATACTACCGATTTTGAAGAAAGACACTGACACTAGGATCTATCAATTGATTATCGATTTACGGGAGGTGAATAGGATAGTGATACCTCAATACCCAGTGGTTTCTGACATTACGACACTTCTTACTCTGGTTCCGCCAACTGCAACAACGTTCTCTGTTATAGACTTGAAGAACGCTTTCTTTTCGATCCCTATTCATCCTGACAGCCGATATCTTTTTGGATTCACTTTGAATAATCGATCGTATAGATTTTGTAGAGTTCCTCAAGGCTATACTGAGAGTCCCAGCATTTATAGCCAAGCGCTGAAAGGACAATTGGATTCTTTCATTCTACCTGAAGGTGTGGCGCTTATACAATATGTCGATGACATCTTGTTGGCAACCGATACCCCTGAACAATGTGAGGAGTGTACATTGTCCTTGCTTGCTTTCTTAGCATCGCACAATCACAAAGTATTGAAGAAGAAATTGCAATATTGTAGACCAAAGGTAACCTACTTAGGTCACCTTTTGTCTAAGGAGGGGCGTGCACTTACATCAGATCGTATTCAAGTAATTTTGGATACACCAACACCCTCCACGCAGAAAGATGTTCAAGCTTTCTTGGGTTTTACTTCCTTTTGTACACAGTGGATACTGGGTTTTTCACACATAGTCAAACCACTGTCAGCGCTTTTGACAAAGGTACTCCAGTTCCCCTTTCCTGGACAAATGAGTGTGAGAAGGCTTTCCAGCAATTACGACAGGCTCTTTGTTCAGCACCAGTGTTAAGCACCCCTGATTACATGAAACCTTTTACATTGTACGTACATGAGAGAGACGGATGTGCATTATCAGTGTTAGTGCAGATGCATGGTGACAAACAGCGCCCTTGTGCATACTTCTCAGCAGTACTTGATCCTGTTGCTCGAGCGTTGCCTGGTTGTTTTCGCTCGGCTGCAGCGACAGCAGTGTCAATACATCAGAGCGAGGGGATTGTGTTATCTTATAAGCTGTTGGTGTTGGTACCCTACGCTGTTGATGCTCTTTTGAATCAGACAAAGACACAGCATTTAACTAGTGCTCGTCTAACAGGATATGAGCTAACGCTGTTGGCTCCTCATATTACACTAAAGAGATGTGCAACACTAAACCCAGCCACGTTGTTGCCTTTTCCGGTGACTCAGCCTGAGGCACAAGAAACACATGACTGTGTCTTTGTGACTGAGGAACATACAAAGGGTCGTATTGATTTGCAAGATTTGCCCTTTACAAATGTGGATGGAGAGCTGTGGGTGGATGGGTCTTGCTTGAAGTTACCAGATGGGACCACCTCAGCAGCATATGCAATGAATACGCTACACAAAATAGTGGAGACAGCACGCATACCGCAGAAATCAGCTCAAGCAGCAAAACTGATAGCGTTGACACGAGCATGTGAGCTTAGTGCAAATGTTTACACGGACAGCCGTTATGCTTTCGGAGTAGCGCATGATTTTAGCCTGCTCTGGAAGAAAAGGGGCTTTTTGACCTCACATGGAGCACAGATAATGTACGGAGAGTTAGTGCATAACCTCTTTACTGCATTGACCTATCCAATGAAGATAGCCATAGTGAAATGTAGCGCGCACAAGAAGGTGACAGATAAAGTGGGACAAGGAAGTGCTTTTGTAGACCGAGTAGCGTGTGAAACAGCGATGCAGCCTGACTCCACTCCGATGTATGTTGTGAAGTCACAAGCTGAGCGGTGGCACGATGCTAGGAAAGAGGTGCTAGAAATACAAAGGACCGCTTCTGACAAAGAACGGGAGCAATGGTCCAAGGATGGAGAGTTGGATGAGGAAGGTTGTTGGAGGAATAAGCAGATGGATAAGTGGAAGTTACCCACAGCCTTTGTACAACCTATTGTTCAGATGTCACATGGGCTAGCACATGTTGGAGCTTCGGCAATTGTGAAATTTCTTACGCAAGTTTGGGAGCATCCAGAGATTGCTAGTACGGCTAAGAGAGTAGTACAGACCTGCATGATTTGTCTTAAGTACAATTCAGGAAAAGGGACACGTACTCTGGAGAGGATTTGCAACACCTACTGCACCTTTTGAAGTATTGCAAATGGATTATATTCAGCTGGAACGCTGTAAAAATCTAAAATATGTCCTGGTTGTGGTTTCTGCATTCAGTAAATGGATTGAAGCATACCCTACGAAGGACAATACTGCAATGACTACGGCAAAGGTGATATTGAAGGAATTCTTTCCTCGATACGGTGTTTGCAGATTGTTGTGGAGTGACAACGGGCCTCATTTTGTAGTGGACGTTGTTAAGTATGTCCTGAAAGGATTGGGAATAACACAAAAATGTCATGCAGTGTTCCACCCACAATATGCAGGATTGGTGGAAAAGTACAATTGTACTCTGAAACTTAAGATAGCACAAATACAGGCTTCTACCTCTTTGACTTGGCCAGATGCCTTGCCTTTGGCATTATTGTCTTTCAGATCAGTACCGCACTCTCGGACGGGCCTTACGCCCTGCGAGATAGTGTTCGGGCGTCCCATGAACATATGGGGAGTGCCCAGGCCAAGCTCAGTGTATGATGTACCTTATGTTTTAATGAATTACTATTTGGCACAATTAACTGACAGTTTGGTTTCCATTCATCAACAGGTTCGAGAAGCACTCCCAGACCGGTCCACAGGGGCAGGCCATAATCTCCTGCCCTGCGATTTCGTCCTCATAAAGTCCTTCGAGAGGTCGAGCAGTCTGGAGCCGAGGTGGTGCGGTCCCGAGCAGGTCCTCCTTGCTACCAGAACAGCTGTCCGAGTCACCAACCAGAGAAACTGGATTCATTCTGTTCATTGCCGGAAGGTGCAACCAGGGCTGGTGGAGCCAGCTGTATTGACCGACCATCGAGAAATACTGACTGCGCAGAAATGCTGTGCTTTGGTACCTGACAAATCTGAAGAGTTCTTCCCGGACCTGACAGTCCCTGGAGCAAGAAGATATAATCTGAGACCAAGGAAAGATCCTGCAATTGTGTGAGAAGTTGTCAGAATGGTCCCTAGGTTAGTGAAACGGAGAGCCGATGAGGCAAGGGGGGGGGGTCAGCCTTGCATTAGTGTAGCGACACCCGTCTTGGCCTGCTGGTAAAGAAATCAACGGCTGCCTAGGGGGAAGAGTTCTGACAACACTTTAGTTTCAGGAAGATACTGTTTGTACATTTGTTCGGATGGAGAAGAAGAAGATTTTTTGTTCTGTAGGGTTCATCGCTGCTGTAGCAGTTGTTGCTACAATCACGTGGTTTGTTGAGGATAAAATTCCTGCCCGTGAGATGTAAGTTGTTTCCACTCCAGTCCCAGATGAGCATTTCTTTTATACACTTCCATATCAAGAGTTGAAGCATCGACAGTCATATTTGAATAACACTTTCATTCAGATGCTGCACCATACCCACGTAGCTACTAATGCCACAAACTGTTGGATATGTGGGATGATGCCGGCACACCAGACGAAAGGGGGAACACAGTTCATACCTCTCCCTTTCTCTCATAATGGCTCTTGTCGAGTATGGTACACTTTGCTTTTTGCCACGAGAAAGCCTACAGTGGGCAGATTGCTTTTCAGATAAAGAAGGCTATCCACAAGCCAACAGAACTATATGGGAGTGGGAAGAATATCGATCGGACAATGATTCAACGCCTTGTATTTTTACGAACACTAGAGACACTGTCGGTAAAGAGAAATGTGTGATTTCAGTGGCCCAAGCACAGGCAGATTTATGTGTACAGAGTGTAGGCCATATCCCTGTAGGTGTTAGTGATTGTATTATTGTATTGAATATTGATGGTTTAAATAATAGCACATTCCTTGCCTCTCATAACACTTACTTTGTATGCAGAAACAGAAGTTATTACCGATTACCAGCTGGATGGTCTGGAGTATGTTATGTATCATTTTTACTACCACCTGTATTCTTGGCACCTGCATCATATCATAAAGATTTGAAATTATTGAATAATGTGACTGTAAATAGATACAAACGAACTTTGTCCGTTGATGATGTAGATCAGACAGACACTAGTCTGCAGCAATATATAGATTTCAATTTGGGATTGTTTTTCTTTGTTGGAGCTGCTCTGAAAAGTGAAAATATACGACGATTAACGAGAGTAGTAGACGCTGTAACTAATCAAACTGCCGCAGCTCTTGGTAATCTCACCGAAGAGCTACAAATTACTAGAATTGATGCATCACAAAACTGAATGGTTTTGGGTGTGATGTTAGCAGATAGAGGCGGTGCTTGTAGAATTATTGGGAGTAGTTGTTGCGTGTTTATCCCCTATCATACTCCTTCTGTGTATAAAGCCATCAATAAATTACATAAGATCGCAGCTGATATACATGTCGAAAACGGGACGTGGACATTCTCGAGCTGGTTCTGGACTCTGATCTCCACATGGGGTTGGAAAGTTCTCACTGGTCTTTGTATAGTTATTGCAATTATTTTTACATGTTGTGTATGTATCCAATGCAGTCCAATGATATGTTCTCTGTGTGTTTCATTCAGTAAGCCTAATAAAAGAACCGTTGCTGAGGCTGTCCACCAGAAAAATATAACTAGAGAGATAGCTGAAATGATGAGCATCGATATTAACGATGAGTATCTAGATTATCCTAGAAAACCGAATGTCTTCAGCTAATGCTGAAAGGGTCGTCTGTTGTAAATAAAACAGCGGTAATGTTAAGCATTAGCTAAAGACATAACATCATGATCTGTTTGTCCGTTTTCCCGCTCCTATTCCAATACGGCCAGACTCCATTTTGTTTTCTGGCCTCCATCTTGTCTGCTACATATTGCCATGTGCCCGACATGTGGCGAGTCCAACCTCTCCGCTAGTCACCCTTGAAGTTTGCCCAGCAACAATCTATAAACAGTCCTTTGTGAGTCTAGCGCATGCTCAGTAGGAGTCACATCTGTCTTTGATTAGCGTAGATAGGAATGTGCATTTCCACAGGTCTCAAGAACCATTAACCCCACCCATGTATTGATCATATTCAAGAAATGTCCATATACGGTTGTAAATCATGTCTTGAGTTGTATCCGCCTACTTATGAGCCCCTTGTTTGTGTATAGAAGGGGACTGTGTGCTCGAGTTCTTTGTGCTACCTTGTACAATACTGTAGAGTGTTGTGTGGGCTGTAGTACCACCTTTAAAGGTTTATTAAACTATGTCTTTGTATTTTCAGTTTCCGTGCCAAATTCTTTGTGTAGTCTGAGAACTCCGTGCACAGAAGGGCGAACCCTTTGCACTCGCAGGCCTTGCTGAGGCCTGTACTCATCAACAAGGGCATATTATCAAGCCCACTATTGCTGCTTTATTTGCAGTTTCCTGCCGCTAAAGCGGCTATAATGTCATCGCAGTTCTCGATAATATGGCCCCTGGTTTGGAAGTTCGAGCTGGGCTGTTCCCATTGGAGTAGGAGCAAGACTGATTTGTATATGGCTGGGTCTATACTGAGGTGACTTGGTGGGGGAAACATGATGGATTAGTATGCAGCCCAAGCGTTTGCTATTGACTGAGATAAAATCAAGCATTCCATCCATCAGCTTGTAGTTGCAGTTGAGGCCTACGGGTGATGGATATGCCCAGACTTGAGTCTTATGCTCACTGTGCAACTGGAATTGAGCTATACCTGGCAGATGAATCTTTATCAATGAAAAACCAGCCAAAGGTTGCTCATAATCTTCTTCAGGAAGGACATGGCTTGGCAGTTTGGACTGGACTGTTCCCACTGAAGCACAGTCAAGACTGATTTGTATATGAATAGGTCCGACCTCAATGGAGTCCTGGTCGGGTACAGTAAGCAGGAGGCCCCGGTTGAAAGTTTGTCTTCACACTTAGAAACTTTTCTGGATGATTTTCCCTTGTTGTTGAGCAAGACTCCTCTTCAGGCCAGGATTCGAATCAATGACGGTAGCTTGACTCAGTGTGAGGCCTCAGTGAAATCATTGATATCTTGAGATCCAGAGCTTTCAGTGGGATGAACCTGAAATCCAGGCCGGGTCATGGTTCGACATCAGCGGCTAAACTCTCGTCGACGGGTCAGTCACATTTTGTAGCTTTTTCAAAAAGTTGTTCCAAACTTCTAGAACGTTTTCCTGAAGTTTTTCTTAAGGGTTCAACATGTCCAAAACACACATTCATGGGTCTCGAAGCTATGAGATGGTCCTTGGAAGTTTGGGACTATCATTCCCACAATGCACCTTGCCAAATCCTTAAAAGTCCACTGGACGTGATCCAGGCTGGGAACGTCCTGGAAAAGGTGATGCAGGGGAGTTCTGTTAGCCTGTTGCTTTCACGGAGTACACTCCTTAATCATTTTGAGGCAATGTACTCAGGACTGTACTTTCAAGTGTGCTGCAGAAGCAGTCCTTCAGAGTCCAATCATTTGGGATGCAGGCCAGGGTTCCAGCAGGGCAGTAATCTTTACCATGTTGTTTTGGAGAGCAGATCTGAATTGCTTTTCAGCTCTCACACAGCTCTCACATAATTATCCAATGTTATGGGGCTACAAGTAGGGAACGCCCCCGACCAGTGGGATACAAGGTGCCACCCAAACGCATGACAGTTTTCTTCATAGTGTGGCATATTCTTGTTCCGCAAATCACTGCACTTTAAAAACAAGATGGAAAATTTCTCTCTTTGGGTAGCAACATATGGCTAATCCAACCTTCTGATGTGGCTCATTTCCCTCAACACTCCTCTTGAACAACACCTGCAAACTCCATTTCTGGGTCTCTCATCCGGCTGGGGGGTACCGGAAGAGGGGGTAGGCATACTTGGCATCCTTACATTCCTGCTCTCTTTTAAGTGCAGTTTGTTTACTTAGCCCACTTCCTGACCTGTTCTCTGCAGCTGCAGAGCACCCCCAACCAGGGGGCCAATCAGAGAGGCTGCCAGACGTGCTGGAGTTTGACTCACAAAAAACAAAGTTCTATACCTTTGTAATTGTATTATTTATGATATATGTAACAGTGACAAGTTGTTAAATTTGTCATTACCAATATTTTAAGTCATTGAAATATTATTTTAGCTCACTCCAGTCAAATGTTACACTGTTAGCCTATAGAGCTAAAATGGGAAAAAAAATAAATTTGTAGTGTTTCCCACACCAAAGTATATAAAACGTATTTTGAGTAGTCTCTGCTTATTTTTACCTGACACCCTACCCTGGGGTAACATAGGGTAAACCTTAGAGGTGATCTATATGTAAAAGTAAGTTAGCTTAATACTAGGAATGGGTTGTGAACTCCGCGGAGTTTGCAGAGTTTTCTGTGACTCCACACTCCAACAGCTCGTGGAGTGCATAAAACTATGCTTAGCAATGAGCAGCAGAGTTTTTCCCCCGCTCTTGATCGCAAATGGTAAGTTCACGATTGCGAACTGTAGGTTTGCGAGCCCTAGCTGCCACTCGGGTAGAATTTCTTCCTGAGCTGCTGGGATGCCAGCACAAACTGCAGTTTGCACTGCACTCCGTCACTCAGGGAACTTCGCAGAGTTTCCTTGTAACTTTGCGAAGTTCCAGGTAGAAAAACTCAGCTAGCTATACCCAGGCCCATTTAATACTTTGGAAGTACGTTTAAATCCAAGGTCGAATTTGCCTATAATTTCAATTTAAAAGCAGTGTGCAAAGCTGGTCTGACTTTTAAAATAACAGCAGGCAACACAGCGGTGCATACTTAATTGCCCCAAAGCTGATGGGTCTCTATACCTACCTGCCCTACCATATACTAGGGACTTACAGGTAGGTTGTCACTGCCTATCGTAATTACTCCCAATTACCATATATCTATATATGGGAAAGCTGGTATTACTAACCTCTGAAGCTAGGTAGATATTACAATAATCACATTTGTGAACACCTAGGGTCACACTAAGTACTGACATTGCTCATGAAAATGAAAACGCAGGTATTGACTGTGGGACTGGGGATGGGAAAAGATAAATAGGCATACCATAGAGATAGCATCGCCATCTAGTTTTCCTCAATCCAGGACAGACATAACACATGGTCAGGATGAACATTTTGAAATTGTACTTCCTAAAGAATAACCATTCCAGCCTTATGATGCTGGCACCCTCTCCATGACTCCCTCTTCCAAGAGAGTGTGAATCAAATCCTGCAGAATGAAAAAGTGGTCCACCAGGAGGCAAGGTGGTGTGGAGGTATATTGGGAAAGGTGAAAAAAAGGAGTGGGTATTCTTGTTGTAGTCAATTTGGAGCACCCACTTGTCCAAAGTGATGCTCCATCAACCATGGAGGTAAAGGGTGATTTAACATCTTACTGAACAATTGTAAGTCACTGAGGGCATATTAAACAGTTTTGCACCAACTGCAGGTGGAGGGTAGGGGCTTGAGTAGGTCATTGTCCCTGGGGGCCTGGACTCTGGCATCTGGATCCCAGGCCTTTGTCTTGAAAGGCTAGATTCATGTTATTGCTTAGGCAAGATCTGACACAACCTCTGCTGAAATCCCCGTCTAAAGCCTGCAAAGGAACAAAATGGTAAGGGGGGCTGCTGCACAAGCTGTGCTGGACCAAAGGAGTACGTGGTTGCCTTGCTCTCATCAAGCACTCGAAGGATGAGTGTGCCTTGTCAGGAATTGTTGGACGTCACTTTGAAAATCCAATTGAACTGATCTAAATGTGTTATCTATGTTCCATACTAGTCCTGACTGCCCTACCCAAGCAATTGGTAATGACCAGGCCCAAACAACCTCTTTCTTTCTGCACCAAACTGGTTGATTGCATCACCTGGAGGTGTAAGAGTACAGTTTGATGTTGCTACAGGAAAGTACCTTCTTGCAAAGGTTGCATGGTACTGGTTTGGCATTGTCACTACTACTTCCGACACATAAAACAGAATCCTTTGAGCATCTTGCTTTGCTTCACTTCTGGTTCCTGCTCTTGCATCATCTGCTCCACATCTTCTGCCTCCTTCTTGAGAAGAACAGGAACCTCTTGTTTATCTAATGCAATACTGCAAAACTTGGAAGGTTGCTTCCAAAGAGAAAGGTTTGTCCTCTTTGATAGATGATGAAAGTAACACCTACTGGGCTATAAACACAGCCCAATACTATGAAATACCAATAGGTTAGGATGTTTCTTAAATAAAATGTTAAAAAACAAAAATTTGATGAAAAAACAAGGTGTAAATTTAGTTAGGGTTGAGAAAAAGTAATTTATACTTTCTATTAAAAAAAATAGGTGCATCTGGGAGTTGAGGTCCAGTGTCTCCGTTAAAAAGCCAGATCTTGTGCTTCTTTCTGAACTTTGCCAGGTAGGGACCTGTTCAGTGGTGAGAGATAGGGCATTCCAGGTATTGGCAATGATGTAGGAGAAAAAGCGACCCCGATGTGGCTGCTATGGATGCTTGGGGGGGGGGGGGTGCAAGGGCCAGTGAAGCAGAGGGCAGGTGTCTCTTGGGCAGATGGAAGTTCAGTCAATGGTTGATGTAGGATGGTCCTTGACTGTGTAGCACTTTGTAAACGTGTGTGAGGATCTTGCGGCTGACATCTCTTCTCTATGGGGACTCACTGGAGGTCTCTGCGGAGGGGTTGAGGTGAGTCTGTTTGGGGAAGTCCAGGATGAGTCTAGCTACAGTGTTCTGTATGGTTTAGAGTCATTTGAGGGGTCGGTGGAGATTCCAGCATAGAGGGCGTTGCTGTAATCTAGGCGGCTGTTGATGAGGGCTTCCTGTTATGTCCATATGAAGATTCTATGGAGCATGCAGAGGGTGTGCAATATTGAGGAGGGGACTGTGTTGACTTGTTGTTTCATTGTCAGTTGGCTGTTGAAGATAATGCCAAGGCTACATGCATGGTCTGTCAGTGTGGTCCCATACAGTGGTGTATTTTCCAAAGATCAGTACTTCTGTCATGGCTCTGCGAAAGTTGATTTTGGTGTTGGTCTGGTCCTCGGCGCTTGAGAGGATGAGTTGAGTGTTGTTGACATAGGAGATTATGTAGAAGCTCTATATCTGACAGCATCTGCAAGGGGATTATGTAAATACTGAGTAGGTTAGGGCTCAAGGAAGATCCATGGTGTGCGCCGCTGGTGATGTCCTTAGGTGTGGAAGAGAAGAGTGGCAATCGGATGATCAGTGTACATCCTGAGAGGAAAAAGGTGATTCTTTTTAAGTCTGTTTTGCTGTATGCTGGCGGTGTGGAGTCTGTTGACTAGGGTGTGGTGGGATTTGGTGTCAAACGCAGCAGAGAGGTCGAGGAGGATCAGGTTCACAGTTTTTCTGTAGCTGAGTAGAGATCTGATGTCATCTGTGGCAGCGATCAGCATGGTCTCTGTGCTCTGGTTGGTACAGAATCCACATTGTGAGGTGTCACATAGTTGGGTGAGTTCCAGGTATTTGGTGAGTTGTTGGTTGATGGCTTTCTCAAGTACTTTGGCTGGGAAGGAGAGCAGGGAGATTGGTCTGTTGTTTTTGAGGTCAGTCAAGGACTATTTCAGGAAGGGTCTGACCTCCGCGTGGTTCCATCCATCTGGAAAGGTTGCTGCAGAGATGGAGGTGCTGTGGATGCTGTTCAGCTCCAAGCTGAAAGGATTGGCTCCCAGGTTGAAGATATGGTTGGGGTAGAAGTCGATGGGCACCACAGAGTGGATGGATGACATGATGGTAGAGGTGGTCTGCACAGTGAGTGGAGATCAGGTGTTGATAGTTTGCCTGGTGTTTGCTGGTTACTTCAGGTTGTTGAGCCAGGGGGTGATGGGTTAGGGCCAGAATGTGTTGTAGATCAGGGCTATATTGCTGTGGAAGTAGTCTGAGAGGTTTTCACATCGTACTTGTGAGGTTGGATGTTATTCTCTGTGGCTGGAGGGCTGGGAAGTCCTTGACAACCTTTAGTAGCTCCTTTGTGTGGTTGGATGCAATATCTATGCCGTTGGTGATGGCTACTTTCTTGGGTTCCTTGATGCACCAATGGTAGTTGCTGAGGCTGTTTTGCAGACAGCTCTGTTGAAGGAGTCCTTGGAAGCTCGCCATATCTTCTCGAGTCTGTAGCAGTTGCACTTGGTGGTTCTGAGCTCTGGGGTACAAGCTGGCTAGTTCTGAGGCTTTGTTGGTCTTGGCTTGTTTCAGCAGAGCAACTTCATTGGTGCATTTGGTGACCCAGATGGTGAAGTTCCAGGTGTCCTGGTTGAGATATGCTGAGATTCAGATTGTGATGTGCTAAGGGATTGGGTCCATTGCATCTTGGTAACTTTTCCCCAGCTGCAGTGGGTGGCCCTGTGGTGTTTGGTGGTTGCGTGTTGAGCTCTGCCGGAGATGGGAAAGTGGACGATGGCATGGTTGGTTCAGGTGAGCTCTGTGCTGTGGGTTAATTTGAGTCTGTTGATGGAGATGAAGATGGCATTGAGTGTGTGTCCAGCTTTGTCCTTGGATTCAGCGACTATCTGGGTGAAGGTTGATGTTGTTCAGGTTCATTAGGAAGGAGGTGGTGTTGGTGTCATTGGGGATATCAATGTGGAAATTGAAATTGCTGAGCTTGATATAGTGCTGGGAGTTGATAGCCCAGGGGTGCTGAGGTTTGATATTGCGTTGCAAAAGGCATGTTGGGGTCCCGATGGTTTGTAAAGAAGGGCGCCTCTTATCGTGGTCATCATGGTTTCTATTTGCAGTCAGATTTGAGGTGCTTCATGAGGGGTGTAGGGTTGTTGTTGGTAATGGTGTATCGAATTGCTTCCTTGAAGATTATGCAGAGGCCTCAACTGTGTCTTTTAGCATGGTCGCTGTGTATCATCTTGTGGAATGGGTATGTCGTGGTGGTGTCAGAGTGTGGGGTGGGGTTGAGCAACATTTTGGTGAGGAAGACCACTTCTGGTTAGAGGGTAGTGATGGTGTTTTCTATGGCATGTTTGCAGACAGAACGGGCATTGAGTAGGATGCATTGCAGTGGTGCTGGACTGTGCATAGGCTTGTGTGCATGGGGTCCAGTTTTTACTATTGGTTCCATGCTGCACAAGAAGTGGCAGTAGTGACAGGTGAAAGGTCCTTTGGTTGATCAATGTAATACCGTGGCGCAGATGATGTTGCGGTGTCCAGGGTCACGTGCCACGAGGTCCTTGGCAAGGTAGCGGTAGATGGTGGGAGGGCCTGGAGTTCTGGCGCTGGGCACAGTCCAGGCGAGATGAGCTCAAACAGGCTTAACATTTGGTGCCTTAAGTGTGCCAGCTGTATGTCCACTGTGTGTAGCCTTGGAGCAGCCTCCATAGTCCTGGGGGTAGGAGGTACTGAGGGGGAGCCGGGACATTTATATATCAGTGCTCTAGGAGCAGGAAAATGACAGGGAAACAAAAACAATGCAGCTGGACCTAACAAACAAATTATCAGCACAAAGTAATTAAAATCACAGAATAAATGACAATAGCTAACTTAAAGATGGCCCAAAAAAGACAGGGCAAATTGAATTGGTCAACAGACTGCAGGCTTAAACAGGAGGCTGTGGTGATGAGTACAGGCCTCAGCAAGGCCTGCGAGTGCAAAGCGTTCGCCCTTCTGTGCACGGAGTCCTCAGACTACACAAAGAATTTGGCATGGAAACTGAAAATACAAAGACATTGTTTAATAAACCTTTAAAGGTGGTACTACAGCCCACACAACACTCTACAGTATTGTACAAGGTAGCACAAAGAACTCGAGCACGCAGTCCCGTTTTATACACAGAGAAGGGGCTCATAAGTAGGCGGATACAACTCAAGACATGATTTACAACCATATATGGACATGTCTTGAACATGATTAATACATGGATGGGGTTAACAGTTCTTGAGACCCGCGGAAATGCACATTCCTATCTACGCTAATCAAAGACAGGTGTGACTCCTACTGGGCATGCGCTAGACGCACAAAGGACTATTTATAGCTTGTTGCTGGGCCATCTTCAGGGGTTACTAGCGGAGAGGTAGGACTCGCCACATGTCGGGCACATGGCAATATGTAGCAGACAATATGACAAAACAGGTATAAGAAAGGGAAAACTGACAAACAGATCACAATATCATGTCTTCAACTAATGCTTAACATTATCGCTGTTTTATTTAAAACAGACGACCCTTTCAGCATTAGCGGAAGACATTTGGTTTTCTAGGATAATCTAGATACTCATTGTTAATATCGATGCTCATCATTTCAGCTATCTCTTTAGTTATATTTTTCTGGTGGACCGCCTCAGCAACAGTTCTTTTATTAGGCACACAAAATAAAACACACAAAGAGCATATCATAGGACTGCATTGGATACATACACAACATGTAAAAATAATTGCAATAATTATACAAAGCCCAGTGAGAAGTTTCCAACCCCAGGTGGAGATCAGAGTCCAGATCAGGCTCGAGAATGTCCAAGTCCCATTTTTGACATGTATATCAGCTGCGATCGTATGTAATTTATTGATGGCTTTATACACAGAAGGAGTTTGATCGGGGATAAACACGCAAAAACTACTCCCAATAATTCTACAAGCACCGCCTCTATCTGCTAACATCACATCCAAAACCATTCGTTTTTGTAATGCATAGTAATTTGTAGCTCTTCGGTGAGATTACCAAGGGCTGCTGCAGTTTGATTGGTTACAGCTTCTACTACTCTTGTTAACCGTCGTATCTTCCTACTATTCAGAGCAGCTCCAACAAAGAAAAACTATCCTAAATTGAAATCTATATATTGCTGCAGGCTAGTGTCTGTCTGGTCTATGTCATCAACGGACAAAGTGCGTTTATATCTGTTTACAGTCACATTATACAATAATTTCAAATCTTTATGATATGATGCAGGTGCCAAAAATACAGGTGGTAGTAAAAACGATACATAACATACTCCAGACCATCCAGCTGGTAATCGATAATAACCCCTATTTCCACATACAAAGTAAGTGTTATGAGAGGCAAGGAATGTGCTGTTATTTAGACCATCAATATTCAATACAACAATACAATCACTAACACCTACAGGGATATGGCCTACACTCTGTACACATAAATCTGCTTGTGCTTGGGCCACTGAAATCACATTTTTGGCTCTTGTAAAAATTGTATGATACCATGATTTAAGTGACTAAGACTTAATCCTGCAGAGCCATCACTGTATATTTCCTTTGTCACCTTGCGCCGTTCACGCTGTTCACATTCAGCACTTGCATCTTCACTTCTCACTAATTGTATATATAACCACTCACCAAGTGCTTTCGGGTTGTCACATGTACAGTGCTGTTTAACTGTATTCCCATGTGAAATACCCTCCTCCGAAATTGGTGAATAACAATCTCTTAAACCTTATGAGCCTCCTTGTTTCTTCTTTTCATGTAATGCTGCTTGCATACATCATCTAACTGCCTTTAATTGATACCTGTTGGGAATTGTTGTTTTATATATATGTAAAAATATAAGGCGTTGAATCATTGTCCGGTCGATATTCTTCCCACTTCCATATAGTTCTGTTGGCTTGTGGATTGCCTTCTTTGTCCTGATGGCATTCTTTATTCAGTTTGAAAAGTAATCTGCCCACTGTAGGCTTTCTTGTGGCAAAAAGCAAAGTGTACCATGCTCGACAAGAGCCATTATGAGAGAAAGGGAGAGGTATGAACGGAGTTCCCCCTTTCTTCTGGTGTGCTGGCATCATCCCACATATCCAACAGTTCGTAGCATTAGTAGCTACATCGGTATGGTACAGCATCTGAATGAAAGTGTTATTCAAATATGACTGTCGATGCTTCAACTTCTGATATGGGAGTGTATAAAAGAAATGCTCATCTGGGACTGGAGTGGAAACAACATACAACTTGTGGGCAGGAATTTTATTCTCAACAAACCACGTGATTGTAGCAACAACTGCTACAGCAGCGATGAACCCTACATAACAAAAAATCTTCTTTTTCTCCATCCGAACAAATGTACAAACAGTTTCTTCCTGAAACTAAAGTGTTGTCAGAACTCTTCCCCCTAGGCAGCCGTTGATTTCTTCACCAGCGGGCCAAGACGGGTGTCGCTACACTAATGCAAGGCTGACCCCCCCCCCCCTTGCCTCATCGGCTCTCCGTTTCACTGACCTAGGGACCGTTCTGACAACTTCTCACACAATTGCAGGCTCTTTCCTTGGTCGCAGATTATATCTTCTTGCTCCAGGGACTGTCGGGTCCGGGAAGAACTCCTCAGATTCGTCAGGTACCACAGCACGGTCTCTCTCCGCAGTCAGGATTTCTCGATTTTCGGTCAATACAGCAGGCTCCACCAGCCCAGGTTGCACCTTCAGTCAATGAAAGGAATAGATCCAGTTTTTCCAGTTGGTGACTCGGACAGCTGTTCTTGTAGCAAGGAGAACTTGCTCGGGACCAGACCACCTCTCGAAGGACTTGATGAGGACGAAGTCGCCAGGCCGGAGATTATGTCCTTCTCCTGTGAACCGGTCCGGGAGTGCTTCTCGAACCTGTTGGTGAATGGAAGCCAGACTGTCAGTTAATTGTGCCAAATAGTCATTCATTAAGACACAAGGTACATCATACACTGAGCTTGGCCTGGGCAGTCCCCATATGTTCATGGGACGCCCGAACACTATCTCGTAGGGCGTAAGGCCCGTCCAAGATTGCGGTACTGATCTGATAGACAGTAATGCCAAAGGCAAAGCATCTGGCCAAGTCAAAGTGGTAGAAGCCTGTATTTTTGCTAGTTTAAGTTTCAGAGTACCATTGTACTTTTCTACCAATCCTGCTGATTGCGGGTGAATTTTTGTTTTATTCCCAATCCTTTCAGGACATTCTTAACAACGTCTGCTATAAAATGAGGTCCGTTGTCACTCCACAACAATCTGCAAACACCTTATCGAGAAAAAAAATTCCTTCAATAACACCTTTGCCGTAGTCATTGCTGTATTGTCCTTCGTAGGGTATGCTTCAATCCATTTACTGAATGCACAAACCACAACCAAGACATATTTCAGATTATTACAGCGTTCCAGCAGGATATAATCCATTTGCAATAGTTCAAAGGGTGCAGTAGGTGTTGCAAATCCTCCTGCTGGAGTTTGTGTCCCTTTTCCTGGATTGTATTTAAGACAAATCATGCAGGTCTGTACTACTCTCTTAGCCGTGCTAGCAATCTATGGATGCTCCCAAACTTGCGTAAGCAATTTCACAATTGCTGAAGCTCCAACATGTGCTAGCCCATGTGCTATCTGGACCATAGGTTGTACAAAGGCTGTGGGTAGCTTCCACTTAACCATCTGCTTATTCCTCCAAGAACCTTCATCATCCAACTCTCCATCCTTGGACCATTGCTCCCGTTCTTTGTCAGAAGCGGTCCTTTTTTATCTCTAACACCTCTTTCCTAGCATCGTGCCACCGCTCAGCTTGTGACTTCACAACATACATCGGAGTGGAGTCATGCTGCATCGCGGTTTCATGTGCTACTCGATCTACAAAAGCATTTCCTTGTCCCACTTTATCTGTTACCTACTTGTGTGCGCTACATTTCACTATAGCTATCTTCTTAGGATAGGTCAATGCAGTCAAGAGGTTATGTACTAACTCTCCGTACATTATCTGTGCTCCATGTGATGTCAAAAAGCCCCTTTCCTTCCAGAGCAGACCGTAATCATGTGCTACTCCGAAAGCATAGCGGCTGTCTGTGTAAACATTCTCACATAATCCTGCACTGAGCTCACATGCTCATGTCAACGCTATCAGTTCTGCTGCTTGAGCTGATTTCTGCGGTATGCGTGCTGTTTCCACTATTGTGTGTAACATAGTAATTGCGTATGCTGCCGAGGTAGTCCCATCTCGAAAGTTCAAGTAAGACTCATCCACCCACAGCTCTCCATCCACATCTGTAAAGGGCGTATCTTGCAAATCAATACGACCCTTTGTCTGCTCCTCAGTCACAAAGACACAGTCATGTGTTTCTTGCGCCTCGGGGTGAGTCACCGGAAAGGGCAACAACGTGGCTGGTTATAGTGTTGTACATCTCTTTAATGTAATATGAGGAGCCAACAACGTTAGCTCGTATCCTGTTAGATGAGCACTAGTTAAATGCTGCGTCTTTGTCTGATTCAAAAGAGCATCAACAGCGTGGGGGACCAACACCAACAGCTTATGAGATAACACAATCCCCTCACTCTGACGTATTGACACAGCTGTCGTTGCAATCGAGCGAAAACAACCAGGCAGCGCTCGAGCAACAGGATCAAGTACTGCCGAGAAGTATGCGCAAGGGCGTTGTTTATCACCGTGCATCTGTACTAACACTGATAATATGCATCCATCTCTCTCATGTACGTACAATGTAAAAGGCTTCGTATAATCAGTACCTAACACGGGTGCTAAACAAAAAGCCTGTCGTAATTGTTGGAAAGCATTCTCACACTCATTTTTCCAGGGAAGGGGAACTGGAGTATCCTTTGTCAAAAGCGCTAACAGTGGTTTAACTATGTGTGAAAAACCCAGTATCCACTGCCTGCAGAAGGAAGTGCGACCCAAGAAAGCTCGAACATCTTTCTGCGTGGAGGATGTTGGTGTATCCAAAATTGCTTGAATACAATCTGGTGTGAGTGCACGCCCCTCCTTAGACAAAAGGTGACCTAAGTAGGTTACCTTTTGTCTACAATATTGCAATTTCTTCTTTGATACTTTGTGATTGTGCGATGCCAGGAAAGTAAGCAAGGACAACATACACTCCTCACATTGTTCAGGGGTATCAGCCGTCAACAAGATGTCATCGACATATTGTATAAGCGCCACACCTTTAGGTAGAATGAAAGAATCCAATTGACGTTTCAGCGCTTGGCTATAAATGCTGGGACTCTCAGTATAGCCTTGAGGAACTCTACAAAATCTAACGATCGATTATTCAAAGTGAATCCGAAAAGATATCGGCTGTCAGGATGAATAGGGATTGAGAAGAAAGCGTTGTTGTAGTTGGCGGAACCAGAGTAAGAAGTGTCGTAATATCAGAAACCACTGGGTATTGAGGTATCACTATCTTATTCACCTCCCGTAAATCGATAATAAATCGATAGATCCTAGTGTCAGTGTCTCTCTTCAAAATCGGTAGTATAGAACTGTTACACACATTGTATGGAACTTCTCCTACAACCCCCACTTTAATGAGATCCTGTACAATCTGTGTAAGCGCCTCCTCCCCCTCCTGTGAGATTCGATACTGAGGCAGGCATGGTAACACAGCTCCCTCCTTTACACAAATGTGCACCGGGGGGGTGAGCATCTGTCCCACATCAGTATCCGAAGTAGCCCACAAGGTACGAAGTAAAGAGGCCAATGCAGTATCTTCTTGAATCGTGCACACCCTCTCCATTATCGAATAGTTGTCATTCAGAATAACACCTACTCCTTCAGGGGAGCATCGTATTGTGGCCCGAAAATGCTTGAGCATATCCAAACCCACAATGATATCAGATGTGTTTGGGGAGAGCAAAAATGGACATGGTGCAACAAACTTATCTACGTGAAGTGCAAGAGGTTGTGATAGTGGGCTAAGAGAAGGCATTCCATCAAACCCTATAGATGTAATTGTTAAACCAGACAGGGGAGCCCTCTGAACCAATTCTTTAGACAAAGCGCTACGAGTAGCTCCTGTATCAACCAAGAACCGATCAGTAGAACCCAAAACATGTGCTGTAACATAAGGACCCCTCTGATCTACTGGCACTTCGACTGATTCCTTACCCCATCCTATGCAATCCTATGCATATTGTGAATCATGACATTCAGGACGTGCATACTCAGATATTTGGCATTGATTTCGTTGATCAAAGACGTTAGACCCATCTTGTGGTCGCATACTAGAATCAAACCTAGCACGATCATTCGTGTTGCCCTTGGGGCCTAAAAAGCCCCCTCTATTTCTCATCGGTCCCTGACCGCGCTCTTGCTGCTGTGCGCTTAACAATGGACACTCTTTTGCCCAATGGCAACTCTGTCTGCAATATGCACATTGATCTCTAGCCAAATCTGCACGACCAAAGGAAGAACCAGAAGAATCTCGTACACCCCTATCAACACCCCTAAGGGGTGGTCCGTACACTTGTGCTAACATAACCTTAGTTTTCAAATCCTTAGACTTCTTCTCTTCATTACCCTTTGCTTCTAATTCCTGACGCTCATAATACTGAGCCATCGTCAGGAGGGATGCCGGAGACAAAGTCGTCCAGGAGCTTTCACTCGCTTTTAACCGAGCTGCCACTCCTGGCAATAAATTGGGAACATACTTATCAACAAGAAGATGTCAGCTCATGTCGTCCGTAAGCGACTGACCGCTAAAATCATGAAAAGTCTCCTCGATTCGCGTAAAGAAATCTGAAACCGATTCATCTACCTTTTGTTTACACGATGCTAACATGGTCCAATCAATCTTTTTAGGGGGAGAATCATTTTTAGCTTAGTCAAAATGGCAGCAGGTGTGGTATTGGGTTCCCAAGGCCTACATGCTCCGAAGATAACCCACTTACACTGAAAGAACTGTTGGCACGGAAACTGAAAAATGCAAAGAACAAGTTTATTAAAACCCCATGGGGTGGTGGTACATTCCTACAGCACCCTTCGGTAATGCAAGAAGTATCACACCGAACATCGGTGTGACTTACTCTTTTATACAGTTTTACAGGTAATAAAACAATGGGCGGCACAAAGTTACAAGCGTTATGTACATATAAGGTCATCTTTGGAACACCGCCAGCTCATTGAAGGGGTTACAACTCTGTTGGTCAGTTTAGGCGGCACATTCCAGAGGGGTGACTGGTCAATGGGGACTGCGCATGTACAGGCTTGACCAGTACTAAAAATAGCCTGTTGCTGGGCAAACTCAAGTGGTCAATGGCACGGACAACGGACTAAAGGCCATGCTGGCCACGAGGCCGCTTATGTTCTAAGATGGCCGCCGTAACACACAAAATGGTGTTTCCGAGTATGGCCAATTTAAACGGAAAACGTGTAGCTACAGCTAAGCGCTAACTCGGCCATCGTCAAATTACGACAGACGACCCTTTTAGCGTTCAGCTGAAGCTACCTCATAGTGAACATAATCTGGGTGTTCATCTTCAATATCGATCAACATTATTTGGATTACTTCTTTATGAAGCATCATTTTGTCATGAGCAAGAGCTCGCCTTGATGGTATACAAACCGATAGGCACATAGAACACAAAGCTGGACCACATTGAATACATAGGCATACGCCAAACAGTATCCCCACAATAATACATAGAATCGTTAGCAATTTCCAACCCCAAGTGGTAAGCATTGACCAGAACCACCCTGAGAGAGTCCAAGTTCCATTATCCGGATGTATTTCCGCAGCTATCTTATGCAGTTTTGAAATTGCATCATAAACGGATGGTGAGTTGTCAGGTACATAAACACAACAGCTGCTTCCGATGATTCTACATGCCCCCCCACGATCAGCTAGAACTACGTCTAAAACCATCCTGTTCTGTAACGTAACAATCCTAGAAATCTGAAGTTCCTCAGTAATGTTCCCCAATGCAATAGCAGTATCGTTCGCTACAGCTTCAACTACACGAGTCAGTCTTCGTATCTTCCGACTATTCAGAGCAGCCCCAACAAAGGAAAACAGTCCAAAATTGAAATCCACATACTGTTGCAAAGCAGTGTCTGTCTGGTCAATGTCATCTAAAACAACGGCACGTTTAACACGGTTCAGTATGAAATCATGTTACAAAATATAATCATTATGGTACATTGGTGGGGCAATGAATACAGGAGGTAGTACAAAAGATACATAGCAAGTACCTAACCATCCCAAAGGGAGCTGATGATACCCCTTCGTTCCACAAATGAAATACGTATTTCGTGATGCTACAAACGATATACCATTCGGGCTGTCAAACGTTATTGTGGTATTACATTCGCTTTTCCCAACCGAAATCGTGCCTTTATTACGTATACACAAATCAGCTTTCGTGGCAATGACATTTATAACATGTGAGCTGGAAACATTAATGTTACGTTGATTGCTGTAAACACGTGGGGCAGATATATTGTCGGGGCGGTACTCCTCCCATTCAAATCGAGTACCCTCAGCTCGCGGATACCCATCTCGGTCGTGGTAGCATACTTTATTCAAACGGAAAAGCACCCCCCCTTTTGTTGGCCATCTCAAAGTGAAGAGCAGAGTGTACCAGGCATTGCAGGATCCATTATGTGAGAACGGGAGTGGAATGAGTGGAGTGCCCCCTTTCTTCTGGTGCCCAGGCAGCATCCCACACACCCAACAATTTGAGGTATTTGTCATATTATGTGTATGATGCAAGATCTGAATAAAGCTATTGTTCAGATAAGTCTGTCGGTGCCGTTCTTCATGGTAAGGCAAGGTGAAGTGAAAATGTTCAGATGGAGCCGGGGTAGTCGGCAGCAAATGTTTACGTGCGGGCACCACAAGTTCAACTACCCAGCCTATTACTGCTATCACCACAATCGTTAGGACAAAAAGGATGGCACCAAGTATTCGTTTATCCCGTGATGCAGACGATGCCATAGTTCAATTATAGTTCAAAGTCTTAAATGTTCAAAAAGTTCAGAAAGTTCACAAGTTCTCAAATATACATATGTGTGTATTACACCTAAAAAGGAAAAATACGGTGCTGAGCTCCGAGGTAGCCGTTGTTTTCTTCTCCGGGGTCAAGACGGGTGTCGCTACTCTTGGCAGAACTGATCCCCCCCCCTTGAGATTCCCGGTTTCCGTTTCACAAACCCCAGAGCGGTAACCAACCAGTCTTGAAAAAACCCAAAAAGAAATCTTCCTATCGTGGCCGCAGATTGTAGTGCTCTCGTCCAGAAACAGTGTGGTCCGGGAAGGCTCCCTCAGCTTCGGCCGATGTCACAGCTGGGCTCTTTTCTTTCTCCAAAATGTCCTGGAAGTCGGTCAACACAGCAGGATTCACCAGATCAGGAGAGACACGACGACAATGTGTTGAGTGAATCCACCGCTTCCTATTGGTCACTCGTACAGCTGTTCGAGTAGCAAGGAGGACCTGCTCGGGGCCTTTCCACCTCGGTTCCAAGCTGTTCGCCCTCTCAAACGACCGGATCATGACATGGTCGCCAGGGCGTAGATCATGGCCTTCTCCAGCAGAATTATCAGGGAGCGCTTCTCAAACCTGTTGATGAATAGAAAGCAAATCATTTGTTAATCGTGCCAAATAATCGTTCATCATTACACAAGGCACGTCATGTATCAATCGCGGCTTAGGCACCCCCCAGATATTCATAGGCCTTCCAAACACCACTTCATATGGTGTGAGGCCTGTTCGAGAGTGGGGCACTGATCTACGAGAGATTAATGCTAGCGGTAAGGCATCCGGCCATTTCAATGACGTGGACGCCACGATCTTAGCCAATTGTAGTTTCAACGTGGCATTATACCGCTCGACAAGACCTGCCGACTGACGGTGGAACACAGCATGAAACTTCTGTTGGATCCCTAACCCCTTCAGCACGTATTCCACAATTTTCCCGACAAAATGAGGCCCATTATCGCTCCATAAAAATTAGCAAACTCCAAAGCGAGGAAAATACTCCTTGAGCAACACCTTAGCTGTTGTTAAAGCTGTATTATCTTTCGTGGGGAAGGCTTCAACCCATTTGCTAAAAGCGCACACCACCACTAAGACATACTTAAGGTTATTCCAGCGCTCAAGCTGGATGTAATCCATTTGGAGTACCTCGAACGGTGCAGAAGGTGGAACGAACCCTCCTTTCGGAGTATGGGTCCCCTTAGCAGGATTGTGCTGCAAACATATCAGACAGGTCTGCACTACTCTCTTAGCTGTATTAGCAATCTCGGGATGCTCCCAAACTCGCGTTAACAATCGAGTAATTGCAAGAGCCCCCACGTGCGCTAACCCATGTGTCATTTGGACCATCGCTTGCAAGTAAGCTGCAGGCAATTTCCATTTCTCCATGTCCTTGCTTCTCCAACACCCTTCATCGTCTCGCACCCCATCAGTTGCCCATGCCGCAAGTTCTGATTCAGTAGCTGATTTCTGAATGTCTAATATTTCCGCTCTAGCATCATTCCATCGCTCTGCTTGGGATTTTGTCACGTACATGGGGGAGTCAGCTCGGGACATAGCCGTTTGTCTCGCTATGCTGTCCGCAAAGGCATTTCCCTTTCCCACTTCATCAGTGATCTTTTTATGGGCGCTACATTTGATTATCGCTACTTTCTTTGGACAAAGCAACGCGTTTAGGAGATCACGCACCAACTCTCCGTGCATAATGTGTACTCCATGAGAAGTTAAAAACCCACGCTCTCTCCAGAGTAGACCGAAGTCATGTGCCACTCCGAAGGCGTACCGGCTGTCTGTGTATATGTTCACACACAAGCCAGCACTCAATTCGCAGGCTCTTGTCAGGGCTATCAGCTCAGCTGCTTGAGCCGATTTCTGGGATATTCTAGCTGTTTCCACCACTGTCTTAAGTGTCGTGATCGCATAGGCTGCGGAAGTTGTGCCATCTGGCAGCCTCAAACATGATCCATCAACCCACAATTCCACATCCACATCTGGAAGTGGCATATCCTGTAGGTCAGCACGACCCTTTGTCTGTTCCTCGGTCAGGAAAACACAGTCATGATGTTTTTCTTCCTGACCCTCCTCGACCGGATAGGGCAATAAAGTGGCAGGTAGCACATCTTTTTAGTGTGATATGTGGCGCCAACAGTGTAAGCTCGTATCCTGTTAACCGTGCACTCGTGAGATATTGGGTCTTTGTTTGGTTTAGCAGGGCATCTACTGCATGAGGAACTAACACCAACAATTTGTGCGATAGCACTATTCCCTCACTCTGCCGTATCGCTACTGCTGTTGCTGCAACTGCTCGGAAACACCCAGGTAACCCTCGCGCTACAGGATCAAGAATGGCAGAAAAGTATGCACATGGCCTCTGCTTGTCCCCGTGTGCCTGCACTAACACTGATAACGCGCACCCATCTTTCTCATGCACGTACAATGTAAAAATCTGCGTATAATCTGGTGTACCTAATACGGGTGCAGAGCAAAGGGCTTGTCTCAGTTGATCAAAAGCATTTTGACATTCATCTGTCCATTCAAGGGGCATTGGTGTAGTTTTGGACATTCTGTGCCAAAAAGGAAAGTAACGCGATCGTACTCTCCTCACATTGCGTGTAAGAATCTGCAGCAAGCAGAAGGTCATCCACATATTGGATCAAAACAACCCCCGATTGCAACTCAAAGGAATCAAGCTGTCTTTTCAAAGCCTGGCTATAGATACTCGGGCTTTCAGTGTAGCCTTGAGGAACACGACAAAATCTATACGATTTATTATTTAACGTGAAGCCAAACAGATATCTACTATCAGGATGGACAGGGATGGAAAAGAACGCATTTTTTAAGTCAATTACACTAAAGGTTGTGGCCGTTGGTGGTACCAATGTGAGCAAGGTCGTAATATCGGACACCACCGGATATTGGGGAATGACAATTTTGTTGATCTCTCTCAAGTCAATAATAAAGCGATAGACTTTGTCGTCAGTATCTCTCTTAAGAATCGGGAGAATAGGGCTGTTACAAACGTTATAAGGAACCTCTTCCACCACCCCAGCAGCTATCAAGTCCTGGACAATGTGAGTCAGGGCAATTCACCTTCCTTCGAAATCTTATACTGTGGCACCCGTGGCAAAGAGGCCCCCTCCTTAACAGTAATATGAATAGGTGGAATACGCATCTCCCCCACATCCGTGTCTGAGGTCGCCCATAACGTGTGCGGGAGAGAGGCCAAAGCGGGAATGTCGGATATGGTATAGAACCTATTCTGATCAGGGTAATTGTCATTCAGGATAACCCGCACTCCTTCAGGAGCGCACCATATCGTTGCTCAAAAATATTTAAGCAAATCAAGGCCCAAGATATTATCTGGTGTATAGGGAGATAACAAAAATTGACCAAAACTAAAAAATTTGTCAAGACAGAGTGCAAGGGGTTTGGACAAAGGGCTAGGGGAGGGTGTGCCATCGAACCCTACACATGTTATCATTTCGCCAGACAGGGGAGCCCTCGGAACCAATTTCTTTGACAAAGCGCTACGAGTAGCTCCGGTGTCGACTAGGAATTGATCAGTAGAACCCAAAATGCCCGCTGTTACATATGGACCTTCCTGATCTACCGGCACTTCAATTGGTTCCGCACCCCATCCTACGCAGTCCTATGCATGCACATAATCCTGATGCTCCACATTCTCTCCCTCTGAAATCTGATATTGGTTCCGTCTATCAAAAGTATTTAGTTCATCCTGGCCACGGCCCCCTTGCTCAGCCCTTCCACGATCACCTCCGCCACCTCTCGCCCCCGCATAACCGCCCCGCGACCTACCACCTCCTCGACCACGCTGGCTACGTTGTTCCCGAAGTACCGGACAATCCTCAGCCCAATGACCAAACTCTTTACAATAAGCACATTGATCCTCTGCAATATCCGTACGACCATACGACGTATTTCCTCCACCTCGTCTACCCCTGTCGTTCCCTCTACCCTGTGTTCCACGAACCTGTGCCAACATCACCTTCGTTTTCAATTCTTTCGCTTTTTTATCAACACTTTCTTTAGCCTCCAACTCCTGCCGCTCATAATACTGAGCCATAGTCAACAAAGACGCAGGGGTCGCCGTGGCCCAGGAACTTTCACTCGATTTCAATCGTTTTGCAATCTCCGGCAGGAGATTAGCCACATACTTATCTACAAACAAATGCCGACCTGTATCGTCTGTTAAAGATTGACCACTGTAATCGTGAAACGCCTCTTCGAAGCGTGTAAAGAAGTCTGAAACCGTTTCATCTGGCTTTTGTTTACACGAAGGTAACATGGTCCAATCTATCTTTTTAGAAGGTACGAGCATTTTTAATTTAACCAAAATAGCCGTTGGAAGGTCTAAAATCAACTGGCAAGGCTTGCATGCCGGTTTCCTCTCTATGTCAGCTTCATTTATCTCTTTCCATGTACCCCCAAGTATTGTCTCATCATTATTTTTACGAATTTGTCTCCACATGTCAGGCGGAAGTATTAACCCAAAAAACAAATCTATGTCAACCAGAGTCATCACACAAGACGAAATAGCCCCTTCCACCCCTTCATAGAATGCTGCCGGATTTTTACGAAGATCAGGTAAAGAATTTTTCAACGCCATAACATCCGCTCTATTCCAAGGCGTATACACCCAATTATATACAAAATACCCCTTCGCATCCTTTGACCTCTTATCGTCATCTGTACCTTCCCCCTTCGGTGGAACATACAAAGGTGCAGCTTCACGCATAGGCATAACATGCATCGCAGAACTCTTATCTGAACCCCGGAGAGAACACTCCTTAGACTGCCCGTCGAATTCCGGCCCGGACTCCTTAATCCTTTTCCGCTCGTCCCGCAATCTGCTAGTCTCATCTTGCAGCTGGATCAGTTGTTTGTAAAAGGCATCGACATCTGCAAGAACAAATACACCTGTTTCTAGATTCTCACGATGAACTGACACATCCTTAGGTTCTAGCGTATCTGAAATTTTACGAAATGCGGTAACGACTTCATCTGCCAAAGTGGCCATAAAATACAATAACTCTTGGTCTGTCCAAGTACCCCTTTCAGAAATAATTTCAGACTGAGAAGCAAACTTCGTATTCACTCTACAAGCCCAACTAAGCAAATGCGCGGATCTCTCCGCCGAAAACCTGAGACCAGATACACCCTTCTTTCCCGACTTATCCTGTCCGTCGTCATCCGATTCTGCAAGTGGAGCCGTAGGCGAAACGTACGGAGGCGGTGATCGATCTAGTAATGAAAAATCATCAATTTTATTATTAAGGACAGGATAAAGCGGTCGACGAATAGGGAATTGACCAGTCGTTTGCAATTTACATTCCCGTTCCTCCCTCTCTTTCTTTTCCTGCTCCTCTTTTTCCTCAAGCTGTAAAGCCTTATCCCGAGCAGCCTTGCGATGCTTTTTGTCCGCCAAGGCAACTTCACGCTTCATTCGCTCACGCACCGCTTTCTCCCACATTCGCACGCAATCAAACATGTTCTGTCTAGACCTTCGCTGAAACAAACATTGCTCCACAAACTGTACTTTTCGCAAATCGAACGACCCATGTAGAGGCCATTGCAATTCAGGATCGGACTTGGTGTACTTATTCCATAATTTACTGTACATTATAGGTGGAAGGCCATGCTTTATATACATGTCCCTATTTGGTGTTCCCTCTGGGGGAGCCGGCTGTGCTTCCGCTAACCTAATTGTGGTACCATTTCCAAGACAGCACATCCCTCGGAGTGTGCTTAAAACAGGCATGTTCAAAGGGTACCACGAAAGCGCGGTACCGTAGAAAAATGGCACTTACAGTACTTCACACAAACGTGCCGCTCGAAGGAAAAAAACAAAATTAGAGAAACATCTCTACATGCCTGCCTATGTGAAGTGCACTACACATATATTTTTTTCAAAGATCACAAATTCACAAATTCACAAATTCACAAATGTTAGCTAACTCAAATCAAAATCATAGATCATAGGACTTCGGCAAGCGTCCGAGGACTACCTTACCGATCACAAATCATAGAACTTCAGTAAGCGTCCGCAGACTACCTTACCGATCACAAATCTTACCCAAAGCCTCAAAGGTCCAGTTTCCAACTGCCAAGGTCTTGTAATCGAATCAGCCAAACGGCGCTTTATCCAGCAACACGGACAATCGAGGACTCAGTCGGAGACCGGCGCCACCTGGAAGGTCAGATCGGAAGGAAAGGAAAAAACACCGTGGGTGCCAAGACTCGGGTCACTCAGTGGCAGCGCGCGTCCATGGCGAGTATCCAGACCTTCGTCACGACCTCTCCTTCGGGCATCCGAGTCGCCGATGAGTCCCACCAGAGTCGCCAATTTGTGGTATTGGGTTCCCAAGGCCTACATGCTCCGAAGATAACCCACTTACACTGAAAGAACTGTTGGCACGGAAACTGAAAAATGCAAAGAACAAGTTTATTAAAACCACATGGGGTGGTGGTAC
The DNA here is from genome assembly GCF_964263255.1 of Lissotriton vulgaris. NCBI lineage: Eukaryota > Metazoa > Chordata > Amphibia > Caudata > Salamandridae > Lissotriton > Lissotriton vulgaris. The sequence goes on along the minus strand of NC_141687.1, from coordinate 445,965,548 downwards.
ATTCCTACAGCACCCTTCGGTAATGCAAGAAGTATCACACCGAACATCGGTGTGACTTACTCTTTTATACAGTTTTACAGGTAATAAAACAATGGGCGGCACAAAGTTACAAGCGTTATGTACATATAAGGTCATCTTTGGAACACCGCCAGCTCATTGGAGGGGTTATAACTCTGTTGGTCAGTTTAGGCGGCACATTCCAGAGGGGTGACTGGTCAATGGGGACTGCGCATGTACAGGCTTGACCAGTACTAAAAATAGCCTGTTGCTGGGCAAACTCAAGTGGTCAATGGCACGGACAACGGACTAAAGGCCATGCTGGCCACGAGGCCGCTTATGATCTAAGATGGCCGCCGTAACACACAAAATGGTGTTTCCGAGTATGGCCAATTTAAACGGAAAACGTGTAGCTACAGCTAAGCGCTAACTCGGCCATCGTCAAATTACGACACAGGGAGTTATAAAATTGACTGGGGTGGTTTTTGCACAGGCTTCCTGCCTCTATCCTCACCCTCAAGATCGGTCCATTTTGCCTTAAAGATTACAAGATCATCTACTTTCTGCACAGATCTGCACATATCGGGGGGTAATATGAGCCCAAAGAATAAATCAATATTAGCTAGGGTCATAGTACAAGAATTTAGGGCCCCATCAACTTCCTCATAAAAGGGGGTAGGATTGTTTTGTGGATCAGGTAATGCAGCCTTTAATGCCATAACATCTGCTCTATTCCAAGGAGTATAAACCCAATTATAAATGAAATACCCTTTTGCATCAGGAGAATCCTTATCCGAACTAGTACCCGCTCCTTTAGGAGTAACGTACAAAGGCGCTGCCTCTCGCATCAGCTTAACATGCACTGGGTCAATCTTATCTGAGTGAAAGATGGATGACTGCTTCCGGCCGCCGCTTAGATTCGTTTTCTCCTCTTCCGCCTTCCTTTTTCACGCTTCATCCCATAGTCGGAACATCTTGTCCCGTACCGCAAACAGCCGTCGAACTGCACCAGGCACCTGAGAAGGAAGAAGAAGACCTTTACGCAATTCTTTAGAATCAGCTACCTCATCATCAGGTTCAAGAACATCAGAATACTTCCGAAAGGATGTAACAACTTCATCAGAAAGAGTCTCGGCAAAGTATAATTTCTCCCTATCCTGCCATTCTTCAGGATCCTGCATTAGCTCAGGGAGAGAAACAGTAGCTTTTATTAACTCGATAAGCGATCTTTCGGAGGTCAGCCATACGATCGTTCGATAACATAGACCTCGTATCCACCTTTTCTGGGTGCGATCCAGAATCCCGACCTCCTCCTCTCGGAGCGGACGGACCAGCGTACGGGGGCGGAGAGCGATCTAATAACAAAAAATCATCATCATGTTTATTAAGGACAGGATAAAGCGGCTGCCAAACAGCATACTGGCCAGATATCTGCAACCGACGTTCCTTTTCCTGTTTTTCTTCGAATTCCTTTGCTTCGAGCTTTCTCAACTCTTGCGCTTTCTCACGCTCACTCTTTCGTTGTTCCTTCTCAATGAGCACTTGCTCACATTTCTCGTGCTCACGCACTTCTTTCACCCACATAGGCACACATTCAAACATATCTTACCTCGCTTGTCGCTTACACATACACTGCTCCACATACTCAATTTTCCGAAAATCAAACGATCCATACAGAGGCCAACGTAACTCAGGATCCTTTTTTGTGTATTTCCTCCAGAACGTGCTGTACATTATAGGGGAAAGACCAAATTTTACATACATATCCCTATTCGGCGTCCCTTCCAGGGGAGCCGGCTGTGATTCCTCAAGTCTTAACCGGTCACTTCCAAAACAGCAGCACCACTTACGGAGTGCGCTAAAAACAGGCATGTCGGAAATAGTGCAAAATATGCAATATCATAATTAAAATGGCACTTAAAACGTTGCGCCGCTCAAAGCCAAAGGTCAGGAGAAATATCTCCACATTGCCTGCCTATATGTGTTGCAACGCATATATCCCAAATCCAAACCAAATATGACTAGTCACTTCAAACAAATTAGTCACAGCAAGCGTATCCTAAAACTGCCTTGCCAACCCAGACTACAAAGGCTCGCAGCAAGTACCGTACAACGGTTCTTACCAATCAAGAGCATCCAGATTCCAACTGCCAAGTTCCAAATTCGCCGAAATGGCCACTGCACGGCAAACCGACAGAAGAGGTCTCAGTCGAGGACCGGCCCCACCCAGATGGTAAGATCGGAAGGGAAGGAAGAATACCTCGGGATGCCAGGACTAAAGGCACCGCTGGCAGTGATCACGTCCCCGGCAAGGTTCCAATCCTTCGTCACAACCAATCCTTCGAGCATCCAAGTCGCCGATGAGCCCCACGTGTCGGGCACCAATTGATGAGTACAGGCCTCAGCAAGGCCTGCGAGTTCAAAGAGTTCTCCCTTCTGTGCACGGAGTCCTCAGACTACACAAAGAATTTGGCACGGAAACTGAAAATACAAAGACATAGTTTAATAAACCTTTAAAGGTGATACTACAGCCCACACAACACTCTACAGTATTGTACCAGGTAGCACAACGAACTTGAGCATGCAGTCCTCTTTTATACACAAAGAAGGGGCTCATAAGTAGGCGGATACAACTCAAGACATGATTTACAACCATATATGGACATTTTTTGAACATGATCAATACATGGGTGGGGTTAACAGTTCTTGAGACCTGCGGAAATGCACATTCCCATCTACGCTAATCAAAGACAGATGAGACTCCTACTGGGCATGCACTAGACGCACAAAGGACTATTTATAGCTTGTTGCTAGGCAAACTTCAGTGGTGACTAGCGGAGAGGTAGGACTCGCCATATGTCGGGCACATGGCAATATGTAGCAGACAAGATGGAGGCCATAAAACAAAATGGAGTCTGGCCGAAACAGGTATAAGAACGGGAAAGCTGACAAACACATCACAATATCATGTCTTCATCTAATGCTTAACATTATCGGTGTTTTATTTACAACAGGGGGGCTTAGAAGACAAGATCTCCCGGTCTAGAGGAGCCAGGCGGGGGAGCGTCGTAGAGACCAGAGGTCAAAGGGCTACTGATGGTGATGAGTAGCGGCCTCCGTAAGTAGTTCTGGGATTGGCAGGGGCTGAGTGGGAGACAGGAGATTGGACACAAATGGAAGGAGTGGAGGAGTGGAAAACAGCAATGAAACGACATCGCACAGATGGACCTAACAAACAAACTACCAGAACAAAGTATTTAAAACTACAGTATAAATGGGAAAAGCTAACCCGAAGATGCCCCAAAAATTATGAGACAAATGAATAGTTGCAGTACACAGGGTCGAACAGGAGGCTGTGGATCCGGGAAGCTGAGTGTGAGACTCAAGGAGCCAGGCAGCAGAGCAGCCCAGAGACCGTAGGTCAATGGGTTACTGCTTGTGCAGTGCAGCTGCATCCAAAAGTAGTCCTGTGGGGTGAGGTGCCTAGCAGGAGGTGGGAGATCGGGCAAACAAATGGTGGTGAAACAACAATGGCTCAGCTTGACCTAACAAGTAAAATATCAGCACAAAGTGTTTAAAAATATCGAATAATGGGAAAAGTGAAACCAAAGATTACCCAAAAATTAACAAGTAAATAAATAGTGGGTGGACTGAAGGCTCGAACAGGAAACAGTAGGGGTTGGCAAGTTGAGTTCCATTCTCGGGGAGCCAGGCGGGATAGTGGCGCAGACCGGAGTTCTATGGGTTATGGGTTATAGTTATATCTTAAAATTATAATTTACACACCACCTTCAAATCACTATAATTCTAGCACCTTCATTCACAGTATTGTCAACTCACTCGCTACACTACATTAACTATACTTTAGAACTTTACCATGCACAACACACTTTTTCTCCCTGTTAATTTTTAAAGGAAACTTTAGACACAGCTACAACCCAAACTGCTAAATGGAATTACACTAAATTTGGCAGAAAGATAGCTCTTGGTCCAAAGTTTGTCACGCTAGAACTCACGTCTCTGCAATGCACTGCTTATGACCTCACATCACTCATGACATTGTCAGTGGTATCACTTATGACATCTCTGATGACTTCATCCAGTGACTGTGAGTGCTATTGAACAGTTTATGAGTGATAAATATATGTATCAAAGTGTATTGTTGAATAAGTGGGTGTATGAGTGCCTGCAAGGATGATCCAGTGGGTGAGTGTCTGACTGTATAGGTGAGTTATTATGTGTCTCAGTGAATGTATAGGTGAGTGACTTGTTGTGGGAAGGTTTGTATCAGTCTGGTAGTTGATGTTTAAGTGGCTTGTGGTTGTATGGGTGTTTGAGTGGCTACTTGAGTGATTGACAGATGAGAAATGTCATTACATACATTTTGTGTATATGGGCCTGCTAATATGGGTAGGGATTCATGAATTTTTCATGCAACCAATAAGGTATCTTAGTATGTTACAAGATGACCATCACTTATCTGTAATATTGGTAATAGATTAGGATGCCTCTTTCTATGTTTATTGGCAGTAAAACTTTATTTAAAATTGACTGTTTGGATTTTGAAAAAACGGTATGAACAAGGCTGTCAAAGTCAAAATAATTTTTGTCTTTCTACATGCCACCTCTAAAAGAAAGAATGTTTCCATTCCTCAGGAGTGCTATCTCCTTTTCTGTTTCTTGGGAGCTGTAGCATATGATAGCGTCCGGGCGTGGACGCCAACGGTTAACAACGGTGATAGGAAAGCACACTGCATGCGTCCTCCAGTTTTACATATATATATATTTATTTTCACTGAAAAAACCTCGGTTACAGGGATGTTATAGATTGGTTTATATTTCACTCATTCAAATCCATAGAAATTTAGCAGTTTCAGTTACCTGAGCTAAATATGACTTACGCTCCGCAATGCACTGCTTATGACCACGAATAATACATCAATAATGACATGGTCAATGACATCTGATTTTTTTTATCTCTTCTCAAGTCAAGTCAAGTCAAATGATCTTTATTCGGATTGTAAAACATCCATAAAAGTACAGCATAAAATCCAGCAATAATATAAAACACAGATTCCGTCCCACTTATACAAACTCATCACAACATAACATTTAATCATGTGCAAAAGTACAATTCTTAGTGCAAAGTATACATTGTGCAATAGGCAAATGTGCAAAAATAAGCATAGTGCAAATATTTCAATCAATTAGCAGAGAAGCACGTGATCGTACAGCTGCTTTAAGGAAGCTGCTCACTCTGAGGATGGCCTCATCGGTCTTTAACATTAAAATATCTTTAAAAGCTAGATTAAAATCGGTCAGAGCGTTTTTCTTACAGTACGGCATTATAAAGTGCAAAGTGTGCATTCTGTAAAAACCACAAAAGAAAATGAAATGGAGCAGACTTTGTGTGCCACCGAGATTGCAGGGACATTTTGAGTTTTCCACACAATTATTAAAACCTAACGGAAAACAGAGTAAGTTTATAATGCTTCTGTCCCTGAATCGGAATAGCAGACTCCTATTCCATCTGCCTAATTTTAAGCGTAGATAACTCTGAGGCGGGGCAGATGGTTTTTCACATAGCTCCATAAAGGAGGTATATCTAATTTTAGAAGATTTTGTCAAGTCACGCCTTAGCCTCTCCTTGCGATAACATTCATAGAGAGCCCTTTTTATTAAATTCTTATGTGTTTGATCAATCAGTTGTGGGGATGTAAAAAGATGACCCAGGCCCACACTTGATAAACTGCTTTCTACAGCCCTAAACCAGGGTATACAGTTAGCCTTCTCACATTTTAGGCAATCCCTAATGATATCACGTGATAGGGAAGCAGCGGAATTACACCAGATTTTTATCCAAAACAGTGCGGGTCTGGATCTTATAAAATCTTCAATATAAAGGAGGTTTAATTCCCCATGGCAAACATACGTTGGTGCACTTATAACCCCCCCCTAAAATCTGTTTTCTTCGGTCTGTTACTGTCTGCTGTTGGAATAACCCCATATCTCAGCACCATAGGTGCCCACAGGTAGACATTGTGCTCTATAGATTTGTAAAAGTGACACAATCACGTCTGCTTGTTTGGGTTGGCGAAGGGAGGTTAAAGAGTTAATGGCCTTGCTCATTTTATTCCTTCCCAGGGCGACATGGGGTTGCCAAGAGCCAGTGTTGGAAAATAACAGACCGAGATAAGGGAAAGTGCAAGTGCATTTTAAAATATCATCCCCTGATTGAATGTGGCTTATTTTGTAACTTTCAGGGCCGCAAGACCTTATAAATGACTTTTTGAAGTTAGTACAAAGGCCCAGGTCTGCCATGAATTTAACAAAGCCAGAAATTAAAATTCGCAAGGCATTAGGGGTGCGGCCCATAAGGACCGCATCGTCTGCATAGAGTAATGCGGGGACAGAATTGCTGTGAACTTGCAGAACATCATTAGTTAATTCGCTCAGACAAACACTTAGATCATTTATATACAAAATAAAAAGTAGAAGGACCAGAACACAACCTTGTCTGACCCCCTACCGATTAAAATGTCATTAGAGACTTCACCATCATTATTTATACTAACACGAGCTTTCAAATCGCTATGAAGGTGTGCCAGAAAATAAACTAAAGATTCATCTAAACCATAATTTAACAGAACTGACCATAAACGGGAGCGATTAACAAAATCAAACGCAGAACTTAAATCCATGAAACCAAAATATATGGGTGATTTTTTGGCAATCGTATATTTAGCCATAAGTAGGTTAAGATTCAAACACTGTTCCACCGTACCCACTTCACTCCTGAACCCTAGCTGGCAGGGATGTAAGATGGTATGTTCTTCCGCCCAAGTGCTAATTCTATTAAAAAGAACCCTGCCTAAGACTTTTAAAGTATTATCGATTAATGATATTGGGCGATAACAGCCAGGGTCAAGTCTGTTGCCTTTTTTAAATATGGGTACGATGGTACTACAAGACCATGTTTCCGGGACAGCAGTGGTGGATAAATTATTGAAGACATTGCATAACAAGGGTGCCCAAAAGTCAGGTTCAGATTTAATTTGATCGATGGATAAACCATCTGGGCCAGGAGCTTTGTTACCAGCACTTTCAGTGATTGCGTCCTCAAACTCAGACAACAGAATATTTAAAGGCTGTGTACCAGGGATAGTTGTAATTGGGTTGCCAGTCGCAGAGGCGTCATAGATCTTAGAAAAATGGTCAACCCACGCATCCCCTGTGATATTGCAATTAATGGGACAGATGTTAGAGCCCAGTGACCTAAGATTCTTGACAGCCCTCCAGAATCCTCCCACGTCTCGTAGGGCTGCGGTACGGACAAGGGAATCCCAGTGATCTTTTAATAGTTCGTCTGATCTAGTTTTTAGACAAAGTTTGTATCTGAGTCTCAAGGTCCTTACCAGAGACAGGTCTCGTGGTGCTGCATTAAGGGAAGCCCTGAGTTCCCGGTTGGCTTTGGAACAAGAGGTGTCGAACCACCTGGGATTGGTGTTAGTGTGGGCTGGAAGTGGTTTAGAGATTTCTCCTTTTATTACCTTGCATAGCTCGCAAAGAGAGTTAACAATGTCAAGCCCCGGGCTGGTGGTTGATAGACATACTGACACTAGAGTAGGATGTTTTTTAATGACTCTAGCCAAGACTCCTTGATTGTCTATCCTCCTCCAAGCCACCCTTAACCTGTCTGTTGATGCCATTAAGTTTTTTTCCCCAATTTCTATTCTGTTTGTTGGTGTTTTAATTGATTTGAGGCAAATTAAAATCGGATAGTGGTCGCTATACGGAGACGTAATAACCTCAGATTTCAAAAGGAGATCCTCAAGGAGAGATGAAATGAAAACATAATCAATAGTGGTAGAGCTCCCACGGCCGATGTACGTAGGGGCGGGTACGTAGATCACATCCATATCCAATTTCTCCATAGCATCAACTAAGTCATGTGTTGCTAACAGGTCTAATAGTTCTTCACCTCTCCTACAAGGCAGGGAACTATGGTAAATGTGTGCGTTGAAATCGCCTCCCAAACAAATGCCATCAAAGCTACCATATTTTTGGCCATCCGCTACATCATCAATAAATGTAAACAAATCCAGAAAATTAATGTTGGGATGGGTTGTGAAATCATTATTATAAAAATTAATAAGGCATAACTTTAACCGTCCAGTATATTTCAATGCCATAAAATTGTTGTTGGTAGTTGGCAGTTGTTCAGTTTTAACACCAGCTGTGATTTTGACCCAAATTGATAGCCCCCACTGGGGCGGCCAATGGGGGGAGATGGAACAATCAAACTATGGCAGCTGTAACCCTCAAGGAGTAAAGATCTTGTACATCAAGTTTCCTGCAACATTAGGACATCAAAGCTTGTTACCCAAACAATCCAAGACTTTATATTCATTTTGGCGTTCAGGCCAGCAATGTTCCAACTCAAAATGGAGAATTCATCAAGGTCCATAGTAGAGGTTTGGCCAGGAACGCCTTTTTTGGGACAAAATGACATCCTACACCTGTCTGAGGAATTCAACAATGTTTCACTAGGACAGATGGGAGGGTTGCCAACAAGGGCCTCATTGTTGGTATGATCATTAGCTGAGGTGTTAGAAAGAGTATCTAATGGTCAGTCCAAACTCCATGTATCTGTCAGTGTGGAGAATCTGTTAAAAAGTGGGAAAGGCGACAGCGCTGGAAAAGGTTGGAAGGAATGTGGGGCAGAAAAGGCTTGCATAGGTGGGGGCCTATAAAAATAACCCAAGGGCAAGAGAGTAACAACAGTGGAAGGTCCAGTGTTGGTGCTATTACGGTTAAGTATGTATTTAGCAGTGCCAGGGTGCCTAAAATTTAGAACAATACAGTCCCCATTGAAATCTTTGCGTAAGGGACCAATCCAACTCACACGACGGCCAGATAGAATTTCATTCCTAATGTCATATCCTACCCCCTTGTGTTTGGTCAGCCAATCAATACACTTATTATTCAACTGGACCCAGGATTCCCCCTGTCCTTCTTTGAGAGGTGGGACGCCAGCCAATACTAAAACGTAAGGGCAGGCGTCAAGTGGTAAATGAAGGGTAGGTTCTTGAGACTTTCTGGGTCCACTAGCTATTGATTGGGTGTTCCTGGCATTATTGCTGTTTTGTGCCACATGATTTACAGAAGGGATGGTTGTGTTATGGCCCTCCTGTCTTGTACTGTTAGAAGTAGTACTAGGGTTAGAAGAGCCTGCGACTACAGGAGGGATTGGCTTGGCTTTAGTGACAGGCTTGGTCTGCCCTGTGTTAGTGGGCCTGGGTGTGTTATTGGCTATTGGGGTACTGCTAGCAGGTTTGGGAATCTCCTTCGTGCCGCTACTGCTGATGCTAGGCGCACTGCATAAAATAACCTTACTAACAGACTCCAGGTCATTCAAAAGTCGGTCACCCCTAAGCTGGTCAAGGCTAATCACCCCTTTCCTTTTAACCTCTTCCTTTTTAACTACATTTTCTAATTTATCTAACCTTTTAAAAACAATATTAAATTGCTTTATCATTTGACATTCCAATTGTTTAAAAACAGTATCTACGATTGTCTCGATAAGATGGGCTTGGGTTGAATAATACTGTCAGTCAAAAACTCAGTCTGTGTGCCCAGGGAATTGTAATCATCACTCGAAATGGTTATGGACGGGCTAGTACATCAGTTTGCGGTGTATCAATGTTGTCAATTTGATCCCCAGTTTGTTGTTGTTTCCCTCTGGTCCACATACTGGGTTGGCTGGTTCTTATTGCGGACAGGTTGCTTCCTTTTATTAATAATCGATTTCAAGGGGCCCTTTTTCCTTTTGCCCTCACCAGCTTTGTTGTTCGTGGGCGGGGATGAAGTTATGAGCTGTACGGCATAGTCAGGCTGTGAGTCAATAGATATGACAGGGCTGCTCTCCCCAGGCTGCCGTTCTGATGATAATAATGTAGTGGAGGGTGTCATGATGGTAATTACAGGAGATAGCGGTAGGTTGTTAGGAGGGCTTGCTTGGGGTGAGTGTAAAACAGTGTTGTTATAACCCAATGACATCCTCCTTTCTGTGTTAGCTATTTCCTCCTGGACCAGTGTTAGTGCATTTTCGAGTAAACATTCAAAGGAGGGAGGTGGGTTGGGGGAAGACGTGGGAGCAGGCACCGTAGGCGTATTGTTTCGCTTCCCCATGTTGGATTATACCCCCGCTCACCTCTTGTAGTGGATGTTAGGGCTATGGCCCAGCCCAGCCTCCTCCGGCCTCTGAGGGCCACAGAGGGCCCGCCCTTTGCCCGGGCTTAGCCCGGGGCTGGTCCGCGCGCGGTCCCGCGACGCGGGAACTGTGTGGAGTTTAAGTGCCTCCTGGCGCTGTGTTTGCGGGCGGTGACCGCTTCCTGTTTCCTGCCGCTGTGCAGGCTGGGTGTTGTAGTTTGCATTTGCCTGTCTCCCCTCCACTCGGCGGCCGCTGTAGGTGCTGGCGAGAAGTGCGGGACCCAACAGGCAAGTCCGGCGAGTTCACAGATTGCCCCCGCTCCACCGAAACTGTGTGGAGTTTAAGTGCCTCCTGGCGCTGTGGTTGTGGGCGGTGACCGCTTCCTGTTTCCTGCCGCTGTGCGGGCTGGGTGTTGTAGTTTGCCTTTGCCTGTCTCCCCTCCACTCGGCGGCCGCTGTAGGCTGGAGATGCGGCGGCGGGAGGGAGAGCGGCTGCAGGCTGGGCAGGTGCTGGCGAGAAGTGCGGAACCCAACAGGCAAGTCCGGCGAGTTCACAGATTGCCCCCCCTCCACCGAAACTGTGTGGAGTTTAAGTGCCTCCTGGCACTGTGGTTCTGGGCGGTGACCGCTTCCTGTTTCCTGCTGCTGTGCAGGCTGGGTGTTGTAGTTTGCCTTTGCCTGTCTCCCCTCCACTCGGCGGCCGCTGTAGGCTGGAGATGCGGCGGCGGGAGGGAGAGCGGCTGCAGGCTGGGCAGGTGCTGGCGAGAAGTGCGGGACCCAACAGGCAAGTCCGGCGAGTTCACAGATTTATCTCTTCTGAATTCTGTTTTCTGGCCACTAACATGTATAGATTTTGGTTGTATCAGTACATTGAAACATCCTATTCTACTTTGTGTTATTATAATAATTAATGAATATACAATCTACCTTTTTAACGCAGTGTAAATAAAAGGGATAAGGAATGTATGTCTGTACAATTGAGTACTAGTATGTGTGATAATCTTAAAGTATGCTATTTATATGATATATTTTCAGATTTATTATTGCATCTAAAGATAGTGATACTGTGTTTCATAGAATACATTGATTTTCCCGTCTTTCGCATCAATAAGACAGTTTTCCTCCTTCTTTCTTTGCACCCTCTAGCAGATGTTATTCCTGCTTGCCTGAGATCTCCTTTTGAAATGTATTGATATTATTCCTGCTTTGGGCAAACCATCTTGCTGGAGGGTACTCCTTCCTTTTTTCAATTTATGAACGCACATATTAAATCACTAATGTCATGGTCAGTGACATCACTGATGACATCTTAAATGACTTAAGTAAGTAAGTAATACTTTATTTGATTTGTTAAAATAGTAAAATTGATAAACATCAACATATTTGAGTCAGCATAAAAACAACATAAAATGACTCATGCCCCCATGTCCATAGCAACTTTGCACAAATATACGTGATAAGTAAAAACTGGTGAATCATTTTAAAATGTACAATGAAAAAAAGAAACAGGGGTAACAGTATTGTAAGGCAGTGGCTGTCTCATAAAAGTATGGGGGCCAACAAAAGACTGTTATGACAGGGGGTACTGCGTACATAAGGGCTTATATTTGATTAGATGTGACTGTCCCCTCTTGTCTCAAATAAAAGGCTTACAGTGTATTTTAAAATGACGGAGAACGGAAGTAGGATGGGGGTGACCATTGAGAGAATGAAGGAAAGTCTAGGTCCAGCATCAGGGAGTCCATGTGACCCAGTTTGACTTTTGCTACTCCCTTTTGTCAAGCTATTAAGCAGCAAATGCCAGGAATGTTATCCTTTTGCAGGAATCGATGACCCACTGAGGCATTTTATTACAGCCGCCTTGCAGTTCCTGACTTGTGTTTCTTTTAGGAGTGGTTTCAGGAGAATCTTCCTTAGATTTTGTAAGGCCGGGCAAATACATAATAGATGCAATATCGACTCTACTTCCTTTTCACAGAGGCGACAATCCAAAGTTGACCAGGTCTGTAACCATTTAGGGGTACGGTCTTTGCTCGGGACCCACCCCAACCTGAGAAGACTTAGTTTCCTCTTGCAGTGATCCCTGAAACATTCTTGCAAATAAGGTTGTTGTTTCAGTTGATTGTATGTTGGCATCATGATCCAGACATGAATTTTGGCAGCCACTAAGTCTTTGTCTATTTGCAATGATGCTTTTTTAACAACTTTGTTGGTAGTTTGTTTAAAAGCTGTATATGACATTGGTGAATGCCAAGCTTCTTCCAGATTTAGTGATAGAAGCGCTTGCCTAAGAGACTTGCATGTGGAATTGGTCTGCCTAGCCTGTTTTTTGACTTCTTCCCAGCAGAGATGGGCAAGCGTGTTATTTTCAGGGTTCCTCATGCGCAAATAGTATTTGGCCAGGACCCCGTGTCTGGCCGGGATCTGATTTATTAATCCGTATTCCAGGCGTTTTTGTGCTTGGGAAATATGTTGCGGAATTGAGAAGAGATTTTTAAACAATCTTGATTTCGCACAGTTTAGCAATGTAGAGTCCTTGGTAGGCATCAATTTTGATCCGTATGTGATTGAAGGCAGAAATTTTGCTGCTACAACCTTTAGCAGGTGACCAGTTGAACTTCCACTTAGATGTTTTTGAATGGTTTTGAAGGCAAATTGAAGTTGTTTTGATTTTGAGTTCCCATGGTCTAAATGATGTTTGTACTTTAGTTGGTGATCTAGTAGGATGCCCAAATATGTGTATTCATCCACCTGAGTTAAAGTACAGGAATTTATCCTCCAAACAAATTTTGGTCATTTTATACGGGAGCTGGAGAAGCATAGGACATTGGATTTTTTTAGGTTTATTCTTAACTGTGCATTAGAGATGTACAGCGCTAGTTGAGAAATCAGCCGTTGTAAACCCACTGGAGTTTGTGAGAGAAGCACAATATCATCCGCATATTGCAGACTCACTATGGGTGTTTGTCCCAATTTCGGTGGGATGCCCTTGATTGTGCATAGGTCGGGCTCTAGGTTGGCGGCGTAGATGTTGAATAGTCTGGGGGCCAGAACGCATCCTTGCGAATATAAATTGATAATTGCTCCCAATAAGTTTTCATTTTAGCCCATAGTTTAGATCTTGGCACTTTATCAAAAGAAGCTTTCAGGTCTAGAAAGCATGTGTATAGACTGGTAGAGTTGTCAATTGCTTTCTTAGCTAGGAGGGTTAGTGCTGATAAGTTTGATAGGGTGCCCATGCCGGCCCAAAAACCTGTTTGTGCCAGTGGGATCACATTTTTACTGCTGATCCAAGTCTCCAGATCTGTCAATAAGTTGGAAGCATAGATCTTGACCTCAACGTCTATTAGGGCTATTAACCTGTAGTTGTTAGGGTCTGAGCGAGTCCCTGATTTGTGAATCGGTTGTAGGATACTGCCCCTCCAGGAGTCAGGAATGTTCCCGGTCAGCAAGCTGTATCAAAACAATGGGCATAAGAGGTTGGACCAAAACGTGGGATCCTGCCTAAATAGAGTGTTGGGTAGGCCATTAGGTCCGGGGGTCCCATCTGCTCTCAGGTGGTTTATAGTCCTCAGAACCTGTTTTGGAGAAATCTGCTCTGTTTTTCCTGTATGCTCCAGAATGAGAGGTTTGCAGCTTTCTTTGATTTGAAATGGCTTTATTGGGTTCGAGACTGGAGCTTCCACCACTACCCAACTGTGGGTGCGGGATGAGTCTTTTTGCATACTGGGTTTCCAAGCTTCTGTTGTTATTCTCAAACTGGGAGGTAAATTGAGCTCTATTAGGATCGCAGGTGTGTTATCTGTGCACTTGTCCAGTGTGAAATTGTATGTTGAGGCAATATGTGCGCCCCAAATTTGATCTATCATGTCCGAGTTGAACTGCTGCTGTTTGCCATTAAGAAAGAGGTTTATTTTTGTCCAGATCTGTTTGGAATTCCGCAGCTTGCTGGCATGGAGTATGGTGGACTCCAGGTTTTCCTTATACTTTTGCTTGCCCTCCTTGGTTTCTCGTTTTAGCTCCTTTTTTTAAATTTCTATCGATTTGACAGTTTGTTGTGATAATTTGCGGTCTATTTTTCGTAATGACTTTAGGTTTAAGTTCAGTTGCTTTTTTATTGAACGCATTTCGGCGTGTACCACTTCCCTCCTCCGATTCTTGTTCTTTTGTGTCCTCTGGACTCGATTAGGTATTTTTTGTTGATGTTAACAATAAAGGACTCCCAAGCCTTTACTATGTATTTAGGTTCTTCTGATGGTGGGAGCAATAGGCGACATGTCTCCATTAAATTAGAAATGTTGTCTTCATTCCAGTTTAATCTTCGTAAGTTAAAAAGTTGAGTATTCATTGTTAGAGGATGTCTGCCAAGTTTCCTGAAGCAGATGTATGTGATATTGGGTGATGAACTTTTTGAAATCATCTTTCTCCAGCTTTGTGCTTAATCCATTGACGTTCCAGGAAGAGAACTTGCAGCCCTGCTCTTTTCCTGCCGTTTCTCTTCGGTTAATTCATTCTACACTCCTCTGGTTTAGAGCCAGGGGACCTTGTCGGTGCCTCCCAAGTGTGGCTTCTTCTTGATGAGCATTTGTGTTTGTAATTTGCCTGGATAGGTGGCCTTTTTCTGCCATGTTGCTTCTTTGGTCTGGGCCTTTCGCACCTTTTAGAAGACTCCGTTTCGGACTTTGTTTCTGTAGCGGACTGGGGTATTGTGCAGGCTCCACCTTTATTAACTCTATGCCCCATAGGGAGAAATCCTCCCTATGCTGCTTAATTTGTTCTGGGAAGCTGTGTTCAGTCCAAGCTATAATAGTGGAGTCTAAGCCTGTTTGGTAAGGATTTGGATTGAATTAAATTGATTCCAAATCGCCTGATTTTATGTGGTGCAGGCCTAGTAATTCTACTAAGAGTTTTAAAATGGACCCTCTATTCAAGATGTCATGTGGCCCTCTCGAGCTGTATCTCAGAATTAATTCAACTTTTTTACTTGGGATGAATCGTATTGGGTCTATGTGTCTTTTATTCTCTCCGTTACACTTCGGGTCAAGTGAGGCAGAAATGAATTGATTTTGGGAACCATTTCTCTCAAAACCGGTGGAGTTCACAACTGTAATAGTGGAGTCTAAGCCTGTTTGGTAAGGATTTGGATTGAATTCAATTGATTCCAAATCGCCTGATTTTATGTGGTGCAGGCCTGGTAATTCTTCTAAGAGTTTTAAAATGGACCCTCTATTCAAGATGTCATGTGGGATGAATTGTATTGGGTCTATGTGTCTTTTATTCTCTCCGTTACACTTCGGGTCAAGTGAGGCAGAGTTGAATTGATTTTGGGAACCATTTCTCTCAAAACCGGTGGAGTTCACAACTGATGGAGCTTGTATTGCTCCAGAAGGCTGGGCCCGTTTCTTTCTTCCGTTGGGCTTGGTATATTTATCTGAGTCAACTTGGCTACTATTGGGGGTGGCTTGTAGGATAGAGAAGTTAATGTTTGCTTTATTGCCGTGCTCAGTGTCTGTGTTTTTTGATGTTCCTGGGCTTGTTGGTTTGAGCTCTACTTTCCCTGCCGGGAAGTTGAATATACTAAACACTTTCGTTACTTGCTGAGTTGGGCTAGTTCGTTCAGTTAGGCCATCTGGAGTAGTGGACTCCTATGTTAAGGAGTTGTCAGTTGGTTTAGACCCAAGCATCGGCTTTGTTTTATTTTGAGAGGGGTCCCCCTCAATCCGCGCTTTGTTGTAGATATCATCAGGATAAAAATTTGTTTTTTGAGGATGAGTTAACGGCGGCCCTTGGATATTTGATTTAGTTTTTCTTGCTTTTCTCAAGTGCTTTCTTTCTCTCTTTGTGAGAGAGGTTGCCAACTTAGTTTGTGTAGGGCATATTTGGCCTTTTGTTAGTGGATCCTGGTTTTCTGGTGCATCCTTTCCCACGTCTGGCTGAGCTCGTTAGTCTAAGATTGCTGACGTCTTGATGTCGTCTGGAGTGGGAGGGTTTGATTTCTCTAGTATTTCTAGCCTCTCTTCATTGCTCCCGGCTCCACTTGCCCTGCCACCTCCCACCTGGCCGTCATATTCAACTCTTTCCTGGCAGGTGGTATTTATGGTCTCTTTCGGTGGTTCTTTAACAATTTCCAATATCTGTGAAATCAATGTAGGTACAGCTGCCAGTTTGTCGGTTATTTGGGGGCAATGGCAAGTGTGAAAAGTGGTGTCCTTGTTGAGTTGCACCTTCTTTATCATGATGTTGAGGTCCAGTAAATTTGCTTCTATCTCCTGGACGTGGATAGCCAAGATGTTAAGCAGATTGACTTGGGTGTCTAGATTGTCTGCATGGTAGACCATTGCTCTGCCTATGGTTTCCAAAGTGTTTAATAGTTGCGGCCATATGGTGGCCATTGGGGTACTTTCCGGTGTTTCCCCCTGTATTTGGGTTAGTAGGGGTGAGTATTCAAGATGCTCGGAATGTTCTGTGTAGGTGTAGTGCTCATGTAGTTGCTCGCTCCTCTGAGGTGTTGTGTTTTGAGTGCCCTCTTCCTTCCCTGAACTTTACTTATTCATTTCTAGAGACTGGCACCTACTTTGTTTGAGGTCTACTATTTAATTTGCTTCTTGTGACTTGGGAGTTTTGATGTCTTCGGTTTCTGACCCTAAGAAGAGAATACTATGGATTTCTGCCATATTGTCTTGTTCCAGTGAAGATTGGCCTCTCATTAGGCTTGGAAAGTAAACCATTGAAAATGGGCTTGGTTCTTGGATGAGATTTTGGTTATGCAGAATGCCTCCTTCTGCTTCTTTAGTTGTTGTTTTCTGGGCTGACCAAGGGCTTTGCTGCAAAAAAAACAAGATCATTGCTTGTGTTGGTATCCCAGTGAACAAGGGCACAAGCCATTTGAGGATGAGTTGCTTGTTGAGCCTGGGAAGGTAGTTGTGCTGAGGGTGAGTCTGATCCTTTGGCTGGTTGTAACCTGCTCTGGTCATCTAGCCCAGGAAGGCAAAAGGCCACACCCATTGGGTTCCCTGTTATTTTTGTTTTGAGGGCATTACTGGGCTTGCTTTTACTCCTTAATTTCTGCAATGAGGATGTTGATTTGCCGCTGTTGTACATGACATTCGTAACAACCTTGTGTTTTTCAACATTATCAATGGAGCTATCATTATTTTCTTGATGCTCCTTGTTGCTCCCTGTAGAAAGCCGGTGGCATACTTTAAGAAAGTCGGAAATAGGCGCTTGTTTGCTGGCTTTAAAGCCCGGGCCTGGTGCCTTGTGGGCCGGGGAGGCTATTACATCATTGTCTGTTTCTCTCTTGTTAGTTTTTGCTGGTCTGCTTTCTGTGATGTCCCTGTGGGAATCCTTTGCAACAGGGACTAGGCTCCACAACCCTAGTTTTATGGAGTCAAAGTACGCTGAGGGATCTGTGTGTGGGACTGGCCCATTGTCTGACTCTTTTCAAACATATTGACCTTTGGAAGCTTATGCCCCTTCTGTGGCCGTTCCTGCATTTGCTTCTTTGTTTGTGCTCGGTGGACCCCCTCTTCCTTTTTTTGTCTTCCCCTGGGGTTTTTGTTCGCCGCCTCGAGGCTTCCCTGATTTCATACTTACTAAGGATTAACTCTTGACTGACGCTAAATTATTATCTGAGGATTCCTGGTTATCTCTTAATTCAACGGAGTTCCGATGGCCCCCCTAAGCCGTGTGTTCCTGGTTAAAGCTTGGGGTCTTTGTAGCACCCTCAAATGACTTCACTGATAAATCATCCTGCGAGTTTAACATTTTTCTAAAAGTTTATGTTTGTTAAACACATAATAAGCTACTACAAAAGTTAAATTAGTACAATTGGTATACAACTAACAAGTGATACTGTTTAAAACATATATTATGGGAGTGGCTGTGTAACTGGGTGTACCCATGTGTGAGTGGGGCTCTGAGTGCTGTATACATGTGTGAGTGGGTGTGTGACTGGCTGAATGTGTGTATAAGTGGGTGTGTAAGTAGCTGTGTGGGTGAGTTCTGTGTGACTGACAGAATTGATGAGTGGGTGGATGTGTCAGTGGCTGTATGGGTGAGTGAATGGCTGTATGGGTAGGTGAGTGGGTGTCTGCATGACTATATAGGTAAAGTAGTGGGTGTCTGAATGGCTGAATGAGTAAGTGACTGGGTGTGTATATCACTGTAAGGGTGAGTGAGGTGGTGTTTGAGTGGGTATTTGTTCAAGTGAGCTGGTGTGTGAGTGGCTGTTTTAGAGAGTGTTTCTCAGTGTGAATGGCTGTATGGGTGAATAAGTGGATTTGAGAGTGTTTCTATGAATGTGTGAATGTGTATGAAAGTAGTTGTATGGGTGTGTGAGTGAGTGTGTTTGAGTGCTTATATGGGTGAATAAGTGGCAGTGTTGAGAGTCTACATGGGTGAGTGGGTGTGTGTGTGAGTAGCTATTTATGTGAGGAAATGGGTGTATGGCTGTGTGAGTAACTGTATATGTGAGTGACTGGTTGCATGAGTAGCTGTATGGGTGAGGGAGGGCGTTTGTTAGTGACTGCTTGAGTGAGTGAGTGGTATGTGAGAGCCTATATTGGTGAGTGAGTGGTTATGTGAGTACTTCTATGGGTTTGTGAATGGGCATGTGAGTGGTTGTGTGTGAATGAGTGCGTGAGTGGTTGTGATGCCATATGAGTTGTTATTAGTAATACCCTCAAGCTCAACACTCGAAAACACCACCACCTGATCCACAACACCAAGAAAACAGCATTCAAGGAACGACTGGACAACAACGCCCACAACAGCAAGGAACTCTTCAACATCGTCAAAGACCTCTCCAACCCCAGCACCGGGAACAACGACATCACCCCATCGCAAGACCTCTGCAACTCACTCGCCTCGTACTTCCACAACAAGATCGCAGGCATACACAACAGCTTCAGCACACAGCCGACGCACCCTACGACCGCACCAGCGCCCCCCACCACCACCCTCCGCGCCTGGACCCCGATCAACACCGAAGAGACCATACGCACGATGAACTCCATCCACTCCGGATCCCCCACCGACCCCTGCCCTCATCACGTCTTCAACAAGGCCAACTCAGTCATCGCACCCCATCTCCGAGACATCATCAACGCCTCCTTCGACACTGCAGCCTTCCCAGAGAGCTGGAAGCATACCGAACTCAGCGCCCTCCTAAAGAAACCATCAGCCAACCCCACCGACCTCAAGAACTACCGCCCCATCTCGCTGCTCCCGTTTCCTGCCAAAGTCATCGAGAAGACCATCAACAGACAGCTGGCCGCCTTCCTTGAGATGAATGGATCCCTCGACCCCTCGAAGTCCGGCTTCCGGGCGAACCACAGTACCGAGACCGCCCTCATCGCAGCCACTGACGACATCCGAGCCCTGCTCGACAACGGCAAAACAGCGGCCCTCATCCTACTGGACCTCTCCGCGGCGTTCGACACTGTCTGCCACCGCACCCAATTGCAATGTCGCAATCCAAGAGAAGGCACTGGAATGGATCGTCTCCTTCCTCACCGGAAGGACACAGAGAGTCTGCCTCCCCCCGTTGAGATCAGAAGCAACTGAAGTCATCTGCAGCGTACCACAAGGATCTTCACTCAGCCCCACGCTGTTCAACATCTACATGAGCCCCCTTGCGGCCATCGCATGCCAACACAACCTCAACATCATCTCCTATGCCGACGACAACCAGCTGATCCTCTCCCTCACCAACAACCCCGCCACCGCCAGAACCAACCTTCATGAAGGGATGCAAGACGTAGCCGAGTGGATGAGGAACAGACGACTGAAACTGAATTCGGATAAGACAGAAGTCCTCATCCTGGGATCGTCGCCATCCACCTGGGATGACTCCTGGTGGCCCACTGCCCTGGGCAGCGCACCCAAACCAACGGACCACGCATGCAACCTGGGCTTCATCCTGGACTCCTCCCTCTCCATGACCAGACAAGTCAACGCCGTCTCCTCGTCATGCTTCAACATCCTACGCATGCTACGGAAGATCTTCCGGTGGATCCCCACCGAAACCAGGAAGACGGTCACCCAGGCCCTCGTCACCAGCCGACAGGACTATGGCAACTCCCTCTACGCCGGAACCACTGCCAAACTCCAGAGAAGACTTCAGCTGATTCAGAACGCCTCAGCACGACTCATCCTGGACATCCCCCGACGCAGCCACATCTCTGCACACCTAAGAAACCTGCACTGGCTCCCCGTCATCAAAAGAATCACGTTCCGGCGCCTCACCCACGCACACAAAGCTCTCCACAACCAAGGACCAAGATACCTCAACGACCGCCTCAACTTCTATACTCCCACCCGCCAGCTTCGATCGACCTGCGGCACCCTCGCCGCCGTCCCCCGCATCCGAAGAGCCACAACGGGAGGAAGATCCTTCTCCTACCTGGCCGCCAAGACGTGGAACTCCCTCCCCACCCACCTCCGCCTGACCCAAGACCACCTCGCCTTCAGGAAGCAACTCAAGACCTGGCTGTTCGAGCAGTAGCAGGCCCCCCCTCCACATGCGCCTTGAGAACCTCCAGGTGAGTAACGCGCTATAGCAAATACTGTGATTGATTGATTGATTGATTGATTGATTGATTGATTCATCAGTGATGTCACTGACAATGTCATGAGTAATGTAATATGTGTGTCCATAAGCAGTACATTGCGGAGCATACATTTGGTAACTATAACTGCTCAATGTTTCTAGATTTGTAAAAGTGAAATGTAAGCCTAACTATAAAATCCCTGTAATATTTGGTTAGTGGGTGTGTGAGTCTCTGATTGGGTGAGTGAGTGGGTGTGTGAATGTCTGAGTGGGTCTATGAGTGGTTATGGAACCTACAGAGTGGGTCTGTAATTGTCTCAGATGGCCTGGAAGTGGGTATAAGAGTCTCTCAGTGGGTCAATGAGTCTCTGAGCAGATCTGTGAATAGTAACTAGGTGTGGGCAGTAAACTCTTATCCACCTGCAGAGTTTGCTGCGTATTTCCACTCTGTGCTCCATTTGGTACACAGACTTCGGCAAAAACCCTGCCAACCAGCCAGTAACGTGGAGTTTACCAGTTTACTTACCCCTAATCTCAGCATTTCCGTTGTGGGGAACTTACATTTGGCAATATTAGTGATTCGTAGCCTCCCAATGACCCTGAGCAGCCAAGTAACTTCAACTCCCAATCAATAGTGTGCCAGGAGACCCCTTTACAGACTGGTTGAGTAAGTGCACAGGACCTCCTACTAGATCACAGTAATACCACTGTGGGGGACTTATGGCAACAATACGGTTTATTGGCCTTCAACGACCCTCTGCAGCTAAGGGGGCTTCATCCCCTAACAAGTAGTGCGCCAGGCGCCCCCCTTGCAGAGTGGTTGAGAAAGGGCGGGGGCCTCCGACGAAGTCCTAGCAATTCTCAGAAAGCTAATTTCTGACCTTTTGTTGCCCGTTTATGCTCATTTCTGACCTTTATTTCACATTTCTAACCTTGATTCTACCTCTTACTGCTCATTTCTGACCATATTTTGCATCTTTCTGCTCGTTTCTGACTTTTAGTTTTCCTCTTTCTTCTTATTTCCAATCATTATTTTGCCTCTTTCTGCTCGTTTCTGACCTTTATTCTGCCCCTTGCCACTTGTTTCTGACATTTATTTTTGCCCTTTCTGGTAGATTCTGACCTATACTCACCATTTATCTGTTATTTTCTCACCTTTATCTTGCCTCCTTCTGGTCGTTTGCTGATCCATATTTTGCCTTTCCTGCTCTTTTCTGCCCCTAATTTGGCTGTTGCTGCTCATTTCCAACCTCTATTCTGCCTCATTCTACTTGTTCCTGACATTTATTCTGCCTTTTGCTGTGTGCTTCTGCCCTCTATTGTGCCTCTTTCTGCTCCCTTTTTTCCGTTATTCTGCCTCTTTCTGCTTGTTTTTTACCTTTATTTAGCCTCTTTCTGCTCGTTTCTGACCTTCATACTTCCTCTTGCTGCTTGTTTGTGACCTTTATTTTGCCTCTTTCTACTCCCTTCTGACCTTTGTTATGACTCCTCCTGCTTGTTGCTTAACTTTGTTTTGCCCATTTCTGCTTGGTTCTCAATTTATTTTTGCCTCTTGCTGCTCACTTCTGACTTTATTCTGCGTCTTTCTCATCTTTATTTTGCATCTTTCTGCTCATTTTTTACCTTTATCTTGTCTCATTCTGCTTGTTTCTTACCTTTATTTTGCCTCTCTCTGCTTGTTTCTGATCTCTTGTCTTCATCTTTCTGCACTTTTCTTGCCTTAGTTCTGCCTCTTGCTGCTTCCCTCTGACCTTTATTTGCTTCTATTTGCTCTTTTCTCACCCTAATTTTGCCTCTTGTTGCTGGTTTCTGACTTCTATTTTGCCTCTTACTGCTCAATTTACACCTTTATTTTGCCTCTTTCACCTTTATTTGGCCTCCTGCTGCTCGTTCTTGTCCTTTAATCTGACTCTTTCTGCTTGTTTTTCAACTTTATTTTGCATCTTTCTGTTCGTTGTTGACCTTTATTTTTCCTCTTTCTGCTCATTTCCCACATTTAATTTGCCTCATTCTGCTTATTTCTGACCTTTATGATACCTCTTTCTGAGAGTATCTGACGTTTATTCTTCATTTTTCTGCTAATTTCCCATGTTTATCTTGACTCTCTGCTCCTTTCTCATCTCTCAGCTTTCTTTTGCCTCTTTCGGCTTGTTTCCGACCTTTATTTTGACTCTTCCTGCTTGTTTCTTACTTTGATTCTGCATCTGTTGCTTCTATCCTTTATTCTGCCTTTTTTTTGCTCATTTGCCACCTTTATTCTGCCTCTTGGTGCTGATGTATGACCTCTATTTTGTCTCTTTCTGCTCATTTCTCACCTTTATTTTCCTCTTTCTGTTCATTTGTCAAGTTTATTTTTCCTCTTTCTGCTTGTTTCTGCCCTTAATTCTGTCTCTTTCTGCTTCTTTCTAACCTGTAATATGCCTCTTTCTCCTTGTTTCTGACCTTTCTTCGTCCTTTTCCTGCTCATTTCTGACCTTTATTCTGCTCTTGTCTGACGTTTATTCTTCGTCTTTCTGCTGGTTTCGCACCTTCAGTCTGTCTTTTTCTGCTTGTTTCTGATCTTTTACTTTGCCTCTTTCTGCTTGTTGCTGGCCTTTATTATTTCTCTTTCTGCCTGTTTTTCCACCATTTATTGCTCTTTCTGTTCATTTCTCACCTTTATTCTGCCTCTTTCTGCTCCTTCCTGACCTTTATTCTCCAGATTGCTCATTGTTGACCTTTATTTTGTCCCAACCTGCTTGTTTCTCACCTTTATTTTGCCTCTTTCTGCTTGTATCTGGCTTGCATTCTGCCTCTTTCTGCTCACTTCTCACCTTTATTTTGCCTCTCTCTGCTTGTTTCTCACTTTTATCATATCTCTTTCTGCTTGTTTCTGATTTATATTCCTCATCTTTCTGCACTGTTCTGCCCTGTTCTTACCTTTAATATGCCTCTTTCTGCTCCCCTATGACCTTCATTTTACTTCTTTCTGCTCGTTGCTCACCTTTAGTTTGCCTTTTTCTGATCATTTCTCACCATTGTTTTGCCTCTCTCACCTTTATTTTGCCTCTTGCTGCTCATTCTTCACCTTTATTCTGACTCTTTCTGCTCCTTTTCAGCTCAATTTTGCATCTTTCTGTTCTATGCTGACCTTTATTTCGCACATTTATTTTGTCTCTTTCTTCTCCTTTCTCACCTCGGTTGTCAGCTTTATTTTGCCTCTTTCTGCTTGTTTCTGACCTTTATTTTGACTCTTGTTGGCTGTTCCTGATTTTTATTCTGCCTCTGTTTGCTGCTTCTGACCTATATTCTGCCTGTTTCTGCTCTTTTGCTATTTTTATTTTGCCTCTTTCTTCTTGTTTCCCCTCTTAATTCTGCCTCTTACTGCTAGTTTCTGACCTTTATTTTGCCTCTTTCTGCTCCCTTCTAACCTTTATAATGCCTCCTTCTGATCGTTTCTCACCTTTCTTTTGCCTATTTCTGCTGATTGCTATCATTTATTCTGTCTCTTTCTGTTCATTCCTCATCTTTATTTTGCTGCTTCCTACTCATTTCTGACCTTTATTCTGCTAATTTCTGACCTTTATTCTTTCTCTATCTGCTAGTTCCTTACCTTAAGTCTGCTTCTTTCTGACCTTTTTACCTTGCCTCTTTCTGCATGTTGCTGACCTTTATTATGCCTCTTTCTGCCTGTCTCTCACCTTTTTTTGCTCTTTCTTCTGCTTTCTGATCTTTATATTGCTGTTTTCTGCCTTTTCTCACCTTTTTTCTGCGATTTTTACCTTTATTTTTCCTCTTTCTGCTCATTACTTCCCTTTATTTTTATCTTTCTGCTCATTTTCAACATTAATTCTGCCTCACCTTTATCTTGCCATTTTCTGCTCATTGATTACCTTTGTTCTACCTCTTTCTGCTTGTCTCTAACCTTCATTTTGCCTCTTACTGCTCTTTCTTTTCCCAGGATCATTAAGTGCTTTGCAGATATCATGACTAACGGTTCTGGTCCACTTAATATACTCCCCCACCAACTGATTCATTCTTTCAACCAACCCATTACGTTGTAGGTGATAAAGGGAACTCTTGTGGTCTTTTAAACCTCGCTCATGGAGAAATGACTCAAATTTGGTGCTAATAAACTGCTTTCCATTATCAGAAACCAAAGTCTCAGGAAAGCCCTCTCTCAGCCACACTTTCTTAAGAAACTCCACAAGTCCTATTGTTGGCTTCTTTCCCCAGCTTAATTTCTGGCCATTTTGATGTTTTGTTCAAAAGAACCAGGATAAAACGAGATCCATATGGAAGTAGCTCATAGGGCCTCATGACATCAATGCCAAGTTTTAACCAAGGACCTTTGGATCATTCAATAGGCATCAATGGTGGAACAGACACGTTTAAAATTTTGTCAGTTGCACCGCAGTCACAGCAATTGGCAACCACAGAATCAATATCAGCATTCATCCAAGGCCACCAATAAATGTCTCAGAAGCACCGCTTAGTGAGGGTGAAGCCCAGATGACCATCATGAGCTCTTTCAATGATGGATTTGCGGAAGAGATCTGGGGGTACAAATTTCCTCGCCCTGAGTAGAAACCCATATTCAATGGAAAGTTCACTTTCAGCCTTCCAGAAAGGTTGAAGAGAAGCAGGAAGCACCTTCTCTCTGTGCCACCCATTCCTGACGAAAGCAAAAACTTCACGTATCACACTATCAGATTCCAACACTTGCACACAATCCATCTCAGAGGTCAGACTCAGATCAGGTAGGTCAAGCACAGCCACCAGACAATCATCACAATCTTCACATGAAATTTCTTTCAGATTGACATTGTCAAGTTCATTCGACTTGATAGGAAAACGGGAGAAAAAATTTGCCCTTCCATTCTTACCACCGGAAATAGGTTGCAACTCAAACTGATAATGAAGCAGTTTCGTCGCCATGCACATGACTCTGGGAAAACGGCATTTACTCTCATTATACACCAGGATGTTTACTAAGGGCTTGTGATCAGTCAAAAGCATTAACTGCTTACCACAGATATCAAGTCTGTACTTCTCAATGGGCCATGCACATGCCATCAGCTCTACTTCAATGACCGAGTACTGGAGCTCAGGAGTTCTCAGTACCCTTGATACAAATCATACAGTGTTCTCCCAATTGTTGTCCATTTGAGTTAAAGTGGCACCAATACCTACTTGACTTGCGTCGAAAGTGACACAACAAGGTAAACTTGGGTCAAAAGGTTTAAGAACAGGACCATCACTTGAGGCAGACTTCATAAATTTGACGGCCAATATACAATCATTGCACCATTCAAATTTTACTCCTTTCTTTAGAAGATTGTTTATGGGATGTACAATGGATGAAAAGTTTGGTATGAAATGTGAGTAGTAATCACATAGCCCCAATAATGACTTAACACCTGCTTTGTCTTCTGGATCGGCTGCATCAATTATGGAATGAAGCAGACCTGGTCATGGACTGACTCTATCGTGAGATATAACATGTCCTAAGTATTCTACTTTGGAGCACAAAAATTGACACTTTTCCTCCTTCAACAATACGCCACGTTTTTTTAAGCAAAGTTAACACTTTTTCCAAAAGAAGGTCATGAGAAGCAAGATCCTTACCAAAAATAAGAACATCATACTGAAACACTAGGACCCCATCAACATCCCTGAGTATTTTGCTCATTATCCTCTGGAAAACAGATGCTGCTGACGCAAGCCCAAACAGTAGTGAAATGTTCCCAGCGGTGACACAAATGCTGTTTGGTGCCGTGACTCAGGATCAAGTTCCACCTGATGGTAAGCACTAGTTAAGTCTAGTTTAGTGAAATAACATGCTCCTTTAGTGGAAGAGAATAGGTCATTAATCTTTGGTAAGTGATGATAATCCACCCATATCTCCTTATTCAGGGATATCAAAGTGACACAAACACAAACATCTCCTCCCCTTTTTCTGGCTACGACTAAAGGAGAAAGCCATAATGAAGAGTCTTTCGGTTCAATGATCCCTTTAGCACACAGACCCTTTCATTCTTTTTCTAAATATTCCCTCACACTGAATGGAATTACTCTATGTTTGTATTTAGTGGGAAGAGCACAATCTTTAATGATTATCTTGTGTCTGAATACTTTAATTTTTCCCAACTCCTTACTAAGAACATCAGGGTGTTTCTTCTTCCACACAAGACTAGCACACTCGCAACCAACAACTAACACTTGCTCCTAGTGTGAGTATCATTCCGTACAGGCCCTGATGAAACCAACCCAAAATTTTGAGTCCCTTTACTGCAACGTATATCTTTCCCTTTATTCTCCTGCCTTTGCAATGAATGTCATCTTCAAAATAACCTAATAAATCTATTCTCCCCCCTCATACCAGACAGGAGCGTGATCACATGGAGATAAAGATAGAGAACCATTCCAGGTTTCTTCAAACAATTTCTGAGTGATCATTGTGGTCTTTGCATCTGAGTTAACTAACAGTTTCACACTGTGATCCCTGTAGGAGAGTAGGATCTGCTTACTATGGTTACCCCCACTTTTTGCTGGTGTTTCACTGTTTTTTTTTTACTTTAGTCAGGATGGGGCCCTGTTTCCAGGACCCCAGCCTAGCTGCTTCCTCTCTAAATTGATTGCATGTACTTTAGGTACACTCCAGTGTGGTTACTGGGGTACCCTTGTGAGCCCCTAGTATATATACTAGGTACTAAGGGCATAGGTACCCCAACGGTCTACCAGGGGCTGCAGCATGTATTATGCCACCCCTGGGAAGCCTTCCAAAATGATACCACAGGACTGCTACTGCAGCCTGGGTCGGGTGGTGAATGCACCCCTTACTGAGATATAGGTTACCTATATCTACCTTTAATCACTGCACATATAAACCTATCAGTCACTTCTACGACATGCCTTGTCAATCCTGAAGGGAGAGTGCTTGGTTTTGTGTGAGAGTGCCCATACATGAATAGGACCCCTCTGCAGCTTCCGTGGCCTATTCTCTCAGGCTGTTCTGTAAAGCAACCAGACCATATACTCTCAAGTGCATAATAACCTTGCAGTAAATGCTAACTTTGGAATGGCTGCATGGAAACATGCTGTGTTTGGTGTCAAACACTTTGGAATCCTGCCCCTCACCAGTCCTGGCGGTGGGGGTAGAAATATACCCTTCTAGAGGGAGAGCCATGTACACACTGGACTAACCAGTAATAGTTAAAAAGAGCCCTGGTATCACAAATGGATGCTGCAGCCATAGTCTGGCCTCCTGCTGCTGACTGAAACTACGGCAGGGGAGGCCTAGACCATAGGGTTCCTGTCACAGGGAGGTGTAACCAACTCACAGACAGGCTTTAGTGTATTGGGGCCCGGTGGGTGCACTCTGAGAGTGATTTGAAGTCAGCACTTGGGGCACATTTGGTGTCCCTGTGCATAGCCCAGTTCAAACTGGTTGCGGGGGCTACCAGTCCCTGCACGGGCATGAAACTGGACAAACGAAATGGGTGTAGCCAGGCCCTCCCATAGGTGGGTTCCAGAGTATGTCCAACCCCTTTCTTTAGTATTAGAAGGACCCCCAGGCAAAAGGACTTTAGATTGCACCTGGACGAAACTCTGAAAGTGTATCCTAGAAATTCTATGCTCTACTCAAGACTCGAGGATTTAAGAATCTCTCTTAGGGTCAAGGAGTGACTCCGATTCTCAAGCAGGCCCTAACAAAGCATTTGCAGGTCTGTATCTCTGAAGCTCCTGCTGGTCTCTGACATATTTGCAGCCCAGGAAGAGGATTTCCAGACTTATTAGAGGTCAACTCAAGTCCCCAGCAAAGCTGAGACTCGCAGCCCTCACGAGTGACATGGAACCAGAATCTCCGGACACTGTGCACATTTGCTATTGCATTAACTTCCCGACCTGTCTTGAAGTTGTGCTTTGGGTTACATGTGGCCCAAGCCCCAAACCCCTATCTGCACTGCATAATGTGGGCCTACACTCCACGAGTGTTCAGTGAGCCTGCTTCTTGTATTTTAGATCAAGGCTCCTTTGCAATCCCTTGTCCATCAACTGGTGGGTCTCCACAAAGGCAACTCTGATTTTCCTTGGACTTCCCTGGTTGCTCCAGACATGCCCTGACTCCCAACCATGTGGTGAGTCCCTCAGACCTTGCTGGTCCACAACAAAGCATTTCTTTACTGTGTGTGTGGGTTGCTCTTGCCGAGGTTTGTTGGGTCCAAATGGGCACTGACATAGCAGCCCTCGACATCCTTTGTAGGACAGCTCTATTTCATAACCTGGTCCTCGCCAATGCCTCCTGGTCCTCGTGGCTGAAGAGTCAAGCTTCACCTCCTTAACCTGAAATTACCCAACATCTGTGGAAATTCGACTATCCTGCCCCGGGGGACTTGCAAGGGACCCAGACTCTGTCCCCTCTGCTTTCATGTTCTTCTCATCTTCGATCCAGGCTTAAATCACACCAGACACTTTCCACTTCGATGGTAGCAGCACTTTGCAGCAGATCGCCATTAAAAACACCTATGCACTTTGCTTCCCTGAGTGAGGTAAATCGAGTACTCCGGTGCTCCATTTGGGTGTTGGCCCTAGAACCCCTTCAGTCTAAAGGGGTTTGCTCAAAGTCCTCTCCTAAGTGTCCTTAATCTTTAAATTTCCAACTGCGACTTTCCCAATAGAAGTTAAAGGTGGTTCGAGGCTGTGTTCACACACTGCACGCGTCCCCGGTGGGTCCCCTGTGTCACTACCTTGGGTGGTTCCTGGTGGCCCCAATGGTTCCACAGGCTCTAGGCCTTGTATCTATGCAAGTCATGGTTCTTATACCACTTTCCTAATATATGGTTTGGTACGCCCCAGGGCTCAACGTATATTGTGCTAATTTACTGTGTGATATTAAGTTTACTAAATGTAATGTTGCCTCTAGCCTCATAAAGAGACCTGTGGTGTGTGTTTAGAATAAATACATATATTTTATATATATACCTGGTGTGGTTCTCCTTTCATTTGGTCATTCGTGAGATTATAGACTGGCAAAACAAGCTGCTTTACATTCCTCCAAGACTTAGCCTGAAGGCTGCTCTCCACAGCTACCACTAGGATAGCTTTCTACACAGGTTGTCTTTAGCCTATCATAAGTAAGGGTTGTTTGGACTGGCGGAAGGTGCCCACTAGAATAGTGGATAGCATATACCAGACCAACTTCTCACATTGGTGTGCAGCGTGTGGGATTCAAGCTTGCCATTTTTTACCAGATAATCTCAAATGATTGACTATTTTAAAACCAATAAAGGTACCAGAGGTACATATAATATAAGCTTAAATACAGTAAGTTCTACTGAACTGAGTTTTGTGTTAAGGGCTTAGCACACTCTTTCTACAACTCAAGAGAGTTAAGTAGGTTAAACTAGAGTAAGTAGGTGCAAACACCACACCTCACCAGTAATGTCCTCAAGGCCAGGAACCAGTCTGTCCCTGCCAGATGTCAGTACTGCAATGGCATCCAAGTATGATTCATTCCAATTCTTAGAATTGAGGGCCTTGTGTACTTTAAGGTAATTGAAGACCGGCAAAAGTGCCAATACCCAACCTCTCAAGGAGGTACTACTTTTAGATGATCTTAGAAAGGCTTCAGAGCCTGAGGGGTCATGCAGTGGGGATGGGACAGCAGAGGAGACAGAGCCCAGTGGTACAAACCACCAGGACTCAGACTCTGATGCTGACCAGGAAGGTAAACATAACCTTTCCCTGAACAATCCAGCTCCTACTGGAGATGAAGAAGACGGCCATGGTGGCCCTCTTTTTGTCCCCACAGGAAGAGTGGGAGGTACACCTAGAAGGCCCAGATCTTCTTCAATCAGAGTACTTGTAGAGTGCGCTACTTACCCTGAGGGTCTCAAGGCGCTGATGGGAGGGGGTGCTGCTACTGCTCAAAGAGCCAGGTCTTGAGGAGTCTTCTGAAGGCGTGTAGGTCTTGGGTCTGCCGAATGTGGGTAGGGAGGGTGTTCCAGGTCTTGGCGGTGAGGTAGGAGAAGGATCTGCTGCCGAAGGTAGTTCGTTGGATGCGGGGGACAGCGGAGAGGGCGAGGATGGCAGAGCAGAGCTGGCGGGTGGTGGGGTGGAAGCTGAATCTGCTGTTAAGGTAGGCTGGTCCAGCGTTGTGGAGTGCTTTATGTGCGAGGGTTAGGAGCTTGAAGGTGATCCTCTTGGCGACGGGGAGCCAGTGTAGGTCTCTTAGGTAGGGGATGATGTGGCTGCGGCGGGGGACGTTGACAATCAGTCGGGCAGAGGCTTTCGGATGCGTTGTAGTCATCATAGGTGTTTGGCTGGGATTCCTGCGTAAAGTGCGTTACCATAGTCCAGTCTGCTGCTGACAAGGGCCTGTGTCACCGTTCTTTTTGTTTCGGTTGGGATCCACTTGTAGATCCTGCAGAGCATGCGGAGGGTGTTGTAGCAGGAGGAGGAGACGGCGCTGACCTACTTAGCCATGGAGAAGGAGGCGTTGAGGATGAATCCTAGGTTACGTGCATGGTCGTTGGGTGTTGGTGCTGTTCCCAGTGTGGTCGGCCACCAGGAGTCATCCCAGGCTGAGGGGGTGGGTCCGAGGATGAGTACCTCCGTCTTGTCCGAGTTCAACTTCAGACGGCTGCTCCTCATCCAGTCGACGACGGCCTTCATTCCCTCGTGGAGGTTGGTTTTGGTGGTGTGAGGGTCCTTGGTGAGGGAGAGGATGAGCTGGGTGTCGTCAGCATAGGAGATGATGTTGAGGTCATGCAGGTGGGCCACTTGTGCGAGGGGGGCCATGTAGATGTTAAACAGCATTGGGCTGAGGGATGAGCCCTGCGGGACACCGCAGATGATGTCAGTGGCTTTGGATTAGAAAGGTGGGAGGCGGACGTTTTGGGTTCTACCGGAGAGGAAGTATGTGGGCCTTCTCTTGGATTCCGGCTTCTAGGAGGCGTGTCTTTAGAGTGCGATAGCAGACCGTGACGAAGGTGGCCGATAGGTCCAAGAGGATGAGGGCTGATGTTTCGCCATTGCCTAGTTGGTGCCTAATGTTGTCTGTGGTGGCAATGAGGGCTGTCTCGGTTCTGTGGTTTCATCTGAATCCGGACTGGGATGGGTCCAAGATGTTGTTTTCTTCAAGGTGGTGGACGAGTTGCCTGTTGACGATTTTCTCAATGACCTTTGCCCGAACGGGAGCAGGGAGATGGACCTGAAGTTTTTGAGGTCTTTGGGGTTCGCCTTGGGCTTCTTGAGGAGGTCTTTGATTTCGGCGTGCTTCCATCTTTCTGGGAATGTCGCTGTTTCGAAGGATGACCTTCCGTAGTTGGGGTGTGATGGCTGTGTCTGCTTTGTTGAATACGTTGGGTGGGCACCGGTCTGACGGAGATCCAGAGTGGATGGAGTTCATGACCTTGCATGTCACGTCATCGTTGATGTTAGACCAGGAGGTCAGGCGGATGGCGCTGGGGGTGTTCGCAGGAGAGTTGGAATCTGGCATAATCGGGCGGTTGTGGTGTTGAAGCTGTTGTGGACGTCAGCGATCTTGCGGTAGAAGAAGATCGCACAGTTCTTGTGAGGGAAGGATGTCGTTGGCTCTGGGGTTGGAGAGTTCCTTTACAATGCTGAAGAGCTCTTTGCTGTGGTGTACGTTGTTGCCCAAGTGGTCTTTGAGGGAGGACCTCTTGGCTAATCTGATGAGGTGGTGATGTCTGCAGGTGGCATCCTTGTGGGCTTCGTGGTTGTCCGGTGTGCATTCTTGGAGCCATATTTTCTCCAGTTTCCGGCATGTGCGTTTGCAGGTCCGGAGCTCGTCGGTGAACCAGGTGGCTCTCTTGCTGGCCTGGTTTTTGAGGGTTACTTGAGTAAGGGTGGGCAGGCGGCTACGCTCCGTGCCGGCTTCTACACATTTTGCGTAGCAGGCGTAGAATCCGGCACTACGCACGCTCCGCAGACGGAGCGTAGCTAGCCGCCACCTGCCTCCCTCCCGCCCTCCCTAAATACTTTAAATTAAAAGTGTAAAAGAATTAAAAGGCACTTACCTTGCCTGCCGCTGCCCGCCGCGTCCCCGGGGCTCGCTATCTTCATTCTGCCGTCTTGTGTACTAATGCGCATGCGCGGGCGGCCGCGCATGCGCATTTCTCACGAAAAAATGCGCATGCGCGGCCGCCCGCGCATGCGCATTAGTACACAAGACGGCAGCAATGAAGATAGCGAGCCCCGGGGACGCGGCGGGCAGCGGCGGGCAGCGGCGGGCAAGGTAAGTGCCTTTTAATTCTTTTACACTTTTAATTTAAAGTATTTAGGGAGGGCAGGAGGGAGGCCTGCGGTGCGTAGTGGGGCTACGTGGAGTGCGGAGGTGGGCGTAGTTTCTCGCCCACTTCACGTAGCTCCGCAAAGCCCCACTACGCCCACTATGCCCAGGGTTATTCTTGAGTGGGGCGAGGGTGTTGGTGCATTCATCGATCCACTGTCTGAGGTTGCATCTGCCGCGTCTGGGTTGGTGGGGTCGGTGCATGGTTTCTGGGCAAGGGTGGTGATCAGCCGGTCTTCGGTGACTTTGCTCCAGCAGCGGCGAGGCAGCTGTTGGGTGCGGTGCTGCGGGATTAGTTTCTTGAAGGTAAAATGAATGCAGCGGTGGTCGGTCCAGTGGTGTTCGGTGGTGTGGTCGAAGGTGACGTGGGTGCCTGTGGAGAAGACGGGGTCCAGCGTGTGGCTGGTGGCGTGGGTGGGTACGGTGACGACTTGTTTGAGGCCGAGGTTGGCGAGGTTGGCGATCAGGGTGGCGGAGTTGGTGTCATTGTTGTTCTCGAGGTGGAAGTTCAGGTCCCCGAGGAGGATGTAGTCTGTGGAAGCGAGTGCCTGGGTGATGGCGAGGTCGGCAATGGAGTCGCTGAACAGAGCCCAGGGTCCGGGGTGTCTGTAGGTGGGTGTTCCTCTGAGGGTTGTGTTGGGGTTGGTGTGGATCCGGAAGTGCAGGAGTTTAGCGGTGTGGAGGGTGTCGTCTGCGTGGGTGGCGACCTTGAGGGTGGACTTGTGCATGATGGCTCTTCCTCCTCTGGTTCAGTTGGCGCGATCCCTGCTGGTGATCTTGTAGCCGTCCGGGATGGCTATGGCGATGTCGGGCGCCAAGGAGTCATTCCACCAGGTTTTGGTCAGGAAGGCCACGTCTGGGGCGGAGGTGTAGAGCAGATCCCAGAGCTCGACGGCGTGTTTGCATGCAGAGCGGATGCTGAGGAGTCTACAGCGGAGGTGGTTGGGTCCAGTATTTGGAGGTTTGGTGGTTCTGTAGCAGGTGAAGCTGCAGGTGCGGCAAGAGAAGGGTCCATGGGTCTGTTTCAGGGTGGCCTGGAAGCAGGTGTGGTTTAAGCCAGCGTTGAGTGCTTGGAGGCTGTTGCCATCGTAGTGGAGTTTGGTGTTGTGGCGTTCGCGGGGTCCAGGGGTTCTGGCGCTGGGCGTGGTCCAGGCACGAACGGGCGCAGACAGGCTTGCCTTAGGTGCGGCTTCAGCACGCCAGCAGCGCACCCGCTGGGCACGTTTGCTGCCCGCCATTTGAAGGGAAGCTGGGAGGGAGGTGCAGCTGGGAGGCGGGAGGCGGGAGGCAGGGGACGGCGAATAGGCGCGGGGCGGGGCCGCAGGGGCAGCAGTGATGGGAAATTGAGCAGTGGGCATGAGGGCAAAGGAAAGCAGCGCCCAGGAAAGGGAAGAACAGAAGGATGCTGGCACAAGCGCAGGTGGAGCTGCAGCGGGGGAGTGACCTACCTGGCAAGGTCAAGGGTCTCTCTCCTCACCGCGCAGCTGGTGACTTTTGAAGGGGAGCTGGGAGGAGCAGCTGTGAGGTGGGAGACGGGAGGCAGGGGATGGCGAATGGGCATGGAGGGCGGGCAGGCAGGGGCAGCAGCGTCGGAAAATTGAGCAGTGGGCAGGGGGGCAAAGGGAAAACAGCAGCCAGGAAAGGGCAGAATAGAAGGAGGCTGGCACAAGCACTGGTAGAGCTGCTGCGGGGGGAGCAACCTACCTGGCAAGGTCAAGGGTCTTCTCTGGAGTCTGACCATTCTGGTGTATCTATATGGACCTCTGTCTCTTCTCATAGGAGGGAATCCTGCCAGGAGAAGAGAGAAAGGCAGCTCAAGATTGAGGAGGCCCAGTTGAGGATTAAAAGACAGCAGATAGCCTTAGTCCCTAGAACTTGAAAGAGCTAGAAAAAAGATGGGCCATGGTGGCAGCAATTTCCCTAGTGGTCGAGAAAGATCTCATGACTATAGGAATTTAAACAATATTGTCCCTCCCTACCAGAGTGGGGATGACATCCACAAAGGATAACTGCACTGGAAAGGGTCTGCAAAGTTCAGAAGATCCCCAGGAGCAGTGGCAGCTATCTTGTGGCTTTCCTTTGCAGACAAAGGTAGAGATAAGCTCCTTACTGTTAGAGAAGAGGATGCTGATGAATATACCATCCTGAATAGTGCTCTGATTGAAGGTTTTGGCCTAACCACTGAACAATACAGGGTAAAGTTCAGAGATACCCAAAAGGCTCAGGCTCAGGGTTGGGTTGACTTTGTTGATTGAGCCACTTTACAGGATTGTACAACTTAATTATGAGGGACCAGATCCTTAATAATTGTCAAAATCAGCTGTTGCATCAGCACCTGGTAGACTCTGATCTGACCTCTCCCCAAGGAACAGGGAAAGAAGGCAGACAAATGGGTCAGAACCAGGATCAAGCAGAAGGTTCAGAACCAAGGTGGTGACCAGAAGAAGCAAGATCCTAATAAGGGTGAGGAAAAGGGTAAAGACCAGAAGTCTTCTCAAGATCCCCATAAATCCTCAACTGGTGGGGAATCCCAATCTCCCAAGAAGAAAGGCCAAGAGAAACCATGGTGTAAAATATGTACACAGAATTCGAATTGGACTAGTGATTGCACTAGACCTAAAGACTCAACTCCAGCAACCATTGCCCCTAAGGCAACTGTTCCCCCTAGTGCATCTGCGGGTGGTGGTACTCAGAAGAAGGGTATAGTAGGGTTAACCCTGGGTTCTGAGATGGACTCTGGCCTAGTCAGAGTTCCAACTCAGGCTTTACTGATCTGTGATGGAGGAATGGATATGTACTCCTTTGTGAGTCCCAATAACTTGGGCAAATACAGACAGCAGCCTTTAATCAATGGAAAAGAGGCTATGGCCATCAGAGACACCGGAGCAAGTGTCACAATGGTGATACAAGACCTTGTGGCTCCTGAGCAGCTCATACTTTCTGAAACTTACAGAGGGACCAATGCTACCAATGTCAGGACCAACTATGCACTTGCAGTTGTTCATTTCTCCTGGGGAGGGGTAACTGACCTCAAGAAGGTTGTGGTAAGTGCAGACATCCCTGTAGAATGCTTGCTTGGCAATATTTTGGAAACTTCAGCCTGGGCTGAAGTGGAGATCAGGACTAAGCATGGACTGAAAATGTGTTCCGCTCAAGGAATTTGCAAAATGTTGGCAATTTTGCAATCTGCAAATTGAGCAAAATTGCCAAACAATTCGCAATTGGCAATTTTTTTTTGCTTGTTCACCCTTCAAAAATACAATATTGCGCGCTAACTTACCTTGATTCTGAGTTAACCGAGTTGTTTTCCTCCTGGTTTGCGTGCGCTGCACCATTTTGGATCTGGCTGCGTTATCGCGCGAGACTTTTCGACCGCGAGTATGTCATGGAGTCCTGCCATCTTACACTACGAGACTTTGAGATCGCGAATACGTCATAGGGCCCACGATCACATATCGCGAAAATAATCAATCTTGAATACGTAGATGCGACGCCCAGCTGACATCTGGCGGGAGATTTGAACAGTTCCTTTGCCAAACTCGCAAAAATTGCAATTCTGCACAAGAAATCTTTTGCAGGCAGCATAAACCTTCTGAAAATGATGATTTGGATCAGAATAACTTCTCAGATTGACATTAGGCTGCACTTTTTTGGAGTCAATTTTTAGGGGGGGGTGGGAGGAAGGAAGTGCCCCAGAGTCTCCAATTTCCTGTTCCTTTCCAGCATGCTCCTCCCAGTGCTTTGTCCATGTCCTGGTCACTTTTCATTTGGATCTGAAGCTTGAAGGATTACTCTTTGTGCCTGCTGCTGGATATTTGTATTTGAGTACTTTTTGTTTGGATCACTTTTGGATTTGAGATTTTACAAGTAAGTTGGGTTTGTTTGTTTGGGGCATTGCAGTTGCTGCAACTACAATTTATACACTTTTTCACAACTTTAAAAAAAATATATTGTGTGTAGCCACAGTATCCAGTAAGCCCAGGGTTAGTAATGGGTGCATGATACAACTGTTACAGTGAGTTTTGTTGAACTTAAATATCATTTACGGCATGGATGGCATGGCATTGAATAGATCACTGTTATATGTGGAAGTTTTTTTTAAATGTTTTGATGCGTGTTAAAAGTCACACTAGCCAGTAGGCCCAGGGGTAATCAGTGGTGCATGGACCAAGTCTTTCTGTGGGGTCTCTTGGGTGTAAGCATAAACATCATATAGGGCATGGATGGCATTGAATTGAGTAGGTTTTTATGTGTATTTCAATTTTTTTGTGGGTGGGGGTCGTCTAGGGGCCATTTTGAAGCCAGGCAGTGTGCTTTGTGCCGTAGGCCTGCACCAAGTCTGCCTTGCCTCCATCCATTATGCCCAGGGGTAGTCAGTGGTGTATGGACCAAGTCTTTCTGTGGGGTCTCTTGAATTTAAAGAAACATCATTTAGGGCATGGGTGGCATTGGATTTTAGTGATTTTTGTGTGTATTTCGAATTTTTGGGCATTGTTGGGGCCTGGTCCAGGGCCTGGCCACGTGGGTGGGGGCCATTTTAAGGCCTGTTCCAGGGCCTGGTCATGTGGATGGGGGCCATTTTGAGGCCTAGTCCAGGGCCTGGCCATCTGGGTGGGGGTCTAGGTGCCATTTTGAAGCCAGGCAGTGTGCTTTGCCCCATAGGCCTGCACCCAGTCTGCCTTGCTTTCATCCATTATGCCCAGGGGTACTCAGTGGTGCATGGACCACGTCTTTCTGTGGGGTCTCTTGATTTTAAAGAAGCTTCATTTAGGGCATGGATGGCATTGGATTGAGTTGATTTTTGTGTGTATTTCGATTATTTCGGTGTTGTTGGGGCCTGGTCCATGGCCTGGCCATGTGGGTGGGGGACATTTGAAGGCCTGTTCCAGGGCCTGGCCATGTGGGTGGGGGCCATTTTGATGCCTGGTCCAGGGCCTGGCCATGTGGGTTGGGGTCTAGGGGCCATTTTGAAGCCAGGCAGTGTGCTTTGTGCCATAGGCCTGCACCCAGTCTGCCTTGTTTTCATCCATTATGCCCAGGGGTACTCAGTGGTGCATGGACCAAGTCTTTCTGTGGAGTCTCTTGAATTTAAAGAAACATCATTTAGGGCATGGATGGCATTGGATTGAGGTGATTTTTTTGTGTATTTTGATTTGTTGGTGTTCCGTTTGGACTAACCTTCTTGTAGTTGTTGTTGGTCTAGCCATGTGGGTGGGGGGGCATATTGAGGCAAGGCAGCTTTTGCCATAGGCAGGCAAGCTTGCCGGCCAGTAGGCCTAGGGTTATGAATGGGTGCATGAAACAACTCTCTCTGTGTGGTCTCTCTTCTATTAATTTAAACATCCATTGTTGATTAGAATTGCAATTTTTATTTTGGGTCTTACCGTTTTTGGGTGTGTTGTGTTAATAATAATAAATGCCTAGTTGCAGTAGTATTAATTGAAGCACGACATATGCAACATTTATTTAACTGATGTTCCTCTGGCTTCTTTACTTTTAGGTTCACAAAGACTAAGAACCAGGAACCATCCTCATCATCATCATCACTTGTTGTAGTGCCATGAAGAAGTCCTGCTGCGGTGTGTACACAACGTCACGTGACGTCAAGTGTGGCCACATACAACTTTGCAACTCGTGCAAATGCGTCCTGCTGTTGTGACATTTGAAGAAGATGGGCCCAAAGAAAGGTAGCCATAGCTCCTCTACCAAGAAAGTTGCCAGTGCCACTGCCAGTAAGTAGGAGCAGAAGAAGCAAGTGGCGCCACTTACCAAGGAGACTGGTGTGCCGACCGCCACAATTTTTGGGGAAAAAAAAACTAGGCCTGCAGCGGTGTCCGCCGGGGACCAGGCTGGGAGCAGCACTTCTGCTTCATTGTTCTCAGTGCCACCACGCCAAGTTATGCCCAAGCCCATGAGTGCTACAGAGGCAGCCACTTTAATTGCTCTTTCACCATCAACCAGTGATGTTGGGTTTGACTCATCAAAAAATAGCATCCAATCAACGCAGGGTGTAACTCATCTGACGAGTGTTCAATCATAACTGCAACAATAACCACAGGTGCACCAAGGAGAGGCGCAAAGAGAGGCGCAAGGAGAGGCACAAGGATAGGCACAAGGAGAGCCACAACTGCCCCCAATACTTGTTCCTCCAGAAGTAGCGGCACATCAAGAAATCAAGATTCATGCGGAGGTATCAGCAGAGCAAGCAACTCCTGATGATCCATTGTCTCCCAGATCCCAAGCAAGGAAAATGCGGGCTAGTACAACTTCTTCTTCAAGCCCCCTTCCTTCTGATGATCTAGATCTTAATTGGCATCCACCAATTCAGTCTGGGAGGGAGGCACGCCATGAGCCGACAAAGCTAGGGAAAAGGAAGGTTCCCGCAAGGCTTTCAGTTATGGGTGATGAAGAAGAAGTAGAAGTGGTGTATTCTGCTGCTGATAAAGAGTCATCATAGTCGTGACTCCAGCCCCAGCGGACATGCAGCAGACAGACATTTTTACCCTATCCCGAAATGCTGTGCAGGATGTGGGTGGCGTGGCACTGGTACCACCACCAACACAGGTAACTTCTACACCTACACGATCTTGAGCTTCCATATTTTCTCTTCAGAAGGGCTTGCAGGGACCTCCATCCAGCTCGACCTCTATTACCCCAAGTAGTGGTGCTGTAAGTGCAGAACAGAGTCAAATTCCGCCACGCCCATCCTCCACTTCATCTGGCATTAAAAGTGGCAGCTCCACCACCACCAGAAATTTCAGCTCCCCAGTTTGGGACTTCTTTAGTATTAGCAAAAAGGTGGAAAACCAAGGTTTTTGTTTGATGTGTAAACAAGTAGTTAGTCAGGGTAAGCTTGGTACCAACTATGGTACTGGAGGATAGAGAGATCATCTCCAAAAACACCACAGCACCCAGTCGGAGGTGCACCTAAGTAACATCCAGAAAGCCAAAAGTACAAATCCAAATGTAGCCATTGATATTGCATCTGATGACGAGGAGCTGATCATGCGGGGGGGAGGTGAAGAAGCAAGAGACATTTGTTCTGGTACACACAGTAGCCCTGGCAGCAGCACTGCAGTGGTAGCACGCACACCCTCTACCCCAGCAACATCTAGGTGACTCAGTAACAGTGTGGTAGAGACACCAATGCGAAAAAGTGCATCAATGAGCCTAACTGGGTTGAAGAAATCTGGATCATCATCACATATGAAAACATTCCAGACCACCATTAAAAGCATGTTTTGGTCGGAGGCGCCATTCGAATGCAACCACCCAACGGCACGTCTGTAGAATGCAAAGCTGGCTAAAATGTTAGCGCTGGACCTTCTCCCTTTTTCTTTTGTGGAAGAGGTGGGTTTTCTAGAATTTGTGGCAACAGTCTGCCCTAAATGGAAGGTTCCCAGCTGGTCCTATTTTGTCAGAGTTGCAGTTCCAGCACTGCATCAAGATGTGCTGGACGTGATGGGGGCAGCTTTGCAGAAGAGTGCTGTTCACACTATCCACCTGACAAAAGACATGTGGAGCAGTTGCCAAGCCGTTGATTACATGTGCATCACTGCACACAATGGGTCTCTTTTGCGGGGGTTAGAGAGAAGATCGCTGCAGATGTTGACAGTGTCACAATATTTCAAGCTACTCGGAAACATGCAACAGTAGCCATGTTTGCCATGGAGAAATCTCATACTGCAGTAAACATTTTAGAGAAGTTTAACAGTAAGGTCTTTGAATGGCTGCAGCCAAGAAGGCGCATGATTGGTTATGTTTCCACGGATAATGGAAGTAATAGAGGTAATGCTATGGCTGGTGGTGG
Organism: Lissotriton vulgaris; assembly: GCF_964263255.1. Lineage (NCBI taxonomy): Eukaryota > Metazoa > Chordata > Amphibia > Caudata > Salamandridae > Lissotriton > Lissotriton vulgaris. The sequence continues at coordinate 445,924,682 of NC_141687.1, read as the reverse complement.
CTATTTCAGAGAGCTGCGTTTGGCGCACAGCTTTAACATTATTGTTCAAGATTCCTTGAAAAAAGAAAACACAGACAACAAGTTACTGACCACCTGCCTAAGAATCTACATACATTTCAGCCATTCTTTTAAGGCCCGGAAGCAGCTGAGAGTCATTCAACGTGACCGTGGAGTACAGGTCAGAGGACTCAACCAGAAGGTAGCAACACGTTGGAACTCAACCTTCTACATGCTTGAGCATCTGTTTGAGCAGTACTTGGTAATCAATGAGTTTGTCTTTCACACAAGGGGTGCTTCTATGAAAGAAATGAGGCTAGATATGGAGGAATGGGACCTAGTTAAAAGCCTGACAGACATGCTTTGTCCTTTTGAGGTCCTCACGCGTGAAGTCAGCAGGAGCAGAAAGGACGATACTTTGGGCAAAGCTATACCATTGTTGCGCATGCTAGAGCACCAACTGAAGGCGGTGTCTTCAACGTTCCGAGTTGATGCTGAAAAACAAGACGCATATCAGTTGGCGGAGAGCTTATTAAGCTGCCTAGTTGACAATGCATTGCTTAAAGCAATACATTCAGAACAACATTACATTTGTGCCACTATTCTGGATCCACGGTACAAAAAGGACCTGGCCAGCAATACATTCATTCCTTTTTCTGAAGCAGATGTTTCTAAGTAAAACATTGGCTAGCTCTGTCAGCCACTCGGTTAGAAAAAGAGCGTCCGGAAATTGAAGGGACCACCACAAGTACTACTGAAGCAGCAGGATATTGGGCGTCAAGGTCCACTTCTGTGGCCAAAGGCAGTCACTTTCCCTCAGAGTCGTTACCGACATCAGCAACCATATCATCACCTGCACCAGGCCCAGCCATAATATTGTCGGAAGCGGATTGCATATCTCATCAAGGGTTTGCTCGTTCCAGTAATGATGAAAAAGCAACAGTGGAGCACCCCTGGAGGACCTTGAGTGGATGGTGCAGGACTATCTGGATGGCCCAACAGAGGTCTTCTTTGATCAGAACCCATTGGTGTATTGGTATGGGAAAAGGCCTCAATGGCCACTGATTACCAAGCTGGCTATAAATTATTTGTCTTGCCCACTCACAAGCGTGTCTTCTGAACGTGTTTTCAGTCTTGCTGGTGCCATCGTAACTTCAAAAAGGACCTGCCTCTCGGCCAAAAATGTGGAGAGGTTAACAATGATCAAGATGAATCAGCACTTCCTACCACCAGATCACAAAATACGTGAATCCACGCAGAAAGAAGAGGACACCGACTTAGGAGATTTAAGTTCTTCTCTGTTAGCTGACCTACTCCCAGTTCAATTCACAAAGTGTGAGGACAAGCTCTACTGCCCTGACACCTAGGCATGAAATAATTACTTTTTTTCCCCGTCCTTATTCACTTTTATTTCTGTGTGTCTTTTTTTGTTTTGCACCTTTTAGCACAACAAAACTTTAATAACAACAAATCCATCAGCAGCACTGTCTTCGTCTTATTTCCATATTGAAGGTGCCGCTGTTTTCATTCCTGAAGTTCACAAGTTCACAACTCAGTCATGCTCCTCTATCCTCCTCCTCCAGACTCCCCTTATCCATTTCCCTCAAGGCAGATGGCCGGATTACGCAGAATCAAGAAACTGTTGCTTCGTAAACGAGTCCCCTCAAAAGAAGTGGGACTGGAATGACTGACTATGCTGACTGTTACTTATGAAATTGACACGAGAGGCTGCTTGTGGACCTTCACTTAAGAATAAGCTGCTGATAAAAAGTGGAAAAGGTAATGAATGATGAGATGGCATGCAGTGGACAACACTGGCTGTCTGGCTCTGATGAAAGCAATTGCTGTTTGTTTGTTGTTAATGAAATGAATCCTATGTGTTCTGTTATTATTTAATCTTTTATACACTAAATGTAACTCAAGTCTACACTGTTTACCTTGTTTAATACAAATTGTACTTCTACTGCAGGGGCCACTACGTTTCATTTTTTAATATGGAAAATGTCCTTGGACTCACTGTGTGTAGATTGGAAAGGGGCGACCACTCGGTCCCCCCGAACGTATGGTTGGGTGCCCCGATCCCCCCGGGAAACCATTTTGGGCGGGAGGCGTGTCTCGGCTGGTATGCCCAAAGTGGCGTAGCCGGGGCGCGCCTTTTCCCGCCCAAGAGGGGTTGTCCTAGACACCTACACCGTTGGACACGCCCCGTAGGCGGTTGGAGGAGGGTCCACGCCCTCCCGAGGAAGAATAAAAGGAGCAACAATCCAAGGAAGCATCCTCTTGTTCCTGTGCTTGGAAGCTGCACCTCCTCGTTGCACGTGAGCCCGAGACGGAACAAGGAGCCAATTTTGAGAACTTGTAATTTTTGTGTTTCTCCTTTCAGTGATTCCGAAGCTTTGGATCCAGGACCTCGAGTCGAATATCCGTGACGATGCCTGGCAAGAAAGTCAGAAAGAAGGTTGGGACCGAACAAATGCTTCGCATGCTGGTGAAGGACATGGCAAACATGAAGAAGCAGATGGCGGCAATGAATGGTACGGGTAGACCGAAGAAAGTCATCGGACCAGCATTGCCGGGAGTAGTCCCTGCCGGGAGAGGTAAAAGGGCCAGGAATAGGGCGGCAGGAGGGGAGGTCCCGGTCCCTGAGTCACCTCCGGCGAGCCCGGTCAGTCCGGTAGAGGCCCCAGTTCCAATCCCGAACGCAGGACAGCCGATCCCTGTCGTAGTTACACCTGGTAACGAGGGGGATATGCCCCCCGAGCTGGCCGCACAGTTGGTGGCATGGTTAGGCAGGAACAACAAGGGTGCGGAGGCACCGGGAGACGCGGCAGAGGAGGCCAAGTTATTAATGAAGCAGTGGCGGCAATCGAGAGATGCTGCGAAGGCACCTTGTCCTCTTGTTTCCCCGCAGGTTCCCGCGGAACAAGCAGCGTCGAGCGTGGAAACAGCATCGACAACGGACCCAGCTACTGGTTCGGGTAAGCAGCCATTGCCAATGGCGGGGGAGGGATTGTTACCCTCAAGGAGGGAAAAGGTGGTCCAACATATTCCTATGGATGTGAAGGAAAGGATTTGGTCTGATAAATATGTGAACATGTTTTCTCTGTTGACCGATCACTATGAGATAGAGCACGTTAAACAGCAGAAGGAGTTGTTGCATCCTAGTGTATGGCGTGCGAAAATGGCAGGTTTCAGAGTTGATGAAACGATCTCTAATTGGGCCAGGGCGTTTGGAATGTTCACGGCAATCATGGGGGAACGTAGGCCTGAAGTATTGGCCGAATTAGCTTGTTACCAGACACGTATTATGGATTTTATGAATCATATGAAGGCAATCAATGGATGGGTTATGATAACAAATTTCGTAAGGCCAAGGAGCACGACTCATCCCTGACGTGGGATTGTTTCGACTCGATTTCCTGGCAGAAACAGGTTATGCCGAACACGGCAAAGTCGCCATCTTTTGGCGGGAACGGGCCGGAGCCTTCCCGCCATTATTCGGCGGCGCCCTTTCAGGCGGGCACCAGCAATGATCAACACACAAAGAGTAATGGGAACTCGGGGAGAAAAGGGGTCTGTTGGAGTTTTAACAGGGGCAAGTGCACTAGGCCACAAGGGGCATGCAAGTTCAGGCATGAGTGTGCAGGGTGCGGACAGGCCTCACACCCCGAGAGTTCATGCAGAGCCAAGAATGGTGATACAGGAGGTAGAGGAGGAGCCAAACAGGTCTAATATCGACCGAGGGGCACCGTTACCTACTCCCGTTGACATCATGGCAATGATCCCTTGGCTGAACGAATACCCTGATCATGTCTCCGCCGGGGTGTTGAGAAACAGTTTTTCATATGGTTTCCACATCCCGGCGGGGGACTTTCGGGGGGAAGCACAGTGTAAAAACCAACTATCGGTTCTACAAAATATGGCGGTGGTACAGGCAAAGATTGGAAAGGAGGTGGCCCGAGGTCGGGTGGCGGGACCATATGTAAACCCGCCTGTTGTTAACTTTGTTTGTTCACCATTGGGAGTTGTCCCCAAGAAGGACCCAGGTGAGTTTAGGTTAATCCATAATTTGTCCGCTCCTAGGGGTCTTTCGGTGAACGATGCGATTGACCCGGGAGTTTGTTCAGTGCGATATACATCCTTTGATGAGGCCGTCGCCATGTTGAATCGCCTGGGGCCCGGAGCGCTGATGGCTAAATCAGATATCGAGTCAGCGTTCCGGTTGCTCCCGGTACACCCACAGGATCAGCGTCTCTTAGGTTTTGTGTTTCAAGGACGCTACTACATGGATAAATGTATGCCGATTGGTTGTTCCATCTCTTGTGCGTATTTTGAGAAGTTCAGTACTTTTTTGCAATGGGCGTTCACCAGAGCCACGGGCTTTACGCAGGTTATGCATTACCTTGATGATTTTCTGTTTCTGGGGGCAGCCGGTGACACGGAATGTGCACAGGCTTTGAGGGAATTCTGTAATCTCATGAAACGATTTTGTGTGCCACTGGCACCAGGCAAAACAGTGGGACCATCTACTTCACTCGAGTTTCTGGGAATTGAGCTCGATTTGGTAGAGGGGTGCTTCCGTTTGCCCAAAGAGAAGGTAATGAAATTTAAGGCCTCGCTTGAGATGTGCCTCGGCGAGAGAAAAGTAACTCTCCATCAGTTGCAACAAGCTGTGGGTCAGCTTAACTTTGCCCTTAGAGTAATACCGATGGCTCGCCCCTTTTCCCGCTCTATCGCACAAGCCATGGTTGGCCTCAAGGAGGGGCACCACCGCACAAGACTGTCAGCAGAGGTCCGCCAGGATATGCGCATATGGCTGGCATTTCTGGCGGATTTCAACGGTCGCGTCGTGTGGAACAAACCACCAGCTTCCTCCGAGGAGCTGGGGTTGTGGACCGACTCGGCGGGGAGTGTGGGTTTTGGCGCCATATTCGGTAATCAATGGTCGGCACGAACATGGCCGGCGTGGTGGCACGATGGTGGGCTCACAGGTAACATTGGGTTTCTTGAGCTGTTCCCCATTCTGGTGGCCTTGAAAACATGGCCAGAGGGGTTTCGTGATCGCTCTGTGGTGTTCTGGTCTGATAATATGACCGTTGTTGAATGTATCAATAATCAGGCAGCACGCTGCAAATGGATTTTGTCCTGCTATGTATGAGACTAAACGTCCACTTTAGGGCAAGACACGTGCCGGGGGTACTGAACCAGGCAGCTGATGCACTCTCTCGTTCCCATATGCAGGCCTTCCGGGGTTTTCTGCCCTCAGCGGACTTGGTGGCGGCACCATTTCCTGAAGCTCTCTGGTCTCTCGGTGCCCCGGATTACAAAACCTTGTGGGAGAGAGTCTAGCACCCAGGACAAGGAAGGCATATGAAGGAGCGTTCCGTTCCTATTTGTCATTTTTGGGTTCAGCTAGTGGGGAGCATTGGGGGCAGGAGGAGTATGTACTGAAATTTCTGGTATCATTACATCAGACAGGCAGATCAGTGGCTACGGCCAATAGGCACCGGGCCGCCATTTCCTTCATGGCGCGGGCTCATGGCATCCAGGACCCCACATCGTCCTTCCTCGTACAGAAGGCACTGCGTGGGTGGCAACGCCTTGAGGGTTGTAGAGTGGATGAGAGGCACCCGATAGGTCTAGCAAGGTTGTCCCTGTTAATGTCCGTACTCCCTGCGACATGTTCATCTCAATCAGAGATGGTGCTGTTCCTGGCCGCTTTTGCATTAGCATTCCATGGGGCTATGCGGGTAAGCGAACTGGTAGCGAGGAATAAGCAGGATACGAGGGGAGGTCTGTGTCGAGAACACATTCAAATTAAGGGGGAGACGATGGTAGTATCAATAGTCAGGTCCAAGACCGATCAGGGAGCGATCGGGGACAGTGTGGTAGTCCAGCGGATTCCGGGGTCTCCTATGTGCCCGGTAAAATGCGTGGAGGAGTATTTAGCGCAGAGGGCGGCATCATGGGGGGGAAGCTTGCTGAGGCACACCGACGCCACCCCACTGACTAGGTTTCAGTTTCAGCGGGTGTTAACAATGGCAATCGCGGCAGCGGGCTTGAACCCGAGCGATTTTGGGACCCATTCCTTCCGGATAGGGGCTGCTACAGAGGCTACAGCCAGGGGTCTGAGTGTTGAAAAGGTGAAACAGTTGGGGCGTTGGTCCTCGAATTGTTATAAAAGGTATGTGCGGTTGCACATGTTGTGAAGCTAATGTCATGCACTCACGCTTCTTGTTTTCTGTTTGGTTTACAGTTTCGCGAGCAGGCTTTGCGGGGCGGACTGTGCAGTTGACCCGACACCTGGGGACCAGCGGTCAAAGATCACCAGCTGAGGGAAGAGTGGTGTGGGTCGTTGGCCACTCATACGTGAGGCGCGCCGCAGACGTATTCAAAAACAACAAGTGATGGACCGAATGTGGATCAATGTCCTTCCCAGGAAGGAAGGACATGGCTTTTGTAGTTCGGACTGGACTGTTCCCATGGGGCACAGGGTCAGAGCTGATTTGCATATCGCCATTGTCTAACACAGGGTGGTGTGGAGTGCAAAAAAACGATGGATTTGGGCCCAGATCTTTGGACTGGGGTGAATGTGTGACATTGATCCACATTCGGTCCATCACCTGTTTTGTTTGCAATTGCCGCCATAAGTGCGCTGGGGATGCCCAGACGTGGGTCCCAGGCACTCCACACCACTGGAGTCAAGCTAGCCGGGCTGATGAGAGGTGTTACCTCGAAACCGGTCCGGTCCTCGGATGCTTGATTCCGTTCTGGGAAGGACATGGCTTTTGTAGTTCGGACTGGACTGTTCCCATGGGGCACAGGGTCAGAGCTGATTTGCATATCGCCATTGTCTAACCCAGGGTGGTGTGGAGTGCAAAAAAACGATGGATTTGGGCCCAGATCTTTGGACTGGGGTGAATGTGTGACATTGATCCACATTCGGTCCATCACCTGTTTTGTTTGCAATTGCCGCCATAAGTGCGCTGGGGATGCCCAGACGTGGGTCCCAGGCACTCCACACCACTGGAGTCAAGCTAGCCGGGCTGATGAGAGGTGTTACCTCGAAACCGGTCCGGTCCTCGGATGCTTGATTCCGTTCTGGGAAGGACATGGCTTTTGTAGTTCGGACTGGACTGTTCCCATGGGGCACAGGGTCAGAGCTGATTTGCATATCGCCATTGTCTAACCCAGGGTGGTGTGGAGTGCAAAAAAACGATGGATTTGGGCCCAGATCTTTGGACTGGGGTGAATGTGTGACATTGATCCACATTCGGTCCATCACCTGTTTTGTTTGCAATTGCCGCCATAAGTGCGCTGGGGATGCCCAGACGTGGGTCCCAGGCACTCCACACCACTGGAGTCAAGCTAGCCGGGCTGATGAGAGGTGTTACCTCGAAACCGGTCCGGTCCTCGGATGCTTGATTCCGTTCTGGGAAGGACATGGCTTTTGTAGTTCGGACTGGACTGTTCCCATGGGGCACAGGGTCAGAGCTGATTTGCATATCGCCATTGTCTAACCCAGGGTGGTGTGGAGTGCAAGAAAACGATGGATTTGGGCCCAGATCTTTGGACTGGGGTGAATGTGTGACATTGATCCACATTCGGTCCATCACCTGTTTTGTTTGCAGACGTATTCAAAGCAGGTGACATGATTCACGTGGCTGGGGAATACGGGTACAGGGTGACCTTCCACGGAAGGGGCGGGCTCTGTATTGACCAGTTTCAAAGTTTTATGGAGGGACTGTTAGGGCGGACGAGGTCACCGCCATCTGTAATCATAGTGCATCTCGGGGGCAATGATTTGGTGACCATTGGTCGACAAGTACTTCTCGAGTTAGTTTTAACCACAGTAAGTTGGTTGGCGAGAAGGGTTCCGGGGTGCACGATTGCATGGTCACACATGATTCCTCGGAAGGTGTGGCGGGGGGCCCTCTCTGTGTCAGCTTTGGATCAGTCGGTAAAGAAGGTTAATAACAAACTGGGTAGGTTGTTTCGTACAGAAAAATTGCATTGTATTCCACATGGATGTATCCGGGGGGACCATATGTATCTGGAGGATGGGGTCCATTTGTCCCGGGTGGGGAATGTCTTACTCATAGGAGACTTCACACCATGATCGTGATGAGTCATGATGACCAAAGTTACATAATATCTTCACAGTCACTCACTGTGATGGATGGATCATCATAGTCGATTTACGGAAGAACAATGGCCATTTTGTGAGTCGCAAACAGGTAAACAAGTCAACAACAACCACAGCAGAACTACATATCTGTCTAGTCGTGGTATGGAGTGGTCAAGCCAGTGTAGTGGTATGCCAGAGTCCAGACAGCAGTTCATGTAAAAATGCGGCTATGTGGCTTGCTGTATAAAATTAGATCTGCTTTGTCTGTCTGTGCCAAAGAGGTATACTACATGAAGGTTGGTTCACTCAGTAATGCCTGCCTTAACCGTCTGCATGGACCTGGCCTGCTGTGTGCCAATTATTATCCTGGAAACAGAGACTCAGAGTAGGCACTTTAGAATATTTTTTAATTATTTTTTTTGTCCTCATACATGCCACCAGATGCTGATTAATCTAGATGGGAACTGCCCACGCCTTTCACACTGTCAATCTTAGTTTCTGCCCTGGACTTAGTGTGCAGCGCACAGGAGTCTCCCAGAGGAAGGCTGTTTCCTTGTCCAACTCCCATTCCCTCTGAAGGACCGCCTCGGAAACCAGGGAGGCAGGACCCACACACCTCTGGCATAATCATTGGACCACCATTAGATCTTCAACCAGGCCACCAGTGCCGACCACACCCTATCTGTGCTCTCCACTTGACAAGCCGTGTCTAACTTACTGACCGTCATAATGTTCTTTAAACAGTCTGCAAACCTAGGAGGCGCCTCCGACTTCCATTCTCTACAAATTTCTCTCCTAGCTATAACCATCATATAGAGTATAAATTGTGAAGCAAAGCTATTGATGTTATATCCAAGTGGCAGACCCATGAGAACCAATCTAGGAAAGCATGTGATGGGAACTGATAACACCTTTTCTAGAAAGCCAAGGTCAGCTTCCCAGTACCCAGAGATCTCTGGGCATTCTAAAAACATGTGTAGGTCGTCAGCTGCCAGAAGTTTGCATCTAGGGCAATGATAGTTATCTGGCGTAACCTTAGATAATTTAGTCCAATAGACCCTATAAGCAGTAAAAAATTGGTTTCTTCTCAGATTAGCCAGTTTTATTAGGCTCCGGGACATGGAAAATGAATCTGTCCAAATCTTTTGAGTTTCCTCAGGGCTATCTGTTAACACATTACCCCAAAGGCTCGCCAGCTCTGAATTTAATGTTCCTTTTACCCCATTAGTGATCTATAGCAAAACGAGACCTCTCGTTTCCAAACTCTACCCCTGCAGACAGAATCAAGTATCCCTGTTTCATCTTCAAACTCCAGCTCATGCCTTGACCACCAGGCAGAAAGTTGGTAAAATTTGAATCTTGTTAAAGACCCGTTGGTCAAGGACGCTAGAAAATCCCAGTCCATAAGGCCTGAATCAACACAGAGATCCCCCCATTTACTCAGACCTGCTGCTTTTAATGGCTCGGACATTTGATTTTGAAGACACTCCGGAGTGAGTCCCAAATTGGGGCCTGAGTGTTATAATAGGGAATCCCCAAGGTTCTCCGGACATAAAACCAGTTCCTAAGCGCTGTTTGCAGAATCTTAAGTCAGACTTTTTTGTAGTATTTCTGATCAAAAAATTTAAAAAGGAAAAATTCCTGGCCCTGTGGTTGGTCGTGCAACAATGCCTGAAAGAGGCGGCCCTGTGAAGAAGAGTCTAATTTATTGGCCAGTAACCTAACATTTTTAAAGTGAAAGGCATGGCAATATAAAAATAAGTCGGGTAGGGCCAGACCACCTATCTTCAACCCCCTCCTTAATTTCTTCCAGGCTATCCTGGGCAATTTTGAAGCCCGTATAAAGGATTTGATCTTCCCTTGTAGGCTCATAATATCTTTCGGGGCAAAGGGTAATGGGATGGTATTAAAGAGGAAGGTTAATTTGGGAAGCATAGTAATTTTCACAAGATTAACTCATCCATATAGGTTCAGTGGTAGATTACCCCATCTTGTTAGCGTTTAAGTGATCTCTTTCACAACTATCTGCCAACTGAATTTAGGGATATCATTCAATTTTTGAGTAAGATTGATTCCCAAATACCTAATTTTGTTTTTTGCCCCCTTAATGACCGTGCAATTATTCCACCCCATTATTTCTGTTTTCCCCTTAATAATTTGATACCCAGAAATCCTTCCGAACTCCTCGGCAAGCTGAAATAGCCTAGGGATTGCCTCAACATGGTTGGAAGTATATAAGAGGAGGTCATCAGCATACAAAACTGTTTTAAGCTCCAAGTCTGCTATTTTAAAGGGTCTAATTACCTGATCAGCTCTAATTGTGCAAACAAAAGGCTCAATATAAATGTCAAACAAAAGGTGGGGCAGGGGACAACCCTGCCTGGTTCCATGGGAGATTTTAAACTAATCTGACAGACCTCCGTGTACCAGGACTTTTGCTCGTGGACTCTGGTAAAGTGATTTAATTCCCTCTATAAAGATGGAAGGGAAACCAAAACCGGACATAGCGGCCCAAATGTATGACCAGTTTACCTGATCAAAGGCTTTGGCCACATCGATCGCTATTATGGCTAGTGGCAACCCCATCTCTTCCACAAACTCGATTGCTCCTATCACCTGGAATGTTAACTTGTTTAACTGCCTCCCTGGGATAAACCCTCTTTGATCAGGATGAATAATCAATTTTATAATTTTGGCAAGTCGAGTAGCCAATATCCCAGAATAGAGCTTCAAATCCGAGTTTAATAGAGAGATAGGTCTATAAAATTCTATCTTTTTGGGGTCTTTATTGGGCTTCACAATAAGAGTTATCGTGGCTTCAGACAATGAAGGGGGGATACAATACCCCTGAATAAAGAGGCGATTAAAGAGTGTGGTAAGCATAGGGACCAATGTCTCAGAACAATCTAAATATACCTCGATTAGTAGCCCATCTGGGCCAGCAGCTTTAGCACAACTGATTTTCTTAAGTTGTTCTCTTACTTCCCCCTCCGTGATCTCGCTAGCCAGATAATTCCTATTTAATTCTGATGTTTGGGGTAGATCTCTCTGGCTCAACCAGGCCTGGGCCTCCTCTGACCCTACGCTCATATCTTCATGGTATAACCCATTCATGAACCCCCTGGCTTCCTCCCTGATAGCCCCATCCTCCATAATTGAGGAGCCTGACTCTCTCTGGATTAACACTTTAATGATATTCCTGGATCTCTCTTTTCTAGACATCCAAGCCAAAAGGGCCCCACATTTCTCTCCATACTTAAAATTTTTCAATTTGCTGACCTCCCACCTTTTCTTAATGATGTTATCTTCAGCAACTTTGAACGATATTTGTAGGTCTAGCAGCTCCTTCTCCAGCTCTGGGATCCTCCCCCTGTCTGAAACAGTAGCCGACTGTAGCTCAAGATCTTTTTCTATTATTGCTCGTCTGACTTTTTTTTATAATAGTTTTCCTCTTATGAGCCATTAAGGAACTCAACAGTCTGCGAAGATAAGCCATAAAGGACTCCCAAACTATTTGATCGGTAGAGGAGCCAATGTTGAAGATGAAAAATTCAGCAGCTTTTACTTTTACCTCTGCCTTTACACTATCATCTAAGAGGAGCATCCTATCAGGTGTCCACCTAATATCTATGGGTCTAGAGCTCAATGTAAAAGGTAATTCGACTATTGAATGATCGGAGATCCCCACTGGAGTATGGCAAACCGAAATGATATCTACCAGCAAACGATGGTCCGTTAAAAAGTAATCTATTCTGGAGTACTGTTTATATGTTTTGCTATAGAATGAGTAATCTCTCGTAATGCCGTATTTGGATATCCACACATCCAGCAAATTAAAGTCTTTCATAATGTTTCTAAGTGCTGAGATAGATTTGGTGGGAGCATGATACTTTACCCTGGAGGTCCGGTCTAAGGCATAATCAAAAACCAAACTAAAATCCCCCTGAGAATTACAGGAGCCGATGTCTCAAGTAGCCCTGCCTCCAATTTCAAGAGGGGGCCAGGATTGTCATCATTCGGGCCGTAGTACACGGCGCAGGTGTAGTGAGTGCCGCAACTCGTGAGGGTTGCTACAAGCCATCTACCTGACTGATCGGTATCCCATTTCAGCAATCTTATTCCCCTGTTTGCCCTAATAATTATCGCGACCCCCCTAGTTGCCCCTTTCTGTCTTGAACACAATATTTCCTGCACCCACCCCAACATCCCGAATAAAATTTTACAAGGATTCAACTCTAGGTAGGTTTCTTGTAATAACATAATATGAGCATCTACGTTTTTTTAAATATTTGCAGGCCCTGGAATGTTTCCTCCCTTCTCCTATTCCATTCACATTCTAGGAGAGGATTTTTATGCGTTTTGACCTACTCATGTCCTGGCTCCTACTTCCCACACATCCAGAGCTTTAAGTAAATAGGATAGCTTTACTACGTATGAGGACATCTTTTCTCTTTTCCCTGCCACCCAGTGAACCCTCCCAAACCCACCCACGAGGAACCCTCCCTTCATACCTGACGATGAAACCGCCTTTAGGGCCCCAGGAGAACTGCCTATGGCTGAATTGTCCTCCACTACACCAACGGCAGCATGATATTACAGCTCCAAGTATGTGAGAGCATGGTGCCTAGATAGAATACGTATTTTGTAATCCTTTTTTTTACTTCCTCTTATTTTATATCATTTTTTTTAGTCGTTATCACATTGTTATAACATCACCCTCGTGCTGCCCCTAGTATTTCGCTCTTTCTCCTTCTTTCTCTCATTTATCTTCTGAACCTTCTCCCCATTCTACATGCTCTTTGAGATTTTATTTCTGCCTCATTTGAGTAAGGAGATCATCCACATTGTCCGGTTGACTGCAATTGTACATTTTATTCCGCCACATGATCTTTAATAAAGCAGGAAATTTCATTTGGACCTGTGTTCCGTTTGATCTCAGTTCGGACATTCTGGAACCCAGTTCCCACTGCCTCTGGGCTGTTCTCCCACCAATATCTGATCGATTTAAATATGGGTTTACCCGGTGATGAAGGACAGACTGGGATAGACATCTTCTCAAAATGTTCTCCTTGATACTATAAGACCGAAAGTTCACTAGAATCTTCATGGGAGCTTTCATGCCTGTATGTAGCTTAAAGGGATCCCTATGCACCCTTTGTATTTCTGCCTCCAAGTCGATATCTGGACGGTCTTTTACGACACCATCCCTTAAAAGCTTACAGACAAACCTCTTGATATCATCCTGCTCTTTCCCTTCTGGTATATTCAGGATTCTAAGATTATTTCCACGGGCTTGCGTTTCTAATCTCTCCAAGTCCATAGCAAGGGATTTGTTCTGCAGTTTCAGGGTGTCAATATCCTTGGAGTTCCCCTGGACAGATTCAGACAAGACGGTGACTTCAACCTCCAGATTTTCAGTCCGGGTGATAACATCGTCTAATTTGGACTCAAGGAGATCGAACCTGTCATGAATAGCCTTTGATTACTCTCTGAGATCTCAAATTTAGTCATTAGGTCCCCCTTAGAGATTGAAAAAGGAAGTCCAATCTGTCTCCGTCCAAGCTCTCAGACTGCCTCCTGCCTCCCTGAGCCTGAACCAGATCATTTAACTGAATTGAAGCCTTGAAATGGCTCTTAGCACTGCCCTCTACTCCAGATGGCTAAGGCATGGGGACCGCTACCGTCAGAGAAACCTGAGAATCCTGTAAGGAAGGAAGAGGGGAACTGACTAAAACCGACTGCCCGACCTGGGGCTCAATAGTTAGACTTTCAACTGACTTGACCCCCACACTTCCAGCACCCGATAAGCCCTCCAAAGGCGCATAGCAATTTTCCAAGGGTAATGGAGGTGCCCTGGTCTAGTGAGCAGCCATGGCTGGATCCAACTGTGCTTCCGAACCCAAAACCTGTTCCATTATTTTAAAATAGGTTTTAAGCGAAGGGGTGTTTTTGGGGGAAGTTGAGATACTTTTGACCCCTTTCATTTCTTTAATACTTCCTACCTTTTTTTTCCCTTTACCGGGGGTTAATGGCGTAGGTCGCTACCTTTTGATGGAATCTAGCACTCCCTTTGATCTCAGCTCCTGCTGTGATCTTAGCTGGTATCTGTTCCTGTATCTTCTTGGCGGGGACGGTGATACAACTAAAACCTCTCCCTGGGCCCTCGTGAAATCATTAATACCAGGAGCAGCTCTAGGGGCAAAGATAGGAGCAGAACAACGGTCGGGAACTGTGACTGGAAAAAGAGCAGATTTATCAGCCTGATTCTGCCTCTGTTCCTGCCCTCAGCGCCGTGCTACCCCCCCCCCACTTGTGGGGTTAACCACAAAAACAGATCCATACAATCATACTGCCTCAATACCCCAGCCTCAAAGTGCCTTACCGGTGATGGCTGAGTTAGTATACAACCAAAATGAGGGGCCTAACAGATATCCTTACAAACTGGCCCCCGGAGCTGCAATTGCGCCAAAACCGAGCGAGTTCGAATCCACAGGTTCGTCCGGCGTTCTCCAAACCGTCCTTCCTCCGGCTCCCCCTTGACAACCATATGCGCCTCTCAGGTCCCGGGTCCTAGCGCTGTTGAAGCCTCAAAAAAAAGTTGAGAGTGAAAGACGGGATTAGATTAATGTTTACTCGTAATCCCTAAGCAACACCATCTCACCCTCACTGCAATAATTGCAGGTTCATGCCGCCTGGTCTCCCGTCACAATCCTCCACATCTAAGCCAAGCCGTCTCCCGGAGCCTCCGCGACCGGCGGTTAGCCTGCCGCCATGTTTCTCCTGGCTCCTCCCAAGCACTAGGCACTTTAGAAATGATGCATGTATGTAATACTGTCGCCTCTGAAAGTGAAAGTGTAATTTTTGCACTACACACCATACCTTATATTTTTCTTCCGGGGTGTTTTAATATCCCTTCCCGTTTTTCCATTGACAATTACAGGCCGGCACTTACCCTGTGTGATGGGAAAAACCTTAACTCAGGCTTACCACTTACCATAGCAATCCACAATTCTGCATCCGCCAGGCAGGCAGTGGACAGTGTGATCACCAAGATTGATCGACGGAGCGCCCAATGGAATGGAGGAGTGTCGCAAATAAGAGGATTGGCTGGATGCATGCTACTTCCCAATTTGACCAGGACAACTACAACATACAGTTACAGAATCCACTTCACTTTTCCTTATCTTTTAAATAATGTTATAGTTGTGAACTTCTATGAGTGCAACTCTGTCCATTTGCTCTCTGCTTCAAATTCATCCCTACAGCTATTTGATAAGTTTCTTTGCTATTTTTAAAACTAATGTAATGTACTACTAAGTGTTTATTCTCTCTGAGGGTAGATGGGCAAGTGAAATTGCGTAATTGCTGCAGCCCTGTACTGTCTAATTGTTTAGTACTAGTTAATAAGTTGTAGTAAGTACTACTTTTCAGTAACCTAACCATCCATTTAGCAAACAACTTCATGCAACCACTTCTTTTATGTCCCCTAAAAGATTTATGGATATCTTCATATCCAAAGATTTGTTTTTCTTCATTTGTTGTTTGTCTATGAGTACTGTGTTTTTTTTTCTCTCTCCCAAAAACCCACATTCCCATCCATTTTTCAAACCCTAACCCTCTTCCCCCGGGCTGTGTGGTTTTTATTGAGGTGTGACTAAATGACACCAATAATTCCACACGCTTTCTGGGGAGGAAAAGGTCTAAAGCAATAAAAAATTAATTTCAAGGCATGTCAAGGAATCCGAGGATATATTCTTATTCTGCTTGACACACACCCATGAGTATTTGCAAATCAATTCAGAATTTCATGTCTGCCATCGAGTGGATTCATCATCAACAACATCCTCCTACACGTGACTAAAGCTTACGCTGCTGTGTTCTTCAGTACTAGTTCTTGTAGTAGTCCTAATCCACGCAACTAGTAGTTAATTTTTGCTTGAATACTGTACCATTGCTTAGGCTACAATTTATGGCTCTGTTCTTGTGTACTGTACTATCGTACTGTTTTAATACTCCTCTTAGGCCACTCAATGTCTAATTTTCTTTTTTTTCATATGCTGTTACTGCCAGTGTGTACCACTACTACTACCACCACAAAAATGCCATTTCATCTGTCCAGGATTCCATTGCCAACCGTAATCGCCATTTGCCATGCAGCCAGCCCTGTGCCTAGCCCTATTCTCAAACACGAATCACAGGTAAGATAAGCATTTTGGGGGAGGAAGAATAATGGAGTAGGAGGACAGGAGAGACTGACGGTAGTACTAATAAAGACAATTGAATTCACTAACTCTGTCAGTGGCACTTTTGTACAAATTTGGGCGATTACTTAGACAATTTGAATCAACCAGCCAGTTAAGTCTCAGGAAAAGAAACGCACAGTTAACCCCCACCTCTCCCACAAAACAGTAAAAACGCGTATGCTATGTTTGAGTGGAAAATAAATAATTATTTAGACCCTAATAAAAATAAACTATCCAACAAGACCCAACCCACCCCCCTCCCTAACCCCAACCAATGTCCATGATGAAATAAATGTCCCCAATAGTTCAAAAACCCCAACGCCCAATTCCCACCCCCCCCCAAAGTTTTATAAAAGGGGCAAGGGACAATCTCTACTTTGGCTGGTGGTGTTCTTTGGCCAGGTGGTCTCGCAGCTCTCTCCGGAGGGCCTTGAGCAGGACTTTCAGCCTCTCCTCCTCCTGCTCAAGGTAGGCCACTCGCAGGGTTAGGCGGTGCACATGCGCCTTGCAGGTACTGTGGGGGGCAGCTGTTGGTTGCGCTGTTCGGCGGCGGCGGGTGGCTGCCGGACCATGGCGCCGTACCACTGGAGGATTACGCTGGCTTTATGACCCAGGGGCAGTGGAGGAGGATGCAGCTGTTGTTGTTGACTCCTCCTCCTCCTGAGTCACCAGCCATCGATATTCGGCGACAATTACCTCCAGCTTCCGGCGCCTGGCCCGGATAGCTAACTCCTTCCTCGATCTATATGAAGAAAGAAAAAAATTCTGTAACCAATACACTTTAAGATTAACACAAAATAATTCAACATAAAGTTGTGTCACAGTAGCACTAGCAACTTGCAAACACAGTACATAACATTTGTGGCATGTATCTATTTAACCTCCCATATCGTCGGCCTCTGCTCTAACATTAGTGGGAGTTTCAGGAATTCTACTAGCACTATGGTCTCACTACATTACACTCAGACAGTACACCCGTCTTTTTCTTCTCTCTTGCTTAGCGAAATTAGGAAGTAAACTTCTGGAAGCCGGCATAATGCCAGTGCAGTCAGCTTGCACCCAAGAAAAACAGATGCAAGCCATGATGACGCAGACTAACCACCACCCATGCATCCGTGCTTGACTTGCATTTGAATTTGACCCAAAGGATATATTGCGCACACATACAGTTTCTGTTTCACCCACCCAGGCAGTCCTCTTTTCTTTCACCTTCCACCCATCCTTGCTTCAACCGGCCATGCATTAGATTCCTACCAGTCACCTCAGCAGGCATTCAAAAACATGTATCATTCTTTGCCAGTCAATAATTTAACGCTCTCGTCCTTACTCCTTCCTTACACCCTTCTTTCCCGTTTCGTTCATCGCATCCATCAAGTTCATCTCTGATCTGACTTGGCTTCTCGATAAAACTTTCACAGCTGAGTTGAAGTCAAATCTAGAGGGGGTCATTGGTTACTCATCAACTCCCGCTGCGCATACTATTGCTAATGCGAAGTCAAGGGTGACTGTCTTCTACCTGGTTGACAAAAACTTAGTTCTAAATTTGTAAGTCTTCTTAACAGTAAAGTGTACTTGTACTGTACAACATACACCCCTGCAGCGAGCCTACTATGCAATCTCAATAAGTAAGGAATATAATAGCTTACCACTGCCCGCCACTACTGAGGCATCCCCCACAGCACTTCCTGCTAGCACTGGTGGCACCGTATGCGCCCATGGAGTGACCACCTCCGCGCTGGCCCCGGCACTGGTGGTTGTCTGTGCCGATGGTGTTCCGCCCAGAAAAAACATTTAATATTTTAAGATGCCACATACACCACTCCCTATTTTGTCTACGAACGAATACAAATTTTACTACATAAACAAGTTTAATTATTTGTGACTCTCTAATCTAAACTAAAAATTCTCCTTTTGGAAGGGGAGGGTGTTTTTATTTATGGTTAGCCATAACATGCTACACTTTTTGGCACAACTGATGAATGCTTGCTTTTTAAAGCGCACCATTTTTCTGATAACAGACAGAAGATTCCTTTCTACGAACAGGAGCAATATGTTACTCATCATCATCACCAACAGTACTTTAAGTTACAACAAGGTGAGGGGTCTCCCACAATTAATGTGTAAATCAGCCACTGTTCAGTTTTCATGAGTTCACGTTTCTCTTCTATGAAGTTGCTTTCAATGAATGTTTTTATATAATGCACAATTGAAAATTATTATATAAAGTACACACAGAGCTAGTTCTTTTACTTTTAATAAAGCTTTAAAACTTACATAGACTGTGGTTTTTGGTCATGAGTGAGTGAGCGATAGGGTTTGCAATTTGCAAGCATGATTCTGTGACTCTGAGAGGTCGGGACTCCGCATTCGTAGTCTTATGTTCTGGGTTATATAATCATTGTGGATCGTCGCTGCATTCGGGAGCTAAATAATGACTCTGACACACTAGCTAGTCAGTAAGGAGATTGGGGGTTCAGCTTCTGTTTTGACTGAGGTATGTGGAAAGTCTAACTGTGCCTATTATCACCAATGCCCTATTTCTTGTCCATAGTTCTGTATGTGCAGAATAGTCCCTGCAACAGTAGTAGTATGTCCTACTGTCCAATCATAAAGTAAGATAGTATCTTATTCTTGGTGGCCATTGACATTTTATTGTTGGGAATTGTCAAACCATAAACATTAAGAAGACTTCAATAGAGATTATGGACAACCCAGAGGACTGCACTCAGTGCCTAGAGATATTGCTGAATAGGAGTTTTGTTTAACACCTTTTGCCAACTGTGCAAGCTTAGCTAGCAACACAGACAGACTAATAATTAAATAGAAGTAGAACAGAGAGTCATAGTGGAGGCAAGATAAGATTTCAGAAACAGTCCACAAGAAGATCAAAGACGATTTCGGAAAAATAGAATTATGATAAACGTTTGGAATGAATAGGTGCTGTAAAAGCTAGGGAAGTATAATTATTAATATTAACAGGAAAACTTACTGGGGCCAGTAGAAGAGCCCTCGGTGGACCGATCCTGGCCTTCTTGCTCCACCGGTGCTGCTACCTCTGTCCTCTTGCCCCTGGGAGGTGCTGATGTACATGAAAGAAAGACACAAACATGGATGATTGTTGTCAACGAAATCAAACATTTAAAAAAACCAATAAAAATTATTTCGGGGAAATAAACAACAATTGCACTAACTTTATTGACCTATCTGATGTTGTCTACCAGGATATTAGTATTGCTGGGTTTGCAGAAAGTTATGAAAGTTATGTAACTCACTAAACCAACTACAAAAAGGTTCTACTAGGACTGGCAGCACTCAGCAGCACGCGAAGTGACAGACACAGTCCGTCATGATTGAAGACCACTAAAAAATGTCCTACTAAATAACAAGTCATAATATACTCAACCTATCAATCCACCACCACTATCTCTTCTTAGTGGCAGGAGTAAAGAGTAAGGACTGGACTTGAGTCTAGTCACCAGCATTACGCAGTTCTGTAAAGTACACTCATACATAATCACTCAGGGCAAATGAGCACAAAATTGAAAACAGGTAAGCATAGTAGCACTGAACTGAGCAGGCGAGCACCTGCAATCACAGAAGCTTTTGAAACATAATTTACCTGCAATGTAATCAGCAGCATTCTTGCTCTTCGGAAAAAACATATATTTGCAATATAACACAGAGCAGAAGAAAACAAAGTAGTTATTAAATAGCTACTAGTACTCACCAAGCCCAGGGATCTCGATGCTGAGCAGGTCGAGCAGGTCTTGTTTCCGGTCCAGTATGTCAGACCACCAGTGCGTCATCTGGTTGTAGGTGTGTTGGACCCCTGACTCCCGATACATGGCCCGGCACACCTTACCTCATAGCTGGTGACGCTCCTCTAGGCCGTACCCGGTACCGGGCCTGCCGCCTGCTGCGATGGTCTTGGGGAGGTGGCGCTGCACAAAGAAGACAAGTGCGGCCACCTCCACCCGCGTTGAAGATCTCCCTGGGACTTGCAGACGCCCCCCTTAAACGCCCACAAGGGAGCCAGCTTTGAGGTGAGGGACTCTTCCTCTTGGAATTCTTGCTGGCTCCCTTTGCCATGGTCTTGGGTAGAAGGAAAAATAGGAATGAATAGGGAAAAAGTAAATAAAAGAAAAGAGAGTTAAAAAAAGTAGCTCTTAATGCAATGAGAAGTAGAAAAAAACACAAAATATGGATGTACAAAAATAGAGAGATAGATAATGAGAAAAAAATATAAAAAAAAAGTTCAAACAAAGGATTGCAGAGATTGAAGCAGGATAGAAAAGGCATGCCAGAACCATAGCAATGAATGAAAAACAATATGACCGGGCCCATAGCAACCGCGTGGGTAAGTTTGCGTGATATTTTCCTCACGAGCACGCAAAAACGGACGCGAACACGCAATTGCGACCCTGAACAGGAAAGCGCAACGCGAGCATGCAACTCGCGACCGGAAACGGAAATACGCAACGCGAACAGTGAAAAAAAAGATGGCCGTGCCCATATAGACCACATGGGTAACTTTTAGCCCCTCCTATGGCTAAAACAGATGAAGACGAAAACCCCAAACTTTTTGGTGTGGTCCTTTTCCATACATGGGATGGGCTATGCAGTGGACCATAGACCACGCTAATGCAGATGGACTCTCCCGATATTTCCACTAAGAACATGAAGACTCAACTGGTCAAGGTTAGTTTAATGTCCTTGCATTTGGGGGGGGTGTAGGAGAGTAGGATCTCTTACTATGGTTACACTGCTGGTGTTTCACTGTTTTTCCACTTTAGCCCGGCTGGGGCCCTGCTATTCAGGACCCCAGCCTAGCTGCTTCTTCTCTAAATTGATTGCATGTACTTTAGGAAATCTCCAGTTTGGTTACTGGGATACCCTTGTGAGTCCCTAGTATATGGTACACTAGGTACTATGGAAATAGGTACCCCAGAGGCCATACAGGAATTGAATTTGAATTTAAAATATTTAAATAGCGCAACATTCACCACGCGGTTTCTTGGCGCTGTGGAGGCTAATTTAGCAGTAGGGACGAAGAACTGGTGGAAAAGGGAGGATTAAGATCAGTTCACATTAAGAAAAGCCTGGGTGAAAAGAAAGGGGCTGCAGCATGTATTATGCCACCCCTGGAAAGCCTTCCAAAATGACACAACAGGACTGCTACTGCAGCCTGGGTAAGGTGGTGCATGCACCCCTTACTAAGATATAGTTTATCTATATCTACCTTTAATCACTGCACATATAAACCTATCAGTCACTCCTATGGCAGGCAGAGTGCTTGGTTTTGTGTGAAAGGGTGCCCATGCATGAGCAGGACCCCTCTGCAGCTTTGGGAGCCTATGCTCTGAGGCTGTTCTGTGAAGCAGCCAGACCATATACTCTTAAGTGCATTATAACTTTGGAATGGCTGCATGGAAACATGTTGTGTTTGGTGTCAAGTACTTCGGAATCCTACCCCCTTCCCTGCCAGTCTTGGCAGCGGGGGTAGAATTCCACCCTAGAGGGAGAGACTTGTACACACTGGACTAACCGGTAATAGTTTAAAAGAGCCCTGGCATCACAAAATGGATGCTGCATCCAGAGACACAAGTCTGGCCTCCTGCTGCTGAACAAAACTCCATCAAGGGAGACCAGGACAATAGGTTTCCTGTCTCCGAGACAGGCTGTAGTGTTTTGGGGCTGGGTGGGTGCACTCTGAGACTGCTTTGAAGTCAGAACTGGGGGCACATTTGGTTTCCCTGTACATAGTCCAGTTCAAATCGGCTACCAGCCCCTGCTCTGGCATGAAACTGGACAAAGGAAATGTGTGTAGTCACCCCTTTTTCCAGGCCTTCCCATAGGTGGGTGCCCATAGTGTGTCCAACCCCTTTCTTTATTATAAGTAAGGAACCTCTGGCAATAGGACTTTAGATTACACCTGGACAAAACTCTGAACTAAATCCTGGAACTTTGACGCTCTACTAAAGACTAGAGGTTGGAAGAATCTCCTTTGGGGTCAAGTAGTGACTCCCCTGCTCAAGCAGGCACAAACAAAGCATTTGCCATTCTGCATCTCTGAAGCTCCAGCCGGCCTCTGAAGTATTTGCAGCCCAGTAAGAGGATTTTCAGACTTCTCAGAGGCCGATCCGAGTCCCCTGAAAAGCTGAGACCCGCAGCCCTCACAAGTGACATGGAACCAGAATGCCTGGACACCATGCACATTTGCTAGTGCATTTACTTCCTGACTTTTTTGAAGTTGTGCATTGGGTTACTTGTAGCCCAAGCCCCGATCACCTTCTGCACCGAAGATTGTGGGTCTATACTCCAAGAGTGATCCGTTTCAGTTCGAGGCTCCTTCTTGATCCCTGGTCTGTCAACTGATGGGTCCCCACAAAGGCAACTCTGATTTTCTGTGGGCTTCCCTGGTTGCTCCAGACGTGCCCTGACTCCCCACCATGTAGTGAGTCCCTCAGTCCTTGCTGGTCCACACCGAAGCATTTCTTTACTTTCGCATGGGTTGCTGTTGCCAAGGCTTGTTGGGTCCAATTCGGGCACCGACACTATAGCACACAATATCCTGCATGGGACAGCTCGATTCCAGAACTTTTTATCATCGATGCCTCCTGGTCCTTGTGGCTGAAAAGTCAAGCTTCACTTTCTTCACCTGAAATCACACAACATCGGTGAGCATTCGACTATCGTGCAAGTGACCCAGACTCTGTCCCCTTTGCTTTTAGTTTCTTCTCATCTTTGATCCAGGCTTGGAGCACACCGGACACTTTCCACTTCGACGGCAGCAGCACTTTGCAGCAGATCGCCACTGAAAACGACAATGATTCCTGACACCAAAAGACACCTATGCACCCGACTTCCCTGGGTGAGGTAACTCAAGTACTACGGTGCTCCTATGGGTTTTGGCCCTAGAAACCCTTAAGTCTAAAGGGGTTTTCTCAAAGTCCTGTCCTAAGTATCGTTAATATTTAAATTTCCGACCGCGACTTTCCCCATAGAAGCAAATGGTGATTTGCAGCTGTGTTCACACACTGCACGCGTCCCCTGTGGGTCCCCTGTGTCACTACCTTGGGTGGTTCCTCGTGGCCCTAACTGTTCTACAGGCTCTAGCCTTGTATCTATGCAAGTAGTGGTTCTTATACTACTTTCTTAATATATGGTTTGGTACGCCCCTAGGACTCAACGTATATTGTGCTAATTTACTGTGTGATATTAAGTTTACTGAATGTAATTTTGCCTCTCACAACATAAAGAGACTAGTGGGGTGTGTTTAGAATAAATACATATATTTTATATATATACCTGGTGTGGTTCTCCTTTCATTTGGTCTTTCATGAGATTATAGACTGCTAAAACAAGCTCCTTTACATTCCTCCAAGACTTAGCCTAAAGGCTGCTCTCCACAGCTTCCACTAGGATAGCTTTCTACAAAGGTTGTCTTTAACCTACCATCAATAAGGTTTGTTTGGACAGGTACAAGGTGCCCGCTAGAATAGTGGACAGCATATGCCAGACCAACTTCTCACAATCCCCAACCTTAATATCCACGATGGGATCAATACACAAAGATGGATCACCTGTAACAACATCTCGGGAGGAAGCAGGTTTGACAGAAACTAGTTCATCTGCACTTCTGCGAACAGAAATAACCTCAAGGTCACATTTGTAATCAGATTCAACACTACAAATAGTTGGCTTCCCAACACTCTTTTTCTTTAAACAAACTTTGGTAAAATGCCCCATCTTTTTGCAGTAATTACACATGACGTTATTAGCAGGACAACGGGAACGGGATTCAACACTACAAATAGTTGGCTTCCCAACACTCTTTTTCTTTAAACAAACTTTGGTAAAATGCCCCATCTTTTTGCAGTAATTACACATGACGTTATTAGCAGGACAACGGGAACGGGTTCAACACTACAAATAGTTGGCTTCCCAACACTCTTTTTCTTTAAACAAACTTTGGTAAAATGCCCCATCTTTTTGCAGTAATTACACATGACGTTATTAGCAGGACAACGGGAACCCTTGGCATGTGGTGGATTCCCACATCTGATTCAAATATTTTTACTATTCCCCTTAGTCGAATTAGCTATTTCAGAATTGGGGTTGAAATGTTGATTGAACGATTGTGTAGATTTAACACAATACTTCACAAGATTATTAACATTGACTACATTAACAACATTATGTGGCTTGTCATCTAGTGCTTTTAGTGAGACCACAGTTATTTCTATACTCTTAGCGATTTTAATAGTTTCATCTAGAGATGGATCACCCAAGCTCAAAAGTTTCTGTCCAATGTTCTCATCTTTGCACTGACAAACAAACTGGTCTCTGATGAGTTGATCAGTAACATTTTTGAATTTACAGTCAGCTGCTAGTCTGCGCAAAGAAGAAATGTAAGCGTCCACATCTTCATCTTCAGTTTGCTTCCTTTTAAAAATGTTTTGCCTTAGTACCATAAGGCTAGGTTGTTTATCGAATCAGGTATTCTACTTAATGATGGTTTCCTCATATTCATCAATGTCATCCAGTTGTTCTTGAGTTAGAGGTGGTAAATGTTTATAGATAGATCTTCCATCAAATCCAAGAGAATGAAGAAAAATACATTTTTTCCCCTCTGTGCTGAAACTTAGAGCACCTACAGCACCTAAATATGTTTGGAATGTGTCATGCCAGATTTCCGACCTGACAGAAGGGTCACCAGGGGAGTCAAAGAATAACGGTGGAGGATTGATGGATTCCATAGTGCACAATTCTGCTAATGTTGGCAAATCTGAGAAAGAAATGGTACAGGAATGTGACAAATAGACTAATACACGAATAACAATTTCACCTTAACACTGTAGAAAAGATAAGTGCAGGAGTTACAAAAATACTTTACTTGATAAAGGTGTGTGTATCACCGCAGATAGACAGTAGAAACACACTGTAGAACTGAGTGACAAACTAGCGATGCATTACTTCATAAAGGTGTGTGTATCACCATGGACAGTACAGTAGGAACACACTGTGGAATTGGGTGTCAAACTAGCACTTCGTAGAACTGAATGCCCAATTAGCACGTCGTGGAAAACAAACTCATGAATTTAGGATGGTGGCTGTAAGTGTGTGTATCACTGAGGATACACAAATATCTGCAATAGACACACTCTGTTGGACTAATCAACTAACGAGAACGAGTGGTGTGCATATCACTGTGTATACTTGGTATACTTGGTAAATACGCTTGACATCCTGGCAGCAAAACGAAGAGGAGATGTGTAACACCGATGACACAGTGAGATACACACGTTGGCAAGGACTTACAACGCAGCAAAAAAGTACTTTTGCGCAGAGAAAACGTTACTTTTCAAGTGCAAAATGCATTTCTCAGTGGAAAGTAAAGACCACGTGCCACTTTTTAACTCTTTGCTTCGCTTTGTGTTGGCACACTGTCTTGGTAAATCTTGGTAAATCTTAACCACATCATATATGTGTCACACAGAGCGCAAGAGGGAACACTCACTTTCAGAGATACTGGGCAGTCACCTGCTCCATACATGCATATGTTCAGCTCCAACAAAAGTTCTGCATTTTCATGAGCTGTGTCTAAGATTTGCCTGAGGAAGTGTTGTATTTCGCCACATGACATTCACATCTTTTTTTCTACCAACATCAACTTTTTAATTCTGTTTTATATACGGGTCACTTTTTAATATAAAGTAGCAATTTTAAGTTTGTTATAGTTCAATTTTTATCAAGAACTACGTCCTCTTTCATTTTACTGTGAAGCTTGCATGTTTCAACTTGTTCATTTCAGTGCTTAAATGACTAATGTATTTCTACTCAAAGCTATTCATTTGCTATATTTTCTCATTGGGTAATATGCCACGGGACTCGGCTTCCTATTTTTCCTGATTGCTACTGGACCCTTTATTTTCCCCTATGCTTTTACAAGAAGCAAAGATATGACCTTAAAGGAGAGAAAAGTGTTAGAAAATCAATTTTCCACTCTGAACTAACTATTGCAGGTCAACAAACGAGTCCCTTTCTCGAAATCGAAACACCGGATTGATTTTTTTCTTTTGAGTTGCAATTTCCAAGGGGATGCATTTCTTTTTCAAGAAACAGCTGGGTGATTTCTTATCAGCCAGGGAAGTAATATCCTGTTATTTCTCATTTTCAAAGAACAAGCTATAGGAATTACATTCTGTCCTGCAACTTAAACTCTCTGATCCCATGCTAGAAATACAGAACATTATGCGACACCAATAGTTTGAAACAGAAGCGTCAGCAGTGCTACATAAACAAAGACAGTATGTTCCATGAAGGGAGGCCAACACATTCCATATCATTGGGAACACTGTTTCGAGTCCTGGGCGTTTAACCTTCAACATATTGCTCTCAGTGATTTAGGTCAACTGAAGCAAAGCAAGACTACTAACAAACTCAAAATGCTGTGGGATGTCACATAGTATTCTCGGACTGAAACAGCAATGCCAAGGAGTGAGGTGCCCTCTCTAGTTGCATGTGCGAATCACAGTGTATTATACTAGGAGTCCAGTACACTGATTACTTCATGTTTCAGCTAGTCTGATTGGTCGTGAGTGTATAATACCCCAGTACGATTTTGCTGTTGTCTTACTGCCAATGACTGTGGGATGACATTGCGAATCCCTCAAACAATATACACAGATACACACTACACATGTGAGCGTGTGATTTCTTCACAGATCACTGCAGTAGTTAGCTCTTTGTCTGTTGTGGCAGTGATATGTATCTATCCATTTGCTTTTAAACAGTTTAGTGTAGCTCCCTAGCACCCATATTCTCTCTTCATTGGTGAACATTATGCTAGCTTAGCTAATAATTAGACTAAGATGAGAACATGGCCAAGAGAGTGGACATTAAACAACAATAGAGAAGACAAACAGTTTTATTCAACAACATGAAGGACGGAAAGGGTGGAAATCCTATCCACTGGAAGGTAAGGTACCAGCTGTCTTCAGCCATCAAAAAAGCCCTAATTGAGAGGAAATCATGTATAGATCGCACCTGCATATAATCCTTTGTTGTGTTAATGTAAAGTGTCAGAATTGTGAAGTGTATTAACATTAAAATGTGATATGTTTAGGACATTGAACAGTAGTATGGTGAATCAATGTAGAAAGTGAAAGTAACTAACATAAAACATTAACATGAAGAACTTGTGTTATGCAACTGACAATTATTCATGTACTCAAAGTGTTTCTTAATCATGTCATCTCACACATAGGTATGCATTAATAGAAGGTGACTTATTTACATGCAAATTTGTGAAACTCATATGATGCTTTCATATGTTAGGTCAATTTTGTAAGACTGAAATGCCATTCCCTGTAAAATCTCGCTTTAGAATTAACATTTGCTGTGGAATTTGTTCTTTCTCAGGTTTTGTGCTGCAGAGGAGAAGAAGCACTCTTGTTAGCTAGGATAATGTATTTGTTTTACTAGTCAGGCAAGGATAGATGAATTTACAATTGTGTGGCTTGAGCTGATAAAGGAAGAACGTTGTGGTTCACACAGGAGAAAACCTGGGAACCAAGGACAAAATGTATAAAGGTAAGAATACCATTGTCCCGTGGAAAAACACCCTCAGGATCGTACCCAGAGCAGATGGTGTGACTCGAAATGGATTCTGGGAATGTTACATACAAATAATGTGTCATTGGGAGTAGTGAAAGTGACCACGTCTTTCTTGCCTTCGGAGCGCAAGTACCTTAGAGCAAGCTCTCTCCGGGTAGCTTTATGCTACATGACCCATTGATTGTGGAGAGCCTTCTTAGGAAGACCCCATATGCTAACGCCACTAGCTCAATTTACAAACTCACCTGGGCCCATAAACATTGACACTTTGAACTAGTAGTCCTGATTTTTACTACTAACCGTCTATCAGTACTTTGAGTCCTTTTAGGACTTATATCTGTAAATCATGACTTAACAATCCTTGTCACCGTTGCTTTAAGTCCTAGGGATAGAAAAGGGTGATAGAATAAATAAGCAGTATTTAGTCAGTAAATCAGTCAAAAGCTTTATTATCGGTTAAAAACCATCAAAGCACATATATATACACAATTACAAATAAAAACAAGACATTAGGCAACAGTATAGTACATTCATAAAACAGCCTATGTTCATAAAATAGTTAAAAATGATGCAATGATACAGAAAAAGCAAAGACCTATTCAATTTGAGATAGAGCAATCGATGGACAGTCCCTGGACAAATTGTTTGTAAGGTACCTTCTGTATTACAGTATTTATGCTAAAACAGGAGCGGCAGTTTAAAAATTTTGATTTTTGCGCCTCTTGTGTACCACATAGAAAGAAGGTATCTAGCAGTCGCAAACACAATCAAGGGGGTGGTGTCATATTTTAAGATTCTTAATACCTCCCTATAATTCCTGAGACCCCTAGACTTGCAAAGTTGGATGATCCATTTAGCTCTTGCCTTAGAGTAGGAAGGGCAGAAGAGCAGAACATGCAGATCTGTCTCTTCACTACCTTCACACCCTGGGCAAGAACTCGATGTCTGAGAAGCATTTGACCACTTGTATGTCACGGCCTTTAATGGCAGGGTTCCATGTCTGAACTGAACATATAGTTTCTTTGCCTGTAAGGGCTGTATATCATCCAGGAATTTCTCAAAATGGGGAATGACCTTGATTTCCAAGAAAGTATTAGTCAGCTTAACCAAAGAGGGATTTATTAGTGTAAGTTCCGTTCGATATCGTTTAAGTACAAAGCGCATCGATCTCTTGGTAGTCAAGACACAGGTTTTCTTCATGAGAGGACCACATGTCTTCCCTACCAAGTGCGTGGCTGAGCTGTTTATTTTCTTTAGCCAGGGGATTTTTCCCACACCCCTTATGAACAGAAGGTCCATTAGGTCCTCCCTGTAGCTTGAGAGCATGGGGGTGGACCAAAGTCGCCTCCATTACAGCAGGGGACGATTTGAAATAATCTCCTGTATAGGGACCACGCCTAGATCTAGCCGTAATGGGGTCAGAGGGGTACTCTGAGGAAGTCTCAAAAGGTGCCTGATAAAACTGTTCTCGGTAGGGGATAGAGAGGCGGCGCAGACATGACACGAAAGGTCTGCACTGTACAGCGCTCCACCGCTCACCTGGGCTTTGTAGATTTCCACAGGTGGACCCAATTGTTTAAGAGAGCTCTCATTGTAAACCTTTAGAATACCGCCAGAGGATTGGGCCAACTTCAGGTTTGCCTTAGCCATGTGGGACCCCCAATCCATTCTTTCATTTAATGTTACCCCCAAGTAGTCAAAGGTAGACACTCGTTCCAACACCGAGCCATCCAAATGGGGGTGGGCGACAGTTGGATGATTTGGCGTTGTAAACCATAAACTTAGTATTGGAGAAGTTAATCTCCAGGTTCCTCGATCTACAAAAGGAGCAGAATGCCTCCAGTGTTCGCTGTATACCCATGGAAGATTTTGATAACAGAAGGGTATCATCAGCGAACATCAGGGATGGTATCTTGCGGCCTGCTAAACTGGGTGAATCTAGATCCCTCGCTCCCATTAGATGTTCGATCAGCCCGTTGAGGAAAAGGGAAAAGAGTGTGGGGGCCAGCATGCACCCCTGCCTCACTCCCTTTTCCACTGGGAACTGAGCTGAGAGCTCCCTATTCCTCCCGTACCTTACCCTTGCATAGGTACCTTGGTGCATACGTTTAAATAGAAGGCACAGATAAACCGGGGCACTCATCTCTAGTAATATTGCCCAAAGCTTATCCCTCTGGACCAGGTTGAATGCTGATCGAAGATCCACAAAGATCAAGTACAAACTACCCGCCCCCAAGGATACCGTCTTCCAGTAGAGCAACTGTAATCTAAACAGTTGGTCGATGGTGGAGATCTTCGCTAGAAAGCCCGCTTGGAGGGATGTTAAGGTGTGATGTTCATCCATCCAACTCTGCAACCTCGATAGTAAAAAGCGGGCAAATAATTTCTGAAGGACATCAATGAGGCTGATGGGGCGGTAGTTGGCCGGGTCGAGAGGGGAAGCCTTTTTGTGGATGGGAATAATTTCTGCACCCAACCAGGTTTGGGGGATCTCCATGCCCTGTAGGATGGCAATAAAGTATAGCCAGATGTGGAGCGAGACACATAAATCCATAGAGCCCTTCTCACATCCAACAGTTGCCTCTAAAAACCCTCCAGATAGTCAGACTCCTCTAAAGCAAGCAACACAATCTCCTGAGTTATGTGACATTGAGAGGAAACCTTTGCCAAAAAAAGAAGGGTCCAACCTCAACACAACACCATCCTCACAGAAGCAAACAAAGGGTTTATCAATAATGCACCCAATTCACCCAGATTCCTAGCTGATGTGATATTGACTTAGAAGGTTACCTTCATCTTTAGCATCCACTGAATCAAGAGGACCAAAAGGAGGGGAAACCAGAGCCCTAAAGGTCAATAGGAAATTCCACATTGGATATAGAGGATGCACAAAACACCTAGAGATGTTGAAACTCTTTAACAACATAGCCACTAAATCATCAGAGTCAGCCAGATTGCCCCAGGGATATCTGAATTCTCTAATAGCAGTCCACTGCACCCTCAGAGTAAACACAGCAGGCTTATTCTTGAACCTATGCCAGAAGAACTGAAGAATATAGAGCCAGATGTATCAAGAATGTGCTTTTGCGATTCTTAACACGTTGGCTGTGCGGCCGCTTTAAAAAACAGGCGGGGCCGTGTCGGCCATTGGCCGACGGCAGCACCAGCGAGGTAGTGCTGCCATCGGCCAATGGCCGACGGCAGCATGGAAGGGGTTAAATAGCATATTTTACTGATGCAAAATGCAATGTATGTAGGATTTGCAAAAATCTGTGCGAATCCTTAACATTTCCTATTAGCAAATCAGAAATTGCAATTCGTTACTAGGGAATGCATTCCCATACATTCCCATGGGTCTATAGGCTCATGGGAATGAATGGGAATGCATTCACAATTTGTGAAGACCAAATTGGTAATCACAAATTGTGAATGCAATTTCAAGGGTGATAGGGTCCAAAAGACCACCCTGATGCACCCCCAAAAATGTCATGTGTGCACGTGAGGCACACACACATGCCCTAAGGGCATATGTATGCACCTCATGGTACTTGGAATATGAAATGTTGTGCATATTTGAAAGGATTTGCAAATTACCACCACCTTGAAGTTGGTTTTAATTTGCAATTCCTTAATGCAAAATCACATTCTAAGAATGCTTCTTGCATTGCATTTAGGGAATTCCAAATTGTGATCCCCTGACTGCATTTGCAAAATAAGTAATCGCAAAAATTGTAATTACATATTTTGCGAATGCCTTTTGGGATGATACATCCCAAAAGGCTTTTTACAGTTCACAAACGAGCCGATTCTGCGATTCATCACTGCCTTAAGGGTCCCAGTGTCCACAAAGGTTATTTTAATAATGGGCCCAATGTTAAAATAACCCTTGTGGACACTGGGACCCTTAGGACAGTCTTTTAAAGTACACTCATAACACCGTTCATTACACACTCACTTAACAAAAACCGCTTTGCTGTAAACAGTTGTCGCAGCACACCCCAGGCACTTTCGATGATGAAGCATGCCACCAACTAGGTTGGTGGGTGAGGGACTTCATAAAAAACAAAGGTTTTGTCCTTACTTAAAAAACAAATGTTTTTTTCTTACCTTAAAACAACCACT
The DNA here is from genome assembly GCF_964263255.1 of Lissotriton vulgaris. Lineage (NCBI taxonomy): Eukaryota > Metazoa > Chordata > Amphibia > Caudata > Salamandridae > Lissotriton > Lissotriton vulgaris. The sequence continues at coordinate 445,892,573 of NC_141687.1, read as the reverse complement.
TTAAACTTCTGAACAATAGCTTGTTCTTTTTGATTTTCGAATTATAGTTTTGGTCACCACTCTGAAAAATCCTGGGCCTATAATTTAACTGTGATGATTCTAGTTAGGCCCCGTTGAGAGTGTTACTATATTGATTTGCCAACAATTTTGTATATATCAGCAATTTAAAAAATGAGTGCCTTATTTTTGCCAGCTTATGTGCACCTTCCTAGGCCTGGGATGTATATATTGTCAAGCCATGGGTAAAGGTTAGAGGGCTTATCAGTTCTCTGAGAAAAGATATGTTTGACTCCTTAAGAGTGATCTGTTGATTGTGAAACACATGAGTTAAAGGCCAACAGTTTTTAGGTGTGTATTGGTATTACACTGTGCAACAGTCTGTAGGCAGTCATTTTGCTACATGGAACTTCACAGATTAATGTAGTAGACAATGGTGTTGGTACTGATTATCCACTCTGACAAATCCCTTGTTAGCCTCTCTTAGCAGTGACAGCATTTTGCTTTATCAAATGTAAGTCTGTATAATATTTATGTTTACAATGTTACTCCTGATAATTTCTTTGTGGGAAGTCTTATGCTAACTACAGGAGGCTTAGTTGGTCATGGTGATAGACCAATGATCAAGGCAACAGGCCTGATTGGTTCACCAGGAAAAAATATTTCTGTTGCCATAGGTCACATCTATTTATTATGAACAGTTATGCTTTAATTTAGGTTTGACATATTGATTTTGAACAACAAGCATTTAATGATGGATTGTTATTTCTCTGTCTTAAAGCCCACAGTAGGTATGCTGGTACATGGAATATCAAATTACATCATAAGAGAATTTTTTAGGTGTTGGCATTGTTGGTGGTTACTGCATCTACTACCTTCACTGATCATGCAGGAGTATCCTTCTGGACAACAAACTAATCATGGTGACTCAGGTCAACTCAGTCTCCTCCTCCTGCTTCTTCATCCTCTGCATGCTTCGTAAGATAATCAAATGGCTATCCCTAAGCTGAAGATGCTGCATCACCCAGGCCCTCATCTTCAGCCAAATGAACTAGGGCAATGCTCTAAATATAGGGAACGCTGCCAACCTCTTCTGACAACTACAGGTCATAGAGAACCCCACAGGCAGACTCCTCCTGGAACTCCCTAGACAACCGCTCCTGATCCATGCATATAAGCCACTACCAAACTGCACAACCGCCTAATTGAACCACTGCCTGAACTTCCATCAGTCCACCAGACACTTCCTCTGTGTGTCTCTTTCTCTAACCCTTACCCCCCATATCCGACAGGACAGATGCAGATATCACTCCTTCTCCTACCTAGCAGCTATGAAATGTATTGAGTTATCCTTTCATATACAGATCTTACCATCTCTTTCAGAGTTCCAAAGGTCCCTGAACACCTAGCTGTTTGGCTAATCATCTGGACCCTGCCAGTGCCTATATACCCTCAAGGGTGACCAGAAGCGCTTTACAAATCTACTGATTGATTGATTTGACAAACCCTGGGGGAGAACATCTGCACCGTAATAGTTCTTGCTAGAAAAATCTCATTTTGTAAAAAAAACAGCATTCAAAAATGCATACAAGGTCTTGGGTTCACTCTGTTCTGACATTTGTCTGTCTGAGTGTCACTTACACTCTATTTCCACCCATGTCAGTGAAGGGCATGGGGTAATGGAACAGTCTGTATTAGTCATTGGCTCTTTTGCCTTGCATATGATGGCTTTTTCTGATATTGTGTGTACATCCACCTGCAAATGAGTGTACTTCATTATCATGGCTGGATGGCCACTTCTTTCGTTTTGCATTTTCTCCTTTTATAGTTTCCATTTTGTTAGACCTGGCCCTTTTTGACAGGTTTATCCCTAAACGTTTTGGCTTTTGCCTCCTATTTTTCTGAACCTGTTTATATTGGCTATAGGATTCCGGGCACTTTATCACTGCTGACCAGTGCTAAGGTGCATATGCTCTCTGTATAAATTGTGACAGTGAATGGTTATCCATGATTGGCATATTTGGTTTACTGGTAAGTCCCTAGTAGAGTGCACATTGTGTGCCAGGGTCTGTAAATCTAAAGCTACTAGTGGGCTTGCAGCATTGGTTCAGAATCAGAATGAGAATATTTGATCTTTTAGTTAATTAAAACCATAACAATATGCCAATAGCTTAGTACAAAACACCATTTTAATATAGCATGAAAAGATCACAGTTAAAAATACTTGTTTCAAATGTATCATTCAAAAGTTCAATTGGAAATTATATAAAAAATCACAATGAATTAGCAGTGCATACATGGATCATAAAGATACAGTATACAGGGTAAGTGGACTATACAGTATGCTGACAGATAAAGAGGAGACAGACTCAGTCTTTAAAGTGCTGTTAAGCTTGGCGGTTAGGCGTGTTTAGTATTTTCTCGCGCTAAATATTTTTTTTAATTAAATTACAGTTGTGCTGGGTGTCATTTGGATTGAGGGAGCTTTGGCGACAGCTTTGGCATCACTGGGGCTGAATCTACAATCCGCTGCCCCTTCACACCAACACGGCCATCTCCTAGATCCCATCTTTGCCAACTGGAAGGGTATTACAGCCTTCCCTCCGGTTAGAATAATTTGGTCTGATTACTTCGTCGTCCCATTCTAGGTTGATAACACACTTATAGAAAACAGATTTTTTAAACCCCCCTCCCTGAAACGAAGAAACTGCCAAAAGTTTAACCAAGAAGCCTTCAGACATGCTCTTCAAAAAAATCCCCCTCCGCAAAGTAACTCCCTTCAGGAGGCTTGGAAAAATTATGAAAAATGGCTGTCCACTGCTCTGGATGAGATAGCTTCTTGGACATCCAAGCCCCCGGCTAGGCAATCCAAAACCGCTCCTTGGTATTTGGAAAAACTAAAACTTGCCAGAGCTAGATGCAAAACTCTAGAGCGTAGCTGGAGAAAACACTACAATTCTGAGGATAAATTACTATATAAGAGTGAATTAAATAAATACCATAAACTAGTGAGATCTGAAAAAAGTTGCCATCTTAAAAGCAGAATTGACTTAGCGGACAACCCCACTAAAGAACACTTTTCTATCTATAAAGAACTCATGATCCCAACCAGGTTGGAAGCTCAAGATACTTACTCGAAAGTAAGATCGATAAAATCCATGCCACCTTTACAAAGGATAAGGCCAGTTCGAGTAAACTTGTAATAGCCAATAACAGCATCACAGGGACTCCTGGTCTCACGTGCTTTATCACTCCTGAGAAACAAGAGTTACTTAGCATCGCAAACAGTATACAATCTGGTTCTCCGAGCGATGTGTGCCCGCTGCCTCGCTGTAAAGGAGTCATGGAGACCACAATAATTGACTACATCAGTCTTATTGTGTCGCTCTCCTTTCAAGAATGCCAGGTATTAGATGCTTGGAAAACCGCCCAAGTAATCCCCCTTAAAAAGAAGGCCAACATCCACATCTCCCAATTTCAAAACCTTCGCCCTATCTCCCTCCTCCCTTTTTGTGCAAAGATTGTGGAAAAAGTAGTGAATAGGCAGCTCATGAGCTATCTGAAAGAACATTCTCTCCTGCACCCCACACAATCAGATTTCAGAGTAGGGTACTCTACTGAGTCTGCCCCACTTTTTTCCACCGAGAGTCTAAGGCACATAGTGGACGAGGGAGAGAGCAGCGTTGGTACTTTTAGACCTAAGTGCAGCCTTTGACACCGTGCTGCACTCAACACTGCTGGCTCGGCTATCTGGTATGGGATTAAAGGGACATGCCATTGCGTGGATGGAGTCTATCTTGGTCAACAGGAACATTCAGATGCACTGCCCCCCCTTTAAGTCTTCTCTCAGGAAGGCGAGCCACGGGGTTCCTCAGGGCTCGAGTCTGAGCCCTACTTTGTTTAATATCTATATGGAACCCCTGGCTCGCATAGTTGAGACTTATGGGGTGGGCATTGTCAACTATGCCGATGACACCCAATTGATGTTCAAGCTCACGCCCAACCACAGAGTCACCAATTTCTCCAACTGTCTTTCTTCCGTGGCAGCTTGGATGAACAACAACTGCCTCCGCCTTAATGGCGACAAAACCGAGCTGCTGGTGGTAGGAAAATCATCTTCCGCATGGTCTCACATGTGGTGGCCTGCGGAATTAGGCAGTCTGCCCTGTCCCATGGTTTCGGTGCGTAACTTGGGCATAATACTTGACTCAAACCTTTCATACATGCCTCATGTCAGCAAAGTCACAGCTAGGTGCATCAGAGTACTGAAGGTTCTCCGGAAGGTATTAGACCTCCTTCCCATGGATTCCAGGAAGACCATTGTCCATGCCCTAGTAACCCCCCATCTGGACTATGGGAACGCCCTGCTACTAGGTTTGAGCAAAAAGGACGTCACCAACTCCAGTGTGCTCAGAATGCCGCTGCGCGCCTTGTGCTCAAACTTCCTCGTAGAGCCTCGGGGAAATCCACCTTGTCCAAACTCCACTGGCTCCCCATCAAGGAACGAATTAAATTTAAGTCCTTATGCTTTGCCCACCGTATCGCCCATAGCATGGGGCCAGGATATCTACAATGCCTTCTTACAATACATCGCCCCACCAGAAATCTGAGATCTTCTGGAGCGATGTTGTTCAAAATCACTAAAATCACCAGAGCCAGGATGGGCGGCTGTTCGTTCAGATACCTGGCAGCCAAGTGTTGGAACGAGCTCCCACTTGAGCTCCACATGGAACCCTCTGAAATCAGGTTTCGGGGAAAACTTAAAACTTTTCTTTTCCCACGTACTTAATCCCTTTTCATCCCCTTGCCCATGTTTGGCGTACCCGTGCTCCCTCCTCCGAGCTTCTTTGCAGTATTCAGCGCGGGGACACTCTGTTTTTTGAGTAACGAGCCGCTTTACAAATGGCTTATTATTATTATTATTATTATTAGTATTGCAGTTCTACAAGAACGAATGCCTCTTATGTTAAATACAGTCTTCAGCAATATACGGCGATGTAGATTTAGGGTTGGACAAATGCACTCTAGATAAATAAAGTACTGTGTTGGTGATCCACAAAGGGTACATGACTTTGGGTCTTGATATTTACAGCGTGACTGGTCAGCATTGGGCGGCAACATTCCTAGTCATACTGCTAGAAATGCAGTTTTTAAGTATGGGGAAAAGGACAGGCCCAAGAAGGAAGCTGGTTGCAGTTTTTCATAAATTTGCAGTACCGTCCCTGCATGGGCTTGCTTACTTAACCTGGCTTTATCCTTTATTAGTGAATGCTTTTTTGCCTCCTTCTTTATTATTTGTTTAAAAGAGGTGAACGGTAGGTTTAATTGCCTACCATGGTGAGTTTTAGAGATGATTGCAGGTACTTGGTATTGGCGGACTACGGCTCACAGTGTAATGCATTGCAGAGTGCATTATTAATCTCATGTCATTGGTTACTCCAGATTTAGCATATTTTCTGTGTATTAGTGGCTGTTGCAGCTCAAATTTCAGCCGGATCTGTGCCAGTGAATAGTTGCGCATTATAGAGGATACCGTTCTGTACACCCGCATTAGGCGCTATCCAACATTACTGTATCCACATTGTGCTGTACTGCCCTTCCATGAGCTACAGTTGGTAAAAGTTTTGCTTTAATGATCGCTAGTAATAGAGTGAATAGTGTGCGTTTTAGACTCTTTGACATCCTACAGAGTGCAAATATTAGGGCCTTTCCCTTTATTAGTATTGGTTCATTCTGCTGTAGAAATGTTAGCTTTTTGTCCATGTGTAGTCCTAGATGTTTGTAGCTACTAATCACTTCTAGTTTTGCATTAGTGATTGTAAATTGTGATTGATTGAGGGTGTTACCGCTTAGAATCATAGCTTTTTTTTGTGACCTTTATCTCCAACGAGTTAGACTTGGAAAGGCTCCCTAGTTCATTAATTGCATTTTGCAAGGCAGTTTGCATATGACTTAAGAGCAAGATGTTCTCAACATAAGAGAGGCGTAGAAGTGGGAGTGTGCCCAGGTGTGGTGGATGCAAGTTGATTTTGTCGAGCCTTGGTGATAAGTTTGCCATGAATAAGTTGAATAGGTGCGTGATAAACACAGCCTTGCTTTACACCACCGCTCGTATACATGTTTTCTAGTGAGCCTCTTACCGACTGCTAATTTGACTTGCATCCATGTGTCGGAGTATAATTCCATTATTGGTCTTAGTATTGCTTACGGAAGGCCACACTGCTTCAACTTATTCCATAAAATGCTTCTGCTGACTCGATCGAATGTGGCTTTAAAATCAATATAGCATAGGTACAGATTCTTTCGCTGTTGTAGGTTTTATCTGCCATTAGACCTAGAGCGAGGACATTCGTGATAGTAACAGTACGGCGGCGGAAGCCAGACTGATTATAAGGAATTATTTTGTTGCTCTCAGACCAGCTAATTATATCTGTCAAGATCAGTGAAGCATAGTTTTTCGCTTTGGCATCTATTAAGGCGATGAGTCGGCAGTTAGCTGTGTCAGTTTGTTCCGAATCTTTATATACTGGATTGATTACGGAACCTCTCCAGCTCTCCGGGAGGCAATACATCCTACTCACCATATGAAACAGGCAGGGGCAGGACAGCCGGGACGGCCAGGGCTCCCAGAAGTTGGGATCTTGTTAGCAGATTGCTTGGGGTAGGCCATTGAGACCAGGTGCCCCTTAGCTTTGACCTTGGAGATTTCTTCTTCAGTATATGGTGTAAATGACTGGTCTATGGACAGTTTTCCCTTTGGTGTTCCTTCTGATGTTATGATTGGCATGGCGGTTGTATGAACTCTGTTGGTCTCTTTTTGCAAGACTGCTGGCAGTGTGTGGTCTGACAGTGTTGGACTTGACTGAACAGTTGTGATTTACACCTTGGCTAGAAAAGGGTTTAGCGATTCCGACACCGCCATATCTCTCTCCCAGATTTTATTGAGAAGGTGGTCATTAAGTGGTGCATCCATAGTGGGTCTGTTACACAGGATATTTTTATTACTTTTGACATTCTTGCAGGAGAATTTACTTGATTTGAAAAATGCTCTAGGGTTTGATTGTTTAGCATTGTATAATAGCTTTGATTAAAAGTTGTCCCGCTGTGTTTATTTGTCCTCCCAGATGTGTTTTTTGTACTGCTTCTTGAGTTTTTTTTTGTTACCATGTTGCTGTAGGTGAAATTTGTTCCCCTTGTGGACCTAATAGTGCCTCTTAATTATTTCTTTAAATTTCTAGCCGCTTGACTGAGGAATCTGTATTGATTATTCTTCATACTGTGTTGTGATGATCTTGTTGTTGGTGCTTCCTGGAAGAGGTTTGCTAAAAAGCTGACCCAGGATGAAGCATGGGCGAATTTTGTGAATTTGCGATCCGCGAATTTGCGGATTTGCGAATTCGCGATCCGCAAAATTTGCGAATTTGTGCGAATTTGTGGATTTTTGTTTTTTTGCGTGTTCGCAGGGCTTTTTGCGTCTTCGCGAGCCGCTTGCATAGCGAAGTTACCCATGCAGTCGTTTATGGGAGAGGGAGAGAGAGATAGATAGATAGATAGATAGATAGATAGATAGATAGATAGAGAGAAAGAGAGGGAAAGAGAGAGGGAGAGAGAGAACGAGAGAAAGAAAGAGAGGCCGGATCTCTGAAGGGCCAGATTCCTGAGTTGCCCCTACAGAACAAACAGCTTTTTATTTTTAGTAAAATGCATATGAAAATTGTGCTGTAAAGGTCTCTTTTAGTTTAACCCCTCCTGACAACTCAAAATGGGTGTATTTGCCATCCTCTCCCTTCTTCCTGTTTTTTATATCTGTAAGTGCTTCCTGATGAGGTTTAATTCCTTGGACAGGTGCCTCGTTGCCTACTTGTAACTATTCTCTGACCCTGCTTCAAGGGTCAGAGCAGGGTCAGAGAATAGTTGCAAGTAGGCAACGAGGCGCCAGGAAGCAATTAGCAGCAGGTGTCCAAGTTGAAGTTAATTTGTTTGTAACCCTTTTGTAAAAGGTTACAAAGAAATTAGGTTAAACTTTTGCACCTGCTGCTGTAACCCTTGCTTGGCTGAAAATTCGTCCCCGCTGATTCGCGAATTTTACCGCGATTTCGCGAGATTCGCGGATCGCGAAATCGCGGAAAATCCGCAAATTCGCCTGCGAAACGGATTTTACGCCCCCCCCTTACCCAGGATTCATTCATCAGACTGTTTTGTGACTCTTGGGTTGCTATCAGTTCTTTTGTCCTCGAGGCTATATGGGGAAGAGTACTATTTGTCCATGCAATCATTTAAGGTTTATTGTTGTTATTAGCCTGACCTCATCCGGGGCTTTACTGTTCCTTGGAAACAATGCTACTAGCTCAAGATGTTGAGGCAAATGGTCTCTTTCAGTGGTGTTTATGATCGAAAACACCTTTATTTGTGCTAACAGTGGTAGAGTGACTATTATGTAGTCTATAAAAAGGCTTGTGTGGGGACCATGATGGGTACAGATCGGAGTCTAACCCGTGCTGCTTTACCATTTAGTACCTGCATCCCTAAATGTACAAGATCTGTAATCGAATGCTGACCACTAAAATCACGCCACTTGGAGATAGAATTGACTTGCCTTTAAACTGCCAAGATTTGCATTTGCTGTGGTATTATTATCGTCTTCGTCAGGAGTATATATTAGATTTGAGTTAAAGTCTCCTGTTAGTATTATTTCCCATGTTGGTTGCTCAAACCCAAAATTTGCTACGGTAGCAATTAATGTTTTGAAATACTCTTTTTTATCTTTTGTTTTGGGTGAGCGTAGAAGTTAATGAAAATTATGGCAATTGCAGCACGGTTGGGGTCCAGGTCAATTTTTATACTCTGAAAATCTGCTGTTGTTGCTGGCAGTTAGATAGATGTGATCTTTAAAGTTGTGGAAATGTAAACGACAAGGCCGCCCTTTGGTCTGCCATACCACAGGGTTCTCATCACGTTTACGTGATGAAGGATACAACCAGGACCTCAACTGGGGCTGTTAGCCATATTTCTTGGAGGGCAACTATTTCATAGTTGCTCCAATTCTCGGGATATGGCTGTCCTGCAAGTCACTCTTTGCACCCACTATGTTCCATGACAGGAGGATGTTTATTGGTGTATTCGCTGATGCATTTTTTGTGGTTACGGGTCAATCTCTACATGAATTTGGACTTAGTCCGCAGGGTCCTGCGTGCGTTGTTTCTTGTGGTTTCAATGTTTGTATCATGCTGCACTCTTTACCTCTTGCACTTCGTGGTACTCCGTGAACTGGCTTTACGCTGGGATGATTACATTTAGAGTTACACAGATGCTTCTACAAGTAATTTTCGTCTTACCTCACTTGCTTGTGTGGGATCGTGCATTGTTACCTGTGGCCCCCACGGTCCAACGCAGTCAAGAGAGGACTGTTTGAGTGGAGGGAGGTCACAGGGAAACTCGGCACGCTAATTTCCAAACCACTTCCGGGTTGTGACACACGTTGCCGCCATTTCCAGGCTGGGGACGCTCTAGTGGTGTTACGTTCCCTTCCCAAGGCGGGCCCTTTAAAAGCAGCCTATGGAACCGACACGCAGCGGATGTACGCAGCGGGCGCACCGGTGGCGCACCTAAGGCACGCCAAAGTCAAGCCCATCTGCGCCCGTCCGCGCCAGGACTGGACCTAGGGCCCAAACCCCTGCTCTTCGCAATAGCGCTAGTATAAACATTTCTTCCACCCAGCTATTAAACCACTGCATGAATTCCCAACCTATTTGCACTTGCCTCTATGCAAATGGTAACTCCTCCGCCTACCCAGGCTGCAATTTCACATTTAAAACCTACCTAGATGAACTAGGTAATGTTATTAAACCTGGTACTACAGCCCACCAGCACGCGCAATGTGTTATGAAACCCAAGCCAGCTCTCCCTTATAACTTCTCTTTTTTTAATATTAACTGCCGCTCCCTCCCTAAATATCAGGCAGACATCTTCGATTTCCTAGTGAACCTACAACCTGATGCCATCTTCTTAATGGAGACAAGGCTTAACAGCTGCTCAGTGCCTAATGTGGCCAAAGTTTTGCCACCTAACTACGCTATTGGTAGAAAGGATAGAGAAGATAGGGTGGGAGGAGTGATCACCGTTATTTTTAAAAACACCTTTTGCTGCAAGTTTGACGAATTACTGATTCCCGACTGTGAAGCTGCAGTTCTTAAACTAAATCTGACTCCCCACTTCACTCTTTCTGGGATGTTGGTGTATCGCCTCCCCAGGCCCTGCTGGCTCATGGGCAATAAACGTCCCCAATCTTGTTATCCCTCTATTGCTTCACACAGCCATTTCTACAATTATAGGTGACCTTAATCTCTAGAGGACTCTAACTGTAACATTGGTAGCACTTTTGTCTCTGATCTAGAGGCCATGAATATTTAACTTCATAATAGTGGGCCCACACACATAGCAGGTCACCTCCTTGACCCAATTTTTTCCAATCTTCCTTCCCTACACTGCCCAGCAGCCATACCACTGTGCTGGACTGATCACTTCTTAGTGGGCTTCAGTCTCAAAGCCCCCCGTCTTGCACATCCGAATAGTAACATCACTGCCAAACCTTCCAGGAACTGGAAAAATCTTGACATCACTAAATTTAATTTATTGCTGTCCACTAATGCTCCTACTTTCCATAATAATGTTGCCTTGGACCTGGTAGCGGTTCAAGATTGGTTTCAGTCGGCCCTGGATTCTTGCCTCCCAATCTCAGATAGGAAGTTCAATAGTCACCGCCCCGCCCCCTGGTTCTCCGACGAATTAAAGAAGGAGAACCCCAAATGTAAAAACTCGGACGCCGGTGGCGAAAGACTTATGCACCTGAAGCCAAAACTGCTTACCTCACTATTAAACGTGTTTATCATTACCATTGTACGGATGCACATGCTAACTATGTTTACACATCCATCCCTCAGGCCAATAACTGCCCTAAAATTTTATTCAACATGGTCAAAGATCTATCTTGCTTAGCTGCCATGCAACCACCTCCTAGCCTAAGTACCGCACAATACGAGAATCTTGCCCAATTTTTCCTAAAGAAAGTGGAAACTATTTAATCTGCTCTGGCTAGCACTGCCCTCACTTTTTTCCCCTCACCTACTGCGACCGTTGATCGTCCTGCCTCAGTGCCCAAAAACTGCACTGCCCAGATGCAAGTGATTACTCTTGACACCTGGCCGTCCATGGACACAGTAACACTCACACAATATCTCAGTTAAATAAAATCGGGATCCCTCTGTTACTACCATTGTGGTTTTACATCAAATTGAACCACCCTCACTAAGCAGATTCTTCAACTGCTTAACACATCCCTAACGAACGCCACTGTTCACCCAGATTGGAAACATGCCATGGTTGTCCCATTACTTTTAATAAAACTAATGCTGACCCTGCACTCCCTTCTAACTTTCGTCCAATTTCACTCCTTCGTGCCCTCTCAAAGATTCTTGAAAGACATATTATTTAGAACTTATCTCAGTTTATTGAAACCAATGGGCTCTTGCATCCTTCCCAGTCCGGCTTTAGGACTGGTTAGTTCACTGAGTCCACCCTCCTAGGGGTTACAGAAATGCTTCGACATAACATTGAAGTGGGCAAAACCATGGCCTTGGTATTGCTTGAACTGAGTGTGGCCTTCGATATGGTCTCTCATACCATACTCATAAAGGCCCTCCAATCCTCTGGTGCCACTGGGGCGGCCCTGAACTGGCTTAGCTCTTTTCTCGCTGCCCTCACCTTTCAGGTCTTTTCATTCACCTCCAAATCCAAGCCTCACTCCTCACCCGGTTCGATTCTCAGCCCCCTGTTATTCAACATTTACGTTAGACCGCTGGCAGTTATGGTTGAGGAATCTGGGTTGTTCCTTTTTTTTTATATACGCCAACGACACCCAGATCCTCTTCTCTCTCTCTCAGCTGGAAAAACCTTTGAGCCTTCTGCACTTAGATCAGGCCTCAGTAAAGTCGTGACCTGGATGAACGCCAACTTTTTAAAACTCAATGGCGATAAAACGGAGGTCTTGATCCTGGGCAAAAATTGAGGTCTCAGGGGCGCTCAACATTGGCCGCCAGAAATGGGTATGCTCCCACAACCCTCTACCCAAGCACCCAACCTTGGTTTCATTATCGACGACTCCCTCTCTATGCGGCAACAAGCCACCAAGGATGCTGCTTCCTGCTTCACCATTCTGAAATGGTTGAGGAAGATTGTGTGGATGCTCCCACTTCACGTCCAGCGTACTGTAATCCAAGCCCTTGTTACATCTAGGCTGGATTACGGGAACATCCTTTACTTGGGAGTTAACAAAGCGGTAACACGTAAATTGCAGCAAGTACAAAATTCTGTTGCTAGATTGCTTTGCCAAGTATCCAAAACTGCATCGACATCCGGGCTGATGGTAGATCTCCACTGGCTTCCAGTGGAGAAATGGGTCAAGTTCAAGGCCCTTACCTACATGTTCCGTATTAAGCATGCAAAGTCTCCCCGTTATTTGCAACATCTAGCATGTCCCTATGTTCCGTCTCGCACTCTCTGGTCTTCCACCCAAGAGAAATTCCAAGTCCCTAAAGTCAGACTTTCTCGCATGGGAGGGCACTCATTTGCCTACCTGGGCCCTGCCTTATGGAATGCTCTGCCATTGCCCCTCCGCATGCAACCAAACCTTCTCTTATTCCGTAGATCCCTCAAAACATGGCTTTCCAGCCAATAGGTTTCTCCACCCTCTGCTGTTCCTTCACGGCGCCAGGAAACCCTTGTGGGTAGCTGTGCACTGATATACAAATTAAAATAATTAAAATAAATAAATAAATAAGGATGTGTTAAAGGGTACCTTTGTTTTGCTTGCTATATATACCACGAGCCTCAAACTGTGGAGCAGCGTTTAGAATAGCTAACACCATGTCTTCTGTCTTCCAGGATGCAAGAGTTGTTCTCTACCATTATTGTCCTCATGATCGATGAACTCTATTGCTAACAGTTCTGTTGTTAATAGGTGCTTTAGTGCTGGAATAGCTGCCATACGGCTAAGGATGTTTCCTCTGTTTAAGTAGTTGTGTGTATATGAAATGTTGAGTTAACAATATCCGGTTGTTTAAATGTTGTATAGGGTCATTTATCCGTAGGTGGGATGCGGATGTTAGACTAGGTTACCAGGCTGCTCATTTGGTGCTTTACTTCTCTCTTTTTCATGTTGCAGGTTTATTTTTATACATACCTGGTCACTTGGTTCTCTGCCATGTTGGTAACCTCTTTGTAATGTGATTTCTTGTTCTCTAAGAGAGGGGTTTCATTGTCTAAATATATGCTGGTGATGCAAGAACTGGACTTTTATGAGTGCGACAAACCTTTTTTGTCTTTATAGCCACTGTCCGGCGAGGATTTGTCAAGCCATTACAGTATTTGTTCGATGTGTCCTGGTTTACTTTTATGTTACTCGTGGAGGGGCAGCGGACTTCTGTCTGAGGGCTTTGTTACTACTGCTTGAGTTTTATTTGGCAGGGACCCTCTAGTTAGAGACCTCTTGGTAACTGATTTTAAGCCCTTTTGGTCCTGGTGATTCTCCTGGTGATGATCCTAATGTCTCCAATGTCACTGATTAATTGGTGCAGTTATTCTCCCCTTCCTCTGTATTGCCTTGATGGGGTGTGGCGGCAATTAGTGACCGGTTCTTTTCCTCTTCTAATTTGTAAATTGGGTACATTTTATTTACCATTTGGTCGGTTCTCTTATTATTATGAGGTTTCTTTCCGGCCTTCCTAGCACGCTTTTTTCTGTCTTTTCGTTAGCGGTGAGAGAAGTTTATTTGAGTGTTCCGTCATGGTGTTTATATGCCAATCCTCTGAGCTTCGGTGCTTGTCATCCTGAATAACAGGTGATAGTGGGGGTGGTTGTGTAACATATGGCCGAGATACCCGCCACCCCCTCTCAACACAATCCCCAAGAATTGGGAAACCGGAAACAGTTCTTGAACTTTTGGAAGGCGGGAAGGGAGTCACCCTTCCCGGCCGTATTTATTAAAATATGAAACAAAAGAAAACATTAAAATAACAGTTTCATATAATGTACAATTTCATTTCCACATTACGATGTTGGCTAACCTGAACAGATCTCTAATACAAAGGTTCTCCTAGCCGAACTAACATCCTACAAAACATTTGACTTGAAATTGTACATCCTAACGTTAAGGGCCAACGGCAAGGTCGTAACCGGTGTCAGATCCCTAAACCAGAAATACCCCCCTCACTTGTGAGAGGGGCGACCGCACAGAGGCGTACCTCAAGTGCATTTACCAATTTCCCTTTGTACTTGACGGGGGCCCAAATAAACTCGACGCCATTTAACGCTCGTTCGAGGACTCGTGTGAGGTGTCTAAAAGGTAGCGTAAACCCCCTCCCGCACCCCACACAACTTACCCATCTGCCGTCGCAGATGTCCTGGCCCCGGGAAATTCCCCAGGAGGGGCCGTAGCCCCTCCTATCCAGGAAGGGGCCTTGACCACCTTTCCTTTCCTTCCGGCGGCCTCTCCTTAGACAGGACCGCCTCCCCATTGAGGGGCCAATTGGCCACCTCCCCCGCGCGCTCCCATCCGTAATGGGTGACGCCCCCTCATAGGGATCTTCCAATTACTGCTCACCGATCATGACCTTACCGCCCGACCAAAATAAATACGACAGTTCTACCTAAGTTACTAAGATCTCTAAAGCAAAACAGCATTTATTATCAAGCGTAAATACTGATCAATCCTTGTTCAAAATTACTTTATTAGCAAAACATACTGAAAATAATCAATCTTTATTGCATCGTTAAAAACTATCACGACAATCATCACAACCTGTAAGAAAGCAGAGAAAACCAAAGATACTATATCAACTGTATTTACAACGAATCGCTGTCCTCAGGGGCTGGTGGGTGGGTCAAAATAGCTCTTCGTTCCGTCTCGAGCTCACGTGCAGCGGGGAGGTGCAGCTTCAGAGCACAGGAACAAGAGGATGCTTTGTTGGCTTCCGCTCCTTTTATCCGTCTTCAGGGTGGGCGTGAACCTGCCCCCGCCTGCCTCCAAGGGCGTGGCCGGCCGTGTTGGTGTCTAGGCCAGCCCACTCTAGGGCGGGAAAAATGCGCGCCCCGGCTACGCCGCTTCGGGCATACCAGCCGAGACTCGCCTCCCGCCCAAGATGGCTTCCCGGGGGGATCGTGGTACTCGACCATACGTTCGGGGGGACCGATTGGTCGCCCCTTTCCATATGGCCGAGATACCCGCCACCCCCTCTCAACACAATCCCCAAGAATTGGGAAACCGGAAACAGTTCTTGAACTTTTGGAAGGCGGGAAGGGAGTCACCCTTCCCGGCCGTATTTATTAAAATATGAAACAAAAGAAAACATTAAAATAACAGTTTCATATAATGTACAATTTCATTTCCACATTACGATGTTGGCTAACCTTAACAGATCTCTAATACAAAGGTTCTCCTAGCCGAACTAACATCCTACAAAACATTTGACTTGAAATTGTACATCCTAACGTTAAGGGCCAACGGCAAGGTCGTAACCGGTGTCAGATCCCTAAACCAGAAATACCCCCCTCACTTGTGAGAGGGGCGACCGCACAGAGGCGTACCTCAAGTGCATTTACCAATTTCCCTTTGTACTTGACGGGGGCCCAAATAAACTCGACGCCATTTAACGGTCGTTCGAGGACTCGTGTGAGGTGTCTAAAAGGTAGCGTAAACCCCCTCCCGCACCCCACACAACTTACCCATCTGCCGTCGCAGATGTCCTGGCCCCGGGAAATTCCCCAGGAGGGGCCGTAGCCCCTCCTATCCGGGAAGGGGCCTTGACCACCTTTCCTTTCCTTCCGGCGGCCTCTCCTTAGACAGGACCGCCTCCCCATTGAGGGGCCAATTGGCCACCTCCCCCGCACGCTCCCATCCGTAATGGGTGACGCCCCCTCATAGGGATCTTCCAATTACTGCTCACCGATCATGACCTTACCGCCACAGGCCGGATAGTTGACCGGCTATCCGGACCCCCTACAAAACACTCCTACCTAAAGGTCATGCTGTAAACTCCTTAACCATGCTATGAAGTCTCCTATGAGTAATTCGTTCCCCACCCGGGACAAATGAACACCGTCCCCCAAATACATACTGTCCCTTTTAATACAACCATGCAAAACAGAATGCAGTGTACTTGAACGAAACAATCTACTCATTTTATTATTAATTTTCCTTACTGAATGATTCAGCGCAGAAACAGAAATAGCCCCCCGCCACACTTTCCGTGGGATCATATGGGACCATGCAATTGTGCACCCTGGAACTCTTCTCGCCAACCAACTTACCGTGGAAAGCATCGCCTCAAGAAGAAGTCGTCTACCAGTGGTCACCAAATCATTGCCCCCAAGATGTACTATGATTACAGACGGCGGTGACCTTGTCCGCCCTAACAAACCCTCGAAAAATGCTTGAAACTGGTCAATACAGAGCCCGCCCTTTCCGTAGAAGGACACACTGTACCCGTATTCCCTAGCCACGTGAATCATGTCACCTGCTTTGAATACGTCCGCGGCACGCCTCACGTATGAGTGGCCCACGACCCACACCTCCTTTTTTCACAGCCGGTAATGTCTGACCGCTGGCCCCCCGGTGTCGGGTCGACTGGACAGTCCGCCCCGCCTCGTAGGCTTGCGCAACTGAAAACCAAACAAAAACAAGAAGCGTGAGTACATCGTTACAGCTTCACAACATGTGCAACCGTACATACCTCTTATAACAGTTCGAGGACCAACGCCCCACACGTTTTATTTGATCAACATTCAGACCCCTGTTTGAAACTGATGTGTCTTGGGGTAAATTGAGGGAGAAATACTCAGAAATAAAACTCTTAACTTTAGACATGAAATCCGAATCAGAGAGAAGGAAAGTGTTAAATTTCCAACGAGTAAAAGAAGTGGTAGTGTGGGACAGGTCAAAAGTGGCATACACAGGTGCATGGTCCGAAAGAAAAATAGAACCAATTTCAGACGTCTGAATAGCAGGGAGGAGGGATTTACTAACCAGAATATAATCAATTCTGGACCTGGTATGGTGTACATTAGAGTAGAATGTATATTCGAGTGAATCAGGATTACATGTTTTCCACACGTCAGAAAGGGGACGGGAGGTAATTGCAGATTGGAAGGCTTTATGAGTCTTATCCGGCTGGAATTTGGATGAGGATAGTCTATCTGAGAATGGGTCCAACCATTGGTTAAGGTCACCAGCTATGACAACATTAGGGCAGTCAATAGATGATATGAGGATTTTAATATCATTCCAGAATTTAGGGTCAGGACGGACAGGACCATAGATATTGAGTAGCACCATAGTTTTGCTTTGTATAGACACTTTTGACATAACCCAACGACCCTCAGCATCCGATTGAGAGGATAAAATCTGAACATCGAGACCTTTACGGAATAAAATAGCAACCCCCCCTTTCTTATCAATCGCAGGAGAAAACACCACTTGACCCACCCAAGCCCTCTTGAGTTTCAGCGATTCGACATCTGAACAATGCGTTTCTTGGAGAAAAGCAATCTGAGCATTCAATTTGGATAAGTGAGACAATACCTTTTGACGCTTAACTGGGTTGCCAAGACCACGAACATTCCACGTTACGAAGTCAAAATAAAGCGGGGAAAATGTTGGCAAATTACCTTAAAATCAAATCTGAACGCAAATCGATTGGCTCTATTCTTAATGAAAACACTAATACGAAGGTCTCCTCTGATGAGGATATTGCACAGGTTTTCCATAATTATTATAAACTCTTATACACAGATGATACACTGCCTGGTGATGAAGATCTCTCTCGCTTCTTTGAAGGCCTTCCCCCTCCTCCATCACTTCCTACTGAATTTCAGCAATTAGAAACTGACATTACCCCTCAGGAAATACTTAAGGCTATTACCTCCCTTAAGAAAGCGAAAGCCCCTGGCCCAGATGGTCTCCCTATTGAATTTTATGCCAACTTGCATTCCATTTTTGTTCCTCACCTTCTACAACTTTTTAACTCCTTTATTGCAAATGCCAAAGCGTCGGGTTCATTTTTGGATGCCCTTATAATCATCATTCCCAAACCGGACAAGGACCATTCCCTTTGCAAAAACTATCGCCCCATATCCCTTATTAATTACGACTGTAAAATTTTTGCCAAAATCCTAGCTGCCCGGCTAGAATCCCTTATACCTCTGTTAATCACGACTGATCAAGTTGGCTTCGTAAAAGGTAGACTTGCTGCAGACAATGCCCGTGTTTTTACAAATATTATCTCCCACAGCAACCGTTTCAAGGCCCCTTTAGCTGCCCTTTCCCTTGACGCTGAGAAAGCGTTTGATCGAATTAATTGGAAATTCATGTTTAGGGCATTGCATTGGTTTGGGTTTGGCCCTCATTTCATTTCCTTGGTTAGACTCCTTTACTCTGCCCCCCGCGCCAGTGTTTTTGTTAACAATCAATTCTCTAAGTTTTTCCCTTTATCCAGAGGAACAAGACAAGGCTGTCCTCTCTCCCCTTTACTCTTTATTCTTTGCCTAGAGCCCTTCCTTATTAAAATCCGTTCTAATCCCCTCATTCAGGGATTCACACAATCCTCGATTGAGACGAAACTCTCGGCCTACGCCGATGATGTTCTGGTCTACATGGCTAACCCTGTCTCCTCCCTTCCCCCATTTTTGGAAGAAGTCCGCGTATATTCATCTGTTTCTGGTTATAAACTTAATCTCTCCAAAACGAAAGTCCTACCCCTTAACTCATCCTGTTACAATTATATGTTTGCTTCCACAGATTTTGCATGGTGTCCCTCCAAGATCAAATACCTGGGTATTTGGTTCTCCTCCACCCTGCGTGCCACACTCAAACTGACCTTTACCTCCCTTACTCAAAAAATTCAATCACTCCTTCAGACGTGGTCTCCTCTTTTCCTTTCATGGTGGGGTCGCTTAGACACTATCAAAATGATGATTTCCCCACATATTTTATACACTGTCTCCATGCTTCCTGTAAAGATCCCTAAATTGTATTTTAATAAGCTAAACTCCATCTGCTCTAAATTTTTGTGGAACAATAAACGTCCCCGCATTTCCCTACGAAAACTTATACGCCCTAAATCTGAAGGGGGGGTTCGCTTCCCTGACTTCCAATCATACCATACGGCCTTTTTACTGAAACAAGCCTTTTCATTGGCGTTTGATTTTACTGATGCTCCATTACCCAGATGGATTGTAGTTGAGAGATCTTTGTTAAAGGATTTCACTTTTCAACAATCCCTTTTTATGTCCAACTGCTCATTTTTGACGCATTACCCTGTGTTGAAATATTCCCATACACTGCTACACAATATTTTTTCAAAAGACTCGTCGCCCTTACAGATTTTTCTTTCATCCAGTATTTGGTACAACAAATATCTTAAATACAAGGGTAAATCTTTCTACTTCAAGTATTGGAAAGAAAAGGATATTATGTTTGTCTATCAATTCTTTTCTGATTCATCCATTATTTCATTTGATGAAATGCTAACTAAGTTTGATTTATCTGTACAACATCGTAATGAATTTGATATTATTACGAATGCCATTGTGTCTCACCTATCTACCCTACCTACGTTTGATACCCTTCCTTCCCTTACTCCTTCCACCCCTCTTTACCCGTTGTTTACTCAACAAATACCCAAAGCTGCTTTGATTTATAAAATGTTATTAGAGAATGTTGGTCCTAGACCTAAAACTGTTCATGAAGTTGCTTGGGAAACTGATTTCTCTTTTTCGTTATCTATTGATACTTGGAATCGATTATGGTCCAAACTGTTTAAGACTTCGGTTTCGGCCCGTATTACTCAATCACTTTTTTTCATTTACCATAGAGTTCTGTTTACCCCTGTAAGTATTACCAAATTCTCCCCTTCCTCCTCTCCCCTTTGTTGGTCCTGTTCATCTCACCCAGGCACACTTAAACACCTTTTATTTGATTGCCCACGAGTTCTCACCTTTTGGAAATCAGTTTGGAAATACTGTATGCGTATTTTTCATATTTCTGAACCATTTTCATCGCTGCATATTTTTCTAGGTTCTATATCTGATGTTTTGGACTTACACTCTTATAATGCAAAATTGTTTGACCTATTCATTGCAACTGCATACAAAGTAATCCTGTCATGCTGGAAGGATAACTCTAAACTGTCTGTGCAGACTTGGTGGAATTTTGTGTGTGATGAGCATAGAATTGCTATTGCTTCTTCTTCGTCTGTCACCTTAAAAATTAAGTCTGATCTTACTTGGCTACCTTTTTCCACCTTCTTATCCTCTTCTCCCCCCCCTTAACCCCCCTTCCCTCCTTTCTCTTTCTCTCCCCCTCTCTTTCTCTTTCCTTCTTTTTCTTTTTTCCTCTCTATACGGTTTTCTTCAATTACATGATTCTACTTTACCGTTTTTCTTTTTCTATTCTCAAAAAATGTATTTCATGATTATCTCCTATTGACTTTGTATTATCTTATGTTGTGATATTATGATGTATCATTTTTCTTATGCTTAATAAAAAACTTTATTAAACTGAAAAAACATTCAGACCCCTGGCTGTAGCTTCCGTAGCAGCCCCTATCCAAAAGGAATGGGTCCCAAAATCGCCAGGGTTCAAGCCCGCGGCAGAAATCGACATCGCAAGCACCCGCTGAAACTGAAACCTCGTCAGTGGGGTGGCGTCAGCGTGTCTTAACAAGGTCCCCCCCCATGCTGCCACCCTCTGCGCTAAATATGCTTCTACGCACCCAACAGGGCACATGGCAGACCCGGGGATCCTCTGGATGATTACACAGTCCCCGATTGCATCCTGATCGGATTTGGACTTTACAAACGAGACCGTCATTGTCTCCTCTCTGACCTGAATGTGTTCCCGGCACAGTCCCCCCATCGTATCCTGCTTGTTCTTTGCCACTAATTCGCTTACCCGCATAGCCCCATGGAATGCTAATGCAAATGCGGCTCGGAACAACACTGCTTCGTACTGGGATGAACATGTTACCGGTAGCACGGATAATAACAGGGCCAACCTATCCAAACCTATCGGGTGCCTATCGTCTACTCTGCGACCCTCAAGGCGTTGCCACCCACGTAGCGCTTTCTGCACAACGAAAGACGCTGTCGGGTCCTGAATCCCATGAGCCCTTGCCATGAAGGAAATGGCGGCCCGATGCCTCTGGGCCGTGGCCACTGACTTGCCTGCGTGACGTAAAGAGAGCAGGAATCTTACTACAGACTCTTCCAGACCCCAAAGCCCCCTCCCGGCAGTACCCAAAAAGGCCCAATAGGAACGGAACGCCCCTTCATATGCCTTCCTCGTCCTGGGTGCTAAACTCTCTCCCACGAGGTCTTGTAGTTCGGGGCACCGAGAGACCAGAGAGCTTCGGGAAAGGGTGCCGCCACCGGGTCCGCTGTGGGCAGAAAATCCCAGAAGGCCTGCATACGGAAACGAGAGAGCGCATCAGCCGCTTGGTTCATCACCCCCGGCACGTGCCGCGCCCTAAACAGTACATTTAGTTGCATGCACAACAACACAATTTCCTTGAGTAGTCTCAGAATCAATTTGCAACGTGCTGCCTGACTATTGATACACTCAACCATGGTCATGTTATCAGACCAGAAAACCACAGAGTGACCCCTAAACCCTTCTGGCCATGTTTTCAAGGCCACCAGAATAGGGAACAGTTCGAGAAAAGCAATGTTACTCGTTAACCCGCACTCATGCCACCATGACGGCCATTTTTGAGCCGACCATTGTGTACCCAATATGGCGCCAAAACCCACACTCCCCGCCGAGTCTGTCCATAGCCCCAACTCCTCGGAGGACACTGCTGGTTTATTCCAGACAATTCGACCATTGAAATCCGCCAGGAATGCAATCCAAATGCGCATGTCCTGGCGAACCTCCGCCGAGAGTCTCGTACGATGATGTCCTTCCTTCAAGCCGACCATGGCCTGTGCAATCGAGCGGGAAAAGGGGCGTGCCATCGGCATTACTCTTAGGGCAAAATTCAACTGGCCTACCACCTGTTGCAATTGATGTAAGTTCACTTTCGTTGCACGAATACATGTCTCAAGGGATAACCTGAATTTTAACACCTTTTCCTTAGGTAAACGAAAACAACCTTCCACTGAGTCGAGCTCGATCCCCAGAAACTCGATTAAGGTCGAGGGACCAACCGTCTTACCTGGCGCCAATGGCACACCAAATTGATTCATTAGGACACAAAATTCATGTAAAGCCTGTCCACACTCAGAATCCCCGGCTGCCCCCAGAAACAGAAAGTCATCGAGATAGTGCATAACATGTTGAAAACCTGTCTTCCTCGTGAATACCCACTGCAGAAAACAACTGAATTTCTCGAAATAGGCACATGAAATCGAGCATCCCATTGGCATACATCTATCCATGTAATAACGACCCTGAAATTGAAAACCAAGGAGACGCTGATCGTCTGGGTGTACCGGGAGCAACCGGAACGCTGACTCGATGTCCGATTTGGCCATCAGCGTCCCGGGCCCCAGGCGATTCAACATGGCAACGGCCTCATCGAAAGATGCGTACCGCACCGAACATACTTCCGGGTCTATCGCGTCATTCACGGAAAGACCATGTGGGGCTGACAAATTGTGTATCAGCCGAAACTCACCCGGGTCCTTCTTGGGAACCACCCCTAGAGGAGAACACACAAAATTAGCAACTGGTGGCAAATCGAATGGACCGGCGACACGACCTCGAGTCACCTCTTTCCCAATCTTTACCTGCACCACCGCCGTGTGCTGTAAGACCGACATTTGATTTTTACAGTCCGGTACCCCCTGAAAATCCCCCACCGGGATGCGGAAACCATATGAAAACCCGTTCCGCAACACCCCAGCGGAAGCATAATCTGGGTATTCGCTGAGCCAAGGAATCATTGCCATGGTATCAATCGGGGTCGGTAAAGGCGCCCCTCGGACTATATTAGACCTGTTTGGCGCCTCCCTTACCACCGTTATCACCCGTTTTGGCTCTGCACATGGACTCAGGATGGGATGGCTGCCCGCATCCCCCACACTCATGTCTGAATTTGCATGACCCCTGGGGCCTGGTACATTTGCCCCTGTTAAAATTCCAACAAATCCCCCTTTTACCTGTGTTGCCACTCGGCTTTGTGTGGGACTCGTGACCTGTACCCGTCCGAAAGGGCGTCCCAGAGTTTTGGCGGGAAGATTCCCCCCCCGTTACTCCCTACTAATGGCACCTTCAACATCCCTGTACTCTCCATTTTTTGCCAAGACACAGAGTCGTAACAGTCCCAGGACAACAACGGGTTGTGTTCCTTAGCTTTTCTAAACAAATTATCATAGCAGAACCACTGATTGCCCCCATATGCCACAGAATACTCCATAATACGTGACTGATAAATGGGTAACTCGGTCAACAACTCAGGTCTGCGCTCCCCCATGATGGAAGTAAAAATTCCCCACGCTCTGCCCCAAGTACCAATGGTCTCCTCAACCTTGAAGGCGGCCATTTTAGCGCGCCAAACACTCAGATGCATGAGCTCCTTTTGACTCTTTACATGCTCGATCTCGTAATGGTCGGTAAGCAATGAAAACATGTTTACATATTTATCCGCCCAAATCAATTCCTTGACTTCTAGTGGGACGTGCTGGGCAATCTTCTCCTTCCGAGAAGGTGCAGAGTCCCCCCCCGCAATCGGCAATGGCCGCTTACCTGAAGTAGACCCCACGCTTGTCGCCGAACTTGGGCCTGCTGTACTTCCAACCGCTGGGACCTGCGGGGGAACAGGAAATGGAGTCTTCGCAGCCTCCCTAGATTCCCGCAGTTGCCTCATCACTGCCCGGGCGTCGTCAGCCGTGGCGCCCTCGCTATCGTTTCCCAACCACGCTGCCAATTGCGCCGCTAACTCGGGGGGCATATCCTCCCTGTTCGCAGGGGTGACCACCACAGGGATTGGGTTCCCCTCCTTTGGCGCCGGGGTTGGCTCCTCTCGTAGCGCTTCTGGCACCGGGGTCTCGCCCCCAAGTGCTCCCCTTCTGGGCCTCTTGCTCTTTCCACCGGGAATTGTTCCCTGTAAAGGCCGTTTCGGTCCTCCCTCCCCATCCTTAGCCTCAACCTTTCTCTTCAGATCGGCTATCTCCTTCATGAGCATGCGGAGCATCTCCTCGGTACCGACCCGCTTTCCGACCTTCTTGGGCATTCTTAGACGGGATATCTGTAAGACAAAAAGAGGGATTACAACGCTCAAAATTGCTCTTCGTTCCGTCTCGAGCTCACGTGCAGCGGGGAGGTGCAGCTTCAGAGCACAGGAACAAGAGGATGCTTTGTTGGCTTCCGCTCCTTTTATCCGTCTTCAGGGTGGGCGTGAACCTGCCCCCGCCTGCCTCCAAGGGCGTGGCCGGCCGTGTTGGTGTCTAGGCCAGCCCACTCTAGGGCGGGAAAAAGGCGCGCCCCGGCTACGCCGCTTCGGGCATACCAGCCGAGACTCGCCTCCCGCCCAAGATGGCTTCCCGGGGGGATCGTGGTACTCGACCATACGTTCGGGGGGACCGATTGGTCGCCCCTTTCCAGAAGCATTGTTGTTTAGTCCTGGTGAAGTTTGCAATTCATCAGTTGCTGGGAAGCTAAGGAATTTGACTTTTTTCCCATTTAGTATGTCAGTTGCTATTGACCTGTGTGGTACTGGTAGCTGGACTGGCTGCTAACATTAATTTAAAATATCTGTTTGGTTGGTAGTTCACTTAGTTTTTCCACTATTTGGCAACATGCACAGTTGGTTACTGAATCCGTAAAGGGTATGTTGTTCTTGGCAATTATTAGACCAATTAGTGAGTCTAGTTTGATGTTTATACTGTAGATGTAATCTGCTATGATATTCATTAGATTGATTTGAATATCAAGTTTGTCAGACTGCATACTGAGGACAGTGACTAAAGTTTGCGAGGATTTCATTAAAGAAGTCTGCAGATTTGAAAGAAGTTTCAGTTTTCCGTCAGCTTCATTGGATACATTATTCCTTCCCATTGAATGTAGGGTATTGGTCACAGGCCTCTGTTTATTTTGGTCCGATGTGAATCCAGAAGATTTGGGCGGGCTGTCCATGGTACTAGTATATGGAGTTGCACTTTTCTGAATGCTGAACGTTATTAGGTCTCACATAGCATTGGAGTGCAATGTGTTGAATGGGAGACATGCAGTATGCACTATAATCGGGGGAAGCACCGCCCACTGTCCAGTCATATTTTTGATTGGCTTCAATCATAAATTCTGCATTGTGATTGGTTTTTGGCTTGTTAGTCCTGCCTCCTGATGGCCATGTTGTCATTTTTGTTCTTCCGAGGCTCTCAGCCCCTTTACTTTAAAAACAGTTTTGTTCCCCTGCTTCTCCCCGTTCCCTCCCACAGTCTGCAAATTCTTGGACCACAACCGTCAGTTGTCGACGTGTGCTATAGACCTACCTGCGTGGGGGGTTGCCCGGTCCCTGAAAGTTTGAGATTAAAGGAGCTCTCTGAGGAACAATCACCATTGCTGTATGGTCTCCAAAATGCTTTATGATATATTTGAGTGTGTGAAGTAGCCACTATTCTCCAAGACCATTGAGTGTGGCACATCACTCGTGGCCCTGTACGAGCACCACGTCCATATGCATAGAGTGTCAAGCTGCTAGTGACTGCTGGTGTGAAGTTCACTTGCCTGGTCTGGTTTTATTCTAGGGTCTTCGATTCTCCTACTGCCAATAAGTTGTTTACATTTCTTACTAGCCCTGCCTCATAAAATTTTAGCACGTAGTCGCGTAGCCTGCATCAGCACACACAAGGCATTTACATGGCATAAACAAGACCTATGAAACAAACTCAGCAGTCAGGGCTTTCGGCTCTCCCTCGATGCCACTGCTGTCATGTTTACATAAACATGTCCACGGATTCTGTATGCACCTATCCGTTAACATTTCCACGCTGACATGCTTTTATTTTCAAATCTGTTACTGAGCTTGATACTTTGGACAAGCCGTTCCCTGACGGACTGAGAGTCTACAAAAGATAACAGTTACCCAGCAGACTCAAACAAACTGAGCTCCTGAGCCCCTGCTACCCATACCTGCCCTCCGGAGCCCAGTGCAGGTAGCTGGGAAGATCTGGCTGCAGTCTGCTACATTCCCTTTTCTCTGAAATCTGCAGTAGTGTAGGCTTGCTGCTTGTTGCCCCATGCAGTAAATAAAAGGTGCACTGCAGGGTTAGCTGCACGTGCTTCCTGAGAGCTGCCATGCAGACTCTACCCCTCACAGCTCAGGTCCTGCTGTGGCCGGAGCTTCCTAACATCCACCATGTGCACTCCAGCAGAGAGTACTCACACCTGGCCTTTGAGCTCCAATTCAGCTTCATACCAGGCGCTGCCCCTCCCAGCACTTGTTCTGTAATAATAATAATAATAAATTCTTTATTCGGTTTTTATCATTGTAAAACCATAAAAGCAACAGTAAGAATTGTAACACAGTACATTAGTAAAATTTCCGAAAAAGAAATAAATTCATTCAATATTAAAGATTATTCGTATGTCTGATAATGCATTTTAAAAAATGTAGTACATGATAACAGGTGCGCTCAGAATCTAGCATCTGTAGGGATTGCATAGCCGGACGACATTGTCTGAAACCCCAAGACTTTAGCAGTGGGAATAATCAAATTTTTCTATGGGGCTGAAAATATTTACAAAACAGTATCGTGTGCATACACGTCTGTGGAGAGTTATTGTGACATGGACAATAAGGCAGGTTTGGATCCAAGAGTTCTTTTTTGGGAAGGCCACTAGTCTATGGAAAAGGTTGAGTCTGAATCTAGTCAGGAGCATCTTATCGTATGTGCTGATTTCCAGTGTGAGATAGGGCTGAATTTGTGGAGTGAGCTGTACCATATTTGCATGTTGTACAGATTATTTAGTTGAAAGCGGAGTAATTCTAAGAGTCTCTAGATGGTTCATGGCTTTCTGCTTCAGCTCTTTCTTAGTTATCTCAGTTAAAGTTGCAGGAGTAAGATAGTATCTTTCCAGGCCCAGGTCTGTGAAGAAGTGCCTGACATAGGTGAGCCAGGCTATTTTGTGCGCACGATCCAGTGCCATTGAGTCCTCTAGGATGTTTTTAATCAGCATGTTCTTGTCCGATAACCAAATGCGTCTCCAGAGTAACAATGGCTGAACTTTTATCAAATCCTCCATGTAGGGGATTCCCAGTTCCGCGTGACATGCGTAGATGGAAGAACACTTTGGGGCAGATAGAAGAAATCTCATAAACGAGTTCTCAGCTATTTGGAGAGAGCCAACATCAGCGTGTCCCCATACACCGGCCCCATATAGAGCAATGGCTTGACATTTTGCGGTGTAAATTTTTAGCAACTCAACTGGTGGTCTCCTTCCGAGTCTTTGTGAAAAGTTCATCAAAGCAACGATAGCTCTCTTAAAAAGGTGTCTCCTGGACTCAATGGCTGCTTTCCAATTTAGTCTTTTGTCTATCATTATGCCCAGATAAGGGTACTGGGGAGTCCTCTCAAGTTTTTGTTCATTTAGGTGGATGTTCTTTGTGCGTTTTCGCCCTCCACCAGCCACCATGACAAAAGTTTTTTTGACATTTATGTGCAGGTCTAAAGCGCTCATAAATTCAGCATATTTGTTCAGGGATTTCTGAAGTTCTATTGGTGTGCGGGCCAGGATAACTGCGTCATCCGCGTAGAGCAGTGCGGGGATCAGGCGTTGTCTTAGTCTTGGCAGGTCCTGCCCCCCCCTCAACATCTTCTCCTCTAGCCCGTTAGTGTACAGGGAGAAGAGGAAGGGGGCAAGGACGCACCCCTGCCTGACTCCTCGCTCTACTCGAAATGACGCAGTAAGCTCTCCCTTTGTCCCGTAGCGCACTCTTGCAGAAGCTTCCGCATATAGTTCTCTTAAAAAATCCAGGAGTGGAGGATCCACCCCCATATTTCTCAAAAGGGTCCATAGCTTTGCGTGGGATACGCAATCGAAAGCAGAGGACAAGTCCACGTATACCATGTACATTGTCCCCTGCTTTGCGTGAATGTACTTGGACACGATTATGCTTAGGTTGAGGGCCTGTTCTACGGTTCCAAAACCTTCTCTGAACCCGAATTGTAAGTCCGATAGGATCTTTCTTTCGTCTGCCCATTGCTGGAGTTGTTCTAGGACTATTCTACCAATTACTTTTCCTAGAGAATCTAATAAAGAAATGGGACGGTAGCATTTGACATCTTGGCGGTCCCCCTTTTTAAAAATAGGCACCATGATGGAGTTGGACCAAGACTCCATCAATCCCAATTTCGCTGCCGCAATGCATACTCTTGTCAGTATGGGGGCCCAGAGATCCGGAAGATGTTTAAAAAGATCTACAGGCACCCCATCTGGTCCTGGCGCTTTTCCCCCTTTGCTTAAGTTTAGTGCCTGCACTACATCGAGTATATCAAATTGTAGGCTGATTGGAAAGTCGACGGGAGGAAGGGAATGATACAATTCTTCTGTTGGGGATGTTAGTTTAAAAATGTGAGAAAAATGGTTTACCCAGGTTTCCTCTTCTATTGCCACGTCGATCTGGGGTCTGTTGGAATCGGATAGAAAGGGGGTTTTTACTATTCGCCAGAAGGACTCACTGTTTCTTGTAAGTGTGCTTTTGTGTAGGTCGTCCCATAGAGCCTGTTTCAGCTCTTGTTTCCTAGGTTTCCTAACCTTTTTGTACTGGAGCCTTAAGTGCTGGATCAGTTGTTGATCTCTTTTCGATTGTCTAAGAGTCTCTTTTAACTTGGTTTGCGAAACGGTGCAATCGTGATTAAACCAGCCTGATGATTTTGTGTTATTTTGATTGTTTTTTCTAGTCAACATTACTTTTATTTTGTCCAAGATGATCTTAAAATTTTCGAGAATAGTATTATCATCTGTTTCCAGGTCTAGACATTTTATTATATTAGGATATAATGTCTTTATTAGGTTGTTGGTTAGTTGGATGGGGTCTATCTTTCCCCATTTTAACGTGAATCCATTTATTCTGCCCAATTCGAGTCGATTTTGGGATAGAGTGTGTGCGATTATTGTTGTATGCGTTAATTGATTTAGGAGGTCTAAATCCAATCTAAGCGCAGAATGATCGCTTAGAGTGTTTGCCATTAGTGTGAAGTCCCTAATTAGATGCCTCAGCCCATCCATCGAAAGAATGTTGTCAACGGTGGTCTCGTGCCCCCTCCCTAGGTATGTTGGTTCTAATGCATTGTTAACAGGGTTTTTCTTATTTACTATTGATAATTCAAGGTCTGTAAGAAGATTGTTCATTGCTTCCCCTGTTCCATCATGGTGAAAGTGCACGAGAGGGTTATCATACTCGTCCACTAACCCGCAATTCTGATTGCTCAAGCGTGGGCAGGGGTGTAGGTTAAAGTCCCCTCCCCATAATAGATGGACAGTGGCTTTTTTTTTGTACAGTTGTCTATATTTGGCAATTTTTTCCTGAATTATCGAAAGGGTGTTAATGAGATGGTCCTCCTCTAAATTATTATAAAAGTTTATTAGGATAACAATGGCTTCTTTTCCTACTGAAAGGAAAATAATTGGAAATTTGGCGTGAATTCTGTTTTTAATAACTTCAGGCTTGGAGTTGTATTCGCTATATATGTAACCAAGCCCCCCTTAGGCCTGCCCGCACTACTTGGGAGGGCTGGGGAGAAAAATGTTTTATAACCCACTATATGCAGCTCTTTCGTAGCCCATGTTTCTTGTAGGCATATTATCTTGCCTTCTTCAAGAAAATGGGCAGCTGAGCCGTCCTCTATTTTGGGGCGGAGACCCACAATATTCCAGAAAATAACGGACAGGGGTTGTGTCCTATTCTCTTGAACTGCGGTCGTCCTCGTGCGAGATCTAGGGGTGAGATAAGTTGTTCATGAGCGGGAGTTTCGGGTGATGGTCAATCGACCATTTCTAGGCCGCTGAACCGATTCATGGTCGGTATACCCGACCAATTTTCCCAGTGTGGTATTTCTCTATAGATAGGTCTGTATGGTCGCTGCGGTGGTGCACCCCATTGCTCCCATTCTCTTCCTCTGTTACGGGGTCCCACGATCTGCCATGGACCCTCCTGTTGCTGATAATTGGGGTCTACTGGCCACCAAGGGGTCTCATGTTCATTTTGTCGCTGGGCCATTTTTGGTCTAGGGATGGTAAATTCCCAGGGCTGTGGGACTGCTTTGCTCCAAATATTGTCAAATTCATTAAAGTGGCTGTTGTGGTTTTTCTTAGGGTAGAAGAAGGAAAGACACTTTGTGTCAATCCCACCACTTGTATTGTGTTGTTCCCAGGAGCATATGTACTCGACAACTCTTGGATCCTCGAAAGTGATCACAATGCAGTCTCCCTGTATTACTTTTTTGGTATGTCCCACCCATGGGGTCCTGCATACCGTTGCTATCCTACTTGACCAGTTGGGGGGAGTAGGTCGATTTGTGTTTAGCCAGTATTGGAATTTATTTTTTAAGGACCAATTAGGCTCTATGGTCTCCCCCGTTAGTTCTGGTACCCCAGTCATCACAACCACGAATGGTGATGCTTCAGGTGGCAGATTCGTATAGAGTCTGCCCTCATGAGTTCCTCTCGTGGTTCCTTTGTTCACTTGTTCTGTAGTTTTCACAGCTTACCACCGTGCTGTCATCTCTTCTACAGGAGTTGTGTTAACAGTAAAAATGAATGATTGGATTGTTAATGGGTTCGGAAGCTAGGAATCGTCTTTTTCTTAATACAGATTGGAACTATTATAAACGCACTAGATTTAAGGTGCTAGCCGCTGCCTTTAAAGTCTAGAAGGCAATAAAAAATTACTATAAAATTGAAAAGACCTCCTTATGTACTCCATTGACCGCCCCGATCCTTCACCCCAGTATATGTTGGGATAGGACAGTGGTGAGTTGGCGTACAAAAGGCTTAATCACAGTTGGGGATTTATATACAGGGGACAGCTTAAAGTCATTTAGTCAGTTAAAGGAGCAATATCAACCCCCAACCGTGAGTACCTAATGAAAACTAATATAAGCATGGTACTTAACCCTCTTATTGAGGCTAATAAGAAAGGTGCACGGATTGGAGTACTCTATAATTTAATGATAGAGGCTATGCCTAACGACTTAGATGTACAAGTGAGCAAATGGGAGAGCAGGTTAGGAAGTCAAGCAATTCCGCTTGAGAGGTCAATTGAACTAGCTGGACAAATACTTATGTCTGCTGACCTTGTAACGCAACATTATAAAACTTTGTTTTATCTGTATCGTACTCCAGACAAAATTTCAAAGTGGGGTGGAGATCCAGAAGGAAAATGTTTCAGACGCGGCGCCCATCAGGCGGATGTAATGCATATCTTTGGCACGTGTGTAAAACTAGGGGAGTTGTTTGGACATGTAAATAAGTTCCTATCCGAGATTTTGAACACTCCTTTCCAGCTGTCAATAATGCAGATTTTGTTGGGTATAGACACGGGGGGTGCCCGGCCTGAGTCCACGGATAACACTGGCTATTTGATATTCGTAGCAATGGCGGTTTTAAGACTCTGCATTGCCTCTTGTTGGTTACAAACTGACCCCCCCTCATTTGAAGCATGGCGAACTCGATTTTTATTTACTTATAATATGGAATATAATCTGTATGCTATTAAGGGAAAGTGGAAAAAGGCACTGGGGCAGCAAATATGGGGACCGGTCCGAGCATATATGCAGGCAGAAGACTGATAAATCCTGATATTCTCTGTATCTCGCTTAGCACTCACAATTGTTTTTCCCAGCGGACTGTTATTAAATGCTGTAGTACCTGTTCTACTTTATAAGAAACAAAACATCTGATTTATTGAAAGTCTGTTTTGCTGTCGATTAATGCCTAGACTTGGCTTATGTACATGCCTTTCTCTTCTGTTTCTTCTTTTATCCTTACTGTTTCTTTTTTGTTTTTCCTCTTGAAAAGAATATTTAGTATACTGCTCTTGTAACTCCACAACAGTGTGATGAGCTATATGCTGTATTTTGTATCTTTGATCTCTACCTTAAAATAAAATTAAAATAAAAATTAAAAAAAATGAATGATAACCAACGTAAAGTATATATCATGTATATGTGTGCGCCCATGTGTCACATTTGTGTAAACAGGGTGGGAGGACAGTGGATGTAGGGAAACAGGATTTATCATTCTATTCCAGATATATTTTCTGGGTTTTCATCTAGCAGCAGAATGCATGCTGGGACTCTTTTCACATAATATGCATGAACTTACAATGTACTTATGCAAGGAAGGGTATGCTCAGACGTGAGTCCCGTGCTCTCCACACCACTGGAGTCAAGCTATCCTGACTGAAGACGGCTGATAGCCAAAGACCTGTCCTAGGATGCTTGATTCTGGTCCACGGAAATGCTAGGCCAGATTATTGTTTTAGGTTTCTGAGGCGCCAGTCAGAATATCACACTGATGTAGCAAGGTCAGTATTTGGCGAACGGTGCTATAAGGTAAAGGGAACCACAACTCCCTCTAAGTTAGGCAAGGGCCTGTACATAAGCAAAGAAACTCCCTAGCACACGTCAAATATCAAGTTCTTTTCAGTTTTTCAAAATTATGCATTCATCATTCTTGCATTCAGAAATGACTCTCGTTCGTGTAATCCGGTTGTCTCTTGTGAAGTTTATTCTTGGACTCTCACAGCCAACACATGTTTCGTCATATTGGGAATGTAACCCACGACTTTCTCAAGGCTGCATAGGTAAAAGAAAAGAACATACAATATTGTTTTAGGACCTAATACAAAGTCCCATTGTTAATTAATCACACTGTTAACCATTAGTTATTGTCTAAGTTGTTTTGTTGTTAAGCATTCGTGCATCAAAGTAACTCAAGAGGTGGTTAGTCAGTTCACTTCGTGCTTTGAAACAATTTTTATAAAGATATATATATTCATATTTGCTAAATCATTTAACACATAATGTACCTCTGTAATAAGTAGGTCTATGGACTCATAGTAGCACGGAGAGACCATCGAGCGGTATAGACATATACGTGATTGGTGCTAGTGCTCAAAACGCTTTCGTGTTTGGAGGTGATATAGTTAACTTGGGAACTCGTAACCATGGGTAAATGTGAAAGAGGGATATATATTGAGTGACGTTACATGCACAATATCTGGTGAATGTGATTCAAATTCCCTGAAAATACCTCTTTCTGTGCTGAAGCGGTCGTATCTGTAAATATGGTGAAATTTTTCAAAAAGATCATCACTATAAATATACTTATGCTTAATGTATATTCATCTCATTGTTAGTGTAACTTGTCTCGTTACTTACCTATTTTGCAGTGATAATTCCAACCCCCAGAGGGTTTCTGTTGGGGACGTTCTCTGTGCCTCAATTCGATTTAAAAAAGAAGTTAAGGTGTGTTGCTTCTTAGCTCTGTTCAATCATATGGAGGGCTGTAGAGGTAAGGCATGATTCCTAATTATTATAAGATGTTATATTGCTATGGAAAAGCTAGTTTCGAAAAATCATGTGCCTCGACATTACTTAGTACCTCGCTAGTAGTGGTTTCAGGTAAGATCTACTACGAGGTGATGTGCGTGCATATATGGAAATACCATATCTCATATTTAAAAATAAAGATAATAATGAAGTTGCAAATATTTGCCATGACCTTTGTTCCTACCCGCATAGCTCTCTGAAGCCAGAAATGGGCTATGGTACACCAGCGATAGAGTTGTATTACAGTCCTAGCGCTTGGTAATGTCTGCCTCGAGATATGGCGTAACAGGATTGATATTTGCTTACTAATCCAAACGAGCTACATTCTGTTAATACTATCATATGGCAGGTCAATGTGACATATTATTTAATTATGTGCGTAAATGCCAAAAAATTCTCGTATTCGAGAAAATGTTATACTACGGATCTGGATCAGATCTAAAGGTTCTGGTAAATGTGCATCGATGCTATAGTCATGCCTACCTTTCGCCATTCGACTGGTATATTCATACGTCCCCGGTCCTTCAGTAAGACTCCGGTACAACAGTATTTTTACAGAGTACTATTTTATATTTCCCGGCACTTGTGTCAGTTCCCGTTTGTGTTACGGGCTCATCGCGAATTCTCGCGAGAGCCACGTGAAGATTGTGAGCATCATCCCGCATAATCGATCGTTGTGGCGGCCATCTTAGAAAGTCTATTTGGAAATTTTGACATATTGTACTTTACTGTTTCAAGTAAAGCAGCTTGTTTGCTAAGTGTATTCTCCGTAGAAAAACTATTTACAAGTGAATACCTGTTAATATTAAAGCCAGATATTGGCCTATTGTTGTTTTTGATGAAAGAGACCTAAATCTCGTCTGGGGTTAATTGCGAGATATCGCGAAGTATTGCGAGAGGCTTATACTCCCAGTAGGGTATGTAACAGCCATGGCCATATTAGAATGTCTATTGGACGTTCTGATGTTAATGTTTTTACTAAATCTTGTACATTCGGCCAGTCCCGAAAATTCCATTGTTTACATCAGCCAGAGTAAAATTACATATACAATATTCATAAACTAGCTATCTCTTAAAGAATCAATAATTATGTACAGAGTCGAGAATATCGCTACCCTGCTATATTGGAATGCCATTGAAACGTTCTGTCATATTGATGTTAATTTCTACGTTAAAAGTCAACCTATTGGGAACAATAATACTTCTCATAAAGGCCAGAATACTCATATATATATAATAATAATAATATAATCATATTGTGGGTTATTTTAGTGCATAGAGATTCTGTGAATAATACTCAGTGTCAAGAGAACCTTAAATTGGCAAATGATGTATTTCTGGTTGTGTCCCAGTGCTACGTGATATACGTGATTAGTTGTCAGTACCGTTACAAGATTTAGTAAAAACATTAACATCAGAACGTCCAATAGGCATTCTAATATGGCCATGGCTGTTACATACCCTACTGGGAGTATAAGCCTCTCGCAATACTTCGCGATGTCTCGCAATTAACCCCAGATGTGATTTAGGTATCTTTCGTCAAAAACAACAATAGGCCAATATCTGGCTTTAAAATTAACAGGTATTCACTTGTAAATAGTTTCTCTGTGGAGAATAAACTTCGCAAACAAGCTGCTTTACTTGAAACAGTAAAGTACAATATGTCAAAATTTCCAAATAGACTTTCTAAGATGGCCGCCACAACGATCCATTATGCGGGATGATGCTCACAATCTTCACATGGCTCTCGCAAGAATTCGTGATGAGCCCATAACACAAACGGGAACTGACACAAGTGCCGGGAAATATAAAATAGTACTCCGCAAATATACTGTTGAACCGGAGTCTTACTGAAGGACCGGGGACGTATGAATATACCAGTCGAATGGCAAAAGGTAGGCGTGACTATAGCTTCGATGCGCGTTTACCAGACCCTTTAGATCTGACCCAGATCCGTAGTATAACACTTTCTCGAATACGAGAATTTATTGGCATTTACACACATAATTAAATAATATGTCACATTGACCTGCCATACGATAGTATTAACAGAATGTAGCTCGTTTGGATTAGTAAGCACATATCAATCCTGTTACGCCATATCTCGAGGCAGACATTACCAAGCGCGAGGACTATAATACAACTCTATCACTGGTGTACCATAGCCGGTTTCTGGCTTCAGAGAGCTATGCGGGTAGGAACAAAGGTACTGGCAAATATTTGCAACTTCATTATTATCTTTATTTTTAAATATGAGATATGATATTTCCAAATATGCACGCACAGCACCTCGTAGTAGGTATTACCGGAAACCACTACTAGCGAGGTACTAAGTAATGTCGAGGCACAGGATTTTTAGAAAACTAGCTTTTCCATCGCAATATAATATCTTATAATAATTAGGAATCGTGCCTTACATCTACAGCCCTCCATATGAATGCACAGAGATAAGAAGCAACACACCTTGACTTCTTTTCTGAATCCAATTGTGACGCCGAGAACGTCCCCAACAGAATCCCACTGCGGGTTGGAATTATCACCGCAAAATAAGTAAGTAACGAGATAAGTTACACTAACAATGCGATGAATATACATTAAGCATAAGTATATTTATAGTGATGGTCTTTTTGAAAAATATCATCATATTTACTGATACGACCGCTTCACCACAGAAAGAGGTATTTTCAGGGAATTTGAATCACCTTCACCAGATATTGTGCATGTAACCTCACATCAATATATATGCCTCTTTCACATTTACTCATGGTTACAAGTTCCCAAGTTAACTATATCATCTCCAAACACGAAAGCGTTTTGAGCACTAGCACCAATCACGTATATGTCTATACCACACGTTGGTCTTTCCGTCTTACTATGAGTTCATAGACCTACTGATTACAGAGGTACATTATATGTTAAATGATTTAGCAAATATGAATATATATATCTTTACAAAAATTGTTTCAAAGCACAAAGTGAACTGACTAACCACCACTTGAGATACTTTGATGCACGGCATGAATGCTTAACAGCAAAACAACTTGGACAATAACTAATGGTTAACAGTGTGATTAATTAACACTGTGTCAATGGGACTTTGTATTAGGTCCTAAAACAATATTGTATTTTCTTTTCTTTTACCTATGCAGCCTTGAGAAAGTCGTGGGTTACATTCCCAATACGACGAAATACATGTTGGCTGTGAGAGTCCAAGAATAAACTTCACAAGAGACAACCGGATTATACAAACAAGAGTCATTTCTGAATGCAAGAATAATGAATGCATAATTTAGAAAAACTGAAAAGAACTTGATATTTACCGTGTGCTGGGGAGTTTCTTTGCTTCTGGTCCAGGGAAGACATGGCTTGGCAGTTCGGGCTGGACTGTTCCCATGAGGCACAGGGTCAAGGCTGATTTGCATATGGCCATGTCTGAACTAGGGTGTTGTGGAGTGCAAGAAAACAATGGATTTAGGCCCAGATCTCTGTACTTGGGTGAATGTATGACATTGTTCTGCATTCTGTTCATCAGTTGTTGTTTTTGCAACTTACAATGTACTTACCAAGGGATTTAATTAAGTTGAAAAAACTGGGGAGGGGGGGTGTCTCTCAAAGTGGTGTGGCCAATGTAATTAAGGGTGTGGATTAAAAACACATAAGCAAAAAACCTGTGCTTAGTGTGCCTCCCGATTTGTATTTTGCTGTTTGTCATTGCATCCATATTTACATAATGTTGGACCAATGCCAAAATTCGATCCTGAAACTTCAACCTGGCTCCCCAGCGCCAAAGTTGGCAGCTCTGGCCACTATGCTACACCCTCACATTCAACTCTCCGCACCATCTCAATAGTCTGTAATTTTAGACAGTTGTATATAGCGCAAACTATTGGAGCGCTTTACACAGGCACCAGTTACCTTTGCAAAGACACATTCTCACTGGGTATTTATCCGAGTTTAAATTTTTTTTTAATGAGGCCTCTTAAATAAAGAAAGCGGCTGAAAGTCTCCTTGCACAAACATTCATTTGGTTCTTAGCTGCTCAGTACCCTGCTTTCCTTGTACTTATCCCAACTGCACCTGAAGTACATTTTAAAGTGTCCGGAAGCTTCATTTAGCCACAAGGTGCTTTATAAATGTAACCAAGTAGCGAGGAAGCCAAGTGCAAGTTTTTATTTATTTGTAAAATTCTCTATTACAAAGGGCTTTGGCATTAGTGGCAGAGTTGCCGGCACTTCGGCAACTAGTCGTAGTTTCTCATTAAAAAAGAAATAGAACAACATATTTTCTTCTGATGTTTTTTCGTGTTTTTTTGCGAAGACGCCATTTGTTATTCGGAATGATAAGTCCACTAACATATAAGGTCCCAAAGGCAAGACTGATGCATTGCAAATGCTTGTTTATTATGTTAATTATTACTTGTTAGCTGAGCTTGTAGCATTATTATTTGATTGCTCGGCTGAGCTGTCAATTTCTCTTATTGATTGTTGACAGTCTACCATTTGAGGTGTCAGTTTGTTTGCGCCTGGATTCTTGACAATAATTCCTATGGCCTATGATGGATCAGTGTTGTTTGTTATCGGGGGTTGCTTCTTGCTATCATTGTCAGATTTGTTCTCCTTTTTAGTCAGATGAAACTTAATTGTTTTGTTTTTGTTAATATTTGCTATATTTATTCAGTCATTTGTTGGCCCCTCGTGCGAGCATGATATTTCTACTATTGATTGTTGTAGTACCTCCAGTTTGGATGTCACTTGATTACTGGATTCACCTGGATTCTTGGTAGTAAGTCCTAATGCCTGCATTATATCTATTTAATTTGTTATTGAGAGGGACTCCATTCAACGATCACTAGGATTTTCTATGTTGTGATTGACTTCTTGAGTGTTGTTTTTCACTAACTGCTGTCTTGGAGTGGAGTAGTCATTCGGTTTTACTGCATTATAAATGGCTTCCAATCTATTATCTGTCACTGGATCGAACCTGGACATGGAATGAGTTGCAGTGCTCATGTGGACTTGATCTTGTATGACTTGCTTCGCATTGCAGCAGCTATTTCACTTTATGGCCTCTGATTGTAAGTCAGCTTCCATGGAATGTGAACTTCTGGTGCTGCTAGAAGCTGTATCCTTTATCGTTGTTATTGAAGTACCCCGCAATGTCCTTCAAGTCTTCATCTCGTGTAGAGGCTGATTTATGCAGCGTCAGTGGTTTGGGAAGTCCTACGAGTTTGTCTGGCGTTGACTAAATAACTGCTGATGGATCGTTTATAAAACATAAATTTCTCTTTGGGATTTGATCAAAAGATGGAATAGGTTGGTGATATTAGTGTTTCTCCAGGATTTCAAGATGATTTTGGAAAACCTTCCATAGAGGACCTGACGCCTTTTAGTTTTTGCTTCAGCTTTTGTTTTTTGTTGTTGATTGTAGGGGGTTGCTTCCTGGTCCTGCCTGATCTCATTTTCTTGCTGTTATGTGGTTTGAGGTGGTGGTTAGATAGAAGTAGTCAAACGGCATTTGTGATACCCGGCTGCTCTTGTCGCCTCTCCTTTTTTCCTCTCTCCTGCCTTGTCTTCTGCTTTGTCTGTCCAGTAGGTTTTGCTGCCTTGCCTGTTCTGTAGGTTTAGCTGTCTACTATGACCAAAGGTGCAAGGACATGAGGGCTACACAAGGGGTCTTCCACCAGTGATAACTAGTCGCTCAGGGTCCCAGAGGTGCGTGAAATATTAATCGCTCTGCTTTCATGAGGGTAGTTGATGGTTATGTTTAGCCACCAGCGGACCACACTATCATGTGCTTGCTCTAATCGTGCAGCAGTGGACACCGGAATCTGGACAGTGATGGCACTTGTACTGCTTGTGCTGCTTGTTGGCAAGAGGAAGGAGAGAGCCTTGGGGCCTAAGGGACCGGGCAAGCGGGGAACCATAGGTGGAACAGCTAGCCGCACCAAACTTAGCTGAGCCTGTGGTAAATTTAATTACCTGGTACTGAATTTCTATGCGGTAAAGTCAATAAGAATAACTCATAATAAATAAGAGGCAAAATCCGTGATATTTGAGGTTTCTCAAAGTGGGTTTTATTCCTTAAAAAGGAATTGGGTTATTAGCATATTGGCTCGAGCCAAGGTGGCATACCGTTCCGTCACCACGC
This sequence comes from Lissotriton vulgaris, assembly GCF_964263255.1. Lineage (NCBI taxonomy): Eukaryota > Metazoa > Chordata > Amphibia > Caudata > Salamandridae > Lissotriton > Lissotriton vulgaris. The sequence goes on along the minus strand of NC_141687.1, from coordinate 445,852,826 downwards.
AGGTTCTGGAAGGGACAGACTGACAGAGTCAATGGTAATAGCGGATATACAAGTATGCGACAAGTATGCGACAATACATTATTGACAGGCATTCATATATATAGTCAATGCATTACAGTAAAAGCATATGCAGGAGGCGTAACAGCTGAGAAGAGAGATAAGAATGCATGTACGTAATACAGAAAGGCGTTACAATAGGCGTGCATGAAGGCGTGAACAAGAACGTCATTTATCATGATGTCACAAGTAGGCGGATCCATGAGTGAATCCGGCAGTGTCAGCAGAAATATATGGCAGAGATGCGCGCGCAGCAGTATGACGTGTAATGTACGTGTAACTTGAGGGGTGAAGGGGGACTTGACATTTAGCCCTACATGAGGAGACAGAAGTCTGGAGTGTCAGATCAACCTAATCCCAAATCATATCTAATATCCCATGTTTTAGGAACAGTATTATCTGGAAGGAAAAGGTCTCTCGGACAAGAGGCTATTCTATACTGATTATGAGTGCGTGTATGAGAGTCTACGTGTCTGCATGAGATGCGAGGGGTGCGAGGGAGGGCATGGGCCTACCATAGAAACAGAGCCATGAATTACTTGCACAGAGACAGTGATGGCCGAGCCCTTTACTCTGCAGCTGGAAGGATGTTCACGTGAACCACTAGACAGGAATGTATTTTCGAGGAGTGAAACAGATAATTCGAAGGTTGAATACAGTCTTGGCAGGCAACAGGCTGAGCCAAGCACCGTTAGCCGTGCAGAAAGTAAGGCAGAGGTCACCAGTACAGATGCAGGCTCAGGTTTGAGATTCAGAGTCAGAAGGCAGAAAAAGGCTCGATGGCAGAGTCCAGGGCCTACTTCACCAGAACTGAAAAATGTGTAAAGTACACTACACAAAGACGTTGGCATGGCATATTTAGGAACGGACTATTTGACCCATTCATGGTGGGTCTGAAAGAGGACATGTTAACGTTGGACGCAAATATATTTGCGTCTTCATAGCTTGAAGTGGAGGGAACACACATGTACTTGTAGCGTGTACACGGAGTCGGTGGGGTCTAAGATAGGGGACACAATTGATCATAAAATTTATATTACCTCATTCCCTCCTTGTCCCCTACGGACCCTTCATGATATATCGATCTGCATGAACCGATCAATCTGTTCATGTAACATCATTTGCTCTTCTTTCTTCTTTTGGCGGTTTGAATGGGAATTTGAATTCGGAATACATGATGTGGCACACAGGCCGCAAATCGCCGGTCCACATTGTAAACACAGGCAACAACTGAATACTATGAGAAGGCCAATGCCTAGGAAGGATAGGATCTTCCATCCCCAAGCGGTCAACGTTGTCCAGAACCAACCGGACCAAGTCCAGGTGCCTGGATTCTGATGTATCAGACTTGCAATTTTATGAAGACGTGTTATGGCTTCATATACCGTTGGCGCGTTTTCTGGAATGAAAACACAGCAACTTGACCCGATGACCTTACAGGCTCCACCCCTATCAGCTAGGATGACGTCAATGACGAGACGATTTTGAAGAACAACAACCCGCATCGCGGACTGTTCCTCTGTTAAGTTACCTAGAGCGGAAGTAGTTTCATTCACTACTGCTTCGAGGGTTCTAGTTAATCTACGTATCAGTTTACTATTAGTAACAGTACCTAAGTAGGGGAAGAAACCTTTATTGAAGTCGGTGTATTGTTCCCATGCCGTTTCAGTGTAGTCGACGATCGGGAGATCTCTTCTAAGTCTGCTGTTTACTAGATTGGTATTTCTGTGATAAGCAGGAGGAGCTAGGAAAACAGGTGGCAGAAGGAATGCAATGTAACAGGTACCATCCCAATCTGGAGGCAAACGTATGTATGCGGTATGGCCACAGACAAAGTAGGAATGACGGGTAGCTCTAAATGTGGATTTGCCTTGATCACTGAAGTCGATCACAGTAGTACATTCACTATGACCTAAGTGTATGGAACCATTCTTTCTGATACATAATTCACCTTTGACTGGTAACACTGACATGGCAGGTAAGACTGGTGCAGTTTCGGATTCAACAGTCAGAATCATGAGGTTAATTGTGTAATTACCTAATCCATATACTTCATTTTCTAGATCCGTTCCTGTTCTAGTGGGAAGTCCCTTCTTGTCGGGGTAGCAGACTTTAAGTAAAACTAAGTTCAGGTTTCCCCAAACCCAATTCCCATCGTAAACAGCAATGTCAGAATCTAGGGAATTAATCAATCTAAACCATGCCCCACAGGAGCCATTGTGAGTGAACGGATATGGAAAGAGGGGCAGAACTCCCTTGTATCTCTGGTAGGGAGGGAGTCGGCCACATATCCAACAGTTTGTAGCATTGTTAGTCTGATGGGAGTGATGTAACATACTAATGAATGTGTTGTTGCGCAGCGCAAGTCTATAGGACAATTCATGGGGAGGTAATTCGCTAAAAGAATGTTCGGCAGTAACATTGTAAGCAGATTGTGCACGCTTGAAAATAGGGTAGTACATGTGTAATAATATACTGACAGCAATAATAAGAAGGCTTAGAAAAAACATAATCAACAACGTCACTATACAGTGACTACGAAGTGATTTACAATATGCACGTTTCTTGAGTTGTCTCTGTCTATCTCTCTCTCTATCTCGGTCTAGGGGATACATGTCAGAAACTAATTTAACCGATTCACCTAGGGGAGGACTTAAACAATTAAACTGTCTGACTTGCTAGACCGTAACTTTAGTCTATATTCTTCAGAGGCGGTTTTCTCAACCAGGGGGAGTTTTGAGTCAGTTTGTGGAGGAGGGCAGGGCTTAGAATCCAAGTCCGAAGGAAGTCCGTGGAATTTTTTTATGTGGCTCGAGTGCAGCCAACCTTTTCTGCCCTCCAACTTAACAGCCGTCCTTGTCGTCAGAAGAACCAACTTCGGGGTCTGCCAGCGGGGCTCCAGTGGACTTTTCCGGTCAAAATTCCGCACGAACACAAAATCACCAGGGACCACTTCATGGGGCTTCACCTCGGTGTTGTCGGGAAAGGCTGCAGCTACCTGTGAACGACAAGATTGTAGTGCAGACATCAAGGAGGCAAGGTAATCTGTCAGCATAATACAGTCAACATCTGTTATTTTACGGGGTATAGGCGTCCCCCACATATTCGGTGGCCTACCAAAGACCACTTCATACGGGGATAGCCCGGTTCGAGAGTGCGCAACCATCCTCATATAGAAAAGGGCAACTGGCAAGGCTACTATCCAATCAACGCCTTTCTCTCTACATATTTTTGAAAGTCGGATTTTTAGCGTCTGATTATGGCGCTCCACGAGACCTGCCGCCTCGGGATGCCGGACACAGTGGAACCTCCACTGATACCCTAACAGAAGTGTAATGTGTTTTACAAGCTCGGATGAGAATGGTTGACCGTTATCTGAGTACACGATACGGGGCAAACCATACCGTGGGAAGAATTCACGAACCAGCTGCTTGGCAGTGGTCGGAGCAGTGTAATCTGGGACTGGGTATGCTTCTGTCCATCGGGAAAGTGCACATACGACTACGAGGACATACTTGAATCCTCGACAACGTTCCATCTGGATATAATCCATCTGGAGGACTTCAAAAGGGTGATCGGGAGGCTGAAATCCACCTTTCTCTACAGGAATGCTTTTACCTGGATTGAACTGACAACAAATCATGCAAGTACGCACTTTTTGTTTCGCTGCTGCCCTTAAGTTCTTATTGGACCATATGTGTTGAATGCTGTCTAGCATTGCTTTCTCTCCTAGATGTGCTGGGCTATGTATAGTGTTAATGATGACTTGAACCATAGAATCGGGGAGAAACCATGTAGATTTTCCCTTCGTCATCCATCCCTGATCTGTTTGGATCCCTCCTAGTTCAGTCCACTTCTTTATTTCATCTGGTGTGGCATGTGTCTGTATGTCAATTACAACATGTGCGGGATCCTTGACTGTCATGCAGTGTGATGGTGTTGGAACTATTGTCTTTGTCGAGTCAGTTACATGAATTCGATTCTGGGCAGTTTGCTTAGCTGTTCGGTCTGCCAGGTCGTTACCCTGGGAGATCGTATCGGTAACCTTTGTATGTGCCTTACACTTCATAATAGATATCGCAGTTGGTAGATGTATTGCATTTAACAGGGCTTGAATGAGGGGACCGTGTTGAATGTTGGCACCGTGAGAAGTTAAGTAACCTCTCTCTCGCCAGAGGACTCCAAAGTCGTGAACGACTCCGAATGCATAACGTGAATCAGTGTATATGTTAACTCTCTCATCTTTGGCTTGAATACAGGCTTGTGTCAGAGCGATAAGCTCCGCTGCTTGAGCTGACAGTGTGTCGATACAGTTGGTTTCAATAACATCAGTGTCTGTCGTGACTGCGTAGGCTGCCACTAATTCACCTGTACCTGTTCTCATACATGAACCATCCACATAAAGTGTCAGGTCTGGGTCTGGTAATGGGACATCTGTCAAGTCTTGTCTGGGTTTCGTTGTAATAGTAATGACTTCAATACAATCATGCTTCAGTGGGTCTACACCGCTTAATGGCAAAAGTGTGGCAGGATTCAATGTGCTGCAGCGTCTGATTTCTATATGTGGTTGAAACAATGTCAATTCATAACCTGTCAGTCTTGCTATGGTCAAGTGTTGGGTTTGTGTACGATTTAAAAGAACTTCCACGGAATGTGGAACTTGTACTGTCAATTGATGTCCTAATACTATGGAATCACTCTGTCTGATTGCTAAAGCTGTCGCTGCAACTGATTTCAAACATGCAGGTAAAGCTTGGGCTACTGGATCTAATGTGCTAGAAAAGTAAGCACACGGTTTGTGTGAACCTGCTTGTTCCTGAGTGAGGACTGATAATGCAGTACCTTCACGTTCTGTGACAAAAAGTGTAAAAGGCTTACTGTAACATGGTGTTGCTAAAACAGGTGCTTGGCATAGGGCTTTCTTTAAGTCTTCAAAAGCTTGTGTATGTTCCTGAGTCCAAAGGAGGACAGTCGATGTCGCTGCCTCCTGAGTTGTCAATTGAATGAGTGGCTTTGCTAGAAATGCATATTGGGGGATCCATTGTCTGCAGTATGAAGTGAGGCCTATAAAAGCCCGCACCTCCTTTTGCGTTTTCGGTGGTGACATGTTTACAATTAACTGGATGCGATCTGGAGTGAGCTGTCTCCCCACTTTGGACAGCAAGTGACCCAGGTACACAACTTGCTGAACACAGAATTGTAGCTTCGAAGGGGATACCTTGTGCCCCTTGTCAGCCAGAAAATTTAAAACCGTCAGTGATGCTTTTTCACATTCGGGTTCGCTTCGGGCGGTGATCAGCAGATCATCGACATACTGAAGTAGGGCGGTGTTAACGGGCATGTGGATACTGTCGAGTTGTCTTTTCAGTGCTTGGCTATAGATGCTGGGGCTTTCTGTGAATCCTTGAGGTGCGCGTGAAAATTTGAAACTTCGTCCATTTAAACTGAATCCGAACAAGTATTGGCTTTCTGGATCAATTGGGACGCTAAAGAAGGCGTTCTTGAGGTCAATTACAGTAAAGAACGTTGCTTCTGAATCAATAGCTGTCAGTAATGAAGAGATATCTGGAACCACTGGGTACTGTGGTACAATGCATTTATTCAATTCGCGTAGATCAATAACTAATCGATAAACAGGTGGTGCATTTGGCTCAGTACGTTTAAGAACTGGAATAATAGGAGAATTACATACATTGGAGTCGGTTTCTACGACCACTCCTTGTGCGATGAGCTCGTCAATGATTCTCAGTAAAGCCACTACAGCATCTGGAGGTAACTTGTATTGTCGAATTTGTGGTAATACCACTCCTGCTTTGAGTGTGACTCGATATGGTGTAATGTGCATATAACCTACATCAGTGGGGCCTTGCGCCCACAAGTGTGCAGGTACATTCTGTAACCGGGGATCCATGTCTCTTAATACATAATGGCCTTTAAAATCTCGTAAGAATAATCGTACTCCTTCCGGAGAACAGCATATAATAGCTCCTAGAGCCTTCAATGTTTTTATTCCTAATAAATTTTCTGGACATGATTTCGTAAGCAATAGATCTGTAGTTCGTGTCAAAGGACCAACTGCCAGAGGAAGTGGCTGTGATACTTCATTAATAATAGGCTTTCCTGAAAATCCAAGGGAAACATTCTGTGAGCCTGAGAGGGGTGCCCCTGGAACCTCATTGTGACTGATTGTGGTCCTGCTTGCCCCTGTATCAATTAAAAACTTTCTGTCTTTCCCTAACACCTGACTGTGTACAGAAGGACCCTCTTGATCTACAGGTACTTCAATAAGAGGCAAGCCAAATTCCCTCTCTAGGCTGTTTTATGTGTATCGCTGATAATCGGGGTAGTCATTTTGTGCATACTGGTACATCTGTTGTGTCGTGTTCTGTGTTGCAGTAATAGGCTGTTGCTGTGGCACTGCTACAGTCTGTTGTGAAACTGGCATAGGCGGAATATGTTGTATATTCTGTGGTACTGGTTGTTGGGCCTGATCTTGTCTAGGTGCACGCGGTCTCTCCTTGGTCTTACCCGTGGAGATATTGTGTTTCAGAACTGCACAATCGTTTACATAATGACCTGGCTGTTTACAGTAGTTACATGTCCCTTTTACAGGAGCCGTCGAATTACTGGGCTGGGTCGCACCCTTTTTGTGACCGTCAGCAGGAACTGACTGGGCAACTAACATTTTCATTTTCGTGTCTTTCATACGTCTTTGTTCATGTTCTTGTTCTTCTCTGATTCTATTCTGGTGATACTGTAACATTTGTAACATTTGTGAAGGGGTGTTAGCTTGCCAAGTACTTTCGACTTTTAATACTCTGTTCTTTACTTGGGGCAGTGAGTTCTCGACTAATTTCGTTACAAAAAGGTGTGGATATGATTCGCTACTCGGTTTCAGGCCGCTGTTAATACCAAAACATTTTTCAAATCGGGAATAAAAATCACTAGTGTCTTCATCGGCTTTCTGTTTACAGGCTGAGATTTCACCCCAATCTTCCTTTTTCGTACTTAATAAACGTGGCAATACTTGCACTAACAATCCTGGTAATTCTTTAACCTTATCTCCAAGCCCTAGGCCTGGAACTCTAGTATTTTCTTCGTTTTCTAATGCGGTCCAATCAATCTTTGCATTTCCCACTTCCCATTCTTTTTCTTTAAGTTTCTCATAGATACCAGGAGGCAGTAGTACTTTCAATATTTTCATAAGGTCGGGATAAGTATAATCACCCATGAGTAACATGTCTTTTATTTCACGGTGAAAACCTGCAGGATCTTTATCATGGCTAGGTACTAGTTTTTTCATTTCCAATAACTCTATTTTAGTTATAGGGGTGTACACGAACACACGTCTAAGTGTATGGTCGGCATTCTGAACTGGGTGCACTTCTCGTAACGGATTCTGTCTATCCATGTAATACATTTTTCTTTCCATGGAGTGTGTTGAATCAGACTGTGGACATAGAAAGGCACTATATCTGTGTCGCTGTTCTAGAATTATTTTAATCAGATCGGTACCTAGACCTCTCCATTTATTCATTAGTAGTTCTGTTAATATATCATGCAGGGGGCCTGGATCGGAATGTTGACTTCTATACAATAGAAGTAGGTGTTGTATCATGTATGTACCAGCTAAACGCTGTTCGCTTGGTGTCATGTTCAAAAACATTCGCGGTTTTGGGATGCATTTCAATCGGGAGCATAGGAGGTGATAGATCTTTTAGTACTTCCGCAGTGGCCTTAGGTAAACCTTCGGCCAGGAGAGGATACATACCATTCCTAAGGGTGTTTAGTTGTCTGTCTACTTGTTCTATTTTTACTCGGATACCTTCCTCAACTAATACGTTTTCTTGGGCCTTGTCTGAATCCTCTTTCCTTTTGTCTTCTTTTCTAAGTGCTTTTTCTGTACGCCTATGCGATTCTTTACGCCATAATTCGATGGCATCCTTCTGTGACTGTCTAGCTTTCTTTTTCCGCAATGCTTCTTCTACTCTTATGATGCAATCTGCATCCCATGTCCCTGCAGCGGGCCATCTCTGGTTCTCTGCTAGATCTTTAGTGTAGTCCACCCATAAATCGAGAAATAGAACGGCATCTAGACCGTGCTTGTGGTACATAAAGTACCCTGGAGTATCCCTAGGTGGAATGGGAACGGCTTCCTCGAGTATCCCTTTTCTAGTTTTTATCTGTCTTAATTTGGAGAATAACGGCATTTTAAAAATCTGGCTACTTGGTTCTTACTCGGATATGAACACAATGGACACAATAATCACAATAATGAAGATCGAACAATCACTCATACCACGACATTTTGAGACACATTAAAACATTTTGAAACGAACAACAATAATCAGAATAAAACTCGCTAACTGCATAGTACTAGATACACTGCTCAACAGTGCAGACTTGATATACTGCTAAACAGTACAGATACACTGTCTAAAACAGTGCAGACCAGGTCTGTGTACCCAAACCTGTCTTGACCGGCAAAGACTAATGTGCACGTCTAGATGCGTCCCTAGCAACGGTACTCACCGGGAAGCACGGAAACAGAAGGCCTCGGAAACTCTGGACTGAACTCGACTGGATTCGGACTGGACTCGGACTCGACTCGTGACGCAGATACTTCGGAACTTCGGAACCTGGTGGGCCTCCGTATACCTCGGATCTTGCTCTCTCAGCTAGGCTCTGGTCGGGATCCTCCGCACTCCTTACCGCCTCGTCTGGGTGTCGATCGCAGCCTCAGTCACCTCCGTTGGCCTGAGGGAGATACAGGAAATCCTGCGGGTACGCGTAGTTTCCGTCCGGCTGTGGCAGGGGGCTAGGCCTGCAAAGCACCTCCGGCGGGTGAGATGGGGGAGGGGTCCCTATTCGGGCGCCAATTATGTGGTAAATTTAATTACCTGGTACTGAATTTCTATGCGGTAAAGTCAATAAGAATAACTCATAATAAATAAGAGGCAAAATCCGTGATATTTGAGGTTTCTCAAAGTGGGTTTTATTCCTTAAAAAGGAATTGGGTTATTAGCATATTGGCTCGAGCCAAGGTGGCATACCGTTCCGTCACCACGCAGGTTCGGGAAGGGACAGACTGACAGAGTCAATGGTAATAGCGGATATACAAGTATGCGACAAGTATGCGACAATACATTATTGACAGGCATTCATATATATAGTCAATGCATTACAGTAAAAGCATATGCAGGAGGCGTAACAGCTGAGAAGAGAGATAAGAATGCATGTACGTAATACAGAAAGGCGTTACAATAGGCGTGCATGAAGGCGTGAACAAGAACGTCATTTATCATGATGTCACAAGTAGGCGGATCCATGAGTGAATCCGGCAGTGTCAGCAGAAATATATGGCAGAGATGCGCGCGCAGCAGTATGACGTGTAATGTACGTGTAACTTGAGGGGTGAAGGGGGACTTGACATTTAGCCCTACATGAGGAGACAGAAGTCTGGAGTGTCAGATCAACCTAATCCCAAATCATATCTAATATCCCATGTTTTAGGAACAGTATTATCTGGAAGGAAAAGGTCTCTCGGACAAGAGGCTATTCTATACTGATTATGAGTGCGTGTATGAGAGTCTACGTGTCTGCATGAGATGCGAGGGGTGCGAGGGAGGGCATGGGCCTACCATAGAAACAGAGCCATGAATTACTTGCACAGAGACAGTGATGGCCGAGCCCTTTACTCTGCAGCTGGAAGGATGTTGACGTGAACCACTAGACAGGAATGTATTTTCGAGGAGTGAAACAGATAATTCGAAGGTTGAATACAGTCTTGGCAGGCAACAGGCTGAGCCAAGCACCGTTAGCCGTGCAGAAAGTAAGGCAGAGGTCACCAGTACAGATGCAGGCTCAGGTTTGAGATTCAGAGTCAGAAGGCAGAAAAAGGCTCGATGGCAGAGTCCAGGGCCTACTTCACCAGAACTGAAAAATGTGTAAAGTACACTACACAAAGACGTTGGCATGGCATATTTAGGAACGGACTATTTGACCCATTCATGGTGGGTCTGAAAGAGGACATGTTAACGTTGGACGCAAATATATTTGCGTCTTCATAGCTTGAAGTGGAGGGAACACACATGTACTTGTAGCGTGTACACGGAGTCGGTGGGGTCTAAGATAGGGGACACAATTGATCATAAAATTTATATTACCTCAAGCCGCTTCTGCTGCTCTCTGGGTTCACACTCAATGACCGCCAGCTAATGGCAGTTGTGCTCACTCCCCACCAGGCTGCATCTTGCACCCTGCTCCTTCCCCTGCTCCTCACTACTGTACTGTACTGCTCGTGTACTACCAGTGCCACTGTGATGCTCGATCTGCGTTCTTTGCTTGCTCAGGTCAAGCCTCTCGGGCCGCATGGCTCAGGCGGGTGAGGTGTTTCTCCCAGAGTGTTATGGTAAGTGAGACGGTGAGAGATGATTGGGGACAGGGGACTCCACATGAGGGGGGCAGCAATGGTTCTACTACTACTTGCTCAAGCCCCTGCTCTATCCCTGCTTAATCCCTGCGCAACCACGGCAACCCCGCATATGTTGGGGTCCGTGGGGGTCCTGCAGGAGAGAGGGACTGGTGCCAAAACAGCTCGTGTCCTTTGTGTCTCTTGTCTATTTGCGTGTCAGGAGCAGGGTCTCCCACTGACAGGAACTAACAGGCGACCAAAAGGAATCAGCAGGAGTCAGCTGGAGTAGGCTGGAGATCCACTGCCATGGGCATGACAGTAAGCCCCCTTCCTCCTCCCCCTTCCTCCTCACCTCCTTTTGTGCTCGAAATCCGGAGCGGACATCAGAAGAGTTCTGTGGCGGGAGCAGTGGGAGTGGACGTGGGGGATAGGCGATACAACAAACCCTCTTCACCTTAGTCTTTGTTTGCCTCATCACATCTCAGCATCTCAGCACCACTCTGCGTCTCTCATCTCTGCATGCTCTCGCTTTCAGCACTCTGCACTGTGCCACTGCGAGAAAGAGCATTTCCTTGTCCAAAGTTCAGTTGCAGCACTGGCTGTGCCACCCACATGAGTAGCCCTGTAAATGTAACTCATACCTACCACTGTAGAGTCTGCACGTGCAGTTGTGAACTGCCATGTTGTCCTGGCAAGTGCACCCACTTGCCAGGCACAAACCTTCCCTTTCCTTACATGTAATGCACCCCTAAGGTTGGCCCACTGTACCCTCATGGGCAGGGTGCAGTGTATGTGAAAGGTAGGACATGTACTAGTGTGTGTGACCTGTCCTGATTGTGAAATTCAGTGTATTTTAGTTTTTCACTGTTGAAAGACTATCTGTCCCATAGGCTTAACATTTGAGGTGCACTGTAAGATGTTTACATGAGTAACTTGCAATAGGGACAAGATCGGAAAATTAAGTATAGACTCTCTGAAGTCAGAATGCATTAACACATCTTTAAAGGTGAAGGTGGTTTTTAAATCCTGTGTTTGAAAAGGCCACTTTTAAAAAGTAGGCAATTTCTTACTTTACCATTCTTTGTGCCTCTGGCTGTTTGTGGATTCAGCATCTGGTGTGTGAATGAAAGGAGCTGAGATGTGTATTCACTCTAGACAGTCGCTGAAGGGGGTTGAGGTGTGCCCTGCCTAGCCTGGGTGACTCAGCGCAGAGCTAAATAGACCTGTTCTGCACTTGGTGGGAGGAGTGCTACTTACACCTGAATAGGCAGGGTCTCCTTTTGCACAATGCTGTCTCCGCCCCTGGGGTCATGCTGCACCAGTAATTGCAAAACTGGTTGAGAGTGGGTTAAGAGGCCCTTGCTTCAAAGACATCAAAGACATTTTGGGGTATAAGTATGGGGCCTAAAATCCCAGTAAATAAAATCATCCCTGCAATTCAAGAGGACCCTTTAACAAGGAGAAGAGCTGGAGAAATTGAGGAAAAGGACTGCCCATTGCTGTGTGCTGTGAAGTGTTGGCCTGCAGTTCCTGTTTCTACCAAGGAAAGGAGAAGTACTTTGCTTTGTGCTGTGTATCCTGTTGAAAGGATATCTTCATGGGCTTGTGTGTGCTGGCCTCCTGTTGTTGGAAGACTCAGGGACATCAAAGTCTTCCTCCTGGTTTTTCACTTTATTTGGGAATGCCTGGTGATTTACATGATGGACATTCCTGGTGCTTGACCTGATCTGGCTTTCCGGTGTCACTCTAATTTCCCCTGTGCAGCTGAGGGTATTTGGGGACTGATCTTTATAATCACTGGGTGCCTGCAATGGTTCTAAAGCGTGTGTGTGGTGGACACTTCCATCCCTGTTTGAGAATGCACAGTGGGGCCCTGTGAGTGTTGGAAACCAGTAACGGGTGCTGTGTCCTGCAGCTGGTTTTCTACAGTAGCCCCTGGGGAGCGCTGAGTCCTGTAGCCGGTTTTGCGCTACAACACGTGTGGAACGTTTCCTGCCAGAGGCCAATTCTGTGCACCAAAACTAAATGCTGCTCCTAACAGCTGAGCGAGCACCGCAGGAGCAACAGGCGTGCCTGGCAACCAGCCACCAGAGTCGGGGAAGCAGCAGGAAGAGCCTCCAATTGGCAAAGCCCTGCCCCAAGGCAACCGGAAGAAGCACGAGCCCCACCGCCAACTGGCAGTCGGCCTTCACTGCAGAGGTGGCATCTAAGGGACTCGCCGCCTCTGGGCATTCCCTCAGGCCTCAAGACCAGCGTGTCAGCCCAATGCTGGATGAAGCAAGCCTCATGCCTGTGTTGCAGAGAGGGGTTCTCTGTGCGACATAGGCGTAACACTTGGGAGCTTGACTTTCCTTTAGGCACTACTGTGGAGAAGCAGCTGTTACAATACAGTAGCACTGTGTGTTCACAGGCAGCTGCACTCCAGTTTGCGACACAGGCGGACCCAGTAAGGCCTCCCCGCAGGAAGAGTTTGTGTATTCCCCCCTTAATGTGCACATGCCAGGAGACATTGTTTTACTGGAGTCTAGGATGAACCTCAACGGAGGTACACGTTCCTCATTTGAAAGCAGGAGGTCACAATCGCATCAGTCGCACCCTGATGTTATGAGTTATGTGTTTCCCCCCTCATGTGTGCTATGTCTATATGGCCATAGTAGGGGATGAGGTCCCCATGACGTATTGGAGTTACAATCTGTGCCTTGCCTGGGATTCATATGACAATGACCTAAGGCAAAATGATGTATGTGTTTTATTTGCATTGTGATGACCAGTGCATAGTGGCACAACAATTGTATGTGGTTTATATGCACCCTGTTGACAAGCACCTAGTGGAGCATTGATTTATCCTGTATGTTTGACATGCCCTATATGACATGCACCTAGTGGCACACTGATTTATGTCCTGTGGTCTAAATGTGTATTACATGCTACTCAGTGATTTATGGTCTAATGTCCTTTATTTATGTGTATATAATAGAAAGTTATTTTTATATAACCTTGTGTGCAGACTCTTTTGTGGGGTGCCTAGGGTGTCACTGGTGTGTGTGCATTGCGCAAACCCTTTACACATTGCCTCTTGAATAAGCCTGACTGCTCTGCAAAGCTACCAAGGGGGTGAGCAGGGGTTATCCTGGGTGTTTAACTCCCTTACCCTGACCAGAGTGGTGGGATATGCCTGGCTTAGGTGTAAGTATGGGCGAATCTTGCGAATTCGCAATCTGCAAAATTTGCGAACTCGTGCGAATGTGCAGATTTTTTATTTTTGCGTGTTCGTGGGTGTTCGCAGGGAGGTTTGCGTGTTCACGGGGCGCTTTGCGTGTTCGCATTTTTATTTTGCCTGGTTCATCACTGCCACCCTATTGTTTTTTTATGCCCTTCTGCCCTCTGTACCACTTGTTTTTGTGCCTCTCTGCCCTCTGCCCCACTCTTGTTTGTGCCCTTTTGCCCTCTGCTCCACTGGTTTCTGTGCCCTTCTGCCCTCTGCCTAACTCATGCCCTCTGTCCCACTTTGTGCCCTTCTGCCCTCAGCCATAAGTCAGCTTCAACAGGAAGCACTAATAGATAAAGTAAAGCAGGTGCTCGAGTTGAAGGTCAAATTAAGTTACACAGTCATTAATCACCCCAAGTTTGGGGTGATTAATGATTGTGCAACTGAATTTCAGCTTCAACTCTAGCACCTGATTTACTTTATCTATTAGTGCTTCCTGTTGAAGCTGCCTTTTGTTACTATTTTAGACGCTCTGGCAGCTTGCCGGCGCCATTCTAAAATAGTTACAAAAAGTCAGCTTGAACTTTTGACCCAATCCGTTCCGCTTGCGAACTTACCGAAAATCTGTAAAATCTGCGAGTGGAACAGATTTTCTGCCCATGCTTACTTAGGTGTATATCTTAGCCAACCAGAAACCTCATTTCCAACACCTTTCATTTCTTTCCTTCTTCTCTGTCTATTCTCTGTTTCTTAAAAAGATACTATAGCTCTCCAGTCAGTGCTAACGAGTACCTTGCTTGTCTCTCATTTTATCTGAAATGTACCATTTTCCCTGTGGCCACTTTCTCTAAACCAGTAGACTATCATGGATTGCTGTTTTCCTAAGTGCATCATTGTTTCACCATTTAAAGATTGTGAACATGGCACTAAATGCAGTTGCCATGCTTCAACTTTTGAACAGCAATAGACTGTATACAATACCTTTGCATGTCAGACATCAGATGCAATGTTCAGTTTTGTTATTTGCAAAATATGCCTAGGCATATGCATAGGCAGCAGGTTATCAATTTTCTACTTGTATTCTTTTAATTTAGCTTGCATATGATGTTGAGTTGGTGTGTGTTTTACTGTGGGTATATGAAGGTGTGAATGGAAGGAAGAGAGAATGAATTCATGAATGAATCATCAGTGCAAAGATAAGTGACAAAGTGTGTGTATGATGACTTTTTGAGCATCTTTACCCATTAGTGGTAGCCAGTCCAGCTTCTAAAGCAATCACAGCATTGAGACCCCATTCCTCACCACCACCAATGACATCCAGTTCCTCCTCAACCAAGGGGAAACTAAAGCCCATCCTACTGGACCTCTCGACCGACCTTCAACACCATCTCCTACGCACCATAATCACAAGACTCCACGATGCGGGCATCCGTGACAAGGCCCTGGACTGGATCCACTCCTCCCTTACTAGCTGAACATAACAAGTAAAACTCTGTCCAATCCTCTTAGAATTTACAGAGAATAGCTGAGGAGCGCCCCAGGGTTCCTTCCTGAGCCACACCCTCTCCAACATCTACATATCCCCCCTTGCCACCATCGTCAGCGGATCCTCTCCCTCTCTAACCCTGGGTGTAAAATCTCCTCTGCTTGCTGTGTTTACAGAATATTCGGCAACTCCAGGTTCCGCGTGGAATGTGGAGTTACCGAAATCTCTGTGCTCTGCAACGGAGCAGAGTTTTTTTTGGGTTTGCGATCTCAAAATGCATTTTTGCGTGTGCGGGTGTGAATTACCCGGGTGCCTGAAATCGCCAATAAGATTTCCCATCTGTTTGCGAGTGCTAGGAGAATGGGTAGCTGGCCGCACATTCCTGCGAGTGTGCGATCGCTAACACATCATTCGGGCTCGCCATCGGAATTCTGGCAGAAGTTTTACGAACATCGCGATCCCACACACACAGAATTTGTAATCTGGAGAAGAATCTCTCTTGATTTTGGAAAAGGGGGTGGTGATGGACAGAGTTTCTGAATGATGCAGAATACTCTTACCCAGTCAAGAGATCAGGGCTTGATCCATCACCGTTTTTTAGCTCACTGCACCATCCCAGCTCAGAACCTGGCTACATGCAAATTAGTCTGTTCCTGTCCCAGTGTATGATGGGAACAGGGCAAACCAAACTACCAAGCCAATTCTTATAAAAATTGATTTCATCCACACTAAGTGTGGGAGGGTATACTCAGACGTGAGTCCCTAGCTCATTGCACCATCAGGATTCAAGCAAGCCGGGCCGATGATGGCTGAAATGCCAGAAACCGGTCCCCGGAAGCTTGTCTCCTTCCCAGTATAAGAACTGGCTTGGTAGTTTGGTTTGCCCTGTTCCCATCATGCACTGGGACAGGAACAGACTAATTTGCATATAGCCAGGTTCTGAGCTGGGATGGTGCAGTGAGCTAAAAAACGGTGATGGATCAAGCCCTGATCTCTTGACTGGGTAGGAGTATTCTGCATCATTCAGAAACTCTGTCCATCACCTTTTCCAAAATTGATTTTATCCACACTAAGTGTGGGAGGGTATACTCAGACGTGAGTCCCTAGCTCATTCACCATCAGGATTCAAGCAAGCCGGGCCGATGACGGCTGAAATGCCAGAAACCGGTCCCCGGAAGCTTGTCTCCTTCCCAGTATAAGAACGGGCTTGGTAGTTTGGTTTGCCCTGTTCCCATCATGCACTGGGACAGGAACAGACTAATTTGCATATAGCCAGGTTCTGAGCTGGGATGGTGCAGTGAGTTAAAAAACGGTGATGGATCAAGCCCTGATCTCTTGACTGGGTAGGAGTATTCTGCATCATTCAGAAACTCTGTCCATCACCTTTTCCAAAATTGAAGAATCTCTCTCGAACAGCATCAATACCTTCTCAAAATGCAAGCAGTCCTATTTCTACTTTTTTTAAAGAGGAAGGAAGTGCCCCAGAGTCTCGAATTTCCTGTTTCTTTCCAGCATGCTCCACCTAGTGCTTTGTCCATCTCATGTTCACTTTTCGTGTGGATTTAGATCTGGAGGGATCACTCTTTGTGGCTACTGCATCATACATCATTCGATTTGAGGACTTTTGAATCTGAGATTTCACAAGTAAGTTTGAAAATATTTTTTTTGCACTTTTCATCGTTTTTTAAAAATGTAATGTGGTGGGTGACCTGTAGTTCAGTAGGAGCCTAGTTGTTTCTTTGTAGTTTTTCATATTTTATAAAGGAAGTCTGTTGCACAGTCCACTGCACTTTCTCCAAATGTTGAAATTAATTAACTTGCAATAATAATTGGATTCCCTAGCCCAGTAGTCTGGCAATACTATAGGCCTTTCAGCCAGTAGGCCCGGAACTACTCATGAGTCATGGGTGCATCAAACAACTGTGTCTGTGATGTCTGCTGAACTTAATCATAATTTAGGGCCTGGATAGCATTGGATTAAATAGAAAAATGTATTTTTGGGGGGGTAATGTGTGTGTGTTCAATAAATGCCATTGTTGGATGTGTCTGGTGTGGTTGTTGTGTAACTTTCAAACCCTATTTTAGCCCTATGGATTTTCATTGTTGCATTGTTGCATTAAAGCTGTGGTGTTTAGCATGCCTCCTTTGTCTGGCGATATGTGGTCGGCTTGAGTTTATTGTTTTCCAGACCACCTGCTTGTTGTGAGTGACCATGTGGCTGGTGGCCATTTTCTGGTGGTACTTAGTGTGCTGCTTTTGCCATAGGCCTGCATGTCTTTCCTTTGTTGATCTTGGCTCACTTCTTGTTGTTTTTGTGTCTTGGCCATGTGGCTGGAGGCCATTTTGTGAAGGCAGCCAGAGTGCTTTTGCCATAGGCCTGCATTGTCTGTCTTCCCTTTCTTGTTGTTGTGGCCTGGCCATGTGACTGGCGCCCATTTTGGGAATGCAGTCAGTGTGATTTTGCCATAGGCCTGCATTGTCTGTCTCCCCTTTTTTGTTGTTGTGGTGGCCTGGCCATGTGGCTGGCAGCCATTTTGTGAAGGCTGCCAGTGTGCTTCAGCATTAGGCCTGCAAGAGTCCTTTGTTGTGTCAATGCCATGTTGTCGATTTACATGCAATTTGTTATTCTTTCACCCAGCAAAAAATGAATCACAGTTCACTACATTTTCTAATACATTTGCAATATTATTGATTTGAATTGATTCACTATGTTGCCTAGTCTGCCAATAGGGTTTCCAGCCAATAGCCCCAGAGCTACACATTGGTGCATGAAGCAAATACATCTGTGGTGTCTCTTGAATTTAAACATCATTTAGGGCATGTATGGCATTGGATTGAATTGCAAAATGTTTTTTTTTGGTAGTATTTCACTTTTTTCATGTGTGTTAATTAAATGCCTTTGCTGGATATGAGTGATGTGGTTGTTGTGTAACTTGGAAACCTTTTTTAGCCCTGTGGATTTTTGTTTTTGCATTGTTGCATTAAAGCTGTGCTGTTTAGCATGCCTCCTTTTTCTGGACAGTGGCCATATAGGCCTGCTTGAGCTCATTGTTTTCCAGGCCTCCTGCTTGTTGTGACTGTGAGTGACCATGTGTCTGGTGGCCATTTTGTGGTGGTAGTACTAGTTAGTGTGCTGCTTTTGCCATAGGGCTGAATGTCTTTCCTTTATTCCTCTTGGCTTACTGCTTACATCCCAATTGCCAGCTGCAGCTCCATGAATGCCAAACAGGCTACTTTACATTTGTTTTTATGTTTTTGTTCTTCTTCTTTCCTATCCTCCCTGAGTGTACACAGTACACCATGATAGCCCTTGTTGTCAAAGTCTCACAAATGGCTACAGTGTTATGTTTTTTTAATAACTAAACTGAGTTAATAATATTATTAATAACACTAACAAGTGTGACCACACACTAAGTTATATATTAATATATTTGTTTGTGTGTACTAGTGGTATTTGAACCACAACAACCAATGCGACGTTTCACTGATGTTCTTCTGGCTTCTTTGCTTTAAGGTGCACAATCATCCGTTGTACTGCCAGACAGAAGTCCTGCTGCGCACGATGTCACATGACGTGTGATCATAGACAGACATCTCTTTAACTCGTGCCACTGCGTGCTGCTGATATCTGAAGAAGATGGCCCCAAAGAAAGGTACTAGAAACTCCAGTACCAAGAAAGTTTCCAGTGAAAAGAAGGAACTGCCACTTACCAAGCCTGGTGTGCCGCCCAAGATGTTTTTTGGGGAACAAAAAACTGCACCTGCAGCAGTGGTATCTGGGGAGCTGAGAGCCCCACCCCTGCATCAGTGGAGCCATCCCTTAAACCTAGGCCCAAACCCATGTCTGTCGCAGAGGCAGCCAGTCTAATAACGACAACATGGATGAGCAGTGATGTTGAAATTGATGAATCATTATCGCAAAGTAGTACCCAATCAATGCAGGAAACTCAGATAAGTGGACAACAATAGCCGCAACAACAGCCGAAACCATAGCCCACAATAGTAGTTGTTCCTCCCGAAGTAGGTGCAGTTCATGAGATAGAGCTTCCTGAAGAAGAGCAAGCCACCCTTTCAGAAGATCAATTGTCTTCCAGATCCCCAGCAAGGAAAAGGAGGGTTCATCAATTAAGTTCTTCTACAAGCCCCCCTTCTGATGATCTAGATGTCAATTGGATACCACCACCTCAGTCTGACAGTGGGAAAAGTCACAAGAGAAGGCTAGGGAAGAGGAAACTTCCAGAAAGCCTTGGAGTTATAGAGGTAGATGTAGAAGAGGAGGATGATAATGAGCAAGTCTTCATCATGGGCATTAGTCCCGCCCCAGTGGAGACCGACATTACCCCATCCTAAATTGCTGTGAGGGATGTGGCAAGTATACGACCAACACAGATAAAACCAACACCACTTGCAGCTTTCATATTTGCATTTGCAAAGGCCTGGCAGCAACCTACTTCCAGCACAACCACCTCAATAGAAGTAGGTACTGCGGATGCAGAGAGTCAAACTCCACCATGCCCACCTTCCAGTTTATCCGGCGTTGCAGTGGGCACATCTAGCAGCACCAGAAAATACACCTCCCCTGTTTGGGCCTTCTTTCCGGTTAGCAGTCAGGAGGAGAACGTTGTTATATGCTCCATTTTTTGACAAGGTGTTAGTCGGGGTAAGCTTGGTACAAACGATGGTACCGAAGGCCAAACAACCCATCGAAAAAAATGCCACTTGATCCAGTGGGAGGTGCACCTTAAATGTAAAAAAAATGGACCCATCGCTGTTGGTGGTGATGAAGAAGTAGAAGATATGATTGCGGTGGAAGGTGAACAAGAGGGAGACATTTTCACTGATACACAACGTAGCCCTGTCCCCAGCAGTGTAGTTGTACTGCCGACATCCTCATCAGTCTCAGCAACATCTCAGTGGCACAAGAGTAAGAGTCAGGTTGAGACACTAAGGAAAGAGAGTACCACAATGAAAAAACATGCATCATTGAGCCTAACAACATCTGGCACCAAGAAGTCACCTCCATCAGTGGCACCAGAAACAAAAAATCCAGTATACCATTATCAGCATGTTTAGGTCAGAGGGGCAGTAAGAACACAACAACCCAACTGCACGTTTGTACAATGCAAAGCTGGATAAAATGTTAGCGCTGGACCTCCTCCCTTTTTCTTTTGTTGAAGGGGTGGTTTTTCTTGAATTTGTGACAGCCATCTGCCCAAAATGGAAAGTTCCCAGCCGGTCCTATTTTGCCAGAGTTGCTGTTCCAGCACTACATCATGACGTGCTGGAATTGCTTGGACAAGCTTTGCAGCAGAGTACTGTTCACACTATCCACCTGACAACAGACATGTGAACCAATTGCCAAGCCACTGATTACATGTGCATCACTGCACACTGGATCTCTTTTGTGGGGGTTAGAGAAAATATATCTGCAGGTGTTGGCACTGCTGAGATTTTTAATGGCACCAGGAAACATGCAACTGTAGCCATGTTCGCCATGGAGAAATCTAATACTGCTGCAAAGATTTTGTAAGAGTTTAACAGCAAGGTTTTTGAATGGCTGCACTCAAGAGGGCTTAACATTGGTTTTGTTGCCACGGACAATGGCAGTAATATAGTTAGGGCCATGTTCGATGGTGGCTATTTCAGGGTCCAGTATTTGGGTCACTTCATTAACATTATTGTTCAAGAGTTTCTGAAAAAAGAAGACGGAGTCAGCAACTTTCTGACCACCTGCAGAAGAATCTGCACACATTTCTGCCATTCTTTTAAAGCCCGGAAGCAGTTGAGGATCATTCAACGTGAGCATGGAGTGCTACTTAAAGCACTCATCCAGGAGATGCCAACACAATGGAACTCAACCTATTACATGCTTGAACACCTGTTTGAGCAGTACAGACCAATCAATGAATATGTAACCCAAAGAGGGAATGCTACTGTGAAAGGTGTGCCATTGAGATGCATGAATGGGGCCTAGTTAAATACCTGACGGATATGCTACTTCCTTTCGAGCTCTTCACACGTGAAGTCAGCAAGGAGGACTGTACTACCGGCCAAGCTATCCCATTGTTGCACATGCCACAGGAACAGCTGAAGGGGTGTCTGCAATGTACGGAGGTGTGGAGAAAAAAAAGCATATGAGTTGGTGGAGAGCTTAACCCTTTGCCTTTCTGAAAATACAAGGGTGCAGAGAGACATTGTGTCATCCAACCATCATATTTCTTCCACAATTCTTGATCCACGGTATAAAACAGTACTGAACACTAACACATTGATTTCTTTTTCAGAAGTGGATGTTGCCAAGTACAAAACTTGGATAGCTGCAGAAGCCAGTCGCTTAGAAAAAGAATGGCCAGCAATGAAAGGCCCGCTATTCGAGGCTACAACAAATACTGCAGGAGCTTTATGATATGGGAGTTTAGCTATAGCTTGTGAGATCTCTTCTTTAGTAATGTCCCCTTCAAGAAGCATCCTGCTCTCATCAGAAAGATAATGTTTTCATTTTGTTGCGATCTATCTGGGCTCCTGGGGAACATAATGATTGATAGTAAGAAGCAAATTCTTTAACAATATCTTGCAGATGAGTCAACATTGTCCTCCCAGATGTTATTATAGCTGGAATAGCCATTGAAACCTCTTATTGTTGCAACAGAGCAGCTAAAAGTCACCCTGCTTTTTCCCCCTGTTCATTGTGGCGTCCTTTAATTTTTTGTAAGGTATATTCAGCTTTGGATGTAAAAAGGCTGTTTAACACCATATGTGCTTGTTCTCGTGATTTGTAATGCTGTCAAAAAGGTTTTTTTAGAATATAGTTGAGTAAATGTGTCAATATCATGTTCTAATCCCTTCTGCCGAGCAGCATTTTGCCTATTGGCCATGTTAGCATCCTTCATAAGTTGACACCGAATGGGAGCATTGGCTGCAGCCCAAAGGATTCTGTTTGAATGCACAGACCCTTGATTAAGGGAAAGATAGGGTTGAAGCTGAGTTTGAAGCTGTAATTTGCCCATAGGAATTTTAAAATGCTGAATTTCATTCTCCACGATTTACGTCCTGGTGTAGCCAGTCCTGTCTGGAGGGATTTTAGAACTGGGGAGTGATCAGAGATTGACGCTTCTAACAGAGAGTTCCTTGAGTGGGGGATAGGAAGGAATATTCAGTATCAGTCGAATGGGATAGGCACCAATTATCAATCAGGCCATGATCTTCAATAATGTTGCCCATAAAAGCTATATCTGCAGCATTATTCTTATCAAAAGGACCTGTTTTATCCAACACTGGGTCTCTGACTAGATTACAAGCCCCACCTATCCGATATTGGGAATCACCTATCTCTGATAAAATACGGTTCAATTGGAGATTAAATATTTTTTTAAACCAGTCGGGGCATTAACTGATCGTACACAAAAAAAGGGTGTGTCTCGACGTTTAGTTTGACAAACACATATCTAACATCTGGATCATCCCAAGTTTTCAATATTGCAACTGGTAAAGATTTACAAATCATGATGGTCACATCACATTTACGAATGGGAGCAGTGTCTGAGGGCCGTTCCGCATGAATACTGCTGTGATATACTTTACCCACCCATTCTCTGACCAACTTTTCGGCATTTGACGTTTCAAGATGAGTTTCCTGGAGTAAAGCCACATCTACCTTTTTTAAGTTCAAATATAAAAGGACTTTTTTCCTTTCGATATAACGCGTCAAACCGAGAACATTCCATGTTATGACATGCAGAGAATGAGTATTAGCCATACCTCAAATAGAGACCAGTACTCTTGAAAATATTGAGTAAGTGATGAACTAGGATAGAAGTAGGAGTGAATTAGAGAATAAAAGCAGAATCTAATAATTGAGTAATCCAAGATATGAAAGAAAAAAGAAGAAAGGGAAAAATGGAAAGCTAACAGAATACAAAAATATACATTAAAATATATATAAGTTCAAATATATAGAGATTCAATATCACAGAGAAATAAGTTAAAATGTAAAGAAAGTTACTAATAATGTACACATAATTTACAACTGTGAATAAGATGCAGTTAACAATAAATATAGTTATATTAAAAATGGTAAGAAAGAGGTAGAGACAAATATATATATAAATAGTAATGAGAAACTGGGGGAGAACAACTAAAAAAGGGAAAAGGCGTGAGCTAATAAAATACATAAATATATACTCAAAGATTTACAAGGTCATTATTGCATGCATACAAGTGCAAAATCTGTAAAATTGATTGATAATTTACAACTTTAAATAAGATACAGTAAACAATAAATATGTTTGGATGAGTAATAGTTAGATAGAGTTAGATAGGAATATAAATAGAGATATAAATGAAAAAGAGTAAAGGAAAAGAACCACTGAAAGGGAAAGATGAAAGTTGAAAATATAGTAGAATACATAGTTAGACATGAGATATGTTGGAAGTCAGTTACAGAGAAATATAAGTATATAATGTGAAAGAAGTGTTTAAGAATGTAAAAGTACAGTAAGCAATAAGTACACTTTGTATTAAAAATAGTGGTATAAACGTAGATACAAATATAAATGCTAGTAAAGAAATAATGTCAAGTACAAATAAATACGTGAAATAAGATATAATCAATTCATCTAGTTAGGTGGCATAAAACATAAGAAACATATAATGTTCAACTATCGCTGCTAGGAATGTACACAATTTGTAATCAATAACAGAAAATATAGAAGACTTCAACAGCTCTAGATGAAGAAACAAGTGTGTGGTAGAGCAGCAAAACCCCTAAAATAGCCAGACACTGACACTGACAGATTTTAAGGGAGATCGGGATTTGTCCTTATGAAGTTCTTGCGTAAAGGTAGATACTGTCTGAAGGGCAGGGATTTTGTCTTCATGAGTATGAATTAATTTTTCAATGTCTCCGCCATGATGACGAACTTCACTAGTGGTGCGACGTAGTTGTGGAGGATATTGAGAACCATGAGTGAACTGTTCAATAGGAGTATACTGTACTGTTAAATATTGGATGGATTTGTTAGCATGAGCTGAAAGCCATTTTGTATTTCAGGCAGCCATTTTAGTTAGCCATGTGCTGCCACGTGCTCACCATGTGCTCTGTCCTCCCTCAGTGTTGACTGCTCTTGTAATCTGTCTAGAAACAAACTATATTCAGCATCTTCCACCTTCGCACATGCTCAGGTGAGCTTGTAGCTGTCCTTGCAACTGTTCCTAGTAAATGTCAGGATATGTTCACCAGAATTAACTCCTCTCACTTTGTTGAGCAAGCAGATCTTGCATGCCCCTATTAGTCATTTTGCATGCTTATATGAGCCAGGACTGCCCCTTTGTCTTATGCTGACTATGTAACCCTAAGCATCTATAAGGCCCCTGTTTTCTGTACTCCTTAGACTGCCTCATTCAGTTGCTAAAGCTTCTGTGTGACGTAGTCTCCCTCATTTGAGGTTACTAAATATGTTACTTTTATATTTCAGATTCTGTGCCAATTTCTTCTTTGTTGGTTTAAAAGGACCAAGTATCAGTGGGACCCCTGAGAAGGTTTCAATTTTCTACAAATGCACTCCAACGTGGACCTCATCAGAGAAGTGGCTATCTAAGGAGTGATCTTGTCAGGAGACAGAAATCTACTGTGTGAGGACAGGACAGGACTGTACTAAGGAGGTACTCTGTGCACGGAGATTCTGGAGCCCAGTATAGTTCTGATCTTCCTGAGGGTGAACTACTTATTGGAGGGAACTTTAACTTGGTGATTGATGACTCAATGGATAGATTTCCTCCCAGATCGTCTACGCCAGGAACATCACGCTTGGGAGGCTTCATAGCAGCTATGGGCCTTGTGGACCTTTCGAGGGAGAATCACCCTTTGAACCGTCAATATACATATCATTCAGGAGTACATAATAGCCTCACTAGAATTGAATATTTTTTGGGGTCGGTGGGAGGCCCTTGCGGTGTCCGCAGTGTGGAAATTAGACCACGGGGCATTTCTGATAATTCCCCCCCTCATGATTAGTTACATACACCACCAGCAAAAACGGCGCCTGGCCTATCCAATACGTCCTGGCTACCTTCACAATCCTAAGATTAGGAAGGAACTAAAAACAGTGACTAAACATTACTTTCAGGACAACGCTGGTTCTGTGACCTCTTCTGTTACATTATGGGAGGCATCTAAGACTGTACTTAGAGGGAGGGCAATAGCCTCTATTGTGCATCACAAACCTGAGGGACAATCAGAACTTCTAGCTTTAGAAACGGCGGTAGAGGATGCGGATATGGAATTTGCCCATAGGAATTTTAAAATGCTGAATTTCATTCTCCAAGATTTATGTCCTGGTGTAGCCAGTCCTGTCTTGAGGGCTTTCAGAACTGGGGAGTGATCAGAGATTGACGCTTGTAACAGAGAGTTCCTTGAGTGGGGGATAGGAAGGAATATTCAGTATCAGTCGGATGGGATAGGCACTAATGATCAATCAGGCCATGCTCTTCAATAATGTTGCCCATAAGAGCTATATCTGCAGCATTATTCTTATCAAAAGGACCTGTTTTATCCAACACTGAGTCTCTGACTAGATTTCAAGCCCCACCTATCCGATTTTGAGAATCACCTATCTCTGATAAAATACGATTTAATTGGAGATGAAATTATTTTTTTAAACCAGTCGGGGCATTAACTGATCCTGCACAAAAAATGTGTGTCCCGACGTTTAGTTTGACAAACACATATCTACAATCTGGATCATCGCAACTTTTCAATATTGCAACTGGTAAAGATTTACAAATCATGATGGCCACATCACATTTACGAATGGGAGCAGTGTCTGAAGGCTGTTCCGCATGAATACTGCTGTGATATACTTTACCCACCCATTCTCTGACCAACTTTTCGGCTTTTGACGCTTCAAGATGAGTTTCCTGGAGTGAAGCCACATCTACCTTTTTTAAGTTCAAATATAAAAGGACTTTTTTCCTTTCGATATAACGCGTCAAACCGAGAACATTCCATGTTATGACATGCAGAGAATGAGTATTAGAAAAGGGTAAGAGACCCTGTCTTAGTAGTTTTAGATCAGATATCCTCAAGCATAAACATAGAGAACTGGGTACTTTGGAAACCTATGAACAAGGTAGTTGCTGAAATGGTAACTAAAGCAGGGCAGTACTGAGTAGACAAATAGACAGAATGAATGTGAAAAATTAATAACACTAAGTGAACAGAAAATGTCTGGATTCAAACATAAAATGTATTACCTCCCGAACGGGTTACAATCTAAAACATGGTTAAAATCAATTCATCCAAGCCACCAAAGAGTGGACAATTATAGAATTTTTTTTAAAAACAATCATATATAAACAAGTGAACACAGTCGACGCAGCGTTTCGGTGTTTTAATTAGTCTTCACACCTTCTTCAGGACATTCACAAAAATTGACTTGATGTCTAAGAAATCAAACAGAAAAATAATTAAACTACTTGTCTACACTTCTACATAACTTTTACTCCTGCTATCCTGCTATTATCAATTTATTCTCACCCTATAATGTGTACAATTACTACATCGTATTATCCCCACATTGAGGGATTTACTTGCCCCTTATGGACTAATGATCTGCGGTGATAGAACTGGTCAAGGAAACCCATAGCCACTTTTTGTATGTTTCTAGGCCACTATAACCCATTATTACTCAGATAACATCATAAAACTTTAAGATGTTTATATATGAATATTATCTTAGTACCTGCTGAAGATGTAGGATGAATGTATCTATTCTTATCGTCCGGCAGACAGTATATTCTTAGCGGTTTTGTACTCGCCCAAACTGTGTAATAAGAAGTCATAAAAAGTGTTCAAAGGTTTCTGGTTCTATCATTATAACAGTATAATCAAAGGTACTGATGTCATAAATTACCTTCTATATAGATACAAATATTCGAAGTGCACGGGGGAGCCACCGAAGATGATTGGCATAAAAAATCCTAGATGGATCAACAAAATATCTTAGCTTTAATATTAAGCTACAAGAAGTTTCAGCTGTTGGTACACTTATAATCCCATGTTTTTACTAACCTGTTTTGAATTCAGGTTCCCTCTGATAATTTCACGACTCTTGATAATTGTCGGATAGGACGGTTCTTCTTAAGATTCGAAGAAACAATATGTGACTCTAGGATAAAGAACATATCGGGAGGAGACGATGTTTAGATCTCATGGTTTTATATTTTTTAAAGGTTTTTTAAAAATGTTTTTTTTTAAAGAAACTAGTTTTCAGACATTTTCAACTATACCATTATCTTTAGTGGAGGTATGATCTAGTCTTAATATCAAGGATTTCAAATAAATGCCTTGCCTCAAATAGTCGATGTATTAGCACGCTGTGTTATGGCACGCTCCGACTATCCACTCTGTCTTCTGTGGTATCATGGTATTTGGTAACGGTGGCAAGATGTCCATGAGCCCAGTTCGAAACGCTACCAATAATAGGCAAGTTTCTATGAGGTAAATAATACGATAATATATGTCTTAGGACCAAGGGGCAGAGAGTATGCTTTCCTGCAGTTGTAATTTGTTCTAATACTGATATCTAGATATTAACCTTAAAATTAAAGATTAAAGGTCTAGCCACGAGTAGATATATTTACATGCTTTATCTGGGTCCTAACTGAGTTTAAATCCTATCTAGTGGGGCAACTAGTAACGCTTGCGCTATGTGAGCGTTCCCAATTAAAAAACGCTACTTATCGTTTTTTTTAAAGAATTACTGTTATACTGATAGAACGATCCTATCTATACTAAGACCTATGGGCAGAGTATATGCCTACCTCTATTGATGAAATCGGCCTCCCTGCTCCTCCGTGCTTCCGTGGTTCGTGTTGCCTTCGTGATGGTGCAGAATCTAATTGCAACCATTACCGGTGGCTTTTTATGTTGACGCTGCTAGTGTTGACCCGGAAGTCCGCAGACGGAATAGTTTGTTAAGTCTGCACAATTAATATTACGAGTTGCTCACATTTAAAATGCGTATACTTCGCAGGATAGTTAATGTGGTCATATCTGTAATTGGATTTAACACAAAGTTTTCAAAGATTGTGAGCCGAGTGACCCGGAAGTGCAAGGCGTAATATTACGATATATACGAAACGAAACCCTGATTATTAGCACACCTGTATTTATATTCTGTTTTGGGAAAACTGCAACCTTGGATATTCGTGCTCTTGGTGCTTGTTTGCTAGTACAATGTTACAGTAGAAGATATATGTATATATAAACCCGAACCGTGGCGGCCATTTTGGATTGGGAGACGCATCACCATTAAGATAGATGGATATATCGTTTCGCTGGAAATATTGTGATGAACTAACCCAATTATTACCTTACATTTCGAGAGCTCAAAAGAACTGATAAACATAAATAAAAAACTATTGAAATGCATTTACAGATGGGTTTTTGTACAATAGCAAGGACCTATGGTTGAACTTTTCAATCGGTACAGTTCAGACATTTCCACATATATAAATGTTGGTATCATAGGAAATGCCCAGACAGTCTTTGTAGACAAGATTATCTTAAAATAGCAAAAATGAATGACTTGTATAAACATATAAAAAACAATCATTGTTTAAATATATTCTATATAACAAAAGAATGCCATACATAATTCGATTCAACAGGTATACAAGATGTTACATTTATCTGAAAGACATTTGTTTCCGTTGTTGAGTCTAAATAGGACTGGCTACTAGTTATAAAAACAGAAATATAGAGATTTACAATGTGGTACCCTAACTCTAAAAATGAAGCAGAAGGAATAGGTCTTCAAACAGTTTACAGAATTAACCTTTCCCACTCTTCTCTGTTATTTAGCCCAGTGTGGAAAGTATTGAATAAAGACATGTAAAACTGTTCTCTTTTCTTTCTTTTGTTATTGATATTGCCACCTTTCATACTGTGTGTTATGGTCTCTATTACACACCATCTAAGATCTTCTAATTTATGGTTGTGGTTAATCCAGTGTTCGACTAGAGGGGCTGATTTCTTTTGGGTCCTAATGGCGGACTTATGTTCAGTTATCCTAGTTTTAATTTCTCTGGCGGTCTCTCCAATGTATGCTTTATTGCACGGACATTGTATCATGTAAATCAAGTCTTTGGTTTTACAATTGGCAAAGCTTTTGATTTTATGGTCTATTTCATTATATTGGATTGAATTACCTTTAATCATCAATGTACAGTTAGAGCACATATTGCATGGGAAGTTTCCAGTAGGTAAAGGAGTATTATTGATTGTATTGGGGGTCTTGTGGTTCTTTTCTTTAAAGGTATGAACTAAGCAGTTTCTAATCATTTTGTTACGACGGAAACTGAACATCGGTTTAGGGATGTTTACGCCCTGTCTGTCATTTAATAATGACCAATTTCGATTGATAACGTTTTTTATTTTATTACTAGCTGTACTATAGTTTGTTACAAAAATCAATCTGTCATTGATTCTTTTGTCTTTACCTTCAGTGTTCCTGTTGAGAAGAGATTCTCTATTGGAGTATTTCGCACGTTTATATGCTCTTTTAATCAAATTATTAGGATAGCCTCGGTCTCTGAGTTTCTGGGATAAGAAGTCTGCATGCTTATTATAGTCTGATATATTGGTACAGTTTCTTCTAATTCTTAAAAATTGACCGAATGGTATATTATCTTTTTGGCTATTCGGATGGTTGCTTTTATAATGAAGAAGAGTATTACGGTCTGTTGGTTTAGTGTATAAATCAACGCCCAATATTTCATTATCAACTCTAATTTTAATATCCAAAAATTCAATAGCTGTTTTGTTGTGATTAGACGTAAACCTAAGATTTTGGTCTCCCAGGTTCAACCAAAGAATAAAGTCTTTTAATGATTCTAAACAACCTGTCCAAATGAAAAAAATTTCGTCGATATACCTCGACCAACATGAAATATTTTCACTGAAAGGTGCCATGATATTAAAAATATGCTTATCTTCAAAGGCCGCTACATATAAGCACGCTAAACTGGGGGCACAGGTGGCCCCCATACTGGTTCCTTTGATTTGTTTAAAAAAATTATTTTTAAATAAAAAAATATTATTTTTCAAAATAATTTCTATGCATTCAAGGATGAATGTAGCATGTTGGTCTAAGTAATCTGTGCCATTTTAAAGAAGACCCTCTAACATCCTAATTGTGTCGTCCTGTGGAATATTAGTGTAGAGGGCCTCTATGTCCAACGTCACTAGCCATTGTGTATTGACGTCATAGGGTAAACCCTCAATTTTGTCTATCATGCTAGCTGTATCTTTGACGTATGCTTTTTGTGTTACGACAATGGGCTGAAGGAACTTGTCTACATATTTGCTAAGAGGCTCAGTGATGGAATTAATTGACGACACGATGGGCCGCATTGGAGGATCCTGTATGTTTTTATGGACTTTTGGCAGTCCATAAAGAGCAGGAATAATTGGTGCCTCATTGTTTAAAAAATTATATTCATCTGGACAGATGATCTCATCCTCAAGTGCACATTTTAAAAGGTTCTTAACTCTCTGGGTTAAAACATTCCATTCTTGTCTACTTGAAACACAGTAATGTTCCACATTATTTAATAGAGACATCTCTTTGACAACAAAATGATGTCTCTATTAAATAATGTGGAACATTACTGTGTTTCAAGTAGACAAGAATGGAATGTTTTAACCCAGAGAGTTAAGAACCTTTTAAAATTTGCACTTGAGGATGAGATCATCTGTCCAGATGAATATATTTTTTAAACAATGAGGCACCAATTATTCCTGCTCTTTATGGACTGCCAAAAGTCCATAAAAACATACAGGATCCTCCAATGCGGCCCATCGTGTCGTCAATTAATTCCATCACTGAGCCTCTTAGAAAATATGTAGACAAGTTCCTTCAGCCCATTGTCGTAACACAAAAAGCATACGTCAAAGATACAGCTAGCATGATAGACAAAATTGAGGGTTTACCTTATGACGTCAATACACAATGGCTAGTGACGTTGGACCTAGAGGCCCTCTACACTAATATTCCACAGGACGACACAATTAGGATGTTAGAGGGTCTTCTTAAAAATGACACAGATGACTTAGACCAACATGCTACATTCATCCCTGAATGCATAGAAATTATTTTGAAAATAATATTTTTTTATTTAAAAATAATTTTTTTAAACAAATCAAAGGAACCAGTATGGGGGCCACCTGTGCCCCCAGTTTAGCGTGCTTATATGTAGCGGCCTTTGAAGATAAGCATATTTTTAATATCATGGCACCTTTCAGTGAAAATATTTCATGTTGGTCGAGGTATATCGATGACATTTTTTTCAATTGGACAGGTTGTTTAGAATCATTAAAAGACTTTATTCTTTGGTTGAACCTGGGAGACCAAAATCTTAGGTTTACGTCTAATCACAAGAAAACAGCTATTAAATTTTTGGATATTAAAATTAGAGTTGATAATGAAATATTGGGCGTTGATTTATACACTAAACCAACAGACCGTAATACTCTTCTTCATTATAAAAGCAACCATCCGAATAGCCAAAAAGATAATATACCATTCGGTCAATTTTTAAAAATTAGAAGAAACTGTACCAATATATCAGACTATAATAAACATGCAGACTTCTTATCCCAGAAACTCAGAGACCGAGGCTATCCTAATAATTTGATTAAAAGAGCAAATAAACGTGCGAAATACTACAATAGAGAATCTCTTCTCAACAGGAACACTGAAGGTAAAGACAAAAGAATCAATGACAGATTGATTTTTGTAACAAACTATAGAACAGCAAGTAATAAAATAAAAAACATTATCAATCGAAATTGGTCATTATTAAATGACAGACAGGGCATAAACATCCCTAAACCGATGTTCAGTTTCCGTTGTAACAAAACGATTAGAAACTGCTTAGTTCATACCTTTAAAGAAAAGAACCACAAGACCCCTAATACAATCAATAATACTCCTTTACCTACTGGAAACTTCCCATGCAATATGTGCTCTAACTGTACATTGATGATTAAAGGTAATTCAATCCAATATAATGAAATAGACCATAAAATCATATGGCTGAGATACCCGCCACCCCCTCTCAACACAATCCCCAAAAGGAAGGGAAACCGGAAACTGTTCTTAAAGTTTTTGGATGTGGGATGGAGTGACCATCCCGGCCGTATTTATTAAAACAAAAGATTAAAACATTAAACGTTTTCATGTTATGTACAATTTCATTATCACATTACGATGTTTGGCTAACCTTAACATAATCTCTAATACAGAGGTTCTCCTAGCCGAACTAGCATCCTACAAAACATTCTCTAAGAATACTGAAATTGTACATCCTAACGTTTAAGGGCCAACGGCAAGGTCATAACCGGTGTCAAGATCCCTAACCAGACTTACCCCTCCCACTTAGGAGGGGCGATGGCACAGGGGCTTACCACAAGTGCAACTACTAACAATTTCCCTTGACTTGACGGGGGCACTTAAGACTCGACGCCATTTAAAGGTCGTTCGAACACTTGTGTGTGGTATCTAGAAGGTATCGTTGACCTCTCCCCACCCCACACAACTTACCGCATCTGCCGTCGCAGATGACACTAGCCCCGGGAAATTCCCCAGGAGGGGGCTGTAACCCCTCCTACAAAGGAAGGGGCCTTGACCGCCTTTCCTTTACTTCCGGCGACCCGCCCTTAGACGGGACCGCCTCCCCACTGAGGGGCCAATGGCCACCTCTCCCGAGCGCTCCCATCCGTGTTGGGTGACGCCCACTCATAGGGATCTACCAATTAGTGCTCACCGATCATGACCTTACCGCCTACCAAAAAATAAATACGACAGTTCTTCAACCTATGAAAACATTGGTCGCTACGACCGAAGGAACATGCTAAAATGCAACATCACATCAAATCACTTTAATCATAACAACCTAAACGATATTCACCATCTTTATTAACTACAAACTGCTACTGTTATAGCCTGTAAACGAAACGGAAAAACAAACTTATCAATTCACTTTATTGCACAACAACTTTGCTGTCCTCAGGGGCTGGTGGGTGGGTCAAAATTGGCTCTTCGTTCCGTCCCGAGCTCACGTGTAGCGAGGAGGTGCAGCTTCGGAGCACAAGAACAAGAGGACGTCTTCTGGTCTTGCGCCTTCTTTTATCCGTCTTCAGGGCGGGCGAAAACCCGCCCCTGCCCGCCCCGGGGGCGTGGCTGGCTGCGTCGGTGTCTAGGCCAGCCCACTCTAGGGCGGGAAAAGGCGCGCCCCGGCTACGCCGCTTCGGGCATACCAGCCGAGACGCGCCTCCCGCCCAAAAATGGCTTCCCGGGGGGATCGAGGCACTCATCCATACGTTCGGGGGGACCGAGTGGTCGCCCCTTTCCATATGGCTGAGATACCCGCCACCCCCTCTCAACACAATCCCCAAAAGGAAGGGAAACCGGAAACTGTTCTTAAAGTTTTTGGATGTGGGATGGAGTGACCATCCCGGCCGTATTTATTAAAACAAAAGATTAAAACATTAAACGTTTTCATGTTATGTACAATTTCATTATCACATTACGATGTTTGGCTAACCTTAACATAATCTCTAATACAGAGGTTCTCCTAGCCGAACTAGCATCCTACAAAACATTCTCTAAGAATACTGAAATTGTACATCCTAACGTTTAAGGGCCAACGGCAAGGTCATAACCGGTGTCAAGATCCCTAACCAGACTTACCCCTCCCACTTAGGAGGGGCGATGGCA
The DNA here is from genome assembly GCF_964263255.1 of Lissotriton vulgaris. NCBI lineage: Eukaryota > Metazoa > Chordata > Amphibia > Caudata > Salamandridae > Lissotriton > Lissotriton vulgaris. The sequence continues at coordinate 445,818,882 of NC_141687.1, read as the reverse complement.
CAGGGGCTTACCACAAGTGCAACTACTAACAATTTCCCTTGACTTGACGGGGGCACTTAAGACTCGACGCCATTTAAAGGTCGTTCGAACACTTGTGTGTGGTATCTAGAAGGTATCGTTGACCTCTCCCCACCCCACACAACTTACCGCATCTGCCGTCGCAGATGACACTAGCCCCGGGAAATTCCCCAGGAGGGGGCTGTAACCCCTCCTACAAAGGAAGGGGCCTTGACCGCCTTTCCTTTACTTCCGGCGACCCGCCCTTAGACGGGACCGCCTCCCCACTGAGGGGCCAATGGCCACCTCTCCCGAGCGCTCCCATCCGTGTTGGGTGACGCCCACTCATAGGGATCTACCAATTAGTGCTCACCGATCATGACCTTACCGCCACAGGTCCGGATAGTTGACCGGCTATCCGGACCCCCCACAAAACTCCTACCTAAAGGTCATGTTCCAAAGATTTTAACCAGGCTAGGAAGTCTCCTATGAGTAACTCATTCCCCGCCCTCGACAAATGCACACCATCCCCCAGATACATACTGTCATCATTAATACAATTATGCGAGATCGAATGCAATGCCTTGGAACGGAACAACCTACTCACTTTGTTATTCAATTTTCTAACCGAATGATTCAAAGCAGGGATCGAGATAGCCCCCCGCCACACTTTTCGTGGGATCATATGAGACCATGCGATTAGGCACCCCGGAACTCTCCTCGCTAACCAACTTACCGTGGAAAGCATAGCCTCCAGGAGAAGTCGTCTACCGGTGGTGACCAAATCATTGCCCCCCAAATGCACTATGACTATGGACGGCGGTGACCTCATCCGCTCTAACAAGCCCTCAAAAAATTCCTGAAACTGGTCAATACAGAGACCGCCCCTTCCGTAGAAGGACACTCTGTACCCGTATTCCTCAGGTACGTGAACCATGTCACCTGCTTTGAATACGTCTGCAGCCCGTCTCACGTATGAGTGGCCCACGACCCAAACCTCCTTCCTCACAGCCGGTGACGTGCGACCGCTGACCTGGTGTTGGGTCGACTGCTCAGTCTGCCCTGCCGCGTAGGCTTGCGCAACTGAAAACAAACAAAAACAAGAGGCGTGAGTACATGATTACAGTTTCACAACATGTGCAATCGCACGTACCTCTTATAACAATTGGAGGACCAGCGCCCCACACGTTTCACTTGTTCTACATTAAGACCTCTGGCTGTAGCTTCAGTGGCAGCCCCTATACGAAAGGAGTGGGTCCCAAATTCGCCCGGGTCCAAGCCCGCTGCAGCAATGGCCATTGCAAGCACCCGTTGAAACTGAAACCTCGTCAGCGGGGTGGCGTCTGCATGCCTCAACAATGTCCCTCCCCATGATGCCACCCTTCGTGCTAGGTAATCTTCTAAGCACTGTACCGGACACATGGATGAGTCGAGGTTCCTGCGGATGATCGTGCAGTCCCCTCTCCCATCTTGGTCAGTCTTGGACCTGAGAAAGGAGACAATCATCGCATCACCCCTGATCTGGACATGCTCCCTGCACAAGCCCCCCGTCACGTCCCGTTTGTTCCTTGCAACCAGCTCACTAACTCTCATAGCCCCGTGAAATGCCAGCGTAAATGCAGTCCGGAACAAACAGGTCTCGAACGGGGACGAGCATGTGTTCGGGAGCGTGACCAGTAACTGGGACAACCTGTCTAGACCTATCGGTCGTCGTACATCTACTCTGCGACCCTCTAGACGTTGCCACCCACGTAGCGCTTTTTGTACCGTGAAAGACGCTGTTGGGTCCAGGATGCCATGGGCCCTGGCAACAAAGGAAATGGCGGCACGATGCCTTTGGGCCGTAGCCACCGATTTCCCAGCCCTACGTAAGGACATCAGAAAAAGTACTACCAACTCCTCCTGACCCCAAAGTCCTCCTCTCTCTGCCCCCAAAAAGGCTAAATAGGCCTGGAACGCCCCTTCATATGCCTTCCTTGTCCTGGGTGCTAGACTCTCTCCCACGAGGTGACGAAGTTCGGGGCACCGAGAGACCAGAGAGCTTCGGGGAAGGGTGCCGGCTCCGGGTCCGCTGAAGGAAGGAAACCCGAGAAAGCCTGCATGTGAAAACGAGACAGTGCATCAGCAGCCTGATTCATCACCCCTGGGACATGTTTTGCTCTGAATACTACGTTCAGTTGCATACACAGTAAGACAATTTCTTTGAGGAGCCTCAAAATCAACTTACAACGGGCTGCCTGACTATTGATGCATTCTACCACGGTCATATTGTCGGACCAGAACACAACAGAATGATCTCTGAACCCTTCTGGCCAGGTTCTCAGGGCCACCAGAATGGGAAATAGTTCGAGGAAAGCGATGTTACTTGTCAGCCCCTTCTCGTGCCACCATAGGGGCCACTTTTGTGCCGACCATTTTGTGCCGAAGATGGCGCCAAAACCTACGCTTCCTGCTGAGTCTGTCCATAGCCCAAGCTCTTCAGAGGAGACGGCTGGCTTGTTCCAGACGACCCGGCCATTGAAGTCCGCCAAGAATGCTAACCAAATCCGCATGTCCTGGCGGACCTCGGCCGATAACCTTGTGCGATGATGACCCTCCTTTAAGCCAACCATCGCTTGGGCAATTGAGCGGGAAAAGGGGCGAGCCATTGGTATCACCCTCAAGGCAAAGTTCAACTTTCCCACTAACTGTTGCAACTGATGCAGTGTAACTTTGGATGCCTTTAAACATACTTGGAGGGCTGCCCTGAATTTCGACACTTTGCTAGCTGGTAAACGGAAGCACCCCTCCCTTGAGTCCAACTCGATCCCCAAAAAACTCGAGGCAAGTCGTGGGACCCATAGTTTTACCTGGTGCCAATGGCACGCCAAGATGATCCATTAACACACAGAATTCAGCTAAGGCCCGGGCACATTCGGAAGTACCGGCGGGGCCAAGGAACAGAAAATCGTCAAGGTAGTGCATTACATTTCGGAAACCCGTTTTCTTAGTGAACACCCATTGCAGGAAAGTACTGAATTGCTCAAAGTAAGCACATGATATAGAGCATCCCATTGGCATACACCTATCCATGTAAAATGACCCCTGAAACCCGAATCCCAGAAGACGCTGATCGTCTGGGTGTACCGGAAGCAACCGGAACGCTGACTCGATATCAGATTTCGCCATCAACGTCCCGTGCCCCAGGCGATTCAAGATGGCTACCGCCTCATCAAAAGATGCGTATCGCACCGAACAAACTTCTGGCTCAATTGCGTCGTTCACCGAAAGACCATATGGAGAAGATAGATTATGAATCAAACGAAACTCACCCGGGTCCTTCTTGGGGACCACCCCTAACGGAGAACAAACGAAATCCGGTACCGGGGGCTCACTAAACGGGCCGGCGACCCGTCCCCGGCTAACCTCTTTCTGAATTTTTTCTTGCACTACAGATGCATGTTGTAAAACGGAAAGTTGATTTTTGCACATCCCTACACCCTGAAAGTCCCCTACCGGGATGCGGAAACCATGTGTAAAACCGTTCCGCAGCACCCCGGCAGAAGTGCGATCCGGGTATTCGCTGAGCCAGGGAATCATTGCCAAGGTATCAATCGGGGTTGGTAAAGGCGCCCCTCGGCCTAGCTTAGACCTGTTTGGCGCCTCCCTTACCCCCATTCTCACTCGTTCTGGCTCTGCACGATGACTCAGGATGGGACGACCCACACGTACTACACTCATGTTTGAATTTACACGATCCCGGAGGCCTGGTACACTTCCCCTTGTTAAAATTAAAACAGAAACCCTTTCTCCCTGTATTGCCTGCGGGCCTCGACTGGTCGTCGGTGCTCGTACTTGGTCGAAAGGGCGTCCCCACATTTTGGCGGGAGTAATCAACAACAGTGCTCCCGACCAATGGCATTCTTAACATTCCCGATTCTTTCATCTTATCCCATGTTAAAGAATCGTAACAATCCCAAGTCAAACCCTTGTTATGTTCCTTTTCTTTCCTGAACAAATTGTCATAACAAAACCAATGGTTACCTTGATACGCTGTCGAGTAACCCATAATTCGTGATTGATAAACGGGAAACTCAGGAAGCAACTCGGGCCTACGTTCCCCCAAAATTGATGTGAAAATACCCCATGCATTGCCCCAGTTGCCAATGTTCTCATTTACCTTAAAGGCGGCCATCTTTGCGCGCCAAACACTCGGATGCATTAAGTCCTTCTGACTTTTTACATGTTCCACATCATAATGATCAACAAGCAGGGAAAAAATATTCACGTACTCCCCCGCCCAGATCTTTTCCTTTATAGCTAAAGGCACATGTTGTCCTAATCTCTCTCTACGAGAGGGTGCTGACTCGTCCCTTGCAATCGGCAATGGCCGCTTACCTGCACCGGACGCAGCTTCTGCCGCTTGCGGCTTGTCTATCCCCGCCAACGGCGTAGCCACTCTAGCTGCCTCTTTCTTCTCACGAAGCCCTTTTATCAGCGCCTGTGCTTCGGCAGCCGTGGCGCCATCACTACTATCCCCCAACCATGCTGCTAGCTGTGCTGCCAGCTCGGGGGGCATGTCTTCCTTGGATGTCGGGGTGACGACAACGGGGATTGGATTCCCCTCCATCGGTACTGGGGTCGGCGCCTCGAGCGGGGCAGAGGGAACCGGGACGGCCCCACCGGCTGGAACCTTTCTCGGCCTCTTAGGTCTCCCTCCAGCCGGCGGGGTGCCCGAACCCTCCTCCCCATCTCGCTCCGCCAACCGTTTCTTTATGTCGGACACTTCTTTGCAAAGGGCCCGCACCATCTGATCGGTCGTCATTCTTTTTGCGCCTTTCTTGGGCATCTCTCCGAGGAAGTATCTAGAAGACAAAGAAAAAGATCAAAACGCTCAAAATTGGCTCTTCGTTCCGTCCCGAGCTCACGTGTAGCGAGGAGGTGCAGCTTCGGAGCACAAGAACAAGAGGACGTCTTCTGGTCTTGCGCCTTCTTTTATCCGTCTTCAGGGCGGGCGAAAACCCGCCCCTGCCCGCCCCGGGGGCGTGGCTGGCTGCGTCGGTGTCTAGGCCAGCCCACTCTAGGGCGGGAAAAGGCGCGCCCCGGCTACGCCGCTTCGGGCATACCAGCCGAGACGCGCCTCCCGCCCAAAAATGGCTTCCCGGGGGGATCGAGGCACTCATCCATACGTTCGGGGGGACCGAGTGGTCGCCCCTTTCCAAAAGCTTTGCCAATTGTAAAACCAACGACTTGATTTACATGATACAATGTCCGTGCAATAAAGCATACATTGGAGAGACCGCCAGAGAAATTAAAACTAGGATAACTGAACATAAGTCCGCCATTAGGACCCAAAAGAAATCAGCCCCTCTAGTCGAACACTGGATTAACCACAACCATAAATTAGAAGATCTTAGATGGTGTGTAATAGAGACCATAACACACAGTATGAGAGGTGGCAATATCAATAACAAAAGAAAGAAAAGAGAACAGTTTTACATGTCTTTATTCAATACTTTCCGCACTGGGCTAAATAACAGAGAAGAGTGGGAAAGGTTAATTCTGTAAACTGTTTAAAGACCTATTCCTTCTGCTTCATTTTTAGAGTTAGGGAACCACATTGTAAATCTCTATATTTCTGTTTTTATAACTAGTAGCCAGTCCTATTTAGACTCAATAACGGAAACAAATGTCTTTCAGATAAATGTAACATCTTGTATACCTGTTGAATCGAATTATGTATGGCATTCTTTTGTTATATAGAATATATTTAAACAATGATTGTTTTTTATATGTTTATACAAGTCATTCATTTTTGCTATTTTAAGATAATCTTGTCTACAAAGACTGTCTGGGCATTTTCTATGATACCAACATTTATATATGTGGAAATGTCTGAACTGTACCGATTGAAAAGTTCAACCATAGGTCCTTGCTATTGTACAAAAACCCATCTGTAAATGCATTCCAATAGTTTTTTATTTATGTTTGTCAGTTCTTTTGAGCTCTCGAAATGTAAGGTAATAATTGGGTTAGTTCATCACAAGTTTTCCAGCGAAACGATATATCCATCTATCTTAATGGTGATGCGTCTCCCAATCCAAAATGGCCGCCACGGTTCGGGTTTATATATACATATATCTTCTACTGTAACATTGTACTAGCAAACAAGCACCAAGAGCACGAATATCCAAGGTTGCAGTTTTCCCAAAACAGAATATAAATACAGGCGTGCTAATAATCAGGGTTTCGTTTCGTATATATCGTAATATTATGCCTTGCACTTCCGGGTCACTCGGCTCACAATCTTTGAAAACTTTGTGTTAAATCCAATTACAGATATGACCACATTAACTATCCTGCGAAGTATACGCATTTTAAATGTGAGCAACTCGTAATATTAATTGTGCAGACTTAACAAACTATTCCGTCTGCGGACTTCCGGGTCAACACTAGCAGCGTCAACATAAAAACGCCACCGGTAATGGTTGCAATTAGATTCTGCACCATCACGAAGGCAACACGAACCACGGAAGCACGGAGGAGCAGGGAGGCCGATTTCATCAATAGAGGTAGGCATATACTCTGCCCCTAGGTCTTAGTATAGATAGGATCGTTCTATCAGTATAACAGTAATTCTTTAAAAAAAACGATAGGTAGCGTTTTTTAATTGGGAACGCTCACATAGCGCAAGCGTTACTAGTTGCCCCACTAGATAGGATTTAAACTCAGTTAGGACCCAGATAAAGCATGTAAATATATCTACTTGTGGCTAGACCTTTATTCTTTAATTTTAAGGTTAATATCTAGATATCAGTATTAGAACAAATTGCAACTGCAGGAAAGCATACTCTCTGCCCCTTGGTCCTAAGACATATATTATCGTATTATTTACCTCATAGAAACTTGCCTATTATTGGTAGCGTTTCGAACTGGGCTCATGGACATCTTGCCACCGTTACCAAATACCATGATACCACAGAAGACAGAGTGGATAGTCGGAACGCGCCATAACACAGCGTGCTAATACATCGACTATTTGAGGCAAGGCATTTATTTGAAATCCTTGATATTAAGACTAGATCATACCTTCACTAAAGATAATGGTATAGTTGAAAATGTCTGAAAACTAGTTTCTTTAAATAAAACCATTTTTAAAAAAGCTTTAAAAAAATATAAAACCATGAGTTCTAAACATCGTCTCCTCCCGATATGCTCTTTATCTTAGAGTCACATATTGTTTCTTCGAATCTTAAGAAGAACCGTCCTATCCGACAATTATCAAGAGTCGTGAAATTATCAGAGGGAACCTGAATTCAAAACAGGTTAGTAAAAACACGGGATTATAAGTGTACCAACAGACGAAACTTCTTGTAGCTTAATATTAAAGCTAAGATATTTTGTTGATCCATCTAGGATTTTTTATGCCAATCATCTTCGGTGGCTCCCCCGTGCACTTTGAATATTTGTATCTATAGAGAAGGTAATTTATGACATCAGTACCTTTGATTATACTGTTATAATAATAGAACCAGAAACCTTTGAACACTTTTTATGACTTCTTATTACACAGTTTGGGCGAGTACAAAACCGCTAAGAATATACTGTCTGCCGGATGATAAGAATAGATACATTCATCCTACATCTTCAGCAGGTACTAAGATAATATTCATATATAAACATCTTAAAGTTTTAGGATGTTATCTGAGTCATAATGGGTTATAGTGGCCTAGAAACATACAAAAGAGTGGCTATGGGTTTCCTTGACCAGTTCTATCACCGCAGATCATTAGTCCATAAGGGGCAAGTAAATCCCTCAATGTGGGGATAATACGATGTAGTAATTGTACACATTATAGGGTGAGAATAAATTGATAATAGCAGGATAGCAGGAGTAAAAGTTATGTAGAAGTGTAGACAAGTAGTTTAATTATTTTTCTGTTTGATTTCTTAGACATCAAGTCAATTTTTGTGAATGTCCTGAAGAAGGTGTGAAGACTAATTAAAACACCGAAACGCTGCGTCGACTGTGTTCACTTGTTTATATATGATTGTTTTAAAAAAAAATTCTATAATTGTCCACTCTTTGGTGGCTTGGATGAATTGATTTTAACCATGTTTTAGATTGTAACCCGTTCGGGAGGTAATACATTTTATGTTTGAATCCAGACATTTTCTGTTCACTTAGTGTTATTAATTTTTCACATTCATTCTGTCTATTTGTCTACTCAGTACTGCCCTGCTTTAGTTACCATTTCAGCAACTACCTTGTTCATAGGTTTCCAAAGTACCCAGTTCTCTATGTTTATGCTTGAGGATATCTGATCTAAAACTACTAAGACAGGGTCTCTTACCCTTTTCTGGCGTTCAGTTCCCCCACCTGTCGTATGCAACAGGGGTACCTCCAACTTTTGTGACTAGAGAATGAGTATTAGCCATACCCCAAATAGAGGCCAGTACTCTTGAAAATATTGAGTAAGTGATGAACTAGGATAGAAGTAGGAGTGAATTAGAGAATAAATGCAGAATATATTAATTGAGTATTCCAAGATATGAAAGAAAAAAGAAGAAAGGGAAAAATCGAAAGCTAACAGAATACATAAATATACATTAAAATATATATAAGTTCAAATATATAGAGATTCAATATCACAGAGAAATAAGTTAAAATGTAAAGAAAGTTACTAATAATGTACACATAATTTACAACTGTGAATAAGATACAGTTACCAATAAATATAGTTATATTAAAAATAGTAAGAAAGAGGTAGAGACAAATATATATACAAATAGTAATGAGAAACTGGGGGAGAACAACTATAAAAGGGAAAAGGTGTGAGCTAATAAAATACATAAATATATACTCAAAGATTTACAAGGTCATTAATGCATGCAAACACACAAGGAAATGGTCGGTCAAATGTGTGTTGCTGTACTAGAAACTGTAGAAAACTAGAGTATGTGAATAGTGAAGAGTATTACAGCTGACTGAGATATTCCCATCAGACCACCCTTCTGGCGGAGTTTCATCATATGGGATGTTAGTTAGTACATCCAGCCAGCCGCCCAACCCATCAAAAGATGGTGCAGATGTGGATGTGGGATCGAGATATCTAGCCAAGCTGTTTCTCAAGAACTAGTCTAATGGGTGTGTAGTGAGGTAGTGTGGCTCACTGGTTAGAGGCGGCAGACCCGAGAGCAGAGGACGACCCGGGACCAGGGTTTGAATCCCGGCGCGGCAGGTTTCTGGACCAGGGTCAGCGGACTCGATAATTCTCTCGCCTCGGTGCCCACTCTGATCAGCGATCACACTCGGCAACTCTGGGCATTAGCTTGCCTCATCTTCACTAACGGCCCCACCAGACCGCCGGGGATGCCTGGTCTCACCCTGGAGATACCCATTAAAGGGACCATCTCTCAGGGAAGCCAGGAAGGGTTTCGCAGCGCTCGAAGCGCCTTGGGACCCTCCGGGTAAGTATTGCGCTATATAAATGCTTATACATAGTGCAGTGCTGTGGTGAGAAATTAAAATTAACGACTTAGACAAAAATAAATTTAATGTAAATGTCTAAGTGTTAAACATAAAAACACGCCTGGTAGTGAATTTATAACTACGCTATGGCGCTGTGCAGGAGGTCAACATGTTTCAGCCAAACAAGACACTATCCGGCTTTCAACAGGACCTAGTTGGTAAGCTACTGCCACTGTATAAACATGAGTGCAAGAAAAAATAACAAATATGGGTAAATAATAAAGTACATATATCTACCAGGAACCTGGAGCCCCAATGTTCACAAGGGAGATGTACATAGTTTCTCAAACCTATTGAAAAACAATAATAAACATTATTCACATTTATATCCAATTATTCACAAGAGACTGTACAGACAACACACAAAGCATAAGAATTTTGTATTTAGCTTGTTAATGAGTATATTTACTCTTACACACAACTGCTTTTATCAAATGGACTGCCTGTGTGTACTCACCGCGCTCTGTGTGGGAGATGACCTCACCTCGCCCGGCAACCGCTCGGGAAATATGAGGACCGCTCTAAGGTGCAAAGGAAAAAAGGCATAAATCTCAGAGTTTTATGCCGTGCCTACTGGCTCTCGCATCCTATTACTATCAATCCTCCTGTGGGCACAATCAGTCTGGACCACAGCAAAACATAAGGGAGAAGCATAATGGTTACCCCATGTTCTCTGGGGTAGAAAAGTTAAAGATTGGGAGTTGGTTTCCAAAAAGTTGCCCAAAGATTGCAGGGAGGAGTCCTTACCTGTCCGTCGGTACCTCTCTCTGTCATCCGAGAGGGAGTGGAGGTACCGACTAGGACCGGACTCCTCCCTTTTATGTTAGCGGTGATTGGATAATTGGGCTTAATGAACTCCTAATTACCCGCCAAAAGTCAGGGTTGTGAGGGCGCTGATGCTAAGGCGCATGTGTGCGATTACCGTTCAACTAAACTATCGGTAAAACGGACCTGCGCGATAGTGAATTGAAGCCGCAGCGTTTAGCGTTGGTTTGACGCGCATGCGTGCTCGAAATAATGAAGCCCCGTACCACAAAGGGAAGCACATGCCAATTGATAACGCATGCGCGTAGGAAGTATACTAGCCCACTGTGTATGAAGACCGCTAGTAAAGCGTCACATTTTGGAAGGGAGCGCACGCTAGTTACTCGCGCATGCGCCTAAGGAAATTAGTGTATCAGCTATGTGTTAAGACGGCTAGTCTCTCACAAGAGCTGCACAATGCAAAATTCCTTTATCCAACTGTGATTTGACAAAAGGGACTGGTAAGATGTTAATGGAGGGTTGCAGACCAAGGAACCATCAATGTTATAGTGAGCCCTCATGGGTATTTCAACAGAGTGTAGAGATATGCGCACATAGTACATCACTATAATTGGCGTGTGCATAGTCTTACTGTGTACTCATATCAGATGGAATAAAAAACCCGTCAGACAAAAAGTATTTATAGAACTAGGGTTCGAATTTCTAAAGTTTATTCATATTTCTGCATGTTGTGACTACACATATTTATGCTGTTAATATAGAGACATAGGTAGCTAACAGAATACCACTTGATGGTGTGGATAGGGGTCATCACATATGATTATTGAAGGATTCTGTAGAGACAAGTCTCTAAACTAAAGTAATCACACCCTTTTTACTGCTCCCCATCTATGTAAAGATACATGGATGTGCACTCAGATTCGATCATATAGAGATCCAGGGGATTGAATCATTCAATCCTCTACTGTCGCTACGGAGCTTGAATATCCATTTTTGCTCCTTAATAAAAAGAAATTTAGAATTGTCGCTGATATGCGGCGGAATATAGGGATGTTTTAAGATCACCCATTTTAGATCCTCTGCTTTGTGCTTCATTGATAAGAAATGGTTGGTAAGACGAGTCGACTGTTTTTGGCAATGAATGGTGCTTTTATGTTCGCTAATGCGAACCTTCATCTTACGCGTAGTGTGACCAATATACCTCAGCAAACAAGGACAGGTAATCATATATATAACCCCACCAGTATTGCAATTGGTGTGTTTACGGAGTGACCAAGGGTATCCTGTACCTATGTCAACTTGGTCTGTTTTATATGTCTGGGGACAAGCACTGCAGGTTCCGCATGGGAAATGTCCACGTACAGGTTGCATGTTCTACAAAGTGTTAGATGTTTCTGTTGTTTTAAGTCTTGGTCTTGTATTGATAGACTGTCTTTAAGGCTACGTGCTTTCTTAAAAGAGAACAGAGGTGGAGAGATGTTGGTTTGTGCTGTGTTCAAAATGTTCCAATGTTTCCGCACTGTCTTTTGGATTGTGTTTGAAAGGACATTAAAAGTGCTGACAAAAGTAAGCCTATCGGTCGGTTCCTTCTCAGGTTTATTCTCCAGAAGAGCCTCCCTGTTGTTGTTCGAGGCCCTTTTCCACGCTCTTTGTACCAGATGGCGTGGGTACTGCCGATCCTCTAGTTGTTTAGACAGGATACGGGCATGTTTGTCAAAGGAAGATTTGGATGAACAATTACGGCGGATTCTCAAAAAGTGACCTACTGGTAGATTCTCCTGTAAGGCCCGAGGATGATGACTAGAGAAGGCCAACAATGAATTTCTTGACATGGGTTTGTTATACAGTTCACATTCAAGTGTACCATCTTTAGGGAAGATAAGAATGTCCAAAAATGGCAATTGCACCCGGCTGAACTCAACAGTGAAGTTGAGATACTGGTTTTGGTTATTCAACCAGTCATGGAAAGAGTTTACCTCTGATGGTGTACCTCGCCAAACCACAAAAATATCATCTATGTATCTCTTCCATAGCACCACGTGATGGTAAAAAGGGTTGCTATGGACGAGAACATGATTCTGTTCAAAAAGGTGAACATAAAGGTTGGCGAGACTGGGGGCAAAAATACTCCCCATAGATGTTCCTGAGGTCTGAAGATAGATCTGATCTTCGAATTTGAAATAATTTTCCATCATTGCCAGTCTGGCACACTCCATGATGAAATTCACTGGAGTGATGCTTTGTAGATCCCGTGCGGCAAGGAGAGTTCTTATGGCTTCCAGAGTCTCTTCCTGCGGGATGCAGGTATACAAAGAATCTACGTCGAAGCTGACCAAAAGGTCAGTCTCGACGTCAAATTGCACCTCCGGAAGGAGTCTAAGAACATCGGCTGTATCTTGTAAGAAAGTTGGCATTTCTTTAACAAGAGGCCTTAAGAAAAAATCCACAAAAGTGGATAAAGGCTCCAATAATGATCCAATACCCAAAATGATCGGGCGTCCTGGGGGGGGGGGGGGGGGGGGGGGGCGAGTGGGTTTGTGAATTTTTGGTAGACAATAAAACCCGGGCATAACCGGTCTATTAGTATCCAAAAATGTGGCTTCTTGAGGTGTGATCCATCCTTCTAAACTCGCTTCCTCCACTAGGGTCTTGATCTCAGTGAGGAGGCGAGGGGTAGGGTCACTGGCCAGACGTTGGTAAGAGTTGGTATTGTCCAGTTGTCTTTGGCACTCTTGGCGATAAGTGGACATGTCCAAAACAACAATGGCACGACCCTTGTCCGCCGGTTTTATAATAACGGACTGGTCAGTGGATAGGTGGGCTAATGCAATTTTTTCTCTAGTAGTCAAGTTCTGAAAATCACGTAGATCCTTATCAAACAGCGCCATGACATCATGAGTCACTGCTTGCTCAAATGCTGTGACTTTGGGAGGAACTTGATGTCCCAAAGGGGTAAAGATGGACTTAAGGCGTAGCCCTGTGTTGGTCGACTGATCATGTGTCTCTGTAGATGGAACATTCTCTTGTGTGTTAAAAAAGAAATGAAGGCGAACTTTCCTAAAAAATCTTTCCAGTTCGCAAAGGGTCTCGAAAGGATCCCCCTTGTTTGTGGGTACAAACCCCAAACCTTTTCTCAATACTGTTTGTTCATCAAATGTCAGTTCCCGAGAGATAAGGTTTACTATTAGGGTCCTGTCGTGGTCGTGTTTGCTTCTGCCTGAGCTACCCTATGACTCCTGGTGTTGGGGAAGGTCTGTTCTGTTTCCCATTGGACATTCTGTTGTCCTCTTCCCCTGCCGTAGTTGCGGCCCCGGCCCTAAAAAAGATGGGTCGTGGAAAAATTGGGGATGTGGAGGAAATGTCTGCATGTGTTGTGCAAAGAGTGGCTGGAAACCCCATGGCCCTGGTGGCCACCATTGGCCTTGGTTCTGATAAAACCCCTGTGTTCCTCTTCTTTAATTTAAACTCCGCTGTTGTCCTCCTCTTTTAGTTCGTGAGACCCCTGCACCCGAGTTGTCAGAGTGCAAAATCTGTAAAATTGATTGATAATTTACAACTTTAAATAAGATACAATAAACAATAAATATGTTTGGATGAGTAATAGTAAGATAAAGTTAGATAGGAATATAAGTAGAGATATAAATGAAAAGGAGTAAAGGAAAAGAACCACTGAAAGGGAAAGATGAAAGTTAAAAATATAGTAGAACACATAGTTAGACATGAGATATGTTGGAAGTCAGTTACAGAGAAATATAAGTATATAATGTGAAAGAAGTGTTTAAGAATGTAAAAGTACAGTAAGCAATAAGTACACTTTGTATTAAAAATATTGGTATAAACATAGATACAAATATAAATATAAATGCTAGTAAAGAAATAATATCAAGTACAAATAAATATGTGAAATAAGATATAATCAATTCATCTAGTTAAGTGGCATAAAACATAAGAAACATATAATGGTCAACTATTGCTGCAAGGAATGTACACACTTTGTAATAAATAACAGAAAATATAGAAGACTTCAACAGCTCTAGATGAGGAAACAAGTGTGTGGTAGAGCAGCAAAACCCCAAAAATAGTCAGACACTGACACTGATCGGGATTTGTCCTTATGAAGTTCTTCCGTAAAGGTAGATACCATCTGAAGGGCAGAGATTTTGGCTTCATGAGTATGAATGAATTTTTCAATGTCTCTGCCATGATGACGAACTTCACTAGTGGTGCGACGTTGATTATCTACTAGTTCTGGAGGATATTGAGAACCATGAATGAACTGTTCAATAGGAGTTTACTGTACTGTTAAATATTGGATGGATTTGTTAGCATGTGCTGAAAGCCATTTTGTATTTCTGCCAGCCATTTTAGTTAGCCTTGTGCTGCCACATGCTCACCATGTGTTTTGTCTTCCCTCAGTTTTGACTGCTCTTGTAATCTGCCTAGAAACAAACTATATTCAGCATATTCCACCTTCGCACATGCTCAGTTGAGCTTGTAGCTGTCCTTCCAACTGTTCCTAGTCTGTAAATGCCAAGATGTGTTTATCAGAATTAGCAACTGTTAGCTCCTCCCACTTTGTTGAGCAAGCAGATCTTGCATGCCCATATTAGTCATTTTGCATGCTTACATGAGCTAGGACTGCCCCTTCGTCTTATACTGACTATGTAACCCTAAGCATATATAAGGCCCCTGTTTTCTGTTCTCTTAGACTGCCTCATTCAATTGCTAAGCCTCCTGTGTGACGTAGTCTCCCTCATTTGAGGTTAATAAAGATGTTACTTTTATATTTCAGCTTCTGTGCCAATTTCTTCTTGGTTTAAAAGGACGAAGTATCAGTGGGACCCCTGAGAAGGTTTCTATTTTCTACAGTACGTCCATGCCCTGAATGTTCAGTTAATCAATAAAGTGTTGCAAATCTTCAGGATTATAGAAGTCTTTAGATTTGCCATTTTTGATAATATGAAAATGGGCAGGATCAAACAAAACCATATTTGATGTCCATTTTCCGCAGTTGTGGCCTCATGGATAGGAAAGTCTTTCTCTGTTCATTAGTTTCTCAGGAGAAGTCAGCTGCAATGCGGATTTCATGGCCAGTATAGATGTATGAGCCTTGCGTGCGTGCTGGCAGTAAATATTTCTCGTACATGTTCATGCCGCAAAATGCAAGCAATGAGTGGTCGTGGTCGAGAATCTGAAGCAGTACGAGGAGGACCGATACGATGAGCCCGCTGGATTTCAAGCAGTGGATTGAAGGTGATATCCAGCAGCTTGGGAAGGACTTTACATAAGAAGGTTTTAGCATTCTGACCTTCAATCTTTTCAGGAAAGCCAAAAAAGTGGATGTTGTCTCATTGACTGTGATCTTCCAAATCAACGAGCTGACTGCGGAGAAGTAAGAGGTCTTGATCTCTACATTGCATGGAATCAACCCTGGTTTCTACTGCTGTTAATCGTTGGTTTAGTCTGTCTGTTTTAGCATTAAATTGCACAATCTCTTCTCTGAATGATTTGGTCTCTGTGCTGAGAGAGGATATATTAATGTCCATATCTGTTAAACGGCAACTGATAGTTGAAATTTCTTGTAAAATATGATCCATATTTTCCCCAGACATTGTAGAGGAGGTGGCCAAAGATGGGTAAGACATTGATGAGGCTGAGCCTTTCACAGACATACTTTGTGGTTGTTTGAGAACTTCTGCAAAAAAATGTTACTTGGGGTTTTGTTCTTGTGCTTGCAATTAGACATTTGAAGATTGTCTGTTGTGTAGCAAAATAATACTAATAACTGTAGAAAGAGACCTCTTATCTATGTGGTACCAGTGACTACGCTTGACAAATTAAATATGTGTGCTGAAGAAAAATCAGTAATAGCAACAGTAATGAAGCAGTGAACTGTGACAGAATCAGAGAACAATGGAAATTATATGTCTTGTATATGTGGTATTCACTGCACCTTCACTTTGGTGAGGCCACTATCACTGTAATAACACAGTTAATGCAAAAATTACATGCCAGAAGGATCTTAGTTTGTGAAGAAGTGTTTGCATACAAGAAAGTTGCTAATCTTAATCCATCAGCAATGTGGAAAGTACTGTGTCTGTTATTATGTTGCACACAATAGTAAAGAGACACTGTAATAGTGACGAAACGCCAAAGATTCAGGTTTTAAAAGGCGTCACAGATAATTGTCGCAGTCAGTGCCATGCAAAAGTTGTAAAAATATTGTGCGCAAATAGTTAGAGAAAAGTCACCTCAGGTCAGGAGCCAATAGCACCAGAAATTAATTAACAGTTGCAGGAGGTGCTAGAAGGATCACTTGTAATAAATAATCTAGAGGACTCCAAAAACAAAGATGTAATGCTGAGGTGACTCGAATATAACGTTGAATGGTAGCATTGATATAAGTAGTTTTGAAGCAGGTTTACAATATTCTGAGAATATTATTGTCTAAAATCCTGAATATAATGTTCCACTTTTTATTTTCTTTTGTAAAAGGCTGCCCCCTAGTAGTTTATTTTATGTATTTAATCTATTGGAGCACTAGAAAGGCATGTAGTCTAGCTGAAGTGCTCCGCTTTTACAGCTGCTTACAAAAGATGATTTATTGAGGCATTATAAAGGCAGGACAAATTATTTGTTGACGAGGGCTTCCCAGTTGTTAAGGAGGAGCGGGAGGAAAAGAAAATGCAGTTTCTTCAGTACCGCATGAAGGAAAAGTGGCACGCACCAGCTAGGCAAGGGCCGGGGATTTGCGTTTCAGTGAAAGGCCCAGTGCGCGGCTTCTGAGGAGAAGTCCACTGCGTCAAATATGGGCACTAAAGGAGGGCAGAGACTTTTGAAATTCCACCCAACCGCTGCAGCCATACTTAGCTTTCTGAAAACCTTGGCCCGGGGTCCTGGGCATGTTGTGAGAGCGTCTCCTCCGTTCGGAGCTCCCCCCGAAGCGGAGCTCGATGCTCAGGCGGCCATCTTCCTGCATGGCCAGACCACGCCCCCCAAGGGGCAAGAGTATGAGTGTGTGGAAGTAAAGGTAAATACACCTACGAATATGCATAAGTAGGATTACGTGTACAAGTAAGAGTAAAAGTGGAAGTAAGAGTAGTAAAAGGATAGGAAATGTGTTTCTCAAGATCCATGTTAATAATGTCTGACATGTTTCTTTTAGGGGCACATGCATCATCCCGGCCTTTTGCGAATTCCAAATTGCGAAAAATAGGGAATCGCAATTTGGAATTCGCAAAATGGGATGCATGTATATTTTCCTAAAATATTTGTGATTCGGTAAAAATCGCAATTTTTACCGAATCACAAATATTATGCGATTTCCAAAGTGCAAAATCGCTATTCCCATTGATTCCTATGGGCCCATAGGGATCAATGGGAAGGCTTTAACAAATTGCGATTTTCTTTTTCAGAATCGCAATTTGTTCATGCATTACATGGGTGCAGGGGGGGGTCCAAAGGACCCCTCACTGCACCGCTGTAATGTATTTTTAAGTGCATGTTTCACACACACATGTCCTAAGGACATGTGTGTTTGTAACATTACACTTTAAAAAATGCATTTTTGTGCATATTTAAACATTTTCGCAGGTTCAACCTCGTGGTAATTTGCACTCCCTATTTGGAAATTCGCAAATTTCAAAACAATGATGCATTGCTTTTAAGGAATCGCAAAATTGCGATTCCTTAAAAGCAATCGCATTTTTGGAAATCGCTAAAATAGCGATTTTCACAAAAATGCATGATGCATCCCAAAAACTTATTTAGGAAGTGCAAACGGCCGAATTTAGCGATTCGCACCATTTGCACTTCCTAAATAGGTTGATGCATGTGCCCCTTAATCTTTAATTTACATGAAACATCATGGCCCTTTAGTTCAGCATTGTTGTGACACCATTACTTTAAAAGTCACTTATGTAAAGGTGGAAAATACATTCCTAGATACTGATAGAAAGTGTCGCTAGCTGGCAAAGTTATGCACCCTGCCCATGTAGGGACCAGCAGCCTGATTCATCATAGGGAGGTTTTGCGAGTCTGAAATAGCGAATCATAAGGAATCGCTATTCCAGACTCGCAAAACGGGATTCATGTAAAAATAGCAAAATGTTTTGCGATTCCTACAGATTCCTTATTTGCGATTAGCAAATTGCTAATTGCAAATAAGGAATAACTCCCCATTCATTCCTATGGGCCAAAAGGCCCATAGGAATGAATGGGGAGTATTCCTTATTTGGTAATTAACAATTAGCTAATCGCAAATAAGAT
Source organism: Lissotriton vulgaris (assembly GCF_964263255.1). Classification (NCBI taxonomy): domain Eukaryota; kingdom Metazoa; phylum Chordata; class Amphibia; order Caudata; family Salamandridae; genus Lissotriton; species Lissotriton vulgaris. The sequence continues at coordinate 445,800,341 of NC_141687.1, read as the reverse complement.
GTCGATTTAAAGGGTGCCAAGGGTGTCCAGAGGACACCCTGTAGCACCCCTTAAATTCTAATTTAAACAGGTGTTGCGCACACACATGTCCAAAGGACATGTGTGTGTGCAACATGCAACTCAGAAAAATGCTTTTAAAAGCATTTTTCTGAGTTTTCGCTATTTACCACGAGGTTTGACCTTGCGGTAAATAGCGGCCCGAAATTGCGATTTTGCAATTTGAAAATGGATGATGAATTGCATTTAAGGAATCTCAAATAGAGATTCCTTAAATGTAATTCCTCGCAAATTTGCGAATTCGCTATTACCGAGTTTTGCATTTGGGATGATGAATCGCAAATGCAAAAATTGCACTCGCAAAGGGCCAGATTCTCAGAATCTGGCCCTTTGCGAGCGCAATTACCTTTAATGACTCATATTAAAAGATAACCTGTGCTAACAATATGGTACCTTGGCACAAAGCAGTCTGGCTTATCTAAAGTGGCAAAGTGTAAATTATTTTTGAACACACACACAGTCATACACACACATTCACACCTACACACTCTAATACATCCATAGATACATACATACACTCATATTCTCTCCCATTGTCACACCCATATAAATACAAATATTCTTACACTCACATATATTCTCACACACACAGACATAAACACATTCTGTTTCAGACTAAATATATTTTTTTCTGGAGTTTTATACAGCGCAAACTTGACCCGAAGGTATCAGGTATCAAAGCGCTTTAGACAAGCACCAGTTGCGTTACATGTAGACACATTCATTTTTGTTAGGCACTGGGAGATCAAGTGGTTTGTCCAGAATCACATCATGTTGTGCATCCTTGCTGAGACTCAAACCCGGTTCCCCAGATTTGAAGTCGAGCACCCTAGCCATTAGGCCACATTGTCTCCCCTATTAGTATATTTATATATATATTAGGTTGAGACCTCCTAATTGAACGCTACAGGCGTCCTGCTCGTGTTTTTAACTGCTTACTTGCACACTGTTTTTAAAACGTGCATTATTTGCACACTGTTTTTAAAACTTGCATTGTTTGTATACCTGTACCTTGGTGTCCCTGATCCGTCGCGGCTTGTGCCGTTTGAGCGGAGGGGTCAACACCTTCGCTACGAGCGACTCACTTCCTGGATTCAGCAGGGTCAGCGCTTTAGGGCCATTCTACCACTGCTGCGGTCCCGCCCACTTTCTCTTTATCACGAAGTGCGCCAAGCAGACGCGCGCAGCGGCGTGCCGGTGGCACGCGAAGGCGCGCCAAAGGCAAGCCCATCTGCACCCGTCTGCTCCCGGCCGACTCCAGACGCCAGGTACCCTGCCTTTTTTCGTTTTTCTACTTCTGTTTGTTTTTTCTTTTCTCCCCCAGCCCTCTACCCCCCTGGGCTGTTCAACTATAATGGGCAACATCCGCTATACTAACTAGGAGCTCCACTCCTCAAATGCAGGCAGGGAGACCACTACGGAACCCCATTATGCCTGTAGTAACGCTAGAGAAAGGAGTATTAAGGCAGTGACAATATGTCCCGCTCCACAGTCTCATCTACTTTGCATGTACTGCAATGCTAGATCGGTGCCTAAGCACGCCATGGAAATATGTGCACTCCTGGACTCGGCTAGTCCTGATGTATTATTCATCACAGAAACCTGGGTACAGGAGTCCTCCTCACCCGACATCTCAGTTGCCTTACCCCCTGCCTATAAAATACATAGGCTTGACCGCCCAGGAAAGAAGGGAGGAGAAACGGCAATAACTTATAAATCCAATATCAAGCTTCACACCAATGACTCCTTTTTAGAATGGTGGGGCGAAATGTGTATTGCCACCTTGACTATAGGAAACCAAGAGTCATGGAAAGTGGCTCTTATCTATAGACCCCCAGGTGCCAAGACTCACTTTGTGGAGAAACTCATCGAAGCAATAGCGCCCTACGCTCTAGCAACAGAGAATTTTCTATTATTAGGAGACATTAATTATCATCTAGATCAAACCCATGACCCCATACTGTTGATCTTATAAAGAGCTTTGATGCCCTACAGCTAAGTCTACTCCCGACAGGCCCAACACATATTGCGGGACATGCTTTAGATCTTATATGCTCGAACTCCCCTAAAGTTAAAATCATGCAGATTGCTCCTGTCCTATGGACTGACCATTATGTTATAGAATTTAACATCACAGGTCCTCAGATCGAATCCCGGAAAACCACTCAAGTAAATCTGAGCAGACCATGGAACAAGATCACGTCAGAATCCTTTGCTGCGCACTATTCCCCTCCCACCATCACCGACAAAACTGACCCTAACGCAACTGCCAGGGAGCTAGAATCCACTATAGTTTTGGCGTTAGATTGCAGTGCCCCAGCTCGAATGTCAAGACCTCCTAAGAAAAACTCACCTTGGTTTACGCCAGATCTAGAACAAATTAAACACGCAGTTAGAGTAGTAGAAAGGAAATGGTTTCAAACTAAAGATCTGAGTGATAGGGATCTGTATAAAGCTGCACATAGGCAGTATATGAAAGGTATCACCGAGGTGAAGAAGGCATACCTTGGTAATAGGATATCTCAGGCAGCCAACTCACAGAGAGAGCTCTATAGTATAGTGAAAGAAATCCCTTATCCCCCTGCCAGCCAACAGCCACTCAACAAATCTAAAGAATGGGTGGATTCTGTGGCAGCATACTTCCACGATAAAATCAACGAAATCCATAAACGCTTTCCTCAGTCACCCCCCATTTGTCAGACAACAGTCTCGCCCACCAACAGTTGCAGGGATCCAAACAATTGCATTCCCATACTAAGGGAATTCTCATCATTCACTGAAGCACAGGTTGAGGCAATCTTACACCAAATGAAGTCTGGGGCCCCTGGAGACCCTGCCTCTCCTCAAATTCTATCAAAAATAGCTCCTGCCTTGATCCCTGCCTTAACGAAAACTTTAAATCAGTCCCTATTACACTCCTCTGTCCCATTACACTGGAAGGAGGCCATAATAAGACCTATTTTAAAGAAACCTTCAGCCGATCCTAAATCACTCCCTAATTATCGGCCCATATCACTCCTTCCTCTGTTTGGGATGAATATGGGGTCTCTAATAAATAAACAACTCAAAATACATCTGGAGACTAATAAGTTCCTTGACCCCTCACAGTCAGGCTTCAGGGCATTCCATAGCACCGAAACTGCCCTGCTTGAAGTTGTGGACAATATAAGAATGACACTAGATTCCAACCAGTCTGCCATACTGGTCTTGCTCGATCTGTCCGCTGCCTTCGACACCATCTCGCATCTCATTCTTTGAGAACGTCTTGCTGAGATTGGTGTCGAGGGCTCCGCATTATGCTGGAGAAAAAGCTATCTGACTAACAGACGGTCCAAGGTCCAAGTTGGTGCCCACTCCTCCAACTTTTACGACAACCATAAAGGTGTCCCTCAGAGGTCCATACTGAGCCCTGCGCTCTTTAACCTGCATGTCTCCCCACTCGCAAAGGTCATTCGAGCACATGGTTTTGGGACTGTGTCCTACGCGGACGACACCCAAATATTGATCACAATTATTCAGAACCCTGACGTAACTAAACTGAGGTTCAAAAATTGCTTGGTAGACATTCATGACTGGATGATCAGGAACTTTCTAATGATGAATGCGGGTAAGACGGAGGTCCTGCTGTTTGGAAAGGCCGATAAAATCTAGTCCTGGTGGCCAGCCTCCCTTGGCTCATGACCCTCACCTAAATCCTCAGTGAGGAATCTTGGGGTAACAATCGACAATAAGTTGTCCATGTCTGATCACATTAGCAAAGTAGTAGGCACCAGTTATGGCCTAATGCGCACTCTGAGGAAAATCTTTAAGTGGCTTCCCCTCTCAGCTCGTATGCCATTAGTACAGGGACTCATTGTCAGTAGGATTAATTATGGGAATGCACTTCTGTCCTCAATAAATACCACCCTGCTGGCCCGCCTACAGGTTTTACAGAATACTGCTGGAAGGCTGATGCTCGACCTTCCTTTCCTCACCCCTTTACTACCATGCTTAAAAACCTTGCATTGGCTCCCAATACAAAAACGCATTAAATTCCAACTATGTTGCCTCGTCCATAAATCCATTAACGGGCATGGCCCGGCATACCTAGAACAAAGCTTAAGGTCTACCACCCGGTGTGAATGCTCAGATCGTCCAGCAAGTCTCTTCTAAGTGTTCCCAGGGTACGCACGGCCAGAAACTGTGACAGGGCTTTCAGCAAAACAGCTCCTGAAGCCTGGAACTCCCTACCCCTCCAGATTAGGACCAAGCCTGACTTCCTGAGATTCTGCAGACAGCTAACAAAATGGTTCTTCTAGACCTGTCTTTGCCCTGCCTGGGTCTCTGTTAGGAGATTTCTCTGCAATGATGAATGTAAAATGAAATGAAATGAAATGAAAATGAAAAAATATAGGAACATAAAGACATACCAAACAACATGAAATGTTTCTATTTCTGAAGACCAGAGCCTCTTGTTTTGGAAATGTTTTTACTTTTACATTTTGTTTGAATATTTTTCATAAAAGAGAGTTGAAACTAAACTACAGAAATAGCACAAATGAGTGGAGCCTATAGTAAAAACATGTGTGTTCCCTTACTGGTTTGTGGTGTGAAGAAGTTGACTCCTTTATAACGACTAACTATTGTTCTTCATGTCCAGCAGTAGCTAACATTTGCCAGTATTTCCAGATGATCTCTGGTCCCTAGTGCACAATATCTGCTGGGATAGCATCTTCAGGAGCCACTGCTTGTACTCTTGAGGTCAATGGCTGTTCTCCATCTAGTTCCCCTGAGCTTAATCCAGGTGTCACAAGTGAATGGCTCATGTGACATCATTGATAACATCACTGATGACATCTCAAAATTACATTATTGAAGACATAAATCAACTATAACTGGTGAATTTCAGTGTTTTTTTAGCAGTTTTGCTGAACTCTTTAAAGAATGAGGAAATCTCCTGCATCCTCACAGACCCATTCTTGATACATGTCTGTTGTCTAACTTTGAACCTGTATATGTTTGTCTTTGGTAGGGACAGAGTCTTTCTAATGACTCTGAATGGTGTGCACTGCTATTTACTCATATTTTCACATTTTTGACTCAGTTAAATTTGGTGGTTGATTTTAATTTTGAAACACAGTATGGGTTTTTGCCATGAGGAGCTAAGGTTGTTTTCTTGCTTTTTTCTCACTTTCACACTTCCTTTTCTGCCATGGACTCCATCTTCCTAGTCCTGCCCCTGCTGCTTGATGACAAACAAAATCAACACCATTATGGGCAGATTCAACAGTAAGCTCTACTTTTACCTCTTACCTTTTGACTTGTATGTTATCATTTGCATTGGACTCATGCATTTTTTAATCTCTCTTACAAGCTCGAACATACCAATGTGCAAGGCATAAGTCTGTAATATTGACATTTAAGGAATTTAATGAAACACACCTGTATGATGACATTGTCTGTGTAAATGTGGTGCAAACTGCCCCCCCCAAAAAATGAACATTTGAACAAAAAAGGATATTAACTAAAAAATCTAAAAGTCACCATACAGGTGAGTTGGAATACATTTCGAAAAATGTCATATTAAAAATACATGCAACACGCATCAATGGGATATGTACAATATCATGTGATGTAGCATTTGCTCTGGATGATGTTCAATCTTTAACATAAAAAATTAACAGTAAAATAAATGTTCCAGTCCCAAATTTGAAGTATTCAACATATATATTTATGTAACATTTCCCCTTCCCTTATCCAATTTCATGTCACAATATTTTATACGGTGTAATGCATATGTGTTCATAGTGATCAGTAAATCAAGGTGAAACAAACACATGTAGTAATGCATTCCAAAAATATTTTAAACATCAATTAGTTGGTGCAAGTGATGGCCAGTATGGTGAATGCATACACCTACATTCAATGTCCATCACATATTATGTTAACCAGTGTAACAAAGTAGACAATAAAAATTCAGTTGTGTTACCACCATCATGGTACTGAAAAATAAGTATTTCACACTGGAGTCAGAAACACTGCTATGAATGAAACAATTGCAAAGGAAAATTAATGCTAGGACTCATTTGGTGAAATCAAAATTATAGATTTATTGCATACAATGAGCTAAGCCTCTCAATATTCTTTCAAACCCAAATGGCAGTCCATAAAGTGCCAACAAAGTCATATGCACTGTTGTGTGGTAGCACAAAGCGTGCCTCCTAATTCGTGCCAAAGGGAACCACTTCAGGAAGGGGCATCTAGTGGGCAGAGCAGGCACCTCAAAGATCTTACTTGGGATGGGGTTTGAGATTAGAAGGAGTGCTTTCGGGTTTAGGAGGGGTTATGGGTTTCTGTAGGGGTGCTCTTGGGTTTGGGGGAGTTTTATTTTGGAGGGGTACTTTTGATTGTAATAGGGGTTGTTTCTGCATTCTGAGGGTTTGGTTGTGATGTGGAAGTAGTGGGTTGGAGAGTGGAAGGGGCAGCTTTATGTTTGGGAGGTGTGGTTTTGGGATTTAGAAGGGGTTAAGTCAAGAACAAACAACAAACTCTCACAGGGAAAATGGGTAGGATGTTTGGCAGGGAGTTGGATTTGGGAGGTAGAGGGGGTGGCAGTTGCTGATGTACATGTGTCTGATGAGGGTGCATGTGCCTGTAGGTCTGGTGTAAGTCATATGCGTTTGGGTGAGTGTGGGCCTTTGTGTTTTGAGGGTGTGGATGCTAGTGCGTGTGAGTATGGGTGTGCCATGGAGGTGCTGTTTATGGTTGTGATACACATGGATCTGGTGGTGCATGTGGGTGTGGTAGTCGGTGTGTGTCTGTGGGTATGCTGTGGTGGTTCAAGGGGGTGTGGTAATGGTTGTGGTATCTGTGGTTATGCTAGTGGTGGTGTATGTGCGTGTGGTATTTGTGGGTAGGCTGGTGGTGGTTCATGTGTGTGCGTGGTGGCTGCAGTGTCTGTTGTGTTAGTAGTGGTGGTGGTGGTATCTGTATGTTTGGTTGTGTGCCTGTTGCATTTGTGTTTCTGTGTGGGTGTGTCCCTTGCGTCTGTTTAAGTGGGTGTGTGCAGAGGTGTGTGTGTGCTTGGGACAGGTCTGTAAACAGGTGATTTGGGTGGGCAAGGGGTGTGGCACAAGGTTAGGATGGTTGGAATGCTGCAGTCAGTTAGGAGGTTAGATGTTGAAAAGACCTCTGTATGCCAGGCATAGCACTGTGAATGCCTTCCAGGTATGCTGCCATGTGTTGCATATGGCAGCTAGGCCTCTGGATGACATTCTATAGCGCAGTCTTGCATACAAAGATGTTCTGCAGGTCAATAGCCTCCTCACTCAGCGCAGCCAGGAGAACAGGGGTAGAGCAGGGGGTGATGTATCTGCAGTGAAGGAGATATCAGCCCTTTTAGGGGGGCATGTTTGGCCAACTCGGGGTGAAGCAAGAGGGAGGGTTGAGATGGGACTCTAGGTGGCAGACATGGATAAAATTGGTAGAGTTCTTCTTAATCCACTACCACTTGGGTGTGTTGCCTTGTGAAGGCCTCTGAAGAGGATGTTGTAAAGCTGGCAGCCTCTGTTGCACACCCTTCACCCTTTCCCACTAGGTGCCTCGGTGTCAGTGGTGTCAGCACCCGCACCACAGTGGCCAGCTGCCACCGTAGTCAATGACTCCTCCGCCTGCACCTGATGCTCATGAAATGACATTAGCAATAGTTTTATTGAATCTGTGTAAACAGACCTGATCATGAAATTTGTTAAAAAACAATTTTGAAACTTTCATATTTCACCTGCTTCAAAGCTCTCAAACTTGGGTTTTACATAAGCACAAGCTCATGCATGCACGCATGCATGCACGCAAAGTTTTCCAAAACTAATGGTTACAATTTTGTTATTCCCCATGATGGTTCCTATATTATGTATGATCTGGTCTCCTATCCATTTGTATATCTCTCCAGGAACTGCTTTACACCTCTGACTGGGTGGGCTTTGTTGTATAGAATAGTGAACTTATGTCACCAAAAATTATATCAACCAAAAATACTGTTGTGCAATGTGTTGGTAGGGCCTAAAAATCTGCATTATTTTCATTCTCAAAACGTAAAATATGAATCAATGTGTGCCAATAAATAGTGCAATGTTGTACCTATAGTCTCTTATCCATTTGGATATCTCTCCAGGAACTGCTTTATACCTCTGACTGGGCGGGCTTTGTTGTATAGAATAGTGAACTTATGTCTCCAAAAATTATATCAACCAAAAATACTGTTGTGCAATGTGTTGGCAGGGCCTAAAAATCTGCATTATTTTCATTCTCAAAACTTAAAATATGAATCAATGTGTGCCAATAAATACTGCAATGTTGTACCTATCGTTAAATAAACTGAAAGACTGCTTCATTTGTTCTGGCATTTCACAATGGTAACAGTTACATCAAGTAACTAAAGTACATATCAAATGTAAGTAACATTCAAAGGATGATGTACTGTAATAGTGTATTAATATATCACACACTATGTAGGTACCTATGCTTTTGAAGACATTAAGACAAATATATTTGGGTGGATTGACAAATGGGTACTACAGCATAAGTAAATACACAGGCCTTGAAATATTCCTATTCCACTTCAGTATAGAGCAAACACATTTTCACATTTGACTCCTAAATATCTCTAGTGAGATGAAGTTTTTTTATAAATCTGCTGTGTTTCAACTTAGGAACATTTGGTACAACAGCTCAGTGATTATTCCATACCCTGATTCATATATCATTTTTACTTCAAAGATTCAAATGTAAATCACATGCATTTCAAATATTTATTGTTACCAAACTGTACACATTTTATCGTCCTCAGAAGGATGAAAGGCTGAGTGAACCTGCCAGGATTTGAACCAGTGACCATGAGGACGAACAGAGGCCCCTGAAGTGGATGTATTAGTCCACTGAGCCACTAGACACGCTTTACATGCTTACTTTGTTTGTGTAGAATCTCAACTTACCAATGTGACTTTGGTACATCCACTGTATCATAAGTGCATATTATGCTATGTCACATGTAATAGGGCTACCATTGCATTATCCACAATAGTGAAGAAGCATCACACCTGACAGAGTAAAGCCTATTGGCCTGTTTGGTACAACTGCCCCTCATGACATCACGGAACCTGATGTAAATGTAAAGTTTAGACAGTCATGTGTCCGCTCAGAAGAGTCTTTTGGTAGTGAACAGCAATCAGGTGGGAACCATTTCAACAAAATAATAGACAAAGCACATGATCATACACATTGTGCAAAACATATACCTTCAAGAACTCTTTTTTGTGCGTTGGATATTGGTCACCCTTAATATTGATTGGAAAAAATCCTGGCTGTAACTAAGAAAACATGTAACATGTGAAGCTCAAATAAGAACTTACCCCCATCATGCTGCTGTTGGGCTCTCAACTTCCCATTAAGTTGGGGATACGCCACTGCACGATTGTGGGCGATTAGGGAGGTCAGTGTGTGCTGCACATGCTTTCCACATTGGGAGGACTGCCCGAGCTGGACTTCAACTGACTTTCTGATGGGCGTTGACGTGTATGGATGCAAGAAATATAAGAAAAAATGGTTTTGTGCCATTTTGTTTGTCTGTATTGAAGTAACACAATTTTGCTACATCTATCACAAGCATGAATTATAAGTTACCATGCAACATGTGTATTTTCACATGTTGACCAAAACAATTTTAATAATACACACATTTGTAGCGACCTGTTGACTATCCTCATCCCTTGCAATTGTGCTTCACTCACTAATCCAGGCCAGTGACAATGTCTAGCCAAGGGGGCTCCTAAATTCTCTGTGATGTTCTACTTCAGATCAGTGCCAAATATTTTGAACTACTGAAGGCTAAGTAAATTGTGCATTGTTACCAGACACCCTCACAGACAGCTTCATTGACTTGATGTGGAAAGTCCATAGTGCCAGATACTATGGTTTGAACTACATAGTATAATTGAGGGCACTATGTAAGGGCTGTCATTTGTGTCAGTGAGATCGTGCTCTTCGGGGATGTTTGAACATGTGTACATATGAATGAGATATAATTGTACATAGGACAGAGTGTGTGTGCTATGTACCTATAGCACAGGACACAGCTTTTGCCATATGTGAAAATGTTATATGGATGACGCAAACATGCAATGTCACTTCATATAATGGAACCTTTTCCCTCACTTTAAAATTCCAACATGTAAAAAATGATGTCACTTGCATAAATACTTGTGGTATGTTGTATATTAGGCACTGTGAATAAGGGGCCTGCAGTTTGGACATTAAACACTTTGAAATGGGAGTAAAATGAAATGCAGTGTTATCTCGAGAAGTTAGGTAACTCTCCATTACCATTGTAGTCCATGTAAAACAAAATCAGGGGCATTGTTTTCCCACACCTCCAAATTAGTGTTGAGAAGGAAATATTTTTATGACAGATATACCTCAGTGCTACAGTTGTTTTTCCCTCTGACTCAGCTTCAGCCTGGCCCATGATTCTGAATGAGCACTGTTCATTGTCAGACCCTGCTAGCTGCAACCTGATGATCGTGATGTCAAATGAATACAGCCTTCCCCTAACTTTTAAATCAATTACATTCCTTGTACCTATCTAATAACTTACCTCAAGGCTGTGTGCTACTCTGAAGGAATGTGGGAGCTCTGGTATCTCCCAATCAACTGTCTGGAACCCCTGATCTTGGCTGTGTTATTAGTGGGATGATATACATGGGTAACATCATTTTTTATTTGTTTTTTTTACAAAAAAACATGTCTATGTATATTTGTAAAGACCACATAATGTGTTTTCTAATATACATGATGTGAGATTTCTACATTTCATATATAATTAAAGCATATATATAGATAGAATTTCTACATAAACATAAAATATAATCTAGGGCACTAAAGACACAACAAATAATAATAATGTCGTTTTTTGACATTGTAAGGTGCTTACAAATACCTAATATCACTGTCCTATGAAAGGAGCAAAATGTATGACGCTTCACAACAATCACTACACTTCACTCAGGAACTCAACAGGGCATTATAGCCAGTGTTAAAGGAAAAAAGTTCAGTTAGATTCACATATACATTTCAAACATGTAACTTTTCCTCTAGTCAGCTATTGAGCTGGTCATACAATAAAAGGAGCTCCTGTGCCAGCAACTCCAGCTCCTCTGGTGATAAGGCAGGGGCACTCTCACCTGCTCGACCTGGCATTGTGGCTCCCAGAGGCCACAACTGCAGCAACAGTAGAAGAGGTATTGATGGCTGCGATGTTAGCAGGCAAGTGAACTCTTTTCAAACTGCTCTGTACATGTACATGATGTACACAATTTTCTGCAGAGACAGACACAACCATTGGCCTTTGTACAGGGCTTTCACACTTGTTAGTCTATGGTTGTGTCTGTGGTGGGGTTGAACACCCACTACGTGGTCAACTTCCACCACGGACATCTGATAACAAATGTCCTGATGGAAAGGGAAGGCGCCAGCCATTTTTGAAGGTCAAATACTGTGTTTGTGACTGTTAAGTGTGTCACCACCACTCAATATGATGGCTACTTTGTTTACATATTCAAACTTTGAAGTACACTTATGTTTATAATAAAATGCATATGTTGTGAGTTTCTGTGGCTAAATGCAATATTTGCATGGTGTTGTTTAAACCTCTCTTGATGGTATTTGGGTTGAAGGAAAAATGTGTAAATAATATTTTAGAAATGTATTATAACACAGTCTTTCATATTTTAAATATTGACAGCTACAAAATGACTTTTGTGAAGTAAAAATTAATGAAACGGTTTTAGCTTCAAATATGTTTACAAACCATATATATTTTTTGCACATTACATTTGTGTTAATAATAACAAAATATGTAAGTAGAAAATGTTTTAAATCTTCACAACTCTTCAAATGCAGACATTTGAACCCTGAGTGAGTGAGTGTCCTATGTCCAGACCTAGCCACCACGGATGTACAGGATTGAAACAAAGTGCCTGATTCACAGAACTAACTTAAGACAAAGTCCTGAACTTACTTCTTTTGGTATTCACAAAAGGCATTCAGTAGTCTTAAGTTAGGATTTTGTCTTAGAGAAGGGTTTTTTAGTGACAAGGGAAATTGCTAAATTGACGCAGTGGTTTCAAAAGATAAAAGATATCGCTATGGTGCAACTAGGTGAGGGGATACGCCCTATAACCCCCAATTAAGTGCGGGAACAACCCTCACAATACGAAATTGAGCCTAGACCTAGTCACACATATATTGAGTATAACAGTATGTCAATGTAAACATATATAGTACAATATGCAAGCCAACAAATTCAGAAATGGTCTTTTGAAGAGTTTGGAAAATGTTCAGTCTTTAATTTTCAAACAAACCAGCCGATACGTGTTTCGTCGCATGTGGCACAATCTTTCTGCTACTTCCTCAAGGCTGGGAAAGGACACAAGGGATACGAATGATTCATATATCGTAATGTGGACATTTCAAGTAACAAAAATATGACGTGACTAGTATCACATCCAGTGCTGCTCCCACCGTGGAAACCCAAATTGCCATGACCTGGAGAAAAATCAAGTGCAAGAGACAAGTTCTACACAAATCGTGACTGTAGGTGAAGGTGCCGTAGATGTGCAGGTAAACCAAAAGAGAGACTGTAAGTGTGAGAGTATTCTATGCTCCTAACCATGCAGGGGCCCAAAAGGAAGTGCAAGAAACACCTCAATTGAATCTCATGGATTATGGATAATCCATCCTACCTGTATTAGAAGATTATTAATTAATGGGTTGTCTGTAAGAGAAGAAGAAAAAACAAACAAAGGGAAGAGGTAATCATTGTTTTCATTCAAGGTGAATCATCTGAAATAGTGTTACATACTTTGGCGCTTTTCTTTTTTTTCAATTTAGGAGATTCAGCTCATCTTAACTGATGGTGGATGTTGGCATCAAGGAGGAATCCAACAATGCCAGGGGAAGTCCGCTTTAATGAGGTGCAAGGAAGAACACAGAAGCCAGTGGAGTGGGCTTTTGGGCTACTAAAGTCCATATTTCTATGTCTGAACAAGACTGGTAGAGCCCTCCTCTACTCACCTAATAAGGTGTGCCAAATCACCATAGTCTGCTGCATGCTGCACAGCCTAGCCCTGTAATCGAACATTCCATATATCACAAAGGATGGAAACCATGAAGAGCCACTGGGTGAGGATCATGAAATGCAAATGAAGATGATAGTGGTGAGGAGGCAGTAGTTGACTTACACCAGGATGTCATTGACAAGGTTGTCACAAGCGTGTAAGTATTTCTTTACATATTATCACATTAACTATTAAACTAACTATTGATGTAATGAAGAAAAAGCTATGCATTGGACATTGTTTAGGAAGGGCAAGTTCCAAGAAATCCAGGTCAGAGGTCTTTGTTGATCAAAGATTTGAGACATTGACATTTGTGTTCATTTTGATTGTTTATCTCTGATTGTGTTTTTGAATCTGTGTCCTCAAAAAGATGACTTTGTAATGTGTAAATTTTGTCATGTTTAATTACTCATCTTTTCGTTTTAATCTGTTTTAGGTATCTTTACCATACCATCTTCATATGGACATTTCAAAATTGAAATATTTGCAGTTATATGATGCTTTTGTGAAGTACAAAGGGACCATGAGCTGATTCTCGGAAAGACAGACACATACTATGGGTGTGCATATCTCGTACTAAGACAACTTACACAGTGACTGAATGGAAGTTTTGAAGATTGCATTGAAATCATTCACTTTTGTGTGTTGGCACTAAGCTAATATGTGTGCCATCAACTGTTCAAACAACATGTGGTAGTGCAGGTAGTGCAGCCAATGCATACTAAAGTTCCTTCACATTGTCTAAATACTCATTTAGTATAATGTATATGGAACTGTTAATGTCTCTAATCCTTGTAGGAGAAACGTCTTGAAGCACACCACTTAAACATTGGTTGAGACATTCTCCCAGATACTGGGACAGTGTGTTTGTATGATACTGTGTTTACCAAATGGAGTAGTACCATGATTTTGAATATTGGTGTTATTGAGATGGGATTCCTTATGTGAGCCAGATGATTAATTTCCACATGATGGCATAAATGAATAAGGATTAGCCTATTAATTAATTAGCCACAGAGAATTTGTGTCATGTATGGATTGTCATGTTTGTGAACATGTTGACAGACTCATCTTTGACAGATGTTATAATTTACTAGTACTAGTTGATGAGGTACTGGCATTTGTATTTTGTTGTCATGTATGCACCTTCGCATTAAAAATGGATATGAGGATGCATTTTGCACTAAGAAAATTGTGTACCCAAATACCACTCCCTGCACACTGTGAAAGGGTGCCACAACTGAGATCTACAGTAAATAGAACAAAAATGCTAGCCCTCCTACTTATTTAGTCTCACCTTAAGTTTCTGAGACAACAAACAAAAAACGACGTTTCTTTGTTTGTATGGGTAATTTTATTTAACCCTTTTATTCATTATTTTTAGTAAGATTTATCTTTTTTCATAGGCAAGAAGAACACTTTATATACACCTATATACAAATACAAAACATTTATACATATATACAACAACTATACAAATAGCACATTGAATCAAACAGTTATCAACAAACTTCTCGTATGAGAAAATATATAGCAATTCCGTGTTCACAAATGGTTAATCTTTGTGAAATACTCAAAAAACCGCTACTAAACCCAAGAGGTGAAGAAGAAATGATGCGACAGAAATTAGAAATTAATTCACAGTTAGTTTCACCAGTAAAGACTGAACCCATCAAGGGCAAATATTTTAAACTGTCTGTCTGTCGTTTGCTTTGCCAACGCGTTTCGAATCTGTCAAAGCTTACAGATTCTCCTCAGGGCTCTCTCAATGTTTTGAATCTAAACAAAAAAATAAAACGAAGCTTGTATCAGTGTTTGTGACTTGTAAAGGGCCCCCTAAATTAGCAGGACTATGCTGAACTGGTTACCTTTATACAGAATGCGGTCTGCTCTCGTGATTCAGTTGTACACGAAGGGCTGTGCGCCGCATGAAGTCAGTACATTAGAAGAATGATTCTGAAACAAAATAAATCAAAAACTTACAACGCCATCTGGAGCAGTGCAAGCGACTACTACAGCCCTAAAGCTGCACGCTCATACCTTAGTCAAATGTGGCATTAGATGCTATCTTAGGACCTCTGTTTCCTCCTTCTATCCTTTCTTTTCCGTGTGACCTGTAAAGCATAAGGGTCACGCTCAGTATTGAAATTAGTTGTGGTGCAAGGACACTCGTGAGGTGTTGCGGGATAATATGAAGCCACCTACCTAGATTCCTGGTAGTAAACACGGGGCGTCGGTCGCCATGCCGTGTACTCGTTTTCCTAATATCACTCGGATTCAATCTGTGGCGGGGATGCGTGTTCCTCGCTGTTGTGTGCGTCTCACTCGCGCTACACAACATAAAAGGTCCCTTAGTCCCTGTCCGTAACAGACTTAATACTGTACTCAAGTCTCACGCATGGGGAGCCTCTCTCACGCTCACCTTTCTTTCTCAGGAGCGAACCAGGAAATGCAAACACAGGAACAGCCTGGTGGCTGTACAGGGCTCCTACATCATAGTGAGCCTGGAGCTGAGCATTCTGGATATTGTAGTTTACATTTTTAAGTGCATGAACTTATTACAATCTTGAGATTTCTGAAAGCGTGTTCAACCCCGTTTGGGTGCTGTTGAACTTGAGTATCAAGTAGGCCTCTTTTTTCAAAAGGATCTGTTCTGTATTGATACCCGTTTTTGATTGAATAATGTTAAATAACACGGTCCAAGTGAAATCATTTTCCCCGTGTTGTTTTTCGGCGAAATGTTGGACGAGGGGCGCAGTTAGTACTTTCTTTTTTATGCGCGACCTGTGTTGGGTCATACGTGTATTGACCTGCTGATTGGTCTTCCCAATATAGATTTTTTGACAGGCGCAAATTATGGCATAGACGACATTTTTTGTTTTACAGTTGGTGAAACTGGTATGAGACCAAGACGTGTTAGAATGTTGAAAGGTGGTGCCCTCAATAGTTGTATCGCACGCAATACAATTCCCACACCTATGGTGTCCCTCGATGGGTTTAAGACCCCATTTTGACAACAAGTCACTTTTAGGTTTGGCTAATCTGATATCCGCACGGACTAGTTGTTGGCCAATATTCTGATTTCTTCTAAAAGCGAATATTGGACGAGGAATAGGTGTCTCTAATTGTTCCAGCAAGTGCCAATGTTTTTATACCATTTGGCGTATGTTGTGAGTTTCAGCGCAAAATGTCGTCACGCACACTAGATTCTCCAGATCACGTTTAACTTTTGTTTCAAGAAGGCACTCCCTCGGTGTACAGCGGGCTCTTTTGAAAGAATGCTTAAGAAGCTTTTTGGGGTAACCTCGTTGCGTTAGTTCTTCACAGAATTTTGATCCATATTGCTCAAATTGTGTCAGCTCCGAGCAATTTCTCCTGATTCGCAGGAGTTGTCCATATGGCAAATTTGCCCTCAGGTTTCTGGGATGTGAGCTCCCATAGTGGAGTATGGTATTCCTGTCTGTTGCTTTCTTGAAGAGTGAGGACTTCAAGACACCATCAACATTTCTCATTTCCACATCAAGGAATGTCATTTTGACATTACTTGAGTCAATTGAAAATTTTATGTCCTTATGCCTATTATTGAGCGACTGGTGAAAGTCACCCAACTCGGCATGGCTCCCCTGCCACAGGAGCCACACGTCGTCGATGTAACGATACCAGTGCACAATGTGGTGCACGAAGGGGTTGTCTACCTCCACAAATTTTTCTCATATTCGGCCATGTATAGAACGGCCATTTCTGGGGCATAAGGGCACCCGATAGCGGTGCCCTTGATTTGCATAAAGAAATCGTCGTTGAAGTGGAAATAATTTCTTTTGAGGGTTATTTCGGCCAATCGTAAAATGAAGGATGTTGGGACTCTATGTGGTCTTTCCCTTAGGTCTAGATAGAGTTCCAAGACCTCCAGTGCTTCATCTTGTGGTATCTGGGTATATAAGGACGTCACATCCATGGTTACCATTAATTGTGACGTATGATGGAATTGGGTCCCTTCAACCTTAACCAGAAAATCAGTAGTGTCTCTTAGATAGGACCTCACATTTGCCACAAAGGGCTTCAGGAAGAAATCTATATATTTTGACAAGGGCTCAAGACATGAATCACACCCAGACACGATCGGTCGTCCCGGTGGGTTGGACAGGTTTTTATGAATCTTTGGTAAGAAATATGCCACAGGAGTTCTTGGGCATTTCTTTACCAAAAAATCACTTTCTTTGGGCCCCAGGAAGCCATTTTCTCTACCCATTTGGACAATTTCTGTGATTGCAGACTGTATTTGTTGTAGTGGGTCCTCCTGCAGTTTTCTGTACCATTCTTGGTTGTTTACCTGCAGTGCCCCTTCCGCAAGATATTGTTCTCGGGGCCATAACACCACTGCCCCGCCCTTGTCGGCCTGTTTTATGATCAAAGAATGATCTTCCTTCAGACTTTTAAGGGCCAATCGTTGTCCTTTCATGATGTTTTGCTTCACAAATTTATGCTTGTTCTCTAGTTTGTTGATTGAGGATAACAAGATTTGTTCAAATGCGTGTACCTGTTTCGGAATATTCTGGTTGGGTACAAAAGTGGACTTATTCCTGAGGCCTGTCGTTTCCATGCTCACACTAGGAGGTTGGTTAGCAAAAAAGACTTTAAGTAGGATTTTGCGGCAAAATTCTATTGCCTCCAGTTTAATCTTGGTAAAGTCTGTTTGTTTGGATGGAACAAATTTGAGTCCTAAGTTAAGGACAGATTCTTCCTCCTTTGTCAAAGTCCTAGTTGATAAATTCACTATGGTGGAGGAGCCCCCTACGTTTTGTAATAATTTCTCCTGGTTCGCATTTCCCATGCCGGTTTGAATCGCACCTTTTGTTGTTGGCCTTTCTCTAAAAAAAGGAGTTTGTTTCTTATTGGAATTCCCTCTCGCTTCAGATCCAGAAGACCCTGAAGATGAAGTTTCAGAATCTGTTTCTGGATCGTCCTTGAAAATTTGTCAAGGCCCCCCGAGATTCGGTTTGGGAGTAATAATCGTCCTTGAGGAATGGATAAGCTCTCTCAAGTGTGAAGGATTTAGAATCCCTTTCGAACTGAGCTGTTTTGTTATTGATGGTATTATCCTTAAACGTTTGTATTTCTTTATCTAATTTCTCTAGTAATGCCTTAGAGTCTGGAATCACTTGGCTTTCTGCTATGGCCTTAGTCAGTTCATCAATTTCTTCTAGTTCTTTAGCGCACAATCTCTGCGCTGTTTCTATGGTATGGACCATAAGGTCCCTGCTGCACTTCGTATTTATGCAGCTGAAGCCCTTCTTGTAGTCCGCATCCTCAGTGAATATCACCGGCACATTCTTAACTTTAAGTCCCCAAGGGATGGTCCCACCCCTTAGGTGCTTCAGAAGAAAGTATCCGTGAAGTTCGGTGCGAATGTGTTTTTTACGAAGCCTGGTCAATTTGTCTGTTTCATTCTGCTGTTGGGCAGAAGAGCTTAAAGTAACCTCAGCAAAGGGGGAATCAGCCAACAAGTTCTGAATATGGCTTTCCGAAAATGATAAAGTGTCCTTCTCGCCCATTACTTTGGAGGGACAAGATGTCTCTCCCGGTATTCAGTTCGCAGAACTTCTCCCGTGGAAAAATCTTGTTGCCCTTTTGACTCTCGCGGGTGTTCACCCGCTCTATAGTTAGAAAAACCACGGAGTTTGGTCCTGGGACAGGGGGCAGCTGGACCCAAATTACAGTAAATAGAACAAAAATGCTAGCCCTCCTACTTATTTAGTCTCACCTTAAGTTTCTGAGACAACAAACAAAAAACGACGTTTCTTTGTTTGTATGGGTAATTTTATTTAACCCTTTTATTCATTATTTTTAGTAAGATTTATCTTTTTTCATAGGCAAGAAGAACACTTTATATACACCTATATACAAATACAAAACATTTATACATATATACAACAACTATACAAATAGCACATTGAATCAAACAGTTATCAACAAACTTCTCGTATGAGAAAATATATAGCAATTCCGTGTTCACAAATGGTTAATCTTTGTGAAATACTCAAAAAACCGCTACTAAACCCAAGAGGTGAAGAAGAAATGATGCGACAGAAATCAGAAATTCATTTCACACCTACAAAACAATAATCAAACAAAATATAAGTTTAATAAACATCTTATATGGGAGTAGTCAGTACCTATAAAATCCACTCAATATCCCCCATGCAATCATATTATGTTTAAAAAAAAGGTATGGCACCAACCACATGTGGAATCATTAATAAATTCATACACCAATTAATCATCTATTCCACATCATTCAATAACCATGCCCAAAATCATACTGCAAATACATCAATCATTCCAAAAAGTACTAAATTATATATTGCATTTTTTTAAAATGTTTTGCAGAAGCTGCCTATTTTTCATATCCGAGTAAGTGGAATCATGTGAAAAATCTCCATTTCAGGAGATGTAGCATTTAAATAAACTAATCAGAGTTCGAGTCATTAGTACTGTCGACTATGCTCACCATGCTCAATAGGCACGGTGAATTATTAAATTTGGCTTGATTCCTTACTGAGTTCTTCACGAGAGGCAGATACAAATGTGCTCTTCCTTTCCTAGTCTTTTGAATGCACTGCTTTGTTCTTGATGATAAGAAAAGGATGAAAAACAATGTTAGAAAAGGATCCTGTCTAGTTGACCCACTGCATACTTCAAATTGTATTCTTGATCTCTCCTTAATCTGAAAACCATGGTATGTTATGTTATGCTATGTTATGCTATGCTGCGTTATGTTATGTTATGTTATGTTATGTTATGTTACGTTATGTTACGTTTTGTTATGTTACAGAGCATTGGTAAAGAGCGCATACACAAAGCAGGTTTCATAATGCTGGTTAAAATGAGGTAGCAACAAAAAGATCAGGAGTCTAGCCATATGCTTGTCTGAAGAGCCAGGTTTTTAAGAGTGTCCGAAATCTGTAATGGACAGTTGTAGATCTCTTTTTTTGTTTAAAGCAGTTTTTTTAAACCAAGCTCATCATACCATACAAAGCCTGAAGAGACATTGCAATTAGGCAAGTGCAATACACAACAGAATGCAAAGCACAAAATGGTCAAGCAACACCCCCCCAGACCACACTTGATAATGTTGTGGTGTTTTTACAGCCACCAGCAATGATTTTAACAACCCAATCCCCAATGGCGGAGAATATCATGGCCAGAGTATGTGGTGATGCTATTTTCCCAAGGTCCTTCCTTTGTACTCCTGCCAGGGGGCCCACACACTCTCACACACTTTGGGGCAACCCCTGCTGTGGTAACGACCGTTGTAGATCGTATGTCATAGGGAAGAGAGTTCTAAATCTATCGGCACTCACAGAACATCTAGTGCTGCCAACCTCTTCTTTTTATACTTAAAGAATGGCAACAGATTACGGTGGGCTGATCTGAGATTGCATTTGGGGGGTGTATTTTTGAACTCTGGAGGTCACAAACACTGAGCTTTTCCCATTCATTGATTTAAAAAGAATACAGCCAGTTTTACACATGTTCTGCTGTGCAACTGGGAGCCAGTGCAGATTTCTCATCAAGGGCTTAGTATGGCAATATCTTGGCTGACACCAGACCAGCCTAGCTGCCTAGTTTGCACTGTCTGCAGTCTCTCATTAAATCCTTTACGCAATCCTAAGTAAAGAGTATTTGCATAGTTAATGCGAGACATTTTTTCGATCTCTCGAAGTTGAAAGGTACATGAGGAAATCACTGTTCATATCTGTGGCTTCATAGAGAGACCATCATTAATAAGGATTTCAAGGTTTTGAACTGCTGTTTTGGGAGTGGGATATAATTCCAATTCTAGAGGCCAGAAGCACGTATTCCAGTTATGGATTTTATTGTTAGGGAACACTATTTCTGTTTTCTCTGAATTTTATTTAAGTTGGTAGATATTTATCCAATACAAAATATACAACAAAGTATTCTGGAAAAGCTTCATAGATTCTGAGGTATTGTCCAATTTGAAGAGTAGCTGTATATCATCAGCATGATTGTAAATGTTAACTCTCCGTTTCTGTGGCTCATGTACCAGAGGGCAAATATAGAGCTTGAATAAATGAGGGGGATAAAGCAGAGCCCAAGGTTCTCCACAATTTGCATGAACTTTAATGGATGAACAGGGAAATGAGCGGACAGACAGAGATCAATCATATAGAAAGGTGTTTACCCAATCAAGTGCTATGCCTTGCAAACCTGTGGCCTTGACACAGTCCTCCAAAAAAGTATGGTCTACCGTACCAAAGGCGGAGGACAGATCCAAGAGAGACAATGCCTGGGCTTGACTCTGACCTGCTGCCTCCTGCACATCATTAACCACTGAGAGAATGACTATCTCAGTGGAGTGAGTGGGACAAAGTACTTCTTAGTGGGGGTCCAGATAAGCAGGATCCCCTAAAAAAAGAGAAGAGGTATTGAGCAATATGAGCTTCTAATAGTTTGACCAGGTAAGGTAGTAGAGATGTTGGTTGGTAGTTTTCTTATAAAAGCAGTATGAACTCCAGGTATTTTTAAGTAAGGAGATTACTACTGTTTTCTTAAAGGCAGGGGGTACTATGCCTTGACTTAGGGAGATGAATTAATTAAGGACATCACCAAATCTGGAAAGAGGGTAAAACAATGTTTTAAGATCCCAGGGGGGGAAATATGTCTGGTGATCCCAATGTAACTTTGGAGAGTTCAAAAATCAGGCTTTGGTTATAGGTAGGAAGGCAGTACATACCATAGGATCAGTACCTTCCTCAGACATTTTACCAGCAGAGTAGCTGTGGGGAATGCTATCCTTTATTGTTTTACTTTATTAATAAAAAATAAACATTCATATTGTCACAAAACTTCTGCTAAGGATAATAGGAGCTTTCACTCTGTCTGGGTTGGCTAACTCTTCAACAATTCGAAAAATATCACTGGATTTGTTTTCCAAATTTAGAATTTTGCCAGAGAAATATTTGGTTTTAGGTTCCCAGATTATTTTCTTATATTCCTTTAACTGAGAGGCACATATATCCTTATTTTCAGATAGGTAGCCTTCCGCAAGTTACTTTCAGCCTGACGCAAATCACCTTTGGTTTTACTTAACCAACCTCATCTTAACTTAACCTCATCAATGTACCATTATGAGGTCTTGTGGTGACACCTTATTTTACATTTAAGTAGGGGGCATGAATCTCACTGGCTACTTAAAGCCACTCAGAGACAGCCTCTTCTTAAATGTGTAGGTTCACAGAAGGGGATGGCAGAGTGGATGGCAATGCCATGTCAAGGCCTAGGAGTTGAGGTGATTCCAAGTTCTAGTAAGGGTGCCCGGGCACATGGGAGGTTTCAATATCATTATTTGTTTATAGTGAATTTATAGTGAATTTTATCAAACAGTGATCTGACAATGTGCAAGGAGATTGGCTATACTTAGATTTATGGTAGAGATCTGATCTGATCTAGTATGTGGCCTTTGGTGTGTGTGGGTTTGTGCACTTGTTGAAGAAAATGTAGTCTACTAAGGCAGTCAGTCAAGTCTGAGGCAATATGACCAGCATTCACCTAATTTGGCCAGATATTAAAATCTCCCATAAGTAAAATGCTTGCGTGGTCAATAACCATAGGTGCTAAAAGGTCTGTTAATTTCAAACCAAAATGAAGTCCATTGGATGCAGAAACGTTGAAGGTTTTCTCTTGTTAGAAATAGGGCTTCTGTTTGGATAGGATAAGCACATAAGCCAGGCAGAACCCACCACTCTAGTCAGGGTAAAATAGGTACACAACCAAGATAACCCCTGATCACCCCCTTGGTACCATGGCAGGTCAGTCAGGCTTATTCCAGAGGCAATGTGTTAAGTGTTTGCACAACACACATAAACACTGGTGACACACAACATACACCACAAAAGTGACTTCACACAAGGTAGTATACAACTATCCCTTTGTATTATATGTAAAACACATTAAACAACAATCACATAAAGCAAAAAGTGTTTACCAACTAGGCAAGTGTCATAAGAATAACTGTTAGAAAATTAATAAAATACATTTTCTGGAAGCTTGTTTTCATAAAATCACTACCTCTGCACCCCCCAGGCTGTTCCTGCTGCAAGTAAAAACGTGTTCTACTGACTTCAGTAAATGCAGACTATTGGTATGAATAGCAAGGGTTAAATGTGGGGAAGGAACTGCCACAATCCCCAAATTGGAATTAGCACCTCGGTGCTTATGGGCCGCAAGCACACAGTCCCGGTGCGCTAGCACTGACTTGCGTGTTTGGGTCTCCGGCCCGTAACCTTATTAAAAAATGCAGCTGGTCTCCCAGAAAGCACAATATCCCCACTGGAATTCTGCAGAAGGTGAGCAGCAGAACACAGCCAATGCGTTGGCAGCCCTCCTCGGGTCTCCAATATGAGAGGCACTAGTGTCTTGCGTCTCACTGCACATCAGCGTGGTCCAGAGGGGAGGCTCCTGCTTCCCTCAGCAATGCCTGCACCCAGGCTCTGTTGACAGCTGCCTTTAGTGATGGATAAAGATATTATGCAATTCTGAATCTTTGCTACTCTTTTAAATACATTTTACTCTGCTGTTATTAGATGCCGCTTGATTGTTTTTAAATATCCTTACATTTTCTTCTAGGCCTCAACCTGTGTTCCGCTTGATTTTGTTTTGGAAACAGTGTTTTTTTGGCTGCTCACTTCCCCGGTCCACCACAGTTTTTACTGGGCCATTTATGTGGAGGGAGGACTGTACAGCCCCTGCCAGAGGAACCTACTTCCGGTGGGCCATTTCTCTGCCGCCATTTTTTAGGGGAGGCAGTCTACTCTGTCTGCTGTCCTTCTCCAACAGCATATTTATACAACCCATGGCACGGGAGCGCAGCAGATGGGTGCAACGGGTGCACTGGCGATGTGTGGAAGGCGCGCCAAAGGCAAGCCCGTCTGTGCCCGTCCACTCATGGACGCTGTCAGACACCAGAAATGCTGGCTGAGTCGAGTTTTGTGTGCCATCTTACACCAGAGAGCCATTGTTGTCCATCAGCATGCTGGTAAGCCCATGCAGCTTGCACTTGGTGGGTTTCGTGGAAAGGCCTTTTTGCTGTTCCTGCTGTGGCTTCGATTCTCATCCTGGGCAGCTCCCTTATCGCCCCGTGTCCACGTTTAGGCCCTCTATGAAAATTTTGCATCTTAATGTCCAATCTCTCCCCAAACATTATATGGAGATCTATGACCTAGTACAGGATGAATTACCTGATGTTTTTTTTTCTATATGAAACCTGTCTTTCCGATGCTATGGTGGCTGAACCTGGTTTAGCACTTCCGCCGGGTTGCAGTATTCTGACTTTAAATCGGGAATCCAGAGGCAGTGGCATCGCTGTCAAGTTTCAAGTTTTAAGTTTATTGTATGATTAATTAAAATCATTACAAATATCTAAAACAGTTGAATATCATTACGTCCACAGTTAAAACCATGCTACATTAATGCTATGTCCTATCAATTACAATGAGAGGATTCTACCAACACATAAAAATAAAAAAAATAAAAAAGTACAATAGATGAAACTTAGTCCAGCATTTCTGAATAGGTCCAATTTACAGTTAAAGTTTAGTCCTAAGGAGGTCTAATTTTTAGTCATTTTGTTGCACAACTTATTCCAAATAAGATTATGTCCAGTTGCTCAGACCTCTCTGACCCCCTCCTGATCTGCTTTGAGTAATAGTTTTATAATTTCTGCCAGGTATTTCACTCCTCGGCAGGCCAGGATAATGGAAGAGCCGTCTATCCAGCGTATAACGGCTTGCCTGCAAGTGCGAATTTGAAGTTCAATAAAGATAGGTCTTAGGTAATATCTCCTCCAAGCCGTAACTGCTGGACAAACGCAAAAAAGGTGAGTTAGGGATTCATTTTGGTAGCCGCACAGGCGACACTGAGGTATTTGTTTGGGTTGTTTCCAAGACGGCCGTAGATCTTTTGAAACGTGCAGACCCATCCTGTAGTTTATGTAAGACTTCTTTAGGTGCCAGCTAAAGTGAGATGTTAGGTAAGCTTGAGGTTTCAATACTTTGTAGGAAGAAATAATTGTCCACCCGTGCCTACGTTTAGATGTTATAATTTTGTCCTCCAGAAAGGATTTCTTTTTTGCTGCGTCGTTTATCATCCTACTAAAAGTTGTTTTTTCTTGGCTTTTTTCCCAGTCTGCTTGTATTTCAAGGACTGCCAGGCAGGTTCTCAGGTAACTTCCCCATAGGTTTGATGGTTCTTGACCCGTCTGGGGCTTAATTTCCTCCCAACATAGTCTGTCCATTGAATCTGGTTCTGCTGATGGGAATTTGTGGCAGAGCTTTAGGAACCCGCTCATGCTCCGAAATTTTTGATTTAGAAGGCCGAATTCTAGCCGGATTTGAGATGGAGAGGCTGACTTTTGCAAATTAAAAATGGCTTTATAGATCCTTGTCTGGAGGTCACTGAGTAGCTCCACCTCTTTACCACACCAAGTGACTAATCCATATGACAAGGTAGGCATACTTTGTGCTGACATTACTTTTAGAAGGTGATTATTATTTGGGCAGTCCAATTTAGTTTTTAGTTGCTGGTAAGCAAAGATTAGTGACTGTGCTTTTGCTTTAGTAACAAGTTTATGCTCCTTATAGGTTGTACCCTGCCCTATTGTGATACCAAGGTATTTATATGAACCTTGCTCTTCAACCTTCGTCCCTTTTACTGTCCATTTGAACTTAATTTTGTGTGAATCCACCAAACGGACAACCTTTGTTTTTTCTTTGTTAAGTTCCAGATTTTCTTGGTCCAGGTAGGATACTAAGTTGTTGATAGCTCTTTGAAGGTCGATGGGAGTTTTACTTAATAAAACAATATCATCCGCATACTGTAAAACGGAAATCTGCTTATTGGCCATTATCGGTGGGTGGCAGTCAGCTACTTCCATGTTTTTACCAAGGTCTGAGAGGAACAAATTAAATAGGATTGGGGCTAACACGCAGCCTTGTTTTAATCCTTGCTGCGTGTCAATGCTCGCTGTCGTACTGTGTCCTTCGCCCAATTTTACTCTCGCCCAGGTGTCGGTGTGTAGGGCAGTAACCGCATTTAATAACTGATTCGGTAGACCCCATGTCTTTAGCTTTTTCCAGAGTCTCCCTCTGTTTACTCTATCGAAGGCAAATTTTATGTCGATAAAACATGCGTACAATCGCGTTCTTCTTTTTTGTGCCTTTTCAGTCAGAATTGCAAGGATTGCCAGGTTTGTCATATGGCATCGCTGTCATTTTTAAATCTTGCTACCGGTGTTCATTTGTTAAGGAGGATGTGGCTTGCTGCAAATGTGCTCGCTTCAGAATTTCCTTTAGCGCTCACTCTACCATGACAGGACTGTTAGAATATTGCTCCCCTGGGCCAACCATGGAGTTTAAATCCACACTCATTGAGGCATTTGGCTCCCTGGCATTGACTGCAGCTAACTTCAGTATTGTAGGAGATCTGAATCTACATTTTGACTACCCTCCTGCTCTGAAATCAGCAGCTTACTTGCTGATTTTTCCGCTTGCTAATTTAGTTAGCTTGTTGTTGGCCCCACTCATATTGCTGGTCACCTGCTTGATCCCGTCTTTTCCAACATCCCCTCCCTTACTGTTAAGACACCTAGTATGATGTGCTTGTATGACCATTTTCTGGTATCCATGTCTCTTCCACTGTCTAAGCCTATGTATAGAGCAGATCCATAGGTTTCTTTTAGATGCTGTTGGCACAGTCTGAATTTGGAGGATCTACATGCCATACTGTCACCTAGTCCTCCTATTCTGGCTAGTGACCCTGATTTGGCATATAAAACAGTTTGTGATTGGATTCTACATGCGTTAGACTCCCTCATTCCAGCTAAATGGTCCAAGGGCCATTGCTCTAACTCCAACCCATGGTTTATTGTCTGGAGGAGGCCGGGGTTGTAGGCCTTTCCTTGGAATGGTTTAGATTTTTTGTGTCGGACAGAAAATTCCATGTATCTGCCCCTCCCTTTCTCTCCCGCGCCAAGTCCATCAGGCAGGGTGTTCATCAGGGCTCGGCTCTGAACCCGGGACTGTTTAATCTGTACGTGCAAGCTCTAGCCGCAGTGGCCAGGGACAATGGTCTTACCATGGTCTTGTATACCGATGATATGCAGTTGGTGGTGGCCCTCTTCGATGACCCTACGCGGGCGCCTCCAGTTTTCGGAGTTGCCTGGCAGCGGTTGCGGAGTGGATGACCTCCAACTGCCTTCACCTAAACGGCAATAAGTCTGAGGTGTTGTTGGTGTGGAGAAATAAGGGACTATGGAGTGAGAAATGGTTGCCCAAGACTTTGTTAGTAGTAAAAAATATTGGGGTATGTTTGCATTCCACTCTTAGGTTTCAGGAGCACACTAAGAAAGTAGCAGGTACTTGATTTGGCCTACTCCAGGGATTAAGGCCCTTGTTGGGGTTTCATTGATCCATCCACCCACCAGATTATAGTCCAGGCGGCTCTTCTATCCAGACTGGACTATGCCAATTCACTCCTTTTAGGGGCAAACAAGGCAGAGGTGATTTGTCTGCAGCCAGTTCAGAATGTGGCAGCTCTAGTCCTGCTTAGGCTTCCCGGAAGCTGCTCTGTGATGAGGGCTATCCGACGTCAATATTGGTTGCCTATGACCAAAAGGATCAAATTTAAAATAAGCATGGGCTGAAAATTCGTTCCGCTCGCGGAATTTGAGGATTTTAAGCGATTTCGCGGTCCGCGAATCTCGCGAAATCGCTGTAAAATTCACGCATCGGCGGGGACAAATTTTCAGCCAAGCACTTACAGGGTTACAGCAGTAGGTGCAAAAGTTAAAGCTAATTTTTTGTAACCTTTTACAAAAGGGTTACAAAGAAACTAACTTCAACTTGGGCACCTGCTGCTGTAAGCCTGTAAGTGCTTCCTGGCGCCTTGTTGCCTACTTGCAACTTTTCTCTGACCCTGCTGTGACCCTTGAAGCAGGGTCTGAGAATAGTTACAAGTAGGCAATGAGGCGCCTGTCGCGAAAATTAAACCTCAACAGGAAGCACAGACAGATATAAAAACAAGCATTTGAAATGCAATAGGTCTTGCATTAGGAAAGTTTGAGCTATTGGTCTTGTAAATTACAATTTTTTTTATTTATGTGTTGGTTTTGAAAATAGCTAAATTAATAGCTTTGTTGTTTACCATGCCAATAGTTATAACTTTCGCAAATGTGACACCTATAGCATTTATAAGGCAACATATTTTATATTTACGTGATTTAGCTGTATTGATATTACAAATTACAATGGCTTTCAATTTTTTAAAATAATTAATACTTAAATAAAAGTGATTTTAATTTATAATGGCAATAGCTGAAACTTTTGTAAATAACTTTTGTGAAGATTATGTTCAGTGTATTTTGTTGTGACGAAAATCCAAGAGCAGAAGTGAAATATTAACTTTTTTTGTGACATTTTAATAAAGTTTAAAACATTGAGAGAACATATTTGAACCAGTTGTTGTCGAATAGTTGTGCAGATTGATGCTGGGGTAGCGCTGAGTGGTGCTGTGGTGGTGCTGAGTGGTGCTGTGGGGATGCTGAGTGGTGCTGTGGTGGTGCTGAGTGATACTGGGATGGTGCTGAGTGATGCTGGGGTGGTGCTGAGTGGTGCTGTGGTGGTGCTGAGTGATGCTGTGGTGGTGCTGAGTGGTGCTGTGGTGGTGCTGAGTGATAATGTGGCAGTGCTGAGTGATGCTGTGGTGGTGCTGAGTGATGCTGTGGTGGCATTGAGTGGTACTGTGGTGGTGCTGAGTGGTGCTGTGGTGGTGCTGAGTGATGCTGTGGTGGTGCTGAGTGATGCTGTGGTGGTGCTGAGTGGTGCTGTGGTGGTGCTGGGTGATAATGTGTGGTGGTGGTGCTGAGTGGTGCTGTGGTGATGCTGAGTGGTGCTGTGGTGGTGCTGAGTGATAATGGGATGGTGCTGAGTGATGCTGGGGTGGTGCTGAGTGGTGCTGTGGTGATGCTGAGTGGTGCTGTGGTGGTGCTGAGTGATGCTGTGGTGGTGCTGAGTGATGGTGTGGTGGTGCTGAGTGATGCTGTGGTGGTGCTGAGTGATGCTGTGGTGTTGCTGAGTGGTGCTGTGGTAGTGCTGAGTGATAATGTGGCAGTGCTGAGCGATGCTGTTGTGGTGTTGAGTGATGCTGTGGTGGCATTGAGTGGTGCTGTGGTGGTGCTGAGTGATGCTGTGGTGGTGCTGAGTGGTGCTGTGGTGGTGCTGAGTGATAATGTGGGTGGTGGTGCTGAGTGGTGCTGTGGTGATGCTGAGTGGTGCTGTGGTGGTGCTGAGTGATAATGGGATGGCGCTGAGTGATGCTGGTGTGGTGCTGAGTGGTGCTGTGGTGGTACT
Source organism: Lissotriton vulgaris (assembly GCF_964263255.1). Lineage (NCBI taxonomy): Eukaryota > Metazoa > Chordata > Amphibia > Caudata > Salamandridae > Lissotriton > Lissotriton vulgaris. The sequence goes on along the minus strand of NC_141687.1, from coordinate 445,770,709 downwards.
GAGTGATGCTGTGGTGGTGTTGTGTGATGATGTGGTGGTGCTGAGTGGTGCTGTGGTGGTGCTGAGTGATAATGTGGTAGTGCTGAGTGATGCTGTGGTGGTGCTGAGTGATGCTGTGGTGGTGCTGAGTGGTGCTGTGGTGGTGCTGATTGGTGCTGTGGTGGTGCTAAGTGATGCTGTGGTGGTGCTGAGTGATGCTGTGGTGGTGCTGAGTGGTGCTGTGGTGGTGCTGAGTGATAATGTGGTGGTGTAGAGTGATGCTATGGTGGCGTTGAGTGATGCTGTGGTGGTGCTGAGTGGTGCTGTGGTGGTGCTGAGTGATGCTCTGGTGGTGCTGAGTGGTGGTGTGGTGGTGCTGAGTGATGCTTTGATGGTGCTGAGTGATGCTGTGGTGGTGCTGAGTGGTGCTGTGGTGGTGCTGAGTGATAATGTAGCAGTGCTGAGTGATGCTATGGTGGTGCTGAGTGATGCTGTGGTGGCATTGAGTGGTGCTGTGGTGGTGCTGAGTGATGCTGTGGTGGTGCTGAGTGATGCTGTTGTGGTGCTGAGTGGTGCTGTGGTGGTGCTGAGTGATAAAATGGGTGGTGCTGAGTGGTGCTGTGGTGATGCTGAGTGGTGCTGTGGTGGTGCTGAGTGATAATGGGATGGTGCTGAGTGATGCTGGGGTGGTGCTGAGTGGTGCTGTGGTGGTACTGAGTGATGCTGTGGTGGTGTTGTGTGATGATGTGGTGGTGCTGAGTGGTGCTGTGGTGGTGCTGAGTGATAATGTGGTAGTGCTGAGTGATGCTGTGGTGGTGCTGAGTGATGCTGTGGTGGCGCTGAGTGGTGCTGTGGTGGTGCTGAGTGATGCTGTGGTGGTGCTGAGTGATGCTGTGGTGGTGCTGAGTGGTGCTGTGGTGGTGCTGAGTGATAATGTGGTGGCGCAGAGTGATGCTATGGTGGCGCTGAGTGATGCTGTGGTGGTGCTGAGTGGTGGTGTGGTGGTGCTGAGTGATGCTTTGGTGGTGCTGAGTGATGCTGTGGTGGTGCTGAGTGGTGCTGTGGTGGTGCTGAGTGATAATGTGGCAGTGCTGAGTGATGCTATGGTGGTGCTGAGTGATGATGTGGTGGCATTGAGTGGTGCTGTGGTGGTACTGAGTGGTGCTGTTGTGGTGCTGAGTGATGCTGTGGTGGTGCCGAGTGATGCTGGGATAGCGCTGAGTGGTGATGTGGTGATGCAGAGGGCCGAAAGGCACAAAGAGCAGTCTAACAAAGGGCAGAAGGGAAGAAAAACAAGGGAAAAACGAGTCTAACAAACAGCAGAAGGGCACAAAAAAACAGTCTAACAAAGGACAGAAGGGCAGAAAAACAAGGGAAAAATGAGTCTAACAGAGGGCAGAAGGGCACAAAAAACGAGTCTAACGGGGCAGAAAGGCACAAAAACAAGTATAACAGAGGGCAGAAGGGCACAAAAAATGAGTCTACCAGGGGGCAGAAGGGCAGAAAAACAAGGGAAAAACGAGTCTAACAGAGGGCAGAAGGGCAGAAAAACAAGTCTAACAAAGGGCAGAAGGGCACAAAAAACAGTCTAACAAAGGAAAGAAGGTCAGAAAAGCAAGGGAAAAACGAGTCTAACAGAGGGCAGAAGGGCACAAAAAACGAGTCTAAAGGGGCAGAAAGGCACAAAAACAAGTATAACATAGGGCAAAAGGGCACAAAAAATGAGTCTAACAGGGGGCAGAAGGGCAGAAAAACAAGGGAAAAACGAGTCTAACAGAGGGCAGATGGGCAGAAAAACGAGTCTAACAGGGGGCAGAATGAATCCCGCCCTGCATGTTTGTCCACTAAGATGTCACCTTTTTGTGCAATACCTCTACTCAACTGAAGTACTTTCTACTGTCTAATCAGTAAGTGCTCCCTCGTTGGCTAAATGTATAGGGGCAGATTTACAAATATAGATTTCACTCAGCCACTTTTAGGATACGTTCATGCGCAGGAATGCCCTTCCCTGCACCGGATTGCCTCCTGATGGCGCAGGGCTTTACAACGTGACACATCTCTCAGAATCGTCACGTTGTTAAAACCCAGCACCATGGCGCATCTATTGTGCTGCCGCTGCTTCACAAAAGGTCTCGGTAGAGTGTGGCAGTGGTGAACCAGAGGGTGGCAGTGATGAACCAGAAGGTGGCAGTGATGAACCAGAGCTTGGCAGGGGTGAACCAGAAGGTGGCACTGCTGAACCAGAGGGTGGCAGTGCTGAACCAGAGGGTGGCAGGGGTGAACCAGAGGGTGGCAGGGGTGAACCAGAGGGTGGCAGTGATGAACCAGATGGTGGCAGGGATGAACCAGAGGGTGGCAGTGGTGAACCAGAGGGTGGCATGGGTGAACCAGAGGGTGGCAGTGGTGAACCAGAGAGTGCCAGTGGTGAACCAGAGGATGGCAGTGCTGAACCAGAGATGCTGTGATGAACCAGAGGGTGGCAGTCGTGAACCAGAGGGCGGCAGTGGTGAACCAGAGGGTGACAGTGCTGAACCAGAGGGTAGAAGGGGTGAACCAGAGGGTGCTGTGATGAGCCAGAGGGTGGCAGTGGTGAACCAGAGTGTGGCAGGGGTGAACCAGAGGGTGGCAGTGGTGAACCAGAGGGTGACAGTGCTGAACCAGAGGGTGACAGTGGTTAACCAGAGGGTGGAAGTGGTGAACCAGAGGTGCTCTGATAAACCAGAGGGGGGCAGTCGTGAACCAGAGGGTGGCAGTGGTGAACCAGAGGGTGAGAGTGCTGAACCAGAGGATGCCAGGGGTGAACCAGAGAGTGGCAGCGCTGAACCAGAGGGTGGCAGTGGTGAACCCGAGGGTGACAGTGATGAACCAGAGGGTGGCAGTAGTGAACCAGAGGGTCCTGTGCCCATACACGACCGCATGGGTAACTTTGCCATGCAAGCGGCCCGCAAACATGCAAAAATCCCATAATTTGTGGATTTTGCGGATTGCGAACTCGATTTCGCGCCAATTCGCGGAACGCGAATTCGCAAATTACGCCCATACTTAATTTAAAACCCTTTGTCTGACTTTTAAAATTCTAAAACTTTCATCCCCTGAGATTCTGTTCAATTTATTGGTACCGTATATTCCTACATGCCATTTACACTCTGCGGTACAATATTTGGTTGCGGTCCCTTTGAGAGAAGCGTCTCCGAGCTGGGGGACGGCTCTTTCGCTGTTTAGCAACTAAATTGTGAAACTCCCTGCCTTATCAGATTTTCTGTCTGGATAGCCTGAAGCCATTTTGAAAAGCTACCAAAACCTATCTTTTCCCTGTGGTGTAGCCCCAAGTTTCCTTACTGACACTGCTACCAGCGCCGGGACACCTCCTTGCTGATGCATCTGTGCGCTACATAAAAAGAGGTAACATAACATGTATCTTGTTCCAGGTCATAGCGACTGCTTCCTGGTTGCCGGTCAACAAAGGTGCTCTGTCGGCATAGGCTTCTGCCAGTGGCAGCGCACTGTTTACCTTTTGGGTCTTCTCCTCATGATTCGGCACGTCAGGCGGTGATAACTGAAGCGTGAGGAAAATTCCCAACACGACAAGCCTCAGGAGGCTTTTTAAAGTAAAATAAAGTGCCTGGTGGTATGAAGATAAGCGCACGAGCAGCTTAGCAGTGCAAGGGATTTCAGATATGTCACAAGAATGTCCAAATAAAGTGAAAGCACCAGATCCTTTAAAAGCATAACACACAGAAAGAAGACTTTGATGTCTATGAGTCTTCCAAAAGAAACTGCAAGCGCACACAGGCCCTTGGAGATTTCATCGTAACCAGGATATCAAAGCAGGGAAAAAGAGTCAGTCCTTTTTTTCCACCACAGTCAGAAACAGCATCTGCAGGCCAACCCACCCCTCACACCGAAAAGGCAGCGCTCCTCACACAGTTCTTCTGCTCTTTTTCTTGGAAGGGTTCTCTTGTTTACAGAAGTGAATTTAAAGTCTTGGGGTTTAAGGTCTCATACTTATACCCCATTTCATCAAAGCTCTCTTTGAGGCAGAGTGTCCCTGGTCCACAATGACCACAGGGGGCAAAGACAGCATTGTGCAAAGGTAAAATAGCATATTCAGGTGCTAGCTAAACTACCTCTAGCACTCTAAAGGCAGAAGAGGTATATTAAGCCTCGCATTGAGTCACCAAGACAAGGTAGGACACACCTCAACCCCCATTATAACTGTCTGGAGTGAATGCACATCCCCAGCTCCTGTCACTCCAAAACCATAAGCTGAGTAGACAAAAGGTTGGAGGCACACAGAATAGTAAAGCAAGAAAATGCCCACTTTCTAAAAGTTGCAATTTCAAACACACAATTTAAAATCCACCTCCACTAAAAGGTGTGTTATTAAATTCTGAGTTCAGAGAGCCTAATCTCGATTGCTCCATCTTTTCCAATTGAAAGTTACATCTGTAAAATGTTACAGTGCAGTCCCAAAGATAGCCTATGGGATAGACATCCTTGCAAAAGTGAAAAATAAAATACACAGTATTTCACTATACGACATGCCACACACACCAGTACATGTCCTACCTTTCACATACACTGTACCCTGCCCAATTCAGGGTGATTCACATGTAAGAAAAGGAAAGGTTTGAGAGTGGCAAGGGGATGCACTTGCCAGGTCAACATGGCAGTTTACAACTGTGTGTGGAGACACTTTGCTGTGGCAAATCTGAGACACATTTACAGTGCTACTTATGTGGGTGGAACAACCATTGCTGAAAGCCCACTGGTAGCATTTGATGTCCAGGCCCTGCTGCACACTGTGCACTTTACTAGGGACTTACCAGTAAATCAAATATGCCAATCATGGATAACTAATCAGAATCAAAGTTTACACATGGAGCATATGTACTATTGCACTGATCTGCATTGGTATTGTGCCCAAAATCCTATAGTCAACAAAAACAGGGTGAGACAAATAGGAAGCAAAAGGCAAAACATTTGGAATGAACCCTGCAAAAAGGACCATGTCTAACATCTCTCAATTGTTGATCTTAATAAACAATGAAGGTTTCTTAATAACTGAAACTTCAACATGCTCCATGCACAGCACTATTTTAGTACTCATGGCCATTTTATTGTATACCTTTTTATATTAATGGCATTTTTACCTATGTTTTGTGGCCCCCTTCATTTTAGCTCACGAAGCCTTTATTACCTTGTTATGTAGCAATTGATCATCATCAATAATCACTATAATATAAGTATAACATACCTTTATGAAAGGCACCCAACTATTACTTACTGCACTATGCCCTCTCTCTATTGACTGATTTTGTTTTTGTAAGTTTACCAACGTGCAGAACTTAAATGTATAATGAACATATATATCAGTTCCTATGTACCTAATAACTTGATGTATCGTTTTATAGAAGGAAGGTAATTCAGTAGGGTATTTGGGCCTTGTTCTATGGCGGGCTCTATGACTGTCTTCATTCTCAAGCATAAGACTCCTCACAATTTTGAACCATACCATGTGATATCAGATAAATTCTAACCATAAAGAAATTCTACCAAGAGGAACTTCTCAAATGTTTCCAAAAACTTCTTCTGCCTTGTCAAAACTTCAAAAATATATGCCTGGATAGGAGGGCAAATACACTACCACAACCGCAGAGACTATCAGTTGCCTACTACCTTGCATTGTTATACCTCAACATACTAGCCTCATCTGAACTCCCAAAGCGGTGCCCCTCTAAGGTGTCATAATTTCCCTTTGTTAAACTTGTGCCCCTAAATATGTTCCCAACAAGTTTATATACCTTTCATTTTGAATCCCTGCAACATACACCAATTAGACCAGTCAAAAAAGCACCCCAACAAAACTTTTCAAGTTAATCAAAACTCAATCTAAGGACACACCGCTCCGCCCCCAAGATCAATAAGGCCCACAACCCAACTGTGAAGAATGTGCTACCTTCTTCACCCTGAAGACTGACAACGTTAAGAAGGACCTTCTCAATGATCTTATTGCGCACTCTGCCCCACATACTTTCCCTTCACCATACCTTCCAATTGCGCCACATCAAAGCTCATCAAAGTTTGTTCTAAAAACAATGCGTCTTGGTCATCCATCAATACTTACAATGAAGAATCCATTTGCAAAATGCTTATTGCCCTGAACCCGGCCAACCACTTTACTGACCCTCTCCCAGCAAATGCCGTAAAAGACTTCACTCCGCTGCTGCTACCTCTCTGGACCAAGGTCATAATTAACTCTTTACGATAAGGTTGTATCCCAGACACCCTCAAAGCCGGGCAGGTATCCCCCATACTAATGATACCTATGGTTGACCCTGCAGACTTAAAAAATTACAGCCCTATATCCAACATTACTACGTTGGCCAAGCTATTAGAAAAATGTGTACATCTCCAGCTGGTAAGACAAATTAATCACTTTAACCTACTCAACAAATACCAACCAGGTTTCCGTACAGATCACAGCACAGAATCAGCCATGAACCATATAATTGACGATGCACTACAAATCCTGTATCAAAATGGAGCCTGCTTACTTATCTTGCTAGACCTTTCCTCTGCCTTTGATACCGTCAAACACGATAACCTGATAGTCCTTATAAAACTCAGAATGGGATTATCAGGATCAGTTCTGAATTGATTTTCCTCGTTCCTCCAAAACAGATCACAACGATTCAAGGTCAACCAATCACTGTCCAAACCCGTCCCAGTCACTTTAGGAATCCCACAAGGGTCTTCACTATCTCCGACAGTGTTCAATCCTTTCATGGAATCTCTCACTGAAATTCTCCACGCGTCTAACGTGCAATATCATATGTAGGCTGATGACACACAACAATACCTTAAGATCTACACCCTAGAAGACATCAAATCGCTCAACACAACTCTTGGAAAAACTCAGAACTTGCTGGCAGAAAACCATCTAAAATTGAATGCCCTCAAAACCGATTTCCTGCTAATCCCCCCGCGGCCAAGTACCCATAATGCAAGACTGAATCAAAAACCTCACTGCACTCAACTGCCAGCCTATCATCGTGGACTCAGTGAAATCGCTGGGAAAAACACTGGACAGAACCCTCAATATGCAAAAACACATCAGAACTGCAACAAAAGGAGCAAATTTTCAGCTAAATACGTTGAGAAAGCTGAAACATTTACTGCAAGATAAGCACTTCAAGCTTGCAGTACAAGCCCTAGTCTCCCAAGAGTGGATTATGGGAGTGTATCTTTCTGCGGCCTACCCAAAGCCAGAACAGCCCCACTAAGAGCATCAATCAATGCCGCTGTGAGACTTATCACTGGCTCGAAAAGAAGCTCCCACATATCCCCTGACCTTAAATCCCTCAATTGGCTACCTTTTTAAGCCAGAATTCATTTGAAAATAGCTTGTATGACACATAAAGCCGTTCATCACAATACACCCTGATATGTGGCACTGAAACTGGTGCCCTCATGTGGTGTCAGATCTTCAAGAAGTGCCAAAAACCTTCTACTGAAACCGCAAAGATTCAACAAGAAGAAAACATACAAACTAACCTTTTCAGGGATGGCGCCCAGAATCTGGAATGCTCTACCCCCAGAAACTAGACTTATTCCCTCTACTGCATCTTTCAAAAAAGTAGTGAAAGTTCTTCACATGGCGAAATGCACATGAGCCTGGATCACTGTTATTATACGACCCAACGTATCTTCGATATGGAACTTTAGAATGCCTACTGTCCACCCAGATACCCCAGATATTGTAATTACATGATGCATGTTATTTTGTGATCATTTTGCTATGTACCATATAATTATATTACAAAAACAAAGAAGGAGTTACCCCTCAAAAATTAGAGAAAAGAGAATCTCTCACAGTGGGTTAAAGTGCTCAATTCAGCACGGTCTATCCCAACCTGTCAGTGGATAATGCATATCCTTGTAGAAGACCCCTCACTCACCAACCTGGTTGGTGACATGCTTCATCATCGGGGTCCCACCCCATAGGCCGAGTGCCTATAGGGTGTGCTGCGACACCTGATTACAGTGGAGCGGGTTGTTTTCTTTTATGTGTTCAGGGCGATCAAATAAATGAATTTAAAAAGGGCCAACACTACTCACTGCAAGTTTTATTCTTGAGTGCTTGAACCCTAATAAAAAAGTGTAACACCTATGCCTAATTAGGTAGACTTTGGTGTGAAATAAGAAGTGTCTTTAAAAATAGCTAAGTGTGCTATGTGAAGTGTGATCAATGTTATTGGTTAAAAAGGTCTACATGTTTCAACCATTGTATTTAGTCATTGGTTTTCGTCAGGACCGTGATAAATGAACTGGGTGGTCCGCACACGCTAAGGTGCGTCCTGCCCTAGTCCATGAGAGAGTACACAAATTGTGAACTCATGTAAAAAGGGTGCAATTTCTTTTATTCAAAGAAAAAACACTTCCTTGCGGAATTACCGCTTCATGGGCACCGATACTTCCAAGACGGCAAGAGTCCGTCTCTTGCAGCTTCTGTTCTTCAGACCGTAAACCTACTTGGTTCCACCGGCGGCTATTTTTAAAGACACTTCTTATTTCACACCGAAGTCTACCTAATTAGGCATAGGTGTTACACTTTTTTATTAGGGTTCAAGCACTCAAGAATAAAACTTGCAGTGAGTAGTGTTGGCCCTTTTTAAATTCATTTATTTGATCGCCTTGAACACATAAAAGAAAACAACCCGCTCCACTGTAATCAGGTGTCGCAGCACACCCTATAGGCACTCGGCCTATGGGGTGGGACCCCGATGATGAAGCATGTCACCAACCAGGTTGGTGAGTGAGGGGTCTTCTACAAGGATATGCATTATCCACTGACAGGTTGGGATAGACCGTGCTGAATTGAGCACTTTAACCCACTGTGAGAGATTCTCTTTTCTCTAATTTTTGAGGGGTAACTCCTTCTTTGTTTTTGTAATTTATCCCGGGGACCAGGAGTTCCCAACTCACATAGATTAGTGTTAATTCCCTAACTCTCTCTTTTGTTATTTACCATATAATTATATACCTAAGAGATTATATCTATCCTATCATCGACTTGCATTGAACCCCATGTCATGAAAAATTTACTAGATAACTATGACACTTCCCTGTAAAGCGCTCTGATACCTGCAAGGGTCTTGTTTGTGCTGTATAAAACTCTCAAAATAAAATAAACTCATTCACTCCACGGTTAAGGGCAAACACTTGGCAGCCATCCCTCGCTGCGATTTAAGGGCTTCTCAATTAATGGGTTACGTAACAATGCTGTGATCTCTCATCGCTAAGAGTAAGGGCGCCAAGAGGCATACATGGGAGCCAACTTTAAAACACCTTTGTGTATTCAAATAGTTAAAAAAAAGCTGATTGTACCAATTCCTGAGTTGATTGATCACTCATCTGAAATCAGAAAAATATCTATAAAAAAAACACCTCCTGCCTTGAAGGTCATAATCATGTGGGGGCTCAACTAATCATCTATTCAATACCCATCCCATCTGAATGCCAACATACATCTAAACACCTTTTGAGCATCTAGCATTCCCTAGTATCTACCATTCTGTAGTTTGACTTTTGGGAAAGCAGTCATTACAGAGATCTCCAATAATGTAATGAACATATGTTCAGGCAGAAAGTCTATATACAAAATATATAAATGGATACATTTCTCTATTCAAAGGGGCATCTACTTTTCCAAATCAGCAACCATCCCTCAATCTACAATCTGCCATCATGGAATTCCTTATAAAATTTCCAAAAAGCATGTTGGGATGTGGTCTACTACATGACCTCAACAGTTATCTTTACCTCACACAAACGGCTAAACTATAAAGTTCATAGTTGCCCCCTTGTGCTTCTGAAGTGCCCTTTTGGGGTATCAAGTGATATTTCCCATAGTCCTTGCCATTATCCAAAATACACCTAACTCCTATGTGTCTGTTTTAAAAACAAAGCATATAGCCTAATATAGGTGAGTAAATCTCTTCACCCAATGTTAAAAACAACAAAACGTAAAACACCATTGTCAAGATACACTTGTTGCTAGCTAATGATCACACATTCTATTCTTCTCTGTTGTTTAGGCCATATCTGTAGGTATTGAATCTTAATGTAAAAAAGTGTTCTCTCTCTTCTCTCAATTTGTCACTATTGCCATCCCTTTTCCTACCTATTATCTTATCCAGTATGAACCACCTAAAATAATGTTTGCCATATCCTTTTCCAAGAAATGTCCACCAAAGAAGCATTGACGTTCCTAGTTCTAATGGTGGATTTATGCTCATTGTTTCTTATTCAGAGCTCATGACGAGTTTCACCAAACATAGCCCAAACCACATGGAAATATTAAGTATACCACTTTCTTACTGCGGCGATTGGTAAACACTCTTGTTTCATGTGATATTCCCAGACAAAATACCTTAATATCTCTGATACACTGCTGGCATGTGTTACAACCTCCACATCTAAAATTCCCCACAATTGTTTCATTATTCAACTTTGCCTGTATTTCAGGTCCTATCTTCCTAAAAGTGTGGCCCTGTTTGTTCCTTAACCCCTTCGCCCTGGGGCTAATTCCCCCAAGGTGCAGGGGTAGGAGGGGCGTGGTGCCGCGATGCTCATGATGAGCCCAGCTCGTCATGAGGCACAGTGGAGCTGTGCTCATGGCGAGCTGGGCTCGTCATGACTCCACCCAATACTTGAATCTTCCACACAGGTGCGGAATCGATTGGATGTGGGAGTGCTGCGCCCGTTATGATGAGCCCAGCTCCCCTGTGCCTCATGACGAGCTGGGCTCGTCATAAGCATGGAAAGGGTTAAATTCCTATTTTTATGAAAGGCAAATATTGTTTTATCCAACTCTATGTAGTTGCCACTATTCAGAATATTCCAATTCCTATACATCACCCTTTTGATCTTGTTAGTCATCCCTGTAAAGATGCTCACAAATACAATCCACTTCCTATTTATAATAGAAGTGATAACAAAGATGATGTCAATGCGAGTGTAGAGGAAACACATATTGTTTATAGTAGAAGTGATAACAGAAAATGGTGCCAATGTTGTCTCATTGCTTGTGGTAGTTTGAAACCTGTGCATTTTTTTAAATTAGACACCCGGGAGAATCCAGGGTTGGGTGTCTTGCATGGCTCTCACCAGGATTTCTTACCCAGAAGTCCTTGTAGACCTTAAGCATTGACTAAAAAGACACATTTCCCTAACATTTCTATGATGGAAAGTTCCAGAATCTGGAGGGAGCAACCAATTTCATACCCTCACCGATTCCCAAAAATCTCTCAATAAAAATGGTACCTCATTTGTATGCGCAGTGATAGTGTCAGGAAAGACTCCAAAACACAATATGGACATATCACACTTTTCCACTGAATTTCGATCTTTGTTTTTGCAATGTACTTAGCTGTGGATTTGTGTCCTGGGTCAGCAGGCACCTAGGGAAAACTAGCAAACTTGCAATTTTTTTAAAACTAGTCGCTTAGGAGAATCCAGGGTAGAATGACATGTGGTTACCACCAGGTATTCTTGTCGAGATATCTTTGCAAACCTCTAACTTTGACTTAAAAATACATTTCCTCACATTTCTGTGATGGAAAGTTCTGGAATCTGCAGCGAACAACTCATTTTCTTCCACTTTCCATTCCCACAAGTCTCCCGATAAAAATGGAACCTCACTTGTGTGGGTAGAGCTAGTGGCAATGACAGGAAAAGTGCCAAAAAGTACCCTTTTTTTGTAGTGATCCTAGTTGTGGATTTTGGGCCCTAGCTCAGACGATGCTTAGGGAAATCTAAGAAGCCAGCCCATTTTTGAAAACTAGACATATTGGGGAATCCAGGGTGGCATTACTTGCACAGATTTCATCAGGTTTTCTTACCCAGAAGCCCCTGCAAATCTCAAACATTGACAAAAAAAACATTTTCTAGGTATTTACTGGTTTTCTGCTCCATTAGAGACAGATTGGCCTAGAAAATTCCTGTTCTGCCCAAACAGGGGGGCAAACAGCCAAAACTTGCAGTTATATATTTGAGCAGCAATCCATGCCCAAGGGGCAGCTCCCCAACATGTAAATGAATGTACCCTGGTGTTTAGTGGTTTTCTGCCTCCCTTTGGGGCATGGTCAGCCTAAAAACATGTCAGATCTGCCCCCAGGGGGAGGAATGACCAAGATATTTTCAAAATAAATGACAATCAAAACCTCTACATGTAAATAAAAGAATCCCTGCTGCCTAGTGGTTTTCTACCCCCCCCCTCCCCTCCCCACCATTGGTGGCATATACGCTTAGAAATAAGGCTGATGGGGCAGAAAACTGCCAAAATATGTCCCCAATAATCCTTGGCTGATTTGCCACTCCCTGACATTTAATAAAATAATGCCTGCTGTCTGGTAGTTCTCTGTCCCCCCTTGGGGGAAGACCAGCCTAACCATATGTCAGTTCTGCCCCCAGTGTGGCAGACCATGTCCAAAATATTTTCCCTATTTTGGGAGCAGTCCTTGCTCAAGGGACCGATCCTGAAATTAAAACAAAAACATTCCAGGTAAACAGCACGAACAGGGGCGGGCCGTGACGAACCCCAGCCGTCATCAGCACACGAGCACTGTAGTGCATGACGGCTGGGGTTCGTCATCAGCATGGAAGGGGTTAAGGGAGGCAGAAAATGGCTAAAATAGTTCCCCAAAATGGGGAGTGACCCTTGCCCACCTGATGTTGCCACCGTATAAAATGTCCCTAGCTGACACTCTCCCTACTAGTGTGATGCCCATGGTGAGTGACCAAATATGAAAGTTACTAATCATCAGGTAAAAATGAAGGAACCTGTCTCTCACCAAATACACCTTTATTCATGATATCACACATCAGATATTAAAGCCAAACAGATAAAGCCTTTAACACTGGGGCAACTCAACATTTTGCATATACGTTTCAGTACATTCAACCACTTTCAATGCTTTCATCAGGACCAACCCTTCTATTTAGTAACAAGCTACTTACTGGCCACATTTGCTACACCAATTAACAGGCGTCTCTGTCATTAGGTTTCAGCTATACGTATGATGCAAAACGTTATGCTGATGGAAGCTTAACTAGGCTTTAATAGGAATATTATTATATTAACAAGTGAACTTTATTGTAAAGGTGGGAGAAGAATTCCTCTTCGCCGGCGGAGTTCACGCGTTATTGCGCACTTCGTGCTCCAATCAGAGTTCCTCAAAACTCCACAAAGGGATGTGGAAATTAGTTTTTTCTGTTGCACAGCTTGCCAATGGTAATTTGGCGAGCGCTCGCCAGAGAAAAATCATGCTCTCCTCGGCGAGATTTCTCAGTGCGGGTGCTCGCTGCAGGTCGTGACCGCTCCTGTTGAGGAAGCTGCCGCTCGAGTAAAATGTCTACTTAAGCGGCAAAAAGCAGCAGTGCCCTCCAGCATGATGCCGAATGCATTTTGCACTGATTTTACAGTGCAGGACATATTCCCGGTACTTAAAGTCTTGTGCAGCACAACTTAACATAGTCCGCCACTGGTGGAACTTTAGGGAGAATGTCGGACCTTTTTTGCCATTCCACAAACCCTGCCCAGGCCTACTCTATTGTAATATTTAAGATGCCATGAAAGACGATCTGAATACTGATGCAGTTTACTCGATTAAAACGAAATAAATTAATGTTGCAATACATTCTCTTTTTTTTTTTTTTTTTTTTTTTATTTATTTTTTTAGGCAAATTCAAACCAGATACAAGTTCACAAACATAAACAGATAATAAAAAGAAAGAAAATAATATTAATTCATGTCATAACTTAAAATGGTATACATAAAGCAGAAAGCATATAAAACATCCCTAACAAAATAGCTATATGCAAGGGAGAAGAGCAGGGTAAACAGAAAAACATATCAAATTAGTTAACCGCTGATAGAATCTGACTAGCCCCTCTCATTGGTGTACCATCTAGCAATGGGGTCCCAAATATGTGCTCCGACTACTCTAGCTTTTCTACCTCTAGAAGCATATATTGCAATTTCCTGTTTATAGATTGAAACAAATCGACTTAGCCACATTTGAAAAGTTGGGGGTTCCGGATCTTTCCATCGAGCTGCCAGAATAATACGAAAAACAGCATATCCCAGAAACATAACCGCTTGTTCCTCGCTATTGTGACCCAGAGAATCATCATGACCAAATATATATAGAGTTAATGAATCTCTAAACTGATGTCCAAATATCTGGACCCAAAACTCAAGTATCATGGTTTTTAACCTTGAAAGTTCCGAGCATTCTGAAAACATGTGTATAAGGTTAGCCTGTGGTTGTTTGCATCTTGGGCAATTATCATCAGCCCGAAGGCCCAAAGTAAATAATTTTGCCGGTGTGTAGTATAAATTATAAATAACTCTGTAATATTGTGCTTTCAAATTAGAAGCTATAAAATATTTTGAGGAGAGAGCAATAGAGAGATCAATATCTACATTGGGGTTTGCTAGTTTTACAGCCCAGGATTATTCAGTTCGTTCTAGATCATCAGGAGTTTTATCCATCAGCATTTGATATAGAGCCCCTATTCTTGTAGTTTTTTTGCCTATAGATTCAAGAAGGGGCAAGTTATCTAATGTTGTTCTTGTTGGTATAGCGTTACGAATGCTCAGCAAAATTTGAAAATATTTGAGAAAATCATACGTAGGAATGGAGTATTTTTCTTGGAAAGATTCAAAAGAGATGGGGACATTATGTCCTAAGAAGTCACCAACTGTGTTGATGCCTAAACGCTCCCATCTCTGTGAGGTGGTATCATTAAGAGATGGAGAGATAATCTTACTATGCCAGAGAGGGGTATATTTTGAGAAGGTGGGAATAGATAGGTATTTAGAGATAGCTTTCCACACGGCCCAGGCATCTACAACTGTCTTCAATTTAATTTTTCTGTAATACATAGAATCTACCTGCCTTAGAAATAAGCCCTTACATTTATCACCAAGGCTAAGCTCATAGATCGATGGAATATATGAGTCTGGGGGCATAGACGTAATTTTTTTACCAGTTAGTAGGGGGTCCATAGATTGTATTAATGTTGCCCATAAATATAGTTCTAAATTAGGAATAGCTAATCCTCCTCTATCCTGTGGTAACGACATCCAACAAAGTGCTCTTCTTATCTTGCCATAACTCCATATAAATTTAGAGATAGTAGAGTTAATGATTTTAAGGAAGTTAGGTCCCGCAAGCAACGGAATTGCTCTAAAAAGGTAAAGAACCCGCGGAAAGATATTCATTTTTATGTAGTTTGCCCTTCCAATTATAGATAGATGTAAGTTGTCTATTCTTTTAAGATCTTTTTTAATTTTGTCAATAAGGGGGGTATAATTTAAATAATTAATTTTATCGACCTCAGTAGTAAGGCATATACCTAGATATGTAGCCTCTTTAACTTTAAAGGAACTCTCATAATGAATATTTTCAGTAGCTAATACCATAGTTTTATCATTGTTTAGTGAATATCCTGAGTGAGCACCAAAAGCCTGGGTGACTGATTCAATTTCACGGATTGCACTGGCAGGGTCGGTAGTTATGACGGCCACGTCATCTGCGTATGCCATGACTTTGGTGGAATATGAGCCAAAAATAACTGGTTGGATTAAGGGTGATAAAAGGAGTTTCTGTATAAGGGGATCTATATACAAGGCAAATAAAATCGGGGAGCATGGACAACCCTGCCTTGTACCTCTTTGTACCTCAATAAATTCTGACTCAGCGCCACTTATAGAAACTTTTGCCCTGGGATTAGAATATATGGCTTTGATGGCTTTATTAAAGTTATTCCCAAAGTTCTTTCGTTTCAAGATGTTCCATAGAAACTGCCATGATACTCTATCGAAAGCCTTTTCGGCATCGAGGAGAATCATTGCCATCTCACCCCCCGTGGTGCCCATGATATCAAAAAGGGTGATGGCTCTCCGGGTATGGTCTGTAGTGCCTTTTCCGGGAATAAAGCCATGTTGCCACGGTGAAACAAGTTGTTTAATGACCCTACTCAGTTTATTTGCTAGAATTTTGGCATACAGCTTTGAGTCAGAATTTATCAAAGATATCGGCCTATAGGAAGAGGGAAGATGAGATGGTTTTCCTTTTTTGTGAAAAATTATTATATTCGTTTGTTTCCAGGATTCAGGTGGGATTGAGTGATATTGTACTCCGAGAAACAAATCTAATAAGAAAGGTAATATTTGACTGCCTAATATTTTATATAATTCTAGGGGAATTTTATCAGGGCCTGCCGCTTTATTATTGGAGAGTTCAGATAGGGCAATCTCCACCTCCGTAAGCGTAATTTCTCTATCTAGGTTTGCTTTTGCATTATCATCAATCATAGCACTTAAGTCTTGATCTGGAAGCCAACTGTTCAAAAATGTTGTGGTATCAGTATCAGAATATAATACATCACTATGATAGAGTTTCTGATAATATGTTTGGAATACCTTTACAATGTCTTGTGTAGATGTATATTCCTTTCCTTCGAATTCAATCATTTTTATACTGCTATATGATTGTTTTTGGCGTGTTCGTAATGCTAGCTGCTTACCGACATTTTCTCCTGATTCGTATATCTTGGTTTTATTTGCCTGATAGGTTTCGGCAGCTTTCTGGATTAGGGAATTATTAATTTCATTCTTTAAAATCAGTATTTTCTTAGTGGTTTCTAAAGTTGAGTCGCCATGGCCTATCTGAGTGGCATGATACGTCTCGAGATCAGAAAGTTCTTTCATAAGTTGTGCATTGATCTCTTCCTCATTCTTCCTTTTATTCGCTACGAATGAGATAGTTTCTCCCCTTAATGAGGCTTTAAAACAGTCCCAGACCATTATTCTTGACGCACTGAACCGGTTACAGTCAAAATAGCTTTGAGCCCAGTTTTTAATATGATCTATATATCCTTGATTGACCAGGAGTTTCCTATCAAAGGTCCAATTAGACTTGGGTTTTACTGAGTTGACCATGTCGAAGATAAAAGTAAGCGCATTATGGTCCGAAATCGTTTTAGGGGATTTCGTTATATCAATGATAGCCAAACTCTCTAAAGATGACATCACATAGTCAATTCTGACATATTTGTTGTGAGGATGGGAGAAATATGTATACCCATCAATGTTTTTACCTGACAGATCCCACATATCAAATAAGTCATGGCTTTCCATCAACTGCCTTAGTGCATTAAAAACCTTTGGTTTGCGCCCTTTATATCCTGGTGACAAACGGTTATCAACGAGCACTCCTACATCAATATTAAAATCACCACAGAAAATTAATGGAGCTGGCCAAGAGGCCAATTCAATTTCTAGTTCTTGAAAAATAGTCGGATCATCAATATTTGAACCATATATTGCACATATTGTAATGCCACATGTTAGCTGAGCTATGGCCCATCTACCGTTTTTATCAGCCATAATGCGAGTCGGGGGGCCCATTACAGGTTTAGCTAGGATAGCTACTCCTCTAGTTTTGGACGATTGGGTTGTGGCTACCATGAGATTATACCCAGGCAACTTAATTAGATCTTTGTCAGCAGCTGCTATGTGTGTTTCTTGGAGGCAAAGTATATCCACAGGATTCTGCCGAGTTAATTGAAATAACTGAGCCCTTTTGCTTCTATCATTAAGACCTGCCACATTCCATGTACATAGACTCACTCTCCCCATTCACCTTGATGTAAACCTATCCTGATTTTAATACCTTGAACACATAAATAATAGTTAGCCTTTTGTTTTATATTGGCATTTTGCTTTCCATGGAATAGGTGTCGACCAAAATAAAGTCTTTGCATGTATATTACATTTCGGATGAATTTGCTCATTTTTTTGCATTTTTCCCCCCGACCCTTCCCCTCCCCTCCCTTCCCACCCATCCCCTCCCCCAATCCACCCAATGAGGCATTTAGACTCTAACAAGAGTCTATTGTGATGGAGAGACATCTCTAGCCAGTGCTACAAAAAAAGAAGAGAAAAACAAACTTATATCTTCCGTGATCCCTTATTGGGCTAAAGAAAAAGGGTGTGAAGAGTGAAGAGCACACTAATAAGAAACAATTATATACAGAGATACCAGGACTTTATATATATATATGATCTTATATACTGAGCATTAAGAACTCTTATCTGGGCAAATCAGTATACATAGTGCAGCAGCTACTACTACATCTGACAGCTAAATATTTTCGAAATCGACTTAGATTTCTAAATCGTCATATATCAATTGGTTGGAATTGGTTTAATTCCATCAGGTTTCTATCTAGCTTACACAGCAAGGTCCGATATCATAATATCATAACATCATAGTTTGATGTAGTTTTAGTTCAGGCTATTTAGGAACTCTTTAGCTTTTATTTCTGAGGTGAAAAATGTGGTCTGTCCTTTATAGATGACTTTGAGTGTGGCAGGATTATTCAGGTAAACCTGAGTTTTTTTCTCCAGAAAGGGCTTGATCAATTGACGAAGCCGCCACCTTCGCTCCACTGTAGTGTGGCAAAAATCGGGTCTGACAAAGTATGATATTTCACCTCTAGAGCGGGGGGCATCCGGTCTTGCTTTCTCAGCAATAGCTTGACGGAGAAGAAAGTTTCCGAAGTAAACTAGGATAGCCCTTGGATATTTACTCTGCGAGGTTGACGCCCTTACTGTAAATGGTGTTCTGTGGACGCGTTGAACCTCTAATTCCCAGTTCCAGGTGGATAGTTCTGGGAGTGTATCCCTGAAAAGCTGAATCACGAATACGCGTATATTATCGCCCTCAATTTTTTCTGGAATACCTAGAATTCTAAGGTTGTTGCGTCGCATTCGATTCTCCATTTCCTCCAGTTTCCACCTAACGTCTTTAAGTTCTGCATCATGCGCGTCTACTTGCTCTTTAACAACAGTTGCTTCAGCTTCATTAATGACTATGCGATCCTCCATGTGAACCATTCTTGCATTAGATGCTGTTACTGATTTAGAGAGTTTGCGCACTACGCCTTGTACTTTGAGTAGCGCTTGTTGAGCCCTGCGCCCATCCTTAGAGGTCTGCTCTCTATGGGAGGCTATTGCCTGGAGCACCGTGTCCATAACAGATGTTAGCGTGGCATTTTGCTGCTCATGAAATGAGGTATCTGCTAGGTGAGTATTGGGGAAGGGAGCCTGTGAGTCAGAGACCATTGCTGGAGAGTAATCCCAGAGCAAACCCTCAGCACCATGATGGCTTTTTTTTTTCCTTAGCACTGTATGTCTCCTATCTTTGGGTTCACCTATGACAGGATCTAGTTCGAAATCGCTTTCTTGTGAACTCACATTAGAGCCAGTGTGGTGGTCAGAATCAGAGTAAGAACAAGAGTCTAAGTCTGTGTCTAATTCTTGAGACAATACATGGTCTGCAAGGTCTGCAGCCCCCTCAGAGATAGAGAAGAACTCGGATGGTTCCTTATCCGTGTCTGATGTTATGCCCCCCTCCTTAAGATCATATATTGGACCCTCTAGGGCCTGCGCACTGCTTATATGTTGCAGAGAGTTAGGATTCTCATTGACTGGCCCAGGAGGGGTAGGTTCGAGAGGTGGGGTATTCATTCTAATATGGGGTTGCGCTAGAGGTAGTGTTGTATTAGAAAATTTGGCATTTTGGAGGGTAGGCAAAGCCTGTGCTAAGTGCTGTAACGGTGCAGGCCTACCTTCCTTCAGGATCTGTCCCCGACCTCTTTGTGCTGATCCAAGCCCTCCTGCCGATATTTTTAATGCTGGTGTTGCAGATGTTGGTAGTACAGCTACATTGGATGCCACTGGTATATCCGAAAGTCCGCCATTCAGTTGAACATGAGCCTGAACCGAGCCCTGTTTCAATACAGCGGGATCGTCTTCTGCCGCTTCTGTGGTAACAATCGTTGAGGCGTTTGTTCCGTCAGCTGGGTCAGCCGGGTCAGCTATCCCAAGAGGAGCAGGGGGAGTAGACAGCAGGTCCGCTCCTGTAGGAGCAACAGGAGGTGCGGGAGCCGCTGCAATCAGCGTCCCGCTTGTTGCGTGGTGGGCGGAGGGAAAGGGAGCGTTTACCGGAGGTGTAGAGCCGGCCGGGGTTTTCCGTAGCAAATCTACCACGGAGGGGCCCGGACCTGGTGTATTAGGTGTTTTTACAGCCTTGGTGCGCTTCTGCGGTGTCAACACTTGAGCAGTCTCCGGGCCGGCAGCATCATCAGTCACGGATCCGGAGCCGCCAGTGTCCGCACGTCTCGCTGCCAGTTTTTGATCTCGAAGGGTTTGTTTGGCTGCTCGGGTTTTGGAGGCGGCTGCTACCGCTGCTGCATTCTTCGGCGCCATCTGCTCGATTTCCTCTGCCACGCTGGATAGTTGTTTCCTTGTTTTATCAGTTCTATACTGATTATCGGCAGAGTCTTTATTATTTTGAATCCTTGAGAGTAGTCTTAGCACCGCAAAGCCGAGAACTGAGGCCACCAGGTGAAGACTTGAACGAGAGCACCGCGTTGAGGAAGGCGGACCTTGCCGGGTAAGTTCCATGCCTGCATTATATCTGCTGCCACACTTGTGATGGAGTATTCATATTCTCCCTAGTATTCTTTCCAATTCTTTAGGTTCTTCAATATTCACGCCTATAGATCCGATATATCCATTCTTTATCTGAACTCCTTGCCCAGAGATTTAAGGCACTGGCCAGAGAGCGTCTCACAGCGGTCTAAGGAGCCGCCGCCATCTTGCCTGTAATACATTCTCAACAAAAAGCAATAATACAGTCATTGAACTTCATCAGGCCATATTCCATGAAGACTGCTGTCCGATTCCATCCCAACAAAATGTTGAATAATGCACCCCATTTACAAGGAAAGCTTTACTCCCTTAAAACGTTGTGATGTGTCACATTTTATAGGTATTTGGAAAGGGCTGTGTTCATGACCCTGAAGACAGTCATGAAGAAATGAAGATAATGTACAAACAGGTTGCGTGAGAACTGAAACTTTAGGTAATTTGGTGAACTTTAGATGATTTTCGGCATGTGACAAATAATAGTACTGCAAACCCTCAGACAGATGCACGCAGTGAGCAAATCAAATCCAAATCAGCAGGTTAAAATTGAGCGTACGCGAAACGGCGAAACTAAAGTTAGCAAAGCCAAAAGCGCCCAATCGCACGAAAAATAAAACACTGCAAGAGGAGGTGCATTTTCTTCATCTGTCATGTAATTGAGGTAAGAACCTAGGAGCTGAGTGTGTGTATATAGAGGCCAGATGAAGCTAAAACAAAAGCAACAGGTGATTCTAGGCTTGAACTGGACTCTGCAGTTAATCCTCTTACTTAAAATGCTCTGTGAAGAGAATGAGCAATTCAAAACAAATTAGATTGAATGGGAAAGGGTCTGGTAATAGAAAGGGAAGAATGCCCTCAAGGTACTGTTCGTGCAACTGCAATCACGGTAAAACACAAATTGGCAAAGAAAGTGTTTGGTGGCTCCCAGTAACCTAAATAAATCCAAAGCGAGAGCGAACATAATTTACTGAAACAAGAGCATATACTCAAATAATTGCATATACTCTAACAGCGTATGCAATTATTTGATTTATCGTGTACTTACACCAGTATGACGTTTTCGGATTTGCCGTACAGCTTTGCCAGTGCCATGATGTCATTGGCCCTTTCTGAAAACTAATGATGAACCGTGGCAGTTTTTTTTAGCATAGTTTGCACATAGTAACTATCATATTTGATGGGTGTTTACAATTTTGTTATCAACATGTTTACTGTCATGATCGCCCTTACGAGCTGATACGAGGTAATCATTTAATAAGGCTTCCTGGTAATCCTCTTCCTAGATTAATATACAAAGAAGTGTCTAGATACCTGCCCTTCAGTATTTTAAGTTTCTAACTGTTTGTAGACATATTGCATTAAGCGGTTTAAGTACGAACAGCCATGAATATTAGGTAGTAACGACCGATTACTAAGTAACATTCATGTATTTTCTAAGATTTTATTTTATTAGAAAGGAGTTGTGTTCTTGAAGGAGAGAGAAGCCTAAATGCTTAGACGACAAACTACCAAGGATGGGCCAGAGACGCATAAATAAGTTTGTAGGATGGCGAATTGAAGTTACTGTTAAAAAAAATTCTATGTCCTAAAATGATCCAATAACGGATTTTTAAAACGTGTTATTGTATTTGCACAACACATTT
Source organism: Lissotriton vulgaris (assembly GCF_964263255.1). NCBI lineage: Eukaryota > Metazoa > Chordata > Amphibia > Caudata > Salamandridae > Lissotriton > Lissotriton vulgaris. The sequence goes on along the minus strand of NC_141687.1, from coordinate 445,748,517 downwards.
TTACTAAAACATCCGCACATCACACTACACATTTGGGAGCTATGGTAACCTAATATTTTCTGCACAAATTAAATAATTTTTATACTAACCATGTTAATTCAAATGAACGTAGAGGAAACACATATTGTTTATAATATAAGTGATACAAATAATGATGCCAATGTCGTCTCAATGCTTCTAGTGGTTTAATTATTTGTAAGATATTGTGTCATATAAAATAGAGGTTAGCTGGCAGTAACAAATAGGCAGCCATGCGTAGAAATGCCCTTACCCTGTAGCAGTAGTCATTGTGACAGACTGTGCTCTCAGATCAGATTCCAAAGTCCAAGAACAGGCTTCTTCCATTGTAAGCGCCAGACTGTGTGTTAGAAATATATCTCTTTTAGAAAGCAAACATTTCTCAGTACCTACTGCTCTTTGGTCTTGTTTCATTTGTAAAAATACGATCTATATTTTTTAACAGTGCGTGGAGTATTTTTGTAGTGTATTCATTGTGTTACAATGTATGTGCGTTGCACAAATTCTTTACACATTGCCTTTGTAGATAAGCCTGACTGCTCTGGCCAAGCTACCAAAGGGTGATCGCCAGTTATCGTATTGTGTATGTAGCTTACCCTGACTAGAGTGGTGGTTCCTGCCCGGCTTTTCTTCCAACCAAAGCCAACCAGGAATCCCGTTTCTAACACCCACAGCCTATATCAAGAAATACTCACAACTTGTGTCAGGGTGAATCTTCAAAGCAGCTAAATGAATCTGAACTCAACCCTCTGGTACCTATGGCATAGAGCAGACAGGCATATATTAAGGCAAATGTGTAAAGTATTTGTGCAGATATCAACTTTTAAAGTTTTAAATGAAAACAGTGTCAAAAAGTGCAATGAGCCTATGGTGGTCAATGTTTATAGTACACCAGAAACTAGGCACGATTGAATTTGACCAATGAAGCCTTGGTCAGATACATCAGCCAGGTTTTCGTTCTCTGAGGATTTGCCATGGGAACAGAGCAGGTAGCAGGATATATTCAAAGAAGTCTTCTCAAAGTCAATAGGTGATCGGCAAAGTCTTGCTGGAGCCATTGGATTTAGCGGGAAATGTTCAGCGTGGGAGCAATTCAAAATTAGCATTGAGAGAAGTCCTTTTACTGACCTTATACTTTTGGTCCACAACTAGTCAAGATTTTTTCCTTTGATTTAGGGTTGATTTAATTCCTGGATGTCCAGCCTGTTGTTCAGCCAGGTGATGGAGTAATTTGCTCCTCCTCCCTGGTTAGAGACCGCCAGCTAGATTTATAGAAAACTGGAAAGCTGGTAGTAATTTTTTATGCATTGCCAAGAACCGCCATCACAGCGGTTCATGTCTGTGCATTTTGCTGTTTGGTGCAGGGTTCTGTCAGTATGACAGAGCCCTGCATCAAACTGTTTATTTTTATTTTCAGGAGGGATTTTCTTTTTGTAAATAAAAAAGACAATATCCCCCTTGCCATAGAGATCACTTCTCATGCAGAATCAGCGATGCTCACATCATGGACTCAGAGAGCTGCCATTTTACCATCCAGCTGACCCCGACTACATCACTGGCAGGCCTCCTGGTGTATCGTCCCCCTGGACATTTTGGTCCCTTTACTAGCGCCCTACTAGAAGCCATATCAGCACTGGCCCATTCTACACCTAACTTCACTGTGCTAGGGGACCTCAATATTCATTTTGATGATCCCCTAGACACAGGGGCTGCTGACTTGATTCTAGACCTGGCTGTCTATGGTCTCCAACTGGTTAATACTGGAGCCACCCACATTAAGGGCCACCTGTTAGACCCGGTTTTCACAAATGTCCACACCCTCCAGGCCAAACCATCCTGCCCCCTCCCTGGATGGACCACTTCTTAGTTCCTCTCTTCTGGCCAGGAGAATTCAGGAAGCCCCATAAGCCTGTCACGTATACCCGGGACAGGGCATGGTCCAGACTCTCAACAGATGACTGGGCCAGAGCCCTGGAATCAACGACCCCCGCCCCCTCAGGGGATCCCGTCGTAGCGGATAGCAATTTTAGGAAGTGGATCTCCAATTCACTCGATTCGATCCTTCCTATAAAAACCCGCGAAGATAAAAGCGGAAAGACAGGGTCAGCCCCCTGGTTCAGCCTGGAACTCAGAACCCTCCGCAAGGAATGCAAAAAAGCGGAGCGACTGTGGAGGAAGGACTGGCTCCACTCTAGTAAGGATTCCTACCGGAGGACGGTGAGAGCATATAAATCTGCTCTGAAACCTACTAAGGCCTCTTACTATGATGATAGGATAAAAAATGCCACTAACTCTGCAAGAGAATCCTATCTTATTGCCAAAGAACTCATAAAAATACCACAACCCCCTTCACCAACCAGGACCTTACGGACAGGAGCAATGAACTTGCTAAGTACTTTGATTCTAAAGTCTCCCACATCCTAGCCTCACTCCCGCAGCCTAGCCAGCTACCTTACTGGGACAGCGCTGTGCCTGACACCTGCACAGGAGGTGCCCCTCGCCCACTGCTGACCGCCTTTAGGGCGATCTCACCGGACGAGGTTGGAAAGACTCTGGCCAAGATGAAAAGTGGCTCTCCTCATGACCCTGCCCCCATGAGGTTTCTGAAAGCTGTCGCCCCTGCGATTGCGCCCACAATCCTGGAGTTGATCAATACCTCGCTGTCCCAAGGCTCCGTCCCCCCCAGTTGTAAGGGGGCGGTAGTTAAAGCCCTTCTTACAAAACCCCAATTGGACCCCACTGATTTGGCCAACTACAGACTGATCTCGCTCCTCCCGGGCATCAGCAAAATTGCTGAGAAACTGGTCAACGTCCAGCTGTCCCAGTTCCTGGAATCCAATAACCTGCTGCGCCGGTCCCAAACTGGGTTTCGTCCTGGCCAAGGCACGGACACTGCCCTCCTCGCCGTCATCGAGGAGGCAAGGTGCATTTTAGATTCAGGGGGGTCAGTGGCAGTGATCCTCCTGGACCTGAGTGCAGCCTTTGACACGGTGAATCACCGTGTCTTGCTCCACCGGCTGGCCAGGGCGGGACTTGGGGGCACAGCGTTGGCCTGGATTGAGTCATTTCTGTCGGGCCGCTCGTTCCAGGTCTGGGATGGCAATTCCCGCTCTGATTCTCTGCCTTTGACTAGTGGGGTGCCCCAGGGTTCCTCACTTAGTCCCACTCTTTTTAACGCCTATATGGCTCCTCTAGAGGACGTAGTTGCCCCCTTCGGTATCAAGATTGTGAGCTATGCGGACGACACGCAACTAGTCGTCCCGCTCTCACATCTTGACCAATGCCCACACAATCTCCTGCACTGCCTCCAGGAAATCCATCTCTGGATGTGCGAGTCCTCACTCAAACTCAACGGGTCCAAAACTGAAGTTATGCTGATGGGCAAGAAATGGTCAGCAAATCCATCCTCAGTTTGGCCCGATGCTATGGGTGAGGTGCCCGCCCCTAAGAGGGAAATCAAGAGCCTGGGGGTCTGGCTCGAACCAGACTTGTCCATGAAAACCCAGGCTACTAAAACAGCGAGAACTTGCTTCGGACTTATGCGCTCAGTCCGTAAGATCCTTCCGCTGCTCCCTCCCCAATCAAGGAAACTCCTGGTTCAAGGACTGATCCTTGCGCGATTGGACTACAGCAATGCAGTCTACTTAGGAGCCCCCAAAACTACCCTGGGCAAGCTTCAACGAGCCCAAAATGCGGCTGCCCGGATGCTAATGAACCTTCCCTCCAGAGTCTCTGCCAGACCAGCGCTTAAGGCTCTCCACTGGTTGCCAGTGCGAGAGAGGACAGAGTTTAAGGCAATGTGCATCGCGCACAAACTCCTCAATGGACAAGGCCCGTCCATTCTGGGAGATATGGTGACCCCGTACAAAGCCCCGAGATCCCTGCGCTCAGACAATGAGCGACTGGCCAATGTCCCTAAGTTCAGGAGAGTACGTACTGGTGGCCGTCGTTTTTCAGTAAAAGCATCCGCACGCTGGAATTCGCTCCCTCGCTGTTTGCGGTTGGAACCTGTCTACTTACGCTTCCGCAAACTTAAAACTCTGCTGTTTCCCAAATAAGCTTTTCCTCCTCCCTCGGCCTACTCAAGTTAAATGGGAGGCCGATCCCATGGCGCGGCGAGCATTTAATAGTTGTCGCTGTTCCCTACTTTCAGGGCTTTCCTGGCAGTGATGGTTAGTGAAAACTGACCTTGTACTCCACCAAGTCAAGTGTAGCATTACAGGTCTGTCTCGGACACTGCCCTGACTTCACAAGAGTCATCATAGGGGTTCAATCACGGCAGAGGTGGAGTAGTCTCCACAGTGATTAAATGTATGGTCTGCCCGCATCTAAATAAGGCATATGGATCATTTTCTGGGCGGTATAGAAACTCCATCACAATTTCAATGAAGTACCTAAACCGTAAAGATACAAATCAGTCTCTATGTTCTATTTTTGGGAGATTGAAATCCTTCAGCGGAGTAAGTGGGTATTTGTATCTAACATTGAGTTCCACCAAGCCTGATACCTTCTCGCTGAGGGTCCAATAAATTGGAATTGATGCTGTGGAGAAGCTCTGCTTAAACCAATGAGGACGTCCCTTGATCAGATAGGCTGAAGTGGTTTGTCTTAGGCTTCTGGATGCCAAAAAGTACCAGGTTTTCTGGGGTGGCAATAGTCCTGCCAGACACAGCCAAAAGTGCCAGGAGATCAAGAACAGTACATGGGTTCAAAGCACACTCCATCAATGGCCACAAGCAGGGCTCGGAGCAGGTCCAGTTGGCACTGGCCATCTAGGAACTTCAGGAAAGGGCCTCTGCAGTTTTAGGCAACCCTGTAGCCACAAGAAAGTCAACCAACTGACCATTGAAGTCCAACACTCTGTCCTAGGTACAAGAATGAGCAGGTCCTGTCCTCCAGGATACCCCTCAGGTCACAGACAGCAGGTACAGTCCTCTTCTGTTTTTCATCACATGCAGGAGGTGTTCTGACAACAGAACCTTGTCAAGCCACATTTATGCCTGGCATTAGCTAGTTAGTGGGGTGATTCCTGCACCCTCCCTAACCAATGGGGTAAAGATCCCAGGGTGAACCTTGCACTTTTTCTTGCAGCAGTTTTTGTTTGCCTTTCTGAAAACAATCCACAGTGCACCGTGTTCCTAAGGTCCAAGAGGCAGACGCCTTTCTCACCTGGTGCTTACCCTGACGAGTGGCCAGTCTAATAAGCCATCTCCCCCTTCTCTGCTCACTTCAACACCAATCTGGGAGCTGTCCTCCCCCCACAAAGAGTTGTGCTTGTCTGACTGGGAGAACAAAAGCTGGGGCCTTCCCATGTGTCACTTAACATTTACTTGTGATAGGGGAGTCCGCTTTGTAGTTATATCCAAACTGGTCTTTCTACTAGAGGAATAGAAAATGCCTCCCCACATCAAAGTCATTGTCTCTGCTAAAGGAGGAGTTTTCATACCTCATCATGGCTAATAACCCAATGGGCTTGTTGGCGAGCTAAAGCAGACTAGCCTCCAAGAGCATCAAGCAGGTAAAATGAAACTTTCTAAAAGTGACTTTTAATTAACATACGGATGCCACTAATATGTTTGGCTTTTTACTTATATTTAAAAGAATGGTTTGATCTAGCGTTGGGCAGAACTAGCAAATTTGGTGTATCATCATTACATGAAATTATGTGACATTATGTGAAGAGCATAACCCCACATTTAGCTCTATTTTTCGTAGTGTAAAATGCACACGTGCACCCAAGATGGATCCAAGGATATGCATTTAGTGCTAGGCAAATAGTGCTAAGTGCGGTAGAGCAGTTGTCAGCTGCTTCTCACTATCTGTTCTTGTAATCTTCCAGTGGCATTTATAGCTCCAAATTACTACACTTTTAGTAATTTTGTATCACAAGAGTGACATGATAGTACAGAAATTTCTCGGATTTCTCCACAGTGATTTAAATTTTGCTGAGGTCTGGTTTAATCAAATATACAAATGGTCCCAATCGAGAGATAGCAGAAATATTCTGCAATCCTTCTTCCCTTTATAATGAGCCAACTAGAGACTCCTCACAGTGAAAAAAGCGTTTGGGTGCTGGTCACTGTAAAGTCATGTAAAATTTAAATTTCTACATGTGATCCTTATTAATATTTAAAAGGAGGATGTTCCCCATGTGAAAAATACTTATTTCGATAGGTCTCATTGCAGGTTTTACATAGGGGAATACTGACAAGCGAAATCACTTGGAATTACTCTGTGAAATCACAAGGAAATATGCAAAAATAGTAAATTTTCAATTTGTGCTATTTGATAGCACAAAATGACCCCTCATTTCAAACATGGATGCAGGGTTCACTTAGCTCCAAGAAATAGCGCTCCATGCAACAGACCATGAACAGCAGCATGAGTCACCACTCTTACTAAAAGTGCTCTTGTGGTAGGAATTCTTTCCACAAAATTACTCATAATTATGTTAACAGGCCTAATTCATAAGAATTCGGTGTTAAAGACTAATGGGGAATTACTAAAATTACGTTGATTACTACATAATAATTAAAATATAGCCCAGGACTAGTTCTACAATGCAATAGTTGATTCACACAGTGGCCCTGTCACTATAGTGGATGTTACAATAGGTGTTGCTTTCCATATATGGCATTCCATATATGGCATTTCTTAGAACTGGGGGTCTCTAGTTGGCAGAGGTAGGAACCACTGTCCAAGTAGGGACCCTTGATTCTAGTCAGTGTAAGGAGGAAACCCTCTGGGTTAACCCCTGCTCACCCTCTAGGTAGCTTGGCACGAGCAGTCAAGGCTAATCAGAAGGCAATGTGTAAAGTATTTGTACCAACGCTCACAGTAACACGGTGAAAACACCACAAACTGACTCCACAACAGTTTAGAAAAATAAAACTATTTAATGTAAACTACACAAGACCAAAAACAACAAAAAATCCAACATACACAGTTGAAGAATATAGTTTCAAAAGAGTTCTTAAGGTTGCAATAAATGTTCTTTAGGTTGCGATAAAATAATCCACAGTTGCGTGAAAAGTTCACAGTTGCGTCACGTTTCAGACACAGTACCTTTAGTTGTGACAAAGTTCCAAAAGCAGAAGCTGGTGCGGTAGAAAACAAGCGATGCATTGCTCCTGAGACCCCGGGGAGGCGTTTGCGACAGCCCCGCTGTAGCAGCGGGCGTGTTGCGACGAATCCGGTCTGTATGGGGAGGAAGGCCACTTGTATGGATTTCGGGGCTTAGGTTCCGTAGGAAGTTTGTTCTCGCAAAGGCACAATGCGTCAATCTCATAGGGGCTGCGACGATCTCCGGGGCGACTATGCGCGATCCAGCGGTGATCCTCTCTCTCGCAGCTCCTCGATGCGAAGGTTTCGGCGATGACTCTCGCAGTGACGTGATGCGGTCCGCAAGCAGGTGGTGCAGCGATCTCACCCAGCGATGACAGGCTCTGCGACGACACTTGCAGCAATGTTAGGCTTCCTGCACCGATCGGGTGAATCCCGCAAACGAAGGATGCAACGGCTCTGACAGCGGCAGCAGGCGCTGCGACGATCTTCGTAGCGGCGGGAAACTTCTCGCACTGTCGGGGATGTGTTCAGCAGCGAGCGATGCAATAACTTTTCTGTAGCAAACTTTCTCAAATCTCAGTTTCCAGCTTCCAAGCACAGGTACAACTTCAAGACGCACCACACATGGGCCAAGCACTCCAGGAAGGACAAAACTCTCTCAGTAGAGCTCAGGAGAAGCTGGGGGTGAAGTCATTTTGTTCATGGGACTTCAGAACAGGCAGCCAGCTCCTCTCAGGCCCTTGGAGATTCCTTCAAGCAAGGGGGCACAGCAAAGTCCTTCCCCTCTATTTGGCAGCAAAGCAACAGCAGGGCAATCCAGCAGAGGAACAGCTGGACAATCTTCCTTCTTTAGTTTCAGATCTCTCCTTGGCAGAGGTTCCTTCTTGATTCCAGGATGATCTATCTTTCTGTTGTCAGGGGTCCTGTACTTATACCCCAAAAAGTCTTTGTACTCTTTGTGCATGTGGGCCCCGAGACCGGTCTGAACGAGTTTTGGGTGCGTCTTGAGCACTTTGTTTTCATGGCTTCTCATTTCCTTTCAGAGTGAGGGGCGGGGTCGTCAGCCTCCCAGCAGGAGGTGGAGCCAGCATTGTGGAAGGCAGGCACAGCCCAATTCAGGCCCAGGTGCTATCTCCTCCCACCACTCAAGTTGCAAATGCAGTCATTCAGCCTAGGGCTGACTCAGCCAGCCTCCTGGGGAATCCCCAGCCCCTGTCACTCTCAAACCAGACAGTCAATTCACAAACAGGCCAAGGCACACAGGAAGGTCAGACAAGAAAACAGCAACTTTCTAAAAGTGGTGTTCTCAAACACAGGATTCAAAAACAACATTTCCTAAAAGATGTGTTATTAAAGTCTGAGTTCAGGGATACTAGATTCTTATGTCCTATCTTGTTCCTATGGAAAGAAATGCTGGTAGCCACTGTAGCCAGCATCCCCCATGTTAACCTATGGAGCAAGATAGCCTTACAATATTGAAAAACAAAATTGGCTGTGATTCACTACCAGAGCATGTCACCTGCACCAGTACATGCTTGACCTTTCACATACACTGCACCCTGCCCAGGGGGTGCCTTGGGCCTTCCATAGGGGTTACCAATGTGCACAAAAAGGGAAGGGTTAGGCCTGGTCAGTAGGGACACTGACCAGGAGGACATGGCAGTTCACAGACTGCACACAGGCACTGCAGTGGCAGGCCTGAGACACCATTTTGGGGCTACTCATGTGGGTGGCACAATCAGTGCTACAGGCCCACTAGTAGCATTTGTCATCACCAGCCCTGGCACACCCAGTGCACTTTACTAGGTAGACATATTGGTGATACAAATATGCCAATCATGTATATCCAATCATCATAACAATTTACACAGGGAACACTTACACTCTGGCACTGATCAGCAGTGGCAGAGTGTCCAAAGCATCTAAACCAGCAAAAACGAAATCCAGCACAACATCCAAAATACAGGAGGTAGAGGCCAAAAAGACAGGGGAAACCATGCCAAAGATACCAGGTCTAACATGCGTCCACTCCAGCTGAAAGTGGGGGGAACTGCCCACCCTCTTGTGAGTTCTCTTCACTAAGGCGGAAAAATCTGGACAGACCATCAGCGTGTTCTGTATCAGGGCGGTGGTCCACCGTAAAGTCCATTCCCTGTAGGAAGATAGACCACCTCAACAGTTTTGGGTTCTCCCCCCTCATCTGCATCAACCACCTCAGGGGCCTGTGGTCAGTCTGAACACGGAAGTGAGTCCCAAACAGGTAGGGCCTCAGCTTCTTCAGGGCCCAGAACACAGCAAATGCTTCCCTTTCAATCGCACCCCACTTCTGTTCCCTGAGGAGTAGTCTCCTACTAATGAAAGCCACAGGCAGGTCCCAGTCCTCCTCAGTGACCTGTGAGAGTACTGCTCCCACACCATGCTCTGAAGCATCTGTCTGCACTATGAGCACCGGTGCTGTGTACATGGCAGTCTTCAGAGCATCAAAAGCAGTCTGGCAGACTTCGGTCCAGTTCACTCTTTTGGGCAACTTCTTAGAAGTCAGTTCTGTCAAGGGGGCAACGATGGTGCCATATCCCATGACACACCGTCTGTAATACCCGGTGAGACCTAAGAAGGCCCTCACCTCTGTCTGGGTCTTGGGGGGTTCCCAAGCCAGAATGGTATCAATCTTTTCCTGTAGGGGCGCCCCCTGGGTGCTCCCCACCCGGTGTCCCAAGTACACCACAGATCCCTGCCCTATCTGGTGCTTGCTTGCCTTGATACTGAGGTCTGCCTTTTGCAGAGCCTTCAACACTTCGCAGAGGTGTTGCTAGTGTTCCTCCCACGTAGAGCTGAACACAGCAATGTCATCCAGGTATGAGGCGCTGAATTCCTCCAGCCCGGTCAGTACCTGGTTAACCAGTCTCTGGAAGGTGGCAGGGGCATTCTTCAACCCAAAGGGCATGACTCGGAACTGGAAGTGCCCCTCTGGCGTTGAGAATGCGGACCTCTCTTTGGCTCCATTAGTTAAGACAATCTGCCAGTACCCAGAGGTCAAATCGAAGGTACTGAGGTACTGGGCAGCTCCCAACCGATCCACGACCTCATCAGCTCCAGGGATGGGGTGTGCATCAGTCTTCGTGACCGCATTGAGCCCACGGTAGTCCACGCAAAACCTGAGTTCTAGAGTGGCACCTGGCGCAGCAGCTTTTGGCACTAAGACCACTGAGCTAGCCCAGGGGCTGCTGGAGGGCTCAATCACCCCTAGCGCTAACATCTCGGAAACCTCTTCCTTGATGCTGGCCCTGACCTTTTCAGCCACCCTGTAAAACTTTTGTTTCACAGATAAACTATCTCCAGTCTCCACATCATGGACGCACCGATTGGTGATACCTGGGGTCAGGGACAACAGGGGGGCAAACTGACCCAGCACTTGGTGACAGTGACCTCTGCTGTTCTGGGGTCAGGGTGGGCGAGAGGACCACACCATCCACTGACCCGTCTTGCTCCTTAGCTGCCAGGAGGTCAGGGAGAGGATCACTTTCCTCTTCCCCTCCAGCATCTATAGCCATGAGCATTGTCACTTCAGACCTCTCAAAGTGTGTCTTGTTGCGGTTCACATGTAAGACTCTCAGGGGTTGCCTGGGGGTCCTCAAGTTAACCAGGTAGGTTACTTCACTTTTCCCTTCCACAACCTCATATACCCAGACCACTTGTCTTGGAGCACGCAAGGCTCTACTGGCGCCATCACCCACACTTTCTGCCCAGGTTCAAATTCGACCAGAGTGGTATTCTGGTCATACCATCTTTTCATTTCTTCCTGGCTAGCCTCCAGGTTCTCCTGTGCGAGCTTCCTGAAGCACTGTGTCTGGTTACAAATGGCCAACACATAGCTGAACACATCCTGGAGGGTCTTCCCACAGGATTTCTCCCACCCCTCCTTCACCAGTGTGAGAGGTCCTCTAACAGGGTGGCCATACAGAAGTTCAAAGGAACTGAACCCTAAGGACTTCTGAGGCACCTCCCTGTAGGCAAACAACAGGCATGGTAACAAGACGTCCCACTTCCATCTCATGGGCTCTTCTAGGCCCATAATCATACCCTTCAGGGTGCGGTTGAATCTTTCAACCAACCCATTTCCTTGAGGGTGGTAAGGAGTGCTGAACTTATAAGTTACCCCACACTCCTCCCACAGAGACTTCATGTACCTAGAGATGAAGTTGGCACCCCGGTCGGAGACCACCTCTCTGGGGAACCCCACACGGGAAAAGATACCCATCAATGCACTGCCCACCACGGATGCTGTGATTGTCCTGAGAGGTACTGCTTCCGGGTACCGGGTGGCATGGTCCACCAAGACCAAGATGAACCCGTTGCCTAAGGCTGTCTTGGGGTCCAGGGGCCCTACGATTTTGATGCCTACCCACTCAAAATGAGTGCTCACCACAGGGAAGGGTTGGATGGGTGCCTTGCACTTCACTCCAGTCTTGCCACTGGCCTGACATGTTTTGCAAGACCTACAAGAGGAACCAACGTGCTTCCTCATCTGGGGCCAGTGGAAGTGGGTGACAAGCCTGTTTAGGGTCTTGTCTTGCCCCAGATGTCCTGCGAGAGGCACGTCATGAGCCAGACCCAGTAGGAAGTCCCTGAAGCGCGCGGGAACCACCAGCACACGGGCTGCACCGGGCTCAGCAAACTTAGGCTCGCTACATAATAAGTCATCTTCCAAGTAGATGAAGTGATCTCTGGCCGCTCCACCTGCTGCCTGGTCTGCAGCCTGCTGCCGCAGAACCACGAGGGATGGGCACTCTTTCTGCTCCTGACAGAATTCCTCCCTGGAGGGCCCACCTTCTTGCTGCCAATGGGTCAGCTCAGGTAGGTCGCCCAGTTCGGCTACCTGTTCCCCTGTTGGTTCCAGGGCTTCCCCCTCAGGGTCTGCTTCCTCCTGGACCGTGGGAACAGCTGGGTCTGTTTTCCCGCACCCTCTGCCCTGTCCTCTCCTGGCAGGTCTCTGGGCCACTGTTTCAGGCTCCAGTTCTGCTGAATCACCCCTACTGGCTGCCATAGCACGCGTGGTCACACAAATCCACACAGGCAATCCCAACATCTCCAAATGAGTTCGGTGCTCAACATCCTTCCATGGAGAACTCTCCAGGTCGTTACCTAGCAGACAGTCTACAGGCAAGGCATCACTGAAAATAACTTCCAAAAGATCAGAGACTCCCCCCCAATCAAAGGGAACACGTGCCACTTTGCAGAGGCGCACTGAACTGTCAGCTGCTACTATAGGGCGGAGTACATTAGGGATAAACTGCTCTTCAGATACCCACTGACACCTCATGGATGTCACACTGGCCGCGCTGTCTCTCAGAGCCTCTATCTTCCTTCCATTGACGGTCAACTTCTGCCCATATTTCTTAGTGTTCATGGGCAGTAAGGTTTCCTGGACCATCTCTTTGTTTCCTAAAGAAACAAGGGACATAACTGCTAGCCCCATCTCACCACTAGAAACCAAATCTCCCCCCAAAGTTACACTTGCTAACCCTGGGGCTGGAGCACCAGTGGGTCCAGGAGCCTCTTGGGGCACCGGCTGATAACTTGTCTCACCTCATTGCAGTGAAAGCAGGTAGGGGGACCTCTGTTGTCCCTGGGATCTCTGTAGTCCCGCCTGTCCCTAGGGGGCAATGGCTGTCTAATTTTGGGGGGTTGGGATTCCTTCTCCTGCGAACTATTTTGGGGCCCTGGTGTGGACTCCTTTTGATTGCCCTTGTCCCCCACCACTCTTCTGCTGGGGACCCTGCCCACCTTTGGCTGTGGTACCCACAATTCCTCTGTGGACCCTGGTACTGGTCCAGCGGTCTGCCTCCTTAGCAAGCTCAATGGGGTCCGTCAGCTTGCTGTCTAAAAGATGCTGGCGTAGCTCTGGAATACAAAGACTACTCAAGTGCTCCCAACTGATTAAATGCAACAACCCCTTAAAATCAGTTACCTTGCTGCCCTTCATCCAACCTTCCAGTGCACGCGAGTACAAATTCACACACTCCATCCAAGTCTCAGATTCTTTCTTCTTAGAATTTCTAAACTGCAGTCTGTACTGCTCTGGAGTAAGTCCATACCTGTGACATAAGCCTCCTTCATATAGGGGTAGGTCATGGTACCTGCTAATTCTAAGGGCTCTAGAGCACTCCTCCCAGAAGCCTCAAAATGTTTCCACTGGCCCGCCCCCCAGTGCTCTTCAGGCACACCATTCATTCTCAATGCAATCTCATAGGAAGTAAACCAGACATAAATATCCTCACTCCTATTATAATTCTGTACTAGATCCTTGGGAATATATGCTTAACCCCCATGCACTGGCTGCGCGCTGCCACCATTTAAACTGGCATCCACCTCCTTGGCTTTAAGATCCAGTTCTCTCATGCTCAACTCATGAGCCAAAAGCAATATCTTTTCCTCCAAGGCACGGGCACTTTTGCTCTCCTCTGACGGCTTTTCTCTCTCTTTATCCATTTCCAATTGCTTCATTTTCAATTTCATGACTTCCAAGTCATATTCTCTTAATCTCTGATTTTCTTGTAACTCTTCTGTGGTGAGGCCCCTACCGGAATGGTTGTTGCCAGCTCCTGAGCCTACTCTGCGCACAGGCAGATCCGCGGTTAAAAAACCAGTCCCTGCATCGACATCATCATTTCCCTCTTGTGCTTCACAATGGGCCTTCAAGATGTCTCGCAGCTCATCCTTCCTGTAGCCGCTCTTTATGGGGCACTCAAACTCGTGGCAGAATTTCCTAAGTACCTCAACTCTGTAGGAATACAACTCTTTTTCTGCCTCGCTGAGTGCCTTTCCTTTCGTAGACAAGATGCTTTGAAGAATTACTCAAAAATATAGCCAAAAATCAAAAACCAGTAGTATACAGTGGTGTTGTGCTCTGCACTCACTAGTGATGTACACCAATCACTGTGGGTCTAGTACAAATACAAGTTCAAATCCCCACCGCTGACCAACAATGTTAGAACTGGGGGTCTCTAGTTGGCAGAGGTAGGAACCACTGTCCAAGTAGGGACCCTTGATTCTAGTCAGGGTAAGGAGGAAACCCTCTGGGATAACCCCTGCTCAACCTCTGGGTAGCTTGGCACAAGCAGTCAAGGCTAATCAGAAGGCAATGTGTAAAGTACTTGTACCAACACTCACAGTAACACAGTGAAAACACCACAAACTGACTTCACAACAATTTTGAAAAATAAAGGTATTTAATCTAAACTACACAAGACCAAATACGACAAAATATCCAACATACACAGTTCAAGAATATGGTTTCAAAAGAGTTCTTAAGGTTGCAATAAAAGTTCTTTAGGTTGCGATAAAATAATCCACAGTTGCGTGAAAAGTTCACAGTTGCGTCACGTTTCAGACACAGTACCTTTAGTTGCGACAAAGTTCCGAAAGCAGAAGCGGGTGCGGTGGAAAACAAGTGATGCGTTGCTTCTGAGAACCTGGGGAGGCGTTTGCCACAGCCCCACTGTAGCAGCGGGCGTGTTGTAACGAATCCGGTCTGTATTGGGAGGAAGACCACTTGCATGGATTCCAGTGCTTAGGTTCCATAGGAAGTTTGTTCTCGCAAAGGCACGATGCGTCGATCTCGTAGGGGCTGCGACGATCTCCGGGGAAACAATGAGCGATCCAGCTGTGATCCTCTCTCTCACAGCTCCTCGATGCGAAGGTTTCGGCGATGACTCTCGCAGTGACGTGATGCGGTCCGCAAGGAGGCGGTGCGGCGATCTCACCTGGCGACGACAGGCTCTGCGACGACACTCACAGCGATGTTAGGCTTCCTGTACCGATCGGGTATGTCCCGCAAACAAAGGATGCGACGGCTCTGATAGCGACAACAGGCACTGCAATGATCTCGACCTTCGTAGCGGTGGGAAACTTCTCGCACTGTCAGGAATGCGCTCCGCAGCGAGCAATGCAATAACTTTTCTGTAGCAAAGTCTCTCAAATCTTAGTTTCCAGCTTCCCAGCACAGATACAACTTCCAGAGGCACCACACATGTGCCAAGCACTCCAGGAAGGACAGAACTCTCTAAGTAGAGCTCAGGGGAAGCTCGGGATGACGTCCTTTTGTTCCTGGGACTTCAGAACGGGAGCCAGCTCTTCTCAGGCCCTTGGAGATTCCTTCAAGAAAGGGGACACAGCACAGCAAAGTCCTTCCCCTCTATTTGGCAGCAAAGCCACAGCAGGGCAATCCAGCAGAGCAACAGCTGGACAATCTTCCTTCTTTATTTTCAGCTTTCTCCTTGGCAGAGGTTCCTTCTTGATTCCAGGATGATCTAATTTTCTGTTGTCAGGGGTCCTGTACTTATACCCCTAAAAGTCTTTGTTCTCTTTGTGCATGTGGGCCCCGAGCCCGGTCTGATCCAGTTCTGGGTGTTTCTTGAGCATTTTGTTTTCCTGGCTTCTCCTTTCCTTTCAGAGTGAGGGGCAGGGTTGTCAGTCGCCCAGCAGGAGGTGGAGCCAGCCTTGTGGAAGGCAGGCACAGCCCTATTCAGGCCCAGGTGCTATCTCCTCCCACCACTCAAGTGTCAAATGCAGTCATTCAGCCTAGGGCTGACTCAGCCAGCCTCCTGGGGAATCCCCAGCCCCTGTCACTCTCAAACCCGACAGTCAATATACAAACTGGCCAAGGCACACAGGAAGGTCAGACAAGAGAACTGCAACTTTCTAAAAGTGCTGTTCTCAAACAGAGGATTCAAAAACAACCTTTCCTAAAAGATTTGTTATTACATTCTGATTTCAGGGATACTAGACTCTTATGTCCTATCTTGTTCCTATGGGAAGAAATGCTGGTAGCCACTATAGCCAGCATCCCCCATGTTAACCTATGGAGCAAGATAGCCTTAGAATAGTGAAAAACGAAATTGGCTGTGATTCACTACCAGAGCTATCACCTGCACCAGTACATGCTCTACCTTTCACATACACTGCACCCTGCCCAGGGGGGTACCTTGGGCCTTCCATAGGGGTGACGAATCTGCACGAAAAGGACAGGGTTAGGCCTGGTCAGTGGGGAAACTGACCAGGAGGACATGGTCGTTCACAGACTGCACACAGGCACTGCAGTGGCAGGCCTGAGACACCATTTTGGGGCTACTCATGTGGGTGGCACAATCAGTGCTGCAGGCCCACTAGTAGCATTTGTCACCACCAGCCCTGGCACACCCAGTGCACTTTACTAGGGACTTCTTGGTGATACAAATATGCCAATCATGTATATCAATCATCATAATAATTTACACAGGGAGCAATATCACTCTGACACTGATCAGCAGTGGCAGAGTGTCCAAAGCATCTAAACCAGCAAAAACGAAATCCAGCACAACATCAAAAATACAGGAGGTAGAGGCCAAAAAGACAGGGGAAACCACGCTAAAGATGCCAGGTCTAACAGCATTTAACTTCCAGGCTCTGGGTAAACTTTCTACATCACAGACTCAGGCTTATAGGCAAGTTAAATTTGCTTTTCAGGAATACCAAGTCAACTACCATTAAAGGTGGAACACAGGCACTTTACCATTCTTCAGCAAAGCTAAAGGGGAAAGTGCACAGAGTTCTAAAGCCAGAAAAGTAGATAGGGCAAAAATCTTGGAGGCTTCATTCAAAATATGGTAATTTCTACTCTGAAAACAATGTCTATAGACTTGGGTCATGTCAGACAGTCCATGACGACCGCTAAGAATCCAGCGTTCAGCGTTCCGCTTTCGAAGTTCCATGCTCAACGGCTACACACGGCTACACTATGCTGCGCCCACTGCGCAGTTCTTTCCACGGTCCGTCCGCGTTTCCAGAAGCTGCTCCCTCCCCGCTCGATCATGGTGGCTCCCAGCAGCTCACAACACTCCTGAGACAATTACCAGCAACTCCAAATCAATCCGGGGTCCCAAAGCGAAGCCAAACAGCCCGAACAAACCCGCTGACGGCCTCTGCACTCAAAAACACTGGGAAAGCAGAACGGAGCCTCTCACACGTACGTCTGCACCGCAAACGCCATCCTGCCCCCTCCTCTATACACTGCTATTTGGACTGTAGGACTGCAGGAAAATACTGGGGAAAAAAGCTACTGGGTGCCCTGTGCCGTGATATTTGGTGGTCATTTGGTGGTCATTGGAGTTGCTTGGAGCTTTTTCTGGAATATACAGTAAGACTTACAGGAATACTTACAGCTTATAGCTTAAATATGTAGTAGCTGCTTGTAGGCTTAAAAGACTTGATTTTTCCACAGCACTGAAACCAAACTGATTTAACCAGCGGGAATTGCTGTGTTTAGTTAAGAATAGCAGAGAGACGGATTATTAATATGTATTTTTTTTGTTCACGCTCTCCTTTCCACGCTTTTTTTTTGCTGGCGGCTGAGCTATGCAGTGCAAACATGTGAATTTACTAAATATTGAACTCGACCAATACCAATATAATTTGTGTGAATTTTGGGTACTGCAGCTCACTAAATTTGCAACGGTGAACGGCTATGGCACCTAAAACTGCTCGTGGTGGGAAAACCAGAGCTACTGGAGAAAGTTTTGTAGGAACTCGAGCTGCACTTGCTGCTAAATTATTTCAAGATTCAAGTAGCAAGGACCCTGAAATCAATGGGCAGGGTACCCCTAAGATTCCGCAAATGTTTCAGCCCTTCACTGGGAAAAAGGTTGTGACCTCTTTGGGTAGATCTATTGACATGGATGCTCATGATGAAGAGAGTACTGTGGTCGGAGTATATGCTAGCTTTTCAGCTTAAGTACAGGCCTCTCAAGTACCGCATGTTATGGCGGGTGATAAGGTAGTCGGCGCTGGGGATGAATACAATGCGACAATGTGGCTAACTCTGAAGATGTAAACGACCCAGTGAGTAGTAAAGACAGTGAGTTTTACTCGCTTTCTGAACATTCAGATGGAACCGACTTAGAAGGTGATTTCGAGGAAGGCCTTTCACTTCATGAAGAAGGATCAGGAGATATCACTCCGACTATGAAGGTCGCTAACACAATTGAAAAATCTCTGGTGTATATCAGATGAAGCAGACACAGTTCGGAAGAAAGATGTTGAAAGAAATGAGGTGCCTGCCATAGAATTATCCGACTGGGACCACTCGGGTGGCGAACCACAGTTGGGGAGATTGAATTTATCCGATCAAGCAAGTGGGGGTCCCGCTTTGGAGACTTCTAGCCAAGTATCACTCGAGGAAATCTACAGATCTATATAAGAGCATAGGATAGAGGCCCGAGCAGAGCATCTAAAAACCCATACAACTTGCCGAAAATTACAAAATACTGTTCGACCTCTGGCCAAAACTTGCAATGACAGATAGAATGGCTGAAGCAGTGGGTCGTATTTCTTCATTAGAAGACCAAAAGTTATATAATGAGGATGAGGCACGAGATTCCAAGGAAATCAGGGATTATTTAGAACTAATTCCGTTTGATGCTTTCTCTTTAGAAGACTCAATCGCATTAGAAATTAATTTCACAGGCGTAGAAATTAGGAAAGCCATTTTTTAATTACCATCGGGTAAGGCAGTCGGCCCGGATTTTATTCCCTTGGAGTTTTATAAAACTTTTTTTTCCCCGTTAGGCACATTTTTATGTAGCATAATGCAACAGGTGCAGAGAGGTGTAACACCCCCGCAATCATGGGGAGAGGCTACTATGATTGTGTTCTTAAAAAAAGGCAAACCCCATAATGAACTTGGGTCATATAGGCCGATAAATTTAATGATTAGCGATTCCAAGATTTATTCTAAGATCCTGGCCAATCGCCTGACTATGATCATAGGAAAAATGATATCGGTTCGGCAGCATGGTTTTATACCGGGCAGAGGAACAGCTGAACATGTGAGGAGAGTCTTCACCCTATTTGATGGTACATCAGTCACACGAGACCCTATGGCTCTTATCTAGCTTGACGCGGAGAAGGCGTTTGATAGGGTCTCGTGGGGGTTTCTATGGTCAGTACTGGAGAAAGTCAACATCGGTAGAGGGTGTTGAAGAGCATTGCAGGTCCTATATAAGAACCCTAGGATACGTGTTTGGGTGATGGGAGGACAAAGTGACGTTATAGATATTAAGCGAGGAACCAGGCAGGGATGCCTGTGTTCACCCCTCCTTTTTGCTTTTTATATCGACCCGTTTATAAGGAAAATAGCACTTAATAGAAATATTGCTCCAGTACGATTTAACGGGTTTGAATCAAAGATTTTGGGATACGTGGACGAGCTGGCTATTACATCTCCTCACCCCGCAGAGACCCTGATAGAAATTGAAAAGGAGGCAGATCTCTTTGGGGTAGTCTCTGGCTATAATCTCAACAGGGGAAGACCCAGATTGTTATTAACAAGCATACTAACCTGCGAGCATTTAACAAAGATCGTTGAAACAAACCTCTCACCCATAATCCAGAAGTCAAGGAGTGATTTAGATAGAATGTACAATCTGCACTTAACAATTGTGGGTAGGTGTAACATTACTAAAATGCTGTTTCTGCCAAAGGTTTTATACCTTTTTAGAACGATTCCGTTGAAATTCGATAATAGATGGTTTTTAGAAATGGAGGGAATGATCAATAGATTCATATGGGACCATGGGAAAACGAGAAGAGCGTATAAGTTTATGACCCTTCCGAGGGAGAGAGGTGACTGGGCAGTTCCTAACCTAAAACTCTACTACTGGGCAACGGTATTACAGTATATATGTGGGTTGTTGGGGGGAACTGTGACGGATAACTGGAAGGAGGATGCAGTAGTGCCAGAAGTATATGGACTCCTTTTAAAATGTGAAACACGCAATTGGCTTCTTAGGGTTCACAAGCCCAGCTACTATAAAAAAGTGAAATTCTAGAATCTAGGTGCAGCATCTTCAGTTTGGTCTTCTGTTAGAAAAATGAATCATTATACTCCCCTATTTGAAAATCCAGCCTTTCTCGAGACATTTTACGACAATATAATGAAGCGGTGGGATGAGATGGGAGTTAAAATAATTAGGAATATCATAGACCCTGATGGCATAATTACGTTAGAAATGGCACAAAGTCGGTTTAATTTGGAACAAAGGGAGTTTTTTAAATGTTTACAGATACGATCAGCCCTAATTAAAAAAACAGGGGGAGTAAAGGGCTTTGGTAAAGATGTATTTATGGATAGATTAAAAAATCCTGAAGGCTGCTCCATCTCCCAGGTATACTGCGAGTTAAACCAAAAGCAAAATGATAATAATATTAAACAGACTGGCAAATGGCGGGAGAAACTGGATGTAGATGGCAATGAACTGGTAACATCGCTTAAAATGGGCTGACCGGTTCTGAAAGTAGCGAACGTACAAGCCCAACACTTTAAACTGATTTTCAATCTCTGCTATACACCGGCGAAAATAGCTCAATGGGGAGGTCAAACTGGAACCAGCTGTCCTCGGTGTAGTAGCATGGAGGCTGACGTAATACATATGTTTGCAGCTTGCCCAAAATTAGATTAATTGGAAAGGGTGATAGAGTCTTTCATAGCTCAATCCCTGAATATCACAGTAAATCTATCTAATGAATTAATGATTTTAGGTACCTGTAGGGAGGGAGCTGTATGCCTCATAGCAAGTTTTTATTTATTGCTATGGCGGTTGCCAGAATCTGCGTTGCAGCAGCATGGAAAGACTCTAAACTCTCCCACATTCCAACAATGGGTTTCAAGGCTTTTAGCCACTTATAATCTTGAAAAAGGTCTTTACGAGAAGAAAGGTTGGAAAGCTATGAAATTGGAAAAAACGCATTTGGGCTCTGATAGCTGACTGGAAGGCTAGGATGTTATAACTCTGATTATAATTGTGAACTACTGATGTAATGTGTTTAGAAATCGTTTACGAAATGCAATAATGTGGTTTTCGCATGCTATGCTATTTTTTATGTTTTATATTGCCTAAATGCGTACATTGTAGTAATATCTTCTTATTTTCTTTTAAAATCTTTTTTGTTGTTGTTAATATTCTTTCTAACATGTTTCTTTTTCATTTGTGAAAATTTGCTGGAATACTGATGGTGATAATAAATAAAAAAGAAGAACAAATGGCATCTCAAAAGGAAGAAATTGTTGATATAAAGGCACACGAGGCAGATGTACACGACAAGCTTGCTGATTTAGAGAATCTTTTGCGGCGTAATAATTTATGCAATCTTGGGGTCCAGAAGGGCTCGAGGGGCAAGACATTTGTAAATTTGTTGCTGAGTTGTTCGAGGAAGCACTTCCTGAAGTGAAAAAATTGAATTGGACCCGGGAAATTCAACGTGCACAACGATTTCCATTTCGTCAACTACCGGCTAGGAGTGGTCAAGTTGTGCAACATCCACGAGCTATATTGATTTCATTGAATAACTGAATAACTTTTTAGCGAGACAGGCATTATATGACCTTGCTAGATTGGAGAAAAAGAGATCTGGTAAAGGAATTACATTTTTTGTGCATCCTGATTTCTGCCACACCACGGTTGAGAAGCGCTGGCAGCTACGCCAGTTAATTGTACCGTTTCAAACCAAGGGTCTACAGGTTTTCTTACTGCAACCAACGACAGTTGATAAGGGACAAGTTCGCTTTTTCACTTCTGAGGCCTCTGCTAAAGAGTATCTCCATTCTTTGGGTTAATGGTGTAGTGCATAGGCATGTCTGCTGTTGGCTTTTTAATAGGGTATGTATAATTTTGATATTATGCACTTAGATTGTTTCTTCGTGCTATGAGTCCTAATGTATATATTGTTTGATTATGGGACTGGCCGGGCATCCAGAGAGTCTCTCACAGTCCATCACGAGGGCGATAGGCCCTATTGCCTTATTTAAGGGGGAGGGACACTTATTGAGAGGGGGTGGGGCTCTGCGGGGGAGAGGGATGTAGGGGGACATTGGGTTATCAGATTGGGTGGTCACTGGGTTAAGGGTGAAAAGGGTAAAATGTCAGTTCATAGCATGTACTGTAAAGATTTAGGAATAACTTTGTTTCTTTTTCCGTACATTGATGGCCTGCGGTCTGTTGGTGGTAAAGGTTAATAATAGTTTGCGGATATGTTCATTCAATGTATGTGGGTTGAATAATGTACTTAAGCGGAAACGTATGATTGAGGAACTGCGGTTAATCAACCCTGACATTTTCTGTCTCCAGGAAACACATATACACTGGGTTAACCGTAAGATATTAACTGGGTTGGGATTTACATTACTAACGGCATCTAGACAGTCTACAATGAATCGAGGGGTGGCAATTTTGGGGCGACGAACGATCATTGTACAGGTAAAGAGAGGGCGGACAATTTTGGGTGGCGGGCAATAGCAGAATGTATTATAGGGGGGCTAAGATTACAGTATGTACTGTATTTGGATCTAATTTAGATGAAGCTGAGACTTTGGAGTTATTAAACATTGAGCTCGCAATGTGGGGGACACCCTTGCTATTGCTAGGGGATTTTAATATACATGGGGAATCTTGTATTTGGGATCCCCAATTCACTGACTATAGAGGCCGTGAGCTGAAATTATTTAGAGCACTACGCCAATTACTGTTTCAACATGGCCTTGTGGACGGGTGGCCATTGCTGAATCAGGGCGATCCTGGGTGTACGTTTTTCTCCTCTCCGCATAATAAATTTGCTCGGTTAGATTATATTTTTTTACCTAGATTTTTAACTATTGGGGCCAAAATGCAGGTAACGCCGCGGATCACGTCGGACCATGGCCCTGTAGTTATTAATTTGTCTTCTTTTTACATCATGCAGGAACAACGCGCATTTACATTTAGTAAAAAGCTGATAACCGACGAGGAATATATATGTCATATTCAATTATGGGCCAAGTGTTTTTTTTTTAGCACAATAGAGGCACTGCTACTCAACCAATGGTCTGGGATTGTTTTAAGGCTGGGATAAGGGGTGAAACCTGAAGCTATGTTTGGGCTCAAAAGCGGAAACGGAAAGTTTTAATAGAGAATTTAATTCTAGATTTGAAAGAGGCTGAACATGAGCTTATCTTAGCAATCAGTGCACATAAGGATAGCCAAACTTCTCAGACTAAGGTGGCTTGTTGTAAGGCGAAGATTAACGGGGTTTGGAGCCAGGATTCAATATTAAATGTAAAAAACAGAGAGATATGAGTATGGTGAAACAACTGGTAGATGCGTAGCCCAAAGACTTCGCGGTCAGCAAACATCTCAACGAATTGAGGCACTGGAGAATAATCAGGGCCGTTTGGTTGAGACTATGGATGGTATGATAGAGATATTTCAGTTATATTATAAAGAAATATATACTCAGGATTTTGTATTTCAAGACCAGATTCAGCAATATTTGTTAAAACTCGATCTACCCAAAGTGGGGCTCCCTGAGAGAGAAGAATTAGAGGCCCAATATCTATGTTAGAACTACAGACAGCACTTGATGACTTGACACTTGGGAAAGCTCTGGAGGTTTACCAAATTCTTTTTCCTATTATCAAGGCTGATATGTTAGCCACTTTTATTGCTGCTCAGACTGGGAACCCCCCTCCATCGTGGGATGATGCAAATATTGTGGCTTTTAAGAAGAAAGATAAGCCCCCTATACTCCTTGGATCATATAGACCTATATCATTAATAAATGCCGATGCCAAGATAAATTCTAAAATACTCGCAACTCGATTAGTTCAAATTATCCCATCATTGGTATCTTGTCATCAACATGGGTTTCTTCCCGGTAGAAGTACTGTTAATCACATGCATAGGGTTATAGCGTTGCTGGACTATGCCTCTGTATTTCATAAAAACATTGGTATAATATTTTTAGATGCGGAAAAATCTTTTGACCGTGTACCATGGGCATTTCTTTGGTCTGTAATGTGTAAAATGGGGTTTGGGCCCCAGTTCTTGCTTGCTTTACAGACCATGTATAAGCGAGCTAGTGCCAAGATTTGTGCGATGGGGCAAGAATCAGCTTTTGTTTTTTCATCACTCGGGGCACAAGGCAAGGATGCCCATGCTCATTATTATTTGCCATTTATATTGAATCATTGTTGCGAATGCTAGAAACTACACCGGGTATACAATCAATGGTTGTGGATGAACATTATGTGCGTGTTTTAGCCTATGCTGATGACATAGCGGTGGTAACATCTGATCCTGAGCAAGCATTGCGTGAAATAGAGTATTTGACTCTAGAGTTTGGGCAAGGATGCCCATGCTCATTATTATTTGCCATTTATATTGAATCATTGTTGCGAATGCTAGAAACTACACCGGGTATACAATCAATGGTTGTGGATGAACATTATGTGCGTGTTTTAGCCTATGCTGATGACATAGCGGTGGTAACATCTGATCCTGAGCAAGCATTGCGTGAAATAGAGTATTTGACTCTAGAGTTTGGGCAGTCTTCTGGGTATAAGTTAAATATTTCTAAAACTCAGGTCGTTTGTACTACAGGGCTTTGCCCTGATTGACCGCGAGTGACGCATGAGGCTAGATGTCTAGGGATTAAAATTAGTTTGTCGCTCCAGGAGATCGTAACTGTTAATTGGGAGGATATAATAGGATCAGTTAAGAGACAGCTGGATAAGGTGGAATGTCTTCACCTATCAATGGTAGGGCGACAAAATGTTTTAAAGATGTGTATATTACCCAGGGTGCTTTATTATTTTTGGACGGTGCTGTTGGAGCTGACACATGCACAATTAATGCAGCTACAATCTGTTACAGATAGATTTATTTGGGGTTGGAAGAAGGCCTGGAAGGCTTCCAAATATATGACGCTGCCACTGTCAAAAGGAAGGATGGGGTGTCCCAAACTTTGCTTTTTATTATTTAGTTTGTCTTCTTCAAAATGTGAAAATGTTAGTGACTGGGGGAGAGACATTGCCGTTTGAAACCCCGAATATTTACTTGATGTTATTGGGATGCCAGGCTCGTCAAGTATTGCTTAGATTTCTGGAACCAAGTTATTACAAAAGAAGAAGATTCAATTCAATTCAAATTCAAAGAAGTCTTTATTTTGATAAATATATCATGAAAAACTATACATAAATAAAACTACACCAGTTAAAAAACATAACTGTATCAGTGACACGGCATTCCTACCAGAGAAACAAGTCCACAAGTTATTTCATACAATACATTGATATCATTAAAAAAGCAGCAACATTTAAAAAACCTATACAATAAATTATTATTATTATTTTTTTTAAAAGATCATGAGGTCATTAATCACTTAGCATCACAGGAGTGATAGTGCACAAAATTCCAATAAAAACTATTCTAACTCTGGCGAAGCTTTCTCCTCTGAATTGCCCACATCCAATGTAAAAATTTTGCAACAGCAATTACAATATTTTCTGAGCACTCAGATTTGAAGATCCTTAGGGCCTCTGCCCCAGTAGTGATGCCCTTTTACAAACATAGGGGCTTCAGCCACTTATGCCAAGGGTATTTGTACTCAGGACAAATAAACAGAATATGGGCGATGCTTTCCGGCTGTGTAGGACAAAATGGACATGATGTATTATTTTTGGTTTGCCATTTGCCGGTAAAGACATTGACTGGAAGGATACCCACCCTATATTAGTGGTACCGCTTCCAGTCTTCGGGAATAGTAATAATATCCCAATAGCCCTGAAAGACAGTTTCATGTTTGAGCTCAAGGAAGTTTCTTGTAAGTGATGGGCCAATACAAGTTCTAAAATTTTGCATTGACACCAATGACCAGTAAGCCTCCCTGAGCGCCGTTCGAGATGGGAAAGGATTAACAGTAGGGTTCTCCCATAATCAATTCAAGCACATGGCGGTATAAACAGACTTGACCTCTCTCAACCATGGGATTCTGTTGGCTGTGTCTGTGTCTCAGACATCGAGGAGGGCCTGGGCATACTGGGAGAGCTCTGGTGTAACCCAGAGCAACCACCAGTTTACCACTGGTCTGAAGCGTGCCACATCCTCTAATCATTGACAGCCCAGATCATAGTAAAGGGGCAGAAGTGGCGTAGATGGCAGAAGGCCAACAAAACCCCTCACAAACTTATTTTGGAAATTCGTCGGTTGGACAGTATTACTAAACCACCATAGTTCAGCCCCATAGAGTATGGATGCGCCTATTTTAGTGTTGTAGATTTTGATCACTGGGGCAATTGGTTTAGTAACAGAAAGGCGCAGTTCCCTTACTAATGCGCCTGCTTACTGGGCATATTTAGTAGCCAACTGGTTTATATGGAGTTTCCATTCTAACCTGGAACCCAATGTGATACTAAGTTAAGAGAAGAGTTGAATCTGTTCAAGCAATTTACCATTCATGGTAACCCTCCCTCTCACAAGCTTTTGCTTGTGCATGACCATAAATGTTGTCTTAGTCACATTAATGGTAAGGCCATATTCTTTGCAGAACACTTCAAAACGCCCAACAGCCTTCTGTAGGCCTTGCTGCCTTTTAGATATTAAAAGATTGACATTAGCAAGGGAATCGATATTCCATTCAACTTGGGG
This sequence comes from Lissotriton vulgaris, assembly GCF_964263255.1. Classification (NCBI taxonomy): domain Eukaryota; kingdom Metazoa; phylum Chordata; class Amphibia; order Caudata; family Salamandridae; genus Lissotriton; species Lissotriton vulgaris. The sequence continues at coordinate 445,721,944 of NC_141687.1, read as the reverse complement.
GCATCCGTAGGATCAGTCTTGAAATAAACCCTGTTAATGTACAATGAGAACAATGTCAGCGCCAAAACGCACCCTTGCCTTACCCCTCTTTGAATCGGGAACCTATCTGTAACTTTACCATGCTCCCCCCACCGGACTTGAGCAAAATTAGCATTGACGAGTTAAAATTAAAAAAGCTAGAACGTCCAGTAGCATACCTTGTTCTAGAAAGACACTTCACATTTTCGAGCGCGGTACCAAATCGAATGCCGACTTAATGTCGACAAATGCCGCAAAAAGAGTGCCATCTCTAAGGATTACCACTTGCCAGTAAATTAAAACAAATCTAAAAACCTGATCTATCGTGCTCGTATGTGTGCGGAATCCAACTTGGAGAGCGGACAAAATATCATCCTCATCAATCCAGGCCTGGATCCTGGACAGAACAAGCCTAGCTATCACCTTCTGGATGCAGTCTATTAAACTTATAGGCCTGTAATTAGCTGGGTCCGAACGGTCCCCCTTCTTATGAATGGGGATTATCTAAGCACCCTTCCAGGTGTCTGGTATGGGGGAGCCTTTTGCGATGGCATTAGCAAGGGACTGGATACAGGGTGCCTACACTCCTCTCCTGTGTATGAATAGATCTGCAGGAAAACTGTGCAACCCCGGTGCTCTGCCCTTTGGGACAGAGTTGAGTATTCTGTCCACCTCGTTTAGGCTAAAGTGTAATAGTGTAATATCTGGAGGGATGTTGGGGATGTCAAAGTTCAACATTGTGTCAAGGGACGGACAGGCAAACTGCATCTTAAAATGCGAGACCCATAAATCAGGAGGGACATGGTTTTGTAGGTGGTCCCTAGGGCCCCCCTTCCCCCAAATCCCAAAATGCACCCATGTTTCTGGCTCTACTAGCATCATGTAACTCCGACCAGTACTGTTCAACCCAGAATCGCTTTGCTTCTTCACCCTTACAAATTGAATCCAGTCCCTAGCTTTTGATCTTACTGCTAAAGCTAAAGTTTTATAGGCATCCCTACACGTTTTGCCATACTATGTTTCCTCCCGGAGTTTAGGCCTGCGATTGAGTTTAGAGACCTCCGCATTAAAAAAAGAATCCTAAGCCTATTAAAAAGATTGTTGTGTATTGGAATAACTTTTGACATCATGTCATGGTCCGTGACACAACTCTGGAGTTCTAATGTGGCCTTTGCCGCAAGTTCACTCATCACTGCTACGTGGTCCTCTTTAAGAAGACATTCTGCCATTTTTTACCCTCCTGGTGTCATTTGAGGGATATATATCACTTTTATTAGAACTAATTTTTGGCACTTTGCTTCCATACAGTTCTCCAGATAATATGAGTGGGTTATGGTCGCTTTCCACCCGTTTAAATAAAACCATATCCCTAATAGGGATAGATTCAAAACTGTATCTGCTGCATTTAAAGGGTGGAGATGGATGATTTCTCTTAATCAAATTAATTATTATACTCCTTTTGACTCTATAGAATTGTTTCCTTCAATATTCTGGGACACTAAGATGAGGACATGGGGAGACAAAGGGATTTGCTCTCTAGGGGATGTCTTCATTGCTGGGGTTACTGTTTCATTTGCAGAGCTAACTGAAAAATATGCAATTTCCCAGAATGATTTTTTTAAATATCTACAGATATGGGATTTTATTTTTAAGCACCGCGGTACTATCTCTATAGTAACTAATGACCTTCTTGAAGCATTGACATTGACTAAACGGGCCAAGATTGGGACACTGTATGATATCTTGCTGGCCATGCAGCATGATGATATATAGGTTCAAGATTTGAAATGGAGTACTAGATTAGGCAATCCTGGCCTGTTTGTTCAATCAAATGACATGGCTAGTTAAGGTTATCCTGATTGCTAACTTACGGGCTCAACACTACAAAGCTCTGTTTAATTTATATTATACACCGGCTAAAATGATGAAGTGGGGTGCTATCTACGATGGGCAATGCTTCAGATGTCAAACCTCTGTGGCGGACATTGTGTTGAGTAAATACCAACAAGTAAATGAAGTTGACAGGAGTTTATTGGTATAAATGAAGCACCGCCTGCATACACATCCAGTGTCCAGGAAGATAGACGGTAACTGACTCTCAACACAGTTAGAGCCAACAGTACATTTAACAACAAACTGAGGATGCCTCGAGAGATGCACAATTGAATGACAATAACACTCGAGGCCAGATTGAAATAAAAACAATAGCACGAGTCGGCGCGAGTCCACGCAGAGAAATGCACGAGCGGAGCCTCGCACTCAGCATGTACTCGCGCTGACTCGTGCAGTACAACACAACACACCTTCCCCCCTTATGAAAAAAAAACAACACTGTACATTATATTTTTTTCGTAATGAAAGCAACAAAATCAGACAACCACTTTGGTTTCTTAGTGACTCTTTTTGGTAAGGAAACAGTAACATCTTGACTGGTGGAACTGTCATCTGAACAGGCAGTCGTAGTGAGAGTAGGATCCTGATTGGTATGACCACTACTTGAGCAGCAAGGTAAAACATCTGTAACATGGGAGTCCTCATCCAAAAAAGAGAAATCAGGATGTTCAGGAACAGGTTCATTACAGTAAACATCCTTGTCAGCCTTGAGGATAGCAATTCTACTCAGATTCCAAACCTTATTGTTGGATAATCTCACAGAGTTTTTTAAAACCTCTAAAACTTCAAAAGGACCCATAAATGAACTCTCACCTTTCTTGACCTTCCATGGTTTCTTGACTTTTACCATCATACCAACTTCCACTCTAGGATCCCTTTTCGAACCACATTTCTCATCAAAGTACTTTTTGTTTGAGCAATGAGTGCGAATAAGGTTTTCCTTGACTACACTCAGATCCACATCAGAAGGAGTGGATTTCACCAACCACGAGGGATTCACCTTTGTCCTCGGGATTCTCCCTCTCATGATCTCAAAAGGGGAATACCCAGTCATTGAATTCGTGGTAGTTCTGTACATCCACACCTTCTTAAAAATTTCTACTTCCCATTTTTTATCATCGTTACCAGTAATCTGTATGGCTCCTTTGAGAACCCTATTGAATCTCTCTATTACCCCATTTCCACTAGGATTATATAAAGAAGTAGTGGAGTGGGTAATCCCAAGCCTTGAAAAATAGTCATTGGCCTTCTTGGAAATAAATTGTACACCATTGTCGGATATAATCCTCACTGGTAAACCTTCTTCAATAAAAACCTTGTCTAGGAAACATAGAACCGAATCGGTATCTATTTTCTGGACAATTTTAATAATTGGCCATTTGGAGAAAATATCAATGGCTGCTATAACATACTTGGACTCGCAGCCAATAGGACCCATGATGTCTATGGCAATGGTTTCCCAAGGATTGTTAGGAATAGTATGTGCACCCATATTGGGTTTCAAAGTAACTAAAGACTTATCAGAGTTGGCACATACCACGCAATTTCTGACCAATCGTTCGATAAACATATCCATCCCTGGCCACCAGAATAAATGTTTAACTTGTTGCTTGGTTCTAACCATGCCACTATGACCTTCATGACCCTGCAGGACTATAATTTTCCTCACACCCACTGGTGGCACAATGCGTTCACCTCTTTTGATGATGTTCTCACAACATGAAAGTTCTGACCTTACTTCCCAGAAGCTTTTCAATTCTGAACTCAAAGACTTCTTTTCAGGCCAAGAACCAATGATGTAACTGGCAACATTCTTTAAAATTTCATCATCCTCAAATTTCTCTTCCCACAAGGTCTGATCAATGGAAATGGGACCCTCATCATGAATCATGGCAATCTGAAAATTGTCCCAATCATTATGTAAATCCTCTTGAAAAGGTAAAGGCATCCTAGATAGAAAATCAGCAGAGACATTTTCTCTCCCCGGTAAATACTGTATATTATAAATAAAATCCTGCAAACGCATGGACATGCGTGCAATACGGGCTGAAGCTCTTAACATACCTTCTGTAGTTAGCAGCCGTACTAACGGTTTGTGATCACTCCTTAGAACACATTCTTTACCCCAGACAAACACTCTGAAATGTTCCAAAGCCCAAATGCATGCTAAAGTTTCCCTTTCTATTGTGGAATACTTTTCCTCAGCAGGAGTAAGGGCCCTTGAAGCATGCGCAATAATGATTTCTTTTCCTTCCTTATTCTTTTGAGTAAACACAGCACCCAATCCTTTTGCGCTAGCATCCGTAGTAATAATGTTTTCTAGAGAAGGATCAAAACAAGATAGCGCACTTGCTGAGCAGATAGCATTCTTCACATCACAGAACTCCTTCTCACACTCACTGGTCCATTCAAAAACAACCCTATTCTTAATTAACTGCCTGATATTATATGTTCTGCATGAAAAATCAGGCACATATCTAGCGTAGAACTCAACTAACCCTAAAAAGGACCTTACATCGTCCTTAGATAAAGGATGAGGAGCCGATTTGATAGCTTCCAAAAGTGAAGGTTTAGGTTTGACACCCTCTGCACATAATTCATGGCCTAAGTAATTTACAGAATGGACACCAAATTTGCAGTTCTCATGCTTAATGGTGAGGCCATGTACATTAAGTGCATTCAAAACTTCCTCTAAAGCAATAATATGCTTGTCTTTGTCATCATTGAAGACCAATATGTCATCCTGAAAACAAATGGCATTTTTACAATCTTTTAAAATATCTTGCATGACCCTCTGAAAAATTGCTGCCGCAGACGCCAGGCCAAAAGGCATCCTGTTGAATCTGAAACACCCAAATGGTGTAATAAATGCCGTTAAGTCCTTACTTTTCTCATTCAACTCTATCTGGTGATAAGCAGCAGATAAATCGATTGTTGAAAAAATATTTGACCCCCCAACTACTGACAACATTTCAGAGATGCGAGGAAGGGGAAATTGGTCTACAACAATATTAATATTAAGATGACGAAGGTCAATGCATAATCTCACCTTGCCATTAGCTCGTCTAGCAACCACTATGGGCGAAACCCATTCAGAGGACTCTATTCTATCTATTATACCTCCTTCTACTAAAGCATTTAATTCATTCTTAACTTCTTCTCTGACAGCAAAGGGGATATTTCGAGCCTTATGTATTTTGGGACAAGCATTCTCCTTTAGACGAATTTCATGTTTAAAGTTAGTTAATTTTCCAATGCCTTTAGAAAAAACATTTGGAAATTTTCTTAACATCAATGAAGAGATACCATTCTGCTCATCAATCAACATCACTGGATTAGGACTATTAGGATCCAGTACAATGTCAAGCTTACCAAAATCAAACCAGCTAAGGACTGAAGGACCCTTCTTTGAGACATATAACTTCGCAATACACTTTCTGTTTTTAAATCTGAAAACTAAAGTTCTGAATCCTAAAATATCTATCCTTCCCCCAGAATATCCTTCTGGATTAATATCACTTTCTTCCAAATGATTGCCTAGTCTTGGTACAAACAATTTCTTCCAGACAGATTCACATACTATGGAATAAGGTGATCCAGAATCTGCGTACATGTTGATCTTTACCCCTCCAATAATCATATCACACAATGGCTTCTTCTTAATGGAATGGTCATTCACATTTAAAACTACAGAATCTTTTATATTCAAAACAAAAGAGCAGTCATTGGAGTCATCTGTGAAATCATCCTCATCACTATTCTCACTTAATTCAATGCACTTGACTTTTTGGTTGACATTACCTCTTCTGCAGGCAGAAGTGAAATGTCCTTTTAAGCCACAGTTGGAACATTTCTGTTTTAAGCCAGGGCAAGTTTTGTCATTAGCCAAATGTGATTTGCTGTTGCATCTAAAACATTTAAGATTACTCCTTGAGGCTTCAGGATTTGCTTTGGAAGGAAATACCTGTTTCTTCTTGAAAGCATCCCTATTTTTACCATCATATTTTTGATTAATTTTGGCAACAACATTCTTACTGACTGAAGCATCCTTCCCTTTAACCTGTAATGCACTTCTACAAGAAAGTTCAGCCTTTCTAACAATTGACAATACAAAATCTAAGTTCTCATCACCATTAATCCAAAGTCTTTCCTGTATGGTCTCATTTTTGGAGTGCATGACCACTTGATCTCTTATAAGGTCTTCTTGTAAATTTCCAAATTTACAATCTAGAGCTAAAGTTTTCAGAGATGAGACAAAATTATCTACAGTTTCCTCACATAACTGTTTTCTCTGGAAAAACTTAAATCTAGAAATTCCTATGCATACTTTGGGGGAACAATACTTATCAAAATCATATACAGCCTTGTCAAATACATTCATGTCACCACTTGCTTGTGAAGTAGGCAGTTGATTGAAGGCTTTTAATCCTTCAGGTCCAAAACAGTGTAAAAAAATACCCTTTTTTCTGGGGCTTTCATTTTACCATTTGCATCCAAAGTCTCAATATAATTTAAGAAGTAAGCTTTCCATTCAATCCAAGGCATACAAGGAGAACTACCAGCTGACCAATAACTTTGTGGAGGAGAAAGAGTATAACCTTGAGCACACATAGTGATAAAAATAAGCAAATGATAGGTTATTTTACACTGAATATCATTAGCTAGTAAAAACAAAGCAAGTAATTAGTCTAAGTGAAGAAATTAAATAAATAAAGTACTTGAATGTCGAAGAAAAAAAAATAGTCAAACGAATCCTGTGTTCAATTGAAGATTTTCAAAGGTTTTCTTGTACTTCAAATCACCATCCGTTTTTTTTTTTGCAGTCTTCCAAGCTTTCACTCCGTTTATTTTGAATAGATCTCCTTTTTTTTTAAACAAAGAGAAAAAAAACGAAGTCACCTTGTCAGTTTCACCAAAAACAAGGAAACCAATGAAAAGCGGCGTCTCAGCTTTCATGTGAAATGCAGCAATAGCTTCCGCTTTGTTATCAACCAATGCGTGTGGAGAAAGGATTCACAAACGCGATGAATAAACAAAGACGCGCACATCCACACGCAGATGAAATGAATCCTTCGCTCTTCGGCCGGAAATTCAGTTCTTCAAGTGGCTGGTGATCGCTTAAATGAAGGTACAAGCTTAAATGAAAACGTTTTAGATGTGTATTAGACTTCCGAAAAAAATACGTAAATAAGTATAAATTCGGGCAGGAAGTGCTTCTTTCAGGAAAAAGGTTCAATGCTCCGTCCCTCGTCGCCAAATTGTTGAGTAAATACCAACAAGTAAATGAAGTTGACAGGAGTTTATTGGTATAAATGAAGCACCGCCTGCATACACATCCAGTGTCCAGGAAGATAGACGGTAACTGACTCTCAACACAGTTAGAGCCAACAGTACATTTAACAACAAACTGAGGATGCCTCGAGAGATGCACAATTGAATGACAATAACACTCGAGGCCAGATTGAAATAAAATCAATAGCACGAGTCGGCGCGAGTCCACGCAGAGAAATGCACGAGCGGAGCCTCGCACTCAGCATGTACTCGCGCTGACTCGTGCAGTACAACACAACACATTGTATAAATATTTTTCGATTGTACTGTGTTGGGACCTTTTCTTTCCTCTATTGAGCAATTCTTGTCTCAAGTACCCAGTGCTCAGGTTATGATATCCAGAGAGATGATGTTATTTGGGCTGTGTAAAGAAAGAGATACTTTCCCTCTTTACTATCCATATAGATTTTTTTTTTTATGTCCATGGCAGTCGCCCGATTATGCATTGCTACTATGTGGCTGAAACCTGAGGCCCCATCGTATGAAATGTGGCACGCAAAATTCTATAATGTATTTCATTTAGAATTTAATCTTTACTGTATTAAATCATTGAAGAAAAAACAATTCGGGATTACGATTTGGCAGCCCATGATACAGCATATTGAGTGTTCGCTTTCTGATTAGTGTCAGTGCCATTGTTTTGGTTGCTTTTTGACTATTGTTTAACCATCCTATTTGTAATGTTCTTTTTTTTTCTTTTTCTTTTTTAACTCTCTCTATTCACAGCACATTGAATATTGTCTGATTTGTGTAGGATTTCTTCTTGTTATATATGCTATGAACTGAATAATAAAAATATTTTTAAAAAAATATGGTAATTTCAAGGTAAATGTGTACAACAGATCACAAGTCAATATTTATTGTCAAGCTATTGACCAAATCTTCCCACTGTATAGTGTGTTGGTTCTGGAGATTTAAGTGCGTCTATTCTGGCAAAACATATATAATGCAGTAGAAACAGTGACTGATTAGGAGTTAGTTAATATTTTGCATTAAATTCATGATAAGTGACCAGGAAATGAATGGCCAATGTGCAACTGTAACATTAGAGAATATACATAATAAACTAAACATTGTAAAAACTATTCCAGAAATGATTTGTTTTTAAAGGTAGTGAAACAACCTGCTCACTTATGATCATTCTATAATTATTTTAGAAGTGCCATAGAAGGTCTGAAAAAAGAGGACCACCAGAAAAAGGTGAATCCCACTACTTGCTGATTAGTTACTGATTAACAAGTTGCAGTCTAATACAGTATATTTTGTATCAAAATATCAAGGGGACTTATGCTTTTTCTACTGTGTGAGAAAGGTAAAAAAGCCTTATACACTATTTTTAGGCTCTGGCACAGCGAAGAATCTTTGGCTTTGAATGGACAATACACAGCAGAGGAGTAGCCAGAAAAGAAAGTATGGCCCCACTTTTATCCCCAAGATGAATAAATCTGAGCATCACACATATGCACAAAAGCTACCTACGGGGTTCATGTGAGTTCTCCACCTAAGGTTATACTACCAAATAGTGCATTCACAGCACATTTTCGACAACATTTACCAAAAGAGCTACCTGCTTTGCTGTGGGGGTGTGGCATGAAGCATAATGTAGCCTACAACTGCTCATAGTACTCCTCCGTGTAGAACAACAGGTTATTTTGTTTCTTCAACCACCCGTGTATTGTGACTATTACCCAAGGTATCAAATCAAGTTTCTCCTTGAATCTCTGTTCATGATGAGTAATTCCAAAATCAGTTTGTCCATTGCAGTTTAAGCAAAATGCCACCCAATACGATTCATAAATGTTATAGAGTTTTTCAAGACAAAGGAGTGTATTATCACCCTCTTGAAAGTGACATACTCAATATGGATCCCTTAACTTCACACACTGATAACCATTCTGATGAGTGGAAACTCACCGACTTTTTTCCCAAGTAAGGGCCTGATTACATGAATAGGTGTTATTTATTTCACCTGATAAGTAACAATACCACAGGGTAGGTTATTTACCATGTGCGATAAATAACACTTAGTATGAGTTTCTGGGAAATAACATGCATATCTGTTTGTTTAAAGCACCTAAATCCACATGTTACATTAATATTATATGCTTTTCCCTTGTTACATTTGTGTAGGTTTGACCTGACAAAATGTGACAAATGTTGCAGTATGTAGCATATCTAGTATTTATCAAATGTGTTAAATACATTGTAACTTGTATTTCTGCCCCTTAGGTAAACAAGGGTCACAAAATAACAACCTACTAATAATAAGGCTCTGAGTATTCTATGGTCTAAATAATCCTTTTAAGGGTTAATTATAAGGTTTAAATAATCCCCTCAAGGGTTATTATAAAGTAGTATGCTTGGTATGCTTGAAAAAACCCAGGAAAAGACTCTTATTAGGCGTGAGTTAATCACTTATCTCAGAGAAGCTCTTGCGTCGATTCTAATAAAGGCCAGTAGATGGCGATCCTCTGTCAGAAGTAAATCTTTTACTAGTAATATTATGCTGAATATTGTTATTGTTTTAAAATGGTTTTGGTTCGCTTCGTAAAGGCTCTTCGTGCTCCGTCTCCGCTACAGTCTCGTTAGAGAGATGTAGTCATGGAGACCAGGAAGAGAGTTTAAACAGATTTGAAGGCGCGAGGCTGATCCTCGTGAGATTTCCACAAATCTCAGTCGCGCATGTAAGCGCGAGGGCAATTTCATTAGCGCGTCTCCTAGCTAGTTGCTAGGAGACGCGTGAGGCATTCATATCATAATGGGGCATGCGCAGGACGTTAAGGTACTGTGTACCCGTGTCTCTATGTTGCTAAGAGACACGGGGGTTAAGTGTATATGTCGGCGCTTTTGCGTTAGCGTTAGCGTTTTCTTTTTTTTTTTTTTATAACAAGGTCTACGCTATGAAAAACATTTAGGGGTCCTTATTGTTCAACAATGAAGCAGCAATTTACTATTACAATTTACTAATACTCACCATACAGAGTTCAACAATAACGTGGTAACAGAACTACAAACTAATACTTACCATGAAACTAATCTCTAGTTAAGTGATATAAAGAAGACTAATCCTAAGGAAAGGCTAATCCCGACCATAAATTGGACTGGGACATCTAATATGGAAATAAACGATATTAAAGTAGTGTTCTTGGTAAATGTTGATAATCAAGTAAAAGGATATTTAGTAATCATAGAAATTCATAAAATACATGTAATATATCAGAATATTCATAAATAAGTTAAAATGCTATGCTAGAAGGTAGTACTTATCTGTGTCAGAGCAGCGAACAAAAGAGGAAGATAGGAGCCTGTTCATCCTAGTTGTCATGTGTTATAGTTCTATTTATTGTGATGTAATAGTATTCTTTAAAGGGCTGCATGTTTTGGCAGCAAATAAAAGTATTTGCATAATGTTAGCCTCCGTATGTCTTTAATGAAATCAAGATTCTCTCTTCATGTTAATTGGAGAATCGACATTCTATGCTATCCTTTCAAACGGTCACCAGCGTATAAATACAGTCTGGGCTATAGCATATACCAGTATTTTGAATATCTGAAAGCCCAATACAATATGCATCTTTGAAATGAGTCCTGAATTTAACTGGTAGAAATTGCACAAACAAGGGAAGAGGGACTATCAAACACATTTTCAGATTTTCTCTTCAGGACTGCAGGCCAGATTACTGTTATCGTCCACATCAATTTTTCCCTTAACTTGGAAGAAGCTCTTTGTGATGCAGACTTGTTAGGTCAAGGGGTTAGACAAAAACATTAACTACAAGATGAATTCACTTTTTGCACAAGCAGAAATTGTGCATTGATGCACCGAAAAGTAATTAAAGACATATCATTTGACTTCATAGGTGCAAAGGTGCAACAATATTTTTCTGCTATCTGACAATTTTTAAGCATGGGCGAATTTTGCCAATTCGCCATCTGCGGATTTGCGGATTTGCGAACTCGCAATCCGCAAAATCCGCGAATTTGCTGATTTTTTTTTGTGTTCGCAAGGGTTTCTGCCAGTTTGTGAGGGTTTTGTACCAGTTCGCAATTGCGAACTTACTTATCGGCTCGCAACGGTCGCGACTATGTTGTTTCTACGTCTGGTTCATCATCACAGGTTCCCAGCACCCTCTGTTTCACCACTGCCACCCTCTGTTTCACCCAGGCCACCCTCTAGTACATCAATGCCACCCTCTGGTTCAACATCACTGTAGATTATGGGGGGGGGGGAAAGCAAGCACACCTGCCCTGCTTCAACTGACATGAATTAATTTGGGGTTGATTTATTAATGTGTCACTGTTTTAAAATTCCAGTCTGCCACCTGCTTCCTTATCTGTAATTTGCTTTCTGTTGCAGAGCAATTTTTTTTCCAGGACCTTTGTGGCCTACATGTAGCTATTCTATGAGCCTTCTGTGAGGGTCAGAGCAGGGTCATACAATTGTTGCAACTAGCAACTGAACTCTGGAGGGGCCCCAGTCAGGAAGCACTACAGGGAATGGTTACTATTCCTAATGATGAGTTTGAACTTTTGCACCTGCTGAACAGCAACTGTAATGCCCCAAACAAACATAGGCAACTGAACTCTGGAGGGGGCCCTCAGGAAGTACTACAGGGAATGGTTACTAATGATGAGTGAACTTTTGCACCTGCTGAGTGCTTTCTGCAGAACAGCAACTGTAATGCCCCAAACAAACTTACTAATGAAAGTTGATTTCTAATCCAAAAGTGATCCAAAGAGAGTCAAAAGGCCTCAAATCCAAAAAAGTGCAGGCAAATGTCAACCTGAGGAGTTATTCTGATAAAAATCATGATTTTCAGAAAGTCTATGCTGCTTGCTAGTGGATTTCTTGTGCAGAATTGCACATTTTGTAATTTCGCGAGTGCGAGATTGTTGCTGCCCTCCGCAACTACATGTTCGCAATAGCGAACTATCGCGATGCATCGCCAAACTCCTGCGGGATCCTGCAGCAAGATCCAAAATGGCGCCGCACTCGCAAAATATCGAGAAAAACAACTCAGCAAACCCTGAATGACGGTAAGTGAACGCCGCACGCCGCAAATTTTAACACCAAGAAAAAAAAATCCGCTGCGTGCGAATTTGCGGATTTTCGGTAAATTCGCGAGCGTTCGCGGATTGCGAATTTACCGAAAATCCGCAAAATCCGCGAGCGGAACGGATTATGCTTAATGAGCATAAATTGTGAGCTCATTGCTGTAAAGTGATGTGCTCTGGGCACTGTAGCATACTTGTGGAAGAAGTGTTAGTTTAGGTTTATACAATATAGGGAGCGGGAAGCGAAAGTCTTACCCCTACCAGTCTCAAAAGTCGTGAATGTAACCATGAGCTCATTGCTGTAAAGTCATGTGCTATGTGTAGTATTCCATTGTAAGTCATAGTAGAATGTTAGTATGTAATTCTACTAGAATCTAAGGGGCATATTATCAAGGAACGGCGTTAAAATTATTGCTGCTGTAGCTGTAGGAAACTTCAGCTAAAACGGCAATAATGGGCTTAATAATATGCCATAGAGAATTCAAATAGAAGCCCATGTTAACACCAGAACATGGGCTTGTATTGGAATTCTTCACAGCATATTATCATGCCCATTATCGCCATTTTAGCAGCAGTTTCCTGCTGCTAAAGCAACAATAATTTTAACGCTGTTCCTTGATAATATGGCCCTCAGTATGTAATGTTGGAATGTAGGGCTGTCATGAGGGGAACCTTGCGAACTTTGTACACGGTGCTGGATTAGACGGTTGCTTTGCTGTCCGCTCCTATTGGTGGTTGTTTCAGGTATCTTGTTTTCTTGTAATAAATCTACCTTTTGGATCCACTGCTGTCTGCCTCTTCATTACATTAATTTGGCGACGAGCGGGGGAAGGCAAAAAGAAGGTACCACCCACAAATATCTCAATATTGCTTGCTTTACGTTTTCTTCGTGTAGCTCTTTCTACTTATGCAGGGTCGTCAGCTCATTGAACTATGTCATCCCACTTCTGGTAGGATTTATATTTTTAGATTTTGCGCTACGTCTGCTTCTTCACTACTTTCAGGTCGCTGTACTACACATGTGTAAGTAGTATTAGTATGCGTTTATACTAACAAATGCATCATGGTAATAGGGAGAGAAATCTTTCAGGCGCAGCTCATACCGTATCCAGGGGTGTGCATTCTCTGGACATTTGTGTTTGCTAATAGAGGATTGTGCAGTGATAGCAAATACTTGTTCGATTACTTGGAATGAGAGGAGGAAAACCTTGTATCGCTGTAATAGAGGGGATGCGATGGGAAAAATGGCGAGAAGAAAAAAAAAGAAAAAAAAAGGGGGGACTCAGCCGTTCTTTTAAATGAGGCCCCTGGTGGGTGGGTAATATTCCGTGGCCAATCCAATTATTATATTGAGGGGTCTCTGTAGGACTGGGAATATAGATGTCACATGTAAATTAGGCGCCGAAGGGCACAGAGATGTTTTGCAGCCTAGGGGACCGCCACCTTCCCCGGTATTGTTTACAAAGTGCTCGAGGGGTTTGAGACCAACTGAAGTCCGGGGATCGCCACACTCCGGGTCTTTATTTAAATATGCAGGGTGGGCCTCAGCAGTCCCTGAAGCCTCAGTGGCCCTAGGCAGTGCCTTATTCGTTCTGTAATCACACCGGTAGTACTTATGGTGTTAAAGAGTGATACACTCATAGAACTCTTGCAGTTGTACAATTACCCAGGCTTAATTTGTCTAATAGTTAGATTATGTTTGGTAGGTGCACTCTAATATTAAATAATGTTGTCCTTAAAATCTCCTATAAACAGATGATTTTCACAATAAATAATAGAAAGTGTTGTCCGAAAAAGAAGACCTATACACTTAGTTATTTATTTGAAAAAAAGTAACCTTTATTAAAACAGAAATAAATAGAAACGTAACTTTAATTGAACAGTACAATAAAACAAATGTGGTTTAAACTCCAGTGAAAGCGGCGTAGGAAACTTGCAAGACAAAAATGAAACGTAAGTATGTGTGCTATGTGGAAGAGGTAAAGAAAGGTAGTCTGAATGAAAGAACCAAACCAAAGTGATAATGGAAGGGAGGGGGAGTGGGTGGAAGGGAGAAGGGGGAGGAGAGTTAAAAGAAGAGAGGGAGGGGGAGACGGAGCGTCGGCCTATTGCACCCAGCCCTTAGTGTTTACCCTCCGTCACCCGTTTGTCTCGGACGCTGGGGTCTGCGTGAAAGAGTGTGGTTCAGCAAGTCCTTAAAATGAAATACATGAGGTCAGAGATTGTGGGTCATATTATGAAGGAAGGGCAATACCATTATCGGCATTTAGCAGCAGTAAACTGCCAATAAAGCGGCGATAAGGGGTTGATAATATGCCCTTGTGAATTCCCTTAGAAGCCCAGGTTCTGGGGTGAACCTGGGCTTCTATGGGTATTCACAAGGGCATATTATCAACCCCTTACCATGGCTTGAGCGGCAATGTCCTGTCGTAAAAGTGGTGATAATGTTATCGCCGTTCTTTGATAATACAGTCCTACATTATTAGCTACAGGAAAATTGTTTGCATGCACCTGGGCACCCAGTGTGCTGCACTCCAACCCCTTCCCTCGCACTGTGCTCAATTGTAGGTCTTGCACACCGAGGCTTCACTGCTCACCTGCCACCACTGGTGTGTCCCACGACGTGTTGGTGCAAGCTCCTAGTACTGGGTACGTTGGTATGGTCAACCAGGTCTCCGGTCGGGGACGGTGTCTTGATACAACAATGGAAGGTGTTAGAATGCCAGGGCATCATTGCGGGGTCAGCTCCCCCTCCGCCCTTCTTGTGGCAATCAATGGAATGTCTGAAAAGGGAGAAATCATTTAATGGTGAAAACGTCTGGAGGTAAATGAAGGTTTATTTCAAGCTTAATAGAAAATAGGATTTGGGTTCATCCTTCGTTTTTGAAGTACGATCTACAAACTGTTAGTGGTAATCGTGGTTCAAAGAGAAATTGGAGTGCAGGAGAATACACAAGGTTAAATAATAATATGTTATGCCAACGTTAACATAGAAAGGATCAGAGCGCATGCTAGAAGTATAAGGTGCATGTGTAATTCAGTGGCGAGAGCCTGTGTGCATGTACACTTAGTAAGGAGCTCACTACAGTGTCCTAAAAGCCAACACCAGGTGTCTGTAGGGCAGCGCTGCCCGCTGGCTCAGGCCTACAGTATGGTCCAGCAGGTCCCTAAAATTAGACCGATGTGAATGAATTAGGTCAGAGATCACCGGGACACCCCTTCGGGGGTAGCTGTGCGCTCTATAAACTCCATAAAATAAAATAAAATAAATCACATTATTACGCATAGCAACATTGCTTTTTCGCATGTGCACACTCAGTGTGATGCACCCCAACCCTCCGGCAGAACCGCCGTCAACAGGTGTCTGTAGGACAGCGCTGCCCGTAGGCTCAGGCCTACCTTATCGTACAGCAGGTCTTTAAAATGAGATAGAGATGTGACTGAATGAGGTCAAAGACCACATCATAACACATTGCAATATTGCTTATTTGCACGTGCGAAGTCTGGATGATTCATCCCATCCCTCCCACAGCACCGCACGGAAAAGGTGTCTCTAGGGCAGCTCTGCCTGCTGGCTCAGGCCTACAGTACGGTCCAGCAGGTCTTTAAAATGAGACAGAGTTGAGACTGAATGAGGTCAGAGATCACATGATTACGCACTGCACTATTGTTTGTTTGCACCTGCGCAGCCAGGCTGAAGCACCCAACCCCTTTCACCACACCGCGCTCTACTGGAGGCCCTGTGCACCCAGGCCGCTCTGCTGTCCTGGTTATGTGAGCAAACACTATGGGCAGCAGTGCTCCCAATTCAGATAGAGTGTTGATTGCAGGAGAGTGTACACCTCATGGATCCCTTTTGTAGACGACGGGAAGCAGGGCTCACAATTTAGAGCCTATGTTAATTGCCAGGATGGTGTACACCTAATGGATCCATTTCTTTTTTTTTATTGAGCATTGTGATATGTGTGGCGGATGTGGCATATCATTTGAGTTAGTGTGGAAGAAGAGGGATGTGTGGCGTAGTAGTTATCCTATTTATACATAGGCAAAGTTGGTAGGGGTGTGAATAATTATTCAGCGGATTTGGGCGTTGTTCAGTTCCTGCCTGGCAAGGAAGTGTACTTATGTGTTCTTCTTTTGTAGTTTTGACCTCGCAGAGTGTGCAATTTAGATTAGTGTAGCATGTGTTGGGAGGGCGGAAACTATCGTTAATGAGATTGTATTTGATCTAGGATGTGCCGTCTGCCCGTGGCTGATGATGCTCCTTAGAGCCACCAATACCCAGGCCGAAAGGCAGCACAATGATGTTCACACACACACACCAGGGGCATCGTGTAACACATATTTGTTTTTTGATGGAACGTTTAAAATGCAAGACAATCACACGTGGAAGCCTAATGTACAGAGCATGAATATTGATCAAGATGATCGTTGCATGTTGTGTGTAGTATAAGATATGTGTATACAGGAATTCACTTTTCAAAAAAGCTTTCTAAGCAGAAGAGGTGTCTCTCATCAAATGCTGTAGAGAGAATGAGTAAAATGGGTGGGGTCATACAACTGTTACAATGGGAAATGTTATGAACCAATTAAATGCTTTTTTTAAAGTTCATATGGCAATCGTGCACTGAGCGCGCAAGGAGGCTGCACCCGACGTAATTTTGACAAAATATATTGATCAAAATATATAAATTTATCACAGTTAGAAATATATAAATGTTTGAAAAAATGTAGATCTGCGCGTGCTCTGATATACTGTTTAAAGTTATTTAGGTATAATTTTGAGGGGAAAAAAAGGGAATGGGGTACCAGGCGAGATACTATACGTCTGTGATGTTACACAGGGCCTGGCAGCGTGTACTCATCGAATACGCGATGCGCTGCAGGCACGACCCAATACGTACATGACGTTACGCGTGGCTTGGTACTGCATACCCGTCGGATACCAAAGTAGCACCTGGGGTGACTTTATGCGTACATGATGTTACGCGGGACACTGTGCCAAGAACTCGTTGGATATGAAATGCGCATCATTTACAAGTTTAGCAATATGGCGGATATGATTCGTGTGGTGATGAAGCTTGGTACGCTACCGGTAAGGGAGTGCAGTTTTCTCCCCCCCAAAAAAATATCTGCATATTTTTTTGGGAAGATATAAAACATAACATGATTTTTAAAGTTAAAAAAAGAAGTATAATAGAGTTCTAAAATATATAAAAATATAATAGAAACATATAGGTTTTATCAACATTAAAATATGAAATTAAAATTTTAAAATCTTCGAAATACACTGAAAAAAAGCAATTGTTTTAAAGACGTTATAGTTAGGAATTAGGATTTAAAAAACCTTAGAAATTCACTAACAAAAAAACCATAGGTTTCAGGGACGTTATAGTTAGTTGAACATTTGACTCATATAAAACCAGAGAAATTTGCCTGTTATAGTTAGTTGATCTAACTATAACTTGCGCGCCAATTAGGAAAGTCAGCTGAAACACAGAATCCTAAATATCTTACAGGTCACAATGGCAAGAACTTTAGCCCTTCTGGGAGTTGAACCTCTGCAGAATTGAACAAGAGAAGCTCTGTTTCGGCCTGGTTAACTTTATATAACCCAGAGCTGCAAACTCCTGGATATCTCCCAAAGCAGCGTGGATGTTTACCTTATCTGCCTTCAAATATAAAATCATATCATCTGCAAACAACTTGATTTTTGCTATCCCTGTGAAAGTGGTCAGAATTGATGTATTAGAATGGATTTTTACGGCCAGTGGCGCAATAAAAACAGGTCATAAAAGGTGGGAAAGGGGGCAGCCCTGCCTAATATCACGCCTAATCATCACCTCTCTGACCTGTTCTGGATTAATAACTATCTTTACAACCGCCCCATTATAAATTCCCCTTAACATCTCTATCAAGCAGGCTGGAAATCCCAACTTCCCTAAAATTAAAAAAGGGCCTGCTAATCCACATGTTCAAATGCCTTTTCCGTATCCATCATTAAAATAGCGGCTTCCTCCTTTTTGGCTGAAAAATGATCAATAGCTTGTATCCAAAAATAAGGATTGGCAGCCATCGACCTTTGAGGCAAAAAAAACTGTTGGACCCCCAATTGTGCACATCCAGAGATCCTATTCGCCCAGATTTTCATTAAACGCTTATAATCTTTATTTAATAAAGTTATTGAGCGACAGGTGCTCCGGTCGTTTGGATCCTTATCTTTCTTCAAAATGGTAATCCCCACTGATTCCTTAAATCTATCAGAAATGGGAATCCCATCCATGATCTGATTATACATGGATATGGAAAATGAAGAAAGCTTGTCAAAAAAACAATTCATACACTTATACCGGAATTCCGTCAGTGCCACTTGCCTTAGCGCTAGACAACCCTTTTTAAGTTTTCAATCAGTTCTGAAAGTTCAATTGATTTATTCAAGGCCGCACAATCATCCCTGGAAATTGTATGTAGCTGGAGTTCATTAAGGTACTTCTTGAGATCCTGAATGTTAAGTAACTGGGCTTGGCATAAATTTGCTCCAAATGAGATACCCATATTTCAGCAGTCCTGTCTTTATCATCTACCAGACTTGCAGTGCTGGAGTCTCTTATCTGCAAGATTAATTGTCTACTCTGTTGTGTTTTGGTGGACCAAGCTAAAAATGTACCTATCAGCTGGCTTTCTTCAATAATTTCTGCTTAAATGCTTTACTCTCAGAGATCTCTTCTAAGATAAAGCAGTTTTTTAATTGCTCGTTTGCTCTTGATAGCTCCTGCTGTAATACCTTCTCATCGGGGTCTCTTAGTGGCATGGAATTAAGATTTACCCTAGCCTGGTCAACAGTTTTTTTTAGTACTTCAATCTTCCTATGCCTCTGCTTATATGCATTAGCTTTATATGCAATCACCTGCCCCCGCAAAGAGACCATAAAAGCCTCTCACACCATAAAACATGGGGCTGTTTGAACGTTCTCTTTCAAAAACACTGAATAACCTCCAGAGTTTCTGAGATCCATGCGGGATCCGAGAACAGTGCTTTATCAAAGTGCCACCGTTTTTTTTTTAAGGGTGCGTAAGTGTATTACCAAAGAGACTATTGAATGGTCTGAGAAAAAGTTAGCAAAAATTTCAGTCTCTCCTCTTACAAGTTGCTTGTTTATCAGAAAGAAACCAATCTGTGAAGCTGTTTCAGATCTTGTTGAGTAGCATGTACACTGTAGAACCTAGGTGATCTACCTGCCATGGATCTATTAGGGCATAATCTTCTTTCATGATTTATAATAATTTCTCAGTCTTTGGTTTTAGAGGCTGTTTACCCTTATTTGAGGTGTCTAGACCTAAATCTTGTGTTAAAGTCCCCTCCCTTAACTTTAGCTCTATGGGCATTTATTAACATGTCATACATCTGTTTTAAGGTTTCAATATCATATAAAATTGGCCCATAATAGTTTAAAAACATGAGAGACACTGGGGCGCTGCTGACTGCCGGGAATGGTGGACATGTGAGAGAAGAGATCCCAGTGAGGCCCTGGAAAATATACTGAAATAGGGATGGAAACTGCACTCTGACAAAGGTCAACTGCAACACAAATGAGGGGAAAGTTTAGAGCAGAGCACCTGAAAAGGAAGTCAACCACTTACTGTTCTGGAGAGGCTAGGAGCAACGGCGTGAGTAGCTGGAAGTGGATCCCGAGGTCTACACCGATGATCGCTGCCTGGTGGGTTGAGAGCCGCATCCGCCAAAGCCCCACACAGAGCGGCATCAGCAGTGGCGCTGACACATGGCTAAGCGACTATAGTGCAGGCACTGCAGAAATGCTTTGGGAGAAGCCGCAAAGGGGCAGCGTCCCACAAGATGGCCGAAAGGCAGAAAGACTCTGTAGGAGGCGGAAGGTGCTGGAGGACTGAGACCTGGGGACTGATGTGAGCACGGCTGATAACTGCAACCTTGCCAGCATTGCGCACAATATCAGCGGGGAAAGGTACACGCTGGATGGTGTGCAGCTGAGTGAGGGCGAGCATACGGGTGAAATAGCGCAACACCACCCCTGGGTCCACGCGAGACTCCACAGGAGTATAAGACCAGGGCGTGCCCCTACAGGCATGTGGGGCCAATGGAGTGAACTGTTGGTCAGTACAGAGGCCAATGAAATGAAAACTGAACCTTCTCGCACACGAAGATTTGTTAAATTGAAGGTGAACAGATATGAGCAAGTGATTAGGTGCTGCCTGGGTACCTCCTTCTGAGTCTTGGAGGTGGAAGTGAAGCTTATGATAGCGCCATTCCAGTCGGGAATGGCGGCCCCGGACGCACACTGGGTAGAAAAAATTCCTTTGAACTTGTAGTTTTCTTTCAAAATAAAGTTTTATTTATAACGTTGAATGTTGTAATCCTTAGTCTTTCACATATTCCGTAAATCAAATTTATAATTGGCCCAATGCATTTCGGGCAATGCTGCCCTTCTTCAGGGGAATTGATGTTCTTCCTCGTTGAAGGAAGTGTATGGTCAGTATTAAGTCGGTGCACGTAAGCCCAAGACAGCTAACCTGGAAATGTAGAAAGCCACCATCAGGTTAGGGCGTGATCTGTGTTTTGCTCGGGTCAATAAATTTTACTCTAAAGTCTGGCGTTTTCTGAAAACACCATGGTCTTCCTGTTGGTCATTACAGAGGGACAGACATACACACTGTGATGTCTGCAGGCATGCCACATTGATCAGGCAAGTGGAGCTCCTTAAGATGAACGCAAGCAAATTAATGACTCCTGCGCTGGAGTCTGGACTAGGAAAGCCTTGTCAGTTTCCATGGGGCTCATGTTTAACTGCTAGCGAATGTGGCCCCTGCTGATTGATACCACTGGGCGGGCCAGGTGAGCGTTGATGGTGAAGAGAGGGAAAGGGATACACTGTGTAACGCAGTGTGCGAAAAAACCGGATTAATAAACAGTATCTGGTGCTCTAGGAGGAGTGAAGGAACACAGCAGTTGGCTCGGGCCAGAGGAGGAAGTGACACTGTTTGCGTCTGCATTGCAGAAGAGGATCAGGATGACTAGTTCCTTCTTTCATCGCAGCATTGGGTGCTAGGGGCCAACATCAAGTCATCAGGACAAGGCTAAAGAGAGGAAGAACCCCGTGGAGTGTTCTGCATAAGAACAAACACATACTTCTGCTAACCGCACAACTGGCTCCAGCACTGGGAGAATGCACCTCCAGTTGCACGAGATTACGCCGGGGCTGCAACAAGGTCACTCTGGTGGCCCCTGGTGTCCTTCGGGACTCATCGTTGCTGGGACTGGGCTGGAACTGAGTCAACACTGAGCTTAGCGGATACACTATAGTACCGCAGAACACAAGAAGTCTACACCCCAAGGTCATACACAGTGACCTGACCGGTGGACCCACGCAGAATGAACATCCTCCCCTCACTCTTTTTTCTCTCTCTCCCCCCCATGGTCCTCGTGTACAATGGGCAGACCAAGAGTGAAACAGCAGGAGCACTCACCCTCGGAGGAATACGACAACGCGCCATGCACAGAGGCGTCACAGGACTCGGTAAAAGAGTTGCTTCAGACTGCAGCAGCAGGAACAGACAAGTTGGATTTATTACTTAAAGAAATACGAGACCCCAAAGCCACCATAGAACTTCATATTGGGACACTGTCAACTAATTTAACATTACTTAAGGATGACCATGACAAGCTTAGTGACAAAGTAAAAAATCATAACATATTATTGGACAACCTGGTCCTGCAGCAGACGGCCACTACGGCACAAATAGACCAAGTAAAGTAACAACTGAAAGACATGCAGGAAAAGCTGGACGATGCAGAAGGTAGAGCATGATGCAATTAATTACGTGTCCTAGGCATTCCGGAGCGCAGTGAAGGGACAAATCCAACGCAGTTTATTGAAGATTGGCTTAGAGACATTGTGGTCTAGGAAGGTTTCTCACCATTATATGGAGTGGAAAGGGTGCATAGAGTGCTTCCTAGGCTCCCAAGACCGGGAGCACCCCCCAGACTGATTATCGCCAGGATTTTAAATTATCGGGGTCGAGAAACCGTATTGCGCACCGCTACGGAAAATGCAACCATACAGTTTAAAAATAAACACATATCCATCTCCCCTGATTTTACAATGGCTGTTCAAAAGGCAAGGAACACATTCAGGGAAGTAAAAAAGACGCTGCAAACTCACAACTTAAAATACACCATGTTAATTGTTGTGAGGCTGAAAGAGATCCACAACCAAAAATCGCTATTTTTCGACAACCTTAAGGACCCTGCTGAATGGGTTGAAGTAACATTAACTCCACATTCCTCACAAAATCATTCACAAGGCAGTCAAAGGATTGGAGCACGAAGGAAGAAGGAGAACAATCATCAACCTGACAGGAATGGACAGACGGGGTCTTTTTTTGAAAAATGCCCCACTCCTGGGCAAATCACTGAGGGTCAAAATAACGCTCTGCTGACAGCAGTAGCGCTGTCAGAACAGGATGCAACCTCCATTGCTGAAACAGTGGGATCCTCAGAAGACCCAGAGGAACACTCTGACTCAGAAAACAGCTTGACACTGTTCCCACTAGTGACCTCTCAGACTATGAATGAATGTTGAAGTTGAGAGATGTTCATAGCTGCAATAATACTGTTGACAACAGATAAGTATATTGACAAATGTTTATAAGATGTTCTTCATTCCGCAAACTACACTGTTATACATGATTTATCGGAGCTCTCACTGGAGCAGTAGTAATGTAACGTACAAGCATATGTAATGCTTTTAGAAAGGAAGGTGGTCTCCACCCCCCCATGGGCGACTGCACAATGTTTTTTTTACCTCCAGTTTTTTGTAGGCATATGTTCATGTTTGGTCCTCTATTGTTTATCAGGGGAACCTAGTATAAACAGTTTTCATTGT
Organism: Lissotriton vulgaris; assembly: GCF_964263255.1. Taxonomy (NCBI): domain Eukaryota; kingdom Metazoa; phylum Chordata; class Amphibia; order Caudata; family Salamandridae; genus Lissotriton; species Lissotriton vulgaris. The sequence continues at coordinate 445,698,729 of NC_141687.1, read as the reverse complement.
GGGGAATACGGAGTATTCGGTCCTGATCACACTTATCCGCCAATATGGCAGCATGCCACACGTAGACACTTACCACAGTAAACGAAATGATACAACCTAACAAGTACATATATCCGTCCTGGAATGTACGAGGGTTGGGTTCTATCCACAAACAACACAGGGCTCTAGCACAACTGATCCGCAAGAAGATGAATATAGCACTACTCCAGGAAACTCATTTGACACATACAGAAGCGGGTAAGATGCAGAAGAAGTGGAGGGGACAATTATTCCATACCTCAAATTCAGCCTTCGCAAGGGGAGCAGCAATTTGGATCAGAAATGGAGTACCCTTTGAGCTGCAAGAACAGAAAATCGACATAAATGGCAGATATTTACTATTACATGGAAAGCTTAACGGGAAACAGATAGTATTGGGAAGTGTATATCCTCCAAATGTTGATCAACATTGTTTCCTGGCAACACTATCTGTTGGGTGCTTAGGGTTGTTATTTTAATGCTGTCCTGGATGTAGAGCTAGATAGATCCTATCCACCACTACAGGGGACAACTAGCAGAAAACAAGCAGAGGCACTCAGGAACTGGGCAGGGTGATGGAATATCGGAGATTCATGGAGACTGAAAAATCTGGGCAGCAGAGAATACTCATTATACTCACCCACACACGGGTTACACACACGCCTGGACAGAATATTCGGTTCTATGGGATTAATACAACATGTGGTAGACACAACATACCTGGGGAAGACCCTCTCAGATCACAATTTATTGGAAGTTGTAATCAATTGGGGTAGGATACCCACACCCATAACCACGTGGAAACTACGCCCTTCGCTATTGGAGGACTCAATTTTGCATAGTTCTCTAAAAATGGCAATTATTAATTATTTTTCCAAAAACGCTAGCACTGCCAGCTCGAGACAAATAGAATGGGACGCTTTTAAGATGGTTTTGAGGGGAGTTGCTATTAGCACTAGAGTAGGAGAACACACATCACTACTAACTAGTCTAGCAGATATAGAAAACAGATTGGGTACCCTGGAAAGAGAAGTATTGACTAATGATGAGCACAACGAAAACTTACGGAAGGCTCACATAAGACATGCTGAATTGTTAAAGGATCTTAGAATACTGGATTATAGACTATATATGCAAAACCAGAATGCGGAAGCAGATAGGGCTGGACCGCTATGAGCAAGAATTATTAAAAATACCCAAGAAGCGACTCCCATACTGGAGGTTACTAACTCAGAAGGTTTTTTTGGTTACCGCTCAGCTAGACATAAATGAGGCATTTAAAGCCTACTATGAGGCGTTGTACGCGGCTCCTCTGTAGAAACTAGAAACCTTCTCAGGGGTCCCAGTGATACTAGGTTCTTTTAAACCAACAAAGAAGAAATTGGCACAGAAGCTGAAATATAACAAGAATACATTTATTCACCTCAGATGAGGGAGACTACGTCACACAGAAGCCTTAGCAACTGAATGAGGCAGTCTAAGGAGTACAGAAAAAAGGGGCCTTATATATGCTTAGGGTTACATACGATGACAAACGATGGATTTAGGCCCAGATCTCTGTACTGGGTGAATGTATAACATTGTTCTGCCTTCTGTCCATCACCTGTTGTTTTTGCATTTGTCACCCCAAGTGGGACGGGTATGCTCAGATGTGAGTCTTGTGCTCTCCATGCCACTGGAATCAAGCTATCCAGCCTAATGAGGGCTGAAAGCCCGAAACCGGTCCTTGGATGCTTGTTTCCAGTCCAGGGAGGACCTGGCTTGGCAGTTCGGGCTGGACTGTTGCCAGGGGGCACAGAGCCAAGACTGATTTGCATATGGCTGGGTTCAAACTGGAATGGCATGGTGAGCAAAAAACGATGGATTTAGGCCCATATCTCTGTACTGGGGTGAATGTATGACATTGTTCCGCATTCTGTCCATCACCTGTTATTGCATTTGTCACCGTGAGTGGGACGGGTATGCTCAGACGTGAGTCCTGTGCTCTCTTTGACACTGAAATCAAGCTATCCAGGCTGATGAGGGCTGAAAGCCTGAAACCGGTCCTTGGATGCTTGTTTCGAGTCCAGGGAGGACCTGGCTGGGCAGTTCGGGCTGGACTGTTCCCATGGGGCACAGGGTCAAGAATGATTTGCATGTGGCTGTGTTCAAACTGGAATGTCATGATGAGCAAAAAAACTATGCATTTAGGCCCAGATCTCTGTACTGGGGTGAATTTATGACATTGTTCTGCATTCTTTCCATCACCTGTTGTTTTTGCATAGGGTTACATAGTCAGCATAAGACCAAGGGGCAGTCCTGGCTCATGTAAGCATGCAAAATGCCTAAGATGGGCATGCAAGATCTGCTTGCTCAACAAAGTGGGAGGAGAGTTACTTCTCCATACAGCAGCAAAAATAGACTGACAGTTATACTAGAGAAGCAGGAGCATTCTACTAGCTAGGCCCTTCTGAGCATGTGGAAAGGTGCAAGATGCTATATATAGTCCGTTTCTAGTCAGATTACAAGAGCAGTCAATACTGAAGGAGGACAGAGCACATGGCGAGCATGTGGCAGCACATGGCAAACAAGATGGCTGCCATAAATACAAAATGGCTTTTAGCTCATGCTAACAAATCCCTGCAATATTTAACAGATGGTCCTTTTAGCATGAGATAAAGACATTCCTATGATCCAGTAGGAACATAGAAAATATTTGCACATTAATTTTCATAAATGTATCAATATCCTAATTCATTGCTAGGTGGGCATTTTCCATTCGAAACATTTCATTAAGCGGGTATATATAAAGTATAAGCAGGAGTACAAAGGGAACAAAGAATTACGTCAAAATAGCAGGAGAAAGTAATGACCTCAATTACAAAAAGATTTTTTTTTTTTTAGTTCTAAGCAAAAGCAAATCCTAAAACCATCTGGTAAACATTTTCAGGGCTACTTGTCCATTTCCTTTTATGAGGGCTAGAACATCAATCATATCTGGGAACAGGAGGACCACACAGGGCCATAAGAATTAGAACGAGGAGCTGCAGAGGGCCGCTCCTCCTCAAAAATGGGACGACTAAAGGGGTCTATTATTAACAAGAAAAAGAAGAAGTCCTTGGCAAAATTGAAGCTGCTGTACAACCAAGCCAGAGGGGAGTCTTCTCCCTGTGTCCGTTTGAGCCTCACAGGCAGGCTCTTGTTGTTTCCACGGTGGAGATGCACAACTCGCAACTCAAGAATCACAGCCCAGTTTCAAGGACAAAAGTCTCTTCTTTCAGGATAGGGCAGTCACCCACCAGGCAAATGCTCTTAGCGATCCTGTTGTGTGTCTCAGGCAGTGCACCAGTTTTCTTCACTTCAATCTAACAGGCACCAGAGACACAGCACCTGTGCCCTAAACACAAGTCCTTCCCTAACTCCTGTATTGCTCTGCTGGCGCACTGCTCATTCAGTGGGGCCACACATTGCATCCAGTGTACCCAGGTATCTCTTGACCACAAACAAAGAAGCAAACTCGTATTCACTTTGGGACCAGGATTCAGAGGTCTGATGCTAGGATCTCTGAAGCAACCCTTGTTTCAAAAGGAGTCACCTCAAGGAAAGCCTCCTCGCCATTCTGGTCTGATTCTCAGCTGGGCATGATCCATGATTTCTCCTTTCTGATTTGTGACCCCGTCTTTCGCCCAAGACAGTGGCAGGGGTACACTATTCATTTGAGGGCTTCTGCCTTCACTGAGGTCCTAGTTGCCGGCAATGCCTGTGCTGGTTACCTTCACTTTGGCTTCAAGCTGGACTGGTGCTGACGCTAAATCCGAAAGCTGAATCTGATGTCCGGGCCGCTCTGGCAATGGTTGTAAAGCCGCAAATATCTATTGGTGGACAGAACAAACGGTCTTTGGACAAGGCACAGAAACAGTGTATCAACAGAGAGGATTGTGTCAGAATACTTGCTAGTCTTGGGATGCCCAATATATTAGCAAGGCACCCACGAACCGCTTCCATCTATCTATGTGAGACAAAAAAAAAACCAACAGCCTGGACCTATTGGCAGTATAAAATGAACTATTTCATGAACTGACAAGAGAAATACATCAACCAATACCAAGCAGCCAAGGAAGTCTATATTAATTTACTAAACTCAGAGGAAAAAGAGTAAAACAACACAGACATACTCTAAATCCTTACATTGGTGTATTCCTGTGTACTAATCTGAAAACCCTCAAAAAAGGAAATGTTCTACACTTTTGCTCATAAACTTTATGTTACTTGTACAAGACTGCAGACACTTCTAAAATGATGCTTCTTAATAAAAGCACCTACATTGTACGCTTAGGACCATGCTCTCATGTTATAGGAGCAGCAGAAAAATCTAAAACTGCTAATTTACCAGGAGTTTCTTATCTATAAAACAACATTTCCTTCAAAACATTTTTTTTGCTAAGAATCACATGGCTTCTTCCCTGTGTTCTACTTTTCATGATCAAAACTATGCAACACCAGCTCTAATAAGGACTGTCAGTTTATTTACAATGACTAGATAATAAAAAAAACTAGCAATGCCCTTGCAAAACTATGTAGCATGGAATAACATACAATAATGGTGTTATCACCTAGCACTTTTAGAACAAAAACTACCCACATCTAGTTCCCCTTTAAGATCAAAATAAGGGAACAACAATCTAGTCATAATTTCATAAAACAGGATGGGCAGTAACATAACATGTATTTGTATTCATTTTATTAATGCTAACAATGTTTAAAACAGTATTACTGACTAGCCAATTAAGTGTCTCATTGCTATTTCACAGACAATTTAGACAGGCCAAAAAACAATTGAGAAAAGGAGAGAGCAACATACATATTACCTAGCCTTAATTTGTAGAGGAGGTAGCCTCCTTCCCCCATTTTGACAGTAGGAAACCTGAAACAGGTTTCACCTCTGTCAACACTATCAACCCCTATTTGTAGCAACTAGGCATAAACAAAGTTATAGGAGGTAAATAGTACTTTTGAGGAGGTAAAGAATATGAATACCCAAACCCCACTTATTTTAGCAAATGTACAAGTGAAACATGAGGGTGAATGAATTCAAACTAGATCCCATAGGCTCAGCCCTAGTAAACACCAAACTAAAATCATTAGTGCTTTATATATGGCCAAGATCACATATACAATTGTATTGTGGTATATTCATATGAGTGAATAAAAAATTGCTTTTGCCAACAAAAAATAAGCACAACTCCTCCTTCTTTCCATGCGCTGCTATCTTGTCTTTAAAAATGTTTCAGATGTCAAAATGTCAAAGCAGCCTTTGCTCCTGTAGCCCTGCCAGTTTTCTAAATATAGAACTGACATTTAACTCGTCCCAGCTGTCCTATTCTGTGTGCAAATTTTCCATGCAGCTTTCCCTATTCAAAGTTACCCTGAAAACAGAAAGCTGACCCATTCCCCTGTTTGTCAGTTTAATAACTGCTGCTGGTTTTTTATACATATTTTCAATTGTAAGCAGTGTGCAATATACTTGTATAACAATATAGAAGTCAGCTATTTGTATTATACCTAAATGTATGCATTTACTGAAGCCTAAGGCACTTTAAAAGCTGCTCAGAATGCAGAATTATGTTTTTAAATTAAATATATAAAAAATAAATATCCTATAATTTCTGTGCGTAATAGTCATCCTCAGAATGTTCTCTACAAATCCCAGAGATTTGGGCATCAGAAATATCATTTATACCCTTATAAAAAATGAGTTTTTTACACCTGCGCAGAGTGAAATTTCATATGCAAATATCCTCATTATGCAGTACAACACAACTTAAATTTAATTTTAATGCTAGGAGGTCACAATATGAGTATTAAGCTTTATAAATATGAAAAAACGAATTTAAAAGCACTTTTTTTTTGTAATTGTTTAATAATAATTTTTTTTTAATAAACCAATCATTCTGATAATTCCACATAGGAAAAGCAAGCTGCATTTCTTGCCTATCATATATTAGACACATTCATTCATAAGCCTAAGCACAGAAGCCTACCTTGAAACATGAAACATTTTGCACCACTTTTTTTTAAAAGGACAGTCATTATTCAAAATCAGAACCACGGATATTCTTATGTAAAAAGGCTTTAGAAAAGGAAATCCTTACTTTAAATGTTTTCCTGTTATCTAAAATAATGAACATGATTTTTGTAACTTTTAAAAGCAGCAGTATGAAATGCAGGGTTTTACACAATGTTCTGTAGTGACAAAATCCTGGCTAAGTCAACATTCCTGTCTCTCCATGGCCTACAATCAAAACAAAAGCTGCTGCTCAGCAGTTAAAACACAGCTGTTGTGACAGTCTATTTAAAACTGAAGCATTTCTAGTTCTAAAATGTGTGTAGTTCAGCAACATCCAATTCACTCAGATGATGTGTTTGCCTGTTTATATCTAATACAATGTGTCTAGAGAAAATGTTTTATAATTGTTTATTTATTGCAAAACACACAATTTGTTTTTTTTTAAGGCCTATTTTATTCCTATTCAATGTGAATTCTAATTTTATTTTTTCGCCATTAGCAGTTTGTACATGTGCATAGTTGCTTACTCGTATCAATCTAATAGTAACATGCAGTTATTTAGCATATCATATGATTCATTTCTAGATTTTAATTAATTTGTATTTAATGTTAATTAAATGACATTTTGCATAACAGACTGATGACAGCAAGAAAACACAAACACACACATTGAGCTGATTCCAGACATATGTAGAAGGGGTCATACACTCAGAATCACATAATACAACGCGCCTAAGGCTAGCAATCCTTACACAAAGAGCGCAATCGCTATTTACCTACAGAAGTATCACTAATGAGAATACCACAAACCACATAGACATGTAAACACACATTTAACCCACAGATCAACACTTAAGACAGAAACAAAGGACAGCCACAGACTGTTCTTAAACCAAACCATTTGTAAATACTAGTTGTAAGTCATATTTACAAGAAGAGCTTCTTAATAGTATTCCAAAAGACTGCAAAAAAAACCAGCCCAACAAACTGTTTTATTTTCAAGAAGCCAAAATACACTCAATTCACTAGCTTTACCTGCCTACATAAATTGCAATTTACATATTACATTCATACGAATCAAAAGTTGGCCAACGCAAATCTAAGCCACAGTAAGTGTTACTTACTACCTTACCAATCCAAGGCATCAAAACCAACAGCACGTGCCGCAGAACGACCTTTACCAATCAAATGCTTGTCCAAATTCTAACTACCAAGTTCTGAATGACCTAACGGTCGTTTTTTAAATACTCACGCCAAAAAGGTTCTCAGTCAGGAGTGACATCATGTGGAGGATGAAAATCAGGAACACCAGAAATATACTGGGCTGTAGACACAGAGAATCCCCAGAATCTCTGTGCACAGAGTACCTCCTTAGTAGAGTCCTGTCCTGTCCTCCACAGTAGATTTCTGTCTCCTGACAAGATCACTCCTTAGATATCCACTTCTAGGATGAGGTCCACATTGGAGCACCATTTGTAGAAAATAGAAACCTTCTCAGGGGTCCCACTGATACTTGGCCCTTTTAAACCAACAAAGAAGAAATTGGCACAGAAGCTGAAATATAAAAAGAAGACATTTATTCACCTCAGATGAGGGAGACTACGTCACACAGAAACCTTAGCAACTGATTGAGGAAGTCTAAGAAGTACAGAAAACAGGGGCCTTATATATACTAGGGTTACATAGTCAGCATAAGATCAAGGGGCAGTCCTGGCTCATGTAAGCATGCAAAATACCTACGATGGGCATGTAAGATCTGCTTGTTCAACAAAGTGGGAGGAGAGTTCCTTCTCCATATAGCAGCAAAAATAGCCTGACAGTTATACTAGAGAAGCAGGTGCATTCTACTAGATAGGCCCTTCTTAGTATGTGCGAAGGTGGAAGATGCTAAATGTAGTTCATTTCTAGGCAGATTACGAGAGCAGTCAAAACTGAGGGAGGACAGAGCACATGGCAAATAAGATGGCTGCCGGAAATACAAAATGGCTTTCAGCTAATGAGAACAAAAGCCTGCATTAATTAACACCTCCAGTCTTACTGGATCACGAATCCTACAGGTATTAAAAGTGCATAAGAAAGAACAAGCAAAACCCATAAAAGAGGCAGGAATTAGAGCAGCAATTAAGGCACTCCCTAGGAATAAAGCACCAGGATCAGATGGACTACCTGCAGAATGTTATGCTACATATATAACAATCTTAGTGCCGCACCTTAAACAGTTATATCAGTCATCCTTGGAGTCTGGCACACTACCAAACACAACACTCCAGGCACTAGTAGTGTTTTTACTGAAACCAGGCAGAATTGGTAAAGATATGGCAGGGTACAGACCTTTGTTAAACACAGATTACAAGATTTTGAGTAAATCATTGGCTACCAGAATACAGCAACACATACCACACTTGATACATACAGATCAAAATGAATTTGTGCCTGGCAGAAGTACAGCATTAAATATCCGTAGACTACATCAAATAATGGCAAGAGCATTTCTACCTGTAGGCACGCAAGGCTGCATCTCGCTGGACATGAGACAGGTGTTAAATTCATTAAATTGGGAATAAATGTTCCGCATCCTACTGAAATATGGAATCCCAGACCAAAACATAAAATGGATGGCCTTGTTATATGCCAATCCCACTGCACGCGCCCGTATGAGGTTACACAAATCTCCACCTTACGTAGTTGCGAGGAGCACACAACAGGGTTGCCCTTTTCACCCCTGATATTCATTTTAGCACTGGAACTTCTTCTGGTTAAAGTATGTTTACTAGCGCCAAAGCAGGGAATACACGTTGGGGCTGAACATACTCATTATCTCGGCTTATGCCGATGACATAATCTTATATTTAGAGGTTATATATAGTGACTATACACCCCTCTCAGTACTTTTTTGAGAAATTCCAACTGCTATCTGGGCTCTCTTTCAACGAAGCCAAATCTTATGCCTACTTATTCCGGTGCCACAGATCACAGATCTCATTTTGGCCCACGGACCTTCCAATGGGCGCAAACAACCTTTAAATATCTAGGAATACATATATACAGGGAGTTGGCCAACCTGATAGATGGCAATGTCACGAGCGCAATTAAAGCATTTAGAGCACAAATTAAGTTTTGGACATCTCTGCCCATTTCGGTGGGGGGAAGGATAGCCATCAACAAAATAGTGTTGCTCCCCAGACTGTTGAACTTTCTTACAAACTTGCCAATAGTATTCCCTGCCCATATATTCAAAGCGTTAGACACATTACTGATAGAACTAATCTGGGGCATGGGTAGGTGAAGAATAGGACTAGCAAAGCTTTAGATAAACAATTGAAGCAGTGGAATGGGGGTACCGGATTTCAAAACATACTCTTACACCAGCCAGCTTCAGTGGATGGCATACTGGCTAGCAGGAAGGAATCTACATGAAATAGAACTGACACAGAGGGAATGTGAGGGGGGTAAGTTACATAGGTCACTAATGCCAAACGTAAAGATACCACCGAATACGACTCCACTTCTAAAAGTGGCTCTACATTACCAGAGAAAGGCGCTACTATACACTAAAAGGCAAAGACCGTATGCCCCAAATATTCATTTGCTGTGTGTCACACTGTCTATGGAGGTAGTTTCCCAATGACTTATCTCAGCCTGGCTGGATACAGGAGTGGACACAGTTGGTATGATCTTTGTGTACGTGACACTGGCCGATTATAATACACTGATAAGAGAGCGCAGAGTACCCAAAACACTTTTTTTAACACATGCACAGATCCTGAGATTTATACGTAAGGGCTATGTTCCGGATGGACAAGAACCCCAATGCACCAGTTAGTGAACATGTTGTTCTTAATGGGAAATTGTAGCCCTCTAACAAAGTGGTTGGCACATGGGATCAAATCACATATGGCGGCATCACTATGGTCTCTCAGAGAAAGGTCGGATGCAGAAATAGGGAGGAATCTTACAGATAAGGAATGGAAGGGTGCTATTGAATACCCTAGGAAGGTAGCACGTAATCCCAAATTTAAATTCATACAAATAAAGATATTACATCTGGCATATTTATCTCTCCACATATTAAGTGTGATGTTCGCAGAAGTAGCTGATTAATGCCCCTGGTGCCAAGAGCCGAACGCTGACCTACTACACATGTTATGGTCCTGTCAAGAATTTTAAATTACTGGTCCACACTACACAATATATTAACAATCATAGCACCTGGAAGAATACTTAACACCTTGGAGTCCTGTTTGATGGGACTAAGTTATACTAGCAAAACTGGGCACCCCACAACCTGCTTTCTTAATCTAATGCTTGAGGAAATAGAAATTTTATGGTCAGGAATGTTCCCTAACGTGTACCCCACCGTCTCCATGTACGAGCTTAAAGTGCATGTAACTTCCCTCCTGTGCCAGCTATGAAGACGCAAATACATTTGCGTCCAACGTTAACATGTCCTCTTTCAGATCCACCATGAATGGGTCGGATATTCCGTTCCTAAGTATGCCTTGCCACCGTCTTTGTATGGTGCACTTTCTGTATTCCTGGCTCTGTGTGAGCTAGGCCCCGATTTCTGTCATCGAGCCTTTTCTTTTAACAAAGTCATCTCTGCCTCCTGAAATTGCAATGTGGGATGCCCCCATGAACTCTGTCCTACTCCCTACGAGGCGAGCGGGGCCTGGCTCGGCCTGCTTGCCTGCCAAAGACAGTATTTTACCTTCACGTTATCAGCATAGCCAAGCTCAGCTTCCCGAAAACACATTCCAGTCTAGCAGGGTAGATAAACAACCCCTCAGCTGCAGAGCAAAGGGCCCGGCCTTTCTGTCTCCATGCAAGTAATTCATAGCTCCCGTTACCATGGTAGGCCCATGGCCCCCTCGCTTTACACACAGACACGTAGGCACATATGCACGCATTCATAGTCAGTATAGGATAGCCTCTGCCCAAGAGACCTTTCCTTCCAGATAATATGGTTCCCAAACATCAGATATCAGATATGATATAGGAACGAGTTGATCTGACATGCCAGACTTCTGTCTCTTTCCTCTAGTGTAAATGTCAAGTCCCCTGCACCCTCCAGCTTCACGTCAATCACACGTCATGCAGCTGCGCGCGCATCCAGACCTCAGATTTCTGCTGACATTGCAAGATTCTGCTATGTACCCACCCACTTGTGACACTTTCATGTGACGTTTCTAGCACACACCTCTGTGTACGCCCTAGTTCACGCCTTCTGATTACGTATTGCTAACACGTGTGTGTTCTTATCTCGTTTCTCTCAGCTGTTACGCCTTCTGTATTGGTTACCATTATGTGCATTAAGTATAAAAGTTATGTATTGTCAATAAAGTATGCTCTATCCCTTCCTGAACCCCAGCGGTGTCAGGAACATGATATCCGGTTCTGAACCATTCCTTTTTAAGGAATAAAACCCCTTAGAACTCTAACACCACGGACTCTGTCTCTTTCTTTCCGACTGAGTTATTTTATAGTACTTACCTGCATAGAAATTAGGACGGTAATTAAATATTTACCACATTAATTTGGCGCCCGAACAGGGACCCCTCCCCCACCCCACGCGCCAGTAGGTGCGTTGCAGCCTTTGCCCCCTGCCACAGTCAAGACGGACAATTACGCGTACCCGCAGGATTTCCTGTATCTCCCTCAGGCCTACGGAGGTGACGGAGACTGCGATCAGCACCCAGACGAGGCGGTGAAGAGTGCGGAGGATCCCGATCAGAGCCTAGCCGAAAGAAACAAGGTCCGAGGTGTCAAGAGGCCCACCAGTTCCGAAGTATTCACGTATCGAGTCGAGTCCAGTCCAGTCCGATCCAGTCCAGTCGAGTTGTCCGAGGCCTTCTGTTCCGTGCTTCCCGGTGAGTACCGTTGCTAGGGACGCATCTAGACGGGTGCATTATTATGTATCCGGTAAAGACGGGTTTGGGTACACAAACACGGTCTGCACTGTTTTAGACAGTGTATCTGTACTGTTTAGCAGTATATCAAGTATTCAAGGGTTCAATTTTTGTTCTCGTTTTCTGGAGTTCAAGGGTAGTCCATATGTGTTCAAAATGTTTTATGTGATTAATGTCGTGGTATGAGTGACTGTTTTGATGTACATTATTGTGTTTTTGTATATTAACTGTGTCCGAGGTAGAGTAAGTAACAAGTATCGAGCATCAAGTACCAAGCAAACAGGATGCCATTATTCAATAAATTAAGACAGCTAGGAACTAGGAAAGGGATACTAGAGGAAGCGATTCCTGTCCCACCTAGGGACACTCCCGGAAATTTTATGTACCATAAACATGGCCTAGATGCCATACTGTATCTAGATTTATGGGCCGATTATACCAAGCACCTAGAAGAGAAACATAGGTGGCCTGTTACCGGGACATGGGATGCCGAGTGCATCATGAGAGTAGAGGAAGCACTATGGAAAAAGAAAGCCAGACAATCTCAGAAGGACGCCATTGAATTGTGGCGTAAAGAATCGCATAAACGTGCAGAAAAAGCATTCCAAAAAGCAGAAAAACATAGAGAAGAGATGAGGTCCGAGAAAACGAATTAGTTGCTGAAGGTATCCGAGTACAAGCAGAACAAGTAGACCGTATACGAAACACTCTTGCAAATGGCATGTATCTAATGGCCGAGGGTTCGCCTAAAGCCACTCCAGAAATACTGAAAGATCTGCCGCCACCATTGGTTCCGACTAAAGTAAGACACAAGACCACAAAAGACATATTCCTTTCTTCTTATCTAGACGATGTAGCTCCCGCTTATACAAATCCACGTGCCCACGTACCGCCTACTGACGGTGACGGAGATGGCAACCTACCCCAAGACAATGCCCAGCCAGTACCGCAACAAGCTACACCCGTTCAACATCCTGTACCACCCATACCTATTCCCCCACCACTTTCCGCTCCTACTATTAATCCACTAAATCCTTTCGGGCCTGATCCTGGTAAAAGACAAATTCCGTTACACATACAGACTCAACAGACAAGCCATGCTCAAGCCTCCGCCTCAGGAGGTGCGACAGGAGGTTACCAGACCCCGCCACAAACACACAGGTTAACTCTTAGGGACCTAGCAAAGCAACGAACACCCCGATTACCGAGTTACGACCTACTTAAAGAACCCCTTCCAGATTGCAGATACGATCCAGTACCCGGTAAAGCCGATAGAATGGAGCTAGCATCACTACGCCTACGACGAGTTACAGATTATTTAATGTTATTACCAGGAATGACTGACCATCTAGACAGAATATACCATTTTATCCAGACAGGGGAAGGTCCTGAAAGTATTAAAGAGGCCATGGCTCACCAGAAAACTGACACTCAAGGTTGTATATTACGCTTCTTCATAAATTGTCTAATAAGAGAACAAGACAGGCCTGGTGTAGACAAGGACGAGATGGATGCACTAAACAAGTGGGGCCAGAATATAGCCGAGGGAAAGCATGATAAACAGAGTAGTATAGCAAATATGTACAAAAGAATCAGGAAAGCAGTAATAGAAATACATGAAAGAAAGGAACCCGAAAGGGAAGGAGATAGTGACAAGATTGAATCCTCAGAGGAGGAAGAACCAGAGGATAACGACACGACCAAAGAAATGATAGCATACGTAGGTAAGGGAAATTACCTTAAGAAAGGCATTCGTCCAGAAAGCAAGAGAGTTTTTCTCTCTGGCATCTCAAAAACGAGCTCTCCTGAATGTCTGTTTCAGGTTACCGATAAAATACTTCAAGAACGAATGGGGTACCATGTACTCAATTCGATGGATGAACAAGAACTAGCCCGGTCAGCAGTACAATGGGCTGACAATCCTAGCACATATAATGATGATACAGTAGCTCAGACATTTTTAAATCTTTCCCCAGACGAGCAGAAATTAGCTGGTATGTACATGATTCAGCATCTCATCACGTTATACAGAAATCAACATTCTGATCCAGGTCCCTTACCTGATACATTAGAAGCACTATTTTTAAATAGATGGAGAGGCCTAAGTACCAAGTTAATTAAAATAATTCTAGAACAACGGCACAGATATAACGCTTTCTTAGGCCCACAATATGTTTCAGCTCCGCCCCCAGAAAGAAAAATGTTTTACCTCGACAGACAGAATCCTTTACGAGAAGTACATCCAGTAAGAAAAGATGATGACACGCTAGAACGCGTATTTGTATATACACCTTTAACTAAAATGGAATTACTAGAAATGAAGAAACTAGTACCCTGCCACGATAAAGACCCGGCAGGTTTCCACCGAGAAATTAAAGACATGTTACTCATGGGAGATTACACGTATACGGATATTATGAAAATGTTAAAAGTACTGTTGCCCACAGGCATTTACGAGAAACTCAAGGAAAAAGAATGGGAGGTGGGAGATAAAAATATTATTTGGACTGAAATAGAAGACGAGGAAAAAGGTCGCACTCCAGGGCTGGGCGTTGGGGAAAAAGCTAAAGCATTACCAGGTTTAATAGTACAGGTTTTGCCAAGACTACTGACAACTAAAAAGGAAGACTGGGACGCAATCTCAGCCTGCAAACAGAAACACGATGAAGATACTAGTGATTTCTATTCAAGATTCGAGAAATGTTTTATTATTAATAGTGGCCTGAAACCAAGTAGCGAGTCATACCCGCACCTTTTTGTAACAAAATTGGTCGAGAATTCCCTGACACAGGTTAAGAATCGTGTATATAAAGTCGAAAGCACTTGGCAAGCAAATACGCCATCCCAGATGTTACAAATGTTACAATATCACCAGAACAGAATTAGAGAAGAACAAGATCACGAACAAAGACGTATGAAAGACACGAAAATGAAAATGCTAGTTGCCCAGTCAGTTCCAGCAGACGGTCAGAAAAAGGGTCAGACACAGACAAGTAATTCAGCGGCTCCCGTTAAAGGGACATGCAACTATTGCAAGCAGCCAGGTCACTACGTACATGAATGTTCGGTCCTAAAATATAATATAGCAACAGGTAAAACTAAAGAAAGACCATGTCAGCCTAGACAAGATCAGGTCCAGCAACAGACTTCACAGAACATACAGCCTACGCATGCTCCACCTCAGACAGTACAGACTGTAGCGGTATCACAGCCACAGCCTATTGCCGCGACGCAGCAAGTTTCACAGCAGATGTACCAGTATGCCCAATCTGATTATCCCGATTATCAGCGATACACATGAAACAGCCTAGAGAGGGAGGTTGGCTTGCCTCTTATTGAAATTCCTGTAGATCAAGAGGGTCCTTATGTACATAGTCAAGTATTGGGAAAAGACAGAAAGTTTCTAATTGACACAGGGGCAAGTCGCACCACGATCAGTCATGAGGAAGTTCCAGGGGCACCCCTCTCAGGCTCACAGAATGTTTCCCTTGGTTTTTCAGGACAGCCTATTGTAAATGAAGTATCAAAACCTGTCCCCCTAGCAGTAGGTCCATTATCACGTGTTACAGACCTGTTACTCACGAAATCATGTCCAGAAAACTTGGTAGGTATCAAGACACTGAAGGCTCTAGGAGCAGTGATATGTTGTTCTCCGGAGGGAGTTAGACTTTTCTTACGTGACTTTAAGGGTCACTATGTACTACGAGAGTTTGATGTCAGATTGAAAGATGTACCGAAACACCTGTGGGCACAAGGCCCAACCGATGTAGGTTGTATGCACATCACACCATACCGTATTACACTCAAGCCAGGAGTTGTATTACCCCGAATCAGACAATACAAGTTACCACCCGATGCTGTAGTGGCTTTACTGGAAATCATTGAAGAGCTCATTGCCCAAGGAGTGGTCGTAGAAACCGACTCCAACATCTGTAATTCCCCTATCATTCCGATTCTTAAACGTACTGATCCCAATGCACCGCCTGTATATCGGCTGGTGATTGATTTACGAGAACTGAATAAATGCATTGTACCACAGTATCCTGTGGTTCCCGACATCTCATCATTATTGACTGCTATTGATTCAGAGGCGACGTTCTTTACTGTAATTGACCTCAAGAACGCCTTCTTCAGTGTACCCATTGATCCGGAGAGCCAATATCTCTTCGGATTCTGTTTAAATGGCCGAAGCTTCAAATTTTCACGTGCACCTCAAGGATTCACAGAAAGCCCCAGCATCTATAGCCAAGCACTGAAAAGACAACTTGACTGTATCCAAATGCCAATTAACACTGCCTTACTACAGTACGTCGATGATCTGCTGATCACCGCACGAAGCGAACCCGAATGTGAACAAGCATCACTGACAGTTTTACATTTTCTGGCTGACAAGGGACACAAGGTGTCTCCTTCGAAGCTACAATTCTGTGTTCAGCAAGTGGTGTACCTTGGGCACTTTCTGTCCAAGTGGGGGAGACAGCTCAAACCTGATCGCATTCAGTTAATTGCACAGTTACCACAACCTAAGACACAAAAGGAAGTGCGGGCCTTTATAGGCCTCACCTCGTACTGCAGACAATGGATTCCTCAGTATGCATTTCTAGCTAAACCACTGATACAGTTGACAACAAAGGAGGCAGCGACTTCAACTGTCCTCCCTTGGACTCAGGAACATACACAGGCTTTTGAGGAATTAAAGAAAGCTTTATGTCAAGCACCAGTTTTAGCGACACCATGTTACAGCAAACCTTTTACACTTTTTGTTACAGAACGTGATGGTACAGCGTTGTCTGTCCTCACACAAGATCAAGCAGGTTCACATAAGCCTTGCGCTTATTTTTCAAGTACATTAGATCCAGTGGCCCAGGCTCTGCCTGCGTGCTTAAAATCAGTTGCAGCGACAGCTCTAGCAATCAGACAAAGCGACTCAATAGTATTAGGACATCCATTGACAGTACAAGTTCCACATTCTGTAGAAGTCCTGCTAAATAGAACACAGACTCAACACCTGACTATAGCACGATTGACAGGTTATGAACTGACGTTATTCCAGCCACACATAGAAATCAGACGCTGTAACATACTCAATCCTGCCACATTGTTACCCTCGATTATGACAAATTCAGCCCCGCACGATTGTATAGAGATCATTAATGCAGTAACAAAGCCCCGACGAGATTTGACAGATGTTGCACTGACAAATCCAGACCTGACACTTTATGTGGACGGTTCATGTATGAGAACAAGCACAGGAGAATTAGTGGCCGCATATGCAGTGACCACTGAAACTGAAGTCAAAGAAACACACCGTATTGATATACTGTCCGCTCAAGCAGCAGAGCTTATCGCTCTGACCCGAGCCTGTATACTAGCCAAGAACAGGAATGTTAACATATACACAGATTCACGTTATGCCTTCGGAGTTGTACACGACTTCGGAATGTTATGGCAAGAACGAGGTTTCTTGACCTCACACGGAGCCAAGATCCAACACGGTCCCCTCATTCAAGCACTATTAGAAGCAATACATCTGCCTTCAGGCATATCCATCATGAAGTGTAAAGCACATACTAGAGTTACAGATTCTATTTCCCAGGGTAACGACCTGGCAGACCAAACAGCAAAACATACAGCATTGACTCACACCCAGACAACTGATGTGACAAAGACAATAGTACCGACACATTGTATGACAGTTAGGGATCCCACACTAGATGTAATTGATATTCAGACACATGCTACTCCAGACGAAATCAAGAAATGGACTGAACTAGGAGGGATCCAGACAGACCAGGGATGGGTGACAAAAGGGAAAGCCACATGGTTTCTCCCCGACTCTATGGTTCAAGTCATAATTAATACAGCACATAGTCCAGCACACTTAGGAGAAAAAGCTATGTTAGACAGTTTACAGAATCTCTGGTACAACAAACATTTACGAGCAGCAGCAAAACAGAAAGTGCAGAAAGTGCGTACTTGCATGATCTGTTGTCAGTTCAATCCAGGTAAAAGCGTCCCTGTAGAGCAAGGTGGATTTCATCCTCCCGATCACCCTTTTGAAGTCCTCCAGATGGATTATATCCAGATGGAACGTTGTCGAGGATTCAAGTACGTCCTCGTAGTTGTTTGTGCACTTTCCCGTTGGACAGAAGCATATCCAGTCCCAGATTACACTGCCCCGACCACTGCCAAGCAGCTGGTTCGAGAATTCTTCCCACGGTACGGCTTGCCTCGTATCGTGTACTCAGATAACGGACAGCCATTCTCATCCGAGCTCATGAAGCAGGTTTCACTCTTGCTAGGATATCAGTGGAAATTCCATTGCGTCCGACATCCCGAGGCAGCTGGCCTTGTAGAGAGGCACAATCAGACTCTGAAAACCCGCCTTGCTAAAGTCTGTAAAGAGAAAGGGGTCGACTGGATAGTCGCCCTGCCAGTTGCACTATTCTATATGAGAATGGTCCCACATTCGAGATCAGGACTATCCCCGTATGAGGTGGTCTTTGGCAGGCCACCAAATATGTGGGGGACGCCCATGCCTAAGAAAATAACTGATGTTGATTGTAATATGCTGACAGATTACCTTGCCTCCTTGATGTCTGCACTCCAATCATGTCGTTCACAGGTTGCTGCAGCCTTTCCCGACAACACTGATGTAAAGCCACACGATGTCCGTCCAGGGGACACTGTCCTAGTGCAACATTTCGATAGGAGGAGTCCGCTGGAGCCCCGCTGGCAGGAGCCGAAGCTCGTCCTTCTGACCACGAGGACTGCAATCAAAGTTGAAGGCCGTAAGGGGTGGATTCATTTGAGTCACGTTAAAAAATGTAATGAACTGTTGCCAGAGACTGACTCTTCCACCCCTTCAAAGGACTGCCCAGATTCTAGTGACTCTAAACTTCCCATGGTAGAGAAAACTCCGCAAGAGGAGTATAAATCAAAGTTGCGGTCTAGCAAGTCAGACAGTTTAATTGTTTAAGTCCTCCCCTAGGTGAATCGGTTAAATAGTTTCTGACATGTATCCCCTAGACCCCAATAGAGAGAGAGATAGAGAGAAACAGATCAAGAAGCAACGATATTGCAAATCTCTCAAAAGTTACTGTATTGTTACATTATGGATCATGTTTTCTTTAAGTCTTACGATTATTGTCACAAGTGTAATTTTGCATATCTATCTTCCTATTGCTACACATGCACATTCTTCTTCTAATAACACTGCCGAGCATTCTTTCAGCGAATTACCGCCTCACGAGTTGTCTTACCGACTTGTGCTGCGCAACAATACATTCATTAGTATGTTACATCACTCTCATCAGACCAGCAACGCTACAAATTGTTGGATATGTGGCCGACTCCCCCCCTACCAGAAATATGAGGGAGTTCTGCCCCTTTTCCCGTACCCGTTCACACACAATGGTTCATGTGGCGCATGGTTTAGTTTGATTAATTCTTTAGATTCAAATTCCGTAGTTTATCAGGGTAACTGGGTATGGGGAAACCTGAACACAGTTCTGCATAAAGTATGTTATCCTGACAAGGAGGGACTTCCCAAAAGGACAGGGACTGATCTAGAAAATGAAGTATATGGATTAGGAAATTTTACACTTAACTCATGATTCTGAATGTTGAATCCGAAACCAAGCCAGACTTGCCCACTATGTCAGTATTACCAGTCAAGGGTGAATTATGTGTCAGAAAGAATGGTTCAGTACACCTGGGTCATAGTAAATGTACTACTGTGATCGAATTTAGTGATAAGGGCAAGTCCACGTTCAAAGCTACCCGTCATTCCTATTTCATTTGTGGTCAGACAGCATACATACGTTTGCCACTAGATTGGGATGGTACCTGTTATATTGGATTCTTACTGCCACCTGTTTTTCTAGCTCCACCCGATTATCATAGAAATTCCCGTCTAGTTCACAGACCCAAAAGAGATCTCCCAATCGTCGACTATACTGAGACAGCATGGGAACAGTACACAGATTTCAATAAAGGTTTCTTTCCCTATTTAGGTGCTATCTTTAATAGTAAGTCTATCCGTCACTTGACCAGAACTCTCGAAGCAGTAGTGAAAGAGACTACTTCTGCCCTAGGTAACTTGACCGAAGAACAGTCTGCTATGAGACTTGTCGTTCTTCAAAATCGTCTTGTTCTTGACGTCATACTAGCCGATCGAGGAGGAGCCTGTAAGGTCCTCGGGTCAGCTTGCTGTGTTTTCATTCCAGATAATGCTCCGTCCGTATATAAGGCTATTACCCGTCTCCATAAGATAGCTAGTCAGATACATCAGAACCCAGGCACCTGGACTTGGTCCGGTTGGCTCTGGACTACTATTTCAGCTTGGGGATGGAAAATACTGTCACTCCTTGGAACAATACTACTTATAGTATTCAGTTGCTGTCTATGTTTACAATGTGGGCCAGCGATTTGCGGCTTGTGCGCCACGTCCTGCACTCCCCATTCAAGTCAACGTTCTAAATCCCGTTCGAGAAAGGATGAGCAGATGATGCTCACTACACAGATAAATGGATTAATGAAGATAGATATATCATGAAGGGTCCGTAGGGAACAAGGAGGGAATGAGGAAATAGAAATTTTATGGTCAGGAATGTTCCCTAACATGTACCCCACCGTCTCCATGTACGAGCTTAAAGTGCATGTAACTTCCCTCCTGTGCCAGCTATGAAGACGCAAATACATTTGCGTCCAACGTTAACATGTCCTCTTTCAGATCCACCCTGAATGGGTCGGATATTCCGTTCCTAAGTATGCCTTGCCACCGTCTTTGTATGGTGCACTTTCTGTATTCGTGGCTCTGTGTGAGCTAGGCCCCGATTTCTGTCATCGAGCCTTTTCTTTTAACAAAGTCATCTCTGCCTCCTGAAATTGCAACGTGGGATGCCCCCATGAACTCTGTCCTACTCCCTACGAGGCGAGCGGGGCCTGGCTCGGCCTGCTTGCCTGCCAAAGACAGTATTTTACCTTCACGTTATCAGCATAGCCAAGCTCAGCTTCCCGAAAAAACATTCCAGTCTAGCAGGGTAGATAAACAACCCCTCAGCTGCAGAGCAAAGGGCCCGGCCTTTCTGTCTCCATGCAAGTAATTCATAGCTCCCGTTACCATGGTAGGCCCATGGCCCCCTCGCTTTACACACAGACACGTAGGCACATATGCACGCATTCATAGTCAGTATAGGATAGCCTCTGCCCAAGAGACCTTTCCTTCCAGATAATATGGTTCCCAAACATCAGATATCAGATATGATATAGGAACGAGTTGATCTGACATGCCAGACTTCTGTCTCTTTCCTCTAGTGTAAATGTCAAGTCCCCTGCACCCTCCAGCTTCACGTCAATCACACGTCATGCAGCTGCGCGCGCATCCAGACCTCAGATTTCTGCTGACATTGCAAGATTCTGCTATGTACCCACCCACTTGTGACACTTTCATGTGACGTTTCTAGCACACACCTCTGTGTACGCCCTAGTTCACGCCTTCTGATTACGTATTGCTAACACGTGTGTGTTCTTATCTCGTTTCTCTCAGCTGTTACGCCTTCTGTATTGGTTACCATTATGTGCATTAAGTATAAAAGTTATGTATTGTCAATAAAGTATGCTCTATCCCTTCCTGAACCCCAGCGGTGTCAGGAACATGATATCCGGTTCTGAACCATTCCTTTTTAAGGAATAAAACCCCTTAGAACTCTAACACCACGGACTCTGTCTCTTTCTTTCCGACTGAGTTATTTTATAGTACTTACCTGCATAGAAATTAGGACGGTAATTAAATATTTACCACATGCTGACAATAGCGAAAAGAACAATAACAATACGCTGGATGGCGAGGAAGGCACTGGCGGTCCAGCATTGGTATAATGATGCAATCCTTTGGGGTACTGCAGAGGATATAGATCTTCAGAGGGAAGAAAGGCGTGGATTGAGGAAAAAAACTATTTAATTGGACTAGAATATGTTAATGGAAGAGCTCAAAGCGACCAATATTCATGCAATCTGACGAGTATACTGATGAATTGTAAATATGGATATGTTGATGGTGCAGCAGCCAGTTCATTCAGGACGCAATGTTCTAACTGTTAAGGTAAAATCTATAGCTCGAGTTGAGACCTTGTGAAGTAAAATATAGACAGTGGTGTTAGCTGCAACTGTGTGAATTAACAATGTGTTAGTGAAGGGTGGGAAGCGGATGAGCTATTCTAGTTGTAATGATGTTCTTTTAATTCATTAGGTAGGATAAAGGGAGGGTATGTTCACATGTCATAGTATAGAGAATATAAGATATAGTAAGAATGTCTGACGAGACGAACTATGCAAAAATGTTTTACCTTTTCCCACATATGTAAATGTACATTCATGAAGGTTGCTATGTCATTGGCCTATAAAACACTCACAGCCGCTACACTAGTGGCTCTGAGACACCATCACTGTAAAGATGTATAATCAATAACAGTACATGTCGTTATGGTGACAGGCATACGTTGTAATGGATGTGAATCAACCCTAATAAATTATGTTTAAAAAAAACATGCGACACACCAGTGACAAACCACAATCCAAATCCACCTTGCTTAATCATCCCGGATCACTTCTCTCACCTCCCATTCCAGTAAAGATGAACATAAAATACCCACCCACCTATTAGCTGAGGCAAAATACGCCCACCTGAGGCAAAATACACCCACCTATTAGCTGAGGCAAAATACGTTTGAGCATACTTCCTGGGGAGTGGAAGATTAGGTGAATGGGACTTAAGATGTGTTTCCTGGGGGTACAATGCGCCTAACCATTTTAACACTGCCCCCCTTTTATGAATATTTAGAAGACCATTTACATTACACAAGATTATCTTTAGGGATTGAGACATTCTTCAGGACTAGACATAGCACAGTTACTCAACCCAGGAATACTTATCGCACTCTTTCCTTTGATTTACCCTCTTTCATATAATCACATTTGTTGGAGTTGGCTTGAAACCCTTGATATCATGTAAACCGCAGCTAGCCCCTTGGCCCCTGCACTTATTTTTATTCCAATCTTGTATGTTGACTATTTCTGACCTGCTGTTTTTCTGCCATTTTTGTATGCTTCATCCCACAACACCTCAACCCAAACACAACTGAAGAAGGGAATGGCCCTTAACTCCCTTCCTCAGCCCAACCAACAAATAAAGGGCACCTTGACCTGACACCTAACCACACGTATATGCACCCTCCCACTCCATGCTAATTAGCCTATGTCTTTTAACAACCAGAAAAAAACCTCCATAAAGTGCTGGAAGTATAGGGGGGAAAGTGCTTTTGCTTCATGTGTGAATGCAGACCAGAAATAACCATCTCTATCTAATTTTATAGTCTGAATCTGGAAATTGTGTTTTTTTTAAACACACATTCTCAAAACCTTGGGTCCATCTCAAATTCACAGAGACTTGAAAAAGCTCCTATGCACAAAGTCCTGGCAAAAGGTGCAATGCGAAAGTCACTAAATACGTAGAATGCAATCCTATTTATGGTACTGATTAGCTGTAAAAAAAAGTGATTCATGTCAACTTTTTCCATTACAGCATACCAGGTACCAATGGACATCCCTAAAGGGGAAACAAAAGTGCAAAAGTAAAAGGGAACTAAACCTACTGAAATTTGTAGCAGATCATACATAAATCTGACTCAATATATTGACCTGCAGTACAAATTCGTATAACGGAATTCCAACCTACAACAGACTAGTTTATCCCACATTTTTCTACTTTCCACTTGTTTGCGATATCTTTTGTAGTCTCCCTTGAGTATCTATAGATGTACAGCAAAGAAGGAACTGACCTCTCCATAGGACTTTCAATTTTGACTGTTGAACAATGGAGGTCTGCGCTTCTGCACTCTTATACTGGCCAATCAGCCCCACAAATTATTTCTGTTGATGCGCTGCAAACGCCAACATATCAAAGAACACTCTCACCCTGGCCCCATCACATAGGATGATATCCTTCTTTTGTATAGCATTACTTAAAATAGCCTTTCTAATAGAAAAATTAACAATCCTTGGGTATTTAGCCCCTGAAAGTAGCTGGGAAGAACGCTATGGGCCCTCATTATAGTAATGTCCTCCAGTGCATTCTCACATATACGTTCTCTGATCAGGGTCTCGATATAGGAAAAGGGATTAGACAAGCTATTGAGGCTTATACTGTCCTCTGGTATCTCTGTGACGCGCAGATTTGATTGTATCACAAAGTTATTCATTTCCTCCATCTCCAATTGTGAAGCCTGCAGCTTTTTCTGAAGAGATGCAATATTAGAGTCACAGGCCATAGAATTGTCTTCAGATACTAGTTGCTCAGGTATTTGCTGTACCATATTCTCAATTGTATGTAATCTCTGATGAAGGTGATAAGTATTTCCCCCTGATTAGTCTCAAAAAGCGGTTGCATTTGGTGCATCGAGATCATCAAGGATTGACTCAGCCTGAGTCAGCATTACACTCTCCCTAGAATTGTCAGTCGCCCTCTCAACCACCTGCTAATTTTGCAAACCCACATCGTTTGCCCTGAACTCCATTGAGAGACCCAGAAACACTGAAGACGGTGAGAGACCTGGGCAGACTGGCATTACTAGGTCATAAGAAAGTACAGCCATACCTTTCCTTTGTACAGACTGCCCCATCGGATCATGGTTGTTACCAGGCAAGATTTCCAGAGAGTCTTGTGCTGGAGAATTCCTAGATGATGCTCCGCCTGCCATCTGGCCTACAGGTTGCTCATTGGCATCCTTGTGGATTGCTTAAAGACTTTTTGAGATTAAGGTGTAGTTCTTATGGGGATTGTCCACCCCTTCCACTTTATTCTTGTACACTTTATTCTTGACCTGCTTGGGAAGAGGTCCCTCCCCTCCTCGCTCCACGCTCCTAAAGACTGGTGACTCAGAAGCGCCTCATAACCACCCTGCGGTATCGTAGCGCCTCCAGCTGACTCCTCAGTGCGTCCTCTCCCGCATTACTTCCGCTGCCTGCATAGTTCGCTCTGTAATATTTGAACTGCTATTTGTGCATTGTCCCTGTTTGCATTTCTGTGCTGCGCTGTAAGGATACGCATTGTAGTAGCGCTTAGAACCGATAGTGCTCCATTGTACTGTGTTTGCACCCAGGCTCGCTGAGTTTCGTTTTCCCCCAGTAGCAACCTTTTTGTGGCTTGTTGTGACTCCCAGGATGTAGCTCCAACCCGCGCCCGCCTCCCAGCTGACCCTGCCTCGCCCCTCCCCTTCACCATTTATGACCAATGACCAAACGCGCAGAGTCCAGGCGCAGCGGTCGCGCCGAAGGTGCGCCAAAGGTAAGCCCGTCTACGCCCGTCTGCACCTAGACCGCGCCCAGCGCCAGACCCCCTGGCCCTCGTACCACCCACCCCTCCCACATTACATACGACGCCACCACCCTCTTAGCCCTAAACCCCGGCCGTCCCCCCAACTGCGTCCAAGCCGCCCCTGGACACACCCATGGACCCTTCTCTTGCAACTCCTGCAAGTTCGACGGCACCAAGAACAACTCCTCATCCACGAACACACAACAGATATCTGACACCAACCACCTACAATGCATCCTGCTCAACACCCGCTCGGTCCACAGGCACGCCATCGACCTCTGGAATGTACTAGACACCATCTCCCCGGACGTCGCCTTCCTTACAGAAACATGGATGAACGCCTCACCAGCCCCAGACATCACCATTGGCATCCCGGAAGGCTACAAGATCATCCGTAAGGACCGCACCGACCAAACAGGAGGAGGCATCGCTATCGTCCATAAGAATTCCATCTGCATCTCAACCAGCTGAGACGTCAACCTTGCCAGCGCCGAACACCTTCACTTCCAGATCCACACCGACCCCAAGACCACACTCAGAGGCACCCTCCTCTACCGGCCTCCAGGACCCCGTGCACAATTCAGTGACGACATCACTGACTTTATCACCCCACACGCCCTCCCCTCCGAGGAATACATTCTATTGGGAGACCTCAACTTTCACCTGGAAAAGAGCAATGACAGCAACGCCACCAACCTTCTGGATAATCTCGCCAACCTCGGACTCAAACAACTTGTCACTACCCCCACCCACATTGCAGGTCACACACTCGACCCTATCTTCACCTCCAGCAAACATGTCTCCTTCAGTCACACCACAGCTCTCCATTGGACGGACCACAGCTGCGTTCACTTTATCTACAATAAGACCACAACCCACAACCATCCTCAACCTACTCTGCGAATAAACTGAAACAAAATCACCATCGACCAGATCTCCTCAGCGCTTCTTCAAAACCCCCCTGCCCACTCCTCAAACCCCGACCAAGCAGCCATTAACCTCACCCAATGGCTATCCAACAGCGCCGACATCCTAGCACCGCTAAAAAAACGTCAAATCAAACTAGGCAGCAAAAACGCCTCCTGGTTCAATGATGATCTTAAGAAATCGAAGAAACTCTGTCGCTCCCTCGAGAAGGCCTGGAAAAAAGACCCAAACACCAGCACCAGGGACGCCTTCAAAAACGCCACCCGCATACACCACCAACTAATCCGGTCTGCCAAGAAAGCCGCTTTCAAAGACCGACTAGATAACAACGCCCACAACAGCAAGGAATTATTCAACATCGTAAAAGAATTTACCAACCCATCAGCCAACTCCAACGACATCACCCCCTCTCAAGCCCTCTGCGACTCCCTAGCTTCATTCTTCCACAACAAAATCTCAGACATCCACAACAGCTTCGACAACCGACCCGGAGACCAACCCACCCAACCTTCTGCAGGACCTTCACCCCCCTTGAACATCCTTAATGATTGGAACCCAATCTCCACTGAGGACACCATCCGCCTGATGAACTCCATCCACTCAGGATCCCCCACAGACCCATGCCCTCACCACATCTTCAACAAAGCAGACTCCATCATAGCACCACACCTCCGAGACGTCATCAACTGCTCCCTCAATTCCGCCACCTTCCCGGAAAGCTGGAAACACGCCGAACTCAGCGCCCTTCTGAAAAAACCCACAGCTGACCCCACCGAACTCAAAAACTACCGCCCCATCTCGCTCCTTCCATTCCCGGCCAAAGTCATTGAGAAAGCTGCCAACAACCAACTCGCCGCCTTCCTCGAAACCAACAAATCCCTCGACTCCTCACAGTCCGGCTTCCGAGCCAAACACAGCACTGAGACCGCCCTCATCGCAGCAACACACGACATTAGAACTCTACTGGACAATGGAGACACAGTCGCCCTCATCCTCCTCGACCTCTCCGCACCCTTCGACACAGTCTGTCATAGCACCCTTTTACAGCGCCTCAGAAGCATCGGAATCCAAGGAAAAGCACTGGAATGGATCACCTCGTTCCTCACCGGAAGAACCCAGAGAGTCCGCCTCCCACCATTCAAGTCAGAGGCCACTGAAGTCATCTGCGGCGTACCACAAGGATCTTCACTCAGCCCCACCCTCTTCAACGTATACATGAGCCCCCTTGCGGCCATCGCTCGCCAACACAACCTCAACATCATCTCCTACGCTGATGACACTCAACTGATCCTATCACTCACCAGAGACCCTAACACTGCCAAAACCAACCTACATGAAGGAATGAAAGAAGTAGCCGAGTGGATGAAGCACAGCCATCTGAAACTGAACTCAGACAAAACAGAAGTCCTTATCTTAGGTACCTCCCCCTCCGCCTGGGATGACTCTTGGTGGCCAGAGGTCCTTGGAAAAGCACCCATCCCGACGGACCACGCACGGAACCTGGGCGTCATCCTGGACTCCTCACTCTCTATGAACAGACAAGTCAACGCTGTTTCATCTTCTTGCTTCAACATTCTTCGCATGTTCAAAAAAACATTCCGCTGGATCCCCACCGAAACTAGAAAAACGGTCACCCACGCACTGGTCACGAGCCGCCTGGACTACGGAAACACCCTATACGCCGGTACCACCGCAAAACTCCAGAAAAAACTCCAACACATCCAGAACGCTTCAGCCAGACTCATACTAGACATCCCGCGTAAAGACCACATCTCTGGTCACCTGAAAAACCTCCACTGGCTCCCCGTCAATAAGAGGATTACTTTCCGCCTCCTAACCCACGCACACAAAGCACTTTACGAACTTGGACCCGAATGCCTCAACACACGACTTTCCTTCTACACCCCCTCCCGCCAGCTACGATCCTCCAACCAAGCCCTTGCTACTCTACCTCGCATCAACAAAACAACCATGGGAGGTAGATCCTTCTCCTACCTGGCAGCTAAAACCTGGAACTCACTTCCCACTCACCTTCGCCTCACTCAGAACCACCTAGCATTCAGAAAGCAACTTAAAACTTGGATATTCGACAATTAATTCCCCACCCTTCCTCAAGCGCCTTAAGACCCTCTGGGTATGTAGCGCGCTATATAAATCTTTTGACTTGACTTGACTTGACTTATTGCGTCCATTTGTGCAGTCGCTGTACCACTCCCAGTACCCTCTGTCTCTGCGCATTGATGGAGGACTTTAAAGCTCGCACTTCCCTTCTCTTCAAGAAACTGTCTTGGACCGCGGCATTCTCGACCCCAGCGTCTGTTTCGGTGTCAACGAATTCCGGAGAGATCTGGGGGTATTTGATCCATTGAATTATTTGCAGCCCCATTTTTCTTCTGCATGCCTTTTCCTCTTATTGCCGCCAGAATGCTTGAGTGGGCTGCTTTCCTCTTGGCCTTCTGAGTTAGGGATGAAGGGCTTGGGACTGACACTTTTGTTCCTACTTCTGTCCCCCTCAGGACCATTTGCTGCATGCTTCATGAACCAGACCCCAGAACAATGTATTTATTATTCATTGGCCCTATGGGCGCTGTATAGGCACACTGTTGTTTTAATTATTTTATGTTTTCATTCCCCCTTCAATTATGAAAGCTGGTGCTCCACTGGTGCAAAAAAAAACAATAAACCCAGCACAGAAGCACTTGCTCCATGACCCCAGTTGGACAGGACAGGACTAGTAGAGAGACTCCCCGAATCCGAGGAAGACATCTTTACCTATGCGCTATACCCAGTGTCGAGGGTCTTTCCACTTTCCCTCAAAATGAAGGCTCATGTAGCAGCTCCCAGCATTACTGCTCATGTCCTCATGGGTTCAGAGTTGGCTATTTCTTTATAGTCTTCTCAAGGGTCTTCTCGCGGGTCCTGAAATGCGTCTATTACTGTTCTGCCATGAGTCTCAGCTCATGAGACGCGGGTCGTGGCTCCCGGGTAGTGTCCTAACCCAGAAGCAGCCTCATGCATGTGTGAGTCTAGAGGATGGGGAGGAGTAGATGTGCGCTCAGCAGCAAGGCATTGGGCTTGCCGGATGCTACCCATAAATGATTGATGATGATTGTGAAGTACTTGAGGCAGCATGCAGGGTTTCGCACCAGTTTCTCTGCAGTAGGGCTTCCGTTCTCAGGCAGAAGCTCTTCTTTGTCTTGATATTCTTCTTGTACATTGACTCTAATATTCAAGGTGCAGGGATACCACCTAAATACTAATTTTAGGGGCAATAAAGAGGGGATATGAAATAGCCAATTCACTACCTAGCGTTAGGGTGTCTACACCCTCTAATTGACCACCTCTTGTGGGAAGGCGCACTAGCAAAGCCCAGATATGTTTTTTTTTACCATTTCAATATGGTGGATTTTCAAAAGAGGTGTCCACATCACCTGCCACACCTTAGGGGTGGGACTGGCTAAATGTGGACACTCCTCATTATCTAACTAATTTTCCACCTGTCCTTCACCAAATGTCTAGCAGGCCAAGGTGGTTGGTATCCTTCCCTATTTGGGTACGGCTGGGTTGTAATATTGCCTTTAAAGTCTCCTGCCCTGGAAGGGCATTCCAGCCTGGAGAAGAGGTGAATCACCTCTCCTCAGATCTGGCTTTTTTTTTATGGCCTAAGAGAGTGCGGGATTTTACCCCATGATGTCAGAAACATGTCTGGTGGTGTTGGCAGGGTTTGAAGTGACCTCCTAAAAGGTATCAGGTGTGCATTAATTATTGTATCCAACACTGGCATCATTGAGGATTTATTAAGATAAGATCTTTGGTATCTAACTTCTCAGGGTACCCTGAAGCCATCATGGAGCTAGGAAACTCGTAATAACAAGTATGCAGTATATGTAATCTCTATTGCTTCCTTCTGCACTTACAGTATCCAAGAATTGTTCAGATATTGCAGGGTCATATCTGCTCATGCAGATATGTCCACACATGGTGCTTGTGCTGGCCACTGGACCCTCGTGAATAAAGGTTACCTGCTGTCTGAAGGAAGCCCCAGCCAAGGGGAGAGACTGTTGCTACCTTCACGGCCGTGCCGCTTGTGACATCGCTTCCCGTTGTAAATACCAGCCCAGGACTACATTACCCAGAACCACATCTGGCGCTTGCTTAGCGCGTCATCAAGAGAGCCCGGCGGTGCTCAAAAACACTGGAGCCCTCCCGCAGCGCGGGACGCACTGCCTGTGGTGCTTGTGCTGGCCACTGGACCCTCGTGAATAAAGGTTACCTGCTGTCTTAGGGAAGCCCCAGCCAGGGGAAGAGACTGTTGCTACCTTCGCAACTGTGCCGCTTGTGCCATCGTTTCCTGTTGTAAATACCGGCCCGGGACTACATTACCCAGAACCACATCGGGCGCAGGCTTAGCGCATCACCAAGAGCGCCCGGCGGTGCTCAAAAACACTGGAGCCCTCCCGCAGCGCGGGACGCACTGCCTGTGGTGCTTGAGCTGCCACTGGACCCTCGTGAATAAAGGTTACCTGCTGTCTGAGGGAAGCCCCAGCCAGGGGGAGAGACTGTTGCTACCTTCGCGGCCGTGCCGCTTGTGCCATCGTTTCCCGTTGTAAATACTGGCCCGGGACTACATTACCCAGAACCACATCGGGCGCAGGCTTAGCACATCACCAAGAGCGCCCGGCGAAGCTCAAAAACACCGGAGCCCTCCCGCGGCGCGGGACGTGCTGCCTGTGTTGCTTGTGCTGGCCACTGGACCCTCGTGAATAAAGGTTATCTGCTGTCTGAGGGAAGTCCCAGCCAAGGGGAGAGACTGTTGCTACCTTCGGGGCCGTGCCGCTTGTGCCATTGTTTCCCGTTGTAAATACCAGCCCGGGACTACATTACCCAGAACCACATTGGGCGCAGGCTTTGCGCATCATCAAGAATGCCTGGCGATGCTCAAAAACACTGGAGCCCTCCCACGGCGCGGGACGCGCGCGGTCGTGCCCGGGCGCTGCCAGGGTAAAGCCCGGGTCAAGGGCGGGCCCGTCCCGCGCCCATCCTCGACAGGAAGAGATAGGGCAGGGCTACCCCCCTAACACTTTGTATCTGACTCAGAAGGACATAAGGTACTGTTTGTGGGTCAAGAACTGGATATTAGGAAAACGGACTGACAAATTGTTGCGTTGGTGTCTCGAAGGGGTATTAAATTGTAGTAGACCTGTTGTGGTGTTAAGGGGAATGTAATATGGGGAAAAGGAAAACCATGGAGGGAGGTGTGGCAACCATTACTATGAAAAAAGGAAAAAAGGAAAAAAGGAAAAATGGCAAAAAGGCAGAGCACACAGCAACCAACTGTGTGCTCTCTAGAATCAAAGGCATTGTCGAGGAGTATGAAGAAGTTTTAGCAGGGAATATCGGCAGTAATATAGTGTTTAGTAATGATCCGATTGTCGAGTCTTTGATCCAGGCTCGGAAAAAGGCTATGCCTGCTATGTTCAATAAAAAATCAACTACTAACCCTCCTGTCTGTGAGGTCCATATTTCAGCAGAAGGGCCAGCCGAGGTAATTCCCTTGAAGGAAACCCCCAATAAAGATGTAGTGGGTCCCAATAATTTAGTTCCCTTGAGAGACAGTACAGTGGGTAGCATTGCATGTTCAAATAGATTTGCGGTGCTAGGAAGGTTATCAGGGGATTTAGTAGATGATCGATTATGTGTAAACAGGGTCATAGAGCCCCCAAATGACGCTGCCCGAATGTGTCCTAGCTGCAATAATAATAACACGTTGATATTGCAACGAGTGGAAATGCTTGGAAGGGAGGTAGTTATGGTGAAAGAGATGATGGTAGAATTAATCAGGAAAATGGATCTGACTAGGAGCACAAATACAAATCCGTTACCTCTACCAACTACCCAACCATGTAAAGCACCTAGGGCGCAGTCAGTGCCTACTTAGTGAAAGGGGTGGGGGGAACAAGGTTGGCTGGCAACATGTTGCTGGGGCCCGCCCATTGCCCGCTTCAACAGACTCAAAAAGATCGAGTGTAGACATCATGAGGAGAAGCCAGGGCAGTGGAGCTAAGCATCAGGGTATATCCCTTACTAATTCAGCCCACCAAAGCCCACCCACTGGGATACACAAGCAATCAGGATTAAGTAAGAACAGCTCCACTGTAAGAAACCCAGCCACAATAGTCTATATGACCAAGGTTCCCAAACAAAGTAGTAATTCTGGCTATGAAAATAGTGAGGCCATCCACAACAAAGCAATACACTGGCTACGGCGTGTGAGGGGCTGCAGTTCAAATATTAGGGAGGATATGGTCAGGGTAAAAAGGGTTTCCCTATTCAGCCCCCGGACAGATTTATTCAGCTATAGCTATCCAATGCTGAATTGGCGGAGAATTTAGTGGCCTTGGAATGCCGTACCTCACCCCCCAAGCATTCAGATATCCAAATCAGGCATCTGCCTCTCTGATCTACAGACAAGGAGCAGAATGAATCAGACATCAATACTGTTTATTGAATGGATGAAACTCACCATCGGCCCCATATACGAGAAACACAAGGGGGGGCGGAAGAAAGGAGTCCACCAAGAGTAGATAGTGCAGAGTTAAGTCTCCACAGGGGGTTGGGAAGGGTGGGAGCAAGCATGAATCTGTAGTTGCTCCAGAAGTAAACCCGAGGGTGATACCACTACTCTCATGGAATATAGCAGGACTACAAAAAAAACTAGCCATACCTGAATGGAATGACTTCATTGATAAGTTCGATGTCTGCTTGTTTCAGGAGACCTAGAGTATGCTCCCTTTAAACAAATCTGGGTACTTCACATTCTACACCCTCCCAACAAGCTCTGGGAAGGGTCCTCTAACAGGGGGCCTCCATATTTGGATTAAGATTGCACTGAATTGGGCCATTACTACACATACTTCTTCAACAGAGGATACTTTACATCTTACTATTAAAGGTCATCGAAAGGGCAACATGGTAGACCTATATAATGTTTATGCAAGAGGGTCTGCAGGGGCCCAAATGTCCATCACAATAGCAGCCCTAAAGTTTGAAATAGCTAATAGCCCTCCACGCTCTAAAATCATTGTGGCAGGAGACCTTAACTGTACCTTCAAATCCCTAAGTGGGGAAGATTTCCTAGGAATCGCGGAGGAAGACATTAAATGGTCTATACCTACTCTGACACTGACACCTATTAAAAAATGGTCCCCAAGGGCAATTCAAATCAATGCCCTAACTCTAGAACGCAACTTGAGAGCTGTAAATGGTAGAACAGGTTCCGATCCAGATGGGGCCAATACTTTTAATAGGCTTAATGGCCTGTCATTTATAGATTACATTTTGTTGGACACCAGCCTCTGGGGAGACTTACTTTATAAGGAGGTAATATCGTCCCAGGACAGTGACCATAACCCCTTGTGTATGAAATTAAGGTGGAGAATGATTAATGGAAATATAATTAATGCCCCGTTAAAGCAAACCAAGGAGGTCGTGCCCTCGAATTGTAACCGTCGGTTGAAATAGAACAGGGTTAAATGTCAGGAAGAAAAATTAAACAAGAACAGTGAGCACATAGCACTGAAGATTGTTATGTTAGAACAATTCGAGGGAGCTACAGAAAACCTTCAAGGCCATTCCTTCGCCAACTTTTACAATAACATAATTGAGAGATTGGGCCAGTGTTTTATTATTCAGGGCACAGGTACACAGAAACATCCCTTAGTAAAATCAACTAACCCTTGGTACATGGACCAATGTAGGGGAAAGAGGAAGGCGCTCAGCATAGCTCTGTTTAAAAAAGACCCTTCACTAGTAAGAGGGGCCAGAAAGGATTACGCTAGATCAATAGCGCTATCAAAACCTGATTGGGAAGAACAACACTGGCAGGACCTTAAATTTGCATCCCAGAGGAAAGACTCCACCTTATTCTGGGATTTAATTAATAAAGCCAATAGAAGGGGAGCTGATCCTATTACTAACCATATAACTGAACAACAATGGAATTCACATTTTCATGATCTATATTGTGGAGCAGATGAGCCTTGCCCCCCACCTTTTGTACCTACAAATGATGGTCTAGAATTGCAGGTTGCTGAAGAACCCTTTTCCATCTCTGAGGTACAAATGGCTATTAAGAACTTAGCCCTGGGAAAGATGGCAGGCCCTGATGGGCTCCCTGGGGACCTGCTTCTACATGACCCTGCGATCTGGGCAAACTTCATCTCCCTAATAATGAATCTGATTGCTAGGGGTTACCCAGTTCCGGATTCATGGAAGGGAGCTGAGGTTGTAACAATGTATAAAAAAGGTGCGAGAGAGGACCCTGCCAACTACAGGCCGATCAGTCTAATAGACGTGATCCAGAAGATGGTTGGCAGGGTCATCATCTCTAGGGTAGGGTCGTGGATAGAAAAAGAGAACATTCTTTCCCACTTCCAAGCATGTTTTAGGCAGAAGGTGGGTACGATGGACCAGGTATTCAGATTTTTCGCTGTATACTGGAAGACCAGGACCATTGGGAATGGCAGCCTTTATTTGGTGTTTATAGATCTTAAGACGGACTTTGATCTGGTGCAGCGACCTAATTTATGGCATGTGTTGCAAGACCTGGGCCTTTCCATTGCCCTTCTTGAATTCATTAAGAAATTGCATGAGGGGAATTATGCAAAGATCAGATGGGGGTACCAGGGGCAGATGACAGAGAGGGTGGCTGTGAACAGAGGGGTCCGCCAGGGCTGTGTGATGACCCAGACTTTGTACTCTCTCTTTGTTAATGGGGTGGTAGACCATTTGAGGAAGGACCCAGCCGATACCCCAGCCCTGGCGGGGGAGAAAATACCCACCCTGCTCTTTGCCGACGACATCCTCCTGATATCTAAAACCACAACAGGCCTTCAAAAGCGGTTTGATCGATTTAGCTCATTCTGTGATGAAAGAGGCCTAATACCACCAAGACGAAGCTAATGTCCATGTCACCCTCAAAGACATTTAAGAATAATGTCTCCCTCAATGGTATTCCATTGGAGTTGGTAGACTCATTTGACTATTTGGGGGTACGGGTCAATAGCCGGATGAATTGCAAAACCCATATGGCCAAAATGCTTCTTAACCACAAGTGAGTAACAGGAGCTATCTTAAGGGAAAATCGAGAGTCTATGAGCAAACCTATAGCCCCTGCCCTTGTGGTGTATAAAGGGAAAGCATTGTCCTCGGCAGTTTATGGATCTGAGCTGTTGGGGTTTGAGAATACTACTGATTTGGTTTCACCCCCCGTTTCCACCCCTATAAAACCCTTGCGCCACGACTTGGGTAGGCGATCATTAAAAGACATAGTTTGTCCCCGCCCTTTATTGTTCTGGGTACGTCTTAGGAGGACACCGGAATTGACAAACTATGCGGCCGTCCTGGATGAATTAATTAAGCTCAACACTGGTAATAAGATCAAGTGGTTGAGTTATCTCAGGCAGCTGGTTTTAAAACTAGGGATGAGTGAAATTTGGGACAGCCAATGCCCCCCACCAAAACAAACAATGAAGAAGATATATTGGAAC
The DNA here is from genome assembly GCF_964263255.1 of Lissotriton vulgaris. Taxonomy (NCBI): domain Eukaryota; kingdom Metazoa; phylum Chordata; class Amphibia; order Caudata; family Salamandridae; genus Lissotriton; species Lissotriton vulgaris. The sequence continues at coordinate 445,662,909 of NC_141687.1, read as the reverse complement.
TGGGTACAGGAGCAGGAGCTACGTAGCTGTAAATTGGGGATCCTTACAGAACAATTTCTGGAGCACAAACCTGTTAGGAGGCTCGGCCGTTCCTTGATTTTATACAAAAGGCCAGTGATAGATAGCTTTATTTAAAATTGAGGTTTGGGACCCTCCCGGTAAATGAAGCTATAGCAGGTTGGAAAAAGACGTGTTCCTCCACAACATTTTTGGCTCATTTTTTCTTTGCATGTACAGCATACAGGGTTGCAAGGAAGACATGGTTGAAACCAATCTGCAAAGAGCTGGGTCTTAGGTGCCACAAGTTGGCCCTACGTGTTTTAACGACTGATGCATCATCCCTGGTCTAAGTCTGTGGGGTAGCAAAGTATCTGGGTAGTGCCTGGCAGACACGTTCAAGGCTGATAAAGCGAACTTCCCCATAGAAGCCTGAGTGCTTGATTGTTAATGGCATTTTTTGCATTTTATACTGATAATATGCTTCCTGTTTTATTGTATATACACATTCCTAAACTGTATTTATTATTCTGTATAATGATTGTATGTATAATGGATTGTTGGATTTGTTTACTCTCTAATGTATAAGGAAGTACATACTTTTATGATAAATCTTTATCGAATAAAGTACATACAACAACAACTAATGTTAAATTGGGGGTGAATGCCAAAGAGACTGACATTGACAAAGGCTGTGTAGGACAAAACGTGTTTCCCAGGAATGGTGGTTATTCAATAAAGGAATGCAGTGCACACTGCCTTAGGGCTGTAAGGCCAGCAGTTATGGTGACTTACCAAAACCTCATGCAGTGTATAGAGGCATGGCACACAGAGTTGTGTACCGTGTCGACTCTTTGGTTTTCTCTGCAGTGGCAATATCCATGGTTTTGCTGAAGGGTCTTTGGACTGGCACAATTCGTGCTGAAGCCCTGTGGGCCCTCTTAAGTAGCCATGCCCTAGGTACCAGGGGTAGAATTTACTAAGGGTGGGCAGAGTTGACAAAGTGCCACTTTGCAGAATGCTACGGAGTTAGCTACAATCTCAGTGGAATTCTGCGGCACTCCTCCCCCTCCTGCCACCCACCCTGTGGCCACCACAGACTTACCTAGTCACACCAGTGCCTCCATGCCCTGCCTGGGCTGTCTTCCTTGCTGTCTCCTCTACCAACTCCAGGCTGGTCCAATTCCCCAGGTAAAACAAAGACCTATGTTCAACGTCACTCTTGGGAGGACTGTGCATGTGCGCACATGCACAGTCCTCACAGGATTGACGTAGAGAGCCCGGGGAGTCGGACGAGGCTGGAGTGGAGAGGACTGGAGACAGCCAGGAGAAGGAAGAAAGCCTGGGCAGGGCAGGGAAGCACCAGCATCAGCAGGTAAACCACAAAGTGGGGTGTGTGGCAGGGCAAACTCCGCTACAACACAGAGTAGGAGTTTTTAGCTAAACTCCCCGTTTCCAGACAGAGCACAGAGTTGGCAAAACTCTGCATTCTCTGCTGGCATAGCAGGTTATTGTGCCCGGGGTTACCATTTACTAGTGAATTACAGGAGTGACTGAAATTATGCCAATAATAGTAGAGTTTTGGGAAAGAGATCTTGCACTGGGAATCTGGTTTGTAGGGACCCAGTACCCTCGTAGTTTGAAATCACATCAGGCATCAAGAAAAAAGTGGGGTCTTACTATGGCAAAAGATGTACTACCCTACATAATACCTCAAATGAAAGAGGATGAAACTAACCTTTCCCTTGCAAGCCTTCATCATCTAAGTGGAAGAACCTGGAAAGGCGACCTGCATTAGCATGACCAGTCCCAGGTCTGTGTTCAGTTTCGACAAGGAAATGAAAACTAAACAGGTATGGTCTCAGATTCTTCAGAGACCAAACCAGACCAAAAGCTTCCCTCTAAATGGCACACCAATGCTGCTCGCTGGGGAGAAGCCTCCTACATATGAAAGCAACAAGTTGGTTGTGGCCACCATAATTGGTCTGGGATTGGACCACTACATCCCTTTTTAAGAGGCATCTATGAAATGCTTGGTATAATCTGAAGATTTTAGAATGGGTGCTGAGCACAAGTCTTCCTACTGGGTCTCAAAATCCATTTAACAGCTGACTGTCCAGTCTAACTTGAAGGGCATTTTCTTGGAGGTTAGTTCTGTGAGGGGGTCACAATTGACTCATATCCCTACACAGACCTACTGTAGTACACAGAGCAAGCCAAGGAATGCTCTGACTTGAGTCTGAGAGGTTGGTGCTCCCCAATTCAGAATGGTCTGGATTTTGGGCTGTAGGGTTTGCACTTGGACTCCATCCTCAGGGTGACTAAAGTATACAAACTCGCCCTGCCCTATCTGGCACTTGATAGGGAGGCCGGCACTCTGCAGAGACTTCAGGACATTCTGAAGGTGGATCAGGTGACCCTGCTAGGGGAAGGTAAAGACAGCAATATCATCCATGTATGCTACACTAAAGGATTTCAATCTGGTAAGCACTTTATTCACCAACTTCTGGAGTTGACAGGGGCATTCTTCAATCCAAAGGGCATCACAGTAAACTGGAATTGCCCATCTGGGGTTAAGAATGCTAATTTCTATTTGCCAGTAATCTGATGTGAGATAAAAAGTACTCATATATTTGGCTGCTCCAATCTGTCAATTAATTCATCAGCCATAGGAATTGAATGTGCACCAGTTTTTCAACTGCTTTGAGGCCCCTATATTCCACACAAAACCTAGTTTCTTTCTTTCCACCCTGGGAATGAGGCTTGGAGGCTAAAACAACTGGGCTGATCCAGGATCTCTATGATTCTAACATCCTACTTCAGCCTTAACATTCTCCTTGTCATGCTCTGACAACCTGTAGACTTTATTTTTGAAAGGTAGGCCGTCACCGGTTTCCACATAATTTGTACACCATTTAGCCAGTCCAGGGGTCAGAGCGAGGTGCTCAGTAAACTGATTTAAGACTTGCCTGCAATGAGTCTGCTTTTGGTCAGTGAGGGTGCCTGACAAGACCAATCCTTCAACTGATCCATCCTTAGGGTTGTGAGAGAGGAGATTTGGGAGTAGTTTACTCTCTGCTTCCTGATCATTATCTGTGACCATGAGCATAGTCATTCCTGCCCTGTCATGATGGGGTTTCATTTGTTTTACATGTATGACCCCGGTGTTCCTATATTTGCCACGGTCAACTAAATTGGCAGCCTCACCTTTCCATTCAAGGAAATGGTAGGGCCCAGTCCATTTGTCCTGTAGGGCGTAGGTGCCACAGGCTCCAAAACCCACACCTTATACCCTGGTTGGAACTCCACTGTGGCAGGCTTTTGGTCATACCAAAGCTTCTAGAGTTTTTGGCAGGCCTCAAGGTTTTTTTTTTATGTACTCAGCCACCCTGGAAAAAATGCCAAGTTCATAGTCCACAATATCCTTCTAATGTTCTTTGAGAGGTCTCTCCTATCCTTCCTTTAGAAGATGGAGTGGTTTCATTTCAGGTTGTCCAAACACAAGCTCAAAGAGGCAAAACCCTACTCCCTTCTGTGGGTCCTCTCTGTAAGAAAAAAAGCAGGCATGGCAGTAAAGCATTCTCTATCTTTTCAGGGTGTCCACCATCCACCAATCAAACTTTTTTATAAACCCATTTGTCTGTAGATGGTATGTGGTAGTGAGCCTATAGGTAACTCCACATTCAGTTCACATGCAGACATAAGGTTCGTACCTCTGTCTGATACTCCATCCTTTGGAAACCCAACTCAGGTGAAGATACCAAGAAGGGCTTCACCACTGCAGGGGCATTGGGGGTCCTTAGGGGAATTGCCTCAGGATACCTGGTGGCGTGATCGACTACCGCCAATACAAATTGGTTTCATGATGCTGTTTAAGGGACAAGGGCACCAGCAATGTAAATCCTAACCCCTTCAAAGCATATCCAAACCACCAGAAGTAGAATTAAGGGGGCCTTTAGGTGGGTACTTGTTTTGCCACTATCTTGACAGGTGGCACAGACGTTACATAACTCCTTCACCTTCTGAGACATCCCTGGCCAGTAGAAGTGCTTCGTCAACCCACTCCAAATTTTGGTCTAGCCGAGATGCCCAGCTAGGGGAATTTCATGGTCCAATGTTAGGAGAAAATCTCTAAACTGCTCAGTCACTACCGCTCTCCTAGTGATAGCAGTTTTTGGGTCTCTGGCCTCAGTGTATAGGAGTCCCTCCACCCATTAGGTCCTGTGGGACCCACTGACATTTCCCTTATCCTGTTCAGCAGTGTCTTGCCTTAGGCTTTTCAAGTGTGGCACAGGTTCTCTGAGCCTGGCACAGATTTTTCCCAGAGCCCTGAGCCCAAAGCTTCTGCTGTTTGAGGCCCACACTCCTGGGTCCCAGTTCCCTCTGGGGCTGACATGTCTTCTCCCTGAGGAGAGGGGACTTGATCTGGTGTCTGAATGGAAGCTGTCTTCCCAGACATCTAACCCTTCCTCTTAGAAGGTTGGTCCATAATTTCAGGCTCCAAAACTTCTTTTTCACACTGGGTTCTATACTAGGCTCAGGTTTTCACTCACACCCATTCTGGTATTTTACAGCATTGCTGCCTGGGGTTTCTTTTCTGCCGCAACTAAGGCTGTGTACTCCAAATCATTGCTAGCAGACACTGTACAGGGATAGCAGAAGACTCCACTACTCTTTTATGGCCAATAACCCCTCCCTAATTTAAGGCTGCAAAGGCCATTCGATGCCCGTTAGCCTTATTGTCTGTGTTGAGGACTGTATAGGTCTCTCCAAGCAGATATTGATATGAGGACACTAGTTGCTCAATCTACATGGTGATACTGGCAACAGTGTCTCTCAGGGCTTCCACCCTAATTCCATTGATATTTGGCTCTTTTTTTTTTTACCTCTCCAGGTTACTGGGCCAGACAGCCAGGGTAGCTACAACCACTCCTCCCTCTTAGACTAGAGTTGCCTCTGTGAGCACCTTGACATGATTAGGGCTCACCTATGATCCCATCTAGAGACCCACTACTGAATTCATTGCAGGCATGTCAGAGGAATGTGGTGAGAAAAAGGTGAAAAGACACAAATATCAAGCAAAGTATATCCAAGCTGCTGTCCTCCCGCAGCGCCAGGAAACATTTGATACATTATTCCCCTGGCATTCAGAGCACCCTATTATAAGCCTTCAGCATGTATTGAGCAGTCATGAAAATCACAAAATGTTAACACTGTAATTACAACATTGTCTCTCCTTTCTCACTTTCACATTTAAATTACTTTAAAAAAAATGTTTTTATTGGTATATACAGGTTACATGTAACGGATATAACAGAAATATTTGGATGCTACACTCGTCAGCTTCCAAAATGTCCTGACAGTCTCCAGATGTCTTTCGGAATGGGACAGCAATAAGTCAAAAATGTTCCTAATATTTTTTGTTTATCACAAAATGCTTTACCAAAATCCTGTACCTTGGAGGTGCCGGACTAATGCACCTCACTGAAATCCATCTTGTCATGAAGAAAGACTCAATCCCTACAGTTATAGTTTAGATGATCAAGCACTTTAGAAACCATGCAAAGAGTGTAACATTCACATAAACATGAATGTGTGTTCCTACCCTTATATTATCTTCATTTACTAATACATTTAAACATTCCAAAGAATCAGGAGGAGGCCAAGTGAAAAATCCAGATTCATCTCCTCTACAGAAAGTCCATTTAGATTCAGGACCAGATTTACTATGACTTTGCTTAGGGGTTACATCATTTTTGTTGCACAGCTCTAAAGCAAAATCTTTTTTGGAATTTACTAAGCCACGCAAAGTTGCTTTATGTGCCTTTGCCTTGTTTAGTAAATACATAGTAACACAACAAAGCGCATATCGATTTGTAGCATTTCTTTGAGTTGGGCAGTGACTCAAACGGGCTGCTGTTGTACTTCTTCATTTGGAGAAAGAGAAATCCTGCACTTCTCAGCAGACGTGCAATACTTTTAATTTGAGAGTACTGGCACTTTTCAGAAATTATCAGGCACTATGTTTTAGGGTACCAGCACTTATATCTAGCTTTTCATTTTAAGCACTGTCATTGTGTAAGAGTTTCATTGCATCCACAAATGAATTTTGATGCAAACACAGATTTACAAAGACTTGCAAACCTGGGTTTGCACCAAAGTGGTGTGCCATTCCGACAGAGGCGTAAAAAGGAGGAATATTCTTATTTCTATTTGTTACCTACTCTTTAAATGTAGGATTTAGAAAGAGAAATCCATCGCTTTGAATTGTTTTTATACAGAAACGTACCCTTTACATCACAAAAACAAACCTGCCCTTAGCTCGGGCATCCTTGCACTTTGGTGCAAGTATGTCTGCACTGGCAATAAGCAGCACACAGTGCAGAGCACAAGGAGAGCGTAGAAATGCTCCATCTCTTTTTAAATATAGAGCATTTCTGCTCCCTCACTTTCATGCAACAAGAAACAGCAAGTTCACATGCTATGTCTCTTTGTGTTAGATAATATTAAATGTGCCCCTTGATCTTTAAACTGAATTTAAGGATAGCCTGCATGCTCAGTTAGCTTTTTGGCAATCAATCTGACAATCAAGCAGGATTTTTATAGCGCTGCTAATCACCCGTGAGGGCATCCTGGCACAAGTCTTGAATTTCTTTCAGAATTCTTGCAAATTAATTTGTATCTTTTGTAGATGACAAGCCAGTGGAATTTTCGGAGCTGACGGGTGATGTCAGTCCATTTGGGGAGGTCGGTATTGTCAGTAGGGGTTGCTGTAGGTATGTGATGATTCCTGCATAGAGAGTGTTGTTGTAGTCCAGGAGGCTGGTAATGAGGGCTTAGGTAATGGTTTGTCTGGTGCTGAATGGGAGATATTTAAAGATTTCCCAGAGCATGTGGAGCGTGAGGCAGCAGGCATAGAATACTTTGCTAACCTGGTTTTAAATGGTGAGTTTGCTGTCCAGAATGAAACTGAGGTTCTTGTTGTGGTATGTTGGAGTGGATGAGGGCCCAAGTTCCACAGGCTACCAGGAGTTTGTTCACCAGTGAGATGTCATTTCCGAAGATCACTACCTCCATTTTATCAGGGTTAAGTTTAAGGCAGTTATCTTTCATCCAGTGGGTGTTGTTGGTCATGCAGAGAATGAAGTTGCCCATCATTGTAGATAGGTCTGCAGATAGAGAAAGAATGAACAGGGTGTCTTCGGCATATGATATGATGTTGATTCCGTTAGTTCCGATGATGTTGGCTAAAGGGGTCATGTTGGTGTTGTATAGGGTAGTTCTGAGGAACAACCCTGGTGAGACCCCACATATGATGTTCTTGGGAGCCAAGGTGTAAGGTGTAAGGTGGACTCTCTGGGTTCTTCAGGTGAGGAATGATGCAATCCATTTGAGGATGTCCTCTTGGACAGAATGTAAGGCATCCTTAATGAATCATCAAAAATGTTGATTTAATTTCTTGACTTTATGACCTCATATTGAGTACCTCAGTGTGGGAGATGTTCATTTCACATCCCAGAATTAACAATGCTGAAGTCCTGTTAACTCAGATGGTACAAAATTAGCAGGAATATGAAGTGACCCCAGAAAATCTTCTGAGGAATCAGTCATTTCAGGACGGATTTCGTGGTATTTTCTCCATCTCCTCCAGAGTATCATCTGGGAACTTGAGCTATTTTCAACAGTTGAAATTCCTGTGGTCTATGGTCTTTCTGTGGACCTTTTATTTTCTGAAGGGAACAGTAATTCTGTTAGCAGTCACACCGGCTTTCTGGGACTCTCATAAATAAACTCTTAATGTGCTTAAAAACATCAATCTACTGCTCTTGAAATGTAAGAATGTATGTAAGATTCCCTCTCACCTTTGGCTGCTTCTGGTGCACTTGCTTTTTTATCACTTTTTAAACGTAATGGTTTAAATAAGGTCTTGAATAATCTAATTTTGAAATGCTGACAGGTATGTTTCTTTTTATGGTTGCATAATTTTTATTCCAATTGCACTTGGAGGCCTGCTGCTTGCTTATTACTATATAGCGCGTTTAATAACCTTATGCTCCTTGAGTAGTTCAGCACAATTTGCCTTTGCATAAATCATAAATCATATTAATATTGTCATAATTTTCACAGGACTAACAATCACAGAAATAAATAGTGAATTAATTTCACATTTAAAAGTGTCCATTAATCATATAGCCCTTCATTGTACGCAAACAACTAAATTAACATTCAAAGAACATTTCATAGACTCTAAAAACAATAACAGATGTTTCCACACTATCAATCATTATAGTGTCCCCTTGTTAAAATGTATGTGGCATACTTTATGTGATCAAACACACGAGAATCTGTTGTTGATTCAACTAGACAATCAAAACCAAATTGTGATCATTGCTATGCCTCCAAAAACATCCCATAATGTTTTGCTTTTGTCAAAACGACAAAACAACGAATTGTTATATTTATTTAAACGAAGCAAATATCCATAAAAAACGATTTCCGTGAGAAGTTTGACTTTGTGCATAGATACATAATAATATGTAATACATTAATATGAAAGTGTCATTGTAAATTTACTCCACAGTCTTATTGATTTTGAGAAATGGGCAGTTGTCATTTCAGTCAAATTCTCGTGAAGTGGGGTCGCATTTTTGTATAAAGCATAATATACCATTATTGTTTTAAGGCTATGTTTCCAAGTTTTTCAAATTTGTTTTACTGACCTGCCAATTTAAAACAACACACCCACGTAAAACTAGTATGTATTCTTAAATTTTCATCTTGATATTTAAAAGTAGTTCCTATTATGAATGTTGATGCTCATAAACGAATTCTGATATAAAGAAGAAAGTATAACATCGCAGAAATTAAATGTAATGTCTAAAAATGTATTTACCAAATTAAATTATGTTCGATAATATATTATTACTTAATGTGACGGTGATAGAATGATGTGCAAGTGAAAAAAATGGAAACATGGCAGATAAAATGAACGTTGTTTACTTATTCTATAACGTTCTTAATGAATTCTTCGTAAAATGTATGTGCTCCAAATAAACACAGATTAACCCACAAGACATTTCATCACATTATATCTGAATGCGTGTCACAAAGAAATAATGAGGATTTGAACGTGCATTTCATGTTTATGTTGTCATATATATCCTTCAAAATAATCTATTATTATGAACCAAACGTTTCTGGCAACTGTCGCCACCTGCTATACATTCACGGAAAGTAGGCAGAATGAATATGGTAATCATTTGGAGTGAATAACATATCTCCTTTCGATTTCTTCCTCAGCACACCACAAACCTAACAGAAACGGTAGAAATACTACTGCCAGTATCACATTTACTTCAGACCTTAGCCCCTTCCATGCTCATGACGAGTGGAGCTGTGCTGATGACGAGCTGAGCTCGTCATGACACCAGCAAAATGGCAATTTCAGGCACAGGGGAAAAATACCCACAGCAGCGATGTGGTTAAGCAAGCAGGGTCAAGGTTTGCTCTGCTCAGTGGCCTCTCCCATCTTCCCTTGCAACTCTCAGACTTGCAGAGCGGGTGGGGGCTGCCATTATCATGAAATCATTTCACAGGCATCCGTGAAATATTTCCCTATTTAATTGTTCTCTGTGAATTATGTGTTTTTATACCACTGTATTTTGTGTAATTAAAATTACAAAAGGTTATAGTGACCTTCTAGTTGGGCTTTTAATAATATGAAAACTATTGCTTAAAAACAAAAAAGCCACTGAAATTCATCAAGAACAGTATACTGAGCTAACTCAAGCCAATCAATCAATTATGGGCTTGTAAAGCGTGGCTACTCACCCGTGTAGGTCTCAAGGCGCAGGGGGTGTGGGCTGCAGGTAAGACTTGGTGGAGGATCATTCAAAAAGCCAGGTATTGAGGTACTCTGAGAATCTGAGTACTCTGAGTACTAAGGTACAGGGGCAGGGTGTTCCATGTCTAAGAGAAGAGGTAGCAGAATGATCTTCCTCTGGTTCTGGTCTTGTAGATCCTGTAGATGGAGGCAAGGGCAAGTTGGGAGGATCGGAGTTGTCTGGTGGGCACGCGGAATGTGAGACGGTGGTTCAGGTGTGCTGGTCCTTCGTTGTGTAGCACTTTGTAGGCATGAGTGATGAGCTGGAAAGTGACTCTCTTGTTGACTAGGAGCAAGTAGAGTTGTAAAGGTGTTGCATGATTTGGCTTTATTAGTCCCCTTCTCAGCCAGGTACCTTGCTCTTGACCACAGAATGACAGCAATTGCAGTAAGTGATCATTAGCCACTTGCTTTAGCACCAACATTGCTAACATGGGCGCCAATAGGCCCAATGGTGTCCAGATTAAGTGGATGGTGTAGATCCTTCAGCCATGTTTCAGAAGCTGTTAATTAGTAATTTGCATATAGCCAGGTTCTGAGCTGGGATGGTGCAGTGAGCTAAGAAACAGTGTTGGATCTAGCCCTGATCTCTTGACTGGGTGAGAGTATTCTGCTTAATTCAGAAACTCTGTCCATCACCACCCCTTGTTGTTAAATAGTTAATTACTAATGAAGCAGAGATTAAATATTGCTTGGTTGATGAAGTAGATAATATGATCCTTGTTGATGCGTTTGAAGGTATGACTATGTCACTTAAAGCTTCTCCGACACCAACCCCGGAGCTTGATTTGTAATAAAATTAGTGCAAGGGCTCTCACCAGATAGCCACTGCAGCTTGCTCCACACATTACCCCTGCTATTCTGCCAATAATACTAATAACACAACTACTAGCCATCACACTCCTAGGAGTGTGACAATTCGGACTATTTCAGGCACCTAGAGCTATAAAAATGCCCTGGGCAGCAGGTTTTAGTCATTTTAATGCATATTGAATCAATGATTACCTGTTGTTGTGGTCGTCTTTAAGTGAGCCAGACATCGCCACTGTGCGGCAGACTGTCTCAAGCGCCAGTGTAGGAAATCAAGTGCCGGTGTTGAGCACCAGAAAACACTAGCTAAAATTAAGCACTGCCCAGCCCCTAATGAAGCATGGCTGGTTTGATCACTCATGCACTCAATCTGCTAAACTGCTATGGATAGCACTGCACAGCTCTCTAACAGACTGTACTGTCTTTAGGTTACTTAGAAATTACTACAACTTGGCTTTAGCTAATAGAAGAAGATACTGTTGGAAGATGTTTGGGATAATTTGGCCCAGGCAGCCAAGACCAATGATGCCACTTTGTTCTGAAACATTGTTAATACCCCCTTCTTGAAAGATGACACTGCCTTTATAAGTAATGCATAAACAGAACAGACAGCCATAACAGAAGCCTTGCAGCAACATTCTGAATCATCTGAAGTTTTTGTATCTGCTTCTCGGGCATGCTTTAATAGAGCCAGTTGCAATAATCCTGCTTGGAAAGAAGTAAAGATGTTCATGAAAAATTTCTGCAATCTGCAGGAATAAAAGGCAGATTTTTCTTCGGGCATGTAGATGAAAGCTGGATGAGGAAACAGCATTGACTTGAGCCTCGGTTTCATATTGATGATCACTCCCAGATTCTTTGCATATGGAGCAGGAGTTGATAGTACCCTCAAATTTTCCGGCTACTATATATGCGACCAGTTGGGGGAAAAGTTGCCAAAGATGACTATCTCCTTTTTTTCTGAGTTCAGTTTAAGACACTGTGAACTCATCCAGGAGCTGACTGCCCAACGTACAGTCCCTACAACTATTGGCCGAAGGCAGACTGTTTTTTCGAACGGACAAGACAATTTGAGTGTTTTCCCCACAAGATGTTAGTGCCAAACCAAAGGATCTGATTAGTGCTGCTAATTCTGATACATAAATGGTAAAAATAGTAGGACTCATTGAAGAACCCTGTGGAACCCGATAGGGGAGAGCAAAGGAGGGAAATTCATATTCAAGTCAAGTCAAACTAACTTTATTCAGTTCCAAGGACCATAAAAGTTTGACAAATGTAGATTACATTTTACAATTTTCATGGGGTATTTGTGCAACAGCATAGATAAAATCAGTAAAAACAAGCAATTTGTAACATTCAAACAATTAAAAAAAGAGGGAAATAATCCCTACTACCAGATACCTGATGCAACTGACTATATTGCCAATCATAACATTTCATAGGTATTAAAAATTGTTATTTAAAATGTTACAACAGTCCTGTTCATTTTTTGTGACTCATAGCGTTCTCTGATGGCCATTGCAACTTTGATGTAATTTGAAACTTGTAATTTCATTCTTCCCACTTGATACCTTCCTCTGCCCCCTCCTCTCCATTGTTAAATGGAATGTTCCCATTGTGGAGTTCTGAAGGCTACCTTAGAATGTTGCATCCTTAGCCTGTGACAGGAGTGGAGCAGTGAAGACAGTGAATAAAGCTTTCTTGAACCTATCTGGAGTCTGTACTTCTCCTACATGGTACCATCTTTGTAACAAAACTGCAGTACAAATAACAAAAAATGTAATCCTTCAATATAGGCACAAGGCCGAATTTCCCTCAGAAGTGGGGCTAAAAATGTTGCCCTCAGCTCTTTATAAAGGGGGCAGAACAATATAAAGTGCAAAGTGCTCTGAGCAGCCATATTATCACACGGGCAAGGCGTGAGTTTGTCGACCCATCCTGATTGTTTCAGGAAAGCCACTAAAAAGTGAAAGGTGCTTAAACCTAGACTAGTTAAGTGAGATTGTGTCAGTGCATTGGTGGTGAAAGTAAAGTACAATTGCTGTTGAAGGAGGGAACAAATGCGAGAGATCTGTCACTTCCTGTTTGTGAGCGGCACATGTTTTCCCCAGAATAGTACGCCTGTTTTATGATGACTTTCACATTTGTATCAATACTAGCAGGATGGTCATAGCAATGCCCCAGGACTATCTCAAAGAATTTGTCTCTCACAAATCGGAGCCAGGGAATCGACAGTGTGCTATCAAGGTTAATGCAATCCTTAATGACATCCCTTGAGAACGTTAATTCCTCAGACAGCCACATTTTTGCCCATAGGAGCAGTGGGGCTATACCTACTCAATCCTCTAAGAATTCCAGCCGTGGCTCACTGTGACAAAAGAGTGTAGGGGTGCTGTTTGAGGTCTTCAATAGTATTTTTACATATGTATTTTCTAGGACCTGTAGATGGCGACTTTTGTTGTCAGGTCCATGCCAGGTTCCGTCAAAAGACCTCTTTCAGTCCCTACGGTCAAAAGAAGATTTAACACATTGCAGCAATTTCCAATCTGGGGCTCCATCCAGAAATTAGTTCATGTCCGCAGTCAGAGGGAGGGTTAGTTAGCGCTTCCTGATTGTGCCACCGAGTGGTAGGGTTAGCGTTCTAGTCTTTCCAATTCAGTCCGCCATTTCCTTATCCCGCGCGTTCTATGTGGCGCACTTCAATTGTTCGTTTCCGGCAGTTCGACGCCCTGATTTTGGCTCCCGTCAAGTCACTGCGTAATTCCACGTTTTTGCCCAATTCCAGTCAGAAACTCTTGAGACTTTAGCTCTGGGCTTAGGGAGCTTGTTTCGCTTCAGTTCCAGACTGTTTCCTGCATTCTGAAATCTGCTGCAGCTCCGCTTTTCCAGTGTTCGGCGGAGTCGGCTCTATTCATGAAAGCGGCATGCTTCAGTGGACAATTCCTGTTGGCAAGTAATTCTTCCGCATCTCCTCAGCACCATAGCGGTAAGAATATTTTTTCCTCAAAGCCTTCTTGTGGCGCAATTTCAGTCTAGCGCTATATTGAGTTATTTCTGAGACTGAGTCTTCATTGTCAGGAAGAGTAGCTCTGTGTCCAAGTTGAACTGAATATTTGAAAAGTCGAATTTGAGCTTCAGAAAAGACTCTTCAGTGATTCAGCCTTTCTAGAGTACCAGTGCCGTGGAGTATAGAAATTCATCTACAGTCCAGCATCTACGTAATTCTACAAGTAAACGAGAGTATATATTATATGCATATGGTAATACTGTTGTCTACCACCTCTACTCAATCAACAGCCTAATAGACACTAACATCAACAAGAGTCCTCTAATCTTCCATAAGAACTTCTTATCGGGCTCTGCAAGAGAGCGGCAATTTCCACACAGAATCAGGTATAAGAGAAGTGAGCTGAGAGAGTGAGAGAGAGTAGTTTTTTCCCCAAAAAAGGTTTGAAGGTTAGTAATGATCTGTTAACTGTTTCAGGTGTTCATCAGCTACTCATCCCAGAGGTAGTGACGAAGACACCAGTGTGGAAATCTCTCTTCGTTGTTTGTTATCCACTTCCCCTTTCCCTTCCATTCCTTGGCTTGGAGCAATCCGGGTGCAGGGGTGATTGGGAATTTGGAAATAATCATCATAGAAGCCTTGGTCACTCGCTCCCACGGAAACCAGGACAATTCAGGTACTGCTTCTGACATATGTGGTAACTCCAAACGCCTGCCCATAGGATGCGACAGATACGCATTTGGCGTTGTAAAGGGTAACCAGCTCTGTCACCAGCTTGTGACCTAACTTACAGGTAAAGAAGAATAACCCCTCCACAACCCAGTTTGAATGTTGCCCCCTTGCAATATCAAGAGGATACCAATTCATAGTATTATTAAAAATGTTCCCTAAGTATGTCAAATTGATGAACTTGTCAACAGACTTACCCCTTATAGCAAAGTTTCTAGTTTTAGTAAATTTAGGGCCGCACACCATAGTGTACAATTTAATAAAATTGCAATTTTAATACAGTGCCAACATAAAATCTGTAAAAGCATTAAGTGAATTTTGAAGGCTATTCACCGTCAGAGCCATTAGCATAGTGTTGTCCGTATACAATAGTAGCAGTACCGGGTTGCCTCCAATCCAAGGGAAAATACATTTCCTTCTCTAGTAAAAAGGCCTCTAGGCCATTTCTATAAATTAAAAAGAGAAATGGAGCTAAAATACACCCCTTCCATACAACCCTCAATGGAGACGATAGGCCTGGTCTTTTCCCCCAGGGGGCCATATTTTATTGAAAATGTGGTGGATGCATGAAACCTATGCAGAAGGGAGATCAGTGCTTACGCCATACCCATTTTCCCCGTCAGTGCCTACAATTTCTCCTGACTTACAGTTTTAAAAGCACTCAGCAAGTCCATGAAGGCCAAGTGGATAGGACCCCTCCTGGCCTTCATGTACTTGCCCATAATAAGGGACAAGTTAAGGCACTGCTCTGTGGTACCCATTCCCCTCCTAAAGCCATATTGTGTTTTTGACATGAGCCCTATGTTGATCGCCCTGCTCTCTAGACATGCAAGGACAACCCTCTCCAATACCTTTGCCATAGCATCAATAAGGAAAATTTACCTGCAACAGGAGCTGTCACTCCTATTGCCCTTTTTAAACACCGGAACAACAATGGCCTCCTTCCAGGTTGTTGGGATGGGACCAATCACCACTGCTTTAAAGACATTGGTGAGTAGGGTTACCCAAAGATTGCTATTGCTTTTAAATAGATCTAGTGGGACTCAGTCAGGTCCTGGGGCTTTCAAAATGATTCCCTTTGATAAAGCCTCCTCAACCTCGGCTACAGAGATCAATGCACTCAATTGGGAGGCCACGGTTAAGCGTAAGGGCGGACCTCCACTTTGCTACTCTAACATAGTTTGGGTTAAATATGGCTGAGAAATGGAATTGCCAAACGTCCCCCAAAATCAATGAATTCATATGCTTAACCTTTTCCGTAAAAAAGGGGCGATTAATGATGTCGCAAAAACTTTTAGTGTCTTTGAGGGCACCTGCTCTCTCCAGATCTTCCCAAGCTAATCTCCTCAGTTCCTCTTTCCTTCGGTTAATAGTATACCTGCCTAGCACTGTTAATTTGGGTTCTATCATGAGGGCAAGCATAAAGGGCCATTTTAGAGTTCTTTTGGGCTCTATAACACTCTGTTTTGAAGCACTGTATCTCCTGGGGTTCCCTTCTCAGAACAGGTCTGGTTAGTCTTTTAGCTAAATCTGCACAAATCAGTTCAAAATCAGGAACAACCTTGTCAGGGCTAGAATCGTGTTGGAGGTATCTTATAATAGGATCTAGATTTGCTGCAACAGTTTTTTTCAAAATGGGTAGGATTTACTTTTCCCCAGTTTAATCTTACCCCTTTATTGGGATTATAGTAGATGAGGCGGCCATCACCTTTCGCTGCCTGGTCTATTACACCGAGAGAGGCGGTGAGGGGATTGTGGTCACTGGTGTTATTTGGTTTCACCTCAAAGTCGCCAACAAACAACAAAAACTTCCTTGCGATGAACATAAAATCGATTAAACTTTCCCTGTCTCCTCCAACACAAGTAGGGCACTGTGTTAAGGGACTGCTTGCCAACTTATTAATAAGGCCTAGGGCATTTTCGATGATAATGGAGTTTAAGGCCACACCCTATGGTGTATGGATGAACAGCGGCTGGGGCTGAACATAATTTTTTGTGCCCTTCTGTGCCACTTGTTTTTCCCTTGTTTTTGTGCCCCTTTTTCCCTATGTTCCACTTGTTTTTTGTGACCTTCTGCCTCTTTGCCTCTCGGTTTTCCCTTGTTTTTGTGGCCCTTTTGCCTTCTGTTCCACTCGTTTTTTTGTGCCCTTCTGCCCTCTGTTCCACTCGTTTTTTGTGCCCTTCTGCCCTCTGTGCCACTCGATGTTGTGCCCCTTTTTCCTTCTGTTACCTTTGCTGTCCCTCACCGCCCTCGCTGTTGCGCCCCCTGCCTCCCCAACCCCCATATGGCTCACTGCCCATTTGCTGCCCCCGACTCCCAGCTGCTCCTCCCTCCCACCTCCCATATATGCAGGCCGCTGCACTGCCGCGCCTAAGGCAAGCCTGCTGGCGCCTGTCTGCAACTGGACCGCGCCCAGCACCAGAACCCCTGGCCCACACACCCATCAGGACGACCGCTGCCACTACGACGCCAGGACTTTGCATGCTCTCAACTTTGGACGGAGCCACACCTGCTTCAAGGCTGTCCCAAAACGCACACACGGCCCCATCACCTGCCGGAACTGCAGCTACAACAGACTCAGAGCTGACAAACCACCCGCCAAGAAAGACACCAACCACCTCCGATGCATACTACTGAACACCCGCTCTGCACGCAACCATTCCGTCGAGCTTAGGGACCTGCTCGACACAACATCCCCAGACGTCGCCTTCCTGACAGAGACCTGGTTTAAAGAATCATCATCATCCAACATCGCCATAGCCATCCCAGACGGCCACAAGATCACCCACAGAGACCGCACCAATGGAGTCGGAGGAGGAATCGCCATTGTCCACAAGAACAGCATCAGGGTCTCGACTAGCACCGACACGCGCTCAGCACAGCCGAACACATGCATTTCCAGATCCACACAGACCCTAACTCCACCGTTAGAGGCACCTTAGTCTACCGACCCCCGGACCCCGCCCCCAGTTCAGCGACTCCATTGCCTACTTTGCTCAGCAAGCACGCCCTGAACTCAACCGACTACATCCTCATTGGAGACCTGAACTTTCACCTTGAGAACAACAACGACAACAACTCCACAACCCTGACCGATAACCTTGCCAACCTCAGACTGAAGCAACTCGTCACAACGCCCACCCACTCCGCCGGCCACACGCTCAACCCCGTCATCTCCTCAAGCCCACACATCTCCGTCAGCCACGCCACCGAACTCCTCTGTACCGACCACCGCTGTATCCACTTTGCCTTCCAGAAGCCCACCACACACCACCGCACCCAACAGATCCCCTGCCGCTGCTGGAGCATAATCACCGAAGACTAATTACATGCAAACCTCGCTCTCAGCCCACCCACTGGACCCTCCAACACCGATGACGCTGCCCACAGCCTCACACACTGGATCGAGGACTGCATCAACACCCTCGCCCCGCTGATGAAACCCCCCACAGAGACACCAGCAAGAGGGCCAGCTGGGTCACCCCAGAACTCCAAGCCTCCAAGCAAACCTGCCAGAAACAAGAGAAGAAATGGAACAGTAAACAACCTCCGGACAGCCATGCAGCACACAAAGACGCCATCCGCAACCACCACCACCTCATCAGAGCGGCCAAGAGGATCTCTTTAAAAAACAGCCTCAACAACAATGCACTCAATAGCAAGGAGTTCTTCACCATCGTGAAGGAACTCTCCAATCCCAGCTCCAACCCCAATGAATTCCCACCGTCGCAAGCCGGATGCGACTTCCTTGACACCTTCTTCCATAGCAAGATAGCAGACATCCACAACAGCTTCAACGCCCAGACAGCCCAAAAGACAGCAACACAACAGACCTTCCGCACACCATCGACCACGGTCCCCTGCTAGCCTGGGCCAGCGTGAGCATCGATGACACCATCAAGACCATTCGCACAATCCACTCCGGCTCTCCATCAGACCAATTCCTGCACCACATCTTTTCCAGAGCAAGCAGCTCCATCGCACCCCACCTGTGCAACGTCATCAATCCTGCCCTCGAGACCCCGACCTTCCCAGAGATCTGGAAACACGCCGAGATCCACGCCCTACTCAAAAAACCTAAGGCAGACCCAAGAGACCTCAAGTATTCCGGCCCATCTGTTGCTCCCCTTCCCGGTCAAGGTCAACAGACAGCTAACCCGATACCTCGAAGAAAACAGAATCCTGGACCATTCCCAGTCAGGGTTCCGCAGCAACCACAGCACCAAGACTGTCCTCATCACTGCCACCGATGACATCAAGACCCTGCTGGACAACGGCAAGACCCCAGCGCCTTGAGATTCTTGCGGATATGTGGTGCGCTCTACAAATGATTGATTGATTGATTGATTGATTGAACACATGTGTCAAGCAGTCCACAAACTCATTTGATGCTATACATACAGGTGGTACAGATGAAATCCTCACCCGAGGATGCATAATGGCTGCCACTTCCCTGAAATATTATTCATTTCTAAGCATGGGCGAATTTTGCGAATCTCGCGTTCGCGAATTTTGCGGATTTGCGAACTCGCAATCCGCAAAAATCCGCGAATTCTCGCGAATTTGCGGATTTTTTTTTTGTGTTCGCGCGGGTTTCTGCCAGTTCGCGAGGGTTTTGTACAATTTCACAAACGCGAACTTACCTGTCGGGTCGCAAGTTTTGCGAACTTGTTGTTTCTACGTGTCCAGCCTGTTTGGGACACTCTTCTTCATCACTGCCACCCTCTGTCACCACTGCCACTCTCTGACTACTCATGCCACCCTCTGGCCCACCCATGCCACCCTCTGTTTCATCACAGCACCCTCTGGTTGTCCAGTGTACATTATTGTGGCAAAGCAAAGCACACCTTCCCTGCCTCAAGTGACCTGAATTAATTTGGGGCTGATTAATGTGTCACAGAATATTTTTTTTAGCTGGCACCTGCTTCCTTAGTGCTTCCTGATTAGTGATCTTTTGCACTTGCTAAGTGCTTTCATTGTTGCAAAATTAGTTACAGCACCTGCCCTGCCCCAACTGACAATAATGAATTAGGGGCTGATTAATGTGTCACTGTTGGATTTGAACTTCCAGCCTGGCTCCTGCTTGTCTCCCTTAGCTGTAATTCAGGACCTTTGTGGCATATGTGTAACTATTCTGAGGGTCAGAGCAGGGTCACATAATAGTTGCAAGTAGGCAACTGAACTCTGGAGGGGCCCCTCAGGAAGCACTACAGGAAATGGCTACTAATGATGAGCTTGAACTTTTGAACCTGGTAAGTAGTTTCAGTTTTGCTAAGATCGTATTTCTGCATTTTTGCGCTTATTCGCGGGCGCGAAGTTGAACTGGGAAGCCGCGAACTCACGCGAACAGTGCGAGCAAGCCATAAAATCCGCTGCTCGCGGATTTGCGGATTTCGCGGGAAATTCGCAAATCTCACGGATTGCGAATTTACAGAAAATCCGCAAAATCCGCGAGCGGAACGGATTTTCCACCCATACTTATTAATTTCTGCCTGTAGGGCTTCGATACCATGACAACTGTTTTAGTCAAAGATGTTATAATACTAATTCACCACTAATAACTTAACCCGAATCAGGTTGGAAATCAGTTGGTACGAGGGTGAGAAGTTTATGCCACTGGCTTGTATGAACCCATATTTAACTGAAATTAGAAGCACCAGCCCTCCTTTTGCCCTCACTGCCGGTGAAGGTGTTACATGGACAGTGAAGGTAACTGTCCAAAACAATATTGTCCTTATGCCATGTTTCCTGGAGGCAGATGATATCAAAACCCCTGACATACTCCAGCCATACCTCATTGGACAGTTTCTGGAGAATGCTTACGGTGTTCCAGGAAATAATTTTCAATGGAAGAGGGCGGTGTCCCTGATTCCCTGAGCCTACAGATGTAAGATTAATGGCAGGCGTAGTAACAGGAGTTACCAGGCCAGACCCCTCCCTGCGGGTTTTTCATTAGGGATTGCAATATGGGGCCAGAAGCAAGTTTCAGATTTATCTGTTTTTTTGCTAGTATTGATGGGATTGTGCAAAATGGAGTCAGATGGATCTACAAGCTGCCTACTAACAGTATCACCCACATATGATCTATTCCTATGTTGATGCATCGTAAACTTTCTCTTCTCAAATTGCCTGGACTACCAGTTTGCACGGGTAGTCAGTTGATTTCAGACAAACTAGAGAGAGCATCAAAACGATTAGGGTGGATAAATGGAGAGGGCTGGGAGAGGGCATATCTTTTCGGGCCTAGCAATGGGGGCTGTTGTCTCATGATAGTCCCCTGGCATGGAGGATAGAAAAAACCTGATGGACGAACCTTTATCAGTACACTAGGTGAATCTCTGAAGTACCTCAGAGCAAGATGCACACACCTACCACAGAATCCCCTTCTGCACATTTAGCTATGTAACCCAACAAGCTTACCCCCTTGCCATGATGAAGTGTTCAGACCAGTTTATCTGAGATGGAATTTTCCTAGAGCATTAATGTGCTGATTTATTGATAAGGCTTTGGCAGCTTTCCTGTTTGCCAGGGGGAAGAGGGGAAACCCCTGTCAGGATCAATATATGCGTTGTACAATCAGGGGGTATGTTAGGGATATTATTTACACCCCGCCCCCTTAGGGGACCGTGACCTGGGCCATTTGTATTTGTATTTCCTTGTGAAAGTCTCCTCCCACATAAGGGGTCAGATCTTAGTCAAATTATTTGCCCTGACCGAACTTTCAGTTCTCCCCATCAACAATCGCATGCAGCCCAGATTCCCATGATGTTGGGACCATTAAGGTGTTGATGGCACTGATACGGGGGACATCCTGGGAGGAGGCCTGGTTGCTTTGGATAGAAGTAGCACTTGTAGGGGCATCCCACCCAGAGTGGTACTAAAGAGAGCATTGTCTACCCCTTCAGCTATGCTGCTTGGTCAGGTGGCCATCTTATTTTGCTTTTCAGATGCTGTTATTTTCACTGAATCCTACAAAAATTGGGCTAGGTGCTCTTCTATACAGACTAAATAGGATAAAATAGGTGTCAAGGCCTCTTGTACTCCTTTACAAAATCTTTCAGTTGAAATGTCAGTTTCATCCTGTGCAGTAGTTCTTCCTCCTCTAGCACGAGATCTGCATGCACTTCCTAGTAGATTGGTTTCTTTAGTTCTCTTAACCCTCGGTGAGTGACCCTTCTGTCTGTTGTCAACCCCTGTCAATTCAATACACTTCCACTTCCCTTCTGTTGCAACCTGAGACACAGTCTTTTCTACAGTTTGGCAAGAAGTAGGCACAGCTCCATCATGTGTGGCACATAAATCAGCCTGCCTAAAAATTATAACATTGGGTGAACACGGGGCCTGTATCCTCTGTTAAGGGTCTCTATGATAATTATATATCAAAAAAGAGAGAGAGGAATAAAGGACTAGTCCTGATACCCTGGGATAATATGTTTATTCAAAAAGAACCAGTCTATCTAGACGTGATAGGAGTCATAAGGGTGTTTGATTGATGATGTATGTTTAAGGAAAAGTGTATTTCCTTTTTATAAAGCCCTCACCCACCAACCTAGTTGGTGGCATGTTTCATCATCGGGCCCACCCGATGACACCAAGTGTGTGCCGGGTGTGCTTCTATACCTGTGTTACAGCGGAGGAGGTGTGTTACTCAGTGTGCAGTGTTGGTGACATGAGAAGTGAAAGGTTTAAAAACTGTCCAGTGGTCCCATATACCCAAAGGATGTATTTTAATGTTTTGGCCACTGGCAGTAGTAAAAGCAAGGCTATGGATGTAGGTGGAGTAGTATTTAGGCTACTCCTACATCCAGTGAGTGGTCTACACGTTTCAGCCAGGCCTTATGTTGTAAACTGGCTTTTCTCAGGACCTATGTGGGTTGTGGTTTAGTGAACTATGCTACAGATTGTGTCATAGAAACAAACAATGTGTTGCACACGCTAAGGTGCATTATGTGTAAATGGGGGGTTTACCTCGCAGAACATTAAAAAGCATTTTGCTGTTAGAGCCCATTGAGTATCCGGCAGGGGTAATTGGAGATCCGTGGCAGTAACAACAGGTTGCAAGAAGGGTCCAGAGCTCAAACGCATCAGTGCCCCTTTTGGCAGGTTGAAATCATCCCCATCATAACTGATGTCTGGGACAGGATGCTGGCCAAGAGGAGAAGGTTCAACCTCTGCAGTGAGATGGGGAAATGCTATTGGTGATGTCTTCTACATGTTGACTTGGGTTAAGCAGTTGACAAACAATGTGCAATACATCACACTTTCTGTTCCTTATTGATGCGTAGTACATCTGTTATGAAAGGATATGGACTGCAAATAGTACTGCAATTTCCCTTTCTGATGGCTGGATCTCAGCACTGTTGCCACTACTACTGTGTGCCTACTTTGAGTGGATAAGCCCTAGACAGATTCCAATCACTGACGTTCATGCCATTTCATCATGACCAGAGTTGGTCATCTGCAGGGTGTCACTCATCGTTTCATTAGAACAAATGCACTTGTATGTGTACATGCCTCTGTTGACTGCTCCAAATTTGGTCCTGGCAGCTGACTTACTGCCACACAGGGGTGGCACTGTGATCATAAATTGACTCCGATGTGCCAAGATCACCTACAATATGCGTGACAATCTCCAATGGACTGACATGGTGGGCTGTTGTAGAGTGACATGTGTCAGGCAGAACCCTAGATAGTAGTATTGCTAGGAATGGTGACATGTATCTATTGAGGGATATGTTCACTTGGAAATTGCACGACATAGTGGTGCAACCCCTTTAGCTGCGCCACAATGCGTCATTCTACAAACACAGGAAAGCACAGTATTCACAAGGATACGATGCACCCCAGGGGGTTTCCTGTGCGCTGGCACAGACAAAAACAGCCAAGCACCAACACAAACATGCTTGCACCATGGTACAAGGCTGCCTGCATTGGATTACATCTGTTCTGTTTGCAGCAGCACAGGGCTGAGCACAGGGGTGAAACGTGTTCCAGTAAATACAGCCCATCCATGCATTTGTGAAATGATGCAGCTCGGCACTGCAGATTTGTTTACATCGACACCCTGTGCCTTTTCACAGTAAATATGGCCTGTGGTCCCATCGTGTACATAACTTGCATTCACCCTCACACCCAGTCATATATATGTAGATGATAGGAGGTTGGGTGGTCCCTGCTATGGCAGTTGATGCCTTTGTGGTCTGACCCTGCGTGCAGGGATTCCTGCGCGCTGGCACAGACAAAAAGCAGCCAAGCACCAACACAAACACGCTTTCACCATGGTGCAAGGGTGCCTGCATTGGATTACAGCTGTTCTGTTTGCAGCAGCACAGGGATGAGCACAGGGGTGAAACGTATTCCAGTAAATACAGCTCATCCATGCATTTGTGAAATGATGCAGCTCGGCACTGCAGATTTGTTTGCATCGACGTCCTGTGCCTTTTCACAGTAATTATGGCCGTGGTCCCTTGGTGTACATAACTTGCATTCACCCTCACACCCAGTAATATATATGCAGATGATAGGCGGTTGGGTGGTCCCTACTATGGCAGCTGACACCAATGTGGTCGGACCCTGCATGCAAAGACAGCTGGCTACCATGTTGCTTAATCTAGGGGTGTATGAACATGACTCTTGAAATGTCCTTATGTGTAGTTTCTTCCCTGGCCCACATATACCCTACCCCTCAGGTGTGTTGTTTCTCCTCTGAGATACCATTTGTATGCTAGGCATTTTGAGGCTAAGTTAGTGTGAGTGGGCCCAGGTGGGAAGGAGGGGCATCTTTCATAGACATGTGGTGCAGTGCAGCATAAGCAACCATCTCACTGCGCCAAGCTATTTAAAAATAAGAAGAATTGTGCTGTGATTACAGAAAATATAATGCATCCCTGCGCTTTCTTTTATGCTCGTGCACATTCAGATGGCTAGCAAAAATGCAGGCACCCTTTAACCATGGTGCTGGGGTGCCAGCTTTGGTGAACGTCTGCTGTTTGTGTGCCATCACAGGCAATCAAGACAGGGTTGTGCTGTGTCTTGAAAGGGCACATTGTTTCCCTTTCATTTTGACTTGGGATAGCACAGCTAGCCCCATTCTAACATATGATTAAAATGCCCATGAGCCTTCCATTGATATCATTACTAACAGTAAATGAGCCAGATGCCTACCGTCTGGCTTGCAGACAGTGCCACAATGCGGAGACATAGCTGCCTGGACTTCATGATATTACGTAGTTACCCACATTAGCCCTTGTTTAGACTTAGCCTGTTGCTGATGTAGTTCGTCATAGTAAGCACTGTCCTGTCCCGCAACCCCATTCACCAACTTTTCAGATAGGACTGTGGACCACTGCTCCTCTAAGGGATCCAGCTCCTCCTGGGGTGCTGGACTAACACCTACGGTCTGCTATTCTGCTTGTGTTTCTTAATCAAAGTAAAAGTGGCAGGGCCCAACTTTGCACATGGTCGTCTACAGATTAACGCAATCTAGGTTCCATAGAGCTCAAAGGATAAAGGAAGGTACGGCTACCCAACGTTACAACATTTGAAGGCAGATAGCCCCAAATGTCATTTACACAAAAGTGTTATCCTGAGCAAAAGTCCAACAAAGTTCTAATTCCACATGTATGCAGTTGAAGAAACTTCTTCTTTTTATTCCAAGCATACAATACCAAACTCACAGTATTACAGCCAGTCCATCATCATTATAATTGAAATCTTTTATTCAAAGCCTCATAGGCACTGGAGTGTATTCAGGAAAAAGATATCGCCAATGTAGCCTACAGACAATTCATCTGGGGTCAATCTCCCATCGACTTCCACAGGGCACATTAATCCATGTAAAATCAAATCAAGGCATCAGCGAAAGGCAAATATTTCCTCCAATACCTTTTATTCAAAAGGTCCTTAGTGATAGTTATTTATCAATATGTAATCTACTGATCATACAATACAACAACCTCTTATTCTGGGTTCAAAAATATGGTAAACAGTGCAATCAAACGAATTTCGCTACTAATGGGCAAAACTGCCTTTGCTAAGAAAAATCATGCATGGGCAGTGATTCAATCATATCAGTTTCTGAAGCCCCAACTGTACTTGTCTGAACACTTCTCACTTTACAAAAACACTACTTGATGCTGTTGCGGCTGGGTTCATTCCCCACGAAGGATCTAAACCCAAAATGGAAGTCTACATGGCCCACTAAAGAATGCTGCGTGTGCGAACAAGGAGAAGAGTTGTTACTACACCTTTTATGCATTTGCACCTCGCTATTAGATTGTCGAAAAACAGTCCTCCGCAAGATTTTTAGGAAAAACCAATTGAGGTCTTGCAGAGCCGCAGTGATACAATGCCTTGGTGGCCTGTCAATTCAATTGTCATGTCAAGCCATCACCTTTTGGAAAATGGCAGCCAAAGAATTGGACAAAAAAACAGAATAGTCCACATGGCAAAGATATATGACTGTCTGGTCACTACCTATCGGCACTGACACTAAATATCACTCCTCCTTTCATATTGAACTGCAATGAAGTTCTTACAATGTGTATAGATTACAACATTCTTGTTTTAACCGTTGTTTGTGACCGAAGCTTATGATTGGAAAATGTTTTTACTTTTTTGTATTTCATAGATTTTTATCTGTGCTAACTATTATGTAATATGTGTTTCTTACATGCTTTTATGATTTTTAACAAAATCAAATAAAAGTAATACTCATGATCAGAAGGAGAGTGCTCCTTTCTGAAAATAGCGGCTTGTATTTGTTGCCAGTTTCTCCTTAGTATTGTGCTTTGCATCATGCAAGCGCTTCTTATAGCCTGTCACTGTCCTCTTGACTTCAGCAACACTGATCACATTGTCCACTATGGATTGCCATATGATATTTTTCTCCAATGACAGTTTGGAGCTGACAAAGAGCTGGTGTTGGTGCCCCTTGACATCTGTGATCAATATCTCATTCTCCTCCTGACTGAACTTGCACTTTCTTTTCCCCTGGGACTCTTAATGGTCATCCTAGCTGGTAGTGGGGTTGGTGAGGGTTTTTGTCCTGTGCTGTGTTCACTCCTGGCTGCTCCATAGCTGCTTCCAGGTAAGTGTAACTTTTCTTTTCTCTAAGCAACTTTTTTGATTGTTTTCCCACTGAGTGCACCAAAGTGATGCTAGGACAGCTAGTGTCTGTTTCTCTGGCCGCTAATATGGTGAATGTCACTTTTTCTATGTTAGCATGCATTTTTTTGTGACTTGGCTCAGAGATCAGCATCAGTTTTACCAACGCTGGCTCTTCTTAATGCCATCGAAAGCTCATTTAGAAGTCTGCTTCTGCTATTATTGGGGAGGGTCAGGAGGGATGACTCCCTTTTGTCTCAGTGCCTGGAAGCACGGGTAAGGCACCTTCAGAAATGTGCTTATCACCTCTGAAACCAGATGCGACCTTGGGTCTTAGAGAAAGAGAGAATTTTATGAATTCAGCTGTCTATATAACTCAACTAACAGGACTTACTCGAATGCTAGAGGGTGGCACGTGACCACCGTTCGAGTCTAATACATGTACAGGCAAAATGGAGTCTGTTTGGTTCTCAGTCTGCATACAAAAAAAATAATACTACCGCGGGAAAGGAATTCTTGCATTGACATAACTAATTAGTCTAAATTACGATTACATAAAGCACAAAAGGCTTTCGGTAGTCAGGAGTTCCTAGGACAGCTGCAGAACAAAGAGCAGTTTTCAAAGAGTCAAAAGCTTTCTGACATTCATCAGTCCAAGGTAAAGGTTCATGCACATCCTTAGTGGTTAGATACAAAAGAGGTTTAGTAATAAGAGAAAAGTGAGGAATCCATTGGCGACAGTAAGAGGTTATGCCAAGAAATGCACTAACATCACATTGAATATGAGTAATAGGCATGTTAAAAATAGTAGACACACGCTCAGGAGTTAGTTTCCTCCCCTCTTCCGACAGTAGATGACCGAGATAGGTCACCTCCTGTCGACAATATTGAAACGTAGAAAGAGACACTTTATTACCATTGGCTGCTAAATGCGACAATAATTTAACCGTTGCTTACAGCCTTCCTCAGTGTCTGATGCCACTAATAAATCATCCACATATTGCAGGGGGACGTTCCCTGCGGGCGAAGTCAATTCGTCTAAAAGGACTTTCAGAGCTTGACTGTTAATACTAGGACTCTCCGTATAGTCCTGAGGAGCGCGACAAAATGTAAACCTGTGCCCAGATAACGAGAAGCCAAAAATATGACGGCTATCAGGGTGTATTGGAATGCTAAAGAAAGCATTCTTCAGGTCTATAGCGGAGAAAAACTTAGCTGTTGGGGGAATCATAGTAAGAATTGTTGCGATATCTGAAACCACGCGATATTGAAGTATTACTACTTTATTGATTTTGCGCAGGTCAATTACGATACGATAAGTATCAGCATAATCAGTGCCACTCCCTATTAGGGCATTTTTCAAAATCGGTAATATAGGGCTATTGCAGGTATTAGAAACCGTTTCTTCTACTACACCTTTGTCAATTAAATCCTGCATGATTGTCAATAATGCCTTCTCACCAGTCAGTGAGATCTTGTACTGCGGAACACGGGGCAGACGAGCATTTGGTTTTAAAGTTATAGAGACTGGCGGAATATTAAAAAGGCCAACATACGTATCACCAGTCGCCCACAATGTAGATGGAATGACAGCAAACTCAGGAGGGGGGGGTTCATTTTTCACAAAACTCTGCCGAGTGTGCTGATCGGGCGATTGAATAGTTAAATACACTCCATCAGGAGAACAATAAATCTTTGCATGGAATTTTCTTAGCAAGTCCAATCCCAATAACTTTTCCCCACAATGTGACATCAACAAAAATGGAGAATCCACTGTGACTGGACCTATGGTAAGCGGGAGAGGCTTAGAAATGGGGCTTACTATCGGAATTCCAGAAAACCCGACTGAAACATTATTTTGCCCAGACAGAGCAGCCCCTCGGACCAGTGGACGAGAAATTGAACTATTCGTTGCCCCGTGTCTACTTGAAAATCCTCAACAGTCCCCATTAATTGTCCTTTAACATAAGGCCATCTCTGATCAACTGCTACTGCCACTTGGCCCCTGCTCTGTCTGTGGCTGTCCTACGCATAGTAATACCCATCTGGTCCTTCAGTTCCATAATCTTCATTATAGTACTGCCTCCCTTTTGTCTTATCAAAACAATTTCTCCCTTCTCATGTCACTCCGATCAATTCTTCCTCATCCTCTGCCTCTTACAGCTCCAGTTTGCGCTAAGAAGAAAGGACACTGAGCTCGCCAATGCCCTTCCTGTTTACAGTAAGCACATTGGTTTGCTCCCAAAGTAACAGCTGGACCTACTCCCCGTCCTACTCCCACCCCTCTTGGAACAAATCCTCTTCCCACTGTGTCTCTACCCAGTCTTCTGGCTACTTGCTGTAATAACACTTGAGTCTTAAGATCCTTCGTCTTTTTGTCAGACTTATCTTTACTCTTGTTTTCCCTATGTTCATAATATTGGGCCATACTCAAAATAACAGAAGGAGTAGAAGTGGTCTAAGTACTTTCTGCTGCCTGGAGCCAGGCAGATATTTCGGGCAACAGATTAGTCACAAAACGATTAACGAATAATCTTATCCCACCTTCCACTGACAAATCTTGCCCACTAAAATCAATGAATATCCCCTCAAATTGAGTAAAGAAATCAGACACACTCTCATCCTTCTTCTGTTTGCAGGTCGTTAATTTATCCAATTAACCTTACGGGGTGGGATTAATGAATGCATATATGTGATAATACTACCTGGCAAGACAAAAATTTCTGCTCTTGGTTTATCTCCGGGTTTTCGGTCCTTGTCCCAATCTTTAATTTGATCCCAAGTTCCTCTTAACTCGTTAACATGAGGATGATCGTGTACCTGTCGCCATACATCGACAGGGACCAGTAACCCAAAAAATAATTCTATATCAGCTCAGCTGAAGGGGCCTCAGTGAGTTCCTTATAATAAGCAGTGGGATTTTTCTGAGGGTCAGGTAACTGGGAGTTCAGGGAAAGAACCTTACTTCTTTTCCAAGGGGTATAAACCCATTGCTCTTGGAACCGGGCTTCAACGCAAGCTTAAATGATTTGATTATGATTGTCCATTACCTCAAGGATTTCGGGATGGTAAATGGGATGAACTTCCCGCATGGGATTCTGAGAGTCCCAATTTGGGCATTTTGTGAACAGCCTTTCCCGATACTTCATTATAGTCACCAGATTCCCATATACATCTTCTAATCCTAATTCAAATTTGTGTGTCTGGTCCACAATGTCATATAGGACCTGTGGGGTTCTCCCATCTGCGAAACATTGTTTCCATAGGAAAATAAAACGATTGGCCATGGTTTCTAAAGCATATTGCTGCATAGCTGGTTCGTAATCCTTCATGGTCCCACATATATCTGTAATTGTATAGATGCGTTCCGCACCCATTTGGCTGCTTGATCTATTACTATCTGTTTCTCACTGAAGCCTACTGTAGCGTGGGTATACAACCGTCGGGCACCCAGAGTCCCAGAGGCATGGGAGGGGGTTGAATCAATCGTTCCCGGCGTCGCCGTGGCCGACAAAAAAGGCCAAGCCGAAGCCGGTGAAGCTAATGTTACAGAGGACATAGAAGGAGGTGACAGGCCACCAGTCAATAATGTAGCCATAGCTGGTACTGGGGAAACGGGAGTGAAAGTTGGCCCCATAGGTGTTGAGGCCGTAGCTTGCGGGGCGGATGAGGCGGGGGCCACTACAAGTAGTAGTGCAGGATACACTCGTTGCGGGGCATAAGGAGGCGGAGGACGTGCATCTAATAGGTCCTCAATTTCATCTTCCGGCTCTGTCCGAGCTGTGTAACTTTTATCCACCTGTAACCTAAACTGCCGGTCTATACATTCAACGTTCTTCTCAGTTTGTTCTCTGTCGTATGCTACAGCCTTCTGAGTTATGGTCTGGCCATTTTTAACTTTGCGCAATTTTTCTTCTCTTTTGCGACAGCGTTTTGCCTCTTTCTGCCACAGCTTTAAAGAATCGAACATTGCCTGCCAGCTTCTTTTGACAAACAATCGATCCTGTAAATACTGTATCTTTTTCTCATCCAACGATCCAGTTAAGGGCAATTGCAACTCTACATTATCCTTTGTATATTTGTGCCATAAATTATTAAACAAAATAGGCGTAAGGTCATGTTTTACATACATATCAAAATTTGGGCTGCCCTCTGGCGGAGCAGGCTGGCTTTACAGAACAAACTAGAAAACTCCCTCTTGACCTATAAATACTTTTCACAAAGGGATTATCTCACCAACCCAGGGCATATACACATATATCACACTTATATTAGAATTTTTAGTTATTTTATTTCATTTTTTCATATCCAACTTTTTTATCTCATTTTTTATATATAAATACATTGATTATAAAAAGTCTCCAAGAAACATACTTTTAACACATTGGAGCCGTAACTGTTTTTCATTAGTTGTCCAAAATTTATATAAAAGTACAAAATAAATTAGAACAGACCAGGTAGAGAACCATGCATACACTCACATACATACTAACTAAACATCCATTACATTACAATCAAACATAGACATCCTATAACATTGCATCTGTTGTCCAGTATAAGACCAGATTCATTAGATCTACAAAATTAAAAACATAGATCTAGGAGTTGGTCGACGCGTTTCAGTGGAGAAAACAACAGTGGGGACCACCTTCATCAGGACCATCCAGAGACAATTTACTACAGGATCTCTACACCTGGAATTCAAGTCTGAGAACTTCTACTCATCATGACCAATATATGTGCCTATTCCATACTCCCCTCAAAGCGCAAGGTGGGGGTGGGGGTTTCCTGTAACATATACACCAGCGTAGAACGAGGCTGAGATCGGCTTATCAAAAACTCTAAATTTGATTTGTCATTTTTATTGTCATGTGTAGGGGACGCCACATTTTTGATTTGTCTTTTCTTGATATACTTTATATGTTCCTTGCACCAACTGTTTTGAGATCACATAGGGTATGATAACTTTTCTGTTTGAGAAAAACTTCTTCGCCCCTTCTCAAGCCGCCTCCGCCTCCGACTGCAGTTCCTTCCACATCAACAAAAACATCCAAAACATAGTTTACTAAAACACAACATTTTGTTTATCAACAATACACACACTCACAAACTTTCAAACATGGCCATGTTCGCTCATGCTCAATCTCTCCCCAAACATAACATACAATGTTTTACATTGACATGTCTTTTCCAGAAACAAACAACCAAAGAACGGAGCCCGCCGACTCCTGTTCGTGGTGAACTCGTTGATTTCCAACCACCAGACCAACAGATACCAGAAACAGGCAGTCTGAAAACTACTAAGAAGCCATCAGACAGGAATTAACCACAGACAGGCCTACAGACCATCCCGTAGTCTTCCTGGTTCACCTTTGGGACTATTCTGTCAGAGCCCGCTGCCTTAGCGCCGCTTCAGATGTGTCCTAAAGGCTACCCAGGTGCAACCACAGGCCTTTCCGAGAATAGTCCGGCCGGGTGAGCACCACACGTGTCTCACCAAGGCGTCCGATCGAAAAACTCTATTATTCACCAAACAAGTCCGTGGAGCATCTGCCTGTGCAGCCTCAATGATATCCCGTCAGACCTCCAAAGTTCTTCGTGGTACACCAACCACCAGCCAAATACAGTTAACTGTTTCCAAAATGCCCCTCAACAGCGTAATCTAAGACACCAAACCAATACACTTACTTAGTGCACTCAGGTATGATTGCGTGTTCTCCACTGCCCATTTCTGAAGGCCAACATGGTCAGCTCCTGGGTTACGCCTGGAGGACTCCGGCGAGGGGACACTAGCAGCTGGGGCTCTCTGATCGTGAGAGCGGAGTTCAGCCAGAATCGTTAGTCAGTCCACCCCCTCAACCAGAGCTCCCCTTTCCTTGTCCTTCTTGCCCCATTTATGGGAGAACGATCCCAATCGCTAAGTCCCACCAGAGTCGCCAACTGACGTATTACTAAAATAACTTTCGGAGCTATACCTACCAATAGCCCCAAATTATCCTCTTACCAAATAATCAGTCAGTTAGCATTGAAGAAAAGTCAATCATTTATTAGACAACCAATTTTCTATAGAGGAGCCTCTCCGACGCCACCCAGTCAGTGCGTGGAGAAGACTGCCTATTCACATTCAAGTCATGGCATATATACTTTCATTGCGTTACATGAGATCACCGTACATGGAAAAATACTGGTGCACAGTAGCTTAAAGAAAATACCATATATGGCACACAAAGCTCATTTAGAAGTCTGCTTCTACTATCATTAGGGAGGTTCAGGAGGGGTGTCTCCTTTTCGTCTCGGTGCCTGGGAGCACGGTACGGCATATTCAGGAATGTGCTTATCACCTCTGAAACCAGATGCGACCTTGGGTCTCAGAGAAAGAGAGAATAGTATGAATTCAGCTGTCTATATAACTCAACTAACAGGACTTACTCGGCTGCTGGAGGGTGGCACGTGACCACCCGTTCGAGTCTAATACATGTGCAGGCAAAATGGAGTCTGTTGGTTCTCAGTCTGCATACAAAGAAATATAATACTAGAGCGGGAAAGGAGTTCCTGCATTGACATAACTGATTAGTCTAAATTACGATATACATGTGAATATAGATATATCATGCTAACACAAAAGATTTAAAGATAAATGTAGAAAATCGATTTTATCCCTCAATTTGTGGAGCACCCTACTCACCCATGAGGGTCTCAAGGCACTGGGGAGGGGTTCGAGCAGCTCCGTGGTCGTCCGATAAGCCAGCTCTTGAGATCTTTTCTGCAGTGTCAGGCTTCCTCTGATGCAGAGGGGGAGTTCATTCCAGGTCTGGGTCGCGATGTCGGAGAAGGATCTGCCACCCACTCTGGCCCTGTGGTTGCAGTGGACCGTGGCTAGGGCTAGGTCGGAAGAGCGGAGGTTTTTATTGGGGGAATTGGAAGGAGACTCTTTTGTTGAGGTATTGGGGTGCGGTGTTATGGAGGACTTTGTGGGCATTTGTGCGCTGCTTGAAGGTTGTTCTTTTTTCGAGAGGGAGCATGTGGAAGTCTCTGAGGTGCTGGGTGATGTGGTCATGTTGTGGGGCATCAAAGACTAGTCTGGGTGCATTGTTCAGGACAGTCTGAAGTTTGTGGATGGGTGTTTTGTTGATTCTGGTGTAGAGTGGATTAATGTTTCCGTAGTCTATTCTGCTGGTGATGAGTGCGTGGATGATGGTCTTCCTGGAGTCGGGGGATCTATTTAAAGGTCTTGCAGCGTACGCAGAGGGTGTTGAAGCATGTGGACGACACAACATTGATCTGGTGGTTCATGGTCAGTGTAGAGTTGAGTATGATACCGAGGTTGCAAGCTTGGTCTGTAGTGGTGGGTGGATTTTCGAGGGCAGTGGGCCACCAGGTGTTGTCCCATGCAGAGGGGGTGGATCCAAGGATGAGGATTACTGTTTTCTCTGAGTTGGGCTTCCGGTAGCTGCTATTCATCCTGGATGGGACATCCTTCATTCCTTCTTGGAAACTGTGCCTGGTGATGTCTGGTTCTTTGGTGAGAGAGTGGATGAGCTGGGTGTCATCGACGTATGAGACTATGTTGAGTCTGTGTCTTCTGACGATGGTTGCGAAGGGGGACATGTAAACGTTGAAGAGCGACACAAACATGACAGACACTGATGACACTGCATCAGTAAAAAACTTTCCACTAAGCTGAGGCTAAATAGCAGAGCACTAATTTAATGTAAATATTCCCCTCAGTTCTTTCTTGTCTCCTCCTGTGCACATACGTTTTCTTTCTTGTCACCTCGCATGCATGTACGGCAATGCTGTGCCTGCTAGAGTGCAGCCTGCAGAACATTAAAGGAAGAGGTATTGGTTTCGCTAATGCATGCGTTTATTATGGTGCAATCTATGCAAAAAATAATAGAAAAGTAGCAAGGTAAAACACCTGCATCTATACTGGTTTGAATCTGTGCTCTGTTGGTCTAGCTGGCAGTTTTGAAACGTCGTGTATTTACGATTCATGTTGTATCGGCAAAATATGCAGCATGAGCTTCCCGAATGAGGGTGCTTCTACTGGTACTTCAATTGCAGTTGAGTTTATCTGTTCATAATCTGCTTTATGAAAATGGAAATCTTAGAGGATTAAGTATAGAAAAATAGGTGTCCGTTTTGCCACCTCTTCTCATCCATTTTTCATTAAACTTTGTAACTTGACAGACTGAATTCATCTTCAGTCTGACCTTGAAATGAGCTCCAGTCTTTGCTCCGTCATAGAAATATTAGTGCAGGCTATACATCAATATTTTAATACAGTGGACCCTTTGCTCTCCTTCCAAGCCGCATTGCAGAATTTTGGACATACAAATACAGATATATACATCACGTGGCAACAGAACAAAAAGGTGAACGGAGAAGCACTTCAACACGATTCTTTTTTTTTTGAAGTTATAATATAGAATTAAAGTAGCGCTGAGGAAATGTATTGGCTCAAGCAACCGAATTAAAGATAAAATGGAACAACAGTTACGTTAAACTATATAAAACGTGCTCTGTTTACCTCACTCCGCTGAATCTGGTGGTGAATTGCCGCACACAGTTATGTGCTCAATAACCCGCATACAAGATAATTATGTTCATTGTTTTTCTAATTGAAAGTAGGAACTGCAATGTCATTGGCCTGATTTATGAACTTAGAGCCACGCTCACGTTCATATAGTAATTCAAAATGTCATCCTACCACATTGTGGCAACCACATTTTCACAAAGCTGTTTGGGGGAAGTTCTGCCCTGAGAAGTTAATCTTGGTGAACAGGCCAGGCAATAAGCACCTCTGCACAAGGAGCCATCCCACATCAAAACTGACGGTGTTACCTTTGGCTTCCAAAGGAATATATGTTTCAA
This sequence comes from Lissotriton vulgaris, assembly GCF_964263255.1. Lineage (NCBI taxonomy): Eukaryota > Metazoa > Chordata > Amphibia > Caudata > Salamandridae > Lissotriton > Lissotriton vulgaris. The sequence goes on along the minus strand of NC_141687.1, from coordinate 445,627,503 downwards.
AAACCAATTATACATTAATCTAACATCAAGAGAGTGAAAACGATTTTTGGTTTTCATTGCTCTTATGCAGACCGTAAAAAGCAAATCGCTGAAACCTGTTTTAGCAGCAAACGCTGGGGTATAGCCTCGAGCTAGTTTCGGAAAGCCTTAGCGGAGAGGATTTGGCCGAACGGGCTAAGACGGTCGGATGAAACTTGGAAATAGTAGCTGATATTCTTCTGCCTCACACGCCTCTTTTATTTCAGCTAAGACCCAAGTAAGGGCAGTAGTTGTTACCTGCGGCCAGGGCCGGCTCTAGGCTCATGGTGGCCCTGTGCAGGGAGCGTAGGTGGGGGCCCCGGAAGAGGGGGTCGGGACGGGCGAAGCTCAGGAAGGTGACACTAGTTAAGCCAAGTAATTAGATATTTTAACATTATTCACTTTCTCATAATTTCCATTACATATGATTCTTAGATGACAGCTGAACCCACGTTTTTGAACGGATGGACCGGCAGTGTAGCAAAAAAGAAAATGGCATCCCCGAGAACCTCTAAATTCACCATCCCCTGACGTTTCCGCATGCCGGGCACCGTCTCTCCGAGGTCTTGACAGGTTACATCCATCAAACCCTCCGTGTTTTTGATCGTTGTTTATTTACCAGAGGGCAAAAGAAACACATTTTTTTAAATATTCCATCCCGATTGGAGACCGCGCCTACGCAGCTGCGTCTGCCCTGTAGCATTCTATGCAGATAAGGCTCCACTCCTTGGGACTTGTTTATGAACAAATCTGCCTGATGGAACATTTCCCTCTAGAACAACGCGATTTTTCTTAACATCATCCTCGAGAGTGTACCACACTGTTTTCATGTGACCCCCCTATATGAGAGTGGCCGCTTTCCTGATTTCTTGTTGCCCCTGCTTGTTTCCCATCGTATACATGCCCTGACGAAGGTGCGGCCGTAGATCGGGCCTAGCACTGAAACGCGCGTTGGCGTGGTTACGTTCTGTCCTGCTATCACCACCATCTTTCTCCCCAGCGAGTTGCAGAGTGGATGTCGCAGGACAACTCCAGTGTATTAGTGTACGATGTGTACGGAATGTATGAATAGGATACGAATGTTGGAATGGGTGATGAGAGCTTAGTAGAATGTTGCTGTGATGAAGAATGAAGAATGAATGGGAAACTTGGGGCGTCTTATTGAATTCCATGTGATTGAAATATTGTCAATTTTGTACAATTATGCTTTTGAGAAAAATACTTATAAAAATAAAATGATATATTTTTGTATCCTGTGTCCGAATTCTCAGTGAATGGCCCTGATTGAAAGTGAGCTCAAAGTTGTGTTCATTGAACAACATTTTTGGACTCTATAAGAGCCTTTAATCTAAATACATGGGGCAGACTTCCTTTTCTTGTTCTTAGATAAGGTTTTTCCCCTGCTGGTCTGCCCTGCATCTTATTCAGGGGGCCCCTACTTATATTAGGTCCGTGGCCCAGCCCAGTCTATTCTGGTCTAGGACGCCGAGGTCTTCGTCCGGGCGCGTCCCACGCTGCAGGACTGTGCTCGGACTTTTATGGTGTCAGAGCCCCTCCAGGGGCCATGAGTAAAGTGTGGCATTCTGTGCAAGGGTTCAGGGACAGGCAGCAATCTCCAAAGCCCGGTGGAATGGTCCCCCGCACTGCGGGACCCTGCTCAGACTTTTAAAGAACCAAGTACGAAGTCACAAGGGATGCAAACAATCTGCGCTTTTAATACTATCACCAGCCAAACTGAGCAACAAAACATAGGACAACATAGAGCATCTGACAACAACGTCAGCCCTTCTTACTGCCGTTTATACAACCTCAGACCACATATTATTTCAAAAAGCCTCCTGTCACTATATTCCTAATCCCTGCCAGGGGGCCGCCCAGTGCTTAATTTGTAAAATATGAAGTCCAGGTGCTCAAATGTTTGTTGAAGGCCACACCCACTTCTCCACTGGCTCCACACACTTCTTTTGGCTCCACCCAGAAACTCAACTGGGACTGCTGAAAGCCAGATGTAATACCGGATCTGAATTTCAGCAAGTGAGCCTTGCTCAAGTAAGTATTTGATAGGAGTTTCCCCGCCCTGCGAAAATAAAATCATATAGTACACTTGAATGAGCCATTTATCACTTCCAGTGGCCAAAAGCATTTGGACCCTAAATAGTTCAGTATTCTGTGAAAGCGATTAATTTACCAATTGTGCTTGTTTCTATTACTCACTCCCCCGTAGCAATATATGTGCATTTATTAAAATTCAAATAGTAAAAAACATAGAACTTACCTGGAGTTTCCAAATGTAGTTCTGTATCACAGACCAGACAGATTACAAAAGAGGCACATATTTTCTATATGCACCGTGTTTCTTAAAATTCACCTGGTCAACAAAATATTGGATGAAACATCTTTGAACCTCGATGTTCCCACGTTAGAAGTCCCCAGACATTTCTTGATTATCCAGCTGAAATATTTTCCCTAAATTAATGGTGATTCGAATCCTGAATCTTCAAATCAAGATGCATTCCAGAATTCATAACCTCAGTATAAGGGTCCTCTCAACAAAGCACCAGCAGCACCAATTATCCAGCTGCTTTTTTGCTTATTTCTCACACGTGGAATTTAAACCTGCACACATACTACCACTCTTGGACTTTCAGCATGCCACAGAGCATTCAAATTGCCTTCCCAACTGGACAATTTGGATCATGCCACATTGAAGGCTTATTTAGATAAAGTAAATGTCTTCACAGCCTTTTCTCTCTGGCAATGAATGCTCTTTGAAAGAGCAACTATTTCCTGGAGTGGCAGAATCATGCATGTTAAAAAACAATATGACATCATTTTATACTGTATAATACATCAATCCCATCCTTAGTATGTTGCATTGTATAATTTTCAAACACACAGGCATTAGTAAACGTTCTAAGCACCAAACACTGTCACACACAAATCTATAGCCTCAGCCAACTGGTGGTTCGTCTAAAATAACTGATAGGTAGGCACACAAATCAAAATATGTTTCTCTGGCCATATTCCTCTGCACTGCCTGATAGTCATTAATTCCATCACAGCATCTTCCAGTGATTAATATTTACAAACATTCTGTTTCTTCACATCTAGGAAACAAGTAAGGCATGATTATTTCCCTTGAGGGATTATATTTTGCACATTGTCAACTATGTTACGCAAACGTGCACCACAGCGCAGTGTACTCGGTACACATTACTAGCCCTGGTCAGCGAAATTGAGGGCCTGAGTCCACCACGAACTGCTATCACATGAGCAGATTCAGCACTGATAGTACCACAAGTTACCTCCAGCTCACACACAAATGTGTTGCCATAACACTCTGGTTAATGCTTAGAGCTCTGAGTCCACAAATTTAAAAAAAACAGTTCCTGAATCAATCATTAGTAAACTAAAGAAGGGAACACTTCCAATTGCAAAGAAAGGATAGCAATTAAAAAATGCACATTAGCTTCTTTAACAAGTGAGAACTGCTTCAGTATGCAAAATACTTCAAATGGAAATATTCTAGTACGATTTTAGAAACTTCTCTTTCTGACAAGACCATGATTGATGGCTCCCATTCAGAAGGAGGCTACATACTGAGACGTACAGTGGTGTAACGTAGCTTGAGGTCCCCCCCTGCAAAGTACATGTGGGGTCCACAGTCATAACTCAGTCAGGAGCTCTCAAGCCATGGGTCTGCCGCCCATGCACAGTGCCGGAGGAGGCCGCCCACGGGGGCTAATGTTATGCCACTGCACAGAGACAGAGGCACGTATTTCAGTTCCACCTTTAATATCATTCATTTTCATTAATGCTTTAGATTGAGGGTCCTTGTAATGTGGTATTTTTGCTACATATTTTTTTCTCAAAATCCCTTGGGGCATACCATAAATCTTCCTTGACTTTGTCTTTCAGTCTGATCTAGATTTTACCAATGTTTCTGGTGCAAAGTGCATCAAAATGCAGTGTTTGATTCTAATTTGCCTCTAACAATCTTGGGAGAACCCCAAACCCTACTTTAAAACATTGATTAAATCATATTTCTTTTCACAAATTTCGCAGTTTAATTGTGCACCTAGAAAAGTATTTGCGATTGCCACAGATGTCCCTAGAATGCGACTGAGGGACAGCAGGACACAAAATTGTCTGCAACGTTGTTTAAGCTCCATCCAGTTTTGACCAAACACACTGGGCAATTGTGCGATTCCACAAAATAAGTAAAAAAATAAGTAAAATACTAACATGACACTATATCAAAAATAACAATACGATGCTTTACATATTATCTTTCTACATTGTTAACTGTTCTCAAAAATCCAGGCTGAGAATCACCCTTCCACCTCCTCCTGCCCCCCCCCCTTTTAATTTGAAGTTGCTGGTGGCTGTGCTCCCTAAAACCTACACTCCAGGCTCAGGCCATGTACAGAAGCTTGAGGCCTCGGTTTTTCATGTGGCCTAACCTGGCTTCCTTAACCCTCTAATATTGCCATTCTAAAATGCACACTGGCTCTGTCAATGGTCTTCTGTCTAAAGGTTGAAGCCCCCACCACACTTCTCCAAGCCAGAACCCTCCCACATACAATCCAGAGTGCCTCGCATACCCCATGCCTAGCTCCAGGATAATCTTTGACTCTGTTCTGCACGTCGCTAGATGTGCTTCCCAATGCCACGCAGGTCCCATCGTTACACTGCATAACTTTGTTAAAACAAAGAACATCTGCCTTATTTATACACACCTTATCCAAAACGGGCTCATAATTCTTGGGGCTGGAGTTTACATGTGCATTTCTTGCTCAAGATAAAACTGCCTGCTATGGTGCAATTAAGATACTGGAAGCAATGCTGCAATAGACGTCATGCATTGTAAGTGACTACAAAGCAAATGGAGAGGAGGCGGGGCGCTTGTGGAGCACAGTACACACAAGTGCATAGTCAGATGCACAAAATTGAATACACAAAATTGAATACACAATAACTGACTATTCATTTCCTCAAACCAGAAATTGCCACCCTCCAATGACTGACACCCATGCCTCATGCACAATCAACCACTACGTCTCATGCAGATTTAACCACCCATTTAACATCAGACTGCTTAATTAGTTGTATGCATGTAAATATTTCTGCAGGCTTCTCTATTTACTTTACAGAGGGGCTGGAGAAGGATTTCAAACTCTCCGCATAATATTATAAATCCAATACCGAAAACTATATACACAGACTGACATAGTGGCCTCTAAAACTGCTAACCTGCATGCGCCAGGACATGGAGTTGGAAGAAGGGCTGCGTAGATTAACCTATATGATGCTTTAGATTTCGTTTTACAAATTGAGCTAACTCGAGCATTTTTGCTCTTTGGGTGGACACCAGAACTTCCACAGAGTAGCTGGTGTGTTGTAACCCGAGCAGTGGTTAATGCAGTGATGCCCCTAACGAGGTGTTTTTTACTGGGCTCCAAATTTGAGAAGTGGCAGAGATTTTCACGTGTATGCTAGTAAACGGAAAGCTTGCTGGGAGCAATCCATACCCACGAGCGCGGGCATTAACAATAAGGAAATTGTGGGGCTTGATTCTCGCTACCCTGTGGTCTGTAAATACAGCAGCTTCACCGCAAGACGTGATTGTAATATCGTGATGACTTAGTTTATTTCACTTGTCTCACCTGTGACCTGCAGCTTCTGAACAGACTGCTGCCAAATTATGGTCCCCGCACATGTGCAGTTTACATCGAGCTTGACACAATATTGTCACAACCTGTGCCCCGCCCTGAAGACCACACACCGGCGCGTAGCTTGCAGTGCACCATGTGTAACTAATGGCTCATGTGAATCTTTGTTGTGATGCACATCGTGGGACATGTGCGCAGGAGCATAACTGTAAAACGAACTGGTCCCAAATCCAGTCAGTGAGCACACTGTGCCTAGGGGCACCCCGGAGCTATTGATACCCACCGCACTGCGGGGCTGCACTGTCTGCAGGGGCCTTTCTTATGTCATGGAGACGTGTGGCTTAGGGGTTAGAGGCGGCAGACCCGGAATCTGAGATCGGTCCTGGACCAGGGTTCAATTCCCCGCCCCGGTGGGTCTTGGGCTAAAAATTCCACGGACTCGATAATTCTCGTCCCGGTGCCTCCTCGACTCATGGGTTCACACTCTGCGACTCTGGGCAATAGCTTGCTTAATCTCCACAACGGCCCCTCGCGGCGGGATGCCTGACTTTCACCCTGTGGACACCCTGTCGGGACTTCTCACAGGGGAATATCAGGACGGGTTCCCTAGGCAAGCGCCAGGATGCCCTTTGTGGTGACAGGTTGCGCTATATAAGTATACCTACATTTACATTTACATTTACATGGAGACGTACCAGAGTTTAAGAGCGAGAGAGGAAGGACAGAGCATGTACACGGAATACATTTAAATGTGCCTAAAACATTAAGTAAATTGACCTCGGTAAACTTTGCTGCTGAGAAGGCATATCTGTTACAGCAAATATGTCTGTTTTATTATTCTGAAACATTGTCTGTCAGTAAAACTTGACATTGAAGAAATTCCTACCCGAGACTGCTGGTGCTGCACACTTCACGTCATGCTCCTTCTGCAAATAATAGTGGCAGACTGTCGGTGCGTGTGTGCTTCGTGATCATAAGGCGGGCTGGCATTGTGTCATTTTAAAAAGGTTACGCACGCACGCAGCCGCTGCGCCTGCCGCAGCCACACATGACCAAATCCAGCCAATCAGAGGCCCGGCCACAGGCAACACAAAATGGAATTATAATTGTCTCAGCTCTTCAAGGGAAACAACGTGAGAGTGCGAATCTTGTGCACGGTCGATTTAATTAATTTTTGATGCACGCTCAGTTTGTTGATATGAGATGGCAGTGGAGAGCTGGTCTAGACCCGGCCCTGATAAATAAGTGCCGGTGCTAAGCCCCGGAAAGCACCGGCACAAATCCTCGTCGTGGCGGCCCCTAGGGTTTGGCGGCCCTGTGCAGGTGCACAGTTTGCACATGCCTAGGGCCGGCCCTGCTGCGGCCTTCTTTGTCTGTATAGAACAGCAGTCAACATGGATTCCAGCTCTCTGACAGCATGTAAGGTGAGTGATGAGGTCATGTGGAGTGAGATTTACAATAAATCGGTTGGTAGTAGCATTCCCGAAAGGGAAAGACCGCACATCTGGGTCTGGGTAGGTTCCCCAGGGACCCTGCCAGGGCCCACATTTTTTTAATTGTTGTGCTGAAAATTGTAATGTGTTAGCTAATTTGTTGCAACAAAAAGAAAAACAAGCATGTTTGTTTAAACATCGACCCCTGGGTAGGCCAAGTCCCAGAGGCATGTATTTATTAAAAAAAGAGGTGGTGCACATGGCCCCATTCTGTGGTGTTTAAAGTTCTTTTCTTTTTTTTTTTGTTTCTTGTATCGCGCGTACTTAGCCCAGTGGGCGTCAAGGCGCCTAGATCAAATAAAGAAGCTTGCATCTTAATCTGGTCCTATTCTATCATAAGTAGGCCTTCTTAAAGAAATGGGTTTTTAGAGCCTTTTTGAAAGACTCGGTGGAGGGGAGAGTTTTTATTTCCGTGGGGATGGAGTTCCACAGCTGTGGAGCGACAACGGAAAAGGCTCTGGCTCCCCATCTGACAAGTTTAACACGGGGGACAACTAGTTGACAAAGTCCCGCAGAGCGAAGACTTCTGGTGGGGACATAACGCAGAAGAAGGGAACCAATAGCACTAGCAGGACCATCCATCAATGCTCTATAGGTAAGACAGAGAATTTTGAAGGCGATTCTGTGCTGTACCGGAAGCCAATGAAGCTCCTTCCTGGCTGAGGTGGCAGAGGAGGCTTTAGGAAGATCCAGAACAAAACGCGCTGCAGCGTTCCGAAGAATCTGCAGACGGTGGATCAGACCTTTGTTGGCTTCCATATACAGGGAGTTGCAGTAATCCAGCCTCGAACCTACCAGGGCGAGGGTGGAGAGGGGGAAGATGGCGGCCGTGACCAGCGGCTGAGCGGCAGCAGTGGACGCAGTGCAGGGATGAAGTGATGTTCTGAGACACGGCCTCGTCGTACAGACTCTCTCCCTGTGTGATATTAGAAACGGAATGGTGGAGTGATCGAGGGGTATCACCAGAGAGTGGGAAAGCGAGTCGAAAGTTGTACGGAGGACTATAAGGATCTTTGTGCTCTATCTGACCCTTGGAGCACAACGGGACAAAGCGGGACCAGCGGGGCAAAACGGTGAAGTCGGAAAGCCGATTCTGTGTTTCCTCTGCGGGACCGGCGCGATGCGGAAGGCGGAAAGCAGAAAGCACTAATAGAAGGTACTAACAAGTAACCAAAGAGTAACAACAAGGAGTAACAATGTGGCAGGGAGACCTTAGAGCTAGCCGGCTGGTTGGCAGGATGTCTGTGTAAACCTCCGGCGCACTGGTGTATTGGCAGAAGAAGCTCTGAAGCTCCGAAGCATAACACACCGTGGAAACGTAGCAGCGCTTAAGGCTAAAAGCGCTCAAGGGGCTGGGACGTTACCTCTCAGTTGATATCGATGTCGATGTTGTCAGGCAATCACGCTGGAGGGCTTCCCCGCTTGGCTCTGTCGAGGCTCCGGGTCACAGCCATAGCAGTGTCGGGAATTGGCTCAGTTGGCCCTAGCGGAGCTCACGCAGCTCGCGTAGCTTGGAGGCGGAGCCATCCAGGACCGGCGGGATCGGTGAGGCGAGGCGGAAACGGCGGAAACGGCTGCAGCTTCAGCAGATTCATAAGACCTGGTAGACTGAGCAGGTTCAACGGCCCATCACAGAGCAGTGGAGTGGCTCCGTGCTGCAATACGTCAATCGAGGTGAGGCAGGGGATCTCCCTGCTAATAGTGGTTGCATCTATGCCCCCTAAAGTCAATACTGGGGGGAAGACAAAGAAAAAGGGCGTGGTGGAAGGTGCCTCTGTACCTGGCAATTCAGCTAATAGCTCAAGTATGGACAATGGTGCAAACCTTGGGCTAGAAGTGGCAGCTTCAGAAACTGGATCAGGACGGGCAAAGCCGCAGACAGCTGTGGGTCAGAATTCCCCTAAGGTCAGAACCCGTCAAGCTACAGCCACAGCAACGGTCAGCGTGGTTGAAATGTTGAACCGGAATGAAAAAAAAAGAAAACTGAAGGATATTGAGCCAATTCTAGAAGCTGTGGACCCTGGGCTCTCGGTAAAACTGTAATACATCCGCAACCCAATCTGTCTGCAACATGTGAGTCTCTTGATCAACTATCACCACTGCCAGTTAGCACTCTTGAGCAAAACCCAGGCATAGACCCACAGATCCCTCGATCAGATCAGTCGGAGACTACCAGGGACAACATAATAGGTGGCGATAAGCCTATAACAATGCACTTAGAGTCGCTAGATGCCGGATTGGGGTCTGGGGATCTCGATGTTTCCAGCAATAATGAGACTACCACTTTACTACCCTTGCCAGCGCCCTCACAGGATATACCGCTCTCCTCGACACAAGGCTCAGCAGCTTTATTAACTGAAGAGGGCCTATCCATAGCTGATCCATCTAAAGAGGGCACCAGTCTTGCAACGGGCTCGGAAAAAAACAAGGGACTACCTGACAACCCTAAAGTTAAAACTATCTACTCTGGGGTTATCCACGGCGAGAGGGAAATGGAAAAGGAAAAGACCCCTAGCGAGTGCTTCTTTTCGGTTACAGAGGAGGCCAACTGGTCAGAAGAGGATGACGAGATACATAGCTCAGATATTGATGGCAGCAATCCGGAAACAGAGAGCGATAGTGAAGCAGGGTTACCATCATCTATCATAAAAAACGTACCTCCACAAAGAGACCATAATGCACTGGCTTGGGATCACTCTCCTACAACATCCCTCCTAGGGAATCTGAACTCGGCGTCGGGCAATGTAACCTGCAATGAGCCTATACAGTTATCAATGATCACGATGATGGAGTCAATCCACCAAGGAATAACTGCTCATAGAGAGGAAACCAGGGCAGACAGCATCAAATCCCAGGCAGCAATAAGAAAGATGAAAGCAGTGGTCAGAAAGCTTTCTAAAGCCTGGGTCAATGTCAGTGACAGGGTCTCAAATCTAGAGGAGAGGGTGGTCGCCACCGAAGCTGAGGCGGCTGCAGCCACGTCCAAAGTGGAAACTCTTGGAGCCCAAGCAATTGACATCCAGTGGAAGCTTGAGGACCTCAAAAACAGGCAAAGAAGGAATAATCTCAGAGTCCTGGGTATTCCGGAAGGGGCAGAGGGCCAGGATGCTAAAATGTTTATAGTTAAAACGTTTGAGAAAGCTTTTCCTGACATTGCTGGATGGAACTGGACCACTGAAATACAAAGAGCACATAGGACACCATATAGAATGAAAAAAAATGCCAGAGAAGGTGATAAGCCCAGAGCAATCCTAATCTATATAGGCAACTTTCTTCTTCGCCAGTCCATTTCAGAGAAAGCCCGGCCAGATGCCAAAAGAACATTTGAAGGAGGGTCCTTCTTTGTTAGGCCGGACTTCTGTCATTCCACCGTGGAACGAAGGTGGAGACTAAGGCAACTAATCAAACCTTTCCAGGACAAAAGAGTTCAGGTTTACCTTATCAATCCTGCACAGCTAAAGATCATCCACCTTGGCAAGACCATGTATTTCTCCTCGGAAATCAAGGCTAAGGAGTTCTTGGACTCTATTTAGCAAGTGTCATAACTGAATGAAGTCTCAGGTTTAGATTAGCTCAAGGCTCAGTTTGAATATTACATAGTAAAATGTGTCACGTTAAGGAGATTTATGGAGTAATTTGTGGGAGATTTGTAGGAAAATTGGGGGTGCACATAAGCCGAGGCGGATATTGGGTCTATTGATTGCACTGTGCCCATTGCCGCACCCATCACATGCACAGACTTCGTCTGCGCGCCTCACCGGGGGGTGAGTTGTTTTCAGGGGGGGGGGAAGCGCGGGGTTCTCGTGGGAGGGGGGGGTAGGAGGAAGAAAAAGTAGCAAAAAGAAAGTTCATGTACTAAATATGTTTGTGGATGCATTGAAGATGTTGAAAGTGGTTATACTTGATATTATAAGATATAGGACTAAATGTGATTGGCTAGGTCGTTGGCTGGTTTCTTTCCAGGGGTATGTCAAAGATTAAAATAATTAGCCTTAATATAGGTGGATTGAACGACTGGGAAAAAAGGGAAAAGTTTGAGGAGTATGTTAAATTAATAAATCCCGATATTGTCTGCCTACAAGAGACTCATCTGCCATGGAAAAAGAAACACTGGTTAAATATAAGGGGGTATGAATTATTTTCTTGTTCCTCACAGACTTCCACTATAAGGGGGGTAGCCATCATTGGTCGGGCTGGATTAGGTGGGATCAAAAAATCAAAGGCCGACCCACTGGGAAGATGGGCTATATGTGAACTAGGGTTAGGCATTACTCTTTGTTCAGTGTATGGGTCCAATCTGGATGATCCAGGGGTGATGGATCACATTGAAAGGGAACTTACCAACTGGCCATCACCTGTGGTATTGTGTGGTGACCTTAATATCTCAGCAGACTTCACAAGTAACACCCAGTATATAGGACGAAAACCCCGGGTATTCAGGGCAGTTTCCTCACTAATTCACTCTTATGGCCTGAAGGATGTCTGGGGCGATCTAAAGAAAGATGATCCTGGGCTCACATACTTCTCACATCCATTTAATAAATACACAAAATTGGATTATTTTCTAGTATCAGCTACTCTTCTCAGCACTGTAGAAATTTCAATGCTCCCAAAGCTAATTTCGGATCATAATCCACTTGTCTTAAATTTGTCTATTATTAAACCAGGGGAAAAAATGAGACCGTGGTCCTTTGATAGGAAACTTTTATTAGACAGTAACTACATCGCACATATAAAGGGGTGGTCCCAATCGTTTTTTGATGCTAACAGATATAGCGCCTCTCGTGGTATGGTTTGGGATAGTTTCAAGGCGGGTCTAAGAGGAGAGACTATTAGCTTCGCTGCACGGTTGTGGAAAAATATAAAGGAAGACAGGGAGGGCCTTCTGAAAAGGTTGGCAAAGGCCAAGGAACAACACAGGAGAGATGTATACAGCGGGTCTCAGGGGTCTCAGAGTTTAGATAGATTAAATACGATAAAAGCAGATAGTCATCGGCTACTAGCAAAGAAAGCTGCAGCGGAATATCAGACTCACAGACTGGGAATGTATGAAACAGGTGAGAATGCAGGTAGGGCCTTGGCGCTAAAGATAAGGCAAGCCACCTCAAAAAATATCATCACTGAAATTAAAGAGGGGGAGCACGCCTACAAAAATCCAACAGAAATCCTAGAGGTTTTTAGGCGCTTCTATCAGGCTCTCTATAAAGAGGATGCAGATACAACCTATTCAAGTAAGAACTGGCAGGATACAGAAAATATTCTGTTGCCCAATGAGAGGGAAATTTTAGAACAGGATATCACTATGGAGGAGCTCCTACAAGCACTGAAAGCTTTGTCACCAGGAAAAGCAGCAGGGCCTGATTTCATACCCCTGGAAGTCTATAAACACTTGAGCGAAGAGACGGCTCCTCTCCTATTAGATCTTTTTAATGGGGTTATTAATACAGGCATTATACCAGAATCCTGGACTAATACCAATATAGTGGTCTTCCATAAAAAAGGTAAACCCAAGGAGAGCCCAGGTTCTTACCGGCCTATTTCATTAATAAATAGTGATAATAAACTCTACGCTAAAATTCTGGCCACACGAATGGGGAAGATTATTGCAGGCCTCGTCTCCCCCTGGCAGCATGGTTTTATTCCCGGAAGGGGAACCACTGACCACATAAAAAGAGCCATAACTCTGTTTAATATGCATGATGGGGATGGTGAAGGGATTGCAATGATCCTCCTCGATGCCGAAAAGGCGTTTGACCGGGTTAAGTGGAGTTTTTTATGGAAAGTGATGGAGGGCAGAGGATTCGGCCCCCGATTTCTCCAGGCAATCAAGGCCATGTATCACACCCCAAAAGCTAGTATCCATCTTATGGGCGAGGGTTCTAATCCGATCCATATTTCGAGAGGGACAAGACAAGGCTGCCCGTGTTCGCCTATCCTATTTGCCCTGTATATCGATCCCCTGATCTGCCACATTATGGGTAACATTAATATAAAACCAATCATTACCAACGGACTTGCAACCAAAATCCTCGCGTATGCGGATGATATAGCCATTACTACGGTGGATCCTGCTAGTGCCATGAGGGAACTAATTAATATCACCTCCGATTTTGGTAGTGTATCCGGTTATAGATTAAATGTGGCAAAAACACAGGTTTTATGCTCCAGCAAGACAGTTAAATTGGATGATAGATATGTGGACTCTGTTGTCTATTTGGGAATAACGATTAATGCCCAGACACAGGAAATTATCAATGATAATTTCTCACCGTTATTGCTAAAAATGAAACAAGATTTAAAGCGGATCGATACCCTCCATTTATCAATTATAGGCAGGGCCAATGTCATTAAAATGACAATGTTTCCAAAAATTCTATATAAATTCAGATCTATTCCTTTTAAAATTGACGATATTTTGATCAGGGAAATGGAGGCAATTTTTATGAATTTTGTCTGGCAATATGGTAAGGTGAGAAGATCAATTAAATTCATGTCTCTACCTCAGGAAAAGGGCGGTTTGGGTATACCAAACCTAAAGTTCTACCATTGGTCTTGCCTCCTTACAGATATGGCTATACTTCTCTTCCCTGCTAATACGATAAACGATCAAAACAGTATTCCGGCCATATACAAGCTATTATTAGGGAATGAAGTCTATGGGGTACTATTAAGGCAATATGACAAACGTTTCTATAAATCTCAAGGGTACAAAATTTTGGAAGATATTCGTACGACTTGGGTGGCGATACAGAAAGATCAAAGTATTCCGAAGTTTAATAAGCGTACTCCACTGTGGAACTCTGGGCTATTTCCTCACTTGAGCACAGATGGGCCCTGGAGACATTGGGAAAGACAGGGAATAACCTCATTAGGACAAGTGATGGTAAAGGATGTCCTGAGGCCCCTCGATCTCCTGATGTCACGGTATGCACTTCAAGGTTCGCAAGAGCTTAAATATCTACAATTGACTAATATAATTAAATCCAAGAGACCTGTTATAGATGTATCTAAAGAATGTGCACTCTTAGATTATATGAAGGGAGGCGGCTGTCGTATCAGGAAAATGTATACATTATTTCTGGGTACATTGTCGGATGATTTGCTTAAGACAGAAACCACGTGGTCTGGGAAACTGAATGACCCCGACATTGATCTAGATAGAGCCATTCTCATGGATAAAAGGTTTCTAAGATCCTCAAACCTAAGAGCGCAGCATTTTAAAACTTTATTTAACCTTTATTACACACCGGCGAAATTGTTTGACTGGGGCAAGAGAGCAGATCACAACTGCCCCAGATGCGGTAAGGGCCCGGCCGATCTGCTTCACATGTTTTGCTGCTGTGAGAAATTAGGGCAAATAAAAAATGAAATCGTAAAGTTTTTAGAGAGGCTGCTAGATATCGGGATCGATCTATCCCCAACACTTTTAATATTCGGGGTTGATGCCAAAATAGGTTTGAGCATAGAGATGGAGGCACTAGTTTTCATATCAACAGCGGTTTTTAGAATATTAATTGCAGCTGCTTGGAAGGACACTGAGGCCCCAACCTTTCAGATGTGGATGTGTAGGCTATTAGGGATCCATAACATTGAGTCTGAACTGTACGCACTGAAGGGAGCGAAATCCAGGGATATGGGGTTAAGGCTCTGGGCCCCTGTGGCTTCATGGAGGCGGTCAAAAACTCTGGGCTTATAGCTTTTTTACATTCACAGCATTTACTTCCCTCATGATCTTAACGTCCTATCTGTATTTGTATTTTCCGCTATATTAATGGTTTTAACTAGCTCAAATACTATTATTAGAAGCTGAAAATTTGTCAACCATATTTACATTCTAAATATGTATAACTACTTGCTTTTATCATATTAGTCTGTGTCTTCTATTATGTATTGGATATGATATTGTCATGAACTTTCAATAAAAAATAAAAAAATTAAAAAAAAACGAACCTACCAGGGCGACTGCAACCTGTTTACGCGCCTGGGGGGAAAGGTACCCACGGATTTTATTGAGTACCCGGATCACACCACAGCAGGTGGCCACGGTCCTGTTAACTTGCAGGGACATAGAGAGCGAGGTGTCAAATACCACTCCAAGATTTCTGGCAGATAGGGAGGGAGTGGGGCAGGTGCCAAGGGAAGTGGGCCACCACTCGCTCGACCACAGATTTTGGTTCTTCCCAAAGATCAGCACCTCGGTTTTTTCGCCATTTAGTTTAAGGGAATTTATAGTCATCCAGTCTGCCACACACTGCATGCATACCCTAAAACTAGCGGCAGATGTTGTAACCGAGGTGTGAGCAAGAGAGACCATAATCTGTGTATCATCTGCGTAGGATACCACCTCCATCCCCTGAGATTTAATTAGTCTTGCAAGGGGGGCCACATAGATGTTAAATAGGGTCGGGCTTAAGGCCGACCCTTGTGGCACCCCACATTGCAAAGACTTGGCAGGGGAGAGGTGGTTCCCAAGCATCACTCTCTGTTCCCTTTCGGTCAAAAAGGAATTTAGGAGACTCAGGGCCGGTCCAGTGACACCAGCTTCCCTCAGCCGAGATGACAGAATGGCGGGGGAGAGGGTGTCAAACGCGGCCGTGAGGTCCAACAAGACTAGAACCGTGGTTTGGCCAGAGTCCACCTTGCGTCTGATGTTATCGACAACATAGGTAAGGGCGGACTCTGTGCTGTGGTGTTTTCTGAAACCGTGTTGGGTGTTATCCAGGTATTCAGAAGAATCAAGAAAGGCAGAGAGATGGAAGTTCAAATGAGTCTCAAGCATCTTCGCAGGCGCTGGAAGGAGAGAGATGGGCCTGAAATTTTTCAACATGGCCGGATCGAGAGTCGGCTTCTTGAGCAACGGCTTCACAATTGCCTTCTTCCATATCGGAGGAAAAGAACCTTGAGTGATAGCCTTATTAAGGACCTCAAGCAAGGGAGGAAGAAGGCAATTTCTGCACTCTTTCAATTTTTTGAGTGGTATCGGATCAAGGGGGGAGGCCGATTTAGTCCTATCAAGAAGTGAGTTCAGAGATTCAAGGGATAGGGAGGGGAAAGTTGTGAGAAGGCAAGGAGGATCTTTGCCAAGTGCATCAAGATTAGATATGAGTTCCCACCAACCACCACCTCCCCAGGGCTCAAATAAATATTGGAAGGGCCCTCGAGGTGCAGTGTCGAGTAAAGGGGGTGGGGGCCATACTGGTGACCAACAAGCCTTGGCAGCAGAAAGCACAGTAGATAGTTAATTGGTAGTCCAGATGTCTAAGGAAACACAGTAGCCATCTGAAACTTTGTGGAGGCTAGGACTAAATTTCCGGCAATGCACTGGACCACAACTTCTGGGCAATCCCTCAATGGCCAGCGATTCTTTGTTTCTGGTATGTTGTTATCACATGCATTTTCAGGGGACTGGTGCCATCAGTTCAAGGAAGTATGAGGTGGCTTCTTGCTCTCACAGGGGTCCCTCTGATCCCTCTGAACCCAGCTTTGGGCTTGGACGAGTCACGGTCATTCAGTTCCTGGAGTGTTAGCACAGGTACAGAGTATCCCTCTTTTGGTTTGTGCAAGTCCTGTTGTCGCAGACTTGAGTGTCTTCTTTTTCCTTTTTGATGCAAGTTAGATCAGAACTAAGGTTCTGGTGTTAGGGGCAGCCCTCAAATTCTACATTTGGGGCAGTAGGGGTGTGGGTGCAAGTGGCCAATGGGCAACTAGCTCCAGTGGCTAATCCGCCCCTGATGTGACCACATCTGGGGGTTGTAAGTCACCTTCTCTATCCAGAAACCACTAGTCTACCACTTTTAAATACTGGCAAACGTCTCCTTAGCTGCACAGACCAGTTAACCTACCCTAGAGTTGTTCCTATTCTTCTGGGAGTGTACACCTCCTGAATACCTATGTTTCCTTTCTCCCAGCGTGTACATATTTCTGGGGATAGGAGAACGTCTGTTTTCTCCTTTAGGGGCTGCCTGGTTTCATATCAGAGTCAGTGCAGCCTTTGAAACTCATCACCTCGATGTGCTACTTCACTAGCTATCCTGTTAGGGAGAGAGGTGTAACCTCGTTCCCACCCAGCCCTTTGTCCTGTCTTGGAGAAGAAATCAGAAGGCTGGTAGCCAGAGCCCCCTAAAGGCTGGGGCAACCTCTAAGGTAGCCACCTGGGTGCATGCAACATCAGTTACATTTCTGGTTCTAACAGTCAAAATCTCTGAAATTCATCATTATGATTTGCATCTCAAACGATACAATTGGCCACCTTCTTCCACTTCATGTTATGTCACACCTCACATTGTTGAGAACATATTAACTGAGAACATTGACAGTATCACTAATGCCATCACAAATTACATCACTGATTACATCACTGCTTTTTACTACTATGTGATTTGCTACACGATTCTTAAATGTTACTGTTAAATTTTGTTCCTTGGGTCTGTGCTGTTGAGAGTCTTGAAAACAACTTTAGAGAATTGGTTAAGGTTAATATGAGAACTGTAAGAACTGTGATTTAGATGATGTATTACATATTTACGGACGGTATAGTTTTATTTTGTTGTAGAAATGTTTTGGCATTGAATAAGGTTTTTGAAAGAAAAAGAAGGAACATAAAGAGCAATGTGACACGTTCGCATGTAGAAAATAATACTATTCGGAAATGACAGCGTTCTCCTCTCTTACTAAGCGTCAATGGTTGTTTACTTTATTTCTTTACCTTTCTATTAATTTGAAATAAAATAAGCCAAATTTCAAACCAGATAAGTCAGTTGAACCCTTGCGAAATAAACACTCCTATTTGAAATAAAATAGGTGATTATTTGCCAGTGCTCTTCTTTTTCCTTAATTCTACTGTATACAGTTGGAGAAGTAATACGAGATATTTTAGAGGGAATGTTTTATATATAAATGTACCACACGTGGGACATTTAGGAGAAATACAATCACTCATGTGCACGTAATTCATTGCAAGTGCACTATTTAATATTTGATTAAATGCTTGCAGAACAAAGTGCTTGTCAACTCTCTGGCTGTTTAGCTTATATTTCAATTCAATCTGCTCATGAAAGATTTTATGTTTCAGTGCCAGTACAAATAAAATTCGAGAAGAGTGCCTGATTGGCTTGCTTTGAGCCCAAAGAATTAAGGCCGTCATTGTATGTGACCCTGAAAATGCTGTATTCATTCTCTCAGAACCAACCGCATGAGTATCAGTAATTTCGGCAGCGAAAATATCCCAATATTTAGAGGTTCGACCTGAAGGTCCCCTTACAAATGTAGAAAAGTAGAATGAGCATGGGTGTAAGAGTCACCGGGCTAATAACCTTGGTAAATTCATTTTGGGCTCTTCTCCGTTGCCCCCCCTACACACCCTGAAAATGTCACCAGTTGTAGTTAATGAAATGTGACTATGAAACCACTCATGTATTATGTGTAATTCTTGATTCACTTAATTCAATAATGTGGAGTAAACAAACGGATTAATAAATGTCGACATGTTCAAATGAGGGTCAACATGAGAGAATCGTAGATCATTTTTTTAGATTATCTGGTTTGCTCAAGTCTTACAAGCATTGTTAAAGTTAATTGGTTCGGTTGTTATATATTCCAAGGATTTTTCAAGCTTCAGTTAGATAAGCAGAACAGCATCGAACTAATTAGCAACGAGCCCAGGTGTTTTTGGGACATGTTATTAACAACATTTGACATCAGAAAGAAAATATCCTGCTTTTCTGATGATTGAGAGAATGTGCAGTTTCTAGATTAGCGATGACTTAAGATGTGCGGAGCTTGTGGGCAAGGATTACATTGGAAATCTCATTTGTGCTATGAGTACTGAAAAGGCACTCCGGTCTTGTGACTATTAAACCTCAAGTATTGTATTGCACTACCTGGTACAGCTAAATGTCAAGCATATTATAAGAATAGAAACTTGCAGTCTTCCTGCTTTCGAATGAGGATATCTTTTGTAGAAAATAGGAGTTAAGGAGATGTGACCTCACCTTAAATGCACCAATATAGGTAGTGTGCGGGAAAAGTAGATAGATATATACCTGGTGGAAAAATGGATGAACGGATTTGACCTAATTTCTTGTTTTAATTCTAAAGTAAGGCCAAATATTTCTACTGGCAAATCACACATTCCGTCTTAACTATGAATAAAGTGGTAACTTTACCTTTCCTTCATCTTTTCTTGTGTTGACTGGTTATCTCTTTTGGGAAAGCTCTATGTGATAGCTATCGATAAAGAGTAGTTGTAACTTCTTGTAGCATGTAACTCTGATAACCATGCAAAAGATCACAGTTTTCAATGCTTAAATATTCTATGCATATATTTGTACTCTAAACCTTATGGGTAAATGTAATTAATCATAAACAAAATCAATTTATTTGGGTATCAACCCTAAGAGAACATGTTTTGATATTGAACCCGATTTACTTATTCCTAAATACATAGAAAATGTAATACGGATAAAATAGTACAACAACTACATTTTTCATAAAAGACCAAACTCAATGACTTGTTCAGTCTCTGGCTAAAACATTAGGTGTTCCATAAAGAAAATATTGCATAGATACATAGTGATTGACGAAAATTGCAAGGATTGTGATTGACAATGATGGAGTGAGTGTTAAATCTAGATTTTTTCACACAGTTCTTGTAATTTATATGGAGTGGGAGATTGAGCTCTGCCATTGGTTGTTAGTAAAGTCATTCATCACTGATACCAGTCATTCTTTGATTGTAGTTGTCATTCTTGATTCATGCCTTTTTTCATTCCATTAAGGCATAGTACGCCCTAACAGTTTGTCAAGCGAGACAAATGTAGTCTTATTTGTGACTGAGGTCCACATTGATGCTGAGAGTATGCGTACAAACCCCCCAAAACAATTGTGAAGGACAGTATTAGTTGCTCAGCACGTTATTTTTGTTCTATCCAGTAATGTCTCCCTCTAAATTCACTCTAAATTAAGTCTCAAATGTCCTTATGAGTATAGATCTGACCACTCAATACGTTTATTGAGTGCGATTACAGTGAATTTCTATATAATAATTGTAATCCCGTTTCCACCTACTGCAGTTAGGTATGACTGTCCAGTATTGCTCCCCTTGAAGAGCCCAGTATACAGAACGGGTTTTTCCAATTGAACTTAAATTGAATTGGGACACAAATACATTATTCATCAGGAATGCTGCCTACTAACCACCTACTACCACAAGATTCAGAGACAAGGCCTCACAATCTCCTTCTACTGTTATGTGCAACTAGTAGGGGTGCATGGAAACGAGCTCAGTTCAACCAGTGTGCTATGAAGAAAAACCTTGGAATGTTCAACAAAAGTGGACAATTCACTGAAGTGGGCAAACACCACCCCAGTTCTATCAATAAATGTGGCTTACTGTGTACGATTAGCCATGGCACAAGATAAATTCACATCTAATCCTGTTTTACCACTTTATCAAAATGTGCTATATAAGCTGTAATACAAATGTGTATACAAATAAACCAGAGCCCTAATCACCCCAACACATCTGGGCAAGGGCATCTGAAAATAGACACACAAGTGATGTGTGGGAAAAAATCCAACTGGTTTTCTGTAGTGCTGCTCTAGCAAACTTTGAAACTTTTGGAGAGTTTGGCACTTACCTGCACGTAGGAGGACCCGCTTCTTGGCTTGGCTGATCTGGTGTCCCTGCTCATCCCCTGCCGCCGCTCTTTTGTGACATCTCGGGGTCCGCTCTGTCGGGGTGAGCCATGGGGGGGCAAAACTACACTTCCCAGAGGGCCTTGCAGCCGGAAGCCGCACTACAGGAAAAGGCGCCAGGAGGCGCATAAATAGATGCATCACTACCGTGGAGCGAGGCTGCTCTAGCAAACTTTGAAACTTTTGGCGAGTTTGACAGTTACCTGCACGTAGGAGGACCCGCTTCTTGGCTTGGCTGATCTGGTGTCCCTGCTCATCTCCTGCCGCCGCACTTCTGTGACATCTTGGCGTCCGCTCTTCAGGGGTGAGCCAGTGGGGGCGAAACTACACTTCCCAGAGGGCCTTGCGGCCAGAAGCCGCACTACGGGAAAAGGCGCCAGGAGGCGCATAAATATACGCATCACTACCCGCGTCGCGGGAGGGCCCGAGCGAAGCCCTGGCAAAGGGCAGGCTGTCTGTGGCCGTCCGGGGCCAAACGAGGCCGGGACGGGGCCCCCCTTTTCAATTTACTAACATTGGACTCTCTCCATAGTAAGAGCCTTATCCTGTACCTTAGTACTTTCTATCTGTAACAAAGTCTTTCTACCTACTCTATTCTGTACGGGTTAAAATCGTTGTTAGGCAGGCTGTCACAATTAGCTGTCAGTCCTATCAAGACCAATGGCTGCACGACAAACTAAGGGTAGGATCTCCTTGGGGGGAGGGCCTAATAAAGGGACACTCGACCATTTTCTAACTAAGGCGGCATCTAAGATTGATCAGGAGATAGTGATTGCCGAACATCGACTGTCCCTGGAAGTAGCAAATAGAAATTCCTCCCTGGGTTCTCTAACTACAGCCCTATCCCCGTCCCCCCAAATCTCTCATCAAACTTTGATTAAAGACTCTAGCATCCCACTACTCCTTCAAGATTGCACTGCATCTACAATTTCAGGCAGGGGGTCACAAGTATATAGTGACAGTCTTAAATTTCTTTA
Organism: Lissotriton vulgaris; assembly: GCF_964263255.1. NCBI lineage: Eukaryota > Metazoa > Chordata > Amphibia > Caudata > Salamandridae > Lissotriton > Lissotriton vulgaris. The sequence goes on along the minus strand of NC_141687.1, from coordinate 445,605,648 downwards.
GAAATAATACCAGATGAACCTCCCAAGTTACCAGAAAAAATCAAAACTTCTAGAAATAAAAACCCGCAAATAAGAGGAAAAGGGCAGGCTGTCACCACTAAGAGAATAAGGGGAGGGTCCGGTAACCAGGGCAGACCCCCGAAAACATCCACAATTCACCATAGTCCATTGAGGCCTAAAGACAAACTGAGAAAAGAACCCCCGTCCATAGATTCCATCGATCTAATGAAAAACCTTGAGCTCTTAGTAAGATCCCTACTCCAACCCCTCATAGAAAGAGTTAAGAGGATATCTGACAAATTGTCCATAGTGGCTGAAACCACAACCGATAATGCCAAAGTTTTGAAGCAGCTGCTGATATCCAAACAATCTATTACCCATAGAAGTCAGAAACCGGGGGATTCTCATACAACATTGGAAACACTAGAAATTTTACATACTGCTAAGGAGCCCAACCAGGTGCCTTTAGAAACACATAGTTCCCATATAACCAAGACCGGAGCAATAGCAGCCGATACTGGAAACATCCCAGAAAATTCAAATAATCCTCCCACTAAGGAACAACCCCTGAGTAAAAATCCCAATACAATCGGCGCACATATAGACCTTCCCCCAGCTGCCGCCCCTTATGTCATACTTCTCACTGGCGTCCCTGAGCTGGCAGCAGGAAAAAAGGAAACCTATCGGGAACTAAAAAACAAGGCCATCTACTGGTTAAAAAACAATAGACCACTGCCGCCAAACATAAATGGCGAGATTATCTTTGTGAGAAGACTGGCTTGGGTTGGCCACGTGCCAAAGGATATTCCAGGCGCGTCCTGATTATAAACTTTAGGGACCGAAGAGCAGTGACTCACATCACAGATTGGTATGTGGATAGAGGCAGCGACGGCATATCTACTTGTGATTTGAGTTACTTCTATCCCCAGTCCTTAGTAACCCGGGGGTTATCTAGACCTTTTAATGAGCCCGGGAACAATCCTATCCTCTTTCCACCAGCTCCAACCCCTTTGTTTCACAGAAGGCGGGATGTACACTACCCACGTTTTTTTCATAGTGATGGGCCCTTTTCCCATTTTAATGGGTGTTCACAAAGGTTCGCCCCAAACCCGCCTTGGTCTATCCCTCTACACAATCACTTTGAGGCGCTTACATCTCTTGATGAATTGGATTGAAATAGGGTGAGAAAAAGGACACAGAATACACCTTCAAATGCCCCCATCGTCCCACTGGCTGTCTCTAACAAATATAGGAGAGTAATTCCAGTCAAGGAACCACCCGAAACTAGGGGAGAAAAAAACCAGGATTAAGGAATCATTTATTCTATGGATATCCCTAAATGTAAAAATTCTTCATATTTGCAAAGGTCCAATTCGCTAGGTGAGGCAGACCCACTCTCACTACCAATGATGACTAACCTTAGAGACAACATTACTGTTGCTAGTCACACCCAGAGGAGAAAATGTACCTTAAACTTCTTATCTTGGAACGTTGCAGGGCTAGCCAGTAAAATCTCCTATCAACCCTGGTTAAACGTCTTCCACAATCACAACATAATCTGCCTTCAAGAAACACGGGCGCTCTGTGAATTACATATAACTGGCTACCAGACTTTCCATACCCCTGCCATCACAACCACCCATGGTAGAAATAAAGGGGGGTTGTGTACGTATGTTTCCACGGCAGCAGGAATAAACATTTTAAACTTCCTATCTACAGAGTATTATCAGATTCTGAGTACCAGCGGAGGCCATGCTAAAAACATGACCATAGTCAATTTTTATAATAACGTTCCCATAAATAATCTCGATAAAGTTATGGATAAACTTAAAAGTAGCCTATCTACTGTACAGGACCACTCACTAGGTGAGACAGTCCTTATCTGGCTTGGAGATTTTAATTTTACCATCTAACCATGTGCTTCGCTTGGCATGTGCGGCCTAGCGGAACACAAAGAGGACTCTCCCACCCACTTTATCCATTCCAAATTTGGAAATGTTTTTAATAGTATATTATTTCATTTTAATCTTTCTTATATAAATGAACTGTGGGGCATATTATCAATGCTGGCGATATGCTATTTTTGCTGATTTAGCGGCCGTTTTCGGATGCTAAGCGGCGATAATACTATCGCCCAATTAGCAAGCTGTCGCTAACTGATGTTTGCGACACCTTTGAGGCAATAGCGAGCGTTTTGGGGCCCGCTTTGCATGTTAGCGATAATTATCGCTAATGACATGCAAAGTGGGCGTTCCCAACCCGTTAGCGACTGAAAGAAGTCGCTAATGTCGCTAACGCCTATTAGCAAAGCAGACTTAGCGATGGCAATATTCGCGCTAAGCCTGAATATCGTCAAAAACTAACACCTGCCCAGACCATTCTTAGCCATGTTATCCAATGGGAGGTGGATAACATGGCTAAGAGTATTTAGTCGCTAATGCTTGAATATCGCTGTATTCTCAGCGATATTCACGCTATCGCCGGAAAAATTATCACTTTGGTGATAAACGTAGCTAATAGCACGTTATCTCAGCGATAATTTCCGGCGATGCTTAGCGATAAAAAAATCGTTGCTAAGCCTAGTTAGCGATAAATATCGCTAATCGTTGGTAATATGCCCCCATGTTCCCCAGCCATTTCGTTTTGCCCCACTTTCAATGGCAGGGGACGAAATTCAACGATTCATTTTACATTGCTGACAACTTCCCATGCGTCATTGATTTCTTCATGGGAAACCCTGTCTCTAATTATTAGTGACCATTTTCCCATCTCGTTTCTTTTAAAACTTAGAGGACAATCTAAGACCCTGAAGGGAAACTTTTTATATCGACCGGAAATTAAATTAGCTACCTGCAACGGATATACGTTAAAATGGAATAAGGTGAACCCAGTGGATTTCCTTTTAAAGTTGGAATCGGTCTGCCATGAAGACCTCCTTGTTTGCCTATCTCACTTAGAGGAACCCGCTAATGTCGTCAGCTCTTTTATTAGAGTTCAGGGTGAGATGAAGAAATTATTAACCAAGGAATATCGATCAAACTCCAACAAGTTGCACGGTTGGTTTGATAGAAACTGTACAAAAGACAACACTACTCTGAATAGGGCATTGCATGCTACTCCTAGATGTCTGCCTGTGATCTGGGCAGCCAGGAAACAATACACAGCAGCAATTAAGAATAGAAAAAAACAACTTAAAAAGGAGGCCTGGACAGCTCTATGCAACGCCTCAAAAAGTAGGGATAACACCGCTTTTTGGAGAACTGTTAACACTCCTTACTTATCAAATACTACACCAATACCATGGATCAGGCCATTGATGGGGAAATATGGGTTAATCACTTTACACACCTTTATGATATAGTGACCCCTTCAGTAACTGCAAACTCTGGGACGGGTTCGCCGAATTCTCACTTCGACACACCCACATCAAATCCTTTCCCCCTAGATATCATTTTTAACTCTGAGGAGGTTTTAAAAGCTATTAGTGATTGCCCATCGGGCAAAGCCCCTGGACCCGATGGAGTCCCAATAGACGTATATAAAAATGAAACCGATCTGTGGGCTCTATTACTAACAAATGTCCTAACCAAAGTAATTCATTATGGTCTTATATCTTCTTGGATGGAAGTGATAGTGGTTCCAGTTTTTAAAAAAGGCAATCGTAATGACCCTATCTGCTACCGTCCAATCTCTTTGCTTGATACCTTCATGAAGGTTGCAGGACGGATAGTGTTAAATAGGATCCAATCTTGGGCTGAAGAAAACAACATCATATCTAATCTGCATTACGCGTTCAGAACCGGGAAGGGTACAATAGAGCAGGGTCTAAACCTTGCACTGACAATCTCAAAATACACACATGCTAAGAAGGGAACCCTTTTTATTGCCTTCGTCGACCTGAGCTCAGCTTTCGACTGCGTCAACCATAACCGCCTTTGGGAAATATTAACAGACTTGGGCCTAGACAGTCAAATTCTTCACTTCATAAAGAAACTATATAGGGGAGCAGGTGCTAGGTTCCGCTACGGCAGACTGGGTGAGTGTTCAGGAAAATTCCCCATTAAAAGGGGTGTGAGGCAGGGGTGTATTCTTGCACCCCTTCTCTTCACACTCTATATAAACGCGATCAGTCAACAACTCAGGGAGTTCCAACACGATTATCCGACCATACTGGGCATACCTACACCATTATTTCTATACGCGGATGACGCTGCCATCATGACCCGTACTAGGATTGGACTCCCGAAAGCAGTCCTTGGATTCGCTAACTACATGGCAGATAGGGGTTTAAAAATCAAAATTCCCAAAACATATATAATGTCATGTGGGATGGGTTCCAAGTTGACTTCTTGTCCTGTATTCCTTGATGGCAGGCGGATAGAGGCCACAGATAGATTTACTTCCCTGGGCATACACTTTGACAGAAAGGGTAGCAGGCAGCCTGCAGTGACAGCTAGACAGTTAGCCTTCTCCAGGACTATTGGTGCCCTACACAATTCTGAGGCCAAAATAAGGGGCAGACCAGTGAGAGAGCTGATCCATATCTATAATGCTAAATGCATTTCTACAGCTGTATATGGGTCAGGACTCTGGGGAACGGAAAACGCTAAAAAACTCCAGTACAGCGAAAACCAGTTTATTCGCCACCTACTAGCTGTACCTAAATCCACACCAACCTATCTTGTACATATTGAACTGGGGCTCCACTATATACTGGACATCATCAAAACAGCGCCCATCTTATTATGGCACAAAATTTGGGTTACCCCCGAGACCTCATTAAATCGAGACCTAGTAACTGATTGTCTCAAACTTGATGGGGTAGGAAACATCAAATGGCTAATTTATGTAAAGAACTTGATGACGGAGCTTGGACACCCAGAATTTTTTACCAGCCCAACGACTCTGGAACTAGTATCCAGGAAATCTTTAAAAAAGATGGTCATGAATCACCTAAATAATAAGAGATGGGGCATGGAAAAAAATAAGCTCACAGTTATAAGATACCAACAGATTACTATTTGTGAAGGGCTTCAAATGTATCTTACGTCTGGCTCTAACTGCTATGCTCGAATGCTACTCTCTCGATTCAGGTTTGGCACTTTTTTCCGTCTGATTACCTTCCCTCATGTAAATAATTGGGCTATGGAAAAAATCATTTGTCCATGTGATGACACATCCGCCCAGTCCAATATCCACTGTGCCTTTTTTTGTGAAATCCCATGCAGGATTCTTTTAAAACCGATTTTAAAACAGTGGGGCATCCGTACTTGTAAACTTAATTTTATAAGACTCTAGCAATTAGAAAACAATTTAGTTATTCATGCAGTTTCTGGGTTTTTAAAACTTGTTATAAAATTCCGGACTTCAATGCATTAACTTCCCTAATGAACTTTATTGTATTTTAAAATACTATGTATTAATATTCAATGTTTTTAGGGCATTTTTATTGTAATGTATGCTTTTATGATTTTATTTTAAAAATCGAATACAGCTTCTCTGAATCTGAATCTGAATCAATAAATGTGGCTTACTGTGTACGATTAGCCATGGCACAAGATGACTTCACATCTAATCCTGTTTTACCACTTTATCAAAATGTGCTATATAACTGTAATACAAATGTGTATACAAATAAACCAGAGCCCTAATCACCCAACACATCTGGGCAAGGGCATCTGAAAATAGACACACAAGTGATGTGTGGGAAAAGATCCAACTGGTTTTCTGTAGGAAAAACAATCAATTAGTCCCTGCATGTGGGAGCCGAGTCCCCAGGCTTGTTCCTCAGTTAATTATGTACTCACAAATGTACCCCAGGTTGAATTACACACCAGAACTTTATATTTTCTTGAAAATGCATAGGAAAAAATCAAAACATAAAAAAATACCACAACAATCCTCAGTAATTCTTGATTTCTTTCTACCCATACAATCTAATGGCGGTTGCAAAAAAGCACAACAATATGTGCGCAATCCGTATTCAAGATAGTCCAGTACACATATAGGAGCATTACTTCCAACCTCCACACAGCCCCAAAAGTGTGTACCAGGGTGTCTTCTGTACGATTTTTACTTAGTCAGACTACTCCAATTCATGAGGTAGACGCGTTTCAGCCCACAAAGTCGGGCCTCATCAGGACATTGGCAAAATTAACACCACAATGATGTGTGAGCCCACAGAAATGGGGAAAATGTCCAACCAGGCGGTGGGAAACCTCTTTTTCGCAACCATTATTAGATTGTAGAGGTAGGAAGAAATCAGGAATTACTGATTATTCTGGTATTATATTTATGTGGTTTGATTTTTTTTCCAACACATTTTTAAGAAAATATAAAGGTTTGTTGTGAACATTTGTGAGCACTTAATAGACCAAGTAAAAATCCTGGGGACTAGGCTCCCACACATTGGGACTAATTGATTGTTTTTCCTGCAGACAACCATTTAGCTCTTTTCCCACACATCATTCTTGTGTCTATTTTCAGTAATACAAATATGAGCATGAAGAAAGGGGAATATGCTTTGCCATTTGAACCTCCTCCACAACAGCTGTAATGTAGTGAGCAAGGTTAAAACTATTGAAATAGAAGATGAGATTGCTAATTCTGGTTTTCCCATGTGACCAAACGTTGTGATTTTGGACAATCTATTTTGAATGTATTCCTTTGTTTATATTTTTCGGAATTGTCTTAAGGACTTGGACTGAGGTTACATGCTGATATTAAGAATGTTGTGGGAAATATGGAGTGGACGAAATAGCATTCTGGGCCAATGTCTGCCTCATAAATGGTGGTTTAGTAGAAAAGTTACGCACCTTGAAGCTAGCAGTCCTAAATTTCAATTTGAGTTACTGTAGTCGTCCAAAGTGTTTGATATTAGAAAATCATCTTCTTCCTTTGTCTCTTTATTTGCTGTTATAACTCCGGGCAAGGATAACTAGAACCAGGGAAATCAATAACTCTGGATGAGGCGACATTTCTGGGTAATATGAGGTATACCCTTTGAATACCCTCATAAAAGAGAATTTAGCAAACTCTCAGAAATACCTTAAATTTGTACCTCTGTAATTTCTCATTACTGGAGGTTGACCCAAATATTTTTGCTGCTTTCAGCAGTCTTAGGGGCATTTTTATAAGTGATTTGTATAAGCCTTGCATCACTTACTTTAACGCAAGAACAGCGCAATTAGTATGTCATATTTGAGAAACAATGCATCTACAAAAATATGCTGCTTTTTGAGGTTTGCCTTGGGAAAAAAAATTACTCTGAATCCAGCTGTGTCACACAGAAAATAATATATGCAGAATAGGTGTTCCCTGCAAAATCCAACACAAGTATAATGCAGTGATACTTGTTAATGTAGCACAGCATGGCGCATCATGGAGTAACACCACGTAAAGCTTCAAATGCTCCAAAATGCTGGGCATCGACAAACTGGTCTGGGTGGTGATGGACGGAGCATCTGAATCAATCAAACACTCACACCCAGTCAAAATATCTGGGTTTAATCCATCACCGTTCTTTAGCCCTCTCTGCCACCCCAGTTCAGACATGGCGACATGGCTATGTGCAAATTAATTAATTAATTAATTAATTGCAGGTTTATATAGCGCTAGGATCGACTCCCGGAGGAGTATCTCCGCGCTTCGACCGCTGCGAAACCCTTCCTGGCTTCCCTGAGAGATGGTCCCTTAGTGGGTATCTCCAGGGTGAGACCAGGCATCCCCGGCAGTCTGGTGGGGCCGTTAGTGAAGATGAGGCAAGCTAATGCCCAGAGTTGCCGAGTGTGATCGCTGATCAGAGTGGGCACCGAGGCGAGAGAATTATCGAGTCCGCTGACCCTGGTCCAGAAACCTGCCGCGTCGGGAATCGAACCCTGGTCCCGGGCCGTCCTCTGCTCTCGGGTCTGCCGCCTCTAACCAGTGAGCCACACTACTTCACTCATCAGTCTGACCCTGTGCCTCATGGGAACAGTCCAGCCCGAACTGCCAAGCCATGTCTTCCCTGGACCGGAAACAAGCTTCCGAGGACCGGTTTTTGGCATTCCAGCCATCTTCAGCCCGGCTTGCTTGAATCCAGGGGCAAAGTGAACAAGGAACTCATGTCTGAGCATACCCTGCCACATTTATGGTGGCCAAAACCGGTACAAAAGGGGGTGGTAATGGACGGAGCATCTGAATCAATCAAACACTCACACCCAGTCAAAAGATCTGGGTTTAATCCATCACCTTTCTTTAGCCTACTCTGCCACCCCAGTTCAGACATGGCTATATGCAAATCAGTCTGACCCTGTGCCTCATGGGAACAGTCCAGCCCGAACTGCCAAGCCATGTCTTCCCTGGACCGGAAACAAGCTTCCGAGGACCGGTTTCTGACTTTCCAGCCGTCTTCAGCCCGGCTTGCTTGAATCCAGTGGCAAAGTGAGCAAGGGACTAACATCTGAGCATACCCTGCCACACTTATGGCGGCCAAAAGCGGTACAAAAGGGGCTGGTGATGGACCGAGCATCTGAATCAATCAAACACTCACACCCAGTCAAAAGATCTGGGTTTAATCCATCACTGTTCTTTAGCCCACTCTGCCGACAAACCAGGCATAAGAAATGAAGCAGCATTGTAGCCTAAACTCATAAACATCACGGAACATTTTGTTAAACCCAATATGGAATTGAAGTACAGATTTCAGGATAATATTTATTGAAAGATTCAGGTTACAAAGACTCCATCCACAGATGGAGCACTCCCAAAAGCACTTGCTGCCAACCAAATCTTCATCAAAATCCTCACCAGCAAATTTCACTTTAAGCATGGGCGAAATTAGCGAATTCGCGTTTCGCGAATTCACGCGAAATCGACCTCCCAATCGACCTCCCAATCCGCAAAATCCGCGAATTCGTGTGAATTTGCGGATTTTTTGTTTGCGCGTTCGCATGTTTTTTGGCGTCTTCGCGGGCCTCTTGCAGCGCAACAACCGCAAATCTACCCATGCATTCGTACATGGTCACGGCCATCTTGTGCGCCTTGCATATTTCCGTTTCCGGGCACTATTGGCAATCTTGCGTTGTGTGCAGCGCACTATTACAAGTTTGCATGTGTTTTTGCGTGCTCGCGGGGGAAATATCGCGCGATCTTACCCACGCGGTCCTCAATGGGCGCGGCCATCTTGTTTTTCATTCATTGCTGTGGTTCTGGGCATGCTTTTTCTATCCAGCTTCAATCTTTGCCATCCTTTGTTTGTTTGAATTTTTTTAAATCTTTTTTACTTATTATCAATCCCTCTATTTTTCTAGATCTATATTTTGTGTTTTCTTCTACTTTTGGTTACTTTAAAAATACTTTTTTACCTCTTCCTTTATTTACTTTTTCCCTATTCTCTTTCCTATTTATTATTTCCATTCCTGTCCAGGATCATGGCAAAGGGATCCGGGAAGGACAAGTGGAAGGGTCCGGCACCCCATACCCGGCTCCCATGCGGGCGATGGAGGGGAGAGCAAGTCACAGCCCGGGGGATCTTCAGCGTGGAGGAGGTGAGTGCACTGGTTTATTATGTGCAGTGCCGCCTCCCCAAGACCATCCCGGCAGGCGGCAGGATCGCTAGCGGGTACAGGCTCCGGGAGCATCGGAAGCTGTGGGAGAAGGTGTGCCGGGCCATGTATAAACACTCTCGGATCCGGCACACCTACAGCCAGGCCACGCACCGGTGGTCCTTCCTCCTGGACCGTGAACACGACCTGTTCGACCTGCTAGGCGTCGAGATCCCCGGGCTTGGTGAGTAGTAGTAGCTATTTAATCACTACTCTGTTTTCTCCTGCTCTATGTGTTATCTCACTGCAAATTTTTGTTTTTTCCGAAGAGCTATGATGCTGCCGATTACATTGTAGGTAAATTATGTTTCAAAATCTTCTGTGATTGCATTTCAGGTGCACTGCTCTCCTGCTCAGTGGCGGTGCTACTATGCTTATTTGTTTTCGATTTTGTGCTCATTTTATTATGTATGAGTGTACTTTAAAGAACTGCGTAATGCTAGACACTAAGGGGCAGATTTACAATTACTGGCGCATCCATGCAAATTAGCAGAGATGCGCCAGTAATTGTGCACCACGCCTCCACCACCCATTGTGCGCCGTATTTACAATATGGCGCACCATGGGGCAAAAACGAAACAGAAGCGTCACGCATCTGTGCCCTAAAGGTGGCGCATTCCTGGAGTTGCGTCGCAACCACAACGCAGCTCCAGCAATGCTCTGGGGTGCCCTATCTCCCCAATGATGCATCAAGCCATACATCTGCTTCAAGCAGGCCCAGGGTTTTGAGTGACTCAGCATTGGCCTAAAAGTGACTGAGTGAAATCTTGTAGATTTCACTCAGCCACTTTTAGGATGCGTTTCTGCGCAGGAACGCCCTCCCTTGTGCCGGAGCGCCACCTGATGGTGCAGGGCTTTACAACGTGATGCATCTCCCAGATGCGTCACGTTGTTAATATACCCCGCACCATGGTGCCTTTTTTGCGCTGCCGCTGCATCACAAAGGTCATGCAACGACGGAGCAAAATAGCCTCAAGGGGCTTGTAAATCTGCCCCTAGAGACTCAAGTCCAGTCCTTCCTTTGTACACCTGCCACTAAGAAGAGATAGTGGTGATAGATTAATAGTTTGAGTATTTTAATGACTGGTTATGTAGTAGGTAACTTACTTTTTAGTGTTCCCACTGGTCTACAATCACGATAGACTTTGTCTGTCACTTCGCGTGCTGCGGAGTGCTGCCTGCCAGTCCTAGTCGAACCTATTTGTAGTTGGTTTAGTGAGTTACATATTTTTCCAAGTCGACGGTCCGTGAATACAGCAATACTAATATCCTAGTAGACCACATCAGATAGGTCAATAAATGTAGTGCAATTGTTGTCTATTTGCTATTTCCCCGAAATAATTTGTTATTGTTCTTTTGAAATGTCTGATTTGGTTGACAATAATCATCCATGTTTGGGTCTTTCTTTCATGTTGTACATCAGCTCCCCCCAGGAGCAAGAGGACAGAGGAGGAGGTAGAGGCGCCGGCGGAGCAGGAACAGGAAGGCCAGGATCGGTCCGGCGAGGGCTCCTCTGCTGGCCCCAGTAAGTTTTCATGTTAATATTACCAATTATACTTCCCTATCTTTGAGAGTACCTATTTTTTACTAACGTTCCTCATTCGATTTTTTCTAAATCGTCTTTGATCTTCTTGTAGACTGTGTCTAAATTCTTATCCTGCCTCTACTATGACTCCCTGTGGTACTACTAGATTATTATTATGAGTCTGTTTGTGTAGCTAACTAAGCTTGCACAGTTGGCAAAAGGTGATAAACAAAACTCCCATTCTATTCAGCAATAGTTCTATGCACTGAGTGCAGTCCTCTGGGTTGTCTTTTGAAGTCTTCTAAATGTTTATGCTTTGACAATTCCCAACAATAAAATGTCAATGACCACCAAGAAAGAATAAGATACTAGTTTACTGTTTGATTGGATAGGAGGACAATCCATACAACTATTGTTGCAGGGACAATTCTGCACAAACAGAACTATGGACACTAAATAGTGCATTGTTTATCAATTATAATAGGCGCAGTTAGACTTTCCACATACCTCAGTCATAACAGAATTTGAACCCCCAATCTCCTTACTGACTAGCTAATGGGGCAGAGTCATTTAGCTCCCTAATTCAACGATGATTGATCCCCAATGATGATTATCTAACCCAGGACATAAGAAAATGGAGTCAGAGTCCAGAACTGTCAGAGCCACGGACTCATACCTGCAAATTGCAAACCCTTTCGCTCACTGACTCATGACCTAAAACCACAGAGTCTATGTAAGTTTTAAAGCTTTATTAAAAGTAAAAACATTTATTAAAATCAAGTTCATCATACAAAATAAACGGTGGATTGAAAATGGAAAAGTGCTTAGTGATTTCATGCCTTAATTGTGGGCGAGCCCTCAACTGGTTGGAACTTCAAATCTTCTTTGTGGTGCTGAATCGTTGCTGACTCCGTCCTAGTGATGATGATCTGATCTTGCTCTTGTACTTAGGAGGGAAGCTTCTATCTGTTATGAGAAAAATGGTGCGTGTTAAAAAGCAAGCATTCATCAGTTGTGCCAAAAAGTGTAGCAAGACAAAACCCTTCCATGAAAAAAGGGCAATTTTTAGTTTTGACTAGACAGTCACAAATTATTAAATTTGTTTGTGTAGTCGTAGTGACATTTTTTCATTCCTAGACAAAATACTAGGGAGTGGTGTAAATGGCATCTAAGAATCTGAAATGTACTTTCTAGGCGGAACATCGGCACAACCATCCACCGGTGCCGGGGCCAGCACGGAGGTGGGCACTCCTGAACGGAGGCGGTGCAACAGCCGGCGGAAACTGCTGTGGGGGATGCCACGGTAGTGGCGGACAGTGGTAAGCTATTATATTCCTTACTTATTGAGATTGCAGACTGCAGAGTGTGCTCTCTGCACGGGTGTATATGTTGTACAGTACAAGTATACTATACTGTGAAGAAGACTTACAAATGTACAAGTTTTTATCAACCAGGTAGTAGCCTCCTCTAAATTGACTTCAACTCAGCTGTGAAAGTTTTTTCGAGAATCCAAGTCAGATCAGAGATGAACTTGATGGATGGGATGAACGAAAAGGGAAAGAAGGGTGGAAGTAAGTGTGGAAAGACGAGCGAGTTAAAAGTAATGATGACTGGCAAAGAATGATACGTGTTTGATTGCTGCCCGAGGTGGCTGGGAATATGATGCATGGCCGATTGAAGGATGAAGCAAGGATTGGTGGAAGGAGAAAGGGAAGAGGGCTGTCTGGGTGGGTGAAACAGATACTGTATGTGTGCGCAATATATCCTTTGGTTGAAATTCAAATGCAAGTCAAGCACGGATGCATGGCTTGCGGTTTCCAAAATAAAATGAAAATGTTGTTTTCCTGTGAGAAAGTAAGGTTTGTCCAGTTGAGACATTAAGAAGAATGATTGACATTTACTTTGAATGGATGGATGCCTGGATCATGGTACTATCTGACTCATAGATAGCATATGTGTATGTAGAGAGAGTAGACGGTCACTGGATGAACTAAGTGTTACTTTGATGAGCATGTAACACCGCACCCGCACATCCATTCCAGTGTAGGAAAGGCTAGAAAAAGAAGTTGTAATTTTTCTGAATACTACCATGAATAGTAGCAGTAGTTTGTATTGCAAGCACAGCATATATCCGGCGATAACGGGGGCCACTCACTACCTCTGTTAATAATTTAAGTACAACTCTTTTATTTCATGTGTGGTTTATCAGTGTTCACTCAATAAAAAAACAAAGCACCTAAAGTCATCCCATATGTAAGCAAATACATATCCTGTGAAGGGATAGATAATCATATTATTTATCTTCTTTATTTTCCTTTTCTAGTAGTCATTGGCACTGTAGGGTGATTGTTAAATTAATAAAGCAGCAGCCCTTGTAACAGAGTATTCTCAGTGCCACCCGTAATAGAAAAGTAAGAGCTTCACCACCTGCATGTACTGTACTGGTACAGTAACCAAGCTTGTGTCATCATGGCCTGTGTCTGTTTTTCTCGGGTGCAAGTTGATTGCGCAGGCATTATGCCGGCTTCCAGATGTTTACGTACCAATTTCGCTAAACAAGAGAGAAGAAGAAGAATAAGACTAGTGTACTGTCATAGTTGACTCTAATGTAGTGAGTCCATAGTCCTCGTAGAATTGATTCCGGAAACTCCCACTAATGTTAGTGATAGAGCGAGCTTTAGAAAATATTTTATTCTAGCTCGTGATGTCATACTCTCATAATTTGAATTAATATATTAATGAGTGTTTGCATGATTTGTTTGATTAATCCAACCTAGATTAAGTTTGCACCACACATGAACACGCGGGAAACTAATTATATGTGCTCTTGTTGCATTTGCAAGTCTGTTTTTGTAACACATTATTAATATTATCCTGTTTGTTATGTCCGTCCTATTGTCTTTGTCACTATTAATATGCAGCTGATCATTCATGGCATTTGCCTTTATATGTGCTTACATGTATGTCCTATGTTGTGTTTGTCTGTCTGTGTATTATTTAATCATCTTTTTACTCTTTCAGAAACATAAAGCTGGATTACATGAAGAATGGTAGTTATTATATGTGTTGCTTTATTTGTTTGCTTTTGCTAAATGTCCTTTTATTAGTGGGTTAATTAATAATTAGCAAGGGCAGGGTGGTACAGAAGGGTTTGTTTTACCTGAATTAATTATTCTTTTGTGTTTGTTTAAATAATAGTTTTCTGAAAAAGTGACGCAGGCTGAAAGTGGCGCAGTGACGCAATCAGAAGCAGCGCAGAAAAGGCCTGCTGATGCTAAGCCACAGGAGAAAGTTTATTCTGAAGTGGGAGAAAAGCCTTTTATTATGAAGTCTTTAGAAAATGAACTGCTAAAGTCAACTCTGTGGAGTGGGTTTGGATGTGCCACGAAAGCGCAGAACGGTCTGGCTCAAGGCTAAAAGGAAGAGACGTGACAAGATTTTGTTTTGCTTGAACATTTTTGCTACAAAATGTAGCAGATTAAGGAACTGTCGCCAGGATTCTGTGCATGAACAATGACTTTGTGTAAAGCCTGGTCTCGTGGTGGAAGATGTCACAGTTTACTGTGGCGTGAGGTGATTCAGCCAATGGAGAGCCAGAATTCAGCTGTTGGAATGTGAAAAATAGTTAGCTCAGCTCAAATTTGGGTATAAGAATAGGCTTTAGCTGCAAACTTTTGGCTTACGCTCTTGATTCTAGAAGGACGTGTTCTGCTGTCCGATGATTACACGTAAGAAATGTAACTTTTAAGACTTTGTTTTCAGGCGATGAGGGTAGCGACAGAGAGATAGTTAGGTTTTGGAAATGCTCTTCCTTTTCACTTATTTCTGCTAATGAATAATATTATCTAAAAATAAGCTCTCTTTATAAAATGCTGAATAAAACTTATATGACTTTTTCTAATGCTTGTTTAATAAAGTTCCAAACCTAAGTTTTCTTAAATATGTTTTAATAAACTTTTTAAAATGACAAGCTGGTCTTGTTTATTATGAATGTCTTAAACAAACATATAGTATCCATTCACCTCACTCACTATGTTTATGGGCCTGGTATTGTTTGGTAAGTGTATTAGTGGAATGTGTCATCATTTATAAAGAATTTTAGTTTCTAGGCTCCATCAATTTGGTAGCGTCAGACGGTTCATATGTTGTTTTTGACATGCATGTTACATGTATGTTACATATATGTTGGTATAGTCATAGGATTGATGTTTAACAAATGTTAAGTTTTTGGTTATGTCAGATTGTTATATGTAGTCTTAAGGAATTTTTCCAGTAGTGTGAAAAATTCCTGGTATGCCATGGCAAGAGTAGTGTAGCTAGAAGAGTTACACAGTGCATTTGTTCTGTTTCAAAATCACGTGTTGTGGGCGTACAACACAAGTTTAGGGACCTTAGATTGAATGGTTGAATGTATAGTGAGGATTGCCAATGAAATTGTAGCATTAAGCAGAGGGACCTGGTGAGCCTGTTTTAAAAAATTCTGTGAAAAGAGTAGTAGATATATCCAAGCTTGTGTGAAGGGTAAGGGTTGTTTTCTCTTCCAAGGTTAGAGTCCTAGGAAGAAAAATAAGCGTTGATTTCTCTTCCAAGGTTAGAGTCCTGAGGAAGGAAATAAGCGTCGTCTATTCTTATCAACGCTTGACGTTTTCTGTGGTTGGTTCAAGTCCTGCCAAGAATTTGTGTGTATGATCAGGATTTTCTGTGTGAAGGTGCGCGAATGATTTGTAATGTCAACTGGGTTGAGTTTGAACTTGCTGGATCTAGGTGTATGCTTTTAAATGAGACTCATTTGATTATTACCTGTTAGAAGGGTAGGGTAAGAATTGCCTTACTAGTGAATGAGACTATTCTGTGAGAATAGCGTCGTCTATTCCACACTAAGGATACTTGAATGAATGTTTAAAAACTATCTCTATGTTAGAGAAGCAGACAAATGGTTTGTTTTTATGTTGTTATTAATTGCGTTTTATAAAAAATGATTTAAAGTGTTTCTAAGCCTTTATGGTGAAGAATATGCTATTTTAAGCATTGTGCGTTGTTTAAATCCATTTAAAAGTGCCCGATCGAAAATTGTAAGGGAGGGGCTGTTTTAGGAGTGAAAGCGTGTGGGGAGAGAGCCTGCAGCTGCAGCCTGCTGCATACGGCAGAGCCTGCCGCGCTCTGATTGGTTGGAAGTCTTAGCAAGCGCTCCCATTGGTCAAAATACGATCTTTATTTAAATACTGTTATAAGTATTTAATATTATTCCTAAATTCCTTAAATTGTGTGGATTTGATTTCCTCATTGGATTCTTTGGTTATGCGCTTGTTCTTTTTAACATTTTTAAGTTTTTGACAATCCGCCTAGCTACATGCGTTGTTCGCCTCGAGCCTAATTGAATAGACCGTTTCCTTTTTATATTCTGTAATTCACCGAGCGTTCTCGATGTTTGTAAAGGAGGGGGAGGCCTCCGAGTGGTGAGAGGAGCCGAGCCGACAGCTGCAGCGGCTGATTACGTCAGCCGCCGCGCTGTGATTGGAGGAGACGCGCCGTCGCATCATACAAAGGCCGCACTCTGATTGGGCGAGGCCGGCGAGCCCACAGAGGAGCCGACAAAGCTCCCGCGCTGTGATTGGGCGAGGCTGACGAGCCCAACGGAGGAGCCGGCGAAGCTCCCGTGTGTTTAGGAAGCGCGCTCGCTCTCTCGCTCGCTCTCTCGCCTACAGGGGTGAAGGCTTGCTTCTTGAGGAACGCGCGCATTGAGCGCATGGGCATTTTGGAGCGCATGGAAGTGTGGAAGAAAAGCGCCTATTATGTTTATCTTTAACTCGTGTCATCTTTAACTCGCGCACCCATTGGATGGTGTCGCGTTAGTGTGCACTGATTGGGCAGCTTGGCAGTGTCATCAGAAAGTCGCGCACCCATTGGTTGGTGACGCGCTGTGTCGCGACCTTATTGGTTGAGGCTTTGTGAGCCTTGTGCACCGATTGGCTGTTGACGCTCAGCGTCATAGAAGAGCCGCGACCGGATTGGTTGAGGCTCTGGGGCATTGTGGTTGGCTGAGCGCTGTGCAGCCACACGCTGATTAGTCAAAACACTCGTGCTGATGCACATTGTTTACTTTTTGCCAAGGATTTAGTTTCCCACGCTATTAATGCCAAAAACTTCATTTTTGTTTATTGTTTGATATTTACAACAACACATTTTGTTATCAATTAGTGAATATTATAGGGGATATATTAGGACAATAGCAGCAAAGATGATTAGAGTAGGGGACATTGGTATTATTAATTAATACAATATTAAGTAGTAGTAGTGCAACGTTAATAACTGTCACCAGAGCATAGCAAATAGAGCCATAGCAGAATTAGCTTCTACTAGAATAGGAAAGCCAAAATTAAGTTCAGAGAAGACTGATTTTAAAGTTGATTGACAAAAGAATTAATAAAGGATTGTGCAACATAATTAAATAAATAAATATTTTCAAGGATTTTGCTAGTTACTGTAATTACTGGTGTAATTAGGAAGGTTGCGCTGTGTTCAAGGTGGCAGCAAGACATTATATTTAAATTAAAGGCAAACACATTAAGTTTTCTTTTTCCACAGCTGATGATGCAGAAAGGTGTGTAAGTGCAAATAAATTTATTAAAAATATACCCAGTCACATTTAAGTGTTGAATAAATGTTTTATATTGCTGTTTTGTAAATACATATTTCTTTCCAGGTTTATTAAAAATAAAAGATACAGGTAAATTAGGAGTTATATTAAATTAATCTATACTTCACCTGACCTTGTCAAATTAATTAATTAATTGATCAGTAAACGCTATTAGGCCAATTAAGTGAACGTAATTACTTATTGTAATTATTGAAATTAATTATTATTAAAGGTGAGTATTTTAAAACATGGATAATTATTATTCAAAGACGAAGAAAATGTTTTTCTGCTATCAGAAAATGGAAAATATATTCAATCAGGTTAAAAATGTTGTTGCTACATGTGAGAGCAAATTAATGAATAAACAGGTGAGTAATGAAGTAACTGGTCTTAATAAAAATACAAATGCTAAAGATGTAGTTTTAAACGACACATATTCTGAAAGAATACCACCTCCCCCCAAAAAAATAATTTTTAATGAAAATTCAATTCCTGAATTAGCAAATGTAAATAATAAACCTAACAGAGAAGAATTAATGTATCATTATAAAAATTATGTTGTAAATACAGATAAGGACAGGAATAAAAGCAGATTCTCAGAACAGATTAATGTGACGCCAAAAGAGCAGATTAATGTGTCGTCAAGAGTCCCAGTTCAGATTAATGGAGTCCCAGTCCAGACCCTTTCTCAAGGTGTCACAACAGGTAGGTATGATGAGATGCCTAGTATTTCTGAAATTAATATTCCTGATCATGTAAGTTCTACAAATGATTTAAAGGAGCAGTTAACATCAAACATGGAAGCAGTGACAGTTCCTGTGACAATTGGATCTGTTCCCCCAGTGCTTGGGAAAGATGAAACCAGTCCCACAGCTTTAACGGTCCCAATTCAAAAGTTTGCTTAAAAACTTTATTCTAATGTACCTGAAAATAAGTTAATAATGATTCCAACTCAGCAAGAGAGAGTGATGACTCTAGCTTTACCTAGTGAAAACTTTGACGTTGACCTGATTGACCTGACACAACCTGGTGAGTACAAATTACTGGATAATACAATCAGTAGAGACAGATTAAAAAGATTGCAGGATGATGAGGACATTGAAGGATTGAACAATACAGGTAAGTTTGCCTCTGCCCATATAAAAGATTTAATTTGGGCTTTGAGAAAAAGGGGTAGTCTGAATAAATGGAAAACAAAATGGACAAAGAAAAAAGAGAAGGAAAAAGCGACTTTAGCTTTTGTAGGAGAGTGTAAAAATTCACAGATGCAGAGTGAGATAAATCAGCAGCAACAGTTACTGAATGAACAGCTACAAATTCAGCGACAGGTGGTGATTCAGCAGAATGAGATACCTTTGCCGCCATTTCCAAATTATGTTAATGAGCAGAAATACAATACAGATACAGGATTCAGTGGAGTCCAGGAAAACAGACCTGATCCAGTTAAAATTGCAAACAAGCAGGGAAACTCATTTCCTAATGTTCCACAGTACAAGATGAAGCCAGAAACAATTCCTGTTATTGAAACATTCATTAAGCAGGGTGTCCTAAAAGAGATTGAGAACAATCTTTGTAATTCACCAGATATGGGAATTAGAAAACCAGATGAAATGTACATAATAGTACAGGACCTGAGAAAGGTTAACGAGATAGTTATACCTTGTTGTCCTACAGTAGAGATCCTTTGTCAGATACCACATGATACTGAGTGGTATTGGGTCCCAATGTACCCAGAGAGTCAAATAATTTTTGCTTTCAGGTTCCAAGAGAGAGAGAGAATTCCCAGACAGGTAACTATTGAGAGAAATAAAATGATTCAGGCAATGGAATGCACTAAGTCGCAAAAACAGGTAAGAATGCTCTTAAGCATGGTTGGTTACTGTTGCCAATGGATTAGTGCTTTCTCAGTGTTTGCAAAACAATTGCGGAGACTGACAAAAGCAGATATAAAAGACCCAATTGTCCTGACAGAAATTAAACTTGAAGCCTTTGAGCAATTTAAAAAGAGTTTGTGTGAAGTTCCTGTTCAGGGCATGCCAGACTTCAACAAAGAATATGAGCTTCTAGACCAAATAGCAGAAATAAAATGTGCTAGAGAGAAAAATGATCATGTCTTAAAAGGCGATGAGCACGCAGGTACCATTGTTAAATGTTGTGCTCAGGAGAGGGTTGCAATCAAAGGGGAAAAATTCAATGAACATGTTTCAAGCATCCTCATACTAATCTTTGCAATTCAGACATGGCAAGAACTAAAACAATTACAAGATGAGGCACATGTTGAGGAGAAAAACACATGGCTCAAAGAAGGTTGTAGACAGCGAGAAGAAAATATAAGGGTTTACAAAGATGGCGGACCTATTATGTCCAATTGCATGATTGCTGACATGGCACAGATGTACCATGGTCTAGGTCATTTAGCAAGAGACACAATGATTCAACTGTTCAGAGAAACATGTCTGACATGCCAGAAAAACAATCCAGATCAAAAGACATTTGAGAATATGGGAACCATAGGCCGGGTGGGTGGTTCATTTACAACTATTCAAACAGATCTTTTTGAAGTGCCCCAACATAACAAACTGAGATATGTCCTAGTCATCATTTGTTTATTTTCAAAATGGGTCGAAGCTTTTCCAACAAGAAAAAATGACACAATTTCTGTATTCCATCAATTGGGAACAAATGTGTTTGCAAAAGAAAAGGAGCAAGCTCATGATCTATTGCCAAGAGACTTGCTCAGAACAAAGGTTCATCGGAGGAGAAACTGTCTAGTGCCCAGGTGGCAGAAGGCAAGACAGGTGAACATAGTCACAACAGATACTAGATGGATGAATACCAGTCATACCCTTTGTGCACCTGCACCTGATAACACTGATGAAGTTAGTGAAAAGACTACAACTGATTCAGACTCTGAAAAAGAAATTCCTGAAGAAAATCCAGATCTTGAAGATCGACGCGGTGGTCGACATCTGAATGATGATGTCAAAAATCCAGATCTTGAAGATCGACAAGATGGTCGACATCTTGATGTAAATGAAACATTGAATGAAGAAGATCTAGAGATTGTGATTCTAGATTCAGAAAATTATGAAAAGCTGCTAGAAAAAGAATCTCAAGAAAAAGAAGAAGATTCAGAAGCAGAAAATTCTGAGCAAGAACAAAATCAAGTCCAGGAGAGTATTGAAAAGCAGAAGAGTAGCTCTGTGTGCGGGAACAAGAATCCTGAAACTGGGAAGCTGAAGGTGATCCCTGAAGTAGAGGAAGAATTACCAAGTACCAGCTGTAAGGATGATGTTCCTAATAGAGTGAAGCTGCCGAGTAAAGAAGTTCCTTGGTACAGATTTAAAGTCTCAGACAATGTTACAGATGGGAGTGATGAAGAGTCTGAGATAAGAAAATTTGGAAAAAAGGCTTGGAAAGCTGAATGTAAAGAAAGCAAGCCTAAGAAGAAACTCTTGAGAAAAGGTGATGTCTGGCCTAAAGGTGATGTCTGGCCTAAGGATTTAAAGTTCAAATTTATAGTGTCAAGTCAGAAGAATGATTCAGACAAAAAAGAGCAAACTGAAGAGAAAATTGAAATGATTACCAGGAAAAGCAAAAGACCATTGAGACCCAATGTAAAATACAAGTCTCCAGAATGGGCCTACATAACTATCCCTCCAATAGTTGAGGAGCGCAGTAGCAGTCAGGTGGTCTTGAAAGAAAATGGTGACAATGACTAAGTTTAGTTTTCTTTAAGTTAAGGTTTATTTTTGGCATAAGGCTGAAGAAATTGTGTTCGTTTTCTTTAAGTTGAGGTTTATTTTTGGCATAAGGCTGAAGAAATTTTGTTAGGGTGACTCAAGGTCAAAGAAATTGTGTTAGCTGAAAACACTTTTATGTAAGACGCAAGGTCGAAGAAAACATGTTTAGAATTTGAAAAAAAAGAGGGGGTATATAATATACTCATTTTTCAAAAAATTTCAAAAATTTACTTTTTGTTTTTTGTTTTGTTTTATAATACTCAGATCAATATTTGTTTTGTTGGGGCAATTTAAAATGTAGTTATGCAATTTAAAACTTAGTTCCCTAAATTCATTGGGGGTTGGGGATTCAAAGGTGGAAAGGATCCAACTTAGCTGAATAAAGAAAGGGTAAAGGATACAGAATTAGTAAGATGTAAGACTCAATACTAATTATGAGATAGATGAAATTAGAGCTTAAATACTAATCCAGAGTAAGCCTGAAACATGTTCAATAGATACAAATTTTAATTACAATTTTTTTGGGTGTTGTTTGGTGATTTTGAAATCACCAGATGAGGGAGTTGATAGAGCGAGCTTTAGAAAATATTTTATTCTAGCTCGTGATGTCATACTCTCATAATTTGAATTAATATATTAATGAGTGTTTGCATGATTTGTTTGATTAATCCAACCTAGATTAAGTTTGCACCACACATGAACACGCGGGAAACTAATTATATGTGTTCTTGTTGCATTTGCAAGTCTGTTTTTGTAACACATTATTAATATTGTCCTGTTTGTTATGTCTGTCCTATTGTCTTTGTCACTATTAATATGCAGCTGATCATTCATGGCATGTGCCTTTATATGTGCTTACATGTATGTCCTATGTTGTGTTTGTCTGTCTGTGTATTATTTAAACATCTTTTTACTCTTTCAGAAACATAAAGCTGGATTACATGAAGAATGGTAGTTATTATATGTGTTGCTTTATTTGTTTGCTTTTGCTAAATGTCCTTTTATTAGTGGGTTAATTAATAATTAGCAAGGACTGGGTGGTACAGAAGGGTTTGTTTTACCTGAATTAATTATTCTTTTGTGTTTGTTTAAATAATAGTTTTCTGAAAAAGTGACGCAGGCTGAAAGTGGCGCAGTGACGCAATCAGAAGCAGCGCAGAAAAGGCCTGCTGATGCTAAGCCACAGGAGAAAGTTTATTCTGAAGTGGGAGAAAAGCCTTTTATTATGAAGTCTTTAGAAAATGAACTGCTAAAGTCAACTCTGTGGAGTGGGTTTGGATGTGCCACGAAAGCTCAGAACGGTCTGGCTCAAGGCTAAAAGGAAGAGACGTGACAAGATTTTGTTTTGCTTGAACATTTTTGCTACAAAATGTAGCAGATTAAGGAACTGTCGCCAGGATTCTGTGCATGAACAATGACTTTGTGTAAAGCCTGGTCTCGTGGTGGAAGATGTCACAGTTTACTGTGGCGTGAGGTGATTCAGCCAATGGAGAGCCAGAATTCAGCTGTTGGAATGTGAAAAATAGTTAGCTCAGCTTAAATTAGGGTATAAGAATAGGCTTTAGCTGCAAACTTTTGGCTTACGCTCTTGATTCCAGAAGGACGTGTTCTGCTGTCCGATGATTACACGTAAGAAATGTAACTTTTAAGACTTTGTTTTCAGGCGATGAGGGTAGCGACAGAGAGATAGTTAGGTTTTGGAAATGCTCTTCCTTTTCACTTATTTCTGCTAATGAATAATATTATCTAAAAATAAGCTCTCTTTATAAAATGCTGAATAAAACTTATATGACTTTTTCTAATGCTTGTTTAATAAAGTTCCAAACCTAATTTTTCTTAAATATGTTTTAATAAACTTTTTAAAATGACAAGCTGGTCTTGTTTATTATGAATGTCTTAAACAAACATATAGTATCCATTCACCTCACTCACTATGTTTATGGGCCTGGTATTGTTTGGTAAGTGTATTAGTGGAATGTGTCATCATTTATAAAGAATTTTAGTTTCTAGGCTCCATCATTAGAGCAAGGCTGAAGAAGTGGGAGGTTAGATAGATACATGCCACAAATGTTATGTACTGTGCTTGCAAGTTGCTAGTTCTACTGTGACACAACTGTATGCTGAATTATTTTGTGTTAATCTTAAAGAGCATTGGTTACAGACTATGTCTTTCTTTCTTCATATAGATGCTTCCTTCAAAACTGTCATGGAAGGAGCTGGCTAGACGGGCCCGGCAACGGAAGCTGGAGGCGACTGTCGCCGAATATCGGCGGCTGGTGGCCCAGGAAGAGGAGGACATGCAGTCGACTTCCACAACATCCACAGCGACAGCTGCATCCTCCTCCGCGCTCCCTGGGTCAGCCAGTTAGCGCAAGCCTCCAGCGGTACGGAGCCGTGGTACCGCAGCCACCCGCCACCGCCAAGCAGCCAAAAAATCAGCTGCCCCCCACAGCACTTTAAAGGCACGCGTGCACCGCCTAACCCTCAGGGTGTCCTACCTTAAGCAGGAGCAGAAGAAAATGAAAATCCTGCTCAAGAACCTCCGCAAGGAGCATGACCACCTGGCCAAAAAAGTACACCGCCGGCCCCTTTTTTAAAGACTTTTGGGGGATGGGAATTGGGAGATGGGTTTTTTGGACTCTGGGGACTTTTTATTTCATTGACATTCTTTGGGCTTAGGGAAGGGGATGGGTATGGTCTTGCGGGATAGTTTATTTTTGTTAAGGATATAAATATTTCATACTTTCAACTTAAACATAGCATACATGTTTTTACTGCAGTTGAGGCTGGGGGAGTTTAACTGTAAGTTTGTTTTCCTGAAACTTAAGTGGCTTCTTGATTCAAATTGTGTAAGTAATTGCCCAAATGTTACAAAACTAAGTGCCTCTCACAGAGTTAGTGAATTCAATTGTCCTGTGACTTTACTAGTACTACCGTCAGTCTCTCGTCTCTCCTACTAATCCATTATTCTTCCTCCCCCAAACACTTATCTTACCTGTAATTCATGTTTGAATATAGGGCTAGGCACAGGGCTGGCTGCATGGCAAATGGCGATTAAGGTTGGCAATCCTGGGTGGATGAAATGGCATAATTGCGGTGGTACTAGTGGTGGTACACAGGGGTAGTTGCAGCATATGAAAAAAAGAAAATTAACCCTTGATTGGCCTGAGCCAGGTATTAGAACGGTACGATAGATACGATAGCATGTTACAGTACACTAGAACAGGGCCATAATGTAGCCTTACAAATGCTAAAGTATTGAAAGTATAAATACTACTTGCGTGGAAATTGACATTGGCTACTACTACAAGAAATAGTACTGAAAGGGAAGGTCACAGCAGCGTAATCATTTGCCACGTGTAGGAGGAGGATGCTCTTGATGATCAATCCAGTTGATGGCGCCCATGAAAATCTGCTTTGATTTGCCAATAGTCATGGGTCTGTGTCAAGCTGAGTAAGAATATATCCTCAGATTCCTTCACCAGCCTTGAAATGTAATTCATTTTCTGTTGCTATGACCTTTTCCTCCGCAGCAAGTGTGTTGCTGTCATTTACTCACACATCAATGAAAACCACACAGCCCGGGGGAAGAGGGTTAGGGTTTGGAAATTGGATGGGAATGAGGTTTTTTGGGAAAGTTTTGTTGAGAGAGAAAAAAAACACAGCATGGACAAACAACAAATGAAGATAAACAAATCTTTGGATACGAAGATATCCATAAATCTTTTAAGGGACATAAAGGAAGTGCATGCACTACTGCAGGCATGAAGTTGATTGCTAAATGGATGGTTAGGTTACTTAAACTAAGTAGTACTTTCTACGGAATGAAAGAATGCGACAGTACAGGGCTGCAGTAATTATGCGTTTTCACTTGCCTATCTCTGCACTCAGAGAAACACTTCGTTCATTAAATTAGTTTGAAAAATAGCAAAGTAAAACTCTACAATGGCTGGAGGGATGAATTTAGAAGCAGAGATCAAAGAAATTCAGAGTCAAACTCATAGAAGTTCACAGCAATAAAATTACTTAAAAGATAAGTAGAAATGAATGGATCCTGTTACTGTATGTTGTTGTAGTTGTCCTGTTGAATTTGGGAAGTTGCATGCATCCAGCCATTCCTCTGATTTGCCGCACTCCTCCATTCCATCTTACGCTCCGTCGATCAATGTTGGTGACCAGCAGACACCCTGTCCACTGCCGGCCTGGCATATGCTGAATTGCGGCTCGCTAACGTGAAGCCTGACTTCATCCTTTTTACCATTGCACAGGGTGAAAGCCGCCCTGTAAATGTTGATGGAAAAACAGGAAGTGATATTAAAACACCACTGAGAAAAAAATATAAGGTAAGTACGCTGTGTAGTGCAAAAAGTCACTTTTTCAGTTTCAGAATCAACAGTAAAACTATTTCGAAAGGGCGTACTCTGAGGCTCCTTTTGAAGGATAAATAAGAATGGGCGAATTTTGCAGATCTTTCCCCTCAAGCTAGGTGTACTGTAAACTGCGATTTTAGAACAAAATTAGACCTTCCCAGCAGTGCTCCCAGACCCTTAAATCCAGTCGCAAAAATGTAGAAGACCCCCAATCAGACCCCAAAAAACATGCGATACTGCTACCTGTCTGAGGCCTAGTGGAAAATGGTGACTAAACGTACTTTGAAAGTAAAGTAGGCCCAAATCCCCCCTTTCCACCATGTATTTTCTTCAAACCACTTGCAACCAAAATTAGACATTTCTCGATAAGTGCTCCAAGAGTAGACCCCAGAACCCAGTTGCCAAAATCTCGAACACCCCCAAACACATGCAATACTGCTAACCCTAACAAGCCCTACGTTAAAAATAGTGTCAAACGCTTTCTTCAACTAGGCCAAATCGCCCCTTTCCCACCATGGATTTTCCTCAAAAAACTTGCAGCCAAAACTAGGCATGCGGAGCATTGCTCCAAGACCCCCCAACCCCCCCAAACACCAGGACCCCCCAAGCAGCCGCCCGAAAACACATAAGTGAGCAAAATCGCTGAAAAGTGGAAATTTTTTTCACCATGGATTTTCTCCAAAACACTTTTATCCGGTATTAGACCTTCCCAGCAATACCACCAGACCCGTCAACCCAGGCGAAAACAAGTTTAGCACCCCCAAACAGCCAAAAAGCAAAACCTTAAAAATTGACACTTAGAATAATTTAGGCCTCATTCCCAAATCAATCCATGCGCTCTCTGCAGCTAGGCCCTAACTCCCCTTTGCCACCATGGATTTTTCTTCAAACCACTTGCAATCAAAACTATACATACCCAGCGTTGCTCCAGGACCCCCCAACACCTCCCCAAACACCAGGAACCCCCCCGGAGCAGGCCCCCGACAATACAAAAGTGAGCAAAAACTCTGAAAAGTTAAAAACGTTATCACCATAGATTTTCTCCAAAACACTTGATTCTGATATTAGACCTTCCCAGCTATGCCCCCAGACCCCTGCACCCAAACAGGCAAAAAGCAAAAATGGGCCTACCTTCAATTCAGTCCAAATGCGCTCTGCAGCTAGGCACTAACTCCCCTTTCCCACCATGGATTTTCTTCAAATCGCTATCAATCATAATTATTCTATCCTAGCAGTGATCCCAGACCCCCAGACCCTCCCCCACAAATCTAGAACACCCCCAAACAGCCCCCCCAAAACATGCAATCCTGCTAGGCCTCAGATTAAATTGTGCCAAAACGCTGTCTGCAACTAGGCCCAAACCCCCCTTTTCCACCATTGATTTTCTTCAAACCACTCGCAATCAAAATTAGAATGTCCCAGCAGTGCTGCCAGCCCCGACCCACCCCCACAACTCTAGAACACCCCCAAACAGCCCCCCAAAAACATGCAATACTGGTATATTCAAAACATGGCACGCTGTTCACAAAAATTGCTGTTTTCAGCACTTCCACTACTTCGATCCTCTTGAAACTTACCTGGACAGTCACTTGTTCCAGCGATTCCCAAGAATCTCAGCAAGGCAGAACAAAATCGAACCCATGCGCTCTTTGAAGAAGGAGAAGAAGAAGAAGAAGAAGAAGAAGGTCTACGACTAGTTTTCACCCAAACACACGAGCACGCAAAACACCCAAAAAGGGCAAAATTCTGCCAATTCTGGACCAAAGAACACCAAACCCCCCTAAAACCTTGCCAACATCATTATGAACGAGCGTGCATTGGGCCCCGAGCCCTAGACTCAGCGTGAACCATACCAACTTAAGCCCAAAAACCCTAGTAAATCGCACTGAACCCTAAACCTTAGATATGCTTTGTCTGTCTGTGTCAAAGAGCCTAGGTATGCTACGTCAGGAGGATGCTTCACTCAGTGGTGCCTACCTTGACCGTCTGCATTGCCCTGCCGCAAGCATGGGCCAAACATCCGTTCCGCTCAAGAATTTGCAATTTTTCAGTAATTTCGGGAGATTTGCGAAATACCGAAGAACAGCAAATTTTCCAAACATAACAGATGTTTGGCCCAAGCTTGAGGCAGTGCCTAGCAGACGGTCAAGGCAGGCACCACTGAGTGAAGCAACCTGATGTAGCATACCTAGGCTCTTTGTCAGAAAGACAAAGCATATATAATTGTATGCAGCAAGCCACATAGCCCCAATTTTACATGAACTGCTGTCTAGAGTGGACTCTGCCTGGCATAACAACAACAGTACACTGCCTCGCCCTCGACCACTACATACCAGGAATAGACAGACATGTAGTTCTGCTGTAGTAGACTGGTTTACCTGTTTGCCACTCACGAATTGGCCATAGTTGTTCCGTAAACTGACGCTGATGATCCATCCATCCCAGTGAGTGCCTCTAAAGACAAAAGGTATATTATTTAATCAATCATCATGGTATATTGGAAAGTGAGTCCGCTCCAAGGACATTTTGCATATTGTGAAATGCAACATAGTGGCCCCTGAATTTGAAGTACAATTTGAATTAAACAAGGTAAAAAAACAGAGTAGTTGACATGAGTTACAATGTAGTGTATTTTGTAAAAAAATGTAGTGTATTTTGTAAAGCGCACAGCTACCCCAATGGGGCGTCCCGGCGCTGTATAACGCTGTGGAACCCTTCCTGGCTCTCCCTGTGAGATGCCCCTCCTGGGCACCCCCAAGGTGAAGCCAGGCATCCCAGTGTTGCAGGGGCCGTTGTGGAGATTAAGCAAGCTATTGCCCAGAGTTGCAGCGTGGGACCCATGATTAGAGTAGACACCGAGGCGAGAATTATCAAGTCCGTGGTCATTGAGCCCAAGACCCTGCCGCGTCGGAACTTGAACCCTGGTCCCGGGCCTGATCTCTGCTTCAGAGTCTGCCGCTCTAACCAGTGAGCCACACTTCTCCAATTACTGTGTAAAAGATTAAATAATAACTAAGAAAAAACATATGATTCATCATTTCATGCACAAAAAACAAACAGCAATTGGTTTCATCAGAGCCTGACAGCCATTGCTGTCCACTGCATGCCATCTTCTCAATTATTCATTACTTGTTCTACTTTTTGTCCGCATCTTCTTTGGAAAGTGAGGGCCCACAGGGCAGCCTCTCCTGTCAATATCTGAAGTAACTCTGTCAGCAATCAGCAAGCATGTTGTCAGTCAGTAATTTCAGTCCCACTTGAGGGGACTAGTAGTAATCCATCCATCTGCCATGAAGGAAATGGATAGGGGGAGTCTGGAGGAGGAGTATAGAGGAGCATGATTGAGTTGTGAACTTGTGAACCTCAGGAATGCAGACTGCTGCACCTTCAAATCAATAAGGAATATAAGATGAAGACAGTGCTGCTGATGGACTTGTTGTGATTAGGTGATTAGAGTGTTGTTGTGGTAAAAGTTGCAAAACAAAGAAAGACACACAGGAATGAAAGTGAATAAGGAGGAAAAAAAGGAAGTAATTTTCAGGCCTCGGTGTCAGGGAAGTAGAGCTCATTCTCAAACTCCATGAATTGAGACGGGAGTAGGTCAGGTAACAGAGAAGAACTTCTGTCACCTAAGTCGGTGTCCTCTTCTTCCTGCTTGCATTTACGTACTTTGTAATCTGGTGGTATGAAGTGCTGATTCATCTTGATCAGTATTAACCGCTCCACTTTTTTGGCAGAGAGGCTGGTTCTTTTTGAAGTTACAATGGCACCAGCAGCACTGAAAACACGTTCAGAAGACACGCTTGCGAGTGGGCAAGACAAATAAGTTAGAGCCCTGTTGGTGATCAGTGGCCATAGAGGCATTTTCCTGTACCAATACAGCAATGGGTTCTTATTAACAAACACCTTCGTTGGGTCATCCAGATAGGCCTGCACCATCAATTCAATGTTCTCCATGGTTGCTCCACTTTGCGTACCATCTGTGGCCTTTGCAGCACTGGAACGAGCAAACCCTTGATGAGTTAGCCAATCCGCTTACGACAATATTATGGCTGGGCCTGGTGCAGGTGAGGATGATGATACGGTTGCTGCTGGTGTCGTTAACGGCTGTGAGGGAAAGTGACTCCCTTCGCCCACAGATTCAGAAGTGGAACTTGACGCCGGATGGCCTGCTGATTCAGTTGGACTTCTGCCGGCTCCTTGAATTTTCTGCCGATCTTTTTCGAACTGAGTGGCTGACACAGCTTGCCAATGTTTGTACTTTGAAACATCTGCTTCATCAAAAGGAATGAATGCTTTGCTGGCCACTGCCTTTTTGTACCGTGGATCCAGAATAGTGGCACAAATATCATGTTGTTCTGTATGTATGTTTTTAAGCCTTTCATTGTCAACTAGGCGGCTTAATAAACTCTCTGCCAACTGATATGCATCTTGCTTTTCACCATCATCTCTGAACGTTGAAGACACCGCCTTCAGTTGGTGCTCTAGCATGACCAACAATGGGATAGCTTTGCCCAAAGAACAGTCCTCCCTGCTGACTTCACGTGTGAAGACCTCAAAAGGACAAAGCATGTCTGTCAGGCTTTAAACTAGCTACCATTCTTCCAACTCTAGCCTCATGTCTTTCATAGTAGAACCCCGTCAAAAGACATACTCATTGATTACCATGCACTGCTCAGACAGACGCTCAAGCATGTAAAAGGTTGAGTTCCAACGTGTTGCCACCTCTTGGATGAGTCCTTTGACTGGCACTTTACGTTCATGTTGAATGCCCCTCAGCTGCTTCTGGGCCTTAAAAGAATGGCTGAAATGTGTGCAGATTCTTCAGCAGGTGGTCAGTAAATTCCTGACTGTGTTTTCATTTTTCAAAAAATCTTGCACCACGATGTTAATACTGTGCGCCAAACACGGCACTCTGAAATAGTCACCTTGCTGCATGGCCTTAACTATATTTCGGCCCAGAGATGTGACAAGCTAGTAGGCTGCCTTGGACAGACTTGCTTACAATGTAAGTCCTGCAACTTTGTCACACCCAAACCCTGCTTTTCTAGGCACAGAGCCATTTTGCCAAAACATACTTCCCTCACGGTCCTCCAGCTGAATGTCAGGTCTCTTGCTAAACACCATCCTGAAGTTAATACTCTCTTAACTGACGGGAATCCTGATATTCTATTTTTATGTGAAACCTGGCTCCATGACGATCTGACCAGCATCCCGAGTCTCACATTGCCAGAGGGCTTCTCAATGAAGTCTATCAATAGAGACACTAGGGGAGGTGGTATAGCTGTCATATACCGAACGATATACACCTGCTCTTTTACGAAGGAAGACATCTCGGGGTGTGAAAGTGCTTGTTTTAAGATCACTACAGGTCCCCATTTTGCCCTCTCTGGGCTCTACATTTACCGTCCTCCGGGACCCACCTCTAAGTTTATTGAGGATCTTCTAGAGGTGGCTCACGCCCTAGTCGTGACTTCGGCTAACTTTACTATACTAGGTGATCTTAACCTCCACTTCGACTCTCGTCTAGACCCCACCATCAAAAATCTTCTGGCGGATTTCACAGCCTTACAGTTAAATTCACTTATTCATACCACCACACACTCCGCTGGTCACCTACTAGACCCCGTCTTCACCAATATCCCGGAGGCCAGGGCTGACCCACCCAAACCCATGGGATGGACTGACCACTTTCTTATCAGATTTACGATGATGGTAAGAGAATTGCCCACCAAAGAAGTGTCTACCTCTTGTCTTAAGAGACCATGGCATAAACTGCCAACTGGTGACCTACTCACCACTTTAGGAGAATTCCATCACAAAGGTACTAAAGATATCAACACGTCTTATGCTGCTTTCCAGGACTGGATTACTAAAGGACTTGACACCCTTATACCAGCTAAATTGACTAAAGGTCGTAGCTCCCCTTGCAACCCATGGTATAATGAAACTCTGAAAACCATGCAGAAAGAGTGCAAAATAGCTGAGCATAGTTGGAGAAAGGAGTACAAAGACAAGGATAAAGCTCTTTACCTGTCCAAATTAAAACTCTATCACAAAGCCATACGCACTGCGCGCGCGTCCTTCTACGCAAAAGAAATTAATTCCAGCACTAATCCTACAAAAACTATTTTTAAATTGGTGCAAAAACTTCATAACAGTGGCAATCCAGCTTCCTGCATTACCTCCGCACAGCAGTGTGAGGACCTTGCCGTTTTCTTTATAGAAAAGGTGAGAAAAATGTATAGTGCCTTTTCACAGGACTTTCCCGACCTTTCTAACCCCTCTAATCCATCTATCAAGGGCACTAGGCTGTCACTCATAGCTGAAATTTCCCATGACGACCTAGCCAAACTTTGCAGAAAGGTTAAGTCCGGTTCTCCTACAGACCCCATGAGACCGGCCCAATTTCTTGAATCTTTAGATTTTTTCCTCCCTTCCTTGGCCACGCTACTTAATCTCTCGTTCTCCTCGGCTGTGGTCCCAACCTGCTGGAAACAAGCTTGGGTCTCTCCTATTAATAAAAATCCTACTTTAAACCCCACAAAGCTGGAAAACTTTAGACCCACCTCGCTGCTTCCATGGGTGTCGAAACTAGCAGAAGCCCACGTGAACAATATCCTGTCCCACAGCATGGTCCAAAACAACATCTTGGACCCATCTCAGAACAGGTTCAGGCCAGTACATAGTACCGAGTCTGCCCTTTTGTCTACCACCGAACATCTCCGGAATATACTTGATGCCGGTCAGAGTGCTGCGCTGATTCTATTTGATCTCAGCGCAGCCTTGGATACGGTTTCCCATAACATCTTGCTAAAAGGCCTCGAGGCTATAGGGATTAGTGATCTCGCCCTTGACTGGTTCCGTTCATTTTTGAAGGACAGATCCTTCCGGGTCTCAGCCCCTCCATTTATCTCCCGGTCCCACCCCATCAGCCAAGGAGTTCCCCAGGGCTCTGCACTCAGTCCATCCCTTTTTAACCTTTATGTGCAGCCTCTCTCGGCAGTGGCCAAAGAGTGGGACCTCACGCTGGTGTCGTACGCTGATGACATGCAGCTGGTCATCACTCTCACTGAGGGCCCTTCAATCTTGGCCACGAGATTTAGGGATGGCCTGGCTGCAGTTTCCCAGTGGATGACAGGCAACTGCCTACAGCTTAACGCAGGGAAGACAGAGGTGCTGCTCCTTGGAAAAAACTACAGTTATTGGAGTGATCACTGGTGGCTTTCCTTGCTGGGCTCCATCACATCACCGAAAACTCTGGTGAAAAACTTGGGGGTCTGGCTGGACTCCTCGCTTAGTTTTCAGACCCACACAAAGAAAGTGGCAGCCACTTGTTTGGGCCTGCTGAGGAGCCTCAACCCGATACTCGGTTTCTTTGATTCCAAAACGCACCAGCTAATTGTTCAATCCATCATTCTCTCCTGGTTGGACTACGCCAGTGTTCTTTTTTTAGGCACCAATAAAGCAGAGACAGCACGGCTGCAATGGGTACAGAACTCAGCGGCAAGGGCCGTGGTGGGCCTCCCCGTTTGGTGTTAAAGTTGACTGCGTTGGTGGTGGTACCAGTGCCACACCGCCCACACCCCGCTCAGCAGTCATTCAGGATAGGGTCAAAATGTCTGTCTGCTGCATGCCCGCTGGGGCTGGAGTGACGACTTTGATGACTGGGTCATCTTCAGACTGTTCATCAGCAACAGAAGACACCACTTCTTGTTCGTCATCATCACCCATAAGTTGAAGCCTTGCGGGAGCCTTCCTTTTAGGCTTAGCTACCTTTGTCGGCTCATGGCGTGACTCACTCTCAGACTGCATTGCTGGGTTTCAATCACGATCAAGGTTATCAGAATGAAGGGGGTTTGAAGAAGAACTTGTAGTAGTAGTAGTAGCCCTCCTTGACCTTTTTCTTGCTGGGGATCTGGAAGACAATGGATCATCATCAGGAGGAGTGGCTTCCTCGGATGATACCTCCTCTTGAATATCAATTTCCTGATGTACCCCTACTTCTGGAGGAACAAGCGTTGTAGGCAGTTGTGCCGCTCCATGAACCTCTAGTTGCACCTCTCCATGCACCAGTCCATGCACCTCTCCTTGCGCCTCTACTTGCCCATGTACTTGTACTAGTTGCACCTGTGGTTGTCGTTGCAGCTGTGGTTGTTGAACACTCGTCAGCTGAGTTGCACCCGGCGTTGATTGGATGGTACTTTCTTGTGATGAGCCATCATCACTGGTCGATGGTGATTGAACAACTAAAGTGGATTCCACAGCAGCACTCATGGTGGTCTTGGACCTAACTTGGCGTGGTGGCACTGAGCCCAATGAAGCGGATGTGCTGCTTCCAGCTTGGTCCCCGGCGGACACCGCTGCTGCTGCAGGCGTATGTTTTTTTTCCCAAAAAAGTGGCGGTGGTCACACCAGGCTCCTTGGTAGGTTGTGCCACGTGCTTCTTCTGCTCCTTCTTACTGGCAGTGGCACTGGCAACTTTTTTTAGCTGAGGCGCTACGGCCACCTTTCTTTGGCGCCATCTTCTTCAGATATCAGAACAGCAGGACGCAGTTGCACAAGTTACAGAGTTGTCTTGTCTGTGGTCAAACGTGACGTCACGTGATGTTGTGCTGCACACACCGCTGCAGGACTTCATCCTGGCACTGGTGGTTCTCTTGTGCACCTAAAAGCAATAGAAGCCAGAGGAACATCAGTTATACACCCCAAAAAGTTGAAAAACACACAAAAATCACCACAATCCAATGCCATCCATGGCCTCAATGATGTTTAAATTCAAGATACCCCACAGAAAGACTAGGCCCATGCACCACTGAGAACCCCTGGGCATAATGGTTGAAAGCAAGGCAAACTGGGTGCAGGCCTGAGCACACTGATTAGCTTCAATATGGCCCCTTCACCCCCACCACATGGCCAGGCCCTGCCTGTCCCAGGCCTCAAAATGGCTCCCACCCACATGGCAAGGCCCCAACAACACCTCAAAAAGTCAAAGAACACACAAAAATCACCACAATCCAATGCCATCCATGCCCTCAATGATGTTTAAATTCAAGACATCCCACAGAAAGACTAGGCCCATGCACCACTGAGTACCCCTGGGCATAATGGTTGAATGCAAGGCAAACTGGGTGCAGGCCTGAGCACACTGCCTAGCTTCAAAATGGACCCTTGACCCCCACCACATGGCCAGGCCCTGCCTGTTCCAGGCCTCAAAATGGCCCCCACCCACATGGCCAGGCCCCAACAACTCCCCAAAATGTCAAAAAACACACAAAAATTACCACAATCCAAGCCATCCATGCCCTCAATGATGTTTAAATTCAAGACACCCCACAGAAAGACTAGGCCCATGCACCACTGAGTACTCCTGGGCATAATGGTTGAAAGCAAGACAAACTGGGTGCAGGCCTGAGCACACTGCCTGGCTTCAAAATGGCCCCTTGACCACCACCACATGGGCAGGCACTGCCTGTCCCAGGCCTCATAATGGCCCAACCCACGTGGCCAGGCCCCAACACCACCCCAAAAAGTCGTAAAACATATAAAAATCACCACAATCCAATGCCATCCATGCCCTCAATGATGTTAAAATTCAAGACACCCCAGAGAAAGCCTTGGTCCATGCACCACCCACTACTTCTGGGCATAATGGGTAAAAGCATCGCAGACTGGGTGCAGGCCTATGGCTCAAAGAACACTGCCGGGCTTCAAAATGGCCCCTTGTCCCCCAGACACAAGATCAGGCCCTGCCTAGACCAGGCCTCAAAATGGCCCCCACCCACATGGTTAGGCCGTAACAACACCCCAAAAAGTCAAAAAACACAAAAAAATCACCACAATTCAATGCCATTCATGCCCTCAATGATGTTTAAATTCAAGACACCCCACAGAAAGACTAGGCCCATGCACCACTGAGTACCTCTGTGCATAATGGTTGAAATCAAGGCAAACTGGGTGCAGGCCTGAGCATACTGCTTGGCTTCAATATGGCCCCTTCACCCCCACCACATGGCCAGGCCCTGCCTGTCCCAGGCCTCAAAATGGCTCCCACCCACATGTCAAGGCCCCAACAACACCCCAAAAAGTCAAAGAACACACAAAAATCACCACTATCCAATGCCATCCATGCCCTCAATGATGTTTAAATTCAAGACATCCCACAGAAAGACTAGGCCC
Source organism: Lissotriton vulgaris (assembly GCF_964263255.1). NCBI lineage: Eukaryota > Metazoa > Chordata > Amphibia > Caudata > Salamandridae > Lissotriton > Lissotriton vulgaris. Next base: position 445,569,610 of record NC_141687.1, on the reverse strand, counting down.
ATGCACCACTGAGTACCCCTGGGCATAATGGTTGAAAGCAAGGCAAACTGGGTGCAGGCCTGAGCACACTGCCTAGCTTCCAAATTGCCCATTGACCCCCACCACATGGGCAGGCACTGCCTGTACCAGGCCCCCACCCACATGGTCAGGCCCCAACACCACTCCAAAAAGTCGTAAAACATACAAAAATCACCACAATCCAATGCCATCCATGCCCTCAAAGATTTTTAAATTCAAGAGGCCCCACAGAAAGCCTTGGTCCATGCACCACTCACTACTCCTGGGCATAATGGGTAAAAGCATGGCAGACTGGGTGCAGGCCTATGGGTCAAAGCACACTGCCTGGATTCAAAATGGCCCCTTGTCCCCCAGCCACATGGTCAGGCCCTGCCTGGACCAGGCCTCAAAATGGCCCCCACCCACATGGCCAGGCCCCAACACCAGCCCAAAAAGTCGAAAAACACACAAAAATCACCACAATCCAATGCCATCCATGCCCTCAATGATGTTAAAATTCAAGACACCCCACAGAAAGACTAGGCCTATGCACCATTTTTGACCCCTGGGCATAATGGTTGAAAGCAAGGCAAACTGAGTGCAGGCCTGAGCACACTGCCTGGCTTCAAAAGGCCCCTTGACCCCCACCACATGGCCAGGCCCTGCCTGTACCAGGCCTCAAAATGGCTGCCACCCACATGACCAGGCCCCAACAACACCCCAAAAAGTCGAAAAACACACAAAAATCACCACAATCCAATGCCATCCATGCCCTCAATGCTGTTTAAATTCAAGACACCCCACATAAAGACTAGGCCCATGCACCACTGAGTACCCCTGGGCATAATGGTTGAAAGCAAGGCAAACCGGGTGCAGGCCTTTGCACACTGCCTGGCTTCAAAATGGCCCCTTGACCCCCACCACATGGCCAGGCCCTGCCTGTCCCAGGCCTCAAAATGGCCCCCACCCACATGGCCAGGCCCCAACACCACCGCAAAAAGTCGAAAAACACACAAGAATCACCACAATGCAAGCCATCCATGCCCTCAATTATATTTAAATTAAAGACACCCCACAGAAAGACTAGGCCCATGCACCACTGAGTACCCCTGGGCATAACAGTTAAAAGCAAGGCAAACTGGGTGCAGGCCTGAGCACACTGCCTGGCTTCAAAATGCCCCCTTGACCCCCACCACATGGCCAGGCCCTGCCTGTACCAGGCCTCAAAATGGGCCCACCCACATAGCCTGGCCCCAACAACACCCCAAAAAGTCGTAAAACATACAAAAATCACCACAATCCAATGCCATCCAGGCCCTCAATGATTTTTAAATTCAAGAGGCCCCACATAAAGCCTTGGTCCATGCACCACTCACTACCCCTGGGCATAATGGGTAAAGGCATGGCAGACTGGGTGCAGGCCTATGGCTCAAAGCACACTGCCTATCTTCAAAATGGCCCATTGTCCCCCAGCCACATGGCAAGGCCCTGCCTGGACCAGGCATCAAAATGGCCCCCACCCACATGGCCAGGCCCCAACAACTCCCAAAAAAGTCAAAAAACACACAAAAATCACCACAATCCAATGCCATCCATGCCCTCAATGATGTTTAAATTCAATACACCCCACAGAAAGACTAGGCCTATGCACCACTGAGTACCCCTGGGCATAATGGTTGAAATCAAGGCAAACTGGGTGCAGGCCTGAGCACACTGCCTGGCTTCAAAATGGCCCCTTGAACCCCACCACATGGCCAGGCACTGCCTGTACAAGGCCTCAAAATGGCCCCCACCCACATGGCCAGGCCCCAACACCACCCCAAAAAGTAAAAAAACACACAAAAATCACCACAATCCAATGCCATCCATGCCCTCAATGATGGTAAAATTCAAGACACCCCACAGAAAGACTAGGCCCATGCACCACTGTGTACCCCTGGGCATAATGGTTGAAAGCAAGGCAAACTGGGTGCAGGCCTGAGCACACTGCCTGGCATCAAAATTGCCCCTTGACCCCCACCACATGGCCAGGCCCTGCTGTACCAGGCCTCAAAACGGCAGCCACCCACATGGCCAGGCCCCATCAACACCCCAAAAAGTCGAAAAACACACAAAAATCACCACAATCCAATGCCATCCATGCCCTCAATTATGTTTAAATTCAAGACACCCCACATAAAGACTAGGCCCATTCACCACGGAGTACCCCTGGGCATAATGGTTGAAAGCAAGGCAAACCGGGTGCAGGCCTTTGCACACTGCCTGTCTTCAAAATGGTTCCCTTGACCCCCACCACATGGCCGGCCAGGCCCTGCCTGTCCCAGGCCTCAAAATGGCCACCACCCACATGGCCAAGCCCCAACACTACCTCACAAAGTCGAAAAACACACAAGAATCACCACAATCTAAGCCATCCATGCCCTCAATGATTTTTAAATTCAAGAGGCCCCACAGAAAGCCTTGGTCCATGCACTACTCACTACCCCTGGGCATAATGGGTAAAAGCATGGCAGACTGGGTGCAGGCCTATGGCTCAAAGCACACTGCCTGGCTTCAAAATAGCCCCCATGTCCCCCAGCCACATGGCCAGGCCCTGCCTGTACCAGGACTCAAAATGGCCCCCACCCACATGGTCAGTCCCCAACAACACCCCAAAAAGTAAAAAAACAGACAAAAATCACCACAATCCAATGCCATCCATGCCCTCAATGATGTTTAAATTCAAGATACCCCACAGAAAGACTAGGCCCATGCACCACTGAGTACCCCTGGGCATAATGGTTGAAAGCAAGGCAAACTGGGTGCAGGTCTGAGCACACTGCCTGGCTTCAAAATGGCCCCTTGACCCCCACCACATGGTCATGAAAGTTGCCATGTCTGATAAAGGGCTCTATTTTCCTGACTTTTATATTTATTAAAGTGGTAGTGCTCATTATCCCTCGTGTAGTATTACAAATGATATGAAATCTTTTTTTTAATTTAAATTCATTATTCTAACTTCTTTCCAGTTGCTCCTACTGTTGAATTTTGCAATGTGAGTTCTTCTAAAATTTGATGCAGTTAAGGCATGTATACTGTATAAGTCTTCATTCAGATTGAAACCGTTAGGTTCATTAGTGTCTAGTTTGAGGCTGAAAAAGGATTCTAATGTCCTCAGTTCCCTTTCTCTACCTCCTTCCCTTCAGGCAACTGTATGTCATGATTACATGATCACTTTGGTGTTCTTTTTCAAAGTACCAAACTATAGGATAGCTTCTGTCCTTATTAACAATAGCTCTCTTATGCTGCATTTTCCTTTTGTTAACTGGAAGTGTGGTACTGCCCACATACATTTTCCTACATGGGCATCTTAAGATGTATAGCACAAAATTCGACAAGGTTGATAGGTTTCCATTAACTTAACTGTTTTGCTGAAGGCTGTTTTTAATAATGACAGGTTTTTCCCATGTTGCACTTCGCATAGGAAACTTAGAAGCCTACAGCTCAAACTGCTGAACGGAATTACACCAAATTTGGCATAAAGGATTTCCTTTGCCTGAGAAATAACCCCTTTTCTTAAATGGTGTAAATCTGTTAAGTAGTTGCTGAGAAAATCAAAAAATAAAAATATCGATATATAGAGGCGGCTGGATCCGCGCACCCTCCCGATGACAAGCTTCATGCTAATTGGCTGTCAACATTCCAAACCAGAAAGTGTTGGCATCCATCTTGTTCCTCGGTAGAAGAAAACAGAAAACCTAAGGTGCAAAACAAAACAAGGGGGCAGGGTAGAAATACCCAGACCCCCTTGGCCTTCTCAGGGGTCAAACAAACAGCGGAATGCGCTTCGGGATTATTTAGCCTTTGGGTAAGTCCAGTCCTGAGACAATATTTTTATTGTATGGGAGGCCTAAAGGGTCCCCATCCCCGGGGCTGCCACACCTAGGGCTTTGTTTACATATTTGCAGATTTGCGGGAGGGGCTCATAGCCCCCGCAACCCCGGTGACCACCACCCCCCAGGGCTTTTGTTTTAAATGGGTGGGGGGCCTGCAAGGCCCCTCAAGCCCTTGGTACCACCACCCCCAGGGGGTTTTCTAAAATATTTGTGGGGGGGCACATGCCACCCCTGGCAGCCCCGGGGACCGCCACCTGCCCCGGGGCACTACAAATTCAATTTTAGGGGTGCAAAACTGACCCCTGGCCATGGGGACCACAACCTCCATAGGGCTTTCAAATTCTTGGGAGGGGGGCTGTGGTGCCCCCCTCCTGGAGCCTTTGATGGCCCAGGGTATCTCCACCTCCCAGAGCTGGCTCTAGCAGAGTCCTGAGGTACCCACCCTGGGACACTGATGTTTACTATGGTAGGGAGGGAGCACGTCTCCCGTCCTATGGTAGCAAACTCTGGTTTGGATTTTGGAAGAGAGAGCAGGGAAACTTGCTCTCTCTTCCAAAATCCAAAGCAGATTTGCTTTTCCACATGGGGAGGTGCATGTTAGCAGCTCCCTATGTGGAAAAGCAATGCCGGCTTTCACAGGACGCGGGGAGCTGGCGGGAACATGGGGGCATTGCGGCTCCCCCCATGGTCCCCATCAAAGTGGATAGGCCCCGGGGGTGGGGTCCCCGTGGCGAACAGAAATGAGTGATAGGAGCCTATTTTTTAATGAAAAATGTGGAGGCCCCCTGCTGTGAAAGTACTGGGGCATGACTCCCAGCGCAGCCCCCTGGTGTGTACGTGCTGGTTGCGTGAATCCCAGCAAAAAAAATATAATTTTTCAAATTAAAAATCTAGGTTATATGTTTGGATCTTGGATGGCTCTAAAAATATTGGTAGATCATGGTAGGTACATGTAAGTGCCCATGCAGAGTCTAAAGTTGTTGAGAAAGACTCTGTTTCCCTCACCTGTGAAATGTACACCATCTCTTCTGTAGATGCCATCCATATTAAAACGCAGATTGTTGTTGTATATGGACCCCTTACTATAATCTCTGAGATAAGCTGAAACAGTTTTATTGGCATGTTTCCTAGCTTTCTCAATCTGTGGACAAAATTGATTGGATCAGTTCCATTTCTGTCTTTGGCATATGTTAGAGTAGACAAAGGCAGTTTGGGGTAAAAGTAACATCAATTCTGCAAAGATGTCCTTCATTAGCATTTCCAGACCTACCCCTTCAAAGTGCCTAGGTCATTGCCAGCACAGATCACAATTATGAGGTTGTCATGGTGTTGGAGATGCAAAAAGCATTTAACCAAAGGCGTCAATTAGTGCCACTTCAATTCTCTCTGTCGATTCCATTTAAAGTCTCCATTTTGCAAAGCAAGGTCTTTGTTAGTAGCTCTGCTTTCAGCATATCTATTGCACCAGAAAATATAGCTGTGTCCCACAATCCACACTTTAAGCTACTTGAAGGAAATTCTGGATGCACTCAAAAGATGTCTGCAGGTGAAGTAGGTAGATGGTAAAATAAGAAGTTTCTAAAATGGTGGAGAAGATGCAGTTTTAAAAAAAGAAGACAAGTGATTGGCTGTTTGAGAACATTATAGAGTGAAAAATAGGATGCAAGTTTCTATGTTTAGAAAGCATGTTTCTTATTGGTTAGTAAAAACAGTTTGAAAGGCACATTAGATAGGATAAGCTGATATTTTGAAAAATCAAGCACACTTGCTGTTTGAATTTGCAACATTGTATGCTGAACTTGTGACCTGTGTGTTCAGTTGAGTGTTCAATGAACTGTTACTATGGAAACAGGCATTAGGCAGAATGGGTGTAGGGATGGAAGTTATGTGTGGCATTAAAAAATGTGTATTTCTTGTAAATATTACAGTAAAATGTAATTGCAGTGTGATTTCCCAAGTCCCTGGTGTAGTTAGAAGTAATGTGTTATGAAAAAAAAAGAATAAAAGTATTTGTAATATACTTTTGAATTCTTGTCTGGATCCGTGGTTCCATCGCTTACGGTGCACGGACCCGGTGCGACTCCAGAAAATTCCAAAAGCAATTTTGGTTCAGTTAGAGGTCAGTTGGCAAGGGTTGATATGTGTAATCAATAGAAACGTGTCTTAGAATTTGAATTATTTGGGAAGCAATGTGATTCAATATTTACATGTATATGTGTGCAGAATGAGAAGAAAACATTTCCATTTTTTGGTTTTGCAAAGAGCAGTGCACTATATTCATTGTGTGCATAAGAAAATCTGGTGTGTGATTCAGATACTTCATAATCTACAAATCAATTTGAAAGGTGAGTTACCAGTTTGTGAGGTGTACTATGTGATGCCTTTGTTTTTAAACATAAAATATAATTTATAAAATTTAAAGTTAGTAATATATTTTCTAATGAAGAAATATTTATTGCAGTTTTTTGTAATGTGTTTAAATGATGTTTAATATACACTTTGCATAGTATTATGTGTGTTTTCCAATGTGGATATCTGATTATGACTGATTGTTTAAATGTGCAGATATGTACATTAGTATTATAGTGCATCATTTTACAGGTTGATTTCAAATTAGAAATGTATATGTTGAGTTAAGGTATTAGTGATGAGAATATTTTTTTTAAGTGTCTACAGCAGGATAGTTAAAATATGTGACATCATTTTTGGTGTTTCATTTCAATTTAAAGCTTATATTGTGAATTCATGTGATGTAGATAGAGTTCTGTGCAGAATGAACGCAGTGCCCTAACCCATTTGAGACTACTAAATCAGTCCTGCAAAAGTCCTGGTAATAGTCATTCTTGTCTGGAATCACACTTTGAGTCTGTGTCCACTCCTACAATCATCCTGAGAGAAGCATGTCCTAATCTAATAATTCTGCTGAATTATAAGCACCTATAAACTTATCCTGGTGTCAACTACTAGCACTCTAGGAACCCAGTCACTATCTATGCACTTGCAGTATGACTAGGGCATTAACACAAGCAAGGGTACAGTCAAATGTGCACAATGTATGCGGTCCCCTGACCCCTTGTAGAATACTGAGTCAGTCTTGCTAAGGTTCAGCTAATAGTCATGCTTGAGACAAGCAGTAGTACAGTCAAATGAGCAGAATGAATGCGATGCTCCTAAGCCCTTGGAGACTACTGAGTCAGTCTTGAAAAAGTCCTGGTAATAGTCATGCTTGTCTGGAATCACACTCTGAGTCTGTGTCCACCCCTACAATCATTCTGACAGAAGCATGTCCTTATCTAATCTCTTTGCTAAAACATACGAGCTCATAAACTTATCCTGCTGTCAACAACAAGTACTCTTGGAACCTAGTCCCTGTTTATGCACTTGAAGAATGACTCAGGCGTTGAGACAAGCAGTGGTACAGTCACATGTGCACAATGTATGCGGTCACCTAAACCCTTGCAGACTACAGAGTCTGTTGTGCAAATGTCCAGGTAATAGTCATGCATGTCTGGAATAACACTGTGAGTCTGTGTCCCCTCCTACAATCAGCCTGACAGAAGCATGTCCTAATCTAATCACTCTGCTGAATTATATTGCTTATAAACGTATCCTGCTGTCAACTACTAGTACTCTAGGAACCCAGTTACAGTCTATGCACTTGCAGTATGACTCCTGCATTGTGACATGCAGTGGTACAGTCAAATGTGCATGACGTATGTGGTCCCCTAACCCCTTGCAGACTACTGAGTAAGTCGTGCAAAAGTCCAGGTAATAGTCATGCTTGTCTGGAATCACACTGTAAGTCTGTGTCCATTCCTATAATCATCCTGACAGAAGCATTTCCTTGTGTGATCTCTCTGCTGAAACATGAGTGCTTATACACTTATCCTGCTGTCAACTACTAGCACTCCGGGAGCCCAGTCACTGTCTGTACACTTGCAGAATAACTAATGCATTGAGAAAAGCAGTGGTAAAGTCAAATGTGCACAAAGTATGCAGGCCCCTAACCCCTTGTAGACTACTGAGTGAGTATCGCATATATAGACTACTGAGTCAGTCCTACAAAAGTCCAGGTAATAGTCATGCTTGTCTGGAATCACAGTGTGAGTCTGTGTCCACTCCTACAATCATCCTGACAGAAGCATGTCCTCATCTAATGACTCTGCTGAAAGATAAGCGCTTATTAACTTATCCTGCCATTCGTAGTCGGTTTTTGAACTTTGTGCTGCTGACTCTGTTGCCCAGTGAAGGAGGAGACCTTTGTATCGGACCCTTGGATACCGCTGGAGACCGGGACTGCAAGGCCCACCAGGCTGTGCGTTTCAACAGCCCACACACCTGCCGCCTCTTCCAGTGTCTCCTCCCCTCTGCTGCTTTTGCTCACCGGCCCTTTAAAACACGACTCGCGGCCCCCGCTCTGCGGGGGCCGCTCTTAGTCGGTTTTTGAACTTTGTGCTGCTGACTCTGTTGCCCAGTGAAGGAGGAGACCTTTGTATCGGACCCTTGGATACCGCTGGAGACCGGGACTGCGAGGCCTACCAGGCTGTGCGTTTCAACAGCCCGCACACCTGCCGCCTCTTCTAAGCATGGGCAGAAAATCCGTTCTGCTCGCGGATTTTGCGGATTTTCGGTAAATTCGCAATCCGCGAACGCTCGCGAATTTACCGAAAATCCGCAAATTCGCACGCAGCGGATTTTTTTTTCTTGGTGATACAATTTTCCGGCGTGTGGTGTAAGTTTGCAATTGCGAACATGTAGGTGCGGCGGGCAGCAACAATCTCGCACTCGCGAAATTACAAAAATTGCAATTCTACACAAGAAATCCACTAGCAAGCAGCATAGACCTTCTGAAAATGATGATTTGTATCAGAATAACTCCTCACGTTGACATTTGCCTGCACTTTTTGGGATTTGAGGCCTTTTGACTTTCTTTGGATCACTTTTGGATTAGAAATCAACTTTCACAAGTAAGCTTGTTTGGGGCATTACAGTTGCTGTAATGCTGTTCTGCAGAAAAACGAGTTTTGCAAAAGTGAAAGCATTCAGCAGGTGCAAAAGTTCAAACTCATCATTAGTAAACATTCCCTGTAGTGCTTCCTGACTGGGGCCCCTCCAGAGTTCAGTTGCTAGTTGCAACAATTGTATGACCCTGCTCTGACCCTCACAGCAGGCTCATAGAATAGCTACAAGTAGGCGACAAAGGTCCTGGAAAAAAAAATTGCACTGCAAAAGAAAGCAAATTACAGATAAGGAAGCAGGTGCCAGACTGGAATTTTAAAACAGTGACACATTAATAAATCAACCCCAAATTAATTCATGTCAGTTGAAGCAGGGCAGGTGTGCTTGCTTTTTCCCCCCATAATCTACAGTGATGATGAACCAGAGGGTGGCATTGATGTACCAAAGGGTGGCATGGGTGAAACAAAGGGTGGCAGGGGTGAAACAGAGGGTGCTGGGAACCTGTGATGATGAACCAGACGTAGAAACAACATAATCGCGACCGTTGCGAGCCGACATGTAAGTTTGCAATTGCGAACTGGTACAAAACCCTCGCGAACTGGCAGAAATCCATGCGACCACAAAAAAAAAAATCTGCAAATTCCCAGTTCAGTTGCTAGTTGCAACAATTGTATGACCCTGCTCTGACCCTCACAGCAGGCTCATAAAATAGCTACAAGTAGGCCAAAAAGGTCCTGGAAAAAAAATTTGCACTGCAACAGAAAGCAAATTACAGATAAGGAAGCAGGTGACAGACTGGAACTTTAAAACAGTGACACATTAATAAATCAACCCCAAATTAATTCATGTCAGTTGAAGCAGGGCAGGTTGTGCTTGCTTTTTCCCCCCATAATCTACAGTGATGATGAACCAGAGGGTGGCATTGATGTACCAGAGGGTGGCATGGGTGAAACAGAGGGTGGCAGGGGTGAAACAGAGGGTGCTGGGAACCAGTGATGATGAACCAGACGTAGAAACAACATAATCGCGACCGTTGCGAGCCGACATGTAAGTTCGCAATTGCGAACTGGTACAAAACCCTCGCGAACTGGCAAAAATCCTTGCGAACACGAAAAAAAAAAAAATCGCCAGAATTCGCGGATTTTGCGGATTGCGAGTACGCAAATTCGCAAAATTCGCGAATGCCACATTCGCAAAATTCACCCATGCTTAGCCTCTTCCCGTGTCTCCTCCCCTCTGCTGCTTTTGCTCACCGGCCCTTTAAAACACGACTCGCGGCCCCTGCTCCGCGGAAGCCGCTTGTAGTGGGTTTTTTAACTTTGTGCTGCTGACTCTGTTGCCCAGTGAAGGAGGAGACCTTTGTATCGGACCCTTGGATACCGCTGGAGACCAGGACTGCGAGGCCCACCAGGCTGTGCGTTTCAACAGCCCGCACACCTGCCGCCTCTTCCCGTGTCTCCTCCCCTCTGCTGCTTTTGCTCACCGGCCCTTTAAAACACGACTCGCGGCCCGCTCCGCGAGAGCCGCTCGTAGTCGGTTTTTCAACTTTGTGCTGCTGACTCTGTTGCCCAGTGAAGGAGGAGACCTTTGTATCGGACCCTTGGATACCGCTGGAGACCGGGACTGCGAGGCCCACCAGGCTGTGCGTTTCAACAGCCCACACACCTGTCGCCTCTTCCCGTGTCTCCTCCCCTTCAGCTTGTCTACTTTATCATCAGTGATCTCATCACGCGTGGGCGGGAGGAAGGCCGGGACGAAGCTCAGACAAAGGGTGGACAGTCTTAGACAGTCCGAGACTGTCCGCGACTGGACAGGGCCCTATTCCATGCCTCTGAAGTAAGTGTGCTTACTCACTAAGTGTTCAGTACGCCTAAAAAAGGAGCCCCCACTACTTCCAACACTCTAGATAACTACCTGGTTCAGGTGGTTATGAAAATAAACAGTGAAAGGAGACAGTCACTGGGATAAAGCCAGTCACCTGTTCTCCAACCCATGAGCCCAACCCAAGTATCCTCACAGGCCGAAATTCCATTGTTGGATGCTCCCACTGACTTGACAGATATCAGCACACATGTGGGTGATAATCACGACCAATATACTCTCCCGGTGGCTGATTCAGAAATCCTCATCGTGACCGATCCGGAAAATGACACTGACTCAGACCCTGAGACACTTGTCCAAAATACAAATGAAGATTCCTTTTCTCCTGAACAGGAAACCCAACCAGCTAGAACATGCAGAAAGGCTCAGCCAAAATGAGCTGGTCTACGATCAGGACTAAGGAGGAAAAGGGCATCACCCCCTGGGAAAATCAAGGTTAAAAGTGTGGAGTTTGGGGATGATAGCGTTAAATGCACAATGGATGATGAACTGTTCTACAGGATAGCCGAAATGATCGAATGTAAAATTAAGTCCATTATTAAGCCTATGGTTGCAAAAATTGACAAACTATACGCCGAGATAAAAAAAATGGGTGGGGTTCAGAGTAAAGTTGTGGGTGAGGTTGACAAATTAGCAACACTAGTCACAAAATTGGTAGAAGCAACTGGGGAGAATGCTCTGAGCACAATAGAGGAGGGGGGTGGTTCAACGCCATCTATTGGCCCGGCTCAGGTTCCAATAAGTACTAATAATCACTCTGCGGCCATAGACGGTGGCCTGGTAATACCAAATATTTTTCCGGCATTATGCCAAGAAATAGATTCCCTTCAATTTATAGAGGAAGCCTCTCCAGTGGTACTGGTGTTGGCTAATGTACCACCTCTGGCGAGTGGTCAACTGGAATCCCCAGCATCACTGTCCAGTAAGGCGCTGCATTGGTTAACAGGAAACATGCATATGGCGCCTGAAGGGAAACAGCAGCTAGCGGGTGAAATCAAGACAGCGAAAAGGGTTGCCTGGATTGGGAATCGACCAAAAAGATTCAAAGGAGACTGTGTAGCGGTGACCTTTTCCCATCTGGCTGTCCTACCCAATGTCTTGACTAATATTCTTCCACCCCAAAGAAGAAGTGGAACTGTTGTCCCCCTTACTCTAAAATTTTTCTATGGTGAACAGCAAAATGTAACATTCCCCAAGACCCCGGGGCCAGTGTGGGAAACTGTGAGAAACGGATGGGGAGCAAAGGCTCCGGCTACTGAATGGGGAATGGATTTGGGAAATAGATTTGGGATCCTATCGGGGTTAAATGATTTTGATTGACTCGAGAGGGGACATAATATTGCATACTCCATACCATCTGGTGATCACCAAGTGAGAGACCCTATAGCTCAAACATCTACCTTGGCGAGTGACACTCTCCCTCCTCAGATAATTGCAATAATTAAACAAAACAATCCAGTGGTCCCAAAAGGAACTAATGACCTTAATAATCCACCTGCTTTCAATACTACCAATAGTGCAAATGCACAAATAACTTTAAATTTGGTGGTAACAGGGAATGGTTTGAGTGAAAGTATCTCATCCCAAGAGTGGAGGGTTAGTCAAGTCACCAGTACGGAATCACCCAAAGGTAATGTTTCTGCTCAATTGACCTTGGTGTCATGGAATGTCGCTGGCCTAAAAAGCATAGTAACATCTTTGGACTGGCTAGCTTTCTTGGATACTAAGGATATAATCCTTCTCCAGGAAACTTGGCAGGTAGCTCCAGTACCAAAGCAAGGATACCTACATTTCTATATCCCAGCCACACCGAGTTTAAGGGGTAGGCCAAAGGGGGAGTTGGTGACATGGGTAAAACAGGACACTGGGTACTCTGTCCTTCAGTTGGCAACAAATTGCTCTGATATCTTGCTAGTAAAATTTCAATGATTGCACTGTAAGGAAATCTTTATCTTTAACATTTATTCAAGGGGGCTTCCAGGTGGTAAAACCACTGAGGCAGTTGATCAGCTAGATATTCTTCTTAAACAATATTGTTTGAACGGCAATGTTATCGTTGCCGGTGATCTCAATTGTTGTTTTGAACCACTAGACAACTATGATATAGATCTTACGGTGGAAGAGGATTATATTTGGGAAATCCCTCAGCTGTCTCTATTACCTATTAAAAGATGGTCAGAGGCTGCATTGCAAAATAAAGTCTTATGTGTGGAGCATGGGTTACGGGCCACTAACGGCAGAACGGCTTCTGATAAACAGGGTGCCCCTACTTTTAACAATGGCACATCACATAGTCGTATTGATTACATTCTCATTAACAAGGAGAAACGGTCCAGTGTTGATGATATGTGGATAGAGTTACGGGCTGAAAGTGATCATGACCCACTAATTTTGTTATTTAAGTTGTTTGACCTACCCAAAAGTGAGGGTCCGAGAGACAGTGTGGAAAATGCCCTCTTGAATGACCACAGACGAATTAGATGGACCAATTGTGTAACAAACGAAGATAGTGTAGCAGCTATGAGGGATTTAACCACCCAGGCCATTATAGACCTAAGGAGTACCTCTACAGTGGAAGTTCCGGTATCTAACGTTAGTAGGATCCACAATGTGTTTTTTAATAAACTGAGATCTTTCTTTGTTAAAAAGGTTCTCAAAAGACAGAGTAGGCCCCTAAGGAAGGAGGATCGATGGTACGATAAATCCTGCAGGGTTGCTTACAGGGCCTTGTTAGATGCAGTAAAGACCAAAGATATAGTTAAGATAAAGGATGCCCGAGTCGTGTACAAAAATACCCAACTCAGGGCAAAAGGTGAATGGGATGAAGGTTACTGGAGGGATCTCTTGAGTGCCAGCAAAGAAATATCTATGTCCTCCTTCTGGGATATGGTTAAGTGGGGAAGGGGGGTTAAGAGAGGCGAACCCACGAACCATGTGTCACCAGACGCTTGGGTTTCCCACTATGCGTCCCAGTTCGCTTCTGAGGATGGAGATGAAGATGGGTGCGAGGCACTTTTGAATACAACTGTGAGTGCTACCTACCTATCTTTCACTAAAGCCGATGTTCTAAAAATTCTGAACAATATCCCAAAAGCGAGGGCCCCAGGCTTGGATTCTGTTCATGCAGATCTATTCATGCATGACAAGGACTTATGGGCTTCTTACATTCAGTTGCTAGCCAATGGCATTGCGAAGGGTTCGCCTATCCCTGAGTCCTGGAAGGGAGCCGCTATCATCTCAGTCTTTAAAAAAGGGGAGTGCTCGGATCCAGGCAATTATAGGCCTATTAGCCTTATTGCATACATACAAAAAGTAGTGGCGAGGCTTCTGCTGCAGCGTATTCATGGCTGGATAGACGAAAACGACATTCTGTCGCCCCTACAGGCAGGGTTTCGCAGCCATACTAGTACCATTGATCAAGTTTTTAGATTTGTTTTATTATATTGGCGTGTAGTGCTACTTGGGAGGGGTATGCTTTTTGCAGCCTTTGTTGATCTTAAATCAGCATTCAACTTGGTCCCTCGTGCTAAGCTGTGGAAAGCCCTACAAGAACAGGGCATCCCAATAGATATCTTGTTGTTATTAATCTGATTGTACGAGGATAATTTTGCCCAAGTCCGATGGAATCAGCAGGGTAGCGTAACTGATAAATTCCCCATTGCAAGGGGAGTACACCAAGGATGCGTATTAGCCCCAACCCTCTTTTCGTAATACATCAACAGGGTAATCAGGTACTTTGAGCAACAACCGACTGACGCCCCTAAGTTGGGCGTAAAGCTGATCCCCCTGTTGATGTTTGCGGATGATACCTTATTAGTCTGAAAGACCCAAGAGGGTCTTCAGAAGGCCATTAGAGTTTTTGAAGTGTTTTGTGTAGATCATGGTCTTGTTATCAATACAGCCAAAACAAAATTCATGGTCTTACACAAACAGAAATTTGTTAGAGGGAAGGTGGTTATGGACGGGGTACAATTGGAGCAGACCCAAGTCTTTAACTACCTGGGCATTACCCTGTCATCCAAGCTAGATTGGAAACAGCACACCAACCAGCTGGTCACGAGGCATGCACAATTGACAGGAGCACTCACCAAGGAATTTTATGCGTCACACACTAGGCCAATTACCCCTGTTTTAAAAATTCACAATGCCAAGGTTGGAGCAGCGGTCGTTTATGGGGCTGAACTCTGGGGGCCCAGTAACCTAACAAAGTTGACGGTTGCCCAAAATAAATGTTTGCGTAACATAACCGTTTTACCGGTATCCACTCCCCTGATACCCCTCCACTATGATCTAGGGTCGTATAGCTTCAAGGATATGGCCAAATATAGATCGGTTGCTTACTGGAGGAGATTATGGGTAACCCCAGAACTCTCCCAGTATGCTCAGGGCTTCCTCGAAGTTAGAGACTCGGATAGAGCTCAGAAAATATCATGGATGAGGGAGGTGAAAGAAATCTATACGGCTATGGGTCTATCTCTACTATGGGATGACCCTGTGAGGAATGTTTTCCCACCTAAGAAAACACTTCGTGATATGTACTGGAACATGGTTGGGGTAAAGAGTTTTGGTCGCTGTATCGAACCATCCTTTACAACTGACTTCTTAGAACTTAAGCATGTACCGGCCCTAGAACCTTATTGGGACTGGATTACCATTCCAGGGGACCGGAAGAAGTACCATCAAATGAGGGTGGGGACATTACCACTAAATGCTTTAACTGCGAAATGGCGTGGGAATCAAAGTTCGGTATGTCCCTTTTGTCCTGAACAAAGGGAAGATATTGGGCATGTATTGTTCGCCTGCCCAGAATATAACGCACCCAGAAGATCCTGGCTAAAACCGATCTGTGTCCAGTTAGGCCTCAAAACTGCTAGTGAGGCCATTAGGATTTTAAGAACGGACACCTCTCAGCCAGTTGTTATAGCCATGTCTAAATTCTTTCACTGGATGTGGATAATTCGGGCCCGTAAAATGAGTCTGCAATAACCGTGGGCCCTCTGCTAAACGCTGCTACATGATTTTGTAAAATGTATTAAGAGATTGATGTTTTTAGCATTGGATGAATTTCTTTTTTAATACTGTTTTTAATACTGTTTTATTCTTTTTAACATAATATATACTTCTGATAGAGAAAGTTGAAATGATCATTTGTGGATCTTATTATCTGTTGTGTGAGGGGGCAAATACGTAAATGTCTTAAATGATTGAAAAATATCGAATAAAGACTATTTTGAATTGAATTGAAAACTTATCCTGCTGTGAACTACTAGCACTCTGTGAACCCAGTCACTGTCTATGCACTTGCAGAATAACTCATGCATTCAGACAAGCAGTGATACAGTCAAAAGTGCACAATGTACGCATTCCTCTAACCCGTAGCAGACTACTGAGTCAGTCCAGCAAAAATCCAGGTATTAGTTATGCCTGTCTGGAATCACAGTGTGAGTCTGTGCCCACTCCTACAATCATCCTGACAGAAGCATGTTCTCATCTAATCACTCCACTGAAACATAAGCACTTATAAACTTTTCCTGCTATGAACTACTAGCACTCTGTGAACCCAGTCACTGTCTATGCACTTGCAGAATGACTCAGGCATTGATACAAGCAGTGGTTCGGTCAAATATGCACAATGTATGCGGTCCCCTAACCCCTTGCAGACTACTTAGCCAGCCTTGCAAAAGGTCAGGTAATATTCATGCTTGTTTGGAATCACACTGTGAGTCTGTGTCCACTCCTACAATCATCCTGACAGAAGCATGTCCTCATTTAATCACTCTGCTGAAACATAAGAACTTGTAAACTTATACTGCTGTGTCCTACTAGCACTCTGTGTACCTAGTCACTGTCTATGCACTTGCAGAATGACTCAGGCATTGATACAAGCAGTGGAACAGTTAAATGTGAAGCAATGCGTGGGGTACCCTTACCTCTTGCTGACTACTGAGTGAGTCCTGCATAAGTCAATGTAATAGTCATGCTTGTCTGGAATCACACTGTGACTCTCTGTCCACTCCTACAATCCTCCTGACAGAAACATGTCGTAATCTAATCACTCTGCTGAAACATAAGCGAGTATAAACTGATCCTGCTGTGAACTTCTACCACTCTAGGAACTCAGTCACTATCTATGCACTTACAGAATCACTCAGGCATTGAGACAAGCAGAAGTACGCTCAAATGTTCAAAATGTATGTGGTCTCCTAACCCCTTGCAGACTACTGAGTCAGTTCTACAAAAGTAATAGTCATACTTGTCTGGAATCAGAGTGTGAGTCTGTGTCTACTCCTACAATCATCCTGACAGAAGCATGTCCTAATCTAATCACTCTGCTGAAACATAAGCGATTATAAAATGATCCTGCTGTCAACTACTAGTCACTGTCTATGCCCTTGAAGAATGACTCAGGGATTGAGACAAGCTGTGGTATATCAAATGTGCACAATGCATGTGGTATCCTAACCTCTTGCAGACTACTGAGTCTGTCCTGCAAAAGTCGAAGGGAATAGTCATGTTTGTCTCAAATCACCCTGTGAGTCTTTGTCAACTCCTACAATCATCCTGACGGAAGCATGTCCTAATCTAATCACTCTGCTGAAACATAAGCGCTTATAAACTTAAGCTGCTGTCAACTACTATCACTCGAGGTACCCAGTCACTGTTTCTGCACTTGCACAATGATGCCGGCATTGAGACAAGCAATGGTACAGTCAAATGTGCTCAAGGTATGTGGTACCCTAACCCGTGCAGACTACTGAGTCAGTCCTGCAAAAGTCCAGGTAATAATCATGCTTGTCTGGAATCACACTGTGAGTCTGTGTCCACTCCTACAATCAACAGGACAGAAGCATATCCTAATCTAATCTCTCTGCTGAAACAGTCCAAGCAATAGTCATGCGTGTCAGGATTCACACTGTGAATTGTGCCCTCTCCTACAATCATCCTGGCAGAAGCATGTCCTAATCTAATGACTCTGCTGAAACATAAGCGTGTATAAACCTATCCTTCTGTCAACTACTAGCATAATGACTCAGGCATTGAGACAAGCAGTGGTACAGTCAAATGTGCACAAGGTATGCGGTACCCTAACCCCTTGCAGACTACTGAGTCAGTCCTGTAAAAGTCCAGGTAATAGTCATGCTTGTCTGGAATCACAGTGTAAGTCTGTGTCCACTCCTACAATCATCCTGACAGAAGCATGTACTAATCTAATCACTCTGCTGAAACATAATCGCTTATAAAACATGTTGCTTTAACTACTAGCACTCAAGGTACTCATTCACAGTCTATGCATGTGTATAACACTTATTCATTCTAATAATTATTCATTTAGTTCCTGTGTACTTCAGTAAATCAATTGTGATTTTAAATTGAAGTGTTTAAATGAAGGACAAAGGTAAGAAGAAAAGAGTAATTAACAGAACTAAGTTTTGTGATTTTTTATGGGTGAATGAAAACACAGTTTGAGTTCAAATCATTTTTTCAATGAAGATAATTATTTTCAAACCAACACAATATTGCTTGCAGTTGGTACTAGTGGTTGAGCTTATGAGGTTAGAAATGGTTGTGCAATTGAGAAAGAGAAGATGTTTCCCGGAAATGTAAAAGTGATAGCTGATGAAGTTCTAGGGAGATGTCCTAAAGCCCCAGTGTATACTAAGAATTGCAGTAGTATTTGTAGTATACGAAGAGGAATCTATTTTTATTTTATGCAATTTGTTAATGTTAATGTTAATGTTATGGGTGTCTTATATAGCACTCGGCTACTCCTAGGAGTGTCCCGGCGCTTTCAAACCCACATCAGACTACAGATGGGAGGCAGAAAAGAAAAAGGCAAGAAACAAGCAGATCACTGTCCATAGAGCCACGTCTTAAGGCCCTTTCTGAAAGCAAGCAAGTTCGAAGTGCAGCGGAGCGACAGAGGGAGGGTATTCCATAGCTGGGGAGCCAAGCGTTTGAAAGAGCGTTCCCCTACCCTTGCTTTCTTGACAGCAGGGACAATGGCAAGACCAAGAGATTCAGATCTAAGGGATCTAGGTGGTTTATGGAAAGCAAGACGTTTCTGAATATATTCAGCTCCCACAGCATGGAGTGCCTTATGCTCCAGCGTAAGTGTTTAAAAACAATCCGCTTCCGAATAGGGAGCCAGTGTAGGGAGTGTAGGAGATCGGAGGCTCTCGCTCGGCGAGGTAGGCCAAAAATCGCCCGTGCCGCCGAGTTTTGGACCACCTGAAGTTTTTGTAGTAAATAGTCAGGAAGACCCAAATAAAGAACATTAGAGTAGTCCAGCCTAGAACAGATGAGAGCCTGGACCGTAGTCTTCCTATGCACCAACGGGAGCAGGGGAAGGAACTTGCAAAACATTTTAAGGAGACCATAGCACGTGCCAGTCAGTCCAAGGATCTGGGATTTGAGCGATAGGCTGTTGTCAATTTTGACCCCCAAGTTCTTAGCAACCAAAGAGGAGGATGCCGGAGGGGACATATTCACAGGCCACCAATCCTGCCAGCTCGGGTCAGCCTGACACCCCAAGAAAAGCACCTCGAATTTATCTGGGTTGCACTTGAGACTATTTCACTGAAACCATTAAAAAACAGCACCAAGACACCCACGGATGCTCTCTCCGTCGAACTCAGCCCCCTTACCACAAGTGAAAAGGAGCTGGGTGTCATCGGCGTATGACACGATCTGAGCCCCAAAGGACTCAGCCAGCACCGCCAGAGGGGTCATAAAGATATTAAAAAGAGTTGGGCTCAGCACCGAACCCTGAGAGACTCTGACCTCCAAAGGCGGCACTCTGGCAGAGTATGGGGGGGCCCAGACCATCTGTCGGTGACCAGCTAAATATGATCTAAACCAGCTCAACACCGTCCCTCTCAGACCAATCTCATGAAGTCTGCTGAGGAGACCCTCATGAGGGACGGTGTCGAAGGCCGCCGACAGGTCTAACATTACCAACATGGCCCTTCCTCCTGCATCCAACACTTCCTTAATGGCCTCATTGACCTCCAAAAGTGCCATCTCGGTGCTTAGGTTGGAACGAAAACCAGACTGGGTGGAGTGCAGCAGGCTATGGGTTTCAATAAAAGTGGAGAGCACAGTATGAACGTGCTTTTCCACTATCTTCGGGAGAGCAGGCAAGAGGGAAATTGGCCTATAATTGGCATGTATCTCGGGGTCAAGGCCAGACTTTTTAAGAAGTGGGACAACCTTCGCCTGTTTCCAAACCGAAGGGACCACACCCCTAGTCAATGAAAGATTCAGGATGGGATTAATCAGCGGGTTCAGAACCTCCACTGTTTTGCTAGAGAGCTTGCAGGGCAGGAGTCGGAGGGTGACCCTGACTTGAGTTTAACCAGGAGGTCCAGGGAGGTAGATTCAGAAAGGGAAGGAAACTCAGAGAGAAAGGGTCCCGGTCCAGCTGTCGAAATCGGCTGGTCCCTCGGGATGGTGACAGCACTAGGGCCCAAAAGGGAGAAAGAGTCTTGAATCCGCTGAATTTTCGTGGTTAAAAAGCTAGCTAACGAAATCACCCATGGCTCAGAGAACTCATGATGTGATTCATTAGCCTTAGGGTTGATGAACTCCTTCACAATGGTGAAGATTTCCCTGCAGGAACTAGAAGCCGTCTCGAATCGGCTTCTAGTTCCTGCAGTATAGTCAAAAAAATTGTTAAACCAAAGATTAATATGTTGCAAGGACTAGATCCTTTCAGATTGAGAAAAAATTCTGGTTTGCAAAGTCATTCTCTGCCTTGTCTTTCTAGGAAAGTATGTGAAATATACTTTTAATCATTTTAGAATGTTAACAGTACATCATTCTCAAATACCGAAGTTAGTCAGAAGATTGTATTGTGCAAAAAGTCCAGCATTAATTTTAAATGAGTTAAACAGTGCTCTTTTGTGTGGCTCAGTCTCAGACGTGAAAAAGGTTTGTGATGAAATAGAGTTTGTTACTTTGGTCCTGAAGAGATTAGAGAAAGTGAGACATTAATAGAAGTAGATGTTAATGAAAATGTGGAAGGTATTACTACAGAAAAGTTTGAAGAACAAATGACAAAGTTTATGGTGATTTCATGTGAAAGGCAAAATTATTCTTGTATTTGTGGCCGAGGAACTCACTATAGAAAACAGACTAGAAATGTTGATTAATAATTAAAATGTGAAAGAGAAAATAATGATAAGTGGAAAGAATTTGCAACTTATTTGTTGATTGAGGATTGCTTTGATTTGGGTGCTGATCTGCGTATTTGTAAATATTGTTATAACAAATTAGATGATAATAAAATGCCTGCTAGAGCTGTTCATAATAATCTTTAGTTAGTAACTATTCCTGCAGAACTAATAGATTTAAGCACATATGAGTATATTCTGATTGAATGTGTGCACCCATTTCAGGCTATTGTTCGTATGGAGCCTAAAACAAGTATATTGCCTCCTACAGATTTACAGAGAGGATTTAAAGGAAGATTTGTATATTTACCTCTAGATTTAAAGAAAAATATTGAAACTATTGGTTTAGAGAATGTAGAAAGTGAACCACTAGTTATTCTATGTAATTGGTGTTCCTACTAAGAGTAACAAAATCTGGCAGGAATTAGTGGATGTCACAAAAGTACAAAAGGCAACATTATATCTGATAAAAAACAATGAATACTACAGAAATGTATATTTAGGAGATGATAGTGAAATGTCAAGTGGCCAAATTGAAACAGTGGACATGTCCAAAAGTGAAGAAATGTATGAACATTATAGTGTACATCCACTTCATTCAAAAAAAGTGATGGAGTATACTATTGAATTATTCCAAATGAAGAAAGCGAATGGGACTCCCATGAGTGTATGGAAAAAAGTTTGGAAGCTCATTGTTTTCGGTAGCTGTTCCCAACTGAAAAAGGTGGTCGATATGATGAACGATCAGTGCAGATTCCTGCATCAAAATATCAGACAACAAGACTGTATGCAGAAGATCCAAGATTTTGACAATGGATCCCATTCATTCACACATTCATCTTTTGTTTGAGAGTGACTTGTCTGGACTTTCATATGCAGTCAACCACATATTAAGAACATGAGTACATCTTCAAAATGTATCTGCAAAGGAATTTATGGATAAAGTACATCAGAGAGACGATCATTTAGAATCTCCACTGATTAATTTGCTGGTATGTCAGCGTGGTACTAATGAGTATTGGTATCGTCGTCATGGAGAACTTGAAAGCATGCTGAGGAACTTAGGAACTCCTACATGGTTTGTTACCCCAAGCTGTGCTGAATACGCTTGGGATGATTTACTTAAATTTTTTCGAGAAGCAAATTCAAATATAAAACATATTGAATACAAGACACCTGGAGAATTGTGCTCTTTGGATCCTGTAACTGTATGCAGACATTTCAATCATTGTTTTGAAGCTAGCATGTCTTTTATTTGCAATAAAAAGAATCCTACTCTTGGAGAAGTTGTTGATTTCTTTTGGAGAAAGGAATATCAAGGTAGAGATGCTCCTCATATACACATGCTTTTACTGATCAAGGATGCACCCAAATTTGGAACTGATTCAGATGACACTGTTGTATCTGTTATTGAAGATTATGTCACATGTGCTATACCAAAAAAAACTGAAGAAAATACCTTAAGGCAACAAGTGTCACAATTCCAAAGTCATCAATATGGCAAATACTGTCGGCGAAAGTACAAGTGCAAGGAAAAGTTTTATACCAAATGTAATTTTGGATTTCCACGTCCAGTAATATCCAAAGGAAGAGTAAACAGGTTCATGTCAGCTGTGAGACATACCATCACTAGAAAATCTCCCAAAAACACATACAATTTGAGAAGAAATGAACAATCAAAGTATAAAAATGATGATAATCCAGTTATTCTCTCAATGTGGAATGCTGATATGGATATCCAGTATAATGCGGATAATTCCATTGCTGTAGGTGACATCTCTATAACAAAATCGGAAAAGACGGAGTTGAAAGAAATGTGGGAGGACATTTCCCACGAGTAGAGTTCGAAAATAATTCTGGTGTCAACTTCTATGCTAATGTAGTGGTAAATGTTGTTTTGTTTATAGAAAGTCCGCAGAAGCAAAATATGGAGAATCGAGAAAAAAGATTTTGTTTCTTGTTGCATTGTATTCATGAAAAATTGAGAACCAATAAAAGTAAAATGCAAAGTGTTTCTGATATTCAGAATCTTCTTGTTATATGTTCTGGTTCTATACAATTTACACAGAATGTCCAGCAAGATGCTCAGGAATTTCTAATGTATATGCTTACAGTATTGAAAAATGAAGGAATAGAAATTGAAAATCTTTTTGGAGTACGTTATAAATGGAAATATGAATGTGAAAATTGTACATTTACTTTTACCACTAACATAGACACTGAAAGATTCATATATTTGACAATAGCAGACTGTAAAACAGTGTCTTTCAACAAATTAGTTAAAGCAACAAATCAAAACATGGAGTGTAGCCAATGTAAATCAGAAATGTTATCTACATTATTTATACAAAGATTTGGACAGTATATAATTTTAATGATACAGCATAGTACAGCCGATGGAAGAACATTGGAAACTTTAATTAAACATTTTGTAGCAAGTCAACTATCAATATCAGGAAGAACTTTTGTATCACTAGCAATTATTTTCCACAACATCTGGACATTACACCGTCTATTTAAAATGCAATAAAGGATGGACATATTGTAATGATGCTCATTTTGTTTTTAGATATCGTTTACATTACGAATTACCAAATTCCTACCTAATACTCTTAAAGCCAAAGTTCTAAGAACATAATTTGGCCTACTGGGAATATGTTAAAATGTATTAATACTATTTCTATTGGACAATTTCAGTACAAAGGATTTTAGGAATATCATTTGGCCTAGAGGAAAGATATTTATATGAATTAAGTACTTTTTCTTGGATAGTATGACAGCATATATTTTAATGAACATCATTTAGATTATATGGAAATTGTAAAGAATTGTTGATTAATTTATTGTTTTGGTTCTTTCATATTGTAGTAACAAAAGTCTCTTAGAAAGAAGCATTTTATATTTGTGTTATTTGTGTTATATGGTATATTATTGAGAATTTGTTTTTATGGAATGTAGTTGACTATATTGAAAATATTTGAAAATATTTTTGACATAGATTTGTTTTTTTTAAACAATCTTATTGATTGTTTTTTGTTTCCCCACTGTTGTGTGATGAGTAACAATGAAATCACTATTTATAGTGAAATTCAATATATTCTGAGAACAGCAAAAAAGGCAAACTAAATATTTTGTATTATGCTTAAATGATGTTGTGTTTATAAAATTATGATATTATACACCATAACTTTTATTTTTCTTCTCTTTTACATATCATAATTCTAAAGTTTTAAATTTTTTAAAATTTTAATTATAAAAAACAACTTCTAATTTTTTGGGAAAATGTTGATGTCCACTACTGTAAAGGTAAGATTAAGTAATTCAATCACTACATTCAGCTGAACAGTATCTATATAACTTTTAAACAGCTACTTACTAAGTTACTACCCATGCAGCCTATAAATCCTACTGTCTGTCCATGTACTTTTGTAATCACCCATCCAGCAATATCTACTTATCTTATTACTCCACCAACACCTAAGCACTTATAAAATCACCTTGCAGTCTGTTTGCAGCAAAGTAATCTTTCCAATTACTAGAGATACACTTATTGAATTCCCTAGGTATTAAGAGAAGTATACATACAATACTCTACACACGGTGTAAGTAGACATTTAACCACATACACATACAGTCTAGTAAATAGTTTGGTACTATCCATGCTGCCTATGAATTTCTTGTCTCAGTCACATGTACTTCTCTAATCACCCTTCCAGCACTGTGTACTTTTATATTCACTTTAACAATATTGTAGTATGGTTTAGGGCTTACTTTTGTGTGCATGTTATGTTAGCATGGCTAAATAGAAGTTTAAAAGCCATTTTACCTTTTGCTGCATAGCTGTTTTTGTACATTAGCCTTCACGAAGGTCTACACATGAGAAAAGATTTGTTTTTCGACATCTCTAGACTTACATCGCGCTGCTAGTCTGAACAGTGAGTGCTGAGCCGGCAAGGTTATCAAAACATGTTAGCTGTTTTTCGGCACGTCTGTGTAATATATTCTAGACACAACATTTTGGAAGCTGTGAGCCAAGTAAGATTGTGGCGCCTTTATCATTGCACACTTGCCATGATTTCAGGCACTTGGAAGATTTCCGTTTCCAGGGATGCAGAGAGTCTATGCTGATCCAGATGTAATTTATTCTTACTGAGCGGAATGGTAATAAGGTCCTCCAATACAAGCCTGAGAGACTTCTGTAATTTATAATACATAGCTCCTATATAGGGAGGGTGTTAAAACTAGGCACTATAGGACCTATTTTCACCTTCATTTTAATATGATTCCTTCTTTTGTATTTTATGGAATTGTAACCATGCTGACCATATTATTTTTAATCATATGTCTGCTTATGATGGCTAAGATACTGCATATGAGATCACGTCGTTAAAATGAATATTTTAAACTTACTGTGTCTTCTATTTACTCCTGTTGTGGACTGTTATGAAAGTATAACAAAACAGTGTTTTCACTTCCCACCATTCATGAGATAGTCCTAAGTCGCATGTTCTAGATTTTCTAATCATTGGCTACTTTGCTATAGGACGAAGAGGTAATGTGACATTGATGCTAGCTGGTTGGGGTTTTTCTAGGTACTGAGGTGGGTTTCTGGTACACCACAATTCACTGTTGTCCTAGGTCTATGTGCACAGTTCTGTGCAAGAGCAGGATCCTTGCAACATGGTGCCGCCAACGAGTGTGGTTTTATTGTGAGACACTTGAGTAGTGCTTATATCAGTCTATGAGCCCCTCACTATTGTTTCCGGTTGACGGTAGTGACTGATAAAACCTACCTATAGTTACAAAGGTCTTTTCAAGCTTGATATTTTCTAAATGATTTTCTATTGAATTACTACCCAGTTGTGCAATTTTATATTGTATTGTACTTATCTGTCACTGTCTCGATATGGCTGTTGATATCCCAGCACACAGTCGCTTGGCTGTGCGGAATCACTTGCAGGGTTACCTAATTTTATTAGAGGGGCAGGCAGTAGTTTTTGTTGTATTGGCTGATGCAGTGTGCCCGTTTGAGTTGTTCTACTCATGGGTCACATTTCCTGCGGTAGATGCTATGTCTGGTGTATTTCACACTCATACCCCTGCCGATAAGCCTGCGGTGTACGCTCCATATAGGACAGTGGAAATTCCGATTTTGGCTTGGCGGCATGCCATTTGGTTTAATGGCGCCCTCCCACATGTGAAAACAGCAGTCAGACAAGGACCGTTGTCAATCCCAGGTGCTACTTAGCTGGCTTTAGCTGCTTACACCCCACATCCTCAAGCGGGGCAAATAACAGCTCCGTAACTAAGACCCTGGGTGGTGCAGCACATCCAGTTGGTTGGGGCAGGCTGAAACTTAGGGCCAGATGTAGGTATTCAAATACCGGTCGGAAACGGCCCAAAATACCAATTTTCGGCCGTTTCCGACCGGTATTTGGATATTGAGATGTAGGGGCATGTTAAATCACAAAATCAGTAATTTTACAGAATTTTTAATTTTTCTGATTCTGTAAAATACCGAATTGGTAAAATTACAGATTCTGTAATTCAACATGCAGGTAGCACTGTAATCAGTGCTACAAGGGTTTAAGAAATTGTTATTTACCACCAACTAGAAGTTGGTGGTAAATAATGAAAACCCTTCAAAAACCATTTTTTTACTTTAAAAAACGTGCCATGTTGCAGACATACATACCCTAAGGGCATGTATGTCTGCAACATGTGCACCCATGAACAACTGAGGGGTGCAACAGGGTGTGTCCCTCTTGCAAATTTGGTAATGTTACAGAATCGGTATTTACCGATTCAGTAATTGGCATTGATTCCTATGGGCCTCAAGGCCTATAGGAATCAATGGGAATTACCGAATCGGTAAATACCGATTCAGTAATTACCAAATCATTCCGATTCTGTAATTTCAAAAGTGAAATTACCTACATCCCATTTACCTACTCTTAAATACCGATTCAGTATGTTTCGGTATTTAAGAGTAGGTAAATCAAGATTACCTACATCTGGCCCTTAGTCCCGTCATGGTTAATGCGGTCAAGGGCATGCCTTCCCAAGATAAGGATGAGATGTCTTTTTGGCTTGCTGAGAAATTCGACCAACTGGAAGCAGTATTCGTGAATACCACTCCTGTGGAAAAACACAGGATCCTTGCCATAAGTTTGCAGAAAGACTTAGTGCCAGACGTAAATGACTGTACAACTTGGGGTGTGATTTTTGCAGCAGTCTATATGTGGTGCTTCGGCACCCCGTCAATGGTTGTCCTGCCCTTCGTCATTAAGCGTGTCCAGGATGAAATGCCGACAAACCCCATCAGTTACCAAAAATTATTACGGAGGCTTATAAGACCGTTGGCCATAATAGTTTGGGTGTTAAGCCTTTTGCTAAAAAACAAACACAGCAACAAACTCAACAAGTGTCATCTGATAAGGATGACCGTCCAAAAGTTCAGAAACAAAATTGGAGTAAGAACAAAAAACTGTGGAAACAGCAACAGAATCAGGGGTCCCGTCCTCTGCTTCTCCTACACCTGCCTCTACTGAGCGTACATATGAGTTGCGCGACCGCAGTACTATTAAGTCACCTGATAGATTTCAGGTTCCTGAACAAAGTTCTCCTCGCTCTTTGTAGGAAAGATCGGTCTCAACCACTGGTGGAGGAGGCGACGACAGAGGTCGAGGTGCCCAACAGAGCCATGAGCAGCCTTGCACAGGTGACGGAAAAGGCAAGCAAGACGAGTCACAGTGACAAAGACCCCAGTTTCAAAAGAAGAAAGTTGCTGCTGTAACAGCGAGATATGCCACTGATAGTGAGAATGCAGCTTCGGAATCTGACATGGGCACTGACACTGCTGGACAGCACGGCGGAGATTACCATAGTGTGAAAGGCCCTGCGTCCACTACTGAAGGTGACAGCAACTGACACCTTTATTGTAATTTAGACAGCTGACACTAGTGTGGCTCCCCTGACAGGCTTTATGAAATTGTCCTTGTAATTGAAGGTGAGATAAGACGTACCATAAAAGTTTTTTGGGGGGGGAAATCTAACTACTACCTATGATATTTTGTTGGCAGAGATCGACTGGCCCCCACCATTTGTCTTAGCTGCTCCCCAAGGGAAGGAGGTAAGCCTCCCTAGTTTCGCGCACACAGTGCCGAAAGAGCAGGCGCTGCATTTTGCAGAAGATTGGGCTAAAGCGCTTGCACCGGCTTTGAACCGTACTCACTGTGGGAGGGACAAAGTTTCCCCTCGACATGAGATTCCTTTGCGGTCAATGCCACAACCTCAACCCCAATACCTTGTGCCACGAGAAGCAAAAGCTTCTGTTGCGGAAATCCTTGAGCAATTGCAATATCAAGGTGTAATTGAAACATCTGTGTCTCCGATGAATAACTCCTTTTTTACTGTGACCAAACCAGATGGTTCGTACCATTTGGTATCGGGTTACAACCACTTAAATTCACATTGTCGTACTTGCACGATGCAGAATACTCACAATTCTGCTCTTGTGGATAGTCTTGTGCGTAAAACGTTTAAAACCACACTTGACATATCCAATGTTTTTTATTGCCCAAAATCTGTCCCCACTTAGTAGTCAATGGACAGCTTTTACCAGTGGTGGCAAACAGCACAACTTTTGCCGTTTGGCGATGGGCTATAAGAAATGTCCTGGCGTCTTTGCCACTCGTGTTGTCTCTCTCTTAGAGGGGATCGACACAGATGCATGTTCGTATGTGGATGGCATTTATCTCAGAGATGACGAATTATGGCCCTATCTGTGCCGAGTGGACCGAATAATTTGAAATTTTGCCGATTTTGGCTACAAATTTAACTTTGCAAAATCTCACATAGCAGAGTACACAGTGTTGTTCCTGGGCTACGAGCTCAACAATGAAGGTCGAGGTTTGGCTCCTCACTTCCTGGAGAAATGCACACTTTTGCGAGCTCCCACAACACTGAATAAACTACAATCTTTACTGGGCTTTTTGAATTTTGGGCGTACCTATATTCCCGAATATGCCCAGCATATAAAGCCTCTTTACGCTTTGATACAACCTTCTTTTGCCAAATCTTGCTGGCTGCCTGTGCATTCAGCCATCTTGCAATCTTTGCAGGCTGATCTGTTTGAATCTAAATTCTTGCTGACCAATGATAACCACACCAACCTGGTGATCAGAATCAAACCTGGGGCAATGGGTTTCACGTTCCTCACTTTTAATGGGGGTGACACAGTCCCTATCGCTTACAAGTCACACTTGTACACTTCGGCTGAGTTACGATTTTCCACTGTGGAAAAAGTTTTGACAGCAGTGCAAATGGCGATTCTTAAGGAACGTGCACTGTCGCAGGGAAAATGCATTTTGGTTGCTACTCTGTATCCTGCCTTAGAAGCAGTGACGAAAGCCAGTGTACCGAATTCCAAAGCTTTGCACCCTCGGTGGATACAATGGGCCACGTCCTTGACGTCTCCGGATGTCATGTTAATTTTTGATTCCTCACTGCAAACTCAAGCGTAATTGCCGTATGAATTTGTTCATCCTGCTCCTCTGATTATGCGCCCACTTGAGGATTTCCATTGTATCATATACACTGATGGCAGTGCGCAAGCGGCTACAGATTCAAAGCACGCATATTCTTCAGCCTGCGCAATTGTGGTTGGTACTATGGTGTATGGTGAATTCAAGGCCGATGTTGTGCATACTCAGACATTAGGGGACTGTACCGACCAATTGGCAGAGCTCCGTGCTCTGATGATTGCATTGGAGTACACGGACCCCAGTGTGACCACTCTAATTGTAAGTGACTCTTAATACTGTGTTCAATCCTACAATGACAATCTACCCTTCTGGACTCAAAATGATTATCGTGACTCCAAGGGGCGCACAATAAAACATAAAATGATATGGGGACGAGTGGCTGAGCTTAAAGAGAGGGTGCCACTTGTCTTTGTAATTCATACTCTTGGTCACCAGTGTGTTGGAGTTCATGCTGTTGGCAACTGTCTCGCAGACGAGGCTGCGAAGACAGCAGTTACAAAATATGCAGTAACAACGGTTACACGTTCCAAAAGTAAGATTGATGATGACATCTTGGCAGCTATTGCCGCAACAGAGAAGGGAGGTAATTACCCTAGGGGTTTTCCTTCTAAATATTCTTTGCATATAAGCCCTGATAAAGTGCCTTATGTGAGAAGTAACGACGTAAGTGACAGGTTAATACCCAATGTGGACCGCAGACAGGCTTTGATTACAGCAGGCCACGCCGGGATGGCTTCGACGCATGCCAGCGTGTCAGTTACTGTTTCTCTTCTCCAGCAACAATTTTGGTGGCGTGGTTTGTGCAAACAAATGCGTGATTATGTCCTTCAATGTGGCATTTGCCAGCGAATTAAATTTTCTTCTGCTGCATGCCTGCCCCAAACTCAGTTGTACATATCTAATAAACCACTTGCATGAGTTTATTTCGATCACTGCGGTCCTTTCTCATCAGATACTGTGTATGAGTACATTTTAGTAGCAGTTGACTCTTGCACACGCTTTGTGTGGCTATGGCCTCAAAGGAGTGCTGATTCCAGATCTGTCGTAAGGGATTTGCGTGTCTTTGTGGTAATGTTTGCGTGTGGTACCTTCCATTTGGACCAGGGTCCAGTGTTAGCCTCAAAGACGTACAATGATGCCATGGCTTCATTGGGGGTCCAGGTCAAATTTTCATCTCCATACCGGCCTGAGGGTAATACAGTTGTGGAGCAGATGAACCGTGACTTAAAGCTATCCTTGAGAGCTAAGGTATTAGGTACTGGCAGGGACTGGCTTAACTACCTCAATAGCGTACAATTTGCTCTAAATAATCTCCCTAGAAGTTCCCTGGGTAGGCGGACCCCATACAAATTGCTCTTTGGCATCAAAATGTTTGTCCCGGACCTTGATTGTCTAGACATGGCGGCGGCGGTGGCCGCCGCATCCTTTGACGTAGATTAACATTATAATGTTTTGCAGAACCTACAAAAGACCAGAGACAGTTTTACAAAGAAACACTTGCCCTCCACATCTGATGCTGCGTTGCAGATTCCGGTAGTCAGCTGGCTACCAAAAGTTGGAGAACTGGTCCGAGAGAAGATCGACAACAAGAAAGAATTCAGTCCTTCCTATCAAACTCCAGTTGCCGTGCTTGGCGTGCAGGGTACAAGAACAGTCATTTTACCTCCTCTTCCTGTCCAAGAGGGGAACAGGTACATCTCCATTGACAATGTCAAACTACACAGGGTGACCGATTCTTCATTGTATGATTCCTGCAGTTTCGTGTCCAGCAATGGGGTGACACTCTGTTTTGGTTCCGGATCCTGTCATCAGCCCTGATGTTGTCATTGAAATGAATACAGTTACGAATCCTTTATTGAATTTAACTGCTGGTAATCCTCTTAATGATACTGAATATATTTACCCCACTGAATTGTCTGTGCCTGCTTTGGAGACCCGTATGGCCAACAAATCCCATTTTTCATTTTACACTGGCTCTACAACATCTAAGGCCCCTTCAAAAGTTTAGATTTTTGCTACCTGGCTTAAAAAACATTTTTGATGCCCCCTTGGACTTACACTTGGCCGATACATTTTGCAATATTTGTGGTGTGGATTTGTGGTGTATTTTTTTGTTTTATTAATGGACACTACTTTCAAGAAAGAACTTGAATTATACTAATTGATGGAACTTTGGCCCCCCACTCCTCTTCGTATAAAATGAAGAGGGACCAGAAATTTGTGAATATAACTGCTTGGTCGGTTTTGGATGGGATTGTTTCGGATGCTGTAAAGTTCCAGATTCATGGTCCCACAAATGTTATTAATGTTCCCAATGTACTCTGTGTTTCTATGGGGGATGTAGTTAAACAAAATATTGATGATTGGGACATCCAGGCCGTAGAGGCTTTGTTTTCTGATTTGAAATATTATGCTGCCTTTCATGCTGAAGATTTATAGTTAGAGTCTGCAAACTATGGTGATTTGTACTTTTACCAGCATTTTGGCAATCACTTTCGGCATAAAACAAATTCATTTAGAAATGTGGTTAACTACACACAGTGGGAACACTGTCCAGCGCCAGTGGAAGGCAGCTCAAAAACGCATTTGAAAAAGTTTTTTTATTTTACTGATTTTAATCAAATCAACCCTGATGCATTTTTTTTTATAGTTGACTAGGCAGTCCTCTTCCAAGGTTAGACTTACCTACACTAAATTACTGTATTATAAGTCCTTTATTGACCAGTTGGCTGTTGGGGGCTATGAAAGGTGAAAAGATACCATTGATCCTAAATCTGTTTGGGGTTCTAAAAGTTGGCAAGTGCAAGGCACTGAGGTTTTGCATCATGCATGCCTCATCGCAAACCATATGTTGTTTCTGAATGCTACTATTTGACAAACCACCTGCTTTGGATCGACTACTTCTAAAACATTAAATTCTTCTTCATTTCCTGATTTGGGTGAATTTCCCCATTGGAATAATTAAACCAGTACTTCCCTTAGTGATTTACAAGCACTATTGAAAAATTCCTTATTTAATGTCTTCAGCATTAATCCCGAAGGCTGGTTGCTATGGCAAAAAAGTGCAGATTCCTGCCAGCACCGTTTTCTGGGTCTGACCCCTGGCTATACAGCGGTTAGAGTAGATCCCTGATTTCAGACTCAACATTCAGTCACCACCTATTCTGTATGAAAATTATATCAGAGTTGGCTCAGACACTCAAACTGAGTGTCTGTTAAGCTGCATTTGTCCAAGCTGACTGACACCGTCGATTTAAATGATTTTGTTAAAGGTTCTGCAGCAAGCAGATTGAAAAGATGGATTTATGCTGCTTATAACGAGGTGAGGAAACTATCACAGATAGAAGCTGCTTCTAGGCACAGAGCTATAGATAAGGCCAATTTAGAAAAAGTGCTTGCCATTGTAGATAATAGCATTAACACCCTTTCCTCCCGCATTTACCCACTGGATAATATTGTTTCATCTGTTGTTGATATTGTGCAAGAAGACGTTGCTGTACTAAACCATGGGCAGAATAAATTGCAATCTGTTATGCAGTTTACATGGACTCTTGTTATGTTATGTTATGTTATGTTATGTTATGTTATGTTATGTTATGTTATGTTATGTTATGTTATGTTATGTTAATAGAAGCTTATAAATCGCACGGTCACCAGGAGGTTTCATGGCGCTAATCATGGGTAATGTCATTGCGCAAGGACTATTCATATGTTTGCTCAAACAACCAAGTCTTGAGAGCCTTTCTAAACCCCAACAGGTTGTCGCAGCTCCTGATTGCCAGTGGGAGGGAGTTCCAGAATTTAGGGGCAAGGTAGGAGAACCTGCACCCTCCCTGCCGTTTGAGTTTGATAGCCGGGGTAGTTAGTAGGTGGAGATGAGCTGACCATAGGCTACACCGAGGGAAGTGCTTTACAATCATGCTACTAATAAATGTAGGGCTCTTGCAGTACAGGGCCTTAAAGGCTAGGCACCCAGTCTTAAAGGCGCATGTTGGACCATGGGTAGCCAGTGAAGTTTTAACAGCCCAGGTCTGGCGGATTGCCATCTCAGCTGTTAGTAGATTAATCTTGCCGCCTGGTTCTGTATTATTTGTAGGCGTTTGAGTAGAAACAGTGGCAGACCAATGTAGATAGAGTTTGAGAAATCAAGGTGTAAGAGAACCAGCGCTATCACAACCTGTGTGAGGCCTGGGTGGCAAATGAGCAATATTCCTAAATTTACGCAGTTGGAAGAGATTAGTGGATACCACTGCTCACACTTGTCCTCTGAGTGAGAGATCTGCATTTATAGTGACCCCTAGACTTTTCACTGAGGGGAGTGAGTAGGGGGGGTGCCTAGTTTGATCGGCCAACAGTGCGTGCCCCAGAAGTTCTCACTCTTCCCAGGCAACATTAATTCCGTCTTGCCAAGGTTGAGCATCAAATGATTAAGATCCATCCAGTACTGAATGTGGAGCATAATGGCTTGAAATTCAATGGCAGAGTCAGGGGAATAAAGAGGGAAGACGAGCTGAAGGTTGTCGGCGTAGGTGAAGATGGTTTTCTTTCTATTTTTTAGTGAGTGAATCAGGGCCTGAGATAGAGATTGAAGAACAGTGGGGAGAGGGATGAGCCCTGCGGGACCCCACACGTGGTGGCCAGCTTGGGGGCAGTGAATGTGCCGAGTCGTACTGCTTGAGTTCTGCCTGCAAGAAAAGATTTAATCCAGTTATATCCAGGTCCTTGTATGCCTGCTTGTTCAACATGGTTCAGCAAGATGTTATGATCAACCCTGTCGAACTCAGCCGACAGATCCAGGAGCAGCAAAGCCTGGGGGACACCCCTATCCGCATTCGCTCTTAGAGTGTCCGGTACTACAATGATTACTGACTCCGTTAAATGAGCAGGCCGAAAGCCAGCTTGATTTGACTCTAGGTATTCTGATTCTTCTATGAAATTGGAGAGGCACCTGACCACATGAGCCTCCAGGATCTTAGCCAGATAGGGAAGGAGGGATATAGTACGATAGTTAGAGGAGTTCAGGGGGTCAGCCCCTTTTTTTTAGAAGAGGGACTACCGTAGCATTCTTGAAGGCATGGGGTACCTTGCCATGAGCGAGGGACTCATTGAGGAAAGGGAGTATACTATGAGGTAGGACGGAGAAGATGTCCCTCAGAAAACAAGGTAGACAACAGTCATTGGGAGAGCCAGATTTAACACGGTCGTAGGGTCTGATAATGTATTAGGACATATGGCTGGAAAATGGTTCATGACGAATGAGTTCCTGGATATGTCGTCCAGTGAATCCACATTAACAGTGATGGGGATACTAGCCTTAATGATGGAAATCATAGCCAAGAAGAAATTAGTCAGAGTGTTGCACAGCTCTTGCGTGGGAGCCTGGCTCGGCGACATTCTCTCGTCTTTACACAGGTCATTCACAATCGTAAAAATGTCCTTTGGTTTATTATGGGCATTTAGTATTCTAGCAGAAAAATACGCTACATTGGTGACCAATATGGCTTTTTTATACTCCTTACGAGCTAGCAAAAACTGCTGTTTGTCTGCTGAGGGATAATGTAGCCTCCATTTTCTCTCTTTTTGATGGAGCTTAAGTTTTTGTTCTTTTAATTCGGTAGCAAACCCTTTATGGGAGTCTGAGTGACAAGCACAAGAAAAATTTGGTAAGTGGGACATGTGCATTGCTTGCACATGTCCCACACATGTTCTTTTCCATGGAATTGACATTGGGGTTGAAAGTGGGTCGTGAGCTAGCCAAGGTGTTAACAAATATCCGTTTGTCAAGGGTTCTCCACTTTCTTGTCATACCTTCTGCCACCTTAGGGATCTTAATCTTGCTATTGATAGTGGCTGTGAATTTTATCAAGTGGTGGTCAGACCATATACATGGGGATATTATGGGCACCGACAGTGTGATGTTATAGGACTAAATTTGGTCCAGGGTATGTCCTTTAACTTGAGTAGGGGAAGATAAGTGCTGGAACAAATTCAAGTTGGAAAGTAATTCGGAGAGTTCTGCGGCATATGGCCCCTCGAGGGCGTCATAGGACCAGAATTCAAGTCACTGATAAGTAGAACCTTAGCATGGTTCATGACGAGGTTGGCCATTTGTTCACTTAGCGAGAAAGGGAAGGTAGGCATTGCCTGGGGGGGTCGATAAATAAGCACCAGTACAAGAGACCCAGTGTTAGTGTCGAGTTTGATGACAATATTCTCTACCTCTGGGAGATCAAGGGAAGTCATGGTGATAAACGTATGGTTTTTATGTATGATGGCGGTGACACCACCACCCGTCGTCCCTGAGGTGAGATAACGTGGCACGGCGTTATCTTGCAGGATGCCGTTGGCCAAGATGCGATTATAAACAAAAGGGTCTAAAGGGAGGTGCGATTGTGCTAGTGATCTCTTCAAAATGTTGAAAAATGGCAAAGTACCTTGGGATTACGTGAGCAAAAGTTTGTTATTTTTGCCTTTTTATTTGACTCTTAAACAACAATTAATGTCAATGAAGGATGCCACGTTTTCTCTGTTTGCACATTGAAAAACTGGAGCCGTTACCATTTTAAGTGGCCAAGTCGTAATCCGCAGTTTGGCTCATCCATGGGTTGATAATTCTACCTTTTTCCCTGTTTAAATTTGAATCTTGCATGAAACACTATGCCATAGGTAGTGCTTATCTTCATAAAGTTTGGAATCTCCCATTTACATATAGGTGCTTGCGGGAAGGAAAGGAAGTTTATTTGAAAGTTGATTATTGCACATCCACACCAGATCATTCATTAGTCTGTAGAAATCTGCAATTGCATGGTTCTTGCAATGTCCAGGCGCCAAATCTTGCGTGTGTTTTGAAAGGCACCCCCACCCTGGCTATTACACCGACTTTCACACAGCTTGCAAACGGTAGTTATTTATCATTAAATAATGAGGATTGTTGTGGTATGCGTGCCGGTATTCCATATATTGTTACAGTTTCCCAGCGTCTGGTTTGCTGTAAGAATGTTTTGTTTCCTTCTCCACATGGGAGCCTCAATGTTTCCATCTGGCCTTCTATCCCACATTGAAAGCAGAGTTCAACAAGATGAGTCGAATAAGAGCTCTTTTGTCTCAGAAGGAAGTCCCCCTTACATCTGTATGTGAGACATTCGACCTTTACGTTGCAAATACTCGTACAGAGGTGAATGCCTTATTAAACTCAGACCTGTCCCTGCATTTCGGTGCTTTGTTTCACACAATCTTTAATGTCTCGTCGATCACTGACCTGGCACACTTTTTTTAAAGTAGTATGTTCTGGCCTTGTGACCTAATTTCAAACTATATTTGGTGTGATCTCTGCATTTTTTCATTAGATTTTTTCGAGTGAATTTGGCTGTTTCCAGTTAATTATTGCTTTGGGAGCGGACATACTGCTTTTAATTTGTTTACTCCAGAATGGATACACTGTCTTTGCCCCACAACGATCTGCCTCGGCTGCTCCAGCTTCGTAACCGGATGCTAGAATACTATGGATCGCTGCCTCTGGAGACTCTGAGTGTGGCGTATGGTTTATCTTTCCGGTTCTCTTTTTTTTCTTGCGTGCAGATTTTTTTCCATTGCCTGGATTGAGGATTTGAATGGGCCCTGGATTTGTGTCTCTGCAACTCGGTGTCTCCTGACCTGGATTTGAATCTACTAATAAGTCCCCTAGTTGCTCATTAAATAGATTGTTCTGGTTTCGGGATTATGGCTTGCGCAGCGGCTCATGGGGTATTAGGCAATTGGAACATTTGGACTGCTGCAATGACTTTCTGGCGCGCAGTTATCTTGAAGTAAGCTCGAGTTGGTCTCTGATGGGGCAGGAGGCTCCAGCAATCGAAGAGCATGTATGTTCATTTCCTTTACTTAATTGGATGGCTGAAATGTTCATGGATGATGACAACGACTTCCTATTGGAGGCAGTCGCAACTTATGGTGCCTATACGCTTTAGATTGAAGTGTGAATTTTTGTGCTTCATAAACACATACTGAACTCGTGCAGAATTTACTTTCTCCCCTTGTACTGCCTATATGTTTTTCTTAATTTTTGAGGTCTTTTTTTCACACCCTGGCCACCCGTGATTGGTTTCACTGACTTGGATACTTTATTCTTTTTTTAAAAATCTTTTTGTTATTTTAGAAAAAGGAATAGACATATCTGGTGTCATACATTGTAACATAATATTAGGGCGGACAGGTACAAAGACAGGATATACTTGCAGTAACAGAAGAATAGCTGAGACGCCTGAGCTAGTAAGCACGAAGCAGGATTAATAGCATTTCAATCAACATACAATTTAAGCGCCGGCCTCCGAAACCCGCCCACCCATAAACTCAGAATTTTAGACAAAGCATGGCAACCAGACACTGGAAGGTAAACAAGATCAGGATATATCGCCAATATTACTTATAAAGGAGAGACCTAAGAGAAGATTGGAGAGAAGAAAACCATAGGAATGAGAACCAAAATAAAATAATAAACCCCTCCCCCCACCCTGCACCCCTGCATATGGCTATCGCCTATCCCCAACTAGCAGTGTGCCTGTCGCCCAAACTAACTAGATTCTAAAAGTAGAAAAAAGAAAGACATGGAGGAGGGCATTTCCGTATGGGCTCCCAGTCCCCTTCCCCCCGCCAGATAAAAGCACCCCTCTGATAAAAATACAGTATTGCAGAAATCAAAAAGACAGTAAATTAGGGAGAGCTATAATACACCATCCAGCAATCCGTTAGATCAACAGTCGCGATTCTCACATCCATTAAGGCCATAGTACCAACGCCGGTAATCGAAACTCAGCCTTGGCCCTTCCAAACACTCATGCGAACCCCTCCCGGTAGGGCAACCACTTCTACAGGATAATCAAAGCGTAGAAAGAGTCCAAAAAAATTTAGTCCAACAAAAATCAAAGTCAATGATTCCTCAAGGACTCCATCAGCACAGAAATGCTCCCTCACGGACGGACAGTTCCAATGTTGTTTCCTCCACGAGCGCATGGTCATTAAAGAGGGAAAGGATAAAACAGAAGTCAAAAAACAATTCCCGACAGGAATCTCCGGGAAGGGAACGCCAGTCAATTCTCCCAAAGTCAGCGGTGATGGTAGATGTAGTAAAATGTTCGAAACACCGGGTTCAGGATTCTCCAGAATACCGACCGAGTGCTTTGGCGCTTCTTGTCGCACGGGGTCCTCGTCCAAAGTCAAAATGGTCACCGTGGAAATCGCAGCTGGTAGTAGATCTTGCGGTGGAGCAGGGTCCGGTTTCACACACTCCCTCTCAGATATGCCCGTAATCATTTTGTGAATCCGGGCCTCCATATTTAAATAAAAAGCCCCGATGGCTGCCAATAATGTCCTTAGCGACAGCTCACGCTCCGTCCGGTCCATTTCTCCCCGCACTGCATCAATCATTTTCACTTCCCCCAGAGAGCCCAGTTTCTCCGAGGAACAGACATGAGGGGGAGCGGGCGGCGTCGGAGGGTGACTGTTCTTTTCCTGCAGCAGCAAGCTGCACTTCGCTGCCGCGAGCGAAGACCCCGACCCAATCAGCCCCGGCGAGGTGGAAACCGGGTTTGCAGGACAGGGGCCCCCATTCACAGCCACTATCGTGTCACGTCACTCCTCCCTCGATGTTAGTCACTCAGAATGATCGCTGTCAAAATCGGGCAAAAAAAGACCTCCGCTGCGGTAGACCAGACCCTGCTTGGTTCTCATGGCCGATGTTGTTCAATTGCAACCCGGCTGGGTCAAAACTCGAGGCCCAGGCTCTCCTGTTGGACTAGGCCGCAAACTTCAACTCAATACAACTCCATCAAACAAGCCAATTAGGTTTTCGGGATTGCACCATCGGAGTGCGCATAAGTTCATCCACACGGAGGTCGGGCGTAAAAACAGGATTAAGGACAGGATTATCTGGCAGGATACGGAGGTCGGCGGAGCTGGGAGCCTAAGCAGCCATCTTGTTTGCTAGCGTAGCTCCTCCCGACTTGGTTACTTTTTCATTCTGATTTTTACTCCCAATTCTCAAGTTTGGCAAAATTCCTGAACTTGGTCTGTCTCATTCGAACTTGAACTCTGCGTTCTATGAAGCTTGCCCCTTTTATTGTGCGTTCCCCGAACAAGGCAGGGTGTAGTATGGTTTAGGGCCTACTTTTACATGCATGTTATGTTAGCAAGGCTTATTAGAAGTTAAACGCCAATTTACCTTTGACTGCTTTTGCAAACGACACTGCATAGCTGTCCTTCACGATGGTCTACACGTGAGAAGAGGTTTGTTTTTCGACATCTCTAGACTTACATCATGCCCCTACTCTGAACAGTGAGTGCTGAGCCATCATGGTTAGCAAAACATGTCAGTTGTTTTTCGGCATGTCTGTGTAACGCATTCTAGACACAACTTTTTGGCAGCTGGGAGTCAAGTAAGATTCTGGCTCCTTTATCATTACACACTTGCCATGATTTCAGGCACTTGGAAGATTTCAATTTTCAGGGATGCAGAGAGCCTATGCTGATCCAAATGTAGTCTACTCTTACTGAGAGGAAAGGTAATGGGTTTCCCCAATGCAAGCTTAAGAGACCGTCTGTAGTTTATAATACATAGTTCCTATATAGGGAGGGTGTTAAAACTAGGCGCTATAGGACCTGTTCTCACCATCATTGTAATATGATTCCTCCTTTTGTGCTTTCTGGAATTGTTAAAATGCTGACCATATTAATTTTAATCATATGTCTTTTATGTTGGCTAAGATACTGCACATGAGATCACGTCATTAAAATAAATATTTTAACCTTACTGTGTCTCTTATTTACTCCTGTTGTGGACTGGTATGAGAGTATAACAAAAAAAGGTTCTCACTTCCCACCATTCTTGAGATGGTCCTAAGTCGCATGTTCTAGGTTGTCTAATCATTGGTTATGTTGCTGTAGGACGAAGAGCTAATGTGACACTGATGCTAGCTGGTTGGATATTTTTTCTAGGTACTGAGGTGAGTTTCTGGTACACCACGATTCACTGATGTCCTAGGTCTCTGTGCACAGTTCTGTGTATGAGCAGGATCCTTGAAACTATATCTATCCACTTATAAATTCACCAGACACCCTGTTTGTAGCACTGTAATTATTCCACTTATTAGTCATGTAGTTATGCAATGGCCTAGCCACAACGACAAATATACCTACAATATTCTGTGCAGAATGTCTCTAGACATCTAACTACAAATATACTATTGCTATACTGCACTAAGCACCTAAGTAGTACCTAAGTACAGTAGAAATCTTCCTGTCAATCTCATGCACTTCTCCAATCACGTATCCAGGACTATCTACTTATCTTATCATTCCACCAATACCTAACCTCTTATAAATTGAGTAAAAACTCTGTTTTCAGCAGTGTAATCATTCCAGTTACTAGTCATGTACTTATGGAATGGCCAAGCTAGTAACACTAGTAAAGCTACGATATTCTCTGCACTATGCATGCATACTTCTAGTCAGCTACACACTATTCATACACTCTTGTAAATACCCACTTAGTACCTATGCAAAGTAGAAATCTTCCTGTCAGTCTCATGCTCTTTTCAAATAAGTCTTCAAGCACTATCTACTTATCTTATCACTCTGCCAATACCTAAGCAGTTATAAATGTACTATACACTATGTTTGCAGTACTGTAATTATTCTAGTTACTAGTCATGAACTTATCGAATCGCCTAGCCACTTATACAACTACAGCTACAATATTTTCTGCACTATCCATGCAGACCTCTAACTAGCTACATACTATAGTTACACTCTTCTAAATACAAAGTTAGTACCTATGCAGTCTAGGAATCGTCCAGTCTGTCCTAAGCACTTCTTTAATCACGTATCTACCAC
Source organism: Lissotriton vulgaris (assembly GCF_964263255.1). Taxonomy (NCBI): domain Eukaryota; kingdom Metazoa; phylum Chordata; class Amphibia; order Caudata; family Salamandridae; genus Lissotriton; species Lissotriton vulgaris. Next base: position 445,528,297 of record NC_141687.1, on the reverse strand, counting down.
TATCTACTTATCCTATTACTCTGCCAATTCCTAAGCTCCTATAAATTAACTGTGCACTCTGTTTACAGCACTGTCATCATTCCAATTACTAGTGGTGTACTTATGGAGTGGCCTAGCCACCAACATAAGTACAGTTACAATATTCTGTGCACAATCCTTATAAACATATAAGAATACACGTACTATTGGCAAACTCCACTATACACTGAAGTAGTACCCATGCAACCTAGGATACCTCCTGTCAGTGTCATGCACTTTGTCAATCACACATCCAGCACTATGCCCTTAGTGTATCACTCCGCCGATACCTAAGCACTTATGGGGTAGATTTACAAGCCCCAGCGCCACCAGTTCGTCACTTTCTATGATGTAGTGATGGCGCCGGGAACTCTTCCATTTTTACAAGGTGAGGAAAGCCACCATGCGTGGCTTTTTCTCTCCTTGAAAATAGGGTTTTGCGTTGAAGGTGCGTCTCATGAGTGTTGCTCTGTATGTTCCCACACAACACCCATGGAAGAAGACACATCTCAAGATTTACGAGAAATCGTAAATCTGGAGATACATGTGAATTGTGCGCCACCCTAGAGGTGGTGTACAGAGGCACAATGAGGAGAAATATTTTTCCTCTTTGAATGCATGTTGCAGTCCACAGCACACATTGAAGGAGAAAAATGCCTTTAGTGATTGTTTTTGTGTAAGAAGGTATCCCTTCCTGCACAAAAACAATCTCCACACGACACAGACATCCTTGCATCGTGGTGCAAGGGTGCCTGCGTCAGTGCATGGCTGAAGTTTGTGCGCCAGTTCCGAGGGAAGCAAAGAGTTGCGACATATTCATGTAAATATGTCAAATCCTTGTGCTCCCGAAGCGCCGCAGCGTGGTGCAGCTAAAGGGCTTGCAGTTTCACACTTAAGCACTTCCTCATAGATCTGCCCCTATAAATTCGCCATACACAACTAATGCATTCTTTCAGTCAATTATGCTCTACACATATATTCAACAAAACTTTCACACATTACCATGCAATTATAATTCTTTTTTTTTAACCAGATAAGGTAGTTCCGATAAGAACTTTTTTTTATTTTATTTTCCTTTGCATTACTTTTTAACAATTTTTTATTTTTTTGTGTTTTTCCAAAAATGAAACAAAAAATAAGAAAGAATTAAACAGAAAACCTTTGGTATTATTTATCATTCCAAAAACAAACAAAAAAATTAACACCCATGGTGTGTTGGGCAGCACAAACTGCATTAACCAACTGCTCACCGTACCATAGAACTTTTTTACACTTGATGCAGTGTTGTTCCAGAAAAGCAAATTCTGGTCTTATGTCCATTCCAGGTGTTCCTGATGATCCTCCTGAAGTACTGGCCACAGCAGGTCTTGGATTTAAAGCAGCTCGCCTCATTTTCTCCAGGGCAAGATTTAGAGTATGGATAGTCCAGAGGGGCTTGTACATGCTGGCAGTGCCGCATGAATACTTCTTTTCACTGCTTCTTGAGAGCACTCTGTCACAGATTTTGCAGGTCACCTTTCGGGCATTTACTTTTTTTTCTCCAGGTGGAAACATAAGGAACTTCCATAATACAGATTCTGGCCTCTGTTTACGTGGTGCCTTTTTCATGAATTCTTCATCCGATGATTCTTCCACTTGCTTCTGTTGTCCAGATGCCATTTTCTTGGATAGTTTTCCAAAAACACCAAACTAAAGTCAAAAGGGTTCTTGCAGGAACAAACGGATGTTCCTCTGAAGATGCTCCAACAAGAAGGATTAAAATGGGTGGGTTCCATCCAATAGTTACAATCGGAAATGTTATGAACGAATCAAATCTTTTTTTTTAGTTCACATGGGATCTGCGCACCATGCGCTCACGAAGCGCGCACCCTACGCGACTTTGCGATACTATATTTATAATCATATAAGTTTATTATAAGTATAACTATATTATTTTTAGGAATACCTTAGATAATGTCTCGCCCTAATATGTACATTAAGACACATACATATCACTTTAGAACATAAAAAATGTTGCGGTAGTCACGCACCCAACGTGTCCCAGTACGTATATGACGTCACGTAGGGCCTGCCACTGCGCAAGCATCACGTACCGTAATGCGCATGTGTTGCAAATGCGTGGGAGCAGGAGTCACGGACTGGTCGCATACTGGTTGTGCACACAACGTAACATTGCACGTATATGACATAACTGAAAAAAAACATGCACTTGTCACTCACCATACGCAGATTTTTCAAAACTTTTTCAAAATGGCGGACCCGCTGCGGTAGGTACGCTTTGGGTGCGCTACACCCCAAAAAATATTGAAAAACTGAATAAAAAAGAAAACTATAAAAATATATAAAGATACAAATATAAAACAAAATAATTAGAAATATTTCAGTTTTACATGTATTTACATTTTTTTGCAATTTTCAGAAAAATGTATAACGTTGTTTAATTGATAAAATATTTATAATTTTATATATAGTTAAAAACTAGAGAAATTCAGTACAAAAAATAGGTATAACTACTATTACACTTAAAAATTAGCATTTAAAAAGCCTTTGAAATTCACTGAAAAAAACATAGGTTTCCGAGAAGTTTTAGTTAGAAATGACCATTTAAAAAACCTTTAAAATTCACTGAAAAAACATAGGTTTCAGAGGCATTAAAGTTAAAAATTAGCATTTGAAAAACCTTGGAAATTCACTGAAAAAAAACAGGTTTCAGGGGTGTTATAGTTAGCTGGACATTTCACTCATACAAAACCATAGAAATTCCTCCTCTATAGTTAGTTCAGGTAACCATAACTCATGTGCCCGCAATGTACTGCTGATGATGTCACATATTACATCATTAATGACATGGTCAGTGACATCACTGATGACATCACTGATGACATCTCAAATTACATCACTGATGAAATCAATGTGACAATCTGATACACCTCATCACATGCTAGTATAACCTTTCATCACTCACTGTAAAATACAGAGTATCATATTTGAAACTATTGAAACACCAATACCAGTTACAACATCCTCACTCACTGATTTCTAAGTCTACACACACAACTACCCATTTACCCACAAAATCACTTATACATGCATTCACTGGTCAATAGAACACTATCAAATACACTCATACACCTATATAGACATTGACACATCAGCAGTCATCGTAGTCGGGTATGCAGTCATCCTACTCACTCATGAAAAGAATCAATCACGCATACATTTACTCACCTACACAGTTATACACACAACACCTCATTTATTCATACACATAGTAACTCATACTTACTATGTTAAAAAATCACCATTACAATTATACACTCATTCATTCAGTTACTCTCACAATCACTGACTCTTACATATACTGATTTCTATACACCAATTCTCACATACAATGCCTTTTATTTTTTAACTTTGTTGGCGATGTACATCTAAAACATATATACGCTCACCAAAACACAAATAAACACACTCAGTCACCCAAACAATTGTTTCCATGTGCACTCTTAAACCAATACACCTAGTCAATCAACGACTCATACATCTATTCATAGAGTTACACACACCCCACCCAACCACACAGACACTCAGTGTCCCATATAAATACTCAGCCAACTAATCAATAAGTAATATAGACATTAATGTAAGTAGTGATCAACTGAAGCAGCAGGTTATACAATAACAGTGACACTGATGCACACATTCACATAGTTTCCCAACTAACCCATGTATTTAGTGAAACACTTATAATTACTCACTTAAACAGATAGTCAGACAGCTACTACATCCTCCATCCAGACAGTTATATATCCACGCAATCTTCAATACAGATTGTATATATATATATATAATACATATTTAAATTTCAAACAAAACCACATTCACTGGATTATGTCATCAGTTATGTCATCAGTAATGTCATTTGAGAGGTCATCAGTAATATCACTGACCATGTCATGAATGATGTAATATGTGACATCATCAGCAGTGCATTGCGGGCGCGCGAGTTACAGTTAGCAGAACTAACTAGAGCAGTGGAATTTCTATAGTTTTGTACGACTGAAATGTTTAGCTAACTATAACACCTATGCTTTTTTCAGTAAGCAAGATTTAGAGGATGGATAGATACCAGGTGGTCCGTCTCCTTCATCGCGGGCGTGGCGTGCTTGTTTGCCTTCTGCTGCTGGAAGTTGACAGGGGCTGCTTGTGCATATATATATATATATATATATATATATTCTCGCTCCACAGTTTTATTGCACAAAAAAATAATGAAACAAACGCGTTTCAGCACTTGCCTTTGTCAGTGTCAGCTGGCGACGGCGAGGCAGAAGTTAATAAAGGCAAATATACTCGAAATGAAAAACGGACTGCTGTCCAAATCATAAACGCCATCTTGTAATGGTAAAACCTAATCACAATTACATTGATTCAATTAAAGCAATTCGGAATATTGTTGGAAAGAATGCATACACAAAATAAATGCTTATAATCCTTGTCTTCAGCCCTGAATGGGCAATCATAGCAAGACAATTAATTCAATGTCATTCGAATTAGTAAATAATCAAAATCCAACATTCTACGAAGTGTACCAAAATTCATTATATTCTGTAGTACTGAGTCTGTGGAGGGTGTCTATATATTAAACTCATGTGAGACTTGGCCCTTTCCCCAGAAATTTTTCGCTTTTTATCCCCTGTTAATTTAGAATGCCCCTATTGAAACAACAGTGTGTAGGCCTTGTGTGGTGGAGAAGGGCCTGTGTAGTGTAAAACTAGTGTTAAAGTACAGGTACTTCCTACCCCTAACATGGCCGCCACAGACCACTGCTGCAGCAGCGTGGTTTAGTGGGCGCATTCTAGTAGCCAGGGGCTGGCTGGAACCCTCAGGCAATGTATCCATCTTAGCCTGCCAGCATGTCCACAGGTAGAATGGTGGAACCTCCTGGAAGCCTCTGGAACCTTCTGGGAGAGGTGAGGTGACACCAACTGCCACTACCAACTGTCAACTGGCAGTATATAAGGAAAGGGAGGAAAACTTTCCTGAGGAGAGAAGCTGAGGGGAAGACCTGGGGAAGTACCTATGCAGGAGGATAGGCAGTGGGGGTCAGGGCAGGGTCTTATGATGCTGGAATGACAGGGCCTAGTGTGCTGCTTTGCAAGTGTTGAGGTATCCTGTTCCCCCCCCCACTGACCTAACCCCGCGGAAGGGAACCCCCAGGGACCACTTGAAGGGATTGGCTGAGAAGAACTTGGAACACCAGCCACCAATTTATCCCCCCTTCAAGGAACAAGAAACCAAGCAACTAAATCAAGGAACAAGAAACCAAGAAACTTACAAAGGCGCAAGGAACATAAAGCGCCAAGAAAAGACTGAATCACCACAGGACATTTGAAGAACCACCCAGGTATTGGCGCTGTGTTGCTCCCTGTGCCCCCCTGACGCCATCTGGGATCCCTCTGTCTGGTTTGCCACGGACGTGTGGTCTGTCCTGTTGGTTCTACTGAACTACATGTTCTGCCTGAGCTGTGTTTAGCTCTTCCTGACTATACTACCTGCACTGCCAGGCGCTGAACTGAGTTATTATTGGGACTGCTGTGTTTAGCCTCCTTGCGAAGCGCTGTGGTCCTGGAGACTTTTGTGCCTGCTCAGCGCTGTGGTGAATGCCTGCTATGGAACCTGCTGTGAAGCGCTGTATCTAGCTCACTGCCCTAAGCGCTATTGCTGAAACTGCCCAGCGCTGTGAACTACCAGAATGGCTGAGCCCTGAGGAGCGCTACATCCCTCGGGTGCCAAGAATTGCTGTGGCCTTCATAGCGCCGTAATTGCCAAGCACTGAAGCCTCTGCGCGTTGTGCCCCCTGAGAAGCGCTGGAAGGTTGCCTGAAGCGCTCACCTGCTGGACCTTGTGACATGCTGGGGACGAAGAATCTGTGCGGAGCGCTGTGCCCCCATCGCTGTTCAGCGCTGTCACCCCTGTCGCCTGCTGAGGTGCTGTGTGGCCGGAGCGCTGCTGTGACTTCGTGGCGCTCTTTGAGGAGATCGCCGGCGTTGCCCTGAGGCTTCAACTTCGCCTGTCATCGTCCTCGGCAGCCCCCGGTGCCTGGTGAGGGCCGCCGCAGCATTGCTGAGTGTTGCGATCACCGCCGCAGCCCAGGCCAAGCAGAAGGAGTCTCCACGGCGGCCCCCGGTGTCAGGAGAGGGCCGCCGGAATTCCTGTCAGGTCGCGCTGGGCCTTACAGGCCGTGAAGCCTCGACCTCACCTCACGTGACGGAGGTGCGCCGCGTCATCGGCCGCACCTCCGCCCATTGCCGCGCAGCCATTGGCTGCAAGTGTCAAGCCCCTTTGCCGGCCGCGCTGTGGTTGGCGGCCGGCACTTACTTGCCGAGAGAGAGACCGGGCCCATCCTGCTTCCCCGGTTGCTTGTGGTGTCCCTGACCGGTCCCGAGGCCTGAGGAGCCGGGACCGGTTCCACTGAAGCGCGGGGCATCTCAGAGGGGCTCATGGAGGAGTGAGAGCCTCAAACCCACCAGAAGCCTACGCAAGGGCCCGGGAAGGGCCGAAGAAGGCAGGTAAACCCCCCGGGAGGAGGGCGGAAGGTCGCATGAGACCTCGAGTTCGCCCCTCCCCTGGGGAAGATTGTTGTTGGGCCCCGTTGGCCCAGATTAACGGCGAGGAGACAGCAAACCCCCAGGGAGGAGGGCGGAAGGCCCCGGGAGGCCCGAGTTCGCCCCTCCCTGGGGAAAACTGGTGACTGGTCCAAGTTGGCCCTAGTTAGCCCAGGAGAGTCCCCTGACCTGGGCCAGGCCCCCTTAACACCGTGAGGGCATTATTGGGGGAGAATTAACCCCTGCCTGGGGAACTGCTAAATGCCAATTGCTGTAGCCTTATGCATGGCTTGTTTGGGATTATTGAAATGTAGGCCCTTTCGCATAGTGCATTTATAGCTTAATGAAATGCTTTGTATTTAAAGGAAATGTGCATAATACACTTATGAAATGTTCACAACAGGAAATTGAATATTCTACCTTCAGTGAAATAGGGTGGCTCCTGTTCAATGTTACACCCCCTGAATGCCTATAGGTGGTTAGGTGTAGTTCTACATGAAACATGCCTAAATGATTCTCATGAATTTCTTGCAGAGGTGGGCTCTATGGAATGTTGATTCTCACCTGTAAACAAGAGTATATCTAGTGAAATAGGGAAGTTGTTGAATGTCAACGAAAGCTCAATTTTTGTTCCAGAGGAAGGGTTACTCCTATTCCCTGAAATGTTTATTCCTGACTAAGGAAACGTCTTACCTACGCTTAGGGGATGGATCTTCCTGCCTGAGTGTTAATGGCCTGTTTAGTCAGGGGGGTGGTGAGATGTTAGTTCGTACCTAGTAGGATGGTTATTCTACCCTAGTTAGGGGTCTGCTGATGCCCTCTTAGATGATAATTTAATCTGTAGGGTAAAGAGGTTACTGCTAAGAAAATGCTTGGCCTCCAATGAGATGTGTTAATGCATAATATGGTGAAATCCATATTGATTGAAAGGTTGATGCATAACTAATGAAATGTTTTCTTCCACGTAGTGCTAAATTTACTAGAAGCCTACAGTGATTTATTTACATGTTGCTGTTCTGAAACGCTCAGCTTTGCTTGGGGAGTAAAAAGTAGAAACCTACTGTTATTTATTGAAATGCTTTCTGTTATAACTCCTTAATGTATTTGATGCAGGTGCTGACCAGGAGCAAGGCATAGGTCAGGCCTGTGTTTTACTAAAAATGTATTTATCCAATATTTATTATTTCTGAAATATCTAATATTTATTCAACTGAAGTTTAATGCCAAGTGTTGACACACAGGTACCTGAAAAGAGAGTTATGAAGCTAATCTTATGATGAATTCCTAATACCCTTATCCTGCTCTATCTTAATAAAGTAACTTGAGTTTTTACAAAAGCTCACTGGAGTGGCGTCCCTAATTGCGTGCTCATGTTTCTAACTCAGTGGTTGCTCGTGCTGTATGGTCGCTTTACACATAAGCTTTCGGATGCCTACCCGCTCGTGCCATGCTACCCTAGGGGACTGGTGACCCCAGTTCCAACATATTGGTGTCGAGCGGTGGGATCCAGGACTTGTGACCATGCAGCACCCTCCATTGGGACAGGGTGCACAGCAATTGGGCTGCACAATTATTGTGTGTGTAAGCCAAAGTAATTGACCCCTCCACTGTCTAGCCTGTGAGTGTATCAAGATCTGTTAGACCTAATCCTGTCACCCACGTCCTGGTATCTTTTCCCAGATTTATCTGAGTCCCCACCTGGCATAATGGAGTTTTGTCAGGGGATGGGGGTGTCTGTTGGGCGGAGGGAAGAAGGAACTCCGTACCACTTTGGGGGCACGGGTAGGAGCCCACCCAGAGGGGAGAGGGGATGGGGAACAGGAGGGGCAGGTCACACCCAGGGAGGCGGGCACACCAGAAGACCCAGGCCTACTCAAAATTGTTGTGTCTGACAATGTGCTACCGGGAGGATGTTCTGGGGCAGGGAGTAGAGTAACTGGGGGTGTGCGTCGTCTAAGATGATAGAGCATGAGAGGGAGAGGGAGAGCCTTGCAATGGATGAGAGGAAGCTGGTGCACAGGCTTCAGCTAGAAGAGTTAGAGCTGAAGGCCTTGGAATTATGTGTACCAGGTGCTTCCAATGGTGGCAGCGTACCCGAGGTTCGGAGTTTAGACCAGTCACAGAGTGTAGAACCTGGACTGGGGTTTCAGGTGCAGGAGTTGCCTGACCTGGAGGGTGGGGTACCGCTAACGAAGGACCCTACCGGTGTGACTCCCAGGGGTACCTCTCCGGGTAGGAGGGTGCGGAACTCTGGGAGGGGGTGCAGAGGGAGGAAGGACTCTCCTCTGGCACCGGTCCAGCCAGGGGTTTAAGATCCTGGGTTGGGTGGCCAGGTTCAGGGGTTGCCTGACCTGGCGGGAGGAATCTCTGTATTCAGAGTGTCCCCGGTTGTGACTCTCAGGGGTACTACTCCAGGTGGGAGGGTGCGGAACCCTGGGAGGGGGTGCAGGGAGAGGTAAGTCTCACCCCTGTCACCAATTCAACTTAAGGGTTTAGACCCTAGGTTGAGGAGGAGAGTGGAAAAAGGTACCACGGGCCTGGGGTGACTGCCCCCCACTCTGAGAGAGAGTAAGGGCCAGAGACATCTGGATTGGATGTCTGTCCTGGCCGCATCCCACTAGGAACAACAGTGGGGTGGTTGGATTAGCGAGGATGTCATGGTGGTATTGGGCCTGCGTCCACCTTTTTCCGCCCCAAGCAGGGAAGCCCGTCAAGGGAATGATCAGTCTACCCTGGCTTTTGGCTGGGGGGAGATGTGTGAGACTTGGCCCTTTCCCCAGAAATTTTTCGCTTTTTATCCCCTGTTAATTTAGAATGCCCCTATTGAAACAACAGTGTGTAGGCCTTGTGTGGTGGAGAAGGGCCTGTGTAGTGTAAAACTAGTGTTAAAGTACAGGTACTTCCTACCCCTAACATGGCCGCCACAGACCACTGCTGCAGCAGCGTGGTTTAGTGGGCGCATTCTAGTAGCCAGGGGCTGGCTGGAACCCTCAGGCAATGTATCCATCTTAGCCTGCCAGCATGTCCACAGGTAGAATGGTGGAACCTCCTGGTAGCCTCTGAACCTTCTGGGAGAGGTGAGGTGACACCAACTGCCACTACCAACTGTCAACTGGCAGTATATAAGGAAAGGGAGGAAAACTTTCCTGAGGAGAGAAGCTGAGGGGAAGACCTGGGGAAGTACCTACGCAGGAGGATAGGCAGTGGGGTTCAGGGCAGGGTCTTATGATGCTGGAATGACAGGGCCTAGTGTGCTGCTTTACAAGTGTTGAGGTATCCTGTCCCCCCCCCCCCACTGACCTAACCCCGCGGAAGGGAACCCCCAGGGACCACTTGAAGGGATTGGCTGAGAAGAACTTGGAACACCAGCCACCAATTTATCCCCCCTTCAAGGAACAAGAAACCAAGCAACTAAATCAAGGAACAAGAAACCAAGAAACTTACAAAGGCGCAAGGAACATAAAGCGCCAAGAAAAGACTGAATCACCTCAGGACATTTGAAGAACCACCCAGGTATTGGCGCTGTGTTGCTCCCTGTGCCCCCCTGACGCCATCTGGGATCCCTCTGTCTGGTTTGCCACGGACGTGTGGTCTGTCCTGTTGGTTCTACTGAACTACATGTTCTGCCTGAGCTGTGTTTAGCTCTTCCTGACTATACTACCTGCACTGCCAGGCGCTGAACTGAGTTATTATTGGGACTGCTGTGTTTAGCCTCCTTGCGAAGCGCTGTGGTCCTGGAGACTTTTGTGCCTGCTCAGCGCTGTGGTGAATGCCTGCTGTGGAACCTGCTGTGAAGCGCTGTATCTAGCTCACTGCCCTAAGCGCTATTGCTGAAACTGCCCAGCGCTGTGAACTACCAGAATGGCTGAGCCCTGAGGAGCGCTACATCCCTCGGGTGCCAAGAATTGCTGTGGCCTTCATAGCGCCGTAATTGCCAAGCACTGAAGCCTCTGCGCGTTGTGCCCCCTGAGAAGCGCTGGAAGGTTGCCTGAAGCGCTCACCTGCTGGACCTTGTGACGCGCTGGGGACGAAGAATCTGTGCGGAGCGCTCTGCCCCCGTCGCTGTTCAGCGCTGTCACCCCTGTCGCCTGCTGAGGTGCTGTGTGGCCGGAGCGCTGCTGTGACTTCGTGGCGCTCTTTGAGGAGATCACCGGCGTTGCCCTGAGGCTTCAACTTTGCCTGTCATCGTCCTCGGCAGCCCCCGGTGCCTGGTGAGGGCCGCCGCAGCATTGCTGAGTGTTGCGATCACCGCCGCAGCCCAGGCCAAGCAGAAGGAGTCTCCACGGCGGCCCCCGGTGTCAGGAGAGGGCCACCGGAATTCCTGTCAGGTCGCGCTGGGCCTTACAGGCCGTGAAGCCTCGACCTCACCTCACGTGACGGAGGTGCGCCGCGTCATCGGCCGCACCCCCGCCCATTGCTGCGCAGCCATTGGCTGCAAGTGTCAAGCCCCTTTGCCGGCCGCGCTGTGGTTGGCGGCCGGCACTTACTTGCCGAGAGAGAGGCCGGGCCCATCCTACTTCCCCGGTTGCTTGTGGTGTCCCTGACCGGTCCCGAGGCCTGAGGAGCCGGGACCGGTTCCACTGAAGCGCGGGGCATATCGGAGGGGCTCATGGAGGAGTGAGAGCCTCAAACCCACCAGAAGCCTACGCAAGGGCCCGGGAAGGGCCAAAGAAGGCAGGTAAACCCCCGGGGAGGAGGGCGGAAGGTCGCATGAGACCTCGAGTTCGCCCCTCCCCTGGGGAAGATTGTTGTTGGGCCCCGTTGGCCCAGATTAACGGCGAGGAGACAGCAAACCCCCAGGGAGGAGGGCGGAAGGCCCCGGGAGGCCCCGAGTTCGCCCCTCCCTGGGGAAAACTGGTGACTGGTCCAAGTTGGCCCTAGTTAGCCCAGGAGAGTCCCCTGACCGGGGCCAGGCCCCCTAAACACCGTGAGGGCATTATTGGGGGAGAATTAACCCCTGCATGGGGAACTGCTAAATGCCAATTGCTGTAGCCTTATGCATGGCTTGTTTGGGATTATTGAAATGTAGGCCTTTTCGCATAGTGTATTTATAGCTTAATGAAATGCTTTGTATTTAAAGGAAATGTGCATAATACACTTATGAAATGTTCACAACAGGAAATTGAATATTCTACCTTTAGTGAAATAGGACGGCTCCTGTTCAATGTTACACCCCCTGAATGCCTATAGGTGGTTAGGTGTAGTTCTACATGAAACATGCCTAAATGATTCTCATGAATTTCTTGCAGAGGTGGGCTCTATGGAATGTTGATTCTCACCTGTAAACAAGAGTATATCTAGTGAAATAGGGAAGTTGTTGAATGTCAACGAAAGCTCAATTTTTGTTCCAGAGGAAGGGTTACTCCTATTCCCTGAAATGTTTATTCCTGACTAAGGAAACGTCTTACCTACGCTTAGGGGATGGATCTTCCTGCCTGAGTGTTAATGGCCTGTTTAGTCAGGGGGGTGGTGAGATGTTAGTTCGTACCTAGTAGGATGGTTATTCTACCCTAGTTAGGGGTCTGCTGATGCCCTCTTAGATGATAATTTAATCTGTAGGGTAAAGAGGTTACTGCTAAGAAAATGCTTGGCCTCCAATGAGATGTGTTAATGCATAATATGGTGAAATCCATATTGATTGAAAGGTTGATGCATAACTAATGAAATGTTTTCTTCCACGTAGTGCTAAATTTACTAGAAGCCTACAGTGATTTATTTACATGTTGCTGTTCTGAAACGCTCAGCTTTGCTTGGGGAGTAAAAAGTAGAAACCTACTGTTATTTATTGAAATGCTTTCTGTTATAACTCCTTAATGTATTTGATGCAGGTGCTGACCAGGAGCAAGGCATAGGTCAGGCCTGTGTTTTACTAAAAATGTATTTATCCAATATTTATTATTTATGAAATATCTAATATTTATTCAACTGAAGTTTAATGCCAAGTGTTGACACACAGGTACCTGAAAAGAGAGCTATGAAGCTAATCTTATGATGAATTCCTAATACCCTGATCCTGCTCTATCTTAATAAAGTAACTTGAGTTTTTACACAAGCTCACTGGAGTGGCGTCCCTAATTGCGTGCTCATGTTTCTGACTCAGTGGTTGCGTGCGCTGTATGGTCGCTTTACACATAAGCTTTCGGATGCCTACCCGCTCGTGCCATGCTACCCTAGGGGACTGGTGACCCCAGTTCCAACAACCCACAACAGCAATAGAGCCCTGGATGGGCAAACAGTGAGAATTAAGTTGTTGATAATTCATTCTAAATTCACTGTATCTTCTAAATAGAAGTATGCGTTATGAAGTCTATCAGATGAACCCCTGACTCCTTACCACTCTGGTTTCTTCAATTCATTGTTAAAAATACTCTGGCATTGACAGAGCTCATACAGACTCTTTTAGATCATTAGTTACAGATGTGATATCAATTCTACCCCCGCATTAAGACCTCCGGGTGATTTCATTTGGAGTTCAATGATGTAACTTGACTTCAATCGTCTTAGCTTCCGCTTGTAATCACCACCTCTCAGATCTTGTGGGATACAGTCTAAGCTAAAAAAGCTAAGCAAAGTTCTATCGCTGTTCTGATGCGTGGCAAAATGGCGAGCCATCGGGTAGTTCTCATCCTTATTAGTGATGGCCGGTTGATGTTCTAATATTCTTAGCTTCACTGCTTTTGTAGAGCTACCTATGTAGCGATGTCCACAGGGACATTTCAGGCAGTACACTGCATATGTGGTGGAACATGTTATAAATTTGGGGATTCTGATCTTGGCTTCCTTATGGGGTACCTCATATGATTACACCCTCTGGCTCGTGCTGCAGGCCTTGCATTTCCCACATGGGTATGACCCATGCAAGGCGTGCAGTTCTCCTCTAGATCTTTCTTTGGACAGGTTGCTTTGTACCAACTTGTCCTTCAGGGACTTAGTCTTTCTGAACGTTATCCTTGGATGATCCGGTAAATCCTTACCGATGACGGCATCAGATTTAAGGATACCCCAATTCCTTAACATAATGGCTCTTACCCTATTCACTGCCACCAAATAGTTAGTGATTAGTCTTATTATGCCATTACCACCCTTTGTTGCTCTACTCTGTCTTTCAATCAAGAGTAACCGCCTGTCAATAGCTAACGCTTTGCCTTTAGCTTGCTGGAGTACCGTATGAGAATAGCCACGTGATTTGAAACGCTTTATGCTTGTCTCAGCCGCCTCCTCAAAGTCTTTATCCAGGGAACTGTTGTGTTTTATTCTCAACAATTCCCCGTAGGGGATACTTTTCACGAGGGTTGCGGGGTGACTACTCCGTCCATGTAAAATGGAATTCCCCGCTGTTTCCTTTCTGTAAAGCGCAGTCTGGATTGCGCCTGAGTCAACAAAGACCCTTAGGTCCAGAAAACTGACCTCTTTCCTGCTCATATTATGGGTGAAATTCAAATTCAGATCATTGGTGTTTAGGGCTGCTATGTATTTTTCTGCTGAAGATTCCGATCCCCTCCAAATAAGGAATAGATCGTCGATGTATCTCCTCCAGGAGATCACCCTGTCCACCCTTTCGGCCTTGTCGTCCGCCCAGGCCACCTGCTTCTCCCACCAGCCCACAAATAAATTCGCGTAACTGGGGGTGAAGCAGGTGCCCATAGCCGTCCCCCTGATCTGCCTGTATCGTTGGTCCTGGAAAATAAAAATGTTATTTAAACAAAATGATATAAAGTCCATAACCATCCTGCTATGTTCCAGGTATCTGGCAGATATCAAGTCCAGGAAAGTCTTCACCGTTTTCATCCCATCAGTGTGCCTAATGCTTGTATATAGGCTAGAAATATCTAGAGTCATTACCAAATCGCTTTCCCACTTCACATCCTGTATTTGTCTAAGGAAGTCCTTGGTATCTTTGGTAAATGAACTCAGTGGAGTTACCCATGGGGCCAAAAACGTATCGATGAACTTAGACATATTTTCCGTCAGCACTCTAATGGATGATACAATAGGTCTCCCTGGTGGTTTAGTGGAGTCCCTATGCACTTTGGGTAAATGATAAAAACTAGGTAGTCTTGGTTGTTTATTCTGCAGGAATAGGTACTCTTCTCTGGATAGGATTCCCTTCCCATACCAATGTGCAATTAAGGTATGGTACTTGCGTATGCTTCCTTGGTATTCTTGTTCTGTTGTGGGTAGGTAGTTTTCGCAGTCCTGTAGCTGGCATAGGGCTTCTTTACAGTAATTCTGACGGCTCTGAATCACGATGTTTCCGCCTTCATCAGAAGGCTTTATCACGATTGAGTCATCCCTTTCAAGATTCAGAATTGCGTCCCTTTGGTGTGATGTTAGATTCCATTTCATTTTGGTCTATTGATTTCTTCTTGTTTGGATAGTTTTTGTAATTCTTGTTTCACTGTTTCTGAATAAATTTCAACAGCATCCGTCGGTGTCTAGGGGAGGCAACGTGAGGGTGGTTTAAAGATGCTACGTTTGCCAATTTGGGCAATACCAATGGCTGTGCCTCTACCGACTACATCCATTGGTGGGACTACCTGGGATGAACTCTCTTCTAGTAGTACCTCAAGTACGGCCATTTTCTCCAGGTCCCTGATGTTGGTATCTAAGGGATTTTGTGGGTCCGTGCTGCCCGCTATTGTTTGCCTCTGTGTATCATATATATGCACAAGCAGCTCCTCTCGACTTCCTCTCGACTTGCTGCTGGAAGTCGAAAGGAGCTGCTTGTGCATATATATATATATATATATATGGATATATATCTATATATATCTATATATATATTAATGCACAAGCAGCTCCTCTCGACTTCCAGCAGCAGCAGGCAAACAAGCATGCCACGCCGGTAATGAAGGAGACGGTCCACCAGGTACAGCAATGATGTTTTATTTTACCGCAAACAACAGCTACCAGTAGGCAGTTATAGTTAGGACCTAGTTTCCATAGGAAATCTACAACATTCTATTTGGAATAAATTTAGCGCTGATTGATGAATCTTCAGGAAATTGTCTAAGAAGATGGCCTGCTCAGTCCCACTCCTTCTCTGAAAGTGTGGGGGTGATTTGTGAAGCGGGGGCCAAGAAAAAATGGGGGTCCCAAAACATATTTTCCCCATGCAATTTTCCATAGGGACCGTAAGACACGGCTACAGTCCGAACTGCAGAACGGAATTACACCAAATTTAGCAAAAAGGTAGAGTTTGGTCCGAAGATTGTGCTTTTTGTTCAATGGTGTACAGCCGTTCAGTAGTTCCTGAGAAAATCAAAAGTAAAATCATAGGGGGCGCGTTTGCAGAGTGGTGCAATCTGTCAATTCCTCTTGAATACTGGGGGTCCCTAGGTGCCAACTAGCCCACCAGGTACCTCCAGTAAGCGCCACGGAGCTGCGTTGCAGTGTTGTAAAAAGGGGCATGGCCTCATTACACCTCTCTGCAACGCAGCACCCTGGTGCATACTGGAGGTTTCTGGTGGGCTAGTTTGACCCCCGGGACTCCCAGTATGCAAGTGGAATTAGTTCCCCCTCTGCAAACATGCCAGGGGGCTGGGCTGCAGAGAGGTATAAAAAGGGGCAAGGCCTCAGAACGCCTCTCTGCAACGCAGCCCTCTTGCGCATACTGGAGGATCCTGGTGGGCTAGTTGTCCCCCAGGGACCCCCATTATGCAAGGGGAATTAGTTCCCACTCTACAAACGCACCAGGGGGCTGCCTTGCAGAGAGATGAAAAAAAGGGCTTGGCCTCATTACACCTCTCTGCAACACAGCCCCCTGGTGCATACTGGAGGTTCCTGGTTGGCTAGTTGGCCCCCAGGGACACCCAATATGCAAGGGGAATTAGTCCCCCCTATAAAAACGTGCCAGGGGGCTGCGTTGCAAAGAGGTGTAAAAAGGGGCATGGCCTCATCGCACCTCTCTGCAGCGCAGCCCCCTGGCGCATACTGGAGGTTCCTGGTAGGCTAGTTGGCCCCCAGTGACCCCCAGTATGCAAGGGAAATTAGTTCCCCCTCTGCAAACACGCCAGGGGGCTGTGTTGCAGAGTGGTGTAATGAGGCCACGCCACTTTTTACACCTCTCAGCAAAGCAGCTCCGAGGCACATACTGGAGGTTCCTGGTGGGCTAGTTGGCCCCCAGGGACCCCAGTATGCAAGGGGAATTAGTTCCCCCTCTGCAAATGCGCCAGGGGGCTGCGTTGCAGAGAGGTGTAAAAACTGGAGTGGCCTCAATTTCACCTCTCTGCAACGCAGCCGCCTGGCGCATACTGGAGGCACCTGGTGGGCTAGTTGGTGCCCAGGGACCCCAGTATGTAAGGGGAATTAGTTCCCTCTCTGCAAACGCGGCATGGGACTGCGTTGCAGAAAGGTGTCAAAAGGAGCGTGGCTTCATTACACCTCTCTGCAATGCAGCCCCCTGGTGCACACTGGAGGTTCCTGGTGGGCTAGTTGGCCCCCTGGTACCTCCAGTATGCAAGGGGAATTAGTTCCCCCTCTGCAAACCCGCCAGGGTGCTGCATTGCAGAGAGGTGTAATGAGGCCATGCCCCTTTTTATACCTCTCTGCAATGCAGCCCCTGGCACATACTGGATGTCCCTGGTGGGCTTATTGGCCCCCGGGGACCCCCAGTATGCAAGGGGACTTAATCCCCCAACTTAGAATGCGCTACGGGCGTGGATGCACAGAGTCGGGGCTTGAGGTGATATGTTTGCAAACATGCCCTGTGGCGTGTTTTAATTTGGGGAATTAATTCCTCTTCAATCCAGAGGTCCCCTAGGGGCCAACTAGTTCAACAGGTAACTCCAGTAAGCGCCACTGAGCTGCACTGCAGAGTGTTGTAAAAAGGGAGCGTGCCCTCTGAACACCTCTCTGCAACGCGCTCCCTGGCTCATACTGAAGGTACCTGGTGTGCTAGTTGGCTCACAGAGGACCTCAGGATTGAAGAGGAATTAATTCCCCAACCTAAAATGCGCCACAGGGTGTGTTTGCACACATGTCACCTCAGAGAGACGTCAGTGCTGCATCTTTGAGCCCAGAACAGACCCTGAAAAGTAAATCTAAGCGTACTTACCAGTAACTTGTATTTCCTTCCATAGGAATCTATTGTGTGGTTTTCACCAGAAAAGTTTCGAAGTGTCTATTTTTGAAACATAGAAATTTTCCTCTAAAATCAGCCGAACTACGAATTCCGATTTACTCACCTATTATCAGGAGAGACCTCAGTGCAGCATCTTTTAGCCCACTACTGATGCTGAAAAGTAATTCTAACCATACTTACAGTAACTTGAATTTCCTTCCATAGGATAACATTGACTGGTTTCACTTGGAAATTCTTCTAAGTGAGGAATTTTTGAACTTTAAACAATTCCTCTAAAATCAGCTGAACTAAGAATTCCGATTTGCTCACCTGTTATCAGGAGAGACCTCAGTGCTGCATCTTTCAGCTCACTATTAATCCTGAAAAGTAATTTTAACCGTACTTACCAGTAACTTGAATTTCCTTCCATTGGACATCATTGCCTGCAATATAAAATATATATAAATTAAAAAATATAAAATAAAAATAAAAATATTACAATTTCAATATTTTTAAAAACATTTTTTTCAATTTATATTAAAAATATGTAATGTAATTTAAAAAATAAAATATCTAAAATTACATACTTTAAAACGATGTAGTAAATCAGTATAAAAAAATATAACAATTAACACATTTAAAAATTATCATTTACAAAACCAACGAAATTCACTGAAAAAACCATAGGTTACAGCCATGTTATAGTTAGGAATTAACATTTAAAAAACCTTAGAAATTCACTGAAAAAAAACATAGGTTTCACACATGGTATAGTTAGCTGGACATTTCACTCATGCAAAACCATTGAAATTCCCCCGTTATAGTTAGCTCAGCTGACTTTAACTCGCGCGCCCGCATGCACTGCTGATGATGTCACATATTACATCACTCATGACATGGTCAGTGACATCACTCATGACATCACTGATGACATCTCACATGACATCACTGATGACATCATCCTTGTGAAAGAGTGGCAGACCTCCTCTCACCCTAATATAACCTTTGATACACACATTCAAAAATAGAAACTAAAATGTTCAAATTCTTCTTCAATCTAGACTATCTGTTTCTAAATTCTTGTTATCCCTGCCTCGAACTACCTCTGTTATGACTCTCTGTACTACTACTATTAGTCTGTCTGTAGCTAAGCTTGCCCAGTTGGCCACTCTTTATTTAAAAGGTTTTGAATAAAACTTAGATTCACCAGTAGCTCTATCCATTGAGTCCAATCCTTCGGGTTGTCCTTTTCTACTACTTCTACTCTTCTTAAACTTGAGGTTTCTTAATCTTGATCCTTTTCGACAATTCTCACCAACAAAATGCCCAACCAGATTTTACTATTTTTAATAGGATAGGACATACTACTACTGTTGTAGGGATTTTGCACATACAGAACTTTGCACAAGAAAATATGATGTTGGTGATGGGAAGTTGGACCTTCCTCACACCTCAATCAGAACCCACCACAATCTTCTGCCCAACTAGTTATAGTTGGTATTGTCTCATCATTACTATTAGCTCTCCGAACGCCCCAAGATACCCAATGAGTATAAATGTAAATGTAAATGTAAATGTATTGGCATTTATATAGCGCACTACTTACCCGTAGGGTCCCAAGGCGCTTCGACCGCTGCGAAACCCTTCCTGCCTTCCCTGAGAGATGGTCCCTTAATGGGTATCTCCAGGGTGAGACCAGGCATCCCCGGCGGTCTGGTGGGGCCGTTAGTGAAGATGAGGCAAGCTAATGCCCAGAGTTGCCGAGTGTGATCGCTGATCAGAGTGGGCACCGAGGCGAGAGAATTATCGAGTCCGCTGACCCTGGTCCAGAAACCTGCCGCGCCGGGAATCGAACCCTGGTCCCGGGCCGTCCTCTGCTCTCGGGTCTGCCGCCTCTAACCAGTGAGCCACACTACTTCACTGTATACAACCCATAACGTAACACTCCCGACCTCTCATTCATGGAAATAATGCACATGCACACCCTTCCTTTCACTCACTCACTCGTGTAAGTCCACACCAAATACCACCGAGTTTATGTAACTTCAAAAGGTTTGTTTTCAACTGACAACCTCTGTCCATTGTTCTATAATGCAGCACCAACAGAAAAATTCATATGATTAAAACAATAAACATTGTTACATTTAGTTACACTTATAACAACTACAATTCCATAGAACAAAGACAAAATGCAAAAACATGATAACTGAACAGTGGTGGAAGCACCACCCTCCCCGTGGTAGGAATATAGTTTATATAAAATTATAAATGAAGATCTCTGAGCGAATTCAGGGGGGCCCTCACCTTAGAAGAACCTATCACTGGTTATATCATAAGCTCTGCAAAGCTCTGGTTCGTAGAAGGGAATCTTCCGTCTGTTTTGAGAAAAATAGAGCATGTTGGTATATTACAAGCATTTCTCAGTTGTGCCAAAAAGTGTAGTATTTTTATGGATAAGCAATATGGACTAAAACCAGAACTCCATAGCAAAGTGGCTTGTTTTCGTCGACCTTGAACGCAGCGCTTAGACAGTAGCAGTATGAGCTCATGTGGGCTCAAGCTGCGAGGTATCGTGCGCAAAAATAAAAGACTAGAATGACTCTAGGGAACATCTATTTACTACTGTCTACTCTACTACCTGATTTGTACTAGTGACATATGTTGTATATGTATGTATTAACTCTTCTTTTCAGTCTTGCTAGCGAAAACTGGGGGGAGGTGTATATGACATCTAAAAAATGTGTAATGTTTTTCTAGGCGTACTACCGACAGCCAGTGCCTTGGCCAGCGGTGAAGGCAAAATGGCTGCTAAGGGAAAAGATGCGACAGTTGTAGAAGGAGCGGCATGGGGTGAGCCAGCAGCAGTGGAGGGCGGTGGTAAGTTTTATTACTAATCCTTACTTATTGACATTACACTCACTGCAAGGGTGTACTGTATACTGTACTGTTGAGACTTACTAAGTAAGAAGTTGTTGTGAACGCCCGGTTGAAGACACCCTTTACTTAGCATTAGTAAAAGCATTAGCGGTAGAGTGTTGAGTAACCAATGGCCTCTTCTATCTGACATCAACTCAGCTGTGAAAGTTTTATGGGGAAGACTAAAAGTCAGATCAGATTACCTTGTTGGATGGGTGGAACAAAAAGGGAAAGACGGGGGGAAGGAAGAAGGATGGGCAAGATTTAATATTCATGACTGGCAGAGAAGGATACTTGGGATGCATGCATGCATAGGTGGCTGATTGGAATCAGATACATTGAATGCCTGAAACTCCCACAAATGTTAAAGGCCAAGGAAGTGGGAGGATAGATACAAACCACAAATGTTATGTACTGTGCGTGCAAGTACCACCGTGCCACTATGTTTAGAATTAATTTGTCTTACTGCTTTACTAAGAGTATATTTTACAATAGTCGTGTTTTTTCTTCTTGATATAGCGACTACTTCCAATGGGCAACCGGACAGGAAGGAGTTGGCAGCCAATTCACAAGCCCTGAAGCTGGAGGCCATGCAACGGGAATGCCGTTGGCTGGTGGTTCTGGCAGAGAAGGAGGAGGCGGCAGCAGCTGCAGCCTCCTATAATGCCCCAGGCCCCAGCCACCCCCTCCAGTGTTATGGCGCCACCGTCTGGCAGCCTCCCACCGCCGCCCCTCTTTTAACATCACTGCTGCCCCCCTAAGGATGCATTTGCCACACATTGAAGCGCTGTGTTGCCGGGCTAGAGGAGCAAGTACAGGTCCTCCAGGAGAGTCGAGACCGCCCAACATAAGACCCTGTTATTTGTCCCTTTTTTATTTCTTATTTTGGTGGCTGGGTATTGGGGTTAACTTTCTTTGGACAATTGGACATTCATTAAGGTTGGACTTTTTCTTTACAGACATTGGTTGGGGTTAGGGAGAGGGGTGGGTCAAGTGTTGTTGTGGGATTTTTTTACATAGTTTATTTGTGATAGGGGATTAAATTATATATTTATACTTTACATACGATGTTGTTAAATTAATGTTTTGTGGGTGGGGTTACTATTTTACATCAGACTGTTTTCTTGCTGGTGCAGGTCCACAGCCAGTGTTTGATTTAAATAATTGGCTGACTTTGTAAGACACAAACAGATAGGTGCGGCACCCCTCACTGAGTGACTTGTCCTACCAGTACTGTCAGTCTCTCCTCCTAATCTATGCATTCTGCAACTGGACTCAAAGGGGTGTGTGAAATTGAACAAATGAAAAAATGTCCATTATTAACTATGCCTCCCCCAAGCTTCTCTTACCTTTGCTTGATGTTTAACTTAGGCACAGCGATGGCTGCGTGGTGATGATGGTTTTCTTTCTTAACTTACCATGGTTGTGGTTGTAGTAGTATTAGACACTGGCAGTAGCATTTGAAAGAAAAGAAAATGAGACAGTCAGTCACCTGGGACAGACTGTTGTAGGAGTAGTAGAATGTAGTACAGTACAGAACTTACTGTCAAACAATAATATACAAAAATACAACAAAACATAATGGTGGTGGGGATAGCCTAGCACATAGAGTTACAAAGTCCAGTTGTGTCGAATCACTCAACTAGGCCTACAGTATACTTGACACAAGCGTAACCATTAATGCTGTGTAGGAGGATGACAACAAATCCAATTGATGCTGCCAAATAATGCTGATGTATTAGGTTCCTTTGGTAAAAAAATTACCCCACAAATATACTGCTCATGGGTGTGCAAGCAGAAGAAGGTCCTTGCCCTGCCTTGAAATTGAATTACTGTTGCTTTTGTCACATCCGCCCCAGCAAGCGTATGATAAATTATTGGTGTACATTTAATTTAGTCACACCTCAATAAGTCACACAGCCTGGTGGAAGATGGTTAGGGTTTGTTGAATCGTTGATAAGGGGGGTTTGGGGAAAGGTTTGGCAAAGAAAAAAAGTAGGCATGGACAAACAACAAAACACAATCTTTGTAGACTACCACATCCATATCAATCTGTTAAGGGAGTAAAAGGAAATCCATGCATCATGATGATAAGGAGACCCGGATTACATACAATTTGTGTTCTTTTGCACCTGGCTTACTTTTAAAGTTAGCAAACAACATTTAAAAATACCTGTAGGGATGAATTATAAACAGAGAGAAAACATAATGATAATAACAACAACACACTGTAGTAATTGTAGTAATGATTGAAGATAAACAAATTAATCAAATTATTTAAAAGATGATGAAAGTTGATACTGTTACTGTGTTATCCTGGTGAAAATCGGGAGTTGCATCTCGGCATTCCTCTTGGTCCTGCTCCGTCCATCAATCTTGGGTGACTCCACTGCCTGCCTGGCAGATGTAGAATCATTGGTAATGTAAGTGTGCATTGTTTTCCCAAGTATAGCACAGGGTAATACCTGGCCTGTAATTGTAGATGGAAAAACAAAAGTGTTATTGAGAAACCAAGTGGAAAAAATTCACAAATTATGGTGTAGTGCAAGAAGAACACTTTCGGAGGCGGCATGAGGCATCATGTCTACTCTAGTCTGTTTCCAGCATTACCCAAAACGACAGCAGGACAGAGCAGGCCCACAGTGACGGCGCCCTCTGCACATCCTCAATTTAGTGTACATTTTTTGAAAGAATTGAACAAAGCACATATCCAGCAACATAGCATTTTACAATTTAAGTGAGTAAATCAATGCACCGTAGTCATAGTAAACTACACTCAACTCCACCACTACACAGATATTTAGGTATGTTGTGGTCGTTGTTGACTTGTTTACCTTTTATGTCACTCATGAAATGCCCTGACTTATTCCATCAATCATCTCCGATCCTACTGAGTGACTGCAAGAATACCTTGTCACTGTGGTCATCATCATGATGGCGTTGTTCAACTCAGTCTGCAGTGTACCGAGTGAGTCCAGATTCCATATTCAAAAATGCAATGGATCGGCCTGCAGTAGAAGTACAATTATGTTATTAAACAACAAGAGTGGAAATATTGACTTGAGTCATGGTTAATGTATAGATAAAATAGTACACTTTGACTTCACTTCATTCACAACAACACAAACACCAATCACTCAGAATCTGTGTCCAATGCATGCCATTCATTATCTGTTCCTTCTCATCTTTAGTGAAAGGAGCAGTTTCTTACGCCATCATCATCATGGTGTTGTCCTACTCAATGTGCAGTATACAGATTAAGCCCCCTTTCTATATTCAAAATGCAATGTATCACCTGCAGTAGAAGTAAAAATACAAGAATGGAAAAATTGCCTTGAGCTACTTTTAGTGTATAGATTACATATAGTACACAATGAAATAACTTTATGCACAAAAAACAACAACAAAATTGCACAGTCAGCTTCCAATGCAGGGCATCATTCATTACCTGTTCCTTCTCATCTTCAGTTGATGGGCGGTCTCTCTCGACTTAGAAAAGAGGATAGCTATAGTAGTCCTCATCATGTTCCACTTCTTTTGGAGGGACTCAACGAGGAAAGATTTTATTTTTTCTACTATTTTGCATCATCCAATCATCATCTGACTTGAGGGCAATGGATTTTGGGAGATTCAGGAGGATGGAGGAGCAGGATTTGGAGGAGTGGACTGTGAAATGCAGACCGCTCAAACTTGTATGTGGCAATAAAAATACTAGAAGGCGGTGGTGATGGATTTGTTCTGATTCAAAGTTTCTAACCAGAAAGACAGACAGACAAATAAAATAATATAAGGGAGGAAGACAGTAAGAAGTGTAAGCCTGATTGTCAGGGAAGTATAGCTCGTCCTCAAATTCTGTGGGTTCAACCAGAAGTAGGTAATCATCATCTAACACACTACTTCCATCACCTGAGCCACTGTCCTTATCTTCCTCCCTTGATTCATGTATTGTGTAATTCTGTGTTATAAAGTGCTGATTAATTTTGATCATGGTTAACCTCTCCACGTTTTTGGGCGAGAGACTGGTCCTTCTCACTGTTACAATGGAACCAGTAGCACTGAAAAAACGTTCAGAAGAGACACTTGCAGCAGGGCAAGACAGATCGTTTTTCGCCAGCCGGCTGTGCAGTGGCCATTGGTCCCCTTTCCCATACCAATACCTCAATGGGTTTCGATCAATGTACACCTCTGTTGGGTCTTCCAGATAGGCCTGGACCATCCGCTCAATGTTCAGGTGTGCTGCACTTTTTTCGGACTCTTTTGTCTTTTCATCAACACTGGACCTACCAATTCCTTGCTATAAATACCAATCGTGTTTAACGATTTTACGGGTCCTAATGATCCAGTTCTATATGTTGTCTATAGTGTTGGTGAGTGTTCTGAGCCGAACACACTGCCCTCAGGCTCCAAAGTTGAACTTGACACTAGATGCCCTGCTGCAGAACTTGTTGCGGGTTTATCTAGCAGGCTTTTAATTAGCAGCCGTTCATTTCCCAACTTACTGGCTGACTCAGCTATCCAAGTTCTATACCGGGCAACATCCATTTCTGACAAAGGAATTAATGTCTCACTTTTCAGTGCCAATTGTGACCAAGGATCCAGAATTGTGGCACAAATGTAATGCTCTTGTGACAAAATCTTAATTTGCATCCTTGTATTGTCAGCTAAGTGACGGGCTAAGCTCTTCACCAACTCATTTGATTCTTTTTTTCCTCTACACCTTTGTATGCTTCAGACACCTCCTTCAGTTGTTGCTCTAGCATTTGAAACAATGGGATAGCTTGTCCAGAGTACAGTCCTCCTTGCTGACTTCACATGTGAAGACCTCAAAAGGATGGAACATCTCAGTCAAGCATTTAACTAGGCCCCATTGGTCCATCTGAAGGGTTATGCCTTTTGCAGTAGCAGCCTCTCTTCGCATGACATATTCATTGATTGGCCTGTACTGCTCAAACAGACAGGTAAGCATGTAATAAGTGGTGTTCCAATGTGTTGCCACCTCCTGGATGAGTGCTTTGATTGGCATTCTTTGGTCACATTGAATGATCCTAGCTGCTTCTGAGCTTTAATAGAATGGCTCAAATTTGTGCATAATATTCGGCATGTGGTCAGTAAGTTGCTGACTATGGCTTCTTTTTTCGGAAAGTTTTGAACTATAATGTTAATGCAGTGCGCCAAACAAGGGACCCTAAAATAGGAACCAAGGGCCATGGCCTTCAGTATATTACTGCCATTATCTGTGGAAACAAAACCAATCTTAAGCACTCTTGGACGCAGCCATTTAAAAACCTTGATGTGAAACTCTTCTAATATGTTTACAGCAGTATGAGATTTCTCCATGGCGAACATGGCTACAATTGCATATTTCCTAGTAGCATTAAAAATCTTATTTGTGTCAACAGTACCTACTTCAGATAGCTTATCTCTAAACCCCACAAAAGACCCCCAGTGTGCAGTGATGCACATGTAATCAGTGGCTTGGCAACTGGTCCACATGCCTGTTGTGAGGTGGATATTGTGAACAGAACTCTGCTGCAAAGCTTGTCCAACCAATTCCAGCACATCATGATGAAGTGCTGGAACAGCAACTCTGGCAAAATAGGACTGTTGGGAACATTCCATTTAGGGGAGATGGCTGACACAAATTCAAGGAAATCCACCCCTTCCACAAATGAAAAAGGGAGAAGGTCCAGCGCTAACATTTTAGGCTGCTTCGCATTGTACACCTGTGTCCATGTGGGTGGTTGCGTTGGTACTGCCCTTCCAACCAAAGCATGCTCTCAATGGTAGGCTGGATTATTTTCCTTTGTGGTGCACTTGTTTTTTTGAACCCAGTTAGGCTCAATGTTGCCCTTTGTTTCATTGCAGTACTCAGTAGCCTTGGTGTCTCAGGCTGACTCTGAGTATGGCTCTTACTGAGGTGCCACTGAGATGTTGCTGAGGATGTGGGTGGTAAACCTATACACTGCTGGTGACAGGACTAGAAATGTCTCTTTCCACTGCGAAAAAAGCAGCCAATGGTGTGGCAAAACTAGAATCTTGGATCACTGACAAAGCTGCACTAGTAAAGAAAAAACACGGCTGGATGGTACTTGCAACACATGAGAGGTGTGTTCCGCAACCATACTTAGTTAACCATATTACACCATCTACACACAGATGCTCCTACGAGTACGGCTGGGAACTTACATCTCAAAAGACCAGACCCCTACATGGAAGCAAACGTGGCCAACACCACTCTGCAGACTCTGTGGTCATGCAGAAGAAACTTTGATTCATCTTCTGTGCATTTGCCCAACCCTCACAACCCTGAGACGTTACTATCTCTTGCATATATTCCACTCATTTCAAGTTAGAACATGTCGGCCGGCAGTTATGCTAGCACTGAACAGCCAGCAGCTGCAGACAGCCTGTAGGGCCGCCAGATTTCTTCAGAAGGTGAGCCTCCTAATAATGCAAACTGAGAACATGGCGAACAATGGTATCAAATCAAAGGATTAGGGATTACAAAAGACGCCGATTTCAGCAAATGTCAAATTGTTTTATTTTTTTTCTGTCTTCCCTTTTAAAACAGAGAGTAAATGTAGGTTTTCATTCATTTTTCATTTTAATGATTTTATGTTATATTCTCTTTGCAAATTTTGTAAAGGTTTTAATGAAAAATATACAAGAAAATATTTACTTACTCCTTCCACTGCGATAATATCTTTCCCTGGTTCTTCATGCCCAACAACAACGGGTTGAGTTTTACTTTGTTGAAAGCGAAGTAGGTGAGCCTCCCACATCATATTGTGGTGTATTTTGAGATGACTTGTTTGGCCTCCGGTACCATAGTTTGTACCAAGCTTGCCCCGCCTAACAGCATGTTGACAAATTGAGCATATAGCAATGTTCTCCACCTTACTGCTAACTGAAAAGTCCCAAACTGGGGAGGAGAACTTTCTGGCACTGCTGGATGTGTCAATTTCAATACCAGATGAACTGGAGAGTGTGCTTGGACTTGGAATGTGACTCTGTGCAGTTACACTGTGACTTCTACCACAACCTACTGAGGTGGTGGTTGAGCTAGATGTAGGTCCCTGCCAGGCCTTTGCAAATGTAAATATGGAAGCTGGAGGTCGTGGTGAAGTTACCTGTGTTGGTGGTATCTGTGCTACATCCCTCAAAGCCATTTTGGATAGGGTAATAATGTTGGTCTCCATCTCCTTTGGGCCGGGAGTGATGTTTGTGATCATCATCCCCCTCTTGTACATCTACCTCCATAACTCTAAGGCTTTCTGGAACCTTCGTTTTCACCAGCATTCTCTTGTGGTGTGCATCACTCTCAGACTGAGCTGGAGTCTTCCAAGTGGCATCTCGATCATCAGAAGCGGGGATTGAAGAAGAAGATGATGGCGTAACCCTCCTTTCCCTTGCGGGGGTCTGGAAGACAATGGATCTTCTGAAACAATCAATCAATCAATCAACAGAATTTGTATAGCGCGCTACTCACCCGTAGGGTCTCAAGGCACTGGGGGGGGGGTCGCTACTGCTCGAACAGCCAGGTCCTGAGTTGTTTCCTGAAGGAGAGATGGTCCAGGGTCAGCCGTAGGTGAGTGGTGAGGGAGTTCTATGTCTTGGCTGCCAGGTAGGAGAAGGATCTTCCTCCGACGGTGGATTTGCGGATTTGTGGGACGGAGGCGAGGGCGAGGCTGGCGGATCAGAGCTGGCGGGTGGGTGTGTAGAATGTGAGGCGGCTGTTGAGGTACTTCAGGCCCGTGTCGTGGAGAGCCTTGTATGCGTGGGTGAGGAGTCTGAACGTGATCCTCTTGTAGACGGGGAGCCAGTGCAGGTCTTTCAGGTGGGCAGAGATGTGGCTGTGGTGAGGGATGTCCAGGATGAGTTGTGCTGAGGCGTTTTGAATGCGCTGGAGTCTTTTCTGGAGTTTGGCTGTGGTTCCAGCGTAGAGGGTGTTCCCGTAGTCCAGACGGCTGGTGACGAGGGCCTGGGTGACCGTCTTCCTGGTTTCGGTGGGGATCCATCGGAAGATCTTTCGGAGCATGCGCAGGGTGTTGAAGCAGGATGACGAGACGGCATTGACTTGCTTGGTCATCGTGAGGGGGGAGTCCAGGATGAAGCCCAGGTTGCGTGCGTGGTCCGTTGGCTTGGGTTTGGTGCCCAGGGCAAGGGGCCACCAGGAGTCATCCCAGGCTGAGGGAGATGGTCCTAGGATGAGGACTTCCGTCTTGTCTGAGTTCAGTTTCAGACGGCTGATCTTCATCCATTCCGCAACGTCTTTAATTCCTTCCTGGAGGTTGGCTTTGGCGGTGGCGGGGTCGTTGGTGAGGGAGAGGATCAGCTGGGTGTCGTCGGCATAGGAGATGATCTTGAGGTTGTGTTGGCATGCGATGGCTGCGAGAGGGCTCATGTAGACATTGAATAGGGTGGGGCTGAGTGAGGATCCTTGCGGAACGCCACAGATGACTTTGGTGGCCACGGATCGGATGTGTTCTTCCATCGAGGAACGAGATGAATCACTCCAAGGCCGCTCCTTGGATTCCGGAGTTGCTGAGGCGCTGTATCAGGGTGCGGTGGCATACAGTGTCGAAGGCTGCTGAGAGGTCCAGGAGGATGAGGGCAGAAGTTTCCCCGTTGTCGAGCAGGGACCTGATGTCGTCGGTGGCTGCGATGAGGGCGGTCTCGGTGCTGTGGTTTGCTCGGAAACCAGACTGTGAGGGGTCGAGGGATCCGTTGGTCTCGAGGAAGGCGGAGAGTTGTCTGTTGACGGTCTTCTCGATGACTTTGGCTGGAAAGGGGAAGAGCGAGATGGGGCGGAAGTTATTCAGGTCCGTGGGGTCCGCGGTGAGTTTCTTCAGGAGGGCGCTCAGCTCGGCATGTTTCCAGCTCTCCGGAAAGGTGGCGGATGCAAAGGAGCTGTTGATGATGTTCCAGAGTTGGGGTGCGATGATGGAGTCAGCTTTGTTGAAGATGTGGTGTGGGCAGGGGTCGGTAGAGGAGCCGGGGTGGATGGTGTTCATCAGGCGGGTGGTGTCTTCGGTTTTGACAGGGGTCCAGGTGCAAAGGGTGGTGGTGGGAGCACTGGGTCAGTGGTTGGGTGCGTAGTCATAGCGCCAAAGCTGTTGTGTATGTCGGCGATCTTGCGGTGGAAGAACGAGGCGAGTGAGTCACAGAGGTCTTGCGAGGGTGTGATATCGTTGTTGCAGGCGCTGGGGTAGGAGAGCTCTCTAACAATGCTGAAAAGGTCCTTGCTGTTGTGGGTGTTGTTGTCCAGTCGTTCTTTGAATGTTGTCTTCTTGGTGGTGTGGATCAGCTGGTGGTGTTTGCGGGTGGGGTTCTTGAGGGCGGTCATGTGTTCTGCTGTCTGGTCGTGGGGCCAGGCTTTCTCGGGGGTGCAGCAGGTTTTCTTGGAGATTTTGAGGTCGTTGGTAAACCACAAGGCTTTCCTGCTGCCTGGTCTGCTGGGAGGGTTCTTTAGTGGTGCGAGTTTGTCGGCGCAGTTGGTGAGCCACTGTGTGAGGTTGCAGGTTGCTTCGTTGGGGTCCGTCGTGTTGGTGGGAGGGTTCTGGCTGAGGGCGGTGGTGAGCTGGTCGGTGGTGATCTTGCTCCAGCTTCTGCAAGGAACCTGTTGCGGGTGGTGGTGGGTCGTGGTTCTCCTGAAGTTGAAGTGGATGCAGCTGTGGTCTGTCCAGTGTAGTCCGGTTGAGTGGCTGAAGGAGATGTGCTTGCTGGAGGAGAAGATGGGGTCAAGCGTGTGGCCGGCGTAGTGGGTGGGGGTGTTCACCAGTTGCTTAAGTCCGAGGTTGGCGAGGTTGTCCAATAGGGCAGCGGTGTTGCAGTCCTTGTTCTTCTCTAGGTGGTAGTTGAGGTCCCCTAGGAGGATGTAGTCTGTGGAGGTGAGGGCATGCGGACTGACGAAGTCTGCGATGGCTTTGCTGAATTGTGTGTGTGGTCCCAGGGGTCTGTAGATGAGGGTGCATCTGAGGGGGGTCTTGGGGTTGGTGTGAATCTGGGAGTGAAGGTGCTCGGCGGCGGTGAGGGTGTCGTCGGAGTTGGTCGAGATGCGGATGGTGTTTCTGTGGACAATGGCAATGCCTCCTCCGGTTTGGTTGACGCGGTCCCTCCGGGTGATCTTTTAGCCCTCCGGGATGGCTATGGCGATATCGGGGGATGAGGAGGCTTTCATCCATGTTTCTGTGAGGAAGGCGACGTCTGGTGATGTTGTGTCGAGGAGGTTCCAGAGTTCGACAGCGTGCCTGTGGACGGAGCGGGTGTTGAGCAGGATGCACTTGAGGTGGTGGTTGTTGCTGGAGCTCGGCTTGGCGGGGGCGGTGCAGGTTCGGAGGCAGGTGAATTTGCAGGCTTGGCAGGTGAAGGGTCCGTGGGTGCGTTTCGGGGTGGCTCGGTAGCAGGCGGTGTTCCGGCTGGTGTTGAGTGCATGGAGGGTGGCGTCATAAGTTTGTCTGGTGCATTGGCATCGTTGAGGGGGAGGGGTCCGGGAAAAAGGGGCGGTCCAGGCACGGACGGGCGCAGACGGGCTTGCCTTTAGCGCGCCTTTGCCGCACAATCGGCGTGCCCGCTGCGTGCATCCGCTGGGCGGTCGCTTCGTGGTCTCCATAAGTAAGGAGCCGGGAGGGAGGAGCAGCTGGGTGGCGGGAGCGGGCGGCGAATGGGCTGGAGGGGGGCGGGCCGCAGGGAGGCAGCGGTGGGAAAATCAGGCGGTGGGTGGCTCAGCGGCGGCTGGGTCGTCCAAGGCGGCAGCGGCGGCGGGATCAGCTAGGCGAGGAGGCAGGCTGGGAGACAGCAGCGTGTGGGGGCGACCTAGTCTAGAGGCAGGGTCAACGGTCGTTTATAAGAACGGCAGTATTCGAGTCCTTGAGGACAACAGCTTTCCATCTAATCTGCCTTCTTACCTTTGCACCCCGTCCATGCAGCTACAATTCTATCCTTTGGTTGCAGGCCATGCTGTACTTATTTGATTGAATTGTTTGAATGCTTCTGAGTGTGATTGATCCCCTGAAGATATGAGTGTCTGTTAAGTTCCTAGAACTGTCCAGGAGTGAATGGAACACTGACTATTATGAATATGCTTTTTTCTTTTCATGTGATGTGAAATATCTTGTTTGTCTTATCAATTGAATTCTATGTATTTATATACCGAATGCATTTTAGAAATGTTAGATTCTATAAAAATAAAAAAATATATTTTTTCAAAAAAAAGTATGGACTGACCTATATATTTTTGATGTCATTGGCTCTAATGCATAGTTAATGTTGCTCCATATATAACAGTTGTGGATCCCCTAGAGGACCTCGAGTGATCTATTTTGGCAGGGTATTGCTCTTTCTATTTACATTGTTCTAATCCCCTTCCTTCATGCCTATATCATTAATCTTGTCGGGGAACCCCCTTCTATTGTGTAGGGTCAACGGTCGCTCCATATGCCTGCACGCAGCCCCCTTAAGTAAGGAGCCGGGAGGGAGGAGCAGCTGGTTGGTGGGAGCGGGGCGGCGAATGGGCTGGAGGGGGGCTGGGCCGCAGGGAGGCAGCGGCGGAAAATCAGGCGGTGGGCGGCTCAGTGGTGGCTGGGTCGTCCAAGGCGGCAGCGGTGGCAGGAAGGCTGGGCGAGGAGGCAGGTTGGGAGACAGCAGCACGTGGGGGCGACCTAGCCTAGAGGCAGTGGCTTGCTCCACTTTCTCTGCAGGAAGCTCATTTTCCTAAATGCCCCCACTTCAGGAGGAACAACTACTATTGTGGGCTGTGGTTGTGGCTGTTGTTGTGGCTGCTGCTGTTCTTGCAGCTGCTGCTGTTCTTGCGGCAGCGCCTGCTGCTGTACATTGATCTGCTGAGTTTCCGACTGCATTGATTTTGTACTACTTTGCGATAATGACATTTCAACATTGCTGTTCAATAGTGGACTGGCTACCTCTGCAACACTCATGGGCTCGGGAATAGGTTGGTGGGGTTGGCCCGCTGGTGTGTAGGTGCTGCTCCCAGCTTTCCCCCTGGACAACGCTGCTGCAGGCGTAATTATTTTGGTCCCAAAAAACACATTGGCCGGCACACCAGTCGTGGTAAGTGCCACTTGCTTTTTCTGTTCCTTCTTCTTTTCACCGGCAACTTTCTTGGCACCTTTCTTTGGGGCCATCTTCTTCAGATTTCAGGCCGGACGCAGGCGCACAAGTTGCAATGATGTCTGTGGTCACACATGGACTTGATGTGCTGTGCAGCAGGACTTCTGTCTGGCAGTACAACGGGTGATGATGATACCTCCTCCTCTGTCTTTTTGTGCACCTAAAAGCAAAGAAGCCCGGAGAAGAACATCAGTGAAATGTTGCATTTGTTGTTGTGGTTAAATTACTACTAGTACAAACAAACAAATAAAAGATATAGTGTGGTCATTTGTGAGACTTTGTCAGCAAGGGCTATGGTATATTACTGTGTACACACTACACTCTCAGGAAGGATAGGAGAGAATAAGAACTACAACCAAAATACAAATGTAATGGAAGTGGAACATGTTTGGCATTAAATTATTTGATAATCACTTCATTCAGGGAGCTGCTGCTGGCAAAGGGGATAGATGGAAGCAGTAAACCCAGAGGAAAACCATGCAGGCCTATATGGCAAAAGCAGTACACCAACTACTACCACCATAAATGGCCACCAGCCACATGGACACTCACAAATCATAAGCAACAAGCAAGAGGCAAAAGGCCTATAATGGCCAGGCAAAGGATGCATGCTAAACCACACTGCTTTGCCTTTTTAATGCAATAAAATGCAAAAACGAAAAACCACAGGGCAAAACAAGGTCTGCAAGGTACAAACCAACACACCACACACACCCACAACAAAGGCATTTCTTTAACGCAAAACCAAAAAACAGAAATACCATCCCCAAAAAAACATTTTGCAACTCAATCCAATGCCATCCATGCCCTAAATGATGTGTAAAATGCAACAGAACACATAGAAACACGTGTTTAATCCTCGTGTGGCTACCTCTGAGCCTACTGGATGAAAGGCCTCAGGGTATACTAGGCCACACAAGCTTGCAGGCCTATGGCAAAAGCACACCACTGGGCTTCAAAATCGCCACCAGCCACATGTCCAGCCCCACATACAACTACAAGAAACAGAAGGCAGACAATGCAGGCCTATTGCAAAAAGCATACTGCCTGTCTTCAAAATGGCTGCCAGCCTTATGGCCATGCCCACAACAAGAAGTGTAGGTCATAAAGGAATACCATGCAAAAGCAGCACACTACTAATAACTCCCACCAGAAATGGCCACAAGCCACATTGACACTCTCAAATCACAAGCAACAAGCACGAGGCCTGGGAAACAATGTACTGACAAAATGCCTATATTAGCCAGGCAAAGGATGCATGCCAAACCACACTGCTTTGCCTTTTTAATGCAGCTATAACCTAACTATAACATGTCTGAAACCTATGTTTTTTTCAGTGAATTTCTAAGGTTTTTTTAAATGCTAATTTCTAACTATAGCATGCCTGAAACCTGTGTTTTTTTCAGTGAATTTCAAAGGTTTTTTTAATGCTAATTTCTATCTATAATGTGCCTGAAACCTATGGTTTTTTCAGTGAATATCAATGTTTTTTTTAATGCAAACTTCCAATTATAATGTTAATTTTACCTATAGTTTTTTCAAACACACAAGAAGGACACAACGCCCACTGCCAAAACCCTCAGGACCACCTCCCGTACCACCCCTCTCCCTACTACCACTAAGGCAGTGCAGAACAGGACAGCGAACCTTCCAAAAACGGCATGGTCCCTCAGCCATATAATAGCTCAATGTTGGGAAATGTGGCAATTGCTTTTTCAGTAAATTAGTTTTTGTAAATACAAATTTCTAACTTTAATGTTCCTGAGACCTATTTTTGTTGTGAATTTCTAAAGTTATTTAAATACTAATTTCTAATTTCAAAGTTCAATAAACCTATATTTTTCTCAGTAATTTTGGGAAAAAATGTTATATTTTGTAACTTTAATATCCTGAACCAGAACCTGGGCTTCTATGGGAATTCACAAGGGCATATTATCAAGCCCATTATCGCCGCTTTTGCAGTAGTTTCCTGCCGATGAAAACTGCAATATTGTATCGTCCTTTCTTGATAATATGGCCTTTGCTTTTTATCACGTATTGCCACTGAACCAGAACTACGCAAGCCGGTGGGACGAAAAACCTATGCATGTGGCTGTGGGCCCTTGTTCATCGCTACCTCTGGCCTACAGTGCGGTCAGCAGGGCTCACAATTCAGACAGAGTCGCAATTGCAGATGACACAGTCAAGTAGACAAGAGACATTGCTTCATTGCGCCCCCGTCTGCACCAAGCAATCTCACAGGCTCATACAGTCTCAATGCTTCTGATGCCACTAACTGTGCACCTCAACTCAATGCCACGTGGCTATGGGCCCTTGCTGACTACTACATCTGGCCTACACTAAAGTTATCAGGGCTCACAGTTAAAGATAAGTCTTGATTCATTACAGAGTCCACTAGGCAAGTAACTATCACAGGCTTAAAACCTACATGATATCCTTTCAGTATCTTTGTTTCAAGAACTTTTTTTATCAGTTATAGCTTTAGTACAATCACCAAGTTCATCTTCAAGTGCAAACAAGTCTACACTGTGGGCAGCAGAGCTCACAATTCGAATTTTAGATACAAGGTACCACTAACCCTGTTCAACACAAAATGATCCCACATGTGGAACTGTGTCCTGAGTACTGAATCGCAGTCACTCCAATTATGTGACAATGACCACAGCACCAGACTCCCTTCGATCAGTGAGGCATATTTCCATATGCAAGGCCGGCGACACATGATGCCACTAACCCTGTACAACACAAGGCACGACACATGGTGCCAGTAATCCTGTTCAACACAACCAGATTCCACAAGTGGAACATTGTCCTTAGTCCTGAATGGCAGTGACCCCAACTTCATGGCAGCGACCACAGCACCAGACTCAGTTTGATTAGTGAGGCGTTTTTGCATATGGAAGTCATCGATGTAGAAAGTATTGCAGACGGAAATATAAGTCAATGAATACATTTTACACAAAATGTCGATTTGGCTTTCCACGTCCAGTAATTTCCAAAGGAAGAGTGAACAGTTTTATGTTAGCAGTTAGGCATACCATCACTCGACAATCACCCAAAAATACTTACAATTTAAAAAGAACAGAAAAATGTAAGTACGTTAAGGATTACAATCCAGTGCTTGTGAAGATGTCCAATGCAAATATGGACATACAATATGTTGCAGATAACTCAATTGCTGTTGCTCGCAATGTCACGTCATATATTACCAACTCTGTGTAGACAGAATTGAAAGAAATGTGGGAGGAAATTTCGCAAGAGAGGACACTTAACAAACAATTGTACCGCTTCAGCTTGAAGATGCTTTCACATTGAGAAATTGAATCCTACGAATGTTCATATAGATTGACATCTGCAAGTTTATATTCAAAGTAAAGAGGGATCATCTGCATACATCTTGTGCTTCCTGCGGCTCAAGATCGAGTTTTGAACTCTATATAAGAAATTGAGTACTTGGCACTGAATGAAACTGAAAGTCCAGATATTCTGAAAACAAATATGTTGGATACGTACTATCCAAATAGAAGTCCATATCTGGAAAACATATGTCTATATGAAATACTGCAACATCATAGTTTTTATAAAAAATTCACAGAAAATATAAATGAAGGAAAATACACTATAATTGGATCTGAAGTATGTTTGGTTAAGCATGACAAAGGAAATCTGAATAATCACAGGAAATTAAGTTGTGATACACTAGTTAAGAGAGATTTTTTCTATTTAGCTCTTCTGCAACTCTTCAAACCTCGGTGGACTGAAATTGAATTACTTGGACATTGTGACATCAAGAAAGAACTATTGCAGCTGAAATAGCTAGAGATAGTTCTCAAGAGATTCAAAGGTCACATGGCACACAATCTTATCTTGCTTTTTATCTAACAGATTGTGAGTCACAAATCATCATTTACCCCCCAACACCACCAGAGCTGGGAGTGCGAAAAATCTGCGATGATGCGTGGCCATCCAGACAAATAATACCCAACCTGAAATGTGAGTTTAGCTGGACTGCGTGTATACAACGGCTGAGGAGGTTGCTTCGGCACGTGGTGGACCCTCTTACACACACGCCGGTGGCTGAAGGTGAGCAGACAGACTTCTTTCCACAGCAGCGGCCAGTCGCCTCTGGGCGGTGGGAGTGGATAGTGTGCAGCAGTCTGTGTGCACAGGAGCGCACAGACACCTCCAAGCAGTGGGAATGGATGGGGTGCACCACCCTTACTGCACATTACCAAAAATAGAATTACGCGTGTGCAGTTGTATGTACTCTACAATTACTAATTCTATACTATCTTTCAGATCACTAAACTTGAGGGCTGCACCATGTCCAGGTTGGAGACACACCGGTGGCACAAAGGTGAGCTGCAAAGATTTGTTTCAGTCTCAACACTCCTACTCCCTCTCTTCCTTTCTCTCTCTCACACTTTCTCTTTTTCTCTGCCTCATTCTTTTTTCTTTCCTCCTCTTTCTCACTCTTTATCTCTCTCTCTTCCTCTCTCGCACACTGTTTCTTTCTTTATCTCTCTCTTTCTGTCTCTCACACTATTTTCCTTGTTGTCTTCCTCTCTGACTCTCGTTGGATGACTTCCTCTCTCTCACTCTTTTTCCCATCCTCTCTCTCTTTCTTCCTCTCTCTCTTCCTCTCTCTCACTCGTTCCCCCTCTCTTCCTCTCTCTCACTCTTTCTCTCTCTGTCTTTCTCTCTCACACTGTTTCTCTTTCTCTCTTCATTGTATCTTATTCTTTCTCTTTCTCACTCTTTCTCTCCTTAGCTTTCAGATCACTAAACTTGAAGAATGCACTATCTCCCGGCACGTGGTTGGAAACACAGGGGAGGCACAAAGGAGAGCTTCAAAGATTTTTTCAGTCTCAACACAACCTCTCCATCTGTTTCATTCTCGCTCTCACACTTTCTATTTTTCTGTTTCATTCTTTCTGTCTCTCCTCCACACTCTTACTCTTTACCTCTCTCTCGTCCTCTCTATCACACTGTTTCTTTCATTATCTCTCTCTCACACAGTTTCTCTTGTTGTTTTCCTCTCTGTCTCACTCCTCACTTTGGATAGCTTCCTCTCTCTCACTCTTGCTCTCTTGCTCTCACTCTCTCTCTCTCTCTCTCCTTCCTCACCCTCACTCTTTCCCTCCCTCTTCTTCTCTCTCACTCTTTCTCTCCCTCGTCCGCTCTCTCACTCTCTCTTCCTCTCTCTCTTGCTCTTTCTATCTCTCTTCCACTCTCTCAATGTTTCTCTCTTCCTCTCTCACTCGTCTCTCTCTCTTCCTCTCTCTCACTCTTTCTTTCTCTCTTCCTCTCTCTCACTCTTTCTCTCTCTCTTCTTCTCTTTCACTCTTTCCCTCTCTCTTCCTCTCGCTCATTCTATTTGTCTCTACCTTCCTCTCTCACTCTGTTTCTCTCTTCCTTGTATCTTACTCTTTCTCTTTCACACTCTTTCTCTCTTTATCTTTACGATCACTAAACCTGAGGTTTGGACTATCTCCCGGCACGTGGTTGGAGACACAGTGAAGGCACAAAGGTGAGTTGCAAAGATTTTTCAAGTCTCAACACTCCCTCTCCATCTGTCCTTTCCCTCTCACACTTTCTCTTTTTCTCTGTCTCATTCTTTCTTTCTCTCCTCCTCTCTCTCACTCTTTGTCTCTCTATCTTCTTCTCTCTTACACTGTTTCTCTCTTTATCTCTCTCTTCCTGTCTCTCACACTGTTTCTCTTGTTGTCCTCCTCTCTATCTCACTCTTTCTCTCTCTGACTGGGGTTCTCTCTCTCACTTTTTCTCTCTTCCTCTCACACTCTCTTATATCCTCTCTCTCACTCTTTCTCTCTCTCTTCCTCTCTCTCACTCGTTCTCTCTCTCTCACACTAATTTTCTCTTTCTCTCTTCCTCATATCTCATTCTTTCTCTTTGTCTCTCTTTCTCTATCTTCCTCTCTCTCACACTGTTTCTCTCTTCCTTGTAGCTCACTCTGTCTCTCTTCTTCTCTTTCACTCTATGTGTTCCTAACTCTCACACTGTTTCCCTTCCTCTCTTCCTTGTGTCTTACTCTGTCTCTGTCTCACTCTTTCTCTCTTTCTCTATCAACCTCTCTCTCACTCTTTCTCTCTTCTTCTCCCTTTCTCTCTCACTCTTTCCCTCTCTCTCTATTCCCTCTCCTTGACATATGACGCACAATCTTATGTTTCTTGCAGGCTGTGATTCACAAATGGACCAGCGATGACACGCCATAGCTGTACATAGTTTTATTTGTTGATCTTTTGTTTAAATAAAATGTTTTATATGTAAATCTAGACATGACTAATATTCTTGTTTGTCCAACCACAAAGGGAAACTTCCGGGTCCAAGAAAGTTAGACCTGGTGATGTGGGAAGAGGGCGTGTTACCTGCCAATGTGGTGAGATGCAGCGTGAAAGGGGTATCTCTCATAGAAAGAACTACGGTATGTTTTCAGAAATGCCTCGGACAGATTCCAGCTGACGGACTGAATCACAAAATGCCTTTTCAATGCTCATGTAGTGTGACTTATCAATAGTTCACACCCAGTTTTGCAAAGGGATACCTGCGCCTCACAGCATCGTACTAGCTTGCAAGCGTAGAGAGGTGGGAGCC
This sequence comes from Lissotriton vulgaris, assembly GCF_964263255.1. Classification (NCBI taxonomy): domain Eukaryota; kingdom Metazoa; phylum Chordata; class Amphibia; order Caudata; family Salamandridae; genus Lissotriton; species Lissotriton vulgaris. The sequence goes on along the minus strand of NC_141687.1, from coordinate 445,488,952 downwards.
AACGAACAGGCTTCTAAAGCCATAGCCATGACCTAGTGATATGAGGAGAGGCAGCATGAAAGGCATATCTCACACTGATGCCAGTATTGCCCTGCAGAGGTAAAACTGCCAACCCAATGGCTTCTACATGGAGACATGCGAGGTAACGGAATGAATCACAAAATGGCTGCCAACACTTCCTGGTTTCAACAATTCACAGCCAATGTGCCGCACGCTCATATCCCCAAGCCAATCAAGTCAGAATTCTCAAATATCGATATCTTGAAAATTTGATATTTCTTAAAAAATACTGATCAGATTTACACCATTTAAACAAAAGCATGCTTTCTGGACCATCACCTTTCTCCCTGCCAAACTTGCTGTAATTCTGTTCAGCACTTTCACCTGTACTCTTCTGTAAACTTTTGTACCGAAACTGCATGGAGAAAACACATTTTGCGACCACCATTTTTCTCAGCCCCTCCTACACCATTCACCCCTAAACTTTCAATATAGGACCTAATAAAAAAAAAAGAAACTTTTTGGATAACTTCATGAAGATTTGTTAAACGATGCCAAAGTTATATGCACATTTAGGCCTCCAGGAGGGGGACCACGCAAACCCCTCCAAACATGACTGAAGCCCCCGGGCTGCACGATCCCCAGCGGGCCAATGCAACCCCTGCGAGTCCCTGCTGTTATTTTTTAAGAAATGCCCCCGGAACCTAGCCAACCCAAGAGCCTCATTAATTTAAAATGTGCGAACCCAACGCAAATTCTGCCACTTTTTAAAAAAAAATACTTTTCTGGGCCTTCCTCAGCAGGCCTTGGGGGTCAGGGTGTTTCTATCCTGCCCCCTTCCCTTGTTTTCTACCTTTGATTCTTCATTTTCGGGTGGCTCGCTTCTACTGAGCCACAAGATGGCTGCCAACACTTGGTTTGGAGTGCTAGCAGCCAATCACGGTGAAGCACGCGCACACGACCAAGGCTCTGCCCAGAAATTGAAACTTTTATTTTTCTAATTTTTCAGAAACTACTGAACGGATTTACACCATTTGGAAAAAGGTCGCTTTCTGAACCAAGTTCTACCTTTCTGCCAAATTTGGGGTAATTCTGTTCAGCAGTTCAGGCTGTAGCTCGTCGCAAAATTTCCTATTGAAATTAACATTGAGAAAATGAGTTTTGGGATCCCCCTTTTTTCTCAGCCCCCACTTGACGAATCACCCCTAAACTTTCAGGATAGGAGCTGTCCTGGATAGACATTTCTTGGGAGAATTTCAGAAAGATTCATCAAATGTCGCCAAAGTTATTAACAAATCAAAAAAAGTTTTTCCTATGGAAACTAGGTTCTAACTATAACTACCTACTGGTCACAGACACAGACGAAGGCCAGGTGGCTGAAATTAGTTTATTCAGTGCTTCTTCATTTGAAGTGGCATGGAAAAATAAATCTCTGAAAAACTATCAAGCCTTAGTGTTTAGCCTTGTTTTTTGGCAGCTGGTGCGATTTGTTGCACGGGACCACCCCCATAAGCAGCTCTGTACCTCCTTCAATAGAGAATGTATGTCATCATAAAACCAGCACACAAAGGTGGTGCAGTGGTTTCCATGAAAGTAAGTGATTATATTGAGGAAGGAATGGGACAACTAATGGATACCAACAGTTACAAACCTTTAGAAACTCATCCAACAGAGGACTTTAACAAAGAAATTAAGAACATGGTTGTTAGGTGCAGGAGCTTAAACCTCATTGATGAAACAACAACAGATGTACTTGTTCATCCCAAACCAAGACCTAGGAGATTTTATATGCTTCCCAAAATTCACAGAATTAACATTCCTGGCCACTCCATCATCTCTGGCAATGACACAGCAACTGAGAGACTATCTTTATTTGTCGGCCAGCTCCTCCAGCCCATTGTACAGGAACTTCCATCATTTGTTAAAGATACCAGTCACTTCCTTCAGAGTATTGAAAAAGTAAACCAAACCTACACATTTTCTCGTGATACTCTTCTGGCCACATTTGAAGTTACATCATTATACACCAATAAACCACATGAGGATGGGCTTATGGCATTATCTGAAGCTCTTAATAAAAGAACTGTGAAAAAGCCATCAGCAATGTGCTTACCAACTTTGCAAGAGTTATCCTTAAATTCAACAATTTCACATTAAATGGTAAACACTATCCGCAGATAGAAGGGACTTCCATGGGCACTTGGATGGCTCCAACCTAAGCAAATATCTGCATGGGCAAACTAAAGAACTGTATAGTTTCTACTTCTAACGTCAAATCACTGGTATGGCTATGATACATTTATAACAAAGAGTGTGGACAAGCACAGCCTGTTATCATGGAAGGTTGATGGGTTGTTGAGGTTGTCGCGTGCAGACAGGGCTTCACTGTCCGAACCAAACAGTGTTCTAGATAAATTATTGCAACCCCTAAATAGGGGCTGTCCCCTGGTGCACAGAGTATTAGAACAAATCAATGTTTTTATCAAATGTTATCTCCAATTTTAAATTCCAGAGTCTCTTATTCGAGTAAGTCTTTTTATTGATCACTTAATTTCAATAATCCAAAGTTTTTCAGTGCTAAACATCTTCACAATTTTTAAAGTTCAGGTGACTCGTGGTTAAACATATCAGAATATATATATCCATAATCCCAATGCATTTTGGGCATTGATGTTGGCCTTCGTCAGGGGATCAATCTATAAGAAAAAATATGGAAGAAAAGGGCTCTTAACTGGGAAGACTCTCGAGGTGGCTCCAAAAATCAGTTAGTAGTTATATATGCTGGTGGAGGTCGAAAAGGGCACACGTCACGTGGCAAAGTTAAACCAAAGTGAGTACAAACGAAGTGTCATGTTCATGCAACGACACAGTGAGCAATTGAAGGAAAAGACAATAAACGGACCATAATCGCGTATAGCTGGATGTGAGGGAAAAAAGTGCTATAGAATCAGTGTGCTAATATGTCTGTGCATCAAGGCATAAGTAAAGAGCATGCAGGTGCAGGAAAAATAAGATGAGTGAAGAGGGATGGTCCTCATGCCTATAGTCGGTGTGGGTGATTTGCGATGAGTTGCACGACTAAAGAAACACAGTGTTACTGAAGTATAAAGTCAAGTTCTCACGCTATCGTGCATCAATGGTAACGCGGCGTTCAGTCAAAAGGAATGTAAAAACCCTGTTAATGATGTCCATGCGGACGTGAGTGAAGCTTCTAGATCACTAATGTGGTCCGCGGTATGCGGTACTTACAATTATTCTGCAACCACGAAATCACGGGGGACAAAGTTCTCTGCTTTCGTCAGGTCAGCTGTGGCCAATCATAAAAAGCTCCCGAACGGTGTGCGCTCATGTAACTAAGTGAGGTTAGTGGTGATGTAAATAAACATAAAAGGTGGACTGCTCGGCTAATCAAAGTGCGGGCGACATCTTGGAATTGTGAAGGAGATGTATAGAACATGAGGAAACAGATTACTACAAACCTAGGTAGATGTTCAGGAAAACATAATATGTACTGGTTAAAAACTGAACTTTCCACGCGTGTGAAAAATATAAAAAATAAGTGAAAGATGAACAGTAAAACAGAACAAATTGTTGAGGGGTACACATGAATCATGAAAAACAAGAAGTCATTTCACACAGTGATTCGGCAGAAGTATTCAACATTACAGATAACATAAGAATTCCATCCTGTCATTGAGCCCGTGGGGCTGCATTGTGCATAAATAGCGAATCCAATAGTTCTCTCTTTGGAGTAGTTTCTTTTTGATGTTGGTGCCCTAAATGGGTTTGATTGTCTCTAGTATGAGGTATTTTAATTGGGCTACGTTGTGTCTCTTTTCCAGAAAATGAGTTGCAACGGTTGTCCTGAGATTTCCAGTCCGAATGTTACTTTTGTGTTCCAGTATTCGAATGCAAATCTTTCTTTCTGTGTGTCCAACGTAGCAAGATCCACATGGACACTTCAACATGTAGAGGACGTTTGTAGTGTTGCAGGTAGCGTTCACTCTTAGTTTGATTTTTGTCCCTTTTATGGGATGGTTGAAATAATTGCCTCTGATGATATTATGACATTTACTACAGTTGTAGCATGGTAGCAACCCTGTATACTGAGATGGTACGTTGTGTTCAGTGGTTTAGTTAATAAGTCTTTGAGGTTGCTTCCTCGAGTGTAAGCAAAAATGGGTTTACTATCAAATATTCCCTTGAAGTCAGGTTTGTTGCTCAATAAAGGCCAATGTTTAAGTATCATGTTACGAAACCGATGACTTGAGATGGAGTATTTAGAAACCACTACTATCCGCTTGTTAGTATCTTTCTTTTAGATTGTCAATAGATCTTGTCTGTTTAACGATTCACATCTGGTTTTGGCCGATCGCAAGATCTCTTCCGGATACCCATGATCTTTAAATCTTGTTAACATTGCATCAATTAGCTGGTCACACTGTCCGGGGGGAAGATACTTTGCGTTTCACTCTAAGTAGCTGTGAAAAAGGTAAGTTGTTTATGAGGCCCGATTGATGAAAACTGTTATAGTGCAAGATGCTGTTCCGGTCTGTGTTTTTTGGAAACAGGGTAGTGGAAAGTCTGCCTTCATTAAATTGAATCTCAACATCAAGAAAATTGATACATTTTTGGTTCACTTCCCACGTAAACTGGATGCGTTCATTGAGGGTATTCAGATGTTGTAGAAAGTTGACAAGAGTGTGGTCTGTGCCTGCTCATAAGATAAAAATGTCATCTATGAATCTGAGGAACATCTTTCTGTGTTCTTGCCAAATCAGTTGATTAAGTACGTGTTGCTCTTCATAGTGTCTCATAAACAAATTTGCATATGCCGGCGCTGCGCAATTGCCCAGGGAAGTACCACATTATTGCAAATGCCATTTGTCATTCCACTTGAAGTAGCTGTGATACAGTGTGAACATGAGTAGTTCCATCAAGAAAACTTGAAGATCTGCATCCATAGTTGAGTTTAATAAAGTTTGCTCAATAGCTTCAATTCCAAGGTTGTGGGGAATGGATGTATGAAGGACTTTACGTCACCGGAAAACTTTGGATCATTGAAATTAAGTGATCAATAAAAAGACTTACTCGAATAAGAGACTCCGGAATTTAAAATTGGAGATAACATTTGATAAAAATATTGATTTGTTCTAATACGCTGTGCACCAGGGGACACCCCCTATTTAGGGGTTGCAATACTTTTATATGATACATTGATGACATATTTATAATATGAATGCAGGAAGTAGAACATTGGAACAAGTTACAGCTTATATCAACAATATACATCCTACCATCAAATTTACCAGTAGCAATACTAAACAGAAGCATCATCTCCCTTTTCTGGATGTGCTACTCACCATTCATGAACAAATTACAACTGATCTGTACCACAAGCCTTCAGATGCTCATTTGTATCTAAACTGGAATTCATGTCACCCACACCACACTAATCTGAGCAGCTACAGCCAAGCATTCCGAATAAGACGCGTCTGCAGCAATGAGGAAACCTGTAAAGACTATCTACAAGAGCTTGCTACGTTATTTAAGCGGCGAGGCTATCCTCTGCATATGATACAACAACAAATTAACAAGTCTTTTCAGTTACCCAGAGGGGCAATTATTTGGAATACAACAGCAGAAACAAAAGTGACAGAACTCCATTTGTGTTTAACTTTTATCCATCAGCTCCTAACAACAGAAATATAATGCAAAAAACATTTCCCTTACTGTCCACTTGTGAAAAATTGCAAAAGGATTTTCCAAAACAGCCAGTCATTGCTTAACGCAGAGCTCCACTTTTACGATCTCTTATTGTGAGAGCTGAACTCAAGAAAGTTGTAACAAATGCAGGTGTTCATTGTTGTGACTCCAAAAGGTGCATCACGTGTGAATACCTTTTAGAAACACCAGTAATAAATTCTGTTATGAGAAGGACCTATGGAATAAGACAGCATCTTACATGTCGCTCAACATGCATTATTTATATGATTTAGTGGCCACGGCAAAGCTGCAAAAAAAAATATGTAGGCCAAACAGTGAATGACCTCCGTACATGATCCAGGAACCACAAATCGGCATTAATTAATACGAAAATTGACCAGCCTGTAGCATATCATTTTAACCTTGTAGATCATTTAGTATCAGATTTGAAGATTTTCCCCATGAAACATGCCTCATAGGACATGTTTCGACTCCAGAGAAAACTTCTGTACCGTTTAAAATCACTGCATCTAGATGGACTGAACATTACTGACAATACAACCTGATCACTGCATATCTCAAGAGCTCTCAGGACTGCATTGATTCCACGTTCCAAATACAGCCTTTACTCATGATGCTTTTTGAAAATTAGGCTGTGCCATCTATGCAGCCACTGAGCAAACCATCTGGTACTACCTGAGGAAGGCGTAAGCTGAAACGTAGTGAAAATATATTTTTTTTCTTTGGTGAATCTATCTGTTTGAGTCACTTCTTTCTTGGATTTATATGTATGTATATATATTTTTTTCACTGAAAAACTGAGGTTTCCGGGATGTTATGGTTATGAATTAGCATTTGAAAAACCCTTAGAAATTCTCCTGGATAAAAATCCCAGGTTTCAGGGATGTTATAGTTAGGCTGGCATGTCAGTCATACAAAACCAGAGAAATTCACCTGGTTTAGTGAGCTGAGTAGTGTAGAGTGGAATAACATAGAGTGTAGCAGTGTAGAGTGAACTGCCAAACACTGGGGTGACATAAAATGGACTGGCATATAGTGGAGTGGTTTAAAGAGGAATAACGTTGAGTGTATTGGCATACAGTGTAGTGACGTAGAGTGGAGTGCCATATAGTAAAGTAGAGTGAAGTGGCATTCAGTGGAGTGTTGAACATTGGAGTAGTGTGGATTGTAGTAGCATAGAGTGTAATGGTGTACATTGGAGTCCTGTAGAGTGGAGTGGCGTAGAGTTGAGTGATGTACAGCATAATAGAATATTGAGTAGTGGCGTTTAGTAGAGTGTTGTATAGTGTAATAGCTTGGATTGTAGTAGAATATAATGAAATGGTATACATTGGAGTCCTGCAGAGCGGAGTGGCTTATAGTGCTGTTGAGTACAGAGGAATAGCATACAGTTAAGTGGAATAGAGTGGAGTGGCATAGAGTGGAATGGCATAGAGTGGAATAACATTGAGAGTAGTGTCATTTAGAGGAGTTGCATATAGTGGAATAGCAGATAGTACAGTGGCATAGAGTGAAGGTGGGTATAGTAAATTAGGGTAGACTGAAGTGTAGGAGAATGGGTTGGAGTATAGTGGAGTGGCATAGAGTGGACTGTCCTACTTGAAACAGACGCAGCATGTAAGTGGATGAACAGATATAGATGTAATGTGGAAGGAATATAGATTATGAGGTGTAAATGCTAAATGTGTGGTAGTAGGTGTAAAAAGGTTAAGTAGTGTTAAATTTCTAAGTGTGAAAATACTTAGTCATATATTGTCCCACCCAATACTGTTATAACTTTGGGGTATACCACTACATGCCGATGACAAGTCAGTATCTGATTGGCTAATGGCTGTCTTCTCAAAATGTGAAAGGCAGCCATGTCATTTTCGGTACACTTTCATTGCATACTGAGTTTTTTCCTTAGTAATAAGTTGCTAGTTTTGTTGTTGTTCCCTACCTATTCCCACTTTCTTAACTTGATTGATAATTTACTATACATTTTTACAGCATTTTAGCATGGTAATTTGTAGGTATTAATGCTGGACCTCATAGACATTTTTGTAAAGAATAAAAAATGCAAAATATTGAAGATATACTGTAAGACACTACATTAGTAATATATAGTGTAGTACAATATAATTTTATACTTCCTCGTACATTTTTTTTAATATATACAAAAACGTATAAATCATTTAATACAGTGGTAAATATTTAGGGAAAACATCTTACACTCAATACTTACCTATATCTAAGTCCGTTACCCAGAACACAGCTGAGTGTATTTAAAGCATGTCAGCCTTTTACATTTGGAATAAAAAAAAATAATTAAACTTTTATAAAGGCAGTAATTATCCAATCACATAGTGCCTTGTCATCACTATGTACACTGGTACTTTTCTGAAATATCGCAGCCACAGATATCACTAAGTTAAAATACTTTATAACTTTAAAAATACTCAACCAACTCACCTGTAATACCCAAAAGGATCATCTACATCCCATAATGCATATTCCTGGCAAATTTCATTCAAATCTGTTCCTTTTTTGCACTATATGCGAGACAAAGTTCTATGTAAAATGCACTGGTAAAAAAATGCTTTGTGTGATCCCCTTTTTTCTTGCACCCATTCGAACAATCACAGCAAAACTTTGCATCACCTGCCAATTTAGAAAAAGCTGTATATCTTGCAAGTTTCGTGGGGATTCGTAAAACGAATCCTAGTCTGTCATTTGTATTCACATATGTACAGGTTTACCAGGAATATAGGGGCATATTATCAAGAACAGTGTTAAAATTATCGTTGCTTTAGCGGCAGTAAACTGTCGCTAAAGTGACGATAATGGGCTTGATATTATGCCCTTGCGAATTCCCATAGAAGCCCAAGCGGCAATCATTTTAATGCCGTTCTTGATAATATGCCCATAGTAAAATAAACGGTTTTAAGTTAATAATTTCAGCACCATATTCGTAGTAGAGCACAGTACATGTTTTCGAAAGTTTATTGACTACTGTTTTGATGTATAACAGTATTTGATCATTGAGAAAAATACAGGGGCATATTAGCAAGAAGCTTGTTAAAATTATCGCTGTTTTAGCGTTTGGGCTTCTATTGGAATTCTATAACGCATATTAGCAAGCCCATTATCGCCGTTTTATCCTGCCGCTAAATCTGCGATAATTTTATCGAGGTTCTTTCTAATATGCCCCTTAGGCTTTACTTATAGGAGGTATTTTTTACAAAAAAATTAAAGGCGCGCTTATGTTTTCACTCTAACACCAGCAGGATATACCGTGTGCAATTTCATCAGCTATACATAAATGAGAAATGCCCGCTGGAGTATTGATTGAGTTCCCATGCTTGGCCAATGAATAATTCTGTGCACAAATGCATTCGGTTGGTAGCTGCAACACCCGGAGCGCAGCTCTGCTCTCTTCTCGAATCCGTAATACCAACATTGCTGGTCATTGGGGATATCAAATGATTTGATTTGCTATCAAGACGATGCCCATGTACACTGCTACAATGATCACCAAAGCGATCTGGGTCTGCAGGTTCTCTGCGCATTAATGAGCATGTTACTTTCAGTCCATTGTCATGGGTGGATATGAAAGCTGCATAGGTACTGTGGAAATAAGAAGCCATTCTGAATTGCGTGGATGTCAACGGGCTTTATCGAATAGAAAATGCTTAGGAATGACGGAAAGAACCTAATCTTGTGGGTGGGTACTTGGAGGCAGTGAAAGATATGGCAACTTCGAAATTTTAGATCTTTCAAATGTTCTAAGTTATCAATAGTTCAGGCATTTGCAAAAAATCCACGCTCATATCGATGGAAGCTTTTTAACCCACACCCCCTATCCTCCACCCTCCCCCCGCCAACCCCACAACTGAGTAATCCCGTTGAAGGTTTTAACACCACTCAATGCGTCCTTCGTAAAACGTAGACCACATACGTAGTAGTTATATCTTCAGTTAATGGCCCATTGCTGCCATCTAGTGATGTTAGAAAACACTAACAGTTTCCATCTACAATTGCAAAATAAATTCGTCTTGGAAAAGCTCTGTCTGCTGTCACAGCAATTTCTGCTGAGCGCCGGTATGTAGCAAGGGCTCTGTGAGCTTTGCAGACTACAAATAACCACCCAAAATGTTTTTTTTTTCTTCTTAGATTGCTATTCATAAACAGTCAAAAGTAAATATGGGTGCATACTGCATAGCTGATTCTATTTGTATGTGTTTTCTTACTAAACCGTAGATGAAAGAGAAACATACAACGAATAGACTGCATATTCCATAAACCAACTGCAAATTACATTATGCGTACATATGTACGCAAATTCACTCAAACCACGTACAATACCAATATGACTATAGTCTTCCAGTGGGCTGAGTCACTTCGGGTCTCAGGCCTGGTAGTCATTAAAAAAGGACATTACAACTTGCCCCTGTCGTGCCATTGATTTATATCCTTAAATGAAGTGGCAAAAACACTGAACAATTTCTAGACAATAAACATACAAAACGTTAAAGTAATGCCAGTGATTTACTTCCTCTTTATATATCTCGGTGGATATTCTCAAGAACGTGTGATAATTATCGCAAAATTAGCCTAACGCAACTTAGTACATCGCAGTCGATCACGACAAAATAACACTGTATTAACATTGTATCCTTAACCCGGCGGCACCAGGCGATAGTCTCACGATAACACGGCAAATGACTGTGTTAAAATTATTGCAACGCCGAAAAAATGGGAAACACGAACGCAAAAAAAAGCGGCGATGTCCCAAATCGTGATACAAAAATCAGCAATAACCAGTGACAGGCCTGTAATTCCTACGCGTCATGCGGGAAAATGCACTATAAAAGCAGAACAAAACAAAAGGCAAAAAAACAAAACTGTAGCACCATGGATAAACCCAGACCGAGTGCACAGACGCTGCCGGTGGTGGGAGTACCTGCGGGCGGTGACATGGGGAGGGGGAGGGGCAGGGTGGGGGTTAGTAATGTATGGATTACGGACCTTAATAGGTAAGTTAACATATATATAAATAAATAAAAATTTGTTCCGTGCCCTGCATCACCAAATGCGATGCAGTGCACGCAACAAATTTTGCTTTATTTATTTATATGTTAATTTACCTGTTAAACACCCGTGATCCATACATTAATACCCACAACCCTGACCCTCCCCACGTAACCGCCCGCAGGGATTCCCACCACTGGCCGCGGCTGCAAGTGCAGTGCAAAATGCAAATCCCGCAAGCCCCACAGACGACCAGCAGGGAACCTAGGGATCGGGGAAGGTCAAGTAGAAAAGGAAGACAAGGTTCAGTCCACAGGAAAACAGGATCAGTGTTACGGAGGTGATAGAACACTACCAACAACTGTTCATCACCTCCAACATTGGCAACAAAAACGCAAATATGGCAGATAATCTTGTACCATGTGAATGCAGTTGCAGCATGCAGAAGAACAATGGAAGAGGTCAAGAGGCGCTGGAATGATGTGAAGGGCAAAAACAAGAAGAAACTCCGTGCCAACATGAAAGCAGCAAAGCTGATTTGGAGGTGGGGATCCAGCGGCACACCAGGAGCTGGATGACATGGAGAAAATGGTGACCACAGTCATCAGTCGGGATACGGTGCCAGGAGTTGTGGATCCAGACACTGCTCAACATGACTAGACACAACATCAACAGGGTGAGTACTGACCAGGGACTGGGGGGATGGGGGGGATGGGCACAATGGCACACATGCAGAATTAAATAGAGTACACTGCACACCCACAATGACTCTGGATCATGTCCCTGATCCCCGTGGCACACTGCAGTACACATACAAGCACCAAGTAGGCCCTTGTACCACATGTCCCCAAGGGAGTCCCACCCCACACATCACCAGTCTCAACACCAACACATGCACACGTGTGAAACCCAGCAAAGATGAGTATTTGTGAGCCACACTGACAATGCAAGTGACACTACATGACGATTAACATGCCTGCAGTTCAATCATGATGACATTGTGCAAGCCAAGACACTGAGGTGGGCGAGTGTAGACCACATCCGGAAAGAAGCACGTCACACTCTGGCACATCTACGTGCACAAACAACCCCTGATGTCAACAACAAATCTGCAGACAAACCATGCCCAAGAGTCACAACTCCACTAAGAGCCCAATTCACCCAAGTCCGCTACATCTCAGAACTGTAGAAGGGATGTATGACGTTACATCGCAAACTTTTACAACGCACACCGTTACAACACAATTTTTACAACGCAGATTCATATACAACGAATGCCTTTACAACGCATGACATTACATAGCAGATGCTATTACAACGCATGCCATTACAACGTAAGTATAGGTAAGTATATTATTTTATCAAAAATGTAATTAATTAAAATTTAATTAATTTAATAAATTAAATTATTTTTAAATAATTAATTTGTACATATATATATATATATATATATATATATATATATATATATATATATATATATATATATATATATATATATATATATATATATATATATATATACAAAATATTTTAGGTATTTAAAAATAAAAATCTAACTCCAGGGGAGTGTAATAGTAGGGTACGTGCTGGATAGTGTAGGGTAAAAAATGACTTTAAGTTTATTTTTAAAATAACTATTATTAATAAAGAACTATTATGAATAAATAATAACATTATTAAAATACTTTTTTTTCCTTAATTTAAATTATTTATTTAAAAACTGAACCCTAAAAATACCCCAGTTCCCCAAAACCCTAAAAATACCCCTGTACCCCAAAATACAAACCCAGCCCTGAACCCTAAAAATACCCCGGTACCCCAAAACCCAAACCCAGCCCTGAATGCTAAAAATACCCCTGTACCCCAAAACCCAAACCCAGCCATGAACCCTAAAAATATCCCTGTACCCCAAAACCCAAACCCAGCCCTGAACCCTAAAAATACCCCTGTACCCCAAAACCCAAACCCTTCCCTGAACTCTAAAAATACCCCTGTACCCCAAAACCCAAACCTAGCCCTGAACCCTAAAAATACCCCTGTACCCCAAAACCCAAACCCAGCCCTGAAGCCTAAAAATACCCCTGTACCCCAAAACCCAAACCCAACCCTGAACCCTAAAAATACCCCTGTACCCCAAAACCCAAACCCATCCCTGAACCCAAAAAATACCCCTGTACCCCAAAACCCAAACTATATATATAAAATTACTTTAATTATTTTATTTAATTTATTTTTAATATTTTTGTAATTAAATAAAAGGTTAAATAAAATGATATACTTACCTATACTTACGTTGTAATGGCATGCGTTGTAATAGCATCTGACATGTAATGTCATGCGTTGTAAAGGCATTCGTTGTAAAGGATTCTGCGTTGTAATGGTGTGCGTTGAAACAGTATGCGTTGTAAAAGTTGCGTTGTAACGGTTGCAGACCCTGTAGAAGCACAGAAGTCAAAGGCACTCCACCTGGAAGGGATAAGAGGCAGCCAAATCAGAGCTGCAGGGGCGACTCACCCACAATGCAGCACACACACATAAGAATAAGAGCACCTCAACTTTGACAAAAATGTGGTACAAACTGCAACAATTTCACAACAGAACACCGGACACAACTGGTGCCGCATGTGTGTCCAAAATGGCCAATCACATCTGGCATGGCAGGAAACTTTGAGATGACATTGTACAAGTACAACCTCACATCCGTGATGTAGTACAAATGTCCACTGCCCCGCAGCAAATTGGCACCTCTTCACAAACAGTCACAATGTACATTGGTATGCAATCTGTATGTAAACTTTGCCAATGCGTCAACCTACATGGTACAAACTGTGAAACTGCATCTCCCTTTTACATTGCAGAGGGACAATCAACACCTCCTGCAGAGCCTACATCACGTCAGTGATGATCAAGACGACATTGACAAATTCCAATAGTTCATAGACACCCTCCGCACCCCACCTCCAGTAGCAGGTCAGCCCAGCAACATTGAGGCGAGCCCACCCCCAGCACAGACCACACAGCAGGAAGCACCCACCATGTCTGGCTCCCAGGACCTCACCAAAGAACACATGGTGTTCCAACAAAGGAGCTGGCTGAACAGGTGCCGGTGGGGTTTGAACTCTTGGCAGCCGAACTATATGCCATATGTGGGTGTCTAAGTCCCATCAGAGATTACTTACCCTCCCTAACAGACACCCACAGTCCACCCCATGCCCTCCAACAATCCATGGCTGGTGTAGCTGGAGTCAGGACTTAGAGATAACAACAACTGTCTAGTCAGAGTGGCTATGTTGCGGGGTTTCTGTGTAGGCACAGAACTGTGCACAGGAAAGCAGGGCCTCAGTGACTTGTGGTGTACCAGAAACTCACCTCAGTACCCAGAACCCCTATCCGACTAGCATCAGTGTCTCATTCGTTCTCCGTCCTACCGCAAAGCTACCAATGATTAGACAACCAGAACAAGCGACTTAGAATACTCTCAGGAATCGTGGCAATAAAGAACACTCTCTCCTTTATATTCTCATACAAATCCACAACGTGAGTAATCATAGTCACAGTAAAGTTTAAAATGTTTATTTCAACTATGTGCTCTAAGATGGAGTATTTTGGCTAACATAAGCAGGCATATGATTAGAAATAAAACAATCAGCATTGTTACAATTTCATAAAACACAAGGGGAGAAATCATATTATAATGATAGTGGAACCAGGTGATATAGCGCCTTGTGTACCACCCTCCCCTTGCTCAAAGCTAGGTTTTATAATAATAGAAGTTATCTAGGTTTCAACGGAGAACCCCAAACCTTAAATATCAGCTTAGGTGAATCACATCAAATAATCTGCAAGTGCTCTGTAGATGGAAAGGTTTTTCTCCAAGTACATGCATTGTAATATTAAAGGCACTCGAATTTCAGCTTCTTGGAGCTGGGTGCATGTTATGTCTAGAGTGTGGGCCGATCACCCTGAATCAACAGCCTACATTGTTATTTGACCTTGACGCTGGGAGCACAAACTGTACAGACTGAGGCTGCCTTGTAAGTCTAGGGATGTGGAAAGCAGACCGTTCTCATGTGATGAAAATCAAGCAGTTTAACTTACAACAACAGATACATGTAGTGTTGTGTGGAAAAGCGGCAAAGGGGCAAAATGGCGTTTAAACTTCTAATGCTAACAAAGCAATGTGTGCAGGCAGATCTCAGTCTTCACTACACCCTCCCCTGATCGGAGCGCAAACAAAAAGGGAAACAATTTGGGAATGCAGAGATCAAGTTCAAGTGAGACAGAACCAAGGTCAAATATGTCAAACCACATAATGGGAACAGATACATTTGAAGTAGTGGGGGAAGAGAAGAAGAAAAACAGAAGAATAAAATAATAACAGCTAAAAAAGGGTACACTGCCTAATATGGATAAGAAAATTGTAAAATGTTAAAAAATCTGAATTCAGTATGTGTTCTTAGCTGGTTAACTGCCTTTAGTCTATCAGCGTATAGGCATAGTATGTTGCAACAGCTTCCAAAAGGAAGTCATTGTTCACATTAGCAAAAAGTTCAGCCATCCAATTTAATAAAGTATATGAACATACATGTTATTCGATAGCTTGAGCGTCTAGCACCATCAGAGGACAACCAACCTGTTCTTCGAGGTAACTTTGTGACAGGAAGTCAAGCGCTGCCTCATATATGTTCCAATTTCCTAGAACTCCATGAGCAGCTGCACAGGCCGCTGTTAGAACAGTCCAATTTGTGAGCCACTAGGGGACTCATCAGTTGATCATAATCAGGGGCAGGAGAGGCCGAATTTGACAGGCAGAAATCCAAAGACCATTCAAATAAACAACTCAGGTAATGAAACACAGGCTGAATGCATGTAAAGTATGAGAACCGGAAGGATAATCCATATGCTACACTCAAAGTTGCCAGATGTAGCGTTCCATAGAATTCAAGCATCCAGTTGCGAAGCTGGAGCTGCCGAGGCAGGCTGTCTCGAGACACAGATAGTGTAGCCATTGCAGAGCAAGCAAAACAACAGCAGTACACCTGCAGCCAAGGCGAAAATTAAGGGTAAACCACCGAAGATGCTGGAAAAAATAGAATGAAAAATACTGGTATCACACTGAATATTGTTTGGAAAAAGGTCTCAAGACCGGAGCTAACAACTTTGAAAAAGTGCGCCAAGCCAGTTGTTGAGGAGGCATTGAATATGGTGTGAATCAAGGCACCAAAATGAAGTGGGAGATCAGTATTTAAAAGAGCATGCATCTCTGTACAAGTGGTAGCCATGTGAAGGACAAATGTTTCACGAGATTAAGTAGGAACTCTATTTTGGGACACTAGAGCCCTTATTCTGCTCATCTTGTAGAACTCTACTTTCAAGATTGGAATAGTAGGCCAGATTGAGACATTGAGTCTCCCATGCAGGGGCGGGAAAAGCACATTTTTGCATAAAACTACTCGTTGGGAGACAGTCATAATGTACGGAATCCCAGGTTCCATCCCACAGCACGCTTCATTATTTAAAAGTAAATAACTACTCTAAGCTAATAATGTAAATGCCGGCGTTATTGTCAGTACTGGAGTACCCTTTAAAATGCTGGCTAAATTTGGGGCTTCAGTGTTACACGCGCCCTGCAATTGTATATTAGTGCAGACTAGAGAGTGATCAGGCGTGGAAACACACTTCTCCCCTTTCAAATAAACTTCTTTACCATCTCACATGCACCTCTATGTAAATGGCAGAGACCAAACTTCATGGAGAAAAGTTTTACCCAGTGGTTCATATCTGACTAAGGCATAATATTTCAAACATGAGCTAAATTTAAACAAGGGAAAAGGCAGTGTTATTAACCCATGAATAAGCCATACAGCAGAAATATATTCAGCAACAGAAAATGGTAAGGGTTCCAATTTTTCTATATGCAGAAGGGAGTATGTTGCATCCTTCATGGACATGAACTGTTGTTTGTCAGTTAAATTAAAGAGTAAAAACAAAGAAGATGTATTCATGTAGTCCCAAGGAACTTTCCCAGATTTTAAAATTTGCAAAGTCCAAGCAAATTGCATTATTAAACAAAATTGAAATTGACCATGGAACAAAACAGAAACATCATCTTGCACAACATCCACAACAGATGAAACAATATTATCTAAAGTGTAAATTCTGGAAGAAAGAGTTTTAATGATATTATCAATGACAGCCAGCATTTTTTCTAAATTAGCTTAATCAATAGCCCTTAATCTATAAGCTAGAATGTATGGCCTGGTCCCAAAGGTCACCAGGACTCTAACACGCACTACAATGAATTCAAATTCTCCAATAATACATTTAAATCCAGTTTTATCAAAACATCAAAGATAAAGCATCACAATTTCATATTGTAATCGTTCATTGTTATTTATATAGTAAACAATTAAGTTTCCATTGCATCATCGTGTATTCAAATCATACTACATAGTAAATACAGTAAAAACCCAATGCCTTTCGGGGCTGAAGCCCCTTCGTCAGGGGTCTGTTTGAAGGAAAGAAAAAAAAAAAGGAAACTCAGGGGCATATTATCAAGGGGGTTTATCTCCGCTTTTTTGGCTTTAAAAGCCAAGAAAGCGGAGATAAAATTATCTCCCTATTACCAAGCTGTCGCTAACACCAGTTAGTGACAGCTAAAAGGAGATAGCAACCATCTTGGGCCCCGCTTTGCATGTCAGTGATATTTATCACTAATGACATGCAAAGTGGGCGTGCCAAGATGTTAGCGACTGGAAACAGTCCCTAACATCGCTATCTCCTATTACCAACTTTTGGAGATATTCGCGCTAAGCGCGAATATCTCCAAAAGCTAACACCTGCCCTGAGCAGTTCTTAGCCATGTTATCCAATGGGAGGTGGATAACATGGCTAAGAGCATTTGCTCGATAATGCATGAATATCGCTGACTTTTCAGCGATATTCATGCATTGCGGCCGTTTTTTATCTCATTTGCGATAAACCTTGCTAATAGCAAGGTTTATCTGCGATAAAAATCGCCGATGTGCGGCGATAATTTTTGTCTCTGAACAAGTTAGAGACTAAAATTATCGCTAGTTGTTGGTAATATGCCCCTCAGTTACTTTTGATGCTTATGAAGATTATGAAACTTCTACGGCTTATTAATTTAACGGTTCTTACCACGAGTGTAGGGTGACACGACAAATCCTATACTAGGTGATTTTATTGTGTGGCAACGGTACATCTAAAGAGAAAAAAATATTTAGGTATCGTATTATTTTTTTAAACTATGTGTGAAAAAATACCGGTGTGTTTAATTATTAGAATCAGTTTACCTGAGTCTTTCTTGCATATAAAATATCTGCAAAAGAAATGTTATGTTTGCAGTCACTTGAGAAGAATACCAAACTATATCTTATTAACCACACAAACGCGTTGTTTTTCAAAAAAACATTTGCTCACCTGTGAGTATTCTTGTGGCCGCGAAAATAAAATCCTGCATGAACCAAAAAATACGAATTCTAATGAGCTTTGTTTCATGCGTTTTGAAAGATCTACTTTCTAAGTTGTCAAGGATTATAGATGAGATTTTTACCTGCGAGCCTCCTGAGCAGTATATTGGTCTCGCTACTTCGTTATATGCATTCGGCTGTAAATAAAAGGATAAACGCATTCAGAAGCCTGCTCTTAATTTTAAAAGTGGTACGATGCACGTTAATACTTGCTCGAAGTATTTCGGGCTTACCGTTTACGCGAACCATCTTCATTAGATGCGGCGTCCTGAGCCGAGTGTGTCGACCGAAACTAACCCTAGCAATATTAGTCCTATCTTTATTGTTTACTCACTGCTACAAGATGTGTAACCATAAACAAAGGACTTATTCATGTTGCATTATATGGTCGCCATTAATAAATGGTGAGGATTAGCTGTTTGCTAGTGATATAGACTTATTACGCTGTGTGTGTTTTTTTTTAGTGTAGTACCACTCAAAAAGTGATGGAATATTTATGTGCTATTGCGTACATAAAACATAAGTAGAACAACAAAAAAATGAATGGATGAAGTTTAGGCAATCTAAATATAACAAAAATAATAATAAACATTACTCTACTGGCATCCTCCTGCCTATTTACAATCTCATACATATGAAAAATACCCATTTTAAACTCTTATGTCACTACATGTATTTGTGTGTGGTTAACGAAATGTGAGTTAGTGTATTATTGTGTCATGTATATATACATATCACTGTGGGTTCGAGTCCCTCGAGGGTCATGTTACTCGAGTTTTACAAAAAACAAATCATTTCCATTTTGTCATTTAACCCATACGGGGTCAGTGTTTGCAATTTACGTATCCTAAAGGCTTCCCTCTGGAGAAGGATCTTCACATTATCCTGTCCTAGTCCAACTGGGTGGTACAGACCCCCAATGACTGCGCATGCACAACATCGGACTTGAATTCTCCATTCACCATGGTACTCATCACTATTGCCCATGCCACTGAATATGAGTGCCTAGAACCAATAGCCGGTTGCGGCGAACCATCTGTGGATATGATACAATGGTAATCCTCAAGTGGGTGCATGGACAGAGGCGCAGGATGAACAAATTCAGAAATTAAAGTTGAGGTAACAGGGCTAGAAAGCGATCGCTCTGCAGAAATTTGGCTCAAGTAAAGAATTCACAAATCACAGCAGGTGCTCAAAAGCAAGACAGGGAAGGTCACCTCACTCCCCCAAATTCCCTTGAACAAAAAGCTCTAGGTATTCAAATTCAAAATTTCTCGCTGAGCACTCAATAAAGATAATATCCTTATGTCAAAGTTGATCCATCAGTAATAATAGTTACAAGTCCATTGCAAGTCCTTTTCAAGTCAGACACCAGAGTTCTTTAGTAATCGTGATGTAGATCTACTTTATATATGGACTTCAGACTTCACAATTCTTAACACAATCTGCAGCCAACACGTGTTTCGTTGGGCATCAATCGCATGCCTAATCAACTAACCTCAGGGCTATATTCAATAAATCTTCATTCCAACATTTTCTTTATAGTGAAAGTTCTAAAGGTAGAACTATCACTTATATCTGTTCTTAATCTCCAATGTTAATATGCAATTCTGGTTTTCTGCAAGCTCAATGTATACCTTAAAATGGTAAATATCAAATGGTAGGCTTCTAACTCCTCAGCTTCTAGCACCAAAATATAATAGGCTTCTTTGGTAGCTGCCGCTCTCTATTTAAACCTATTATGGGTCAGAAAACCTCTATTGGTAAAAGACATGTAAATCCCTTATAGTAAATCCAAAATCAAAAATCCACTAGTCCGTGTCTGTTCTAATAATCAAACTACCAAGTCTTCCTCACTCTCTTAATAAATTTCCCAGTCTAATAACTGATCTACTCCGAACATCAAAACCCTTCGTTTTTCAAAATCCACTCTTAATTATCTTTAACTCTCAAACCATCCTTCAAGTATAATAGCGTCAAATATCATAGTATCTCGGCACAGTCCTTCCGTGTTCGGTTCGCTGGCTAAGCGAACCAAACACGGAAGGACTGTGAAGTCTGAAGTCCATAAATAAAGTGGATCTACATCACGATTACTAAAGAACTCTGGTGTCTGACTTGAAAAGGACTTGCAATGGACTTGTAACTATTATTACTGATGGATCAACTTTGACATAAGGATATTATCTTTATTGAGTGTTCAGCAAGAAATTTTGAATATGAACAAATTCATACTGTAAAAACTCCTGCGTTTGCAATAAGGGGTCAAAGATAAACATGACATCTGGAGATGTCAGTGCAGTGGCTCATTGTATCCAACGCGGATGCAAAGCTTTTGAATTTGGTATACTGGCTCTCGTCACTGCCTCAAGGGCAGGATATGTTGTAACAACCAACATGCTTCTCCCCTGCGACAGCACTCTTTCCTTTAGAATCACCATCTGCACTGCTGTTCAAACTTTTTTGACAGTTGAAAAGCACATTTCAGCCGAAGTGTACAACTATGACTTGTAAGCAATAGGGACTGTGTCTCCTTCATTAAACGTCAAGTATATGAAACCCACTGGGCCTGGCACAATTCTTATCACCAGGTTTGTGTGGTTGTCACATGTTAGTAAATATTTAGATTCTAGAAGAACAGACTGCATGGATTGCAGTATAGCTGAATGTTCATGAAGCCAGCAAGATTTGGTAATATCAAGGCATATAGTGGCTTGATACGCTGCGCATAATCGGGAATGTAAGTACGCCCAAAATGTAAAAAACCCAGAAAAGACTGTAATTTTTTTCAGAGTTTTTGGAGCCCGTAAACGTGCGCATTTCTCCAGGAAGCGAAGTTTCAAACCTCGACCTTGATTGTCGAGCTCGTAGCCCAGAAACAACACTGTGTACTCTGCAATATGAGATTTCGCAAAGTTAAATTTGTAACCAAAGTCGGCAAACATAACAATGATGAGATCAACGTGACACAGATGCAGCCATAATTCATCGTCTGTGAGATAAATATCATCAACATATGAGTATGCATCTTGGGTCAATGCCATCCACCAATGAAACGACATGGGCCGCAAAGACGCCTGGGCTATTTTTATAGCCCATGGCCAAACTTTTGAACTGTTTTTGCTTAACGCCTGAAGTAAACAATGTCCATTGACTACTGAGACGGGACAGGTTATGACTAAAAAAAGCCATTAGAAATGTTAAGTGTTGTTTTAAACTGTTTTCCCACAAGACTATCCACCAGAGTGGTACTGTGGGTATTTTGTACTGCGCATGTACGACAATGAGAGTTTAAATGTTGATAATCCAAAACTAGGTGGTACGACCCATCATGCTTAGTCACAGTGAAAATAGGATTATTAATGGGTGACCCACATGTTTCAATTACACTTTGATACTCCAATTGTTCAAGCATTTCTGCCATGGGCGCTTTTGCTTTCTGCCGCATGGGATATTGGGGTTCTGGCTGTGGCATAGCTCGCAATGGAATCTCATGTCTGGGAGAAAGTTTATCCCATCCCACCTGAGTACATTACAATGCCGGTGCAAGCTCCTGAGCCCCCTCTTCTGCAAAGTTCTGTGCCTGCTCCTTGGGCACGGTGTGGGCGAAAATAGGGAGGATCACCTCCTTCCCTCTTGGAGCAAAGCGAAAAGCGGAGGCCAGTCTGCCTCTGCTAACAAAATGTCACATGTAGAAGTCAGATTTTCCCCAAAAATCCCATTTATTACACTCTGTATGTCACCTTCAACTAAAAGAATATAGTCTTTTAGGGGGAGCCACTCTAGTGTCACCTGTTTCTTGGTAACAAACGTGTCAGTTGCTGTCACCTTCAGATGTGGACGCAGTGTTGCCCATGTCAGGTTCCGGAGCTGTGTTCTCACTATCCTTGGCATACCTTGGAGTTAATTCAGCAACATTCTTTTTCTGAAACTGAGGTGGTTGACGTGGAAAGTCATCCTGCTACCCTTTACTTTCAGCCGGGCGGGGCTTTACACATCCTTGTGGGGCAAGCTGACCTCTGCCACGTCCTCCCCCACTGGCTGGTGAGCCCAATGTTTTCTGTGAAGAACAGTTGACGCAATTTAGTCAACTGTGGCCCGTAAATATTGAGGATGTGGCGTGAATCCAGACAAGACTTACCATGTGGCCCAAGGGATTAACAGGGGACCCAATCGAGCTGGTGTCACTGGGTGGGGGAGGGCACCATTAAACCAAATACGATGCTACCATGGCAAAATAGGCATCTCCAGTGTGCTTTATGGACAATAATTCACTCGTACCATAGTATGAGTGTATGTATGGAATGTATTATCATCCACATTTACAGTAGGAAATGTAACCCAAGAGTAGAAAAGCTCAAAGGGGACTGCTGCATTGGCACTCACCACAAAGAGTACCGCCATACAATCGTTAGGTACTTCAAACTGCGTCAGATAATGCCTGAATGGTAGGCGACTATGCTCTGACAAGTGTAAGTGCAACGTGTAGTGCTAACAATCCTTCAAATGTTGCCATCAATGTGTATTACGTAGCCTCACTGATGCTCCTCCTTCCCCCGAGCCTATTTACTAGTGTGCACTGAGTGGTTGCATCACTAGCACCCTTATGGCACACCATTGTCATGCCTGTCTGCGCATGTCCACAAGCCTGACAACGACACTGTGATGTTGTGCGTTGAAGGTGGGCGGCTGTGTGTGTGTCGGCCTATGGTAAGGATAGGGCGGACACAGATGTAGAGTTCATGGCTGGCTGAACTTGTGATGAAGTTGAGGGTAGAACTTTGTCTTATGTTGTGGTAATAGCAACACACACAACAGTTGGCAGGTATGATCCCAGACCCGAGCGGGCTTTGCCTTTTCATTTACCCATTCCTCTGAGCCCGCACTCCGGGGGCATGCTACATTGCAACATTGTCCATTGCGGGATGGGTGGCGCCGACACTACAACAAAGACACATGCATTAGTTACTACCTTGGCAAGGCCAAAACTTAACCATGCCCAGAGCCCCGGGGTGAATAACCACACCCCTACGCTGGACTGTCATACGCCAGTCAACTTTGCCTATGCTTATAGGGGGGGTACGATACAGCTAGTTGTCCCAGAACATCCCTACTGCCTGAGGTGACAAGGTTGCATCCGCTGTAGACAGCACAATGTAATGTGGTAAGGCCCGAGGCCCTTATGCATACATAATGACCACACGGACACACTTACATAGTGTGTGCAACTGGCTACGGGCACGCGCGCCCGGCCTCTTTATTGCCAGGGTCACATGTCCAGTGACGGCTGAGCTGGATGGGTGTGGGGTGAGTGTAAGCCAGCCCCCAGGGAGTGGTTAGTGCTGGCAACAACTACAACAGTGATCAGACAATCAGAAGTTCAATGGTCTAACAGAAAGGGTCCAGCACTTGAGCTGCACAGAGTTAGTGGCCCAGGATGCACTGTGGCCGGCACAGGCACACCGCCATGGAATGGTGACTTGCGGTGCACTGAGGTAGGGCCATGAGACCTGAGCGGGTCCTCATCGATCTCGGAGGTGAATGTCGTGGTGTATTTCAGGGGACAGTAGAAGGTGTTCTTCCAGGGCATGATGCAGTGGGCAGAACCAAGCAGAAACAGGCAATATGGAGATGAATGCTACAGACTCATTTTCAACACCAAATCAGTATCAGCTACATGATGATGAAGACAACCCCCAGGCCATATACTCAGATGCCACCAAAGTTCAACCAGAGAGTGTGCATGAATTTTGGGGCACAGAGTTAGTGGTAGCAGAGCTAAAAGGGGATGCAGGCTGCAATGAGGCCTGTACAATGGTATAAACTCCTCCATAAAGAAATCAAGACTGAGTTCCAAATGTGTGACCTACTTGACCGCAGTGTAGACGGGAGGAAGCGGTGAGCAGGGGCCCACAGCCATGTGTCGTTGGCTAGCGATGCATTTATTGTCACAGGAGCAGTTGTTGGGAGTGCTCGATCACCTCCATACGGAAGATCCTTTTTTACTCCGGACTGAACCGCATCTTCCGCATCTTCCTCCTACTCCTCTCCTTGAGTACAATGATTTGAACTCGACTCAGTTCCAAATGTGTGACCTCCTTGACCACAGTGTAGGCCGAAGGCAGTCGTCAGCAAGGGACCACAGACACGGGGCTTTGGAATGCTATTCACAGATTTGGTGGCACCACATGGAGGGAGTACAGTGATATCAAACATCCCATTAACATATGAACTCGGCCATCATGTGGGACCTACTAGACTGCAGTGTAGGCCGGAGGCAGCGGTGGAGTATGTGAATGAGAAAGGAGTGTTCGGGGCCTGTGTCACAGAGGCATGCGATGGTCTGAGTTGGCTGTCAAGGTCACGGTCCTCGGACTAGGAGCTAGCACCGGCATGTGGTGGGTCCTCTTTGACACACGCTGGTGTCAGCAGGTGAGCAGTGAGGCCTGAGTGTGCAGGGGCAACCATGAAGGGTCTAGGGACCAGCGTCCTGGGGTGCAGCAGGTGCAATGGATCACAGTCACCACCGCTCATGGCGTCGGCCTCATGGCGGGGTGAGAGGTGCCACCCTGGCAGACACATGAGCCGTTACGGAAGTGAACCACGCTCAGAGAAACATGCTTTTTGTTCACACCCCTATGCTAGCCTGCGGTACCCCGAGCCAGCCCACTCCGCTCACGCTTATCGGGGGGACATAACCTACATTTCCGCAATCTTCCCCACTGGCTGATGTTACATGGCTGCGTCCACTGTCCACTACACTCCAAACACCAGCAGTGTTTGACGACATAAACATGTTTATTGTCTGCATTCTGCAGTCTGGCCAGCTTATCCATGCCACACTTTGTTGTAAACGAATCTAGGACTCTAGTGTAATTTTCCCGTTTCATGGCCTTATATAGGTATAACTTTTCATATCCTTATATAGGCATAAGAATCATAACCATATTTAGGCACAGCCAATGCAGTCCAAATACGGCATGGCTACTTCCACTAAGCTCCTAGAGTACAACGTGTTCTTGAAGACAACTAGCCTTCAGCAGTACTGGACTTCCCCCTGCTTCAGTATTGATTTGTCCCAGAACTCCTGGAGCGTGTAAAGAACTTCGAGTTCTTAGTGATGTTATTATGTCCACCCTTACGTTAAACTTGGCACCTTCCAGGTATAAATATACCCACATCTGCCCTAGCAAACACACAGTAGTTTGGAGCAGATCGACTAACTACTTGCCCAACGCCCTGCTTTATATGGGTACCGAAGGAAGCCGACCCTCCAGCTGACACACTGAGAGAGACGCTGTCTTTTCTCCTGCCGAGAAATCCAGCTTCAGTGTTTCCCTGCTACCCTTGCGGGTTACTGGGAGATCGAGTCCTGAGAGAGAGATACAAGACCTCCTTCATTCTATAACCAAGGTACAGAGCTGATTAGACCCTTAGAGAATTCTTGGATAGATTCTTGGCAGAAACTATTTAACTCAAGCTACACCTCACTTACTTCTTCCCTTGTACTCAACTTAGGTTAGGTACACCGGGGTAGGCGTATTTTAGATGCACCAGTTGAGTACTTTTAGTCATTATTTTATCATTGTATGTATTTTATCTATTTTAAGTGTCTTATGGCATAGAAACCATATAAATGCTTTTACAGTATTATTTCATGATACTCCTTTTACTGTACGCACTTTACTTCATAGCAAGTATTACGCTTGTTGCAATTAACTTCTCTTTCACGAGAAAGAAGACTGCTCAATAAATAACCTTTTTATTGAAAATGCCTGTCTCTCTATTTCTCTGCAAAATCCCTGGTGAAACGAAGCATGCACGATTGACTGAGTGAAAAGCCATCTATTGTTTCCGCGATTCTGAAGATATATTTCTTATTCTTGGAGAACAAAGTGTCATGTTATATGGTTGTCAGAAACAAATCCCTTCTTGCTTATTTGAGAACGTTTCTAGTGACCTCTGAGCTAGCTGGCATTCACAATTAAGACTAACATAATCAATAGAGACCTAGTCGACGTCAGTCCTACGTCTAAACTATCGTTTATGTTATTCCAATGTGCAGAGCCTATTGGGAATATAGGAACTACACTACATGGCGCCCAACGATTGGTAAGGCGATAATTTAAAGCTAGATACTAGAGTAACTCAGTCGTGCTTTTCACACTCTTACGCGACCCTTTGCAGCCGGAGGATTTGAGGTACCTTATATAGAACTTTATTTCATCTGCGCTCAGGCTCACTTCGTAGCCTACTGGATAAATCCCCCCCTTACATGCATCACCTAGCAATAGAGGACGGATAAATGACCCCCACACCATGTTCAGCGTATTTGAGCACCCCTGCAGTCCCGAGATATCTGGTCTCCATCACTGTTCAATGCACTACTAGCGCCTGCCAGGACTTGGCTCGTCAAACTCACTGTCCCCAACTCTAATTCACTAGGCCTTGGTGGTAAATTCCGCTCGTGGAATTTGCGAAATTTGGGTAATTTCGCGTACCGCGGAGAACGCGAAATTGCCCAAAATTCTTCATTCCGCAACTTCATTACATTTTTTGCTAGTTCGCATTCTCAAAATGAGTGTTCACAAGATATTTCCCCCAGAGCACGCAAACAGCAATTGCGAACAGGAAAAAAGCATCGCCATCAAGCAATTCTGCGTGTTCGCAGAATTTCTGCCTGTTCGCGGAGATTTATTACTGTTTCACGCTAATTCTGCCCACCCCTGCTACTCACCCTTATTACCCTTCCGGGGGAGACGTGATCTCCCAGTCACGCAAGAAGGGGGCTGTGGCCGCCTGCTAAGCAAGCTGTCCAGGCTTACCTGGGGACAAATCTATGTAAAGGGAAGATTCTGCACTAAAGATGAATTCTTCAGAACCTCCTCCTCCACCCTCTAGATCGGTTTTACTACATTAGGCTTAGGCAAGATATGCGGACCTTTACCCCATTCTTGCCACAAGAACCTTCTATTATGCCCCCCTTCATGCCATTCTGCAGCAAACTACCCCTACGCATGTGGTATCACTCCTATATAGCACCACCCAAAATGAATGCTAAGAATAAATGGAAGGGTGAACTAGGACAGCCCCTCACTGAAGAGCATAGTTCTTCTGTTGTCGCCAAACTGGGGATGTCTCCGCCAGTAGCAGACTGCGTATCATACACTACAAATATAATCACTGTTTACACTGTACGCCTGCATACTTACATCACCTACACTTTTGTGGTAACGATCACTGTGATCGATGTGGAGAGGGAGGAGCTGACTTCAAACACTTGGCTTGGGATGGCCCACCAGTATGCCTATATTGGGGGAAGTTATTTTTGCTCGATAAAATGACACGGAAGACCCCCTCACTGCAGTCCTGGGATATACTGAACCGCATCCTGCTAAGGTACGGCGATATGTTTCCTTGGCACTCCTCCTTGCTAAAACATAAATCGCCTGTAAGTGGGGCAGAGGAAGAGCTCCTAAATTTAATGATTGACTACATGACCTTATATATTGTCAAGAACATACCTACGCTGAACTATTACTGCCCTCCTCTCGTCCGCGAGATATCTGGGATCCTCTCCAGACTTACCTCCTGGAGCACACCACACATGCAGGCGCAACCACTGACTCCCGCACAGAAGGGGATGGCACATAGGGAGGAGATGGGAACTGAAACATGGGGGACATCACACAGGATGGCACATGACAACCAAAATGTAGCTATGGGTTTTAGAGCAAATCATGTATGAACGTAACTAGGTGGCAGGAATCATTGAATGTGGACATTTTATTCTGCTAAAATTGGTAAATAGTGGCACTATTATTATTCTATTAGATCTTTAGATCATAAATGTTTGGGACCTTTTGTGAGGCGAGTTATAATACTTGCCCTCCTGACGCAGCCGGCCCGATGTGGTTGAGGCAGCTTGCTGTGTATTTTCTTTCCTGTCTCTAATGCTACATAAAATGTCACCTTGCATTTCCGTTCAGCCTGGGATATAGGCATCATTCTGTGTATGGAATCGTTTGGCACCAATAAAGGTCTTTTGGAAAAAAAATTGCATGTATGGTTCACAAGGCCATCCACTTCAAGACCCCACTGTACCTTGTTCGGAAACTGGAGCTCTCCTGCATTTCTAGAGCCTCCAGAAGTGCCAGTACCGTTTTGCTAAAACCACAAAAACTCAAGAAGAAAAAGACCTACAACCGAACCTTCTCTGGTATGGCTCCAAGGATCTGGAACTCCCTTTCTCCTGAAGTCAGGGTCAGCCCCTCTACGGTCTTCTTCAAAAAAGAAGTTAAAGGACTCTTTATGAAGAAATGTATTCCTTAGCATGGCTCCTTAATTTGATTCTGGGTCCATACCAGTTGACTCTGTCCCAGCCACCTGTTTCACGAGTTTCTTGGACAATACTGGGTTGTGACCTTGTAGAGCTGTTGATTCCTTTGTGTCTGTTTTTCCCTCAGGATAATGTTTGTCAAGTAGACTTTGATTTTGTTTCCTTGTTTATTCTGTTTTGCCTATAACCTTCGTGGTGCATAATCTGTAAAACACTCTGATACCTTTGGTGGTCATGTAAGCGCTATATAAAACATTCAAAATGAATAAATAAATAAACAAAGATAATCAAACATTTTTATTATAATTTTATCTTTAGCCCTGCAAACATCTAGTCGAGGGAAGGATGTGGCCTCCCATACTGACACTGCATCTACGACACCAGGGAGGAGGGGGGAGTGCTGGGCACTGCGAAGAGTGCTTGACATTTTGACTGGCCCTCTGCAGTCAGCCAAACTGTCATTCACACTTAGTTTATCTCCAGCCAAGCTGTGTTTTACACCTGGGTGGTGAACCCAACATAGGCTCCCTGTCCATGTCTGAGCGTCAACCCAAGGCACCCACTCCCAGCACTGCTCACGTGCTGAGAATGCTTTTCCCAGCTTGTGAGCAGCAGTGGGATTGGAAGCTGGGAGCCTGCGCAGTGTGCAGCAGTTCCTGGATGGGACGTAAGGATTGGAAGCAAGGCGGCGGTCGTCTGAGCATGTACGTTTTTTATTGTATTTATACTTCATTCTTTTTCGTGAGTTCCCCCTTGTGGCATCCTGATGCTGTTGCTAGGAGCCTTAGAATGCTATGTGCACCAGCTGAGAATGTTATGTTTAGAATGAGTTCAGTTAGAGCTTGCTGGACGTACTGTAAACAGCACACCTGTGGATGGGGTCCTTTTACCAGAATAAATTCATCTTAATTTCATCATATTGTCCTGCACTTCATTACATTTGGTGACAGAGGATGGGATGAATAAAAGGAAATGATCTCAACACTCATTTTTTTATGAACTTTGGAAAAGAAGCTGAACTTTAAATACTTTCAAGGTGACTTTTGAGGAGAGCAGTAGCCATATTACAGCATTTGGACTTTAGTGTATTTAAAATGCCTTAGTGGAGATTGGTGTTCGTGTGACGGAAGAACAGCGTTTCACTCTTCATTAACTTTTATGCTGCATACTATTTATGGTGTGGGGGATCTCTTTTCACAGGAGAATGGAGTGGCGGTTTTTATTTAATTTTCTCCATGAGGTGGAATCCCTGTGATTTATCATTCCTGCATGCACTGAATGAAGAGTAAACATTTTAGGATCTTACCATTCTCAAGCGAAGCACAGGGTATTATTTGAAATTTCCGGGCTGTTTGGGCTCGAATGCTTGGTCCGCGCTGTAATGGAGAGAGAGAAGCGAATGTCAACGGTTTCCAGGCAGCGTCTCCAGAACCCAAGTGACGCTCACCTGCATTGCGCCCAGCTTCAGCCGCACGCTATGCGTCACAACGTCCTCTGACCTTGTGGGTGACACGGCACTGCGTGTCATCATGCATTACGTTGACGTGGTAGCCATATTGGTGGTGTTTGCAAGGCGAAAATTATCGTGTGTTGAAACAGTGACACGCACACTGAGGGCCAACATTTATTTGATCTTAAATGTTGATTTGGAGTGTTACAACGTACAACAGTGACACGCACACTTGAAGAACAACAAATTAATTTGGTGTATTTTTTTTTAAGAGTGTTACAGCACTGACATGCACACTAGTAAGTGAAATCACCTTTGAATTATAAGGCTTTCTATGCGTGTTACAACAGTGATACGCACACTCAAGATTTCCAATTTAAAAAAAAAATGAGAAAGGAAATAACAGTGGCATGGTAATTTAAAATTCATAATTTTTTTTTCTGTGTTTTATTCTTACTGCTCAAGAAATTATCATCCAGCAATAGTTAAACTAATGGGTCAAGGTTGGAATTTTATGTTTGATTGTAGTCTAGCATTCATTCAGTTATTTTAATAGACAGAGTTTAAGATTTGTATATTCCACTTACCCTAACTCATTGTATCCAAATCAGAGATTCATTGATTAATTTTGGGATCTCAAAAGGGGAAGAAGTGTTCAACATGCATAACATAACATCACCACCATTTTTTTGTCTTCTCCTGGGGATCCCCCATCAAATGGCAAAAATGGCACAAAGTC
This sequence comes from Lissotriton vulgaris, assembly GCF_964263255.1. Classification (NCBI taxonomy): domain Eukaryota; kingdom Metazoa; phylum Chordata; class Amphibia; order Caudata; family Salamandridae; genus Lissotriton; species Lissotriton vulgaris. Next base: position 445,458,191 of record NC_141687.1, on the reverse strand, counting down.
TTTGAGAGATATGCTAGAGTTTGCGGTTCTAGTTTAAGTGCAGAAAGGAAAACTGTATTGCTGTTACACTGCCTGGGCTCAGAGGGTCAAGATGTGTTCGATCATCTACCCGAACTAGATGATAGTAGTCTAAATGATTGCATAGCTAAATTCAACAAACATTACCTCCCAAAGGTTAGCACTAGATTAGAGAGGTACCATTTCCATCGCAGGAAAGTATTGAAAATTATCTTACTTCACTTAGGAAACTTGCTTCTACATGTAGGTGTGGCGCGTCTGTTGATGAACGTATCAGTTTATGCTTGGTTGTAACATTGAACGGGTTAGGGAGGAGCTATGGCAAAAAGATGAACCTTGTTTAGATGATGTTATCACAATTGCAAAGAGAATAGAGCACTCCATTAAATGTGTCGAAGTTATTAAGAAAAATGGGGAGAGTGAAGGAAAAGACTCAGTTCGTGCTGTTAAATCAACACCTAAAAGTGAGAGTTCTCAAAAAGAGGTTGAAGGTGAAACTCCATCTAACCGAATGTTGAACAAGAAACCGTAAAGTAAATTAGATTTTTCACAGGTAAAATGTTTTTGGTGAGGGAAGATGGGACACTTTGCTAATGACAGGCAGTGTCTGGGTTGGAAAGCAACCTGTAACAAGTGTAAAAGGAAGGGACATTTTTCACTTGTCTGCAAAGGTAAAAACTATAAGGGAAAGGTCAATGATATTTTTTATGAATTCGATAAGCAAACTGAAAATGTTGATGAAGTTGATTGTGGGCAGATTTTAGTACTACTGAAAGCGGGGTCATTTCACTGTGCAGCAGCGGGGGTCTGTGGGCGCCCTGTTTGTTACAGCCGTCAGGCCGACCTGACTGATCTGCCCCAGCCATCACGCCATGCCGTAGCTGGACTATACCTCCCACCAGCACTCGCGGCATGCAGGGAGGAGTGAGCTCCGGTGGAGCGGGAGCTCTACAGATAGCGGGGTCATTTAACCATGCAGTAGCTGGGTCTGTGAGCGCCCTGTTTGTTCCAGCCTCAGCCCGACCTGACTGCTCTGCCCCAGCCATCACGCCACCCGTTGCCGAACTACATCTCCCACTGGCAAAGCTCGGGCCAAGGGCGGACCTGTCTGTGCCCGACAGGGACAGTAAGTGGCAGGGTCACCCCCCTTGGGTGTATTTTCGGGGGCTATTCTTTGAGGTGCGGTAAGAACATTTTTGATCCAAAGACTGTATAAGGTTTCACTGACTACGCAGTTCCATTGAACACTTGCAGAGTGACTTTCCTAGTTGTCGGTTACTTTATAGTTCCAAAATACGCTTTTATTCTTATTCTGTAATCCTGTTTTTGGGGGTTGTTTACTGAAAAATCTCTTGTATCTCATCTTAGTTAAATTTAATTATTCTTTATTGCATTCGGATCATTCCCCCTTAGCCTAGCGGTTCATAAAGAAGTATAGCAGTAAGCCCCAGTGTTCGTACCCTGACTCTAGGGCTTCCCTGTTCTCACCTCCCTTTCTGTCTCTATATTGAAATCACTTGGGTTTATTCACTAGCTTTTCTATATTAGCGGTATTATCATTATTATAACTGAGAACGATGGAGAAATGTAAGAGTACTGTAGGCACCTTGAACGCCTTCTTGATTAGAGCTGAGTCGCTTCTCACACACGAGATACAGTTAACTGAGCGGCGGCTCTCTCTTGATTCTTCTCAGTTTCCATTGACCAGGGTGGAAGAATCTAACATACCCGTAACACCTAAGATCATCATTCAACCTAATAATAGCAATTCCCCCCTGGCTAAACAATCCCTACACCCATTGAGTCAAAATATGAAAATTGAAAATACCATACCTGTAGAGACAAGACCTCAAACCCGGAAACAAACTAAACTCATAAAAGGGAACATACCAAGAAGCAGACAGAAGGGTGAAAAGGGGGGTTAGGATTCTAGGAATATAGGTGCCCTAGGCTCCAGTCGCCAAATATTTGTTCAAGTGGAAACCCCAACAGAAGCAACTTTTCATACTTTTGGTTTCTCAGACAGAAGTACCCATTTCTAATCCTAATGAATTTCCACTGGGTACAAAGGTTGCCTTTAAAGATTTAGTCAGAGGGTTGCTAGAAACTCAGATTAGTGCCATGATGACTCAGATAAGAGCTTTCATTGAAGAAAGATTTGGCCGCATGGAGTAAAAAATTGAGCAGTTGAAAGTGGTTGTAGGGACATTCAATAATTCACTGGATAAAATAACAACTGGCCACGGTACCAAGGATCCCAACTCCTTACAAATGAAGGGAACTTGGCCCCTCACTCAGGAGAAAACACCCGGAATCCCAAGAGCATCCCAAGCAGTAACTTTACTTACATGTGTAGTTGAGGACCCTGAACTCAATGACCCCTCTAGGGAGGACTACATGAGCAGACAAGGGCAAGATAGGGGGAATAATCCTAATTAAATGAGTGCCCAACCTAGCCCAGATACTCTAGATTTACCACCTGCCTATTGCCCCTATGCACTAATTTTAACTGGGGCTCCGGCACTAAAACAGGGACAGAGTGAATCCTGGTCTACCCTCCGTAATAAAGTGGTGGACTGGTTGACCAAATTTAAGAATTTTAGTCCCCAGCATACAAATGAAATTTTGATGGTTCGTAGAGTCGGGTGGGTCACTACCTGACCAAAGATTTCTGGTGATTGCATCGTAATAAACTTTCGAAGCCCCCGAATGGTCCGATCTCTTTTAAAACAAAAAGAGGAACTCTCCCCACTACACTCCAGCATTACAGCTCTCCCCTTGGGTTTCTTTTACAAACCTACTCAAAGGCCTAGAGGAGAAGGGAATGGCTCAGTTGTAACCCCTAATACGTTTGAGGTGCTATCCCCTCTAGAAGATGTGGACTGACAACCAACCCTTCATTTTAGTAGTACGTCCAGCTCGAAGGAAAGACACAGAGAGGTCCATTTAGAAATCTCCTCCCACATACCTCAAATGGTGGAGGACCGGGCACTAATCACCTCATTTTCCACTCTGACCCCCACCCCTTTCATAGTTGAGATGGAGCAAGCTGCTCCCACAGTTAATTTCAGTAACTGCTCCATACCACAGAGTTCTGACATAGAAAATGGTATTGCTTTAGGTTCTGGTATCACCGTACATGCAATCCCTGTAATTGAAGTAGGAGTCCCTGTAACAGCTCTTTCTCGTGATGTAAAATCCACGAGAGGGGTATCACTCAGTATTGTTTTTTAGAACATTGCAGGCCTACGTTTCAAAGTCAATTACGGTGAGTGGCTTACCTTCTCGCAGACCTATAGTGTTCTCTGTTTACAAGAGACGTGGGCTGTTTCACCCATCCATTTAAATGGTTATAAAAACTACTTCTCGCCTGCGATTCCGTCATTATCAGGGCGCGCAAAAGGTGGGTTGATGGTTTATATTTCCAAACTAATCACAGTGCGGGAAATTATAGCCCTAAAACTGGAGGCTAATTTTCAGTTAATTATTCTTGATATTAACAAATCGGATTTCTTTGTGATAGTCAACTTTTATAACAACTAACAGCAATCTCAGCTGATTGACAATCTGAAAGAAATTCGCCACCTCCTTTGAGAACTTAATAACACATATTAAGGGAAAAGCTTATTCATTATCTGGGGTGGCGATTATTTATCATATCCCTGTGTGCCCTACATAACCTGTGGCCTATTAGACGAGAGAGACAACAACACGACTCCCTTTACACACTCTCAGAGTAGGGTTTGCTTGAACGAGACCATTATTATTCTTCAATTGGTCTTGGCTAATGATATAATGTCACCCACTGTTCCCCTTACTCCAACCTTTATTGGTAGAGGAGCCTCTAGCTGTATAGATTTAATTTTTCTGTCTAATAGGGTTTCACCTTTTATTTCGAATTTCAAAACCCATGACTGCGTTTTTAGTGACCACTTTCCTATCTCTATCACTCTTTCTCTCCCGCTGGTGTGAAGAAAGACAAAAACAGATGAGTTTGCATGGTGAGGAAAAAGTTGGTCTTGAATAGACTAAACGGTTATACAGTTAAGTGGGAACATGCTGACCCGGCAAAGATCACTGAAAAAGTTGTTAAGAGCTCCATGACAGCAATTATGATCTGATTGGATGATTATTCTACCCCTCAGGAGATTTTAGATAACTTTACTGCTGTAACTAAATCCATAAAGGAAGCCCTATGCATTAAACCTAAAGGGGGAAGAAGAAACAAGGTGGGTTGGTTTAATAAGACTTGTACCAAAGCATATTCAAACCTTAAAAATGCCCTTAATATTACAGTAAGAGATAGGCAAGAAATAATTCAACTTAGAAAATTATATCAACTGGCAATACGACAAGGGAAAACAGAATTGAAAGAGGAGCTATGGGCTGAACTTCACAAGAGTTGCTTAACGAATAATAGCGCTGCTTTCTGGGAGGTGATTAATACCCCATTTTTGTCCGGATCTAGTGAAAAAAGTACAACAGAAATCACGATTAACGAACCGTCTTGGGTAGAACATTTTTCCCAAATATTCGGACAAACTGCTAAAGCACTGACAGTTCAGTACCAACCAGGGATGTATATTACTAGCACTAATCCTCCATTTACCCCCCTCGTTTTAGATTTTACTTTGGCTGAAGTTGAGCAACCTTAACAGCAAGCACCAGGCCCTGACGGGGTCTCAGATGACCTTTATAAATTCAAAATGGACTTCTGGGCCCCAATTCTGCTCAGGGTATTGGAAGCGACCTGTTAAGTCAGAAAGTTGGATTCTTGGTCAGATTCCATTCTGGTCCCAGTTTTTAAAAAGGGAGATGGCCAAAGCCCAACCTGTTATTGTTCCATCTCATTACTGGATTCTTTGGGAAAAATTGTGGGGCGCATTATATTAGAGCGCCTACAACATTGGGCTGAGGATAATAAGATATTATCAGATATCCAGTATGGATTTAGGGAAGGTCTGGGTACCATTGAGCAAGTTTTAAATCTGACTTTAATTACGGGTAAATATGTACATGCTAAAGGAGGGAGATTGTACATGGCCTACGTAGATCTAACATCAGCTTTTGACTGCGCAGGCCATTCAAAACTGTGGGGCATTTTAACAGCAATGGGTGTTGATCTCTCCTTAGTTAACTTTCTACGTGAAATGTATTCCAATGCTATGGCCAGAGTGAGATTTGGAGTTGGAGGAGAGTTGACTGCACCGTTTAAGGTTGAGCGGGGTGTCAGACAGGGCTGCATCCTGGCCCTGTACCTTTTCACTCTCACTATAATGGCCTAGAAGAAGCCATGTTGAAGGGATGCCAGGACCTACCTCAAATTCAAAACCGTCTCATCCCCGCTCTCCTCCATGCGGTCGACGCGGTGATCATCGCCCGCACTCCCCTGGAACTCCAACTCTTACTCACTGATCTAACTTCTTTATGTCTAATCTTGATATAAAAATTAACATCAAAAAAACTTTCACAATGAATACTGGGCCGAAGCATAGAAAAAGGAGAGACATTTTTATTAATAATTCCAGGGGGAGACTACAACTACTTATCCCTATCTTGGAATGCTAATACACGACAAAGGCTCATGGAGAAAAGCTATAGAGGCCAGAAAATTGTTGTTTGTAAGGTCAACTATGGCTTTAGTAAACTTTACTCAGAGACTAGGAAAAAGACCTCCGATTGAGATGATCCGCATATATCAGGCAAAATGTATTAGCACTGCTATCGATGGAGCAGGGTTGTGGGGCTACGTGCAGGCGAAAGCTCTCCAAAAAGTGGAGAATAGTTTCCTGAGGTTACTCCTCGCCCTTCAGCAGGGCACTTCGACCTTTGGCTGCCACCTAAAATTATGGTTGCCCTACATCACGGACATGATAAAAAATGCAACCTATCTTGTTATGGCATCACCTTTGGTGATCTACCAAGTTATTTTTCACCCAAAGACTTTTGAAGGACTGTTTTGCATTTGAAAATTCTGTCAAGATCGGTTGGCTTCGATATGTCAAGAAGTTTTTATATGACCTGGGCTTAGAGAAATATTACCATAACCCTTCACTAATAGCAGAGCTTTCAAGGAAAATGTTAAAAACCCAATGCCTCCACCATCTAGCGGATCTTCGATTGGCCTCCGAAGGAAATAAAACCTTGATTCAGCATTCTCTGCTGATCCAATCCCCCCTGGTAATTCAGCCTTATTCAAACTAGAACTTAAGCAGCTATGACAGATTTCTGTGACCCGTTTCAGGTTTAATATTTTCCATCGATTCGTTACCTTTCCAACTGTCAACGATTGGTCAAAGCTGCTATCCCTTTGCCCCTGTGATGGTGTTTCGCCCCAATCTCTAATACATTTGACCCTTTTTTGCAAATTTTACTTGAATGAATGAATGAATGAAAGCAAATTTATAACGCGCATACTGAGCTCAATGGGCATCAAGGCGCCTAACCAAAATGTTTGCATGACCAGAGAGCTAATTACTAGTAGGCTTTCCTGAAACACCATGTTTTGAGGGCCTTTTTGAAGGGGGGCAGTGAGGATAAGGACTTAAGCTCCAAGGGGAGTGCATTCCAAAGACGAGGGGTGACTGTAGACAAAGCTCTTCCTTCCCATCTAGTCTTCTTAGTCCGAGGGATCACCAAGAGATTCAGTTGTGATGAACGTAAACATCTACTGGGGACATAGCCAGAGAGAAGTGATCCCAACCCATCAGATGTTCCAGCTCTCAGAGCCCTATGCACTAGACAAATGATTTTAAAGGAAATACGTTGCTCTATCGGAAGCCAGTAGAGGCTCTTTCTGGCTAGTGTCGCAGAGGAAGAGCAGGGAATGTCTAGTACAAATCTTGCTGACGCATTCTGTACTGTTTGGAGGCGTTGGATCAGTCCCTTATTGATCTCTGCATACAGTGCGTTGCAATAGTCCAAACTTGAACCGACCAACGCAACCACTGTCTGTTTCCTAGCTTGCGGGGAAAGATAATGCACTATTCATCGGAGAATTTTGATAACTCCCCAACAGGTGGCCACCGTTCTATTAACCTGAAGGGTCATTGCCAGCGAGGTATCAAAAATTACCCCAAGGTTTCTAGCTGAATGAGAGGGGACCGGGCAGGTTCCCAAGGATAGAGGCCATTATTCATTTGACCACACATCCTGGTCCCTTCCAAAGATCAGCACCTCGGTCTTATCGCCATTCAGCCTCAAGGAGTTGAGTATCATCCAGCCAGAGACTGATTGCATACAACTCCGGAAGCTGAACGCGGAGGCGCTAACCGATTGGGCCAGCGACACCATGATCTGAGTGTCGTCTGCGTACGACACCACCTCCATTCCCTGCGCTTTTACTAATCTCGCTAGAGGGGCCACATAAATGTTGAATAGGGTCGGGCGTAAAGCCGACCCCTGTGGTACCCCACATTGCAGAGATTTAGCAGGGGAGAGGTTTTCTCCCAATTTGACCCTCTGTTCTCTAAAGTCTAGAAAAGAGGACAGAAGGCTCAAAGCTGGCCCCTCCACTCCTATCTCCCTCAAACGAGATGTTAAGATTGAGGGAGATATGGTGTCGAATGCTGCGGTCAGATCGAGTAAGACCAGCAGCGTTGTCTGTCCCTGGTCCACTTTCATTCTGATGTTGTTTGTCACCATAATGAGCGCAGACTCTGTGCTATGGAGTTTCCTGAACCCATGCTGGGTCTGATCTAAAAACCCAGAGGAGTCCAGGAAGGCAGACAAGTGCAAGTTCAGGTGGGCTTCAAGCATTTTGGCGGGGGCAGGAAGTAAGGAGATGGGTCTGAAATTCTTTACGATTGCGGGGTCAAGGGAGGGCTTTTTAAGTAGCGGTTTGACGATTGCTTTCTTCCAGACTGAAGGAAAAACCCCCTGCAACAGGGCACTATTCATTACCTCCAATAGAGGAGGGAGTAATGTGTCCCTACACTCCTTCATCACTTTGAGAGGACAGGGGTCCAAAGGAGAGGAAGATTTGGTCCTATTCAACAGTGAGTTAAGGTTATCAAGAGTGATCGGTGGGAAGTTAGAGAGGGTCTTGGCAGGGTCTTTAGACCAGGCTTCTAAGTTTGTGAGAGCCTGGATAGTGTGGTTCCCAGCTGATTTCTTCTGCATTTCCAGATTAACGGAGATCTCATTGATTTTAACATAGAAAAAGGTTGAGATCTTGTCACAGAGCTCCTGCGATCCTATCACTATATCAGGAACTTGTAGTGAGCAGAGGGAATCCACTACCTTAAACAGCTCCTTCGATGAGGTGAGGGAAGTTGTAAGGTCAGAGAAGAATTCTTGCTTTGTCTTGATGACCGTGGCCTTATATTCACCTAACAGTCGTTTATGAGTCTCTCTGTCCATAGTGTCCCATGTTTTCCTCCATTTTCTCTCCTGCCTCCTGCAACCCTGTCTCATCAGTCTAAGTGGCTCAGTAAACCAGGGGGCAGAGGGCCTGCACCTCGCTGAATATCGGCGTATAGCTGGAGCTAGAACATCTATTGCTCCAACGATGGAATTGGCAAGTTTTTGTGCTGCCTTCTCTGGGTCTGACGGCAGAGAGACAGAACTAATGAGAGGGGCCAGGGAATCATTAGTGATGTTTTTATAGTTCCTTTTACCCTCTCTCTGAGCCTGTCCCTTCTTGGATGGGTCTGAGTGAGAAAGGGTCAATTTTATAGGTACTGCCAGGTGGTCTGTCCAGACCAGAGGTTCAGGAGTACCCAGGAGAACCCAGAAAACATAGGTTAGCTCCAATTTTAAAAAGTTTAGGCATACGTCAATGCCGAAGGCACATTGAGGAGTAAGAAAGGGTCAGAGGCCTAGGCTTAACGACTCCACAGGAAATATAGCCCCAAGTTACCGTAAAAATAAACAGAAGATATCCTGCAGTCGACAACTATTAAGACAAAAAAAGACCGTGCAAATCCATATACTGATAGGCCAAAAATACACAAAATTTGTACGGATTCCCATCACTCACCGAGCCCAGTGACATGCTTCATCATCTGGGTCTCCTTTGAAGGGCTACAACTCCACCCTAATGATGGAGGAGCCCAAGGATGTTTTTATGAGATATGGTATCCCACAGATGTGAGCCAGTATAGTAAACAACAGGAATGGGAAATAAATGCAGTACAAAAAAATACGTGGTGTGAGTTTAAAATTGTAGCAGAATCAGACTTTAATTTTATTCTTGTCTGACCCTGAACAAATATTAACACCTTGGCTGCTAGGGGGTTTTCCCCTCCTGCGCTGATGATGTTTGAATACTATAGTTTCAAGACAAGGTCTACTCGTCAAATGCACAGCGCAGGTAACACCCATGACGAGTTGACCTTGTCATGTCATGTGTCATTTGAACACATCACTTTATTGCAGTAGCATTCTATATCCAAGAGGTCCTGATGAAAGCACTAGGTTAACATTTGACCTATAGGTGCTGAAACATGTCGACCGATTCTTGTTAATGGACGATTATTTGTTGAAATCCGTCCCTGCACTGTTTTTAATATTTGTTCAGGGTCAGAGAAGAATAAAATTATAGTCTGATTCTGCTACAATTTTAAACTCACACCACGTCTTCTGTTTATTTATACGTCAATGCTGTCCTGCTTTCATGTTCCTTCAACTCTTGGACTCTGATTGCTTAGCAGTAAATATTGCAACATTTGTAAAATTTTGTATTCATCATAAAAGTAACTTATAACTAAGCATGGGCTGAAAATTCGTTCTGCTCGCAGAATTTGCGAATTTCCCGCGATTTCGGGATCCGCGAATCTCGCGAAATCCTGGTATAATCCGCGAATCAGCAGGGACGAATTTTCAGCCAATCACTTACAGGGTTACAGCAGCAGGTGCAAAAGTTGAAGCTAATTTTTTGTAACCTTTTACAAAAGGGTTACAAAGAAATTAACTTCAACTTGGGCACCTGCTGCTGTAAGCCTGTAAGTGCTTCCTGGCGCCTCGTTGCCTACTTGCAACTATTCTCTGACCTTGCTCTGACCCTTGAAGCAGGGTCAGAGAATAGTTACAAGTAGGGAATGAGGCGCCTGTCACAAAAATTAAACCTCAACAGGAAGCACTGACAGATATAAAAAAAAAGCATTTGCAATACAATAGGTCTCGCATTAGGAAAGTTTGAGCTATTGGTCTTGTAAATGACAATTTTTTTTATTTATGTGTTGGTTTTGAAAATAGCTAAATCAATAGCTTTGTCATGTGCAATGCCAATAGTTATAACTTTCGCAAATGTGACACCTATAGCATTTGTAAAGCAACATGTTTTGTATTTACGCGACTTAGCTGTATTGATATTAAAAATTACAACGGCTTTTAATTTTTTTAAATAATTAATGCTTAAATAAAAGTGATTTTAATTTATAATGGCAATAGCTTAAACTTTTGTAAATAACTTTTGTGAAGATTATGTTCAGTGTATTTTTTTGTGACGAAAATCCAAGAACAGAAGTGAAATATTAACATCTTTTTGTGACATTTGTAATAAAGTTTGAAACATTGAGAGAACATATTTGAACCAGTTGTTGTTGAATGGTTGCGCAGATTGATGCTGGGGTGGTGCTGAGTGGTGCTGTGGTGATGCTGAGTGATGCTGGGGTGGTGCGGGGTGGTGCTGAGTGGTGCTGTTGTGGTGCTGAGTGATGCTGTGGTGGTGCTGAGTGGTGCTGTGGTGGTGCTGAGTGATCATGTGGTGGTGCTGAGTGATGCTGTGGTGGTGCTGAGTGATGCTGTGGGGGCGCTGAGTGGTGCTGTGGTGGTGCTGAGTGGTGCTGTGGTGGTGCTGAGTGATAATGTGGTGGCACTGAGTTATGCTGTGGTGGCGTGGAGTGATGCTGTGGTGGCACTGAGTGGTGCTGTGGTGGTGCTGAGTGATAATGTGGTGGTGCTGAGTGATAATGTGGTGGTGCTGAGTGATGCTGGGGTAGCGCTGAGTGATGATGTGGTGATGCAGAGGGCAGAAAGGTACACAAAGCAGTCTAACAAAGGGCAGAAGGGCAGAAAAACAAGGGAATAACGAGTCTAACAGAGGGCAGAAGGGCACAAAAAACAAGTCTAACAGAGGACAGAAGGGCAGAAAAACAAGGGAAAAATGAGTCTAACAGAGGGCAGAAGGGCACAAAAAACGAGTCTAACAGGGCAGAAAGGCACAAAAACGAGTCTAACAAAGGGCAGAAGGGCACAAAAAATGAGTCTAACAGAGGGCAGAAGGGCAGAAAAACAAGGGAATAACAGAGGGCAGAAGGGCACAAAAACGAGTCTAACAGAGCGCAGAAGGGTAGAAAAACAAGGAAAAAATGAGTCTAACAGAGGGCAGAAGGGCACAAAAAATGAGTCTATCAGGGGGCAGAAGGGCAGAAAAACAAGGGAAAAACGAGTTTAATAGAGGGCAGAAGGGCAGAAAAACAAGGGAAAAACGAGTCTAACAGAGGGCAGAAGGGCACAAAAAACAAGTCTAACAGGGGCAGAATGAATCCCGCCCTGCAGGTTTGTCCACGAAGATGCCACCTTTTTGTGCAATACCTCTACTCAACTGGAGTACTTTATAACGTCTAATCAGTAAGTGCTCCCTCGTTGGCTAAATGTATAGGGGCAGATTTACAATAACTGGCGCATCCCCAGGGATGCGCCAGTTATTGTGCGCCGCAGATCCGCTACCCATGGTGCGCCGCATTTATAATGCGGCAACCATGTGGCAAAAACGGCACAGATGCGTCACGCATCTGTGCCGTAAAAGCAGCGCATTGCTGGAGCTGCGTCGAGCTTGCGACGCAGCTCCAGCAATGCTCTGGGGGGCCCTTCTCCCCAATGCTGCATCAAGCCTTGCGCCTGCTTCAAGCAGGCGCAGGGTTTTGACGCAGCATTGGCCTAAAAGTGACTGAGTGAATTCTTTTAGATTTCACTCAGCCACTTTTAGGAGGCGTTCCTGCACAGGAACGCCCTCCCCTGCGCCGGAACGCCTCCTGATGGCGCAGGGCTTTACAACGTGACACATCTCTCAGATGCGCCACGTTGTTAATACCCAGCACCATGGCGCCTCTTTTGTGCTGCTGCTGCGTCACAAAAGGTCTCTGTAGAGGGTGGGAGTGGTGAACCAGAGGGTGGCAGTGATGAACCAGAGGGTGGCATGGGTGAACCAGAGGGTGGCAGTGGTGAGCCAGAAAGTTGCAGTGGTGAACCAGAGAGTGGCAGTGCTGAACCAGAGGGTGACAGTGGCTAACCAGAGGGTGGCAGTGGTGTACCAGAGGTGCTGTGATGAACCAGAGGGTGGCAGTGGTGAACCAGAGGGTGGCAGTGGTGAACCAGAGGGTGAGAGTGCTGTACCAGAGGGTGGCAGGGGTGAACAAGACGGTGGCAGTGGTGAACCAGAGGGTGGCAGTGCTGAACCAGAGGATGACAGTGGTTAATCAGAGGGTGGCAGTGGTGAACCAGAGGTGCTGTGATGAACCAGCGGGTGGCAGTTGTAAACCAGAGGGTGGCAGGGGTGAACCGGAGGGTGACAGTGCTGTACCAGAGGGTGGCAGGGGTGAACAAGAGGTGCTGTGATGAACCAGAGGGTGGCAGTCGTGAACCAGAGGGTGGCAGTGGTGAACCAGAGGGTGATAGTGCTGTACCAGAGGGTGGCATGGGTGAGCCAGAGGGTGCTGTGATGAACAAGAGGGTGGGAGTGGTGAACCAGAGGGTGGCAGGGGTGAACCAGAGGGTGGCAGTGGTGAAGCAGAGGGTGGCTGTGCTGAACCAGAGGGTGACAGTGGTTAACCAGAGGGTGGCAGTGGTGAACCAGAGGTGCTGTGATGAACCGGTGGGTGGCAGTCCTGAACCAGAAGGTGGCAGCGGTGAACCAGAGGGTGACAGTGCTGAACCAGGAGGTGGCAGGGGTGAACCAGAGAGTGGCAGTGCTGAACCAGAGGGTGGCAGTGTTGAACCAGAGGGTGACAGGGGTGAACCAGAGGGTGACAGGGGTGAACCAGAGGGTGGCAGTGGTGAACCAGAGAGTGGCAGTGATGAAACAGAGGGTGGCAGTGGTAAACCAGAGGGTGCTGTGCCCATACACGACCGCATGGGTAACTTCGCCATGCAAGCGGCCCGCAAACACGCAAAAAGCCCTGCAAACACGCCAAAAACCCTGCAAACACGCAAAAAACCCGCGAACACGCAATAAAAAAAAAATACACAAATTTTCACGAATTCGTGGATTTTGCGAATTGCGTATTCGATTTCGCGTGAATTCGCGGAACGAGAATTTGCAAATTTTGACCATACTTACTTCTAACTGAAGATTGATGCATTGTACTTCTCCTTGTTGTATATAATCTCAGCATGAATTTTGAATTTTAAGTCATTATTGGTACAGTATTGTGTTTTTAAAAACCTGTAGAACACCCGCGACAAATGTAACTACTGATTTGTACATACTTTTATGGTTTTCTCCTAATTGAATCCGAATTAAGTACATTTTGATTTGATTTGATTTGATTTGATTTAGTACATGCCATACACAATCAGGAAGGTGGGAACTGTCCTTCTGATGAGAGTCTAGTAGATGGTCATTTGACAAAGGTACTATTTGATTCTGGTGCAAAAATCACCATAGTTGCGAAAGAATTTTACCTACAAAAATTAAAAGATAAAACTAAATTATTTCACCCTGACATTAAACCATTTGCATATGGGGTGAACCCATTAAGCTGCTTGGCTATTTTATGGGGCTAATCAACTAACTGGAGAGATTGACCAGCACTAAAGTTTATGTATCACAGAGGGGGGACAGTATTATAAGCTGGGTTGCTCAAAGAGATCTGGGGGTTATGCTAGTCCAAAATTCTTCTCCTCCAATTATATTGAAAAAACCTTTTGTGTCTGAACATAAAGCTATTTCTACTGTAGGTCAAGATTTTAGCAATAGTTCAAAAGTGAAATTTCCAAAGGTTTTTTTTTAAAGTTAGGGTGTTTGAAGAAATATTGCCATCACATAAGATTGAAAGAAGATGCAGTGCCTGTTTGTTGAAAGGTACATAATGCGCCTGTTGCTGTTAGGGACCAAGTAAAAAATGAGCTGGAAAGACTTGTTAAAGATGGTATCATAGAGGAAGTTGAAGACACTAAATGGGTCGCCCCGATTGTCGCAGCGAAGAAATCGGACGGTTCTTCGTCTCTGTGTTGATCTGAGAGAATTAAATAAAAGTGTAGTAGTGGACAGCTATCCTCTGCCCAAAATTGCAGACATGTTGATGTTATGGAAGGGGGCTAAGGTTTTTAGCATGGTGACTTGAGATCCGCTTACCACCAGATCAAACTTGATGAAGAGTCAAAAGATTTGACAGCTTTTGTAAGCCCGTTTGACACTTTCCGTTTTGTGAGGCTACCATTTGGTTTGGTGTCGGCCGCTTCCATTTTTCAAAGGGCTTTGGAAAAGGTTCTTAAGGGTCTAGAAGGAGTCAGAGTATATCAAGATGACATTCTGATTTTTGGGTCTGAAGATGAAGAGCATGATGATAGACTTTCTGAGGTCTTAAATCATTTAAGTGAGTTTGGACTAACAGTGAAAATTGAGAAGTGCAAATTTAAGAAAGATTCCATTGATTACCTAGGTCACACAATTTCAAAAGGGGGAATCTTACCAAAAGAAAGTCTAATCACTTCTATTCCGAAAATGTCTTCTCTAACTAACAAGGAGGAGTTAATGAGTTTTTTAGGGATGGCCGAAAACTACAGTAAGTTCATAAAGGGATTTGCTTCACTGTGTGTAAATATGAGGTCTTTGCTCAAGAAAGAATGGGAATGTATTCGAAGTGACAAGTGTGAAGAGGAATTTTGCATTATAAAGGAGAAGTTGAGTTGTGCCCCAAAATTGAATAGTTTTGGTCCAGGAGAGAAGTTGATTTTAATAATTGACGCTAGCCTGAAAGGTTTAGACGCGGTTCTTGTTTAGAAAGTCGGTGGTCATGTAGAAGTAGTTTTATTTTTGTCAAGAAGCTTAAGAGGCGCTGAGACACACTACTCAGTGGTTGAAAGAGAAGCACTGGCTGTGTATTGGTCTGTAAGGAAACCTAAAAATGTGTTATGGGGTAGCACTTTTGAAATAAGGACCGATCACAAGCCACTGTGTGAGATTTTGAAGAAGAAAGGTATTGATGCTGTTTCAGGCAGAATCACAAAGTGGGTTGTAGGGTTAAAAGACTACAATTTTGAGGTGAAGTATCTCCCAGGAATTGAAAATAAGGTTGCTGACGCATTATCTCGTCTTGTTCCAAATGATGAGTCTTGCATGAAGGATGATTTTGAAGAGGAAGATTAATTGGTTTGTGCCATAGAAGAGTGTGTGATTGACAGAGATAAATGGGTAAAGGAATTAAAGGAAGATTCAATTCTTTAAGTAGTTTTAAGGCTCATAAACGCAGGGTGGAGATGTAAACCTAAGAATAATGAAAATCTAGAAAAATGTTGGCACGTCAAGGACCAACTTTCAGAACAAGATGGTTTACTTATGAGAGGCACAAGATTGGTTCCACCACTACCTATTAGAGATGAACTCATTTCATTGGCTCACATTGGTCACATAGGGATTTCTAAAACAAAAGAGAGTTTAAAGAGATCTTATTGGTGGCCAAGCATGGATTTAGAGGTTGAGTGGAAAATTAGGGATTGCATGGAATGTGCATTGAGTGAAAGAGAAGCAAAGCCTAAGGTTCAACCAATGGTTATTAGAGATCATCCGGATGGAACTTGGAAAGAAGTAGGTTTAGACATGTTAGGGCCAGTATTCTCTTTTGGTTTTTCCTTGTTTTGGTAGATTTCTTTTCAATTTGGCTGGAGATTGCTATCACTCGAGGTATAGAAACAAAACATGTGATAGCGTTCCTGGAAAAACTATTTGCTAGGGAAGGAATTCCAAATACAATTCTAACGGACAATTGTTGTCAACTAGTTTCTAGAGAAATTGAGACATTTTTATCCAAACATGGTGTAAGACGTAAAAAGTCATCATTTTACCACCCAGAAACCAATGGTATGGTTGAGAGGTTCAACCGGGTATTCAAGGAGACTATTAGGATGGCAAAATCTTCAGGGTCTGAATGGAGAAGTGAAATCTTTAAAAAGGTTAAGGTTTATAGATTATCTCCACATGCCATCACAAGTAAAACGCCATTTGAACTTTTCAGGTCAAGGAATGCAAATACCTTGGTAGCTCCTGCTTGGGTTAATGACTTACAGCCTAGGTTGAGTTCTGCCAATGAGGATTGTGATCGGAGGTCACGTGAATCTTTGAAAATTGAAAAGAGGAAAAAACTTCATGATTTGAGAAAAAATGTTAAAAAACCTGTGTAAAAGTGGGTGATTGGGTTCTTATAAAAATTCAGTGTAAGAAAAACAAAATGCTTACTGCAATGTTTTTGAAACCTATTCAAGTCATCAAGGTCTTCAAAAATGCGATCAAGACAGCAGATCATCAGATTTGGAACATGAACAGAGTTGTGGTGGTCAGGAAAGACTTTGTATCTAAATCTCAAGGTTCTGATGATCCCTTTCATCCCCTCAACGTAAAGGTCATCTTGAACTTCCCTCAAAGCTATCTCCTCAAGGTGTACCACCACTTAATGCTCGCAAATCATCAAGAGTTTCTTGTACACCTGCTTATTTTTAAAGACTTTGTTAATTAAGATTTACTTATTATTACTGTTTGTTTAGTAAGAGGAGAGATGTGTGGCATCCTGATGCTGTTGCTTGTAGCCTTAGAATGCTATGTGCACCAGCTGAGAATGTTATGTTTAGAAAGAGTTCAGTTAAAGCTTGCTGGATGTACTGTAAACAGCTCACCTGTGGATGGGATATTTTTACCAGAATAAATTCATCTTAATTTCATCATATTGTCCTGCACTTCATTACACCCCTCCCCTGCCTCACCACTTCACAATAAGAATGGCCACTCCTGTATGGGAGGCAAAAAAGAGACTGATATCAACGGATCAGTATACAGAGTTGCTGGATGATTCATTCCCAATATGGTTTTGACAGTGTATTTTCCTTTTTTAACCCTGTATTAGAGCAGTAGAATTTGTCATCTGCTACATTTGAACAATTTGGAGTAACAAACTTTATCACATGTTATCTGATAAATAAAAAGCATGAGACTGTAAATAGGGTGTCCGCATATATGGAGTAAACTGACTAGTCTCCTTTACATGTTTCTATCAATCTACCAAATGCACTTACCCAAGGACTCATTAAAAAGATTGTGAATGTGGCATCAATCCAATGGTTGTACGCAATGCTGGTCACAATAGTTAATACTGAAAGCTATGTACATTTGTTCAAAGATATGTAGGATACACATTGGCACAAATTTACTAAGATTTTCCCTCAGGTTTGAGTCACTTTTCTGATGCAGCCCTGATGCAAAATCTATTTTGGTGTTTACTATGCTGCACAAAGCAGGTTTTCCTGGCCTTGAAAAAAGTAAGCAACAGAAGGAAGCGCATAGCACTACATTGCATTACCTTGTACCTAGGAGGCATTGCATGGGTGCAGCATGGGCGTTCCGGTGCACCCACCTATGCATCTTTACAGAAACACTTTTTTACTAAGGTCAGGAAACAAGGTTTGCACCAGAATTGTGTGGCTACCTACCCGAAGCTAGTGTAACAAGGAGAAATATTTGTAATTCTCTTATTACTTCCTCTTTGCATGTGTGCTGCATCCTGTAGGTAGGACACATACAAGGAGCAATAAACCCCAAAGTATAGTTTAAATGCATGAAGGTGACGCTTCATGAATACAAATCTTTCCTGACCTTAATGCATGTGACCTTGCGCAAGGGTGCATGCATTGGTGGTTTGCAGCCCACAGTGCGTCAGCACTCGGAGAGAGTAGAACTGTGCCATATCCTTAAAGTTATTGCACAGTTCTGCTCTCTCCCTTTCATGCAACGCAGTGCCGGAGCTCCCTCTGTTGCCCTGGTTGTTGAAATGTTAGTAAATATGCCCCTTAATTTTGATTCCTGCACACCTCTGACTTAACAGTGAACGCTCCCAATTGCAAGAATTAATATCACACACACACTCCCGAAATTGCAAAAATGTGTGATCAGTGTCTCCATGTGACTGACTAGCAGTGGATGAAATGCTATTTGATATTCAGTGAGTAATCTTAAAACATAAATATGTTCTGTCGTCTGTGTAACCTAATCTCCATTAAAGACAATATAACCATTGGTATCTCTACAGATGAAGATGTTATATACTGCTACAATGGATTCGAAATGAATAAGTATCAAACTCGCCATCATGTTGTCAAGGCGTTTCTTGCTCGCATGCTGAACTGCACTGTTTTCTTTATTGCTCCTTTGACGTCCTTGTTTCTAAAGGTGTAAATGATAGGGTTCATCATTGGTGTTATCACCGTGTATGCTACAGTGACAATTTTGTCACTCTCCTGAGAGTCATATGACAGGGGTTTCATATATATGTACATGGCAGTGCCATAAAATAAAATCACCACTGTTATGTGAGAGGCGCAGGTGGAGAAAGCTTTGCGTCTCCCCGAAGCAGTGCTTATCCTAAGGATGCTTGCGATTATTTGGATGTATGTCACGAGGATCAAGACAATAGGGATCATAAGTATGATAACGCCCACTACAAAGATCACACCAGAAATGAAAGAAACATCAGAACAGGCTAACCTTAGCACTGCTGGGACTTCACACAGGAAGTGGTTGATCTGGTTACGTCCACATAATGGCAGTTGCAAAGTAAAAGCTACATGTGACACTGAAAGCACAAAGCCACATATCCATGTACCTGCGGCTATCCTGATGCACACAGTGCTGTTCATTATTGTCATATACCGTAAGGGGTTACAAATCGCCACATAGCGGTCATACGCCATAATGGCAAGTAGTATGCATTCGGTCTCACCCAAGGACAGGGAAAGGTACATCTGTGAAGCACAACCAGCAAAAGAAATTGTTTTTTTCTTTGACAAAAAGATTTCCAGCATTTTAGGGACAATCATTGTAGAATAACACATGTCCAAGAATGACAAGTTGCTCAGGAAAAAGTACATAGGGGTGTGAAGCTGAGGACTCAGTCTGATGACTGTGAGGATGAAGGTGTTGCCAACGATGATTGAGATGTAAATTATAAGGAACATCACAAAAAGAATTATCTCAATCCTCGAGTCACTGGTAAAACCTAGTAAGATGAATTCTGCCACACAGGAATAATTGAGATGCTCCATTCATGCCACTCTCTCTCCCTGCAAGAATTAAAATATAATCATTACATATCTCTAAAAAAACTTAAATTATTTAATATATCAAGCTATGGCAAATATCCAAGCAACTCTACTCTGCAAACATGACACCTGTTCACTAGTGAGGATTTCCTTTTATTACTGGTATTTCTGGTTTCTATGTTTTGGTAATTCTTTTTAATGTATTCTTTAGTGATTACATTTCTTACACTAGTACTAACGTTATTATAAGCAATTGGTCCAAATATAAACACTGTATTCACATTCAACCATAATTTATGAAAAAGGACGAAACTTTCTTATACCAACACAAACTTCTTTGGTATGTCCTCGACTGGTCTCAGCATGCAAAATACATAATCAGTGTCTGCTTTTAGCTCCAGTGAAGGTTTGTTCATGTCCCCTTGATAGCAAAACAAAAGTGCCCATGAGCAGATATTGACACTGCAGCATGGGCTAAGCTATCCGCATTGGCAAAAGCATATTGGCCCCCAGCTCCCGAGGAAAGAATTGCACAGACCCAAGAGCTCAGATTTGTCTGTTTCCAATTTGAAATTCTATTTTTTTTCTCATAGATACTTACATTGTCCTATAATTATTAATCTGACGTGGAATAAGCATCTACTATAGAACTTCAGATTCGAAACCTAGTTAATTTATCAGACCACCTCCAGGTACCTTGCATGCTACTCTTTAACAATGTCAGGAAAAAAATCGAAAATCCAGTGTCCGATACAAAAAGTAGGGATCACCACATGTGATAATCTCTTGCTTTTACCAATATGTGGGGGAGGTCTGCGCAAACTCTTTCTGCACTGGTTACCACTCAAAAAGTAAAACATTCAAACTTATTCCTTCGGCTTACTTGCATCCCAGATTTGGATCCTCCTCCAAGTGCCCCAGATGTCCACAGCTGAGTGCAGATATGCTGCACTTGTTCTTTACCTGCCCTGAGGCTGTAACACTGGGGGTGTATAGTGCACAGGAGGAAGTGACTGGTCGCTCAGATGTATGAGTCTGTTGAAATGCTCCAAGGGTGCTAGGGCAACTGCTAGATTCCTTTATTTGACACTACTGATCACTTTTATGCTCATTGTCATGCACTGGAAGGAACAGACACTGGCCAGGGCTCAATAACTGGTGCAGGGCTATGCTTAAGTGTGGTGTGCAGAGGTGGTCATACTCAGGCAAGAGCAGGGTCATGGATTGCGCAAATATCCTGTTGCAAATATCCTATTGCATTGATGGCTGTTCTAAATACCTATAGTAAAGTTCTGGTTGGCTAGTGTCTCTGTTGTTTTGCTCACTGTTGAGTGATCCAAGCAAACCGGGAGCCTTTGTGGTTTCCTCCTGGCACCACATTATTTTGCTTTCGCAACTAATAGTTTACTTTAGTTTAGTTTTTAAATTTGTAATGCGTGACAGCTACCCAACAAAGGGTTTCTCGGCATAGAAGGCAGGTCAATGCGAGATAAATAGGCAAGTTCTATTTAGCAAACAGCCAAGTTTTTAGTGATTTGTGAAAAGTGATGTTGTTTGTCTCATTTCAGAGAGCAATGGGGAGGGAATTCCAGAGTGAGGGCCCTAAATGTGAGAAGGATTTGCCA
Source organism: Lissotriton vulgaris (assembly GCF_964263255.1). Taxonomy (NCBI): domain Eukaryota; kingdom Metazoa; phylum Chordata; class Amphibia; order Caudata; family Salamandridae; genus Lissotriton; species Lissotriton vulgaris. The sequence continues at coordinate 445,437,300 of NC_141687.1, read as the reverse complement.
CCCATCCGAGCTAGTTTGAATTTAGGGACGACAAACCTTCCTTTGGGTGGCTGATCGAAGATTACGAGAGGGGATATATGGCTTAGCCAGGGCAAGTACATAGTAAGAGGCATTTCTGGATAAACATTTATGCATATATGTAAGCACCTTACATTTTATTCGACTCTCAATTTTCAGCAAGTGTAGTTTACGTCGATGAGTTGAAATAGGAAAGGTATTGGGGACTCTACATATGAGCCTAACTGCGGCATTCTGCGCCATCTGCAGTCTGTGGATAATGGATTTGTTTTCTCCCACATAAAGCACATTGCTGTGGTCTAGCCTTGATGTAATTAAGGCATTGACTACGGGTTTTCAGGTCGCTTCTGGTAGCATCCAACACATTTTTCGCAGCCATTTGATGATGGGGAAGCGGGTGGCTGCAACTTTGACTGACTGGGGTGCTTACTAAGGGGCTCATCTATTATGATACCTAAGTTATGCACTTGTGATGAGGGAAATTGAAGGTCACCCCCATTTTACACGGCCAATGTTGCTGGTTCCACAGATTTTTCTGTTTTCCTAGCACTGGTACCTCCAAGATGCTATGTTATTTAGGCCAGTTTTAAGTGTAGAAGGGGTATCTGTGTAATGAGCAGATAGGGAAAAAAATATTTGAGAATCGTCGGTGTAGGAGAACATAGATAGTCCGGATTTCTCAGCCATCTCAGCCATTGGTCTTATATAGAGATTAAACAGTGAAGGGCTGAGGATGGACCCCTGTGGGACCCCATGGGCAAAGAAGTGGATTTCGGAACAGGCATTTTGAGAGAAAACTTGAAAAGTTTGGTTTGAGAGGAAGGCACTAATCCAGTTTAAGGCAGCTCCTCCAATGCCCTGTGATCTGAGTATGTTGATAAGCACAGAGTGGGATACCGTATCAAAAGTGGCACTCAAATCTAGGAGAATGAGCGCCACTATTTTCCCATTGTCAAGATGGTGGCGAATACCTTCTGTAACCCCCAGTAGGGCGGTTTCAGTGGAAAAACCTGCTCTGAAACATGATTGAGAGGTATGGAGAAGATGGTGTGCTGTGGCATTCTGAGTCAAGTGGGCATTGATGTGTTTTTCTAAAATTTTAGACAATACAGGGAGTAGGATATTGGACAGTAAATACTGGACAGTTCTGGGTCCACATTTGCCTTTTTTCAAGCAGGGGATGTATCATCGTGCGTTTCCATGTTGACGGAATAACGGATTCCTCTATTGAAGCATTAAGGAGATGGTTACTAAAACATGGCAGATGGCGGAACCTTCATGAGAATGCACCTGATCCGAAATAACCTCAGTATAAAATTTACCCCTTTCTAGATACTGGAAAGGAATTATGTGCACACCGATAAAACACCCACCATCACAATGACAGTCCTAAACAGAACTTTAACTTGTAACGAAAAAAAGCACAGGTGCACCATAAATTAGAATTGTTCAAAAGTAACAATATTCATATCAAGGCACAAATAGTGAGGTCCAGAAGTCTTGTTTGTTTGATTCTTTATTTTTCAACAGTAGAAAACGAACAGCCGACACGTTTCGTCCCAAGATGGGACGTCTTCAGGGTTGTGTTTGCAAAAAAGACATATAAAACATACAATTAAAAACATGAACTATGGTAAAGCTCAGCCGAGCCACAATAGTCACAAAATTAAAAGAACATTTTTATACAAATGTTACAGACAAAAAGGTCCTGTTTGCTTACAGTTTTGAGCCAGTCTATATATGGTCCAACCTAGATAAGTTAAAACCAACCATGAGGACTAAGTGAACAGATTAGATCTTGAGAGGGTTTCAGGGAATTTCAACAGAAAAAGGGGGACACATATGTCAAAAAAAAGTTGTCACAAATTTTTTAAACATATATAAAATGACAAATGGTCAGTCTGAATTAATGTAGAGAACATTATACACATACAATCTGAGCATAGGAGAATAATTTTTAGAGAATAGTACTATAAGGTTTTATGAAAGGTTTTTTAGACATGTGAAATGTACTATGGTCGCCATCTGTGACAGAGATGTTAAAGATATACACACACTTACAAGGAAAATAAGAAGACAAATCCCTGGCATTGAAAATGATCGTGTAGCGGAGAACCGGAGGCGGAGGTCTATTTTGTACTTCCAAACAAGAACTGGATAAGGAAAAAAATGACAAAGAAAGAAAACATGAGACAAGCTAAACAACTATAAGTCATATGCTTGCGAAAGACTAGAGAAAAGTAAGAGACCTCATGTGAGCTCAGCAGTATTGGCAGTATCTCTGTTTGTTAAATATGAGAAAGGAGGGGAGGATAAGAGGTGGAGGTAAGATGTGTCTAAGTGAATCACGTTCTAAAGCAACAACGTCTGGGGGTATATATATATTTCTATCCTCCAGGATTATTATGCAGCCGGGCTTGTAGTATTAGCTAAAGAAAAAAGAAAAAAATTTCGAATAGGAATATTAAAATATAAAGAGTATAAAGAGTAATGGATTCTTTTTTACAGTCTACAATGAAAAAGACTGGGATCTCTTTACATGACCTCTATTGTAGAGATACTATTCTATGTGCTATGCACTAGCGTGGCTATCATAACCAAACTGTCAGAACTATATCATACTAAAAGCTTACCTAGATATATTAATCAAAAAGGGGAAAATCACTTGTAAACAGGATTTGGGCCAAGGTATGCCCAGTGCACCATCCATGGGTTGTGCACCTATTTATATATTAAACGCGTCGGCTGTTCGTTTTCTACTGTTGAAAAATAAAGAATCAAACAAACAAGACTTCTGGACCTCACTATTTGTGCCTTGATATGAATATTGTTACTTTTGAACAATTCTAATTTATGGTGTACCTGTGCTTTTTTTCATTAAGGAGATGGGTTATCACGGATAGCACTGGAGTGTTTAACTGTTTAAATATGGAAACGAGAAGTGGGTATTTAGGAGATCCTGATTTAATGTTCGTTAAGAGTAGGGCAACACTGTCTGTTGTGAGAAGGGGCCACATTTTTAGAGAGTGATCTAGTTAATTGAAATTGTCCGCTTGCTTAGCATGAGAGTGTGACATATCGGGAAAGGGTAGTGAAGGATGGATTAGGGTAGGATGTGTTGCTTGTGCGGATACAATATCAACTCTGTGGATAAAAAAAAGAAGCTAATTCCTCACATTTAGACTGAGTCATTGCAGGAGGCTGCATTGAGATTTTTGATCCAGCTAATTCTTTTACTGTGTTAAAAAGGGGTTTAGCGCAATGTGCCGCATTGAAAGTAGTTGCATTGACAAAGCTAACTCGGGCCTGTTTAGAGAGTTTATGATATTTGTTCAAAGCAGTTTTGTAGACCTGTTTGGACGCCGAGGCGTAATCCCTTCTCCATTTCTTTTCCAAGATCTTACAATTATTTTTTGCCGTTTTAAGTGACTCATCATACCATGGCACAGGTGGATGATGGTTGTTAATTTTTTGATTAGTCAGAGCGAGACAGGTATCTAGAGCATCCATGGTCCAACTTTGAACTGAGGTCAAGTAGTGATCAACACTTTGCTCAAAGGATGGCTTTTGGGCGTCTAAACGATCATTGAGACTGTTCATGTCTAGTTTCTTCCAATTTCTTTTCAGTTCCCGTGCCACCCGAGAGCTGACCGTGGTGTCCTTATCTGGTGGTAGAGTAAGGACAAATTTGATCAGATAATGGTCAGACCAACTAGTTGGAAGGGCCAGAAATTGCAGTTAGATTAGAGAAGATAGGATCCAGGAAATACCCAGCGACATGTGTCAGCCTGAGTTTAGTAAATATAGAATTAGGGAAGCCATACTACAGATAAAATTAGCAATGTTTTTACAGGCTATGTCTTCTAGATGTAAGTTTATGTCACCTAGAAGGGTAAAGTTGGCTGTTTTTATGGCATGTGGAGCAATAAGTTCAGCAAAGGTTGAAGACCAGGTTGAAGAGGAGTCTGGAAGATGATTAACAAGTATGCCCGAAAGCGTAAAGTTGGAGAAAGAGTCAAAGTCACATTTAAATGTATACTTAAAAATAATCTCTATCCCTCCACCTATTTTCATTTTGCGATACTTTCTTACTATGGCATTGTTGGTGGGTAACGCTTCTGCGATGTCTGGGCCTGAGTTCTCATGGAGCCAGGTCTCTGTAAGAAAGACTACGTCAGGTTGGTCGTTAAGAAGTAGATCGAAAATGTCCGACTTATGTTTTGATAACGAGAGACAATCAATAGCAATAAAGGACAAGGAATTATTGTAAGGGTTTTGAGGATTTGGGTCTAGGCTATCAGCCTATAATTTGCTGTGTCTCTTGTTTTCCCCTTTATAAGCGTAAGAGTGAAATGGCTCCTCATCCTGATTGAGGTACTTGCTCACAAAGGAAAGTGACCTGATACAGTGGTGTTAGATGCTCAGCCCTGAATTCAGTGTCTGCCTTAAATAAGGAGCCTGGCAGGCCATTTGGCCTTGGAGCACCATCAGATCTTATCTGCTCTATGGCTTTTTTTATTGCAGGGCAGTTGAATATAACCCAGTGCTCCATCTCTAGATTGCATAGTAATGCTTATATCTTCATTGGCTGCTTCATTTGTAAATATATATTTTTTTTATACGCACCACCCATTTTATTTGGTATGTGCAAATTCTCTTTGTGTAATTGATGCTATCTAATAAATTAATGTGATTCCAAAATTGGGGTTGATTGTTGTTCCCTAAAGCCACATGTACCTGGTGTTACTGATGCTCATAGCAGTCTCTGTTTGCTGGAAAGATGATATCTGTAGGTTTTTCGTAATCTTTTCAAGGAGTGCTCTTCTTCTTTATTTGTTTTGTCTTTCCTGTAGACCCTGCATGCCTTCCATAATGCAGATTTTTATGTTTACCTGCCTCGGTATCCCAGGGATATCTTCTAGAAGGGCCACTCTTCTGGCCCTGTTGGCATTTCACTTCTGTTCCATTTAAGCACTTGCAAAGAGATGTTATTGTGGCATCACATATGTATGAATGTAAGGTTTCTGGTTTGCAGAGCATCCACCCTGTCCAAGGAGCTGTCACAGTCCTGGTCACAGTAAGTCAAATACACACCCTAAATTAAGCTGTGCTCAGTCACCGTCAGGTAGCTTGGCAACGAGCAGTCAGGATTATCTTAGGAGGTAATGTGTAAAGCATTTGTGCAACACTTAAATTACAGTAACACAGTGAAAAGTCAAGTCAAGCTAAGTCAAATATTCTTGTAGAGCGCACTTATCAACAGAAGGTCTCATGGCGCTTGCAGCAGAACAAACAGCGACAACAGACAGCAACTCCTGACCGGCCAACTAATTATTTAGGAAAAAAAGACACCAATTTAGAAAAATAAAAAGAATATTTATCTGAACAGAGCAATAACTGTATGACAAAATCAGTGGAAGTTGACATGTACTTATTTTTGGATTAATTAAAAAAAACAGTGCTAAAAAAAAGTCAACAGCGCTAAATGGTTATGTGAGGTTGTGTTAGACCAGGTTATATTCAAAGTTTAGGATGACCATGATGTAGGACAGCCAAGTTACAAGACCCATGCGGGGTCTATGTACAAAAAAGACCTCAAGATGGAACAACATCATGGGCACCCTTCACTCAAACTATCATTTTAAACAAAGGATCCTTGATACATCACACACATCAAGTATTCCATATGTAGGTTCCCCATATTGTATATTTCGGGCAAAAAATGTCCTAGTATTACCTAGGAACATCCCCAGTATGGGCCTCATTACAATGTAGGATGGACATGCATCCACCTGACACCGTAGCGGTCGGGAAGCGCCTGCCAATAGGCAGCGGTTCCAACCACACAATTTGGATGTGACTGGCCGGAGGCCAGTCATAAACATCCATTTTATGATGGCAGCTTGTGCGATGGGTAAAAAAGGCCCACAGCACAAGCTGCCATAGTAAAACAGATGTTTGGAAACATCACTGCTCCATGTGGCAGGCACTGTGAGGCTCCGCAACCATTCATGGAATTACAATTCCTCTCCTCTTCTAACGGTCTCAGGAGCAGAATCCACCTATGGGATTCCATTCAACCACCATCATCGCGTAATATGGGGGTCAGAGGCAACCCCTCAATATTTGGAGGAAAGCCTTCAACAGACTGTCTGAGTCTTTCCGCTCAACATCAAAACCAGGCACTATGTGAGTTATATCCGCATCAGTGATGGCGTCTGGGTGCTTTTTCTCCTGTTGCAAAGCACACGGTTCTCAGTGCTCACATGAACTTGAGGTCTTTCCTACTCCTGAGACTTCTTGAACAGGGAGCAAGCCCTTGGAGAAACTCACAAAATGAAGTTGCACAAAGGTCAGTCCAGTCCCTTCTCTGCCAAGACAGAAGCATCTACTGCAGGCCGATACAGAAAAGCACACACCAAAGTCGCAGTTCCTCCTCACAGCTTTTCCAGCTCTTCTTTCAAGCAGGTTCCTTGATCCAAAAGAGTTCAGAATGAATCTAAAGTTCTGGGAGCTTGGCCCTAATATACTAAATTTATCTTTGTTCTCTTGTGGCAGAGAGGTTATGTGCTCAGTCAAAACCAGTTCTGCCCTCCCTGGTCCAGGTTCCCGACAGGAGGAGAAGACTGCATTGTGTAGAGCAAACCAGGCCCATTCAGGTGCAAGGAAATCTCCTCCTCCTACACAAAATACATCCCAGGTCTATTAAACTTAGTCCAGTCCCATCCAGGAAAGGCAGGACACACTTCAAACCCACCAGTGGCAGTGCCAAACAGTCAATCAACAAACCAGCTGAGGCACACAGCTTGGCTAAGCAAGAAAATACGCACTTCCTAAAAGTGGTATTTTCAAACAGACAAAATAAAAATAATATTTAGTAAAAGATGCATTTTTATATTCTGAGTTCAGGCATACTAACTTCCATCTTTCTATCTCAGCCCCTTGGGTAGTTATACTTGTAAGATGTTACCAAGTATTCCCGATTCAGATAGCATTTCTATAGTGGAAAATGAATTACCCTGTAGTTCACTTTCATGACATGTTGCACATACCAGTACATGTCCTACCTTTCAAATACACTGTACCCTGCCCACAGGGGTACCTTGGGCGTACCTTAGGGATGACCCACATGTAATAGAAGGGAAGGTTAGGGCCTGGGAAGTGTGTGCACTTGCGAGGTTGAAATAGTAGTAAAAACTGAGCTTAGACACTGCAGAGACAGGTCTGAGAACTCTTTGAATGGCTGTTTGTGTGGGTGGCACAATCAATGCTGAAGGCCCACTAGCAGCATTTGATTTAAAGGCCCAGGCACACACAGTGCCCTGTACTAGGGACAGAAAGGTAAATCAAATAAGCCAATCATGGAAACACTAATCCGTAACAACAATTTAGACAGAGAGCATATGCACTTTATCAATGATCAGGAGTGGTAAAGTGCCCAGAATAATAAAAACCAGCACAAACAGGGTCAAAAACAGGAGGCACAAAAGCAAAAAGTCCGGGGATAAACCCGTTGAAAAATCCAGGTCTAATACTCCTTAACTGCAGCCATTACTTACACACAGTTTTCAGGTGCATCACATCATATATGCAAACTGTATGTATTCCACCACACGAAGCTGCCTATCCCAGCAGACAGTAGTAGGCATGGCTTTAATGACAACTGGCAGCTAAGGCTGTTTGTCTAAAGTGCGCATGTCAGTTTGGCCGATATTTTGCTTATGGCCAATGTGACTTGCGCAGTTTATAATTTCCCAAGACATGAGGTGTCACCGAGAAGGACAAGCAACACAGCCCCATTGGTCTTAGATGGAGCGCTGCGTTCACCTGTCCCAGCTACTCCTCATTCTACTCTTATGCTGTTTACTATTAAAAACTGCTTGCAAGCAGTGATTTTGTTGGATGAGATGTGTGAGTTTCTAGATTCATTTTGCCTCCCAGTGTGCATTGCTTAGCTTACAAGATGTGGATTTCAAAGAGTCGGTCCACAGTAGGTGCAGAATATTGACCGCTGGGAAAGTTGAATATTTGTTATGTTTGTTTTTTTGTAATAATGATCTAAGCGTGCCATCTGTTTCATCAGAAGTAGCACTGACCCAGCCATGCCAGATTAAGTATATCAGAACTTAATAGAACATGACAAACATGGCACAATGGCTGTCCCTTCAGGCAAAAGCATTAGGTGCCCCACACACCTCCTGAATAGCAGTCAAGTATTGTACCTAGTCCATGCTAAACACAGCCTCCAAAATGCGATATTAACGGTGATTGATGACATTAGGAGAGTTAAAGAATTAAATGAAAGGATTTTGCCTTTGTCATTTGACCCAGTTTTACAGATGCAGGCAGGTTAAATATATTTTCACTTTACATCCATGTAGAAAAACGTTGAACGCTCTGAATAATCAAGTTCGCCACTGACAGCATTCACTGCACCTGGAGGGCTTTTCAAATGGGGGTCCTTTGCCAGCGTGTGGGGTGGGGGCTTCTGCAAAAGTCTAATTGCTAAAGAATGAAGTTTGCTTCTGCATTCATGCTTTCGCTTTCTTGGAATTCACTGACACAGACATATCCTGTGTACAGGACTTTGTGCAATAGATAAAATGAGACAACATGCTTGGATGTAGTCTGCTTGATTTTCTGAGAGGGTACGTGTGAAAGCAAGTCGTATTTTCATGCCACTGTCTGCTGGGAGAAGCACCTTTGTGTGGTGGAATACATAGCATTTGTATGTAGGATGTGATCCAGTGAGGCACTGCATGTATGTAATGTATTGGCAAAGTGCTTAAATACTGTTGACAGAGTTTGTGCTCAAAACCTGCAAAAATTATGTTGTCATCGTGCTACCATGTGAACGTTATTTTTGCAGTTTTTACTTACTGGCAGTGTTTGCTGTCAGCAGGTAACCTATGCCCAACCATTGTTGAGAGTTACCAGCCGCCACTGTAAACCTGTTTTGATGTTTTCTGAGAAAACAGATCAAGGAGCCTGAATGACAGGTTTGCATGGCACAAACTCAAAGGATAGCTTTTGGCGGGCACCCGTGCCACCAATTTTCTGGTGAGTTCTTTCCTTACGAGAGATATTATTTTTTCTTATGTTAGCAGACAAGTGGTAAAGACTCAAAGAAATGTGTGTAGTCTGCAAATGATTTGCTGAGACCAGTTTGGATATAATTCGAACCTATCGCCACTTGCTGTCTGGCTTTCAAGTGGTATTATTATCAGTAACATCTAGGGGCGGATTCCGATTCTGTAAAATCCCTTACAAATAGCCGTATGGAGCATATTTCATGTACACATCGTACCCGTAAATTTCCTCATACGTACGATGAAGTACGATTCGGATCCAAAGCAAATCTCCTTATGAATCGTACTAAACACCGTACGACAAAAAAATAAGTGCAGATTGTATCCGTAACACGCACTACACGACGTCCGTACGTAAATAAGCAGCAGTTTCAGGCCCAGAAAGTACGATTCGTCTCAGCGACACTCCGTGCGACCCTTTTTCTATGGCAGCTCAAAACGTCTGTAAAAGCAGAGTCCAACTCGCACCGCATCCCCGGTACACGACATACATGCCATGCACCCCATCGTCCGTGTTATTCCAGTCCGGTACACTTACGACCTGATGCACAGAAACCAACGACGGCACATACGGTGAGAACTACGGAAGTGTACTTGTACGGTGCGTCTTACACGCTCGCATGTAGCACCATTGCAATAGTAATACGAGGCACACACACGCCATGAATGTAGGTGGTACGGTGCGTTTCACATGCTCGCATATGGCACCATCACAATAGTAATACGATGCGCACACATGCCAGGAATGTAGGGGTCCGGTGCGTCTCACACGCTTGCGTATGTCCCCATCACAATAGTGATACGAGTCACACACGTGCCAGGAATATAGGGGTACGGTGCACTCGCGTATGGCACCATCACAATAGTGATACGATGCGCACACATGCCAGGAATGTAGGGGTAGGGTGCGCTCGCATATTGCACCAATATAATAGTAATACAAGGCACACACACACCATCAATCACATCGTCAGTGTCACCCCACTCCTGTACGACCAGGACCTGGTGTGAGAACAACAACCAGGGGCTAGGGGGGTGAGGGGCGGGAAACATCACCCATACCAAAGTCCTACCCCATATCTGTATGCCAACATCACCATCAATGTCCAGTTACTTGAGGGGGCATGTCCAGCAACCCCTGCGTACCGCACAAATGGAAGGATACGCGTCGATCTGGCCCTGCATATGACCTTCACATCGGTATGTGCAGGTCTGGGCCAGCAGTGTCCAGCTCCAAGGTGGGGTGGGTGTACATCACTACCAGCAGTGGCCAGTCATATGTGGGTGGGTGCAGAGGACTCCCAGTAGTGGTCAGCCATATTAGGGGTGGATGGATATGACTCCCAGCAGTGGCCAACAGTATGGGGGTGGGTGGATATGACTACCAGCAGTGGCCAACACTATGGGGGTGGGTGCAGAGGACTCCAAGCAGTGGTCAGCCATATACGGGGTGGGTGGATTTGACTCACAGCAGTGGCCAACAGTATGGGGGTTGGTGGATATGACTCCCAGCAGTGGCCAACAGTATGGGGGTGGGTGCAGAGGACTCCCAGCAGTATTCATACATATGAGGGGAGGGTGGATATGACTCCCAGCAGTGGCCAACAGTATGGGGGTGGGTGCAGAGGACTCCCAGCAGTGGCCAGACATATGAGTATGGGGTGGGTGGATATGACTACCAGCAGTGGCCAACAGTATGGGGGTGTGTGCACAGGATGCCCAACAGTGCTGAGATATAGGGGGGCATATCATCATCAGCATACCACAACTACATGGGGGGTTGTGCACATCCCTAACTTGTGACTATAGCAACCAATCACTTACAGCAGTGTCCCATTCCCTGAAGCACAGCTTTCCAAACTTTTCATGTTGGAGTGTAGCGAGCGAGCGTAGCTTAGCGAGCCTGAACCACCTAAGAGGGTTTTGGGGGGTTCTCGCTCACTCTATCTGTCTCACACTCTCTCTCTCCCTCTCTCTCTCTAAGTGTCTCCCTCTCTCTGTCTCACTCTGTCTCCCTCCCTCTCTCTCAATGTCTCCCTCTGTCTATCTCTGTCTGTCTCCCTCTGTCTGTCTATCTCCATCTGTCTCTCTCTGTCTGTCTCGCTTCCTCTGTCTCCCTCCCTCTGTTGCCCTCCTCCCTCTGTCTGTCTCCCTCTCTCTGTCTCCCTCCCTCCCTCTCCCTCTGTCTCCCTCCCGCTCCCTCTGTTTCCCTCCCTCTCTCTCCCTATGTCTCCCTCTGCCTGTCTCCGTCTGTCTCCCTCTGTCTGTCTACCTCCCTCCTTCTGTCTCTCTCTCTCTGTCTCGCTCTCTGTCTCCCAGTCTTTGTCTCCCGCTCACTGTCTCCCTATGTTTCCATCCCTACCTCTCTCTCTATTCTCTCTCCCTTCCTCTGTCCCCCTCCCTCTGTCTGTCTACCCCTCTCTCTCTCCTTTTGTCTCCCTCTGTCTGTCTCCCTCTTTCTCCCTCCTTCTGTCTGTCTCCCTCTGTCTGTCTCCCTCTGTCTGCCTCTCTGTCTCCCTCCCTATGTCTCCCTCCCTCTTTGTCTCCCTCTGTCTGTCTCCCTCTGTCTGTCTCCGTCTCCTTCCCTCTGCCTCCCCCTGATTGTCTCCCTCTGTCTTCCTCTCTCTGTATCCCTCTGTCTCCCTCTCTCTGTCTCCCTCCCTCTCCCTCCCTCTGTCACCCTCTGTCTCTCTCTCACTTCCTGTGTCTCCCTCTCTGTCTGTTTCAGTCTCTGCCTCTGTCTGTCCCTGTATCAGCCTCTATCTGTCTGTTTCTCCCTTTCTCTGTCTGTCCCTGTCTCCCTCTCCGTCTCTGTCTGTCTCTGTCTGTCTGCCCCTGTCTCTGCCTCTATTTGTCTGTCTGTCCCTATCCCTGTATGTCTCTGTCTGTATCTCTGTCTGTCTCTGTCTCCCTCCCTCTCGTTGTCTCCCTCCGTCTCTCGCGGTCTCCCTCCCTCTCAATCTCTCTCCCTTTCTCTACCTCTCTCTCCCTCCCTCTGTCTCACTCACTCTGTCTGTCTCCCTCTCTCTCTCTCTGTTTACCTCTGTATGTCTCCCTCCTTCTCTCTCTCCCTCTGTCTCCCTCCCTCCGTCTGTCTCCCTCCCTCTGTCGTTCTCCCTCTCTCTCTATCTCCCTCCCTTCTGTCTGTCTCCCTCTGTCTGTCTCTCTCTCTCTGTCTCCCTCTGTATCCTTCTCTCCGTCTCCGTCCCTCTGTAACCTTCCCTGTCTCCCTCCCTCTGTCCCTCTCTCTGTCTCCCTTTCTCTGTCTAGCTTTCTCTCTCTGTCTTCCTCGTTCTATCTCACTGTCTACCTCCCTCTACCTGTCACCCTCTGCCTGTCACCCTCTGTCTGTCACCCTCTGTCTGTCACCCTCTGTCACCTCACCCCAGCTTCCCAGGCACACACAGCTGCACACGAGAACTTCGCAGGTCTTTAAAAGACCATTTACTTGTTAATGGGGCTTTGTTGTGAATCTTCCGGCCGCCCTTGAGCAGAGTGTCTCGGAGTCTGCACTGCTGTGGCTGACTCCGAGACACTCTTTCAAAGGAATGCTGTTATGTGCTAAAGTGCCTCATCCGGCAACACCCACCACTTGCAGGGGACACAGTACTGTGTCGGTACACACAGTTTGGAAAGCTCTGCCCTGGAGGATGGATTACTTTCACACACTGCGTGACACACCACATGTGGGTGTGATGTCAAATTCCACATGCATACCCACCCATGGCGGCTGCAGGCTAAATACACACCCTACCATCATGACACAATAGTGTATAGTGATGTAACAGCCTACCAAAAAAAGAGAGCGAAACAGAACACACACTGTCATGCACAGCCCAGGACTGATTTGAATGTCCAGGTGGTGTTCAGACCACCAAGATGTAGTCTCTCATGAAAGGAATAGGGTTGAATCCCCTTAGATACAATGCACAAAATTGTGAGTCATGTGCCCAAATACCCTGCGTAACAATTCCCATCATAGGGGTAGGCTGTGATTACACACATGCATAGTGGTGAAAAGGGTGAATGTGTCCCTGAAGGCAATTGTACATACTCAAAACACAAGTACATTGAGTAGCAAGGATGGCACAGACGAATGAGCAGTAGACATCTGTGAGCAGGCATGGCCATTGCTGAAGGGAACCGTCACCAAAAAAGGAAATATGCACACATGTCAGCAGAACAATGGCGCAACTGTTTGCAGTGAAGATGTCAGGTGGCACAGAGTAAGGAACACTCCTTGGGACACTGTCTCAAGCCAAACTGAACACACACACCCAATGATTAATTGCAGAGACATTGTGATGGCACACAGATACCATGGTCCACCTCATGACCATCAACAAAAATATCTTTCAAAAACCCCAAACATTACCAGGACACCAACTCCAGGGCCCTCATCACCAACATGAGGGACCTGAAATGCAATATTGGTGAATGTAAAATAAAAAGCTTTATTCAGCTTGAAAAAATAAGATGTTCAAAAATGAGTCCATACTCAAATAAGGCCAATGGCCAATTCACAAAAATATCCCTGGAGGGGGACGTTGGGTAGTCCGTCACCCCCTAACTTGCCTGCACATGGAGTACCTCATGGTATGTTGACCCTTGGGGGCATCATCGGGGGCTGGACCATGCACTGCAGGGACAGGAGTGGGAAGGGTAGGTGTGGTGGGTGCAGGGGTGGACATATCCACCTCAGTGGGTGGTGCAGCACCGAAGGTGGAGATATACTTTGCACTGCACACTGCAGCCAGTTCGTCCAGCCCAACCACGGCACCCGAGGACACTATTGGAGTGGAGGGAGAGGGCTGTGAGGAGTGCAGACTGTGACTCTGGCTGCGTGTATGCGGTCTACCCCCAGCCCCTGTGAGTGTGCCTGTAGCCCCCTGAGTGTGCGTGTCAGGAGGTGTGCGCTTCACCATATGTGGGAGTGTGCTGTGTCTGTTGGGGTGCGTGATTGTGTCTTCCTGCATGTGCGTGGGACAGGTATGGGAAAAAGGAGTGTGGATGAGTACAAAGGAGGGGAGGGGATGGAATGCTACAGGAGGGAAACTGCTGCCATCAGTGATGAGTCCATGGACTGCATAATCCGTTGTGGTCAGACATCGTTGATGACATGCCCTCCATGAAAGACCACAACTGTGTCAGGATTTGGGTGTGGACATGGAGGACATTCAGCATCGATGTCTGACCAGCCTGTAACTGGCGGAGTAAGTCCACAGACTCCGCACTGAGGGCAGCAGGGGTGACAGGGGCAGGGGCTGCGGTACCGGGCCTGAAAGAGACATGGGGGCTGCACTGACAGAAGGGACGGGAGCAACTGGGAGGGTGTAGATGGTGCTGGAGGAGGCGGGGACAGACTCCGTTATGCTGCCAGGTGTTGCTGCAAATTCCCCCTCCTCATGGGAGTCAGAATCGGATCCATCGGCATGGGAAGATGTGTTGCCTCCCAACAAGTCCGCAGACTGACTCCCCTCACCCTCCATGCCACTGGCTCCCTAGGACTCCTCCACGCTGTTGGCACTGTGGCTGGGTCCCTCCTCCTGGTCCGTGCAGCTGTCTCCTCCAGTTTCGCGTGATGATGCTGTGGGCAAGGAGAAGAAATAGAAATGCATAAGTCACCTGTACACATCTGACACATGAGCACATAATCAATAGGTCACACTGCAAATCATGCCATGCATCATGAGTAACAGCGAGATAACTCTGCCTTGTACTGCATAGTTGGTATAGACACAATGCTACTTGGACACACGATATTGTATGTTTGATATGTCTGGAATGGTAGTCATATATCCTCCTTACCGGTAAAATTGGACTTAACATTTCTCTGCACTTACTGCTCTTTGTGCCTGACAGCCTGTCTCCGAAACACGTCTGGACTGAGAGACAGCTACACTTTGTGCATTTTTTCTAGACAGCTAAAAACACATGAAGGGCTGTGTGAGACAGAGGACTCTTCTGCATTCATATGTATTCCTACAGCGTTCCGGGGCAGGTAGAGGGGGTGGTGGCTCACACTTACATCTGAATAGGCTGTGTCCTGTCCTCACATAAAACACTGATTTCCCACCCCATGGTTAGCCTGGCAGACAGAACTGGGTTGGAAGACATCCTTGTGCACTTCAGAGGGTTCTTTTGAAGCCACCCCCTACATCAAAGGCACTTTTAGCATAAGTATTGGGTCTCTGACCCCCCCAAAATATGAAACTTCTGGATCTTGAACTGTGCATCTGTCAGGACTGCTTTGCTGCGTAAATGACTAAACTCAACTGATTTTCTGGAATTACTGCTTTTCTGCTTGTTGCCCTGCCACCTGCTGCTTACTGACACTGCTAGAAGCACTCTGTTATCCCTCCAAGTGATCCCTCATAGACTTTCTGGCTTACCTCCTGTTCTTCTAAAGTCTCAGGGATATAAATTATTTCGTGCAATTCTGCTGGTGCTGCTGGAACCTGCCTTCTGTGAGTCCTACCTTTGCCTGAGGTGCCCCCTCTGGATCTCAGAAGTGAGTTCTGCAGTTGCTTTCATTAAAAGTCAAGGCATTGCATCAACTGCATGAGGAAATTCACTGCATCACCCTTGAATGCTGATGCAGTGACTGCCTGATGACAGCAGTTCTACAGCCTGCGCAGCTCGACAGCGATGCTCTGTGCGGCTTGACAGCGACACATTGCCTTCACTTCAGTGAAGCTTGATGACTACGCAGCGACTCAACTGCATGAAAAAGATCAATACTTTGACGCCGTTGATTTTGGCACATTGCTCCATTCAAGAAACGTTCTCAGCAGGCCCTGCATGGGCCCTAAACCCAGCCTGCATGGCCTGAACTCTGGATTTGCACTCGTCCCTCAAAACCTCAAGTAACCTTTTGACCGCCAGGGACTTCTTAGCCCTATTTTTGATTTAATCCTTGAATATTCATATCTTGACTTTTACTTTTTCGATGGTTGTTGTCTTGGTCTTATTTTACTTACATAAATATTCTCTATTGTTGAAAACATGTGTGGTGTATTCATTGTGTTACAGTGTGTGTGTGTTGCCCAAACTTTTTAAGCATTGCAGGCCTCATTTATGGCATTTAGACTTAGGGTAGCACAGCAAGGCTCTTTGCTGAGCTGCCCCATGCCAAAGTGAAAGGGCATGAATGCACCTTATGTGAGCAAACTGATGCATTTCCATCCTATCCGATGGTGCTGACACCATTCTGGCAGTCTAACACCAGCGTATTCACCCTTGCACCATGGTGAAAGGGTGCCTCTGCTGTTTATGTGTAGGAAGGGGCACCTTCATGCACAAAAACAATCCTAAGGAGTGTTTATCCCTTTTTATGTGTGCTGCAGAATGCTGCAGAAAGGCTATCATAAATAAGCCCTTGGCTCTTTAGATAAGCCTGACTGAACTGTGCCAAGCTACTAGAAGGTGACCACAGATGACATTTTAGTGTGTTTCAAGCTTACCCTGTCTATAGTTCTGGTTCCTGTCTGGCCTTGGTGCATACCTCAGCCTAATCAGGCATCCTATTTCTAACAGCAACATTCTCTGTCACAACAGCAGCGTCTCTGCAGTTGTAAACCTGTGTTTGCGGATACCAAAAAAAATGGCAATGTGCACAAAATGTGAAGTTTACATTTGAGAATGAGGCCCTAAGTCAAGTGTGATTTTGTCTAGAGCGTCACTTTAACCTTTGACTTTTTTTGTAGTGAATTTCCGTTTTGTGCTTGTAAGATGAGGTATTTCTCCAAACCTAACTACAAAATCACTTTATCCTTTGTTTTTGACAGTATTTATATATTTTTTTCTATGTTAAGGTCTTATTTCAATATCTATCCATATTTTCCCCTTAATCTATGTTTTATGCTTTTTTGATTGATTTTCAGTTTTTTTATATATCATAAATTAAGCTATTTTTTCATAACTATCTATAACAAAGTTTGAGGCCACATGTACAACTATTTTTAGTGGTCGCAAGTTGCTAATCGGGCCGTTTGTGATCACTAAAATGGCCTGTAGCATGTATCAACCCTATTTTGTGAGCAAGTAACCTGTTACAAACTTGCAAAATGGAGTTTGTAATTTGCTATTAGGAAGAGGAGTGCCACTGGAGCCCTTTCCTAATAGTGAGTCATAGGGGGATGTTTGATTGTTTTGCGACCGGAATGTGGTCGTAAAACAATCACAGTTTACCTCCTACTTCAAGTAGGTGGTAAGCAAGTAGCAAATGGGAATGGGTCCACTGGGGACATCGTGCCTTTAGTTCATTGGCAGCGAAAACCTTTTTCAAGAGCAGACAGTCCTTGAGAAGTGTTTAAAGGAGTTTGTAGCACAGGCTGCATGTTATGAATTTATAAGAAATGGCTCCTCAGTTGGATCATAGATTATTAGAAAGAAAATCGGACAAGTCATAGGGAGAAACTGAAATGTTGATAGTAGACAAACCAAGAAAACAACCGAAGACAGAAGGAAATAAAAATCACATCAGTCTGAACCAATGAAAGTCAAACGCATAAAAAAGAGACCACTATACCTTGAAGAACATGGGCAAAAGAGAAAGTTAAAGTTCTGTGTGTTTTGTAGACAGAGTGGTAATTTCATAAATGTTTGTTGCGCTAGAGTACCAAATTAAATGCAAGCAGTGATAATGACACGTTTTGAGAATAGAGTGGATTCGGAATGCTACCATTCTCTGGAACTAAAGAGAACAATTTCTTGAGAGAAAAATCTTTGGAGATTTCAGCTGCAATCAATAACACTTGACTGTCCTCGGTAGCACATATAAACGTAATTGTCCGGCCGGAGTTGTCTGAGCTATGTCTTTAGAAGTATCAGGATTATTAGACTTACATGTTACTGGGAATTTTGGAAATACAAATGATGCAGTAGTTAGCAATTCCCTGTGTTAGAAAAGAAAGCCCAAAATAAGTGAAGGCTATTGATGGTCCCCCTTTGACTATTTTCACCTTCGGGAATTATAAAAATTCCCATACCACAGACTCAGGACTGTTCCTTGTATCTTCCTCCTGCTGCTCTGCTTCCTGAGTTGGTGGCTGGTGCAATGGGTTAGCTCCTCCAATGGCAATGTTTCAATTTAATTCCAATAAGAAGCAGTTTTTTGAAAATTGTAAGCACTGGTTGCAACAGCTCTGTGCTCAATGAGGCACAGATCCGAAATGAATGCCAAAAGGGAGAACGCACTCCAAGGTGCAAGTGTAGAGTAGTAAGAACCAATACAAAGTGAGTCTACTTACAGACATAGGTCCCAGAGTACCTTCTAAAATACTGAGGTATCTTAAATTTAAAAAAGAAGTGATAAATGACAAGTACATTTAAACAACATCACACATAAATATCAGTGGAGGCTGCAACCTAACCCCTGGGGCTCATATGCCAAAACAAATGGCACCTCCTACTAAACACAACTTTCTAAAAATGTCAGGGTCCTGCAGTACGTCTGCAGGACTTAGAACAGAAAGGAAAACCCCACATGTGATCCATTGGCATTCCACCACTGCATCTATGGGTCCTGCTGGAGTATAGCAGGCCAACAAAAAAATGAAATAAAAGCAAGCAATTGATTAGCTACAAGATAAATACTTGTCAGAAAACATGACCAAAAGATATAGAAACAATCAGAAAACAAATTGTTGAAGAGCTTTTCACATTGCTAATGCATGCAAGGTTGTTACAAACAATCCAAAGCCATCATGTTATCTTGAGACACTAGAAATAGAACTAGTATAGAGGACTGCAACAAATACACCCATTACACTTCCTGACGCACAAGATGATGAAATAACTTACAGCCTGATTCATGTAGCTAAATTGCACTCGCAAAGGGCCAGATTCTCAGAATCTGGCCCTTTGCGAGCGCAATTTTTGCATTTGGTATTCATGATACCAAATGCAAAAATCGCTATTTAAGAATTCGCATATTTGCGTGGAATGGCATTTAAGGAATCTCTAATAGAGATTCCTTAAATGCTATTCATGACACACAACAAAATAGCGATTTTGGACTTTTGGGGCCGCTATTTACCGACAGGTCAGACCTGTCGGTAAATAGCAAAAACTCAGAAAAATGCTTTTAAAAGCATTTTTCAAAGTTGCATGTAGCACACACACATGTCCTTTGGACATGTGTGTGCGCAACACCTGTCCATAAGTGCATTTTAGGGGTGCTACAGGGCGTCCTTTGGACACCCCTGGCACCCTTAAAATCGCTATCTCAGTTGCGAGTAGCAAATTGCTACTCGCAAATCCCCATTCATTCCAATGGGCCTCTTGGCCCATAGGAATGAATGGGGAGTATTTGCGAGTAGCAAATTGCTACTCGCAAATAAAGAACATGTAGGAATCGCTATTTAAGTTGCAATTCCTACATGAATGCCGTTTTGCGTGTCCTCAATAGCGAATCGCTATGATTCGCTATTAGGGACACGCAAAACGGCCCGTACATGAATCAGGCTGTATATTGTCAACATCTCCACTGCGCCACCACTAGGCCAAAAAAAAGAGTCACTAGTGTGGCAATTTTTAGTTTACCAGCTAGGCAAAACAAAAATGCAAATAAGGTACTCTTTAACATCTTCCAGAATGAACTAAACAGAGGCCTGTCTGGCCTGTAATAGATGGGATCATTGTTGATATCTAAAGTTCTAAACATCTGAAATCAATGCATCCCAAGGAGATTTCCGAGGCTGAGTAACATAGGGTCCATCATACAGCAGAATAAGAGGCTGAAATTTGTTCTGTGGATCTCATCAAGCAGCAACACCAACAAGAGTATGAAAATATGCAGAATTTTGTGGCGTGATGCAAAGAGTAGCAATAAGTAGTGGTTTCAGGTAAAACCAAAGCATTTATTTAGCGGAATGCACTGGAGACACAGTGAAAGATCCATTGCAAAAATATTAATAAAATACAAAAGAACTATAAAAAAAGTAATCATTTATAATCCACATTACTCTTAAAATACTCAAACAGATGTTAAAAAGAACCTTAACACTTCTAAACACAGATAGTTTAAGTGTGGAGAGAGAAACGTATTCAATGTTTGCAGAGGTTTTTATATAGGGCAGTCTGAAGCTCACTCTCTGTGCAAAGACAGAAGACATGGTAAAAAATGACTTAACAATAAGAGTTTAGTCATAGGCCAGACCATGAATGTGACCGCCAATTGACAAGCTGTTGGCCATGTGGCATGGGGGTTGTATGTCTGAATTATGTGCCAACTCAACCTTGCACACTGATGT
Source organism: Lissotriton vulgaris (assembly GCF_964263255.1). Classification (NCBI taxonomy): domain Eukaryota; kingdom Metazoa; phylum Chordata; class Amphibia; order Caudata; family Salamandridae; genus Lissotriton; species Lissotriton vulgaris. The sequence continues at coordinate 445,416,938 of NC_141687.1, read as the reverse complement.
AGAGAGTGCATAGTGAGAGGTTTGAATAATAGCATAGAATTGGGCAAAGGGATGTGTCAGAGACGAAGACCTAGGTCCAACCCCCCATTGCCAAAGGCTGTGCACAGTGAGGGCTTTGGATGCAAGTTACCTGATGTGTTTAGGTTTGAAAATGATTTTAAAATTCCATATATTCACTGAAAAAACAACAGTTGAAGTAGAACTATAGTCAGGTATAGAAATAAGACCTTAACTTATGTTAAAACATTTTTTTGTAAACTAGAAAATCACTAAAAAAAAGGGCCACATCTATGACTGTCAGGATTTGCAGCTTGCAAATTGCAATTTTTAGCAACTTACAATTTGCAAAATGCAAAACCTGATGTACAACCGTAACTTAGAAACTGTTTGCAATTCAAAATGGTTGCAAGAGAGGTCGTAATTTGCAATCCATTGGGAATGGCTGGGACTCACAACGATGGTGGCCTGCTGAGTTCAGCACACCACTATATCTGTGTAGACTTTTAAATAAGGCAGTTTTCTTTTTTTTAATGCAGCACATTTTCCTTAAAGGAAAACAGGATGCATTTAAAAAACTAAAAGAAAACTTTTCTGGTTAAGTACTTTGTTACCCACAATCTGCCCTCCACCACTATTGAAAGCCCACTAGCCACCATTAAATCTGTTTAAATGAAGGAAAAAAGAGGTGGGACTGTCTACTATGGTATATAGATAGCTACGTCTCCAACCCAAAAGGAGGAAAATACAGGGGGAAGACTGGGATTCTTTTCTCCAGCCTGCCCTTTGCGGTAAAAACTCCATCAGACATCAGCGTATTTTCTTTTAAGAAAGGGGTTGTGTGTAGCCGACCTTGGCATAATGCCATGCCACCAACCTAATGGGGGCAATAATCTTTCTGACACCACGGGAGGCAGATTGGGTGTTTGCTTCAATCTGCCCACCGAGAGCAAGAGGCCCATCAGACAACAGGGAGAAACAGGCCCCAAAAAGGTGTGGTTGCTGCTCACACTGGCATATGCTGTGTTCAAATTTCAGAATGGAAGCTACAGAGTTTCTCTCTTCCCTGGGGTTAGTTAGAGGAGTTAGCCACAATTCACCTCCAGTGAAAGACGTCATGGACAAAAATGCTAGCACCAGGGAATGTTGGGTCCACCCAACCCGGTGGGGGCAATGCTCCCACTGCTGAACAGGCACAACAGACTTTATGAGCACCACTCAGGGCGGATTGACAGAGTAGTTTCGCAATGTGCCCCACCCCTCCAGGAATAAAATGCCCAATAAACAGCAGGGAATAAAAAAGGTCAAATAAAAGAAGCATTGGGGACAGATCATCCAGGCATTGGGTCGAGGGAGAGCACATTTTAATCTTTAGGGCACAGTATTTACATGCCATTCATTTCAAGACCTGGCTCAGAAACTTGAGCTCTCTTGTGGTACAAGAGCCTCCAGAAGTGCCAGCACCCCCCTACTCCAAACCACAAAAATTCAAGAAAAAAAGACTTACAATCGTGCCTTCTCAGGCATGGCGCCCAAGGATCTGGAACTCTCTCCCCCCCGAAGTCAGAGTGATCCCTGAGTATGTAGGTGATCCCTGAGTATGTAGGTGGAAGTTTGATTACATTACTACGTTGTATTGCTGCTTACTATATCAAAATAAAATTGCATTTTTGTACACAATTTTTAAACAAATTGATTTTCAATACTTTTAACACTCACTCTAGTTGACTGGAACGCTGCTGCCCATTTTTGCTGTAGGCTTTACTTCCCGCCTGACCCCTGCGGTACCCGGATGTTAGGCGGGCCCGCAGTGCACCGGGGGTTGGCGGTCTAGTTGATATTTCCGTCCACTACTTAAGCCATGCTGGGATGACCATGCAGCTTGTATGTAGGTGGAAGTTGGATTACATTACCGTGCTGTATTGCTGCTTATTATATAAAAACATCTAGTTGTTCTTTCCCTCCACTACTTAAGCCATGCTAAGACAACCGTGCAGCGGGTGCGCCAAAGGCAAGCCTGTCTGTGCCCGTCTCCGCCCGTCGGCACCCGGAGCGTGACCAGTGCGAGAATCCCTGGCCGGTTAAAACCCCATATATATTTAAAAGAACCCTGCTCCTGTCTTTGGAGAGTGGCACTTGCAGGCACCATGATATGTCTTTCCAAAACGAAAATTCTGCAAAGTTTCTCTGCTCAACTTGCTCTTTTCAATTGACTCCTGACATTAATAACATCTCAAAGTACAAAAGTAGGATAGGGAGAGCACATGGGGCTGAAAATATGGCGGCATGGAAGGATAGAGAAAAGGGGGAGATGGCTGTTATTTCCACCAGATATGGGTCAGTTAATGTCCCACAGGCCACTCACGAATCATTCATGCAATGTCTCCTATTGAACGTTCGCTTGGTGGAAAAACATAAATATGAGTTAGAAGATCTGATTCAGGTATCCACCCCAGATATACTTTATGTGCCGGTAACCTGGACGTATAGCACTTCAGGTCCAGGCTGGTATATTGCATTACGAGAGGGCTATGCAGTCACTTCACAAGATAGAGTAGATGGTAGAGGAGGCGGCATAGCTATTATATATCGAGATCATTTAAAGGTGTGAGCGGAAGCCATATCAGTTTTAGCAGCAGAGGCATTGCATTTTTGCATAAAATTAAACATCCTCACTATCTTTCAGGGGCTCCTTATATACCACCCACCTGGACCTAGAGCAGCTTTTCCCAAGCCTTATTGATGCTTCTGGAGTCATTCTCTGACTCTCATTCCCTTACAATCCTGGGCGATTTTAACTACCATTTAGAGCTAACAAACAACCCAGAATCAGCTACATTGTTGGACAATCTGGTGGCTTTCAGTCTACCTCAACTAGTCACTGAATCCACCCATCGGGCAGGCAAAACCTTGGATGGCAACTTTTTTAATACCCGGATATTAAGTTGATTGAAACACTAACTCTCCCATGGACAGGCTATCTATTTTAACATCAAAATTGAGCAGTCTAATCATTGCACTCGAACAAAATCATCCAGAGTAAAAGTCCGACGTTAGAATAAAGTTTAAGGCAATGGCCTAGAGCTGGCATTGGGTCCCTTTCCTACCCGGCCATCGTCTGATAAAAACAAAGCATCCTCCCAGTTTGATAAGTGGCTTTAAGCAGCGGCCAACCATGTTGCCCCTGAAAAATTGGTGACACTAAAAAGATCTAGGATATTGTCAGCCTGATGTAGTCCTGAGCTTAAGGGCTTAAAAGTAAGCTGCAGGAGAGCAGAATGGTCTTGGAGACAAGATTATAGTAATGAGAAGAAAGCTATCTATAATCAAGCCCTCCAACAATATAAAAATGTAATTATTGCTGCCAAAAAGTTATACTTTACTACTAAGATCGAGGAAGCTGGAAACTAAACTAAAGATCTATTCAAATCAGTTAAATTGTTGGCAAAACCACAGCAGGGTAATACTTTTAAGACAGACCAAACAATGTGTGAGAAATTGGCACTCTACTTTCAGAGCAAGGTGTACGTAATCTACAATGATCTTTTGAATATTCGGAGGACTCATGATGAGCAATGACAATTTCCTGAGGGTGCTCAATCAACTCATTGCAGATTAGCTTGTTTCCAGAAAATTACTAAAGATGAGGTGAAAAACTTCTCCTCTCTACAAAATCTGGATCACCTATGTACCCATGTCCCCAGCTATCAAGTATTAGGCTACTATGAAGATTTGTGATAACTCACCCCCCCTTATCAACCAAGTCCTGGAGTAGGGTATCTATCCTACAATCAGGAAAAAAGTGGCTATTAGGCCACTGCTAAAAAAAAACACCTTGGACCCTAATGAACTGAAAAAATACTGTGCTATTGCCGGGATACCACCTTCCAAGTGGGGTCCCACAGGGATCGGCATCATCCCCGACATACGCTGATGACTCACAGCTTGTTATCTCCATATGCAAGGAACCTGAAGTCAAACCTGCAAGATTTCATGCATGTCTCTCAGATATTATGTCTTGGATGAACCATATCTTCCTGAAAATTAACACCGATAAAATGGAAGTTATGGAATTCAGTCATGGCCGGTCCCTGTGGAATGACTCCTGGTTACCGCTTGAGGCCAGGAGTTGTCCTCGTCCCGTCCCCAAAGTCAGGAATCTTGGGGTCATCTTTGATGACTAGTTGAATTTTTCCGCACAAGTCTCATTTCTTCCTGTTTCTTTCTATTAAAATCTTTAAGAAAGATCTTTCCGTTTATCTCACAGGAACTACAAGACAGTGATGGTGAGTGTTTTTTTTGTCTAAACTAGACTACTGCAATGCCCTCTTTTTGGGCATTGACAAGACTCTGATGAGGAAACTCTATTCCTTACAGATTGCAGCAGAACGACTGCTGTTGAACATCCCCAAAGGACAACCAACTTCAGCGGGTATTAAATCCTTGCACTGGCTTCCCATCCAGCAGCGGGTGGAATTTAAAGCTTTGTGTCTGGTCCACAAAGCACTGCTTGGTGGTGTGGCCAAGGAAACTTCAAAAATGTTCTCACCTTACATCTTCCGCGTGCTCTTACATCTGCCAACTTAGGTATACTTCAGATTGCTAAGATTAGGCGGGCAAGATGGGGAGGAAGGACATTATTGAATGGCATGGCAAGATTATGGAACAAATTGTCGATGGCCATGAGATTCCAAGCAAATCGTCAGCTTTTTAGGAAAGATCTGAAAACTTAGCTTTTCTCATCCATCTAGTCCTTCTGGTAATATAAGCCTTTATAAACATACATCCTATCCTATCCCTTCCACTGTCCGCTTCAAAATGGAAGTTAATGGACTCTTGATGAAGAAATATTTGACTCAGCCAGCCTTCCCTACTCGATCTGGGGTCCTGCGCTGCGGATTGTAGCCCAGAGGTTTTGCTCGTGTGACTGTTGAACATTTTTTATAATCTTTAATACATTTCGCTCTGTTGACTATTTATGTTAGCCTATACCCTTCCTTGCTGCATTATCTGTAAAGCGCTCTGATACCCTAGGTGGTCATGTTCGCGCTATATAAAACTTTATAAATAAATAAATACATTCATCTCACTTGCCATACAGAATGGCTGCACTATTGGGCATGCAGTCAGTAAGCAACTAGGGAAACCTACCAAATCCAGACATTTTTTAAAAACCTAGGGAGTCAAGAGCGGTATGCCTTGTGCAAATCACACAAAAGGTTTTGTGAGGAATATGCAGAGAGCCTCAAAATTCCTACCACCCAATAAAGGTGCTATCCCACGTGTGTGGCTGGACCTAGTGCATGCAACAAGAGCGGATCAGATCATGGACCAAGTCAATATGGGTTTCCATGGTCCCTGGTTTGATCTGTTCCTCTTGTAGGGTCAGGGCACTGCCATCAATTAATTTGTTAAAGCTGAGTTTTTACTACATGAGGCATGCACTTCCAACTGCGAGCCTATTATTGATTCCAAAATAGCAGTACACTGTTTGTATTCATCACTCAGGATGGGAAGAGCTCTTGGTCTAGGAAATCCTTTTGATTTGTGTTTAACATCTGCAATACTCAGTTCACAAATGTGAAGTTAATACAGAGACATGTGCTCTTATATAAGCCAGTCCAGCAGGAACAAACAATGCCCTCTGTTACCAGAGTATGCATATAAATTCACATAGTTATGTTAAGACTGATCAAGTGCCACTTTTACATGTAGAAATGTGCACTGAATGGTTGAGCACCTACACCTAAAACAACCCTGTTTATTTAAGCCAATCTATTAGTCTAAATTAAGGATTTTTAATTTTCCACTATATAAACTATTCACAATTATGCAAAAGAATGAACTATTACCATTTAAGGGGATGTGTTGCTCTGTTTCATTTGAACAGTTAGCCAACTGAGAGATTACTCTTTCTGGTTGGTTTGGACTAGGACCCAGATTTATCATTGGACTATGCTATCCTTACGTCATTCGGAGTGTCCATCATGGCTGCTCGGTTCTGAATCTACGTGGTAGCCCAACACCACAGCAACCAAGCGCAGTACTTCACTGCACGAAAACCAGCTCGAAAAACTATCTCACGACATCGGAGCATCTTGCCTCTCAATGGCGTTTGGGGCTTAGTGGACTTGCTGCACTTATATAACTGATCGGGTGCATGTAATCAGGAGTGGGCCCCCTGGATACTGCTTTGAAGGAGCGGCGTGTCCCAGAGCTGCCTCCTCTACATCCCCAGTGCTCACAGAAGTGACCCGGTATGGCTACATGAAAGTGACTTCCTGAAAACGGTATATGGAGTGCTTCTGCGACGGACCCCTGGTTATAGGGATGACATGGGGGTGAAAGGATCCTTGTTCTCTAGTGCTTTACGATGATTCAGGGCGCAAACAAAAGCACCCCCCCCCCCAGGAGGAAATGGTGTCGAATGTTAGGGCCCCCCACAGTGCCCAGACATGCAACAAGGCACCAACGAGCCCCGCCTGACTTTAAAATGGTGGCCAATGAGAAATCTGTGACAAGGGGAGAACTGTCCATTGGAGGGAAGGCGCACTCAATGGTACTAAAGTAAAAAGTGGGAAAGAAAAGCAGTAGTGGCCCGTGGATGGAGTTCTGTGGGCACCAAAATTTGTTTTCTTTATGTAATTGTTTACTTTCCTCAGTTATCCATATTCTACCCCCCACCCTGCCCCTCCCCTGCCCTGCCTCACCTCCCCACGGAACTCCCTACACAGGCTGCTACTGAAGGAAAGGCAGCATGACCTCCCCATACGGGTGAGATAATGTCGAGGAAAAAAGTAAGAATGAGAATAAATAGAAATGATGGAAAAAGAAGTTAGAGAGGATAAAAGGAAGAAAAGATAAAAGAAAGTAAGAAGGAAGTGTGAATGAAAGTTTGACAGTAACAAAGCATGATAATAAAGATGTAAGAAAAGAAGGACAGTTGAAAAGAAGTAGGGGTGAATGTGCAAGAGAACGAATGGAAGGAGTGATTACTAGAAGGAAGGAAAGGTAAAATATCAAGAGTAGGGTGAGTGGAGGCACTGTGATTGATAGATGGATAGCAGGGTAGATGGATGGATTGGTGAAGAACTGATGGATGACAGGTGTAACTCACTCTTTTAGGACCAGACAAGCGTTGCTCTGTCTGTCTTTTTAGGAGTATGGCTAAAACTGGATATTTTATTTTCTGACAATTCACTTGCCACTTATGATCGCCAGATAATTACAAATCATATGCTGTATGTAAACAGGAGGGTGGTAATCCTGCTAAAACCTAGTTACTTCATATCTATTTTACACAATCCTTGTGATTGTACTGATTGTAAAGTGGCAATCTTTTAACAAAACAGCAACCCAACTATATCTCAGTACAATAGAAAGATATAGCCTTAGTTTTCAATGTTTAGAATAAGAGGACTAGGGAGGAATATTGCATCTATTGGTTAGTGTGAGGATAGTGGTGCATTGTACAGTTTGGTTGCACAACCTAACCATATAATACACTCACCTAACCATCTTGGATCCTGTCAGGCTCATTTTTTAGACCTCTAGTACAACCCTGGGTAGCTGGTACTTCGAGCAGCAAGGCTTAAAGAAAGGAATAAGCGTGAAGCATTCAGTATTACTAAACTATAACATAGGAATGTCACACAACATGAAATAAATCCAGTACCATTTAATGAAAGTAGAATATATTGTTATGAAGGTTTTACTACCAAAATGAGCATAATACACTGGAGATGTAGATTTTTAAGTAAAACTTAAATCTCAGCATTTTACGTCAATGTGGAAACAATCAATGGTAACAGTCAAGTTTGAAAACATTAAAAAACTTTTAAAGAGTTGTGTTTGACTACCCCAGCCGGACAGGATGACCAACTCCAGCAGGAAAAATGTCAGGGGGACGAATAAGGAGTAAAAAGAAGAATATAGCCTTTATTGTTGATTAAATAAAATCATTACAAACAGGAGGTATATAAAAAAACATTAAATTGTGCAAGGACACAACAAAAAATTGTAACTTGGAAACTAATTTTGAAGATACACCACGTTTCAGTACAGTAATCACAACATATTTGAACAGCATTTTGAGTATTTTTCCTGCAGTTCCGAATTTAATGTGCCATTACTAAGATGCTCATGCATGTAAACATTACTAGAGTGCCAACCTTCTTGGGTTGACGGTCTATTTATAATATTAGAAATCAGATGTTTCACTCAAATAACTATGCTACATTATATATAAAGCTAATCATTAAAATATCTAAAACGTTTTGTGAGCATTGCCTCCACAATCCCATATTGTAGAATATAAAGATAAAAAAACATAATTAAAATGCCATAATCAAGTTCCATTGTACAATTCCTTTTTAAAAGGAGCCTTTTTAATAATTGCGTACAATTCCCCCTTTTTTAATATCAGTATATGAAATTACATACATAAATGCCATAGTTTAAGTGCCACTATGCAAATCCTTTCAAATAATCCTTTATTATGTCAGTCAACAATCTAAACTGTTGTCAGATTAAGTTATAGTTGACAACAGCGTATATGGGGCAGCATCGTTGAATGAGCCGATTATTCGTTATCACAAGCCCCTTACCTAAGGTAGCACACTAAACGGTTAACTTTTTTCTGCAATGAGAATAAACTTGACAAACTGTGTGGTCAGATGAGCCAATTTCCCAGAGAGGCAAGTTATAATTGCTTGGGGACATGTCCTCACCCCATTTTCTTTAAGGAAGGATTTTAATAGGGCTTTTGTCTCTTCTAACAGTTGAGGACAAAGAGAGTAAATATGCAATAGTGATTCATTATGAAAACCACATATCTAACGGCTATTTTGTACCCATGGAGGAGTTCCATCTGTTGTGGGATATCTCCCAAGTCGTAGCATTAAACATTTGTCTCTTACAAATGGTGTTAAGTTGGAAATAAGATAGAATTGTGGCTCCAATTTAGTAAATGAATTGATAATGGCAGTCCATGACTTTTTTTGGCAAACTTGACCTTATACAATAAAATTGTTAGGAAGTTAGCCCATTGGTTTTGTGTCTGTCTGAACATGGCTTTATTTCTAGCTACTTCTATGAAAGGCGAAGACTTAAAACTGTTTACGCTCTCCGGTAGCATGCTCATATCCCATTATTTCCAGTGATCAAAATTTGCCAGTGTGCCTGGGTCTGAGCAAAAGAAGGAGCATAAAGTTTTTAAAAATGCAGATTGTCTTGTTAAAGATTGTCTTTTCAAGCCAAATTCCATTCTAACGTTGGCATGTCTGATGTTCTTTGGAACTCTAAAGACTGATTTAAAAAAACTTTCATTTGTAGATTTGTTGTTTATGAATTTAGGACCCTAGTGTAATTTTCCCGATTCATGCCCATGTATAGTTATAAATCACCCCATACTTATATAGGCATATAAATCATAACCATATTTAGACTTAGCCTATACAGTCCAAATCCACAACGACTTCTTGGAAAAACCCGCCTTCAGCAGTCAGGGTCTTCCCCTTGCTTGAATATTGATTTATCCAAGAACTCATGGAGTTTTCAAAGAAATGAGTTTTTGATGAGGTTATTATGTCCAACCTTAAGTCAAACTAGGCACCTTCAAGGTATGAATATGCCCACACTTGCCCAAGCAAACACACGGTGGTTTGAAGCAGTTTGCCTATCTACTTGCCCGACGCATCTCGCTGAAGCAAGTGCCGAAGGAAGCCGACCCTCCAGCAGACGCACTGAGAGAGACGCTGTCTTTTCTCTTGCCGAGAAATCCAGCTCCAGTGTTTCCAGGCTACCCTTGCAGGTAGCCTGGAAACACTGGAGCTGGAAGTCCTTATTATGCTTTTCTAAGGCTTTCATGTAATGTCAAACATTGCCCCTAAGCCAACATGTCTAGCACCTAAAGCGATTCCTTTTTAGGGCAAAGGGGAATCACTTACCGCTGACCCCTCAAAATCACTGCTATTCAGCCCATATTCAAATAATGCGCTTGTACTCACTTTCAGTAGTGCTGCCCGCACGCTCTCTCCTCTCTCCGGATGAGGCTCATGGGACCCACAGCAACGCTGCCAGGGTGAACCTGAACCTCATTCACTGTTTATACACTCAGTTCCTACCTTCAACGGGGACAACTCTTCAGCCATGTTGGCTTAGGGGCAATGTTTGACATTACATGAAAGCCTTAGAAAAATATAACAAGGACATATTGACATATACATTTATATCTGGGGGCCATGCAATACAATCCAATAAAACAAAGTATAGATAAATACAATACAGTACAATACAATAAAACAAAGTATAGATAAATCCTGAGGCGGAAGCCGGTAGCTGTTTTAAAAATTGTATTTTGCTTTAATATTTTGATTTGCGCCGCATTTGCACTTAGTTTGGTCATTTTAAAACCTTTACCCCTCATTTTCACTCAGCGTGACACACGGATCAGCTGCAGGGGCGGCGGACATATTGGGCAGGTAAAGGCACATAGCGCTCTAGTGGTTGCCTCCTCTGGTGCATATAATGAGCCAGCCAGTGTGAGCCCTTCAGATTCAGCTACTCTATCTCCTGAGGCGGAAGCCGGGAGCTGTTTTAAAAATTGTATTTTGCTTTAAACATTTGATTTGCGCCACATTTGCACTTACTTTGGTCATTTTATAAACCTTCACCCCTCATTTTCACTCAGCCGAGTTAGGCGCTAAGGGAATCACCATGACACACCGATCAGCTGCAGGGGCAGAGGACATATTGGGCAGGTACGGGCACATAGCGCTCTACTGGTTGCCTCCTCGGGTGCATATGAGGAGCCAGCCAGCGCGAGCCCTTCAGACCCAGCTACTCTATCTCCTGAGGCGGAAGCCAGGAGCTGTTTTAAAAATTGTATTTTGCTTTAAAAATGTGATTTGCGCCACATTTGCACTTACTTTGGTCATTTAAAACCTTCACAATACTGATCAACTTAAAGTGGGCACATTAGTTGCCTACCATGGTCGGATCACTTTTTGATAGCCTTCACTTGGACCACGATTAAACTTCCTTCATCCATGTTTACATCTCGGAAAATCTGAAATTGGTCCTAACTCTCTGTAGATAATTGGACAAAGGCCCTTAGCACCACTAGACCTCTACTCGCCCATGACCCTAGGGTAAATAATAGCAAATACAACGAATGGATCACCACCTCTCTAGATTTGGTTCTCCCCTCATACCTATCTGAGTCTAAGAGGCAGAGCAATTCAGCACCATGGTATACAGAGGAACTTAGGGACAAAAAGCGCTCCTGCAAGAGATTGGAGAGGAAATGGCGCATAACCTACAATCTCATTGATAAAACCACCTACAGGGACGCTATTAAGAACTATAAACTTGCAATAAAAACCTCACAGGCAGCCTACTATAGTGACAAAATAACAATGGCTAAATCTAAGCCGAAAGAAATATATCGGATAGTCAATTCTTTGATAAAACCCCTCCTGCTCGCGGTAGACAATTGCAATTCCTTGTCTAGATGCAATGAGCTGGTTGACTTTTTTTTCAAAAAGTTAATAAAATGTATCTCTCCTTTCCAGATCCAGCCATTGAATCACCTACTCAACGTTCTGACTCAGCTCTGGACACAGCAATTCCCCCTCACAACAAGCTAGATTATTTTCCACTGCTGAATTTGGAAACATTAGAGTCTCTAGCACAACAAATAAAATCTGGCTCACCGTGTGACCCTGCACCTCCGAGCTCGCTGGGGTTGGCCAGTGAAACCATTCTCCCCACTCTCATGGAGTTGTTGAACTCCTCCATGTTGAGTGGGATGGATCCTATGGCATGGAAGCATGCAATGGTACAGGCCTTACTAAAAAAACCTGCCCTTGACCCTGCTAACCGTAGTAATTACCGCCCAATTTCTCTGCTCCCATGGGCATCTAAGATCTTGGAGAAGAATATTAATACCATCCTGATGAAGTTTCTCGAGGGAAATCATCTCCTCAACGCTTCCCAGACGGGTTTTCACCCAAAACATGGGACAGAGACTGCTCTATTGGCTGTGACTGAGGAGGCGAGACGGATCTTGGATGGGGGGGGGTCAGTGGCAGTGATCCTCCTCGATCTGAGCGCCGCTTTTGATACGGTCCATCATAAAACTCTGTTGAACCATCTCACCGACCTAGGAGTGTCTGGAGAAGCCCTGGTCTGGTTCAAGTCTTTTTTATCTGACAGAACCTTCCAGGTCTTTGACGGCACATCCGTTTCAGCGAGCAGGCCTCTGGGGTGTGGAGTTCCTCAGGGCTCATCATTAAGCCCTACGCTCTTCAATGCATATATGAGGCTGCTGGCTGGGATTGTTCGTCCGCATGGTATTAACATCATTACCTATGTGGACGACACCCAGCTGGTGATTTCCCTTGTGCAGAAGGGTGGCCACCAATCACCGCCCAACTTAGCAGTGTGTTTGGAGGAGGTGAGGAGCTGGATGATGAGCTCATGTCTGAAGCTCAACGACGCTAGGACCGAACTCATGCTTTTGGGCCCCGCGACCCCCTCCACCTTGGAGCTGCTATGGCCCACGAGCATGGGGTCGGCCCCTGCCCCGAGAGATAACATCAAAAGTCTGGGGGTATGGCTAGATAAGTCGATGAGCTTCAATATACAGGCCACCAAGGTGGCGGCCCCCTGCTTTGGCCTCCTTAGGGTGATCAAAAAAATCCTTCCCCTTCTTCCATTTGAGGCCAAGCAGATAATCATACAGGGCCTCGTTCAATCCCGTCTGGATTTTAACAACGCCATTTATCTTGGAGCACCGGACTACACCCTAAAAAAACTTCAGCACGCCCAAAATTGTGCTGCTCGTGCGCTACTCGGAGTTCCACGTAGAACTTCAATAAAAGCTGGGTTAAGAACGTTGCACTGGCTGCCTGTCAAGTACAGAGTAAAGTTTAAATCTCTATGCATCGCTCATCAGGCTTTCTGGAAGTTGGGCCCAGAAATCAACTGTTCTTTGATTTCCCCTTATCTGCCCAACAAGGCGCTTCGTTCCTCGTCTGCATTTCTGGCCAAGACTCCCAGAATCTTTAAAGCCAGAGCAGGAGGACGTTCCTTCTCTTATAATGTATCAAGACTATGGAACACTCTCCCTCTGCACATGAGAAGCAATTCCAATCTAACCAGTTTTCTGAAGCAACTTAAAACGTTTTTGTTTCAGTAACCAGAATCTCCATTTGTTCGCCTGAGGGCAATCCTGTTTAGTCACAGCGCCTGTACTCCAGAGGGCAACTGTAGCGCTTTATAAATTTTATTTTCATTTCATTTCATTTCACCCCTCATTTTCACTTAGTCGAGTTAGGCGCTGAGGGAATCACCGTGACACACCGATCAGCTGCAGGGACGGCGGACATATTGGGCAGGAATGGGCACATAGCCCTCCTGTGGTTGCCTCTTCAGGTGCATATAACGAGCCAGCCAGATGAGCCCTTCAGACCCAGCTACTCTATCTCCTGAGGTAGAAGCCGGGAGCTGTTTTAAAAATTGTATTTTGCTTTAAAATTTTGATTTGCGCACCATTTGCACTTACTTTGGTAATTTTAAAACCTTCACCCCTCATTTTCACCCAGCCGAGTTAGACGCTGAGGGAATCACCGTGACACAACGATCTGCAGCAGGGATGGCGGACATATTGGGCAGGTATGGGCACATAGCGCTCTAGTGGTTGCCTCTTCGGGTGCATATAACGAGCCAGCCAGAAGAGCCCTTCAGACCCAGCTACTCTATCTCCTGAGGTGGTAGCCAGGAGCTGTTTTAAAAATTGTATTTTGCTTTAAAAATTTGATTTTCGCCACATTGGCACTTACTTTGGTCATTTAAAACCTTCACCCCTCATTTTCACTCAGCCGAGTTAGGCGCTAAGGGAATCACCATGACACACCGATCAGCTGCAGGGGCGGAGGACATATTGGGCAGGTACGGGCACATAGCGCTCTAGTGGTTGTCTCCTCGGGTGCATATAACGAGCCAGCCAGCGCGAGCCCTTCAGACCCAGCTATTCTATCTCCTGAGGCGGAAGCCGGGAGCTGTTTTAAACATTTTTCTTTTGCTTTAAAAATTGGATTTGCGACGCATTTGCACTTAATTTGGTCATTTTAAAACTTTCACCCCTCATTTTCACCCAGCCGAGTTAGACGCTGAGGGAATCACCGTGACACAACGATCTGCTGCAGGTGTGGCGGACATATTGGGCAGGTATGGGCACATAGCGCTCTAGTGGTTGCCTCTTCGGGTGCATATAACGAGCCAGCCAGAAGAACCCTTCAGACCCAGCTACTCTATCTCTTGAGGTGGAAGCCAGGAGCTGTTTTAAAAATTGTATTTTGCTTTAAAAATTTGTTTTTCGCCACATTGGCACTTACTTTGTTCATTTTAAAACCTTCACCCCTCATTTTCACTCAGCCGAGTTAGGCGCTAAGGGAATCACCGTGACACACAGATCAGCTGCAGGGGCGGCGGACATGTTGGGCAGGTACGAGCAAATATCGCTCTAGTGGTTGCCTCCTCGGGTGCATATGACAAGCCAGCCAGCATGAGCCCTTAAGACCCAGCTACTCTGTCTCCTGAGGCGGAAGCCGGGAGCTGTTTTAAATTTTTTATTTTGCTTTCCAAGTTTCACCCCTCATTTTCACTCAGCTGAGTTAGACGCTGAGGGAATCACTGTGACGGGAAACAACCTTTACAACGCAACTTTTACAACGCACTACCATTACAACAAAACTTTTACAATGCACCATCCATTACAATGAATGCCATTACAACGCAACCATTAAAACGCATGACACTACAACGCATACCACTACAACGCATGTCATTACAATGCAGTCATTACACCGCATACCATTGCAACGCATAGCATTACAACACATAGTACCATTACACTATCCAACACTTACCCTACTGTTGCACCCCCTGGAGTTAGAATAGTAATTTTTACCCCTACACTATCCAACATTTACCCTACTGTTGCACCCCCTGGAGTTAGAATAGTAATTTTTACCCCTACACTATCCAACACTTACCCTACTGTTGCACCCCCTGGAGTTAGAATAGTAATTTTTACCCCTACACTATCCAACACTTACCCTACTGTTGCACCCCCCTGCAGTTAGAATAGTAATTTTTACCCCTACACTATCCAACACTTACCCTACTGTTGCACCCCCCTGCAGTTAGAATAGTAATTTTTACCCCTACACTATCCAATACTTACCTTGCATGCAATGTAATGTTATACGTTGTAATGGTATGCGTTATAAAGGTAGTGTAGTGTAGTTCCTAGTTTCCCACTAGGCCCTGCACATTGGAATAATGTTATGTTATGTTATGTTATGTTAATGGGTGACTTATATAGCGCACGGCTACTCCAAGGAGTGTCCCGGCGCTTTCTGACCCATTACTGAAAAAGGAGAGGATAACAGACATAACAGTATTATTGATTAAAAAGCCACGTTTTCAGGGCCTTTCTAAAGGCAAACAAATTGGAGATGTGGCGGAGACCAACGGGAAGAGAGTTCCATAGTTTGGGGGCAAGATGTTTAAAGGAACGTCCACCAATTCTGGCTTTCTTAATGGGAGGCACCATTGCTAAGCCAAGATTTTCCGACCGGAGAGATCTGGTGGGCTTGTAAAAGGAAAGCCGTTTCCTAATGTAGGAGGCCCCTACCAGATGGAGTGCCTTATGGGCCAGTGTAAGAGCTTTGAATATGATTCGTTTTTTAATCGGAAGCCAGTGCAGGGAGACTAGCAACTCAGATGCTCTGGCTTGCCGGGGTAGGCCGAAGATGGCTCTAGCCGCAGAGTTTTGAACAACCTGGAGTTTGTGCAAAAGATAATCCGGCAAGCCCAGGTAGAGGATGTTTGAATAATCAAGCCTGGAACAAATCAGAGCTTGTACTGTCAGCTTCCTATGGGCGGCGGGGAGCATAGGAAGGAATTTACGAATCATTTTTAGCAGACCAAAACAAGTACCTGTGAGGCCTGTGATCTGCGTTTTCAAAGCAAGGGTGTTATCAATTTTGACCCCCAGGTTTTTTGCAACCGAAGAAGAGGAGGAAGGGGGGGACATGCTCACTGGCCACCATTCCTGCCAGGGCGGCTCTGCCGGACATCCGAAGAAAAGCACCTCAGATTTATCAGGGTTGCATTTGACATAAACAGTAGTATCGACGTAGAAAAGCGGATCTTCCAGGCCTCCACTGACTATGCTAAACTTAATTGGGTGTGTTACCAACTAGCTCAGAGGTCACTGGAAACTTTCTTATCTGCATAGGAAGTGATCAGCTTCCCTGGCACAGACAAGAAGGGATTCAGCTTTCCAACAACCGTGCAACATGACAACTTTGCTCCTCAGATCAAGAGTCAATCTCTAGGGTCGTGTGAAACAATAGACAGGTATTTCACTCAGTCAGGTTAGTGCAGTTTACTTTCACGAGATGTAGAGAATAGAGAGACGGGCGTTTGTCAATAAAGGGTTAACATTTATTGAACAGTCTTTCTTCTCGTACAAGAGAAATGTATTGCCACAATTGCAAGACTTGTTATGATAAAAAGTACGTACAGTAAGATAAGGATTGCGAAATAATACTGTAGAAGCATTGATATGGTTTCTTAGCCATACAATGGTTTAAAAGTAATAAAACATATATACAGTCATATATACATTAGGCTAAAATACTCAACTGGTGCTTCTAACTAAGCCTACCCCAGTGTGCCTGACCTAAGCCTAACAAGTGGAAGGGGAGTAAGTAAGTAGCTTTAGTTTAAGTTGGTTTTGCCAAGGTTTGCTTCAAGAATTCTCACTAAGGGTTTAGTCAACACCATACCTCTGAATAGAATGATGGAGGTCTGGTATCTCCTTCAGGAGGAAACTCAGTATCCCAGTCACCCGCGAGGGCAGACTAGAAACGCTGGCGCTGGATTTCTCTGCACGAGAAAGACAGCGTCTCTCTTTAGCGCGTCGAGGAGAAGGAGGGGGGACAGCGTCCGCGGTCAGCTTGGCTTCTGCTGGGATCTTCGCCGAGGGACGGCTGTTCAGCTCCTAGTTACACCACACCATCGTTCGCGCTTTAGCAGCGATAATGGTATCAGCAGCTTCAGGCGACGGGCAGCAGGCTGCAGCAACAGGGTTGCTTCACCAACAGCAACGATACAGCGTTTGCTTAAGGCAACGTTGGTAATATTTATATCTGACAGGTGCCTGGTTTGACGTAAGTTTGCTGGACATAAGACGTCAATTAAAGATGTCACTAGGAAGTGATAGCTATCAGTTGCTCATTAGAGTTCCATTACTAATCAAAACACAGCAAGCGGGGATTTCCAGGTTTGCTGAGTTTTTATCTTGTTGAAGAACTCGGAGTGTTAATCTAGGAATATCAGATAGTGACTTCTGCTCTGTCATTGCACTAATTGGTTGCAAAGGAAGTGGCAGAGAACTATGCTGGAATGTGGCTCTGTTCGTGTGAGGCCAGAGATGACTTTCTGAATATCGCACTTGAACGGTTATGCCAATATAGGGAATAAATGGATTTATAGCCGAATAGGGGCATAAGGTCACAGTATCGATCAGGAACCTAGATAAACACGCAACACCCACTCCACGTTTTCATGTCCATCAAATTACTAAACTAGAGCAATAAGATGCATGTGTAACATTGCCCACCCCAAAATACATAAATGCATTTGAAATAGGCGTATATTGTAATACGTGAAATTTAGGTACTGTACGTTTTTGAAGCATAGAAATCATTCAAAAAATTATTGCATATAAAATCAATGAACGATTATGCAAAAAGAATTACACATGAAATATCTCTGAAACAGAAGAAGGGCGAGATAAATCATCACATATAAATGCATTGCAATAAATGTGTGCTAGAGGCTGATGTAAGTTGTTATGTCTCTAGGTGTGTTTAAAAATAGAAGTTTGAAGCTTCTGTTCTTTAAGAATAGTTTTTACCTTAAGCAAAGAATTTTTCGTGCCAAAAAAGGGTCAATATTAAAAAATATCCAATTCAAAAGAATTATTGCTTGAACGGGGAAATAGAGTTCCAACGCTTATTGCAGTTTTTGTTGATCAAAACTGAAGGCCGAATTCAGAGTTCATGGGAACGCTGTGTGTCGGAAAGTTTCTTCAAAGTTATTGTTTCTGTTCGGGTGAGAACATCATATCAGACAGGCTCTCAAAGAATTGGTCTACAAATTCAGGTGACAGTTCAACCAAATTCGATAGTGCTGTAACTTGGCAGGTGTGAGAATGATTGCTGTCATCAGAGTCGGGTTCAGCAACGCTCACAGAAGGTCGTACCTGGGTGATGCTGCTTTTGTCACTCGCTCCACTGTTACCACCTAGTCGTAGTACAGGAGTTTCAACGAATGCTGTCATCAGGATTGGTAGCCGCTGGGGACAACACAATGCGTGAGCCGTTATTGGACTGAGCAAAGTATCGACGTCCATTGGTACTGCTGATGGAAGTGAAAGACAGATGTCCAACACGCATTCATCTCCGCATAGCATACATCGAAGTATCGGTAAGATACAGTTCTGCCATATAGGTCTGAATGAAAGGAACCAGGTCATGTTTAGATCTCTCAGCCTGGCCAATCCGAGGACGTTAGTTATCCTGTCCCGGTAGTGCATTGCTAGGATTGTCTCTTCCATTCCCATGGGAGCTATGTCTGAGTTTCGGCTTGCCATAACGAAGCAGGACGGACAAAAATAAAATCCCTGCTACAAGTCCCAAAAATAATGGTATGCCGCCAAAAACAGAGTGAACAAAATTAGGAACGATTCCCAAAATTGCTTGAAAAGGTGTTAGCAGTCCCGTAAAAATCGACTTAAATATGCCTGGGATGCTCGTGGCACTAGACATGTTAAGGAGTTGGCTAAGCATTTCTACGAAATGCACGGGGCAATTTGTTGATAAAAGTTCATGAACTTCAGTAGCTGTCCTTGCAACTAGAAGATCATACATCTCTTTTGATGACGTTATGGGCACTGTTGTCTGTAAAAGCACAGACTTCATTTTGCTTAAAGTATCAATACGTATAGAATAGAGATTCAGACGAGGCCAGATGGGAGTCACTGTGTCTGCAGGCCCACTCGGGAACAATGCCTGCATACAGATTTGACCATGGATGTTACACTTACTAGATAACTTTTCCCTGGCACTAGGCCACAACATCTGTGATCCGTTCTAAGAATGTAACTCCCGTTTGCAAGTTGCATAAAGAAGGGCTCTATCTGAGTTGCAGGTGTGACAAGCTGGTGGCATGAAAGGTTGTTAGAATTTCCATCACATGCTCCGTGTAAATTAATACCCTGACACAAAAGTATACCGCTTAGTGAATGTTTACAATTTTCACCACTAAGAAATACATTTTTGTCGCTGTCACTATAGCAAGAATGTGTGTATGGTAATTTCCATTCTGATTTTACATATCCTTTACCCAATTGTTCATACTGGCCAGCAGGTATGTAATCAAGGCACTTTTTAAATCGGAAAGTTGTTATCGGAATTGTGATAATTCCGTGTATTATCCATTCAATGACAGGACTCTCTGACATTGTCAATGGTAATCTCTCGAGTTTTTCGATGCTCAGGATTGTATAGTCTGCTCCTTTCTGTGCCAAACTGATCTGTTTATCAGTAAGTTAAAAAATGGAAAATAATGACGTTGTGTTTATTAAACGCCAAGGCACATAGCCTGAACGAAGATTTTGCAGCGTCCAGCCTAATTGTATAATAGAACGTAATTGCGACTGGCCATGTTGTAACATTAGCAAGTCTCTATCTATCACATCAAAGGCAGAGGATACAATATTGTCCAACGAATATATTCTGGAAGACAGAGTCATTAACCCATTGTCTACTACAGAAAGTGATTTCTCCAAATTAATACGATCAATTTCTCATATTTTTTCTGCTGTTTCAATTTGTTTGACTTTCCAAGCCTCGTTGTAAGCAGCATAGATACTGGTCGCTATGAAACGCTTTTGACGCTGTTTGCATGGTCCAAGAATGAAATTGCGCAAATCAGCACCATCTTTTAGTAAAGACAAGTGTTGCTTAATTTCAGCCAGTGTGGATGATGTTAGCCATTCGAGGCAGAGTTTCCCTACACTGTATGTTGTTATTATCCCTGGATGTTGTCTCTGGGAATATCTCGGGTCTAGTCTGGTCATTTTTAACCCCTGTGTTTTATTCAGGAATCTATCTTGACAGCTGTTTGTGTCAGTAGGCCAGATTAACCACTTTTTCCAATCAGGATGTGCTCTGTTAAAATGTAAAATTTGTGTTACGTCTAACTCAATATCTGCAGTTATATTTTCAGGTATTGGCTTTGGTATAGATGGTTTTTTAAGGTCTTTGATCTTAGCTAGGCCAAGACAGGATGTTTGGTGTATCATGCAGGTTCTAAATAGTGCTTCAATGCCTTGTACCTGCCAATCTTTTGTACCCCAAATTGTTTTCGTTTCAATGTTATTTTTCCAATAATCAAAACCAAATGTCATCATTTTGTCATAAAATGCTTCTGAATATATCAATTTAGAATTTGTCAGCATTGTTTTCATTCCTGTTTTATCTAACAGTTTATAATAAAACGTTTCTGCATCACTATTGTTAAACCCTGAGAAGTATTTGAATTTCTCAAAAAATGCTTTAGAACTGCTTTTAGGTGGTGTAGCACAATGTTCCCATTGATTATACATAAAAACATTTCTAGGCTGTGCAGATTTATGCAAGTAATGATCACCATAGTGTGTGTAGCAGAATAGCTGCTCATAACTAGATGAACCTTGTAAATAATCATGATCTGTTAATCTAGCTGACATTACTAAATCAGACATCATGTCATTAATACGGTTGAAGTCCCAATCATCAGAGAATGTACTAAGTGTTACAAAGTCACTTAAGGAAACCTTCAGTTGATGAGGATACTTCAGGATTTCGACCGGACCATATATCTCATAGTCAGTTTTCTCCCATACTACCCCACCAGGTATTGGAATTGCTGTGACATTTACTGTTGACAGTTCTCTTTTCTTCACGTGGGATGATCTGTGTGGTTTGAGGACTAGGTTGATGTTCTGACTTGCTGTGTCCATTGTACTATATTTTCCCTCAATGAATCTTCCCAAACAAAGTACCATGATGAGCCAAAGCAGGAGGAAAAATACACCTAGACCGAACCAGAACTCTAGCCAAGGGGAAATAAGGTAGATTTCCTTCAGTTGATGAAAGAGTTCCATTGCTTTTTCTTTAAAAGTCTTTTTTGTTTCTGGCATCACTTCGGGGTCGTTTTGATCTTCAGAGAAGTTGTCGAAGTTGATGAAATAACCAGACGCAGTTCTGTCGATTGATGGGATTGTTCTTTCAATCTGTCTCTCAGTAGCACTTTCTGATGCCACATTATTGTAGACTGGTGTTGTTTCTTGACGAACTGTTTCAATCTGTGTCTCAAGAGGCACGAGTTCCATGGCATTATTGCATAGTCCTTCATTGTGCACTGCAGGCTGATCGAATGTGATTAGTCTTTCAGTTTGAACCTCTTGGATTGTTGCAAGTTTGGGTATTCAGTTGTTTCTTGGGAGTCCACTGGGCCTACTGTTGATTATAGGCGACATGCTTGTGGTTTTACCAGGTCGATGGACACGACTCTGTTCTCCTTTTTACCAGCAAGGGGCGGTAGCACAACTGATCTTGTTCCGGTGACTGCCAAGACAGGTACTGCTTTTCTGTAAGAAAGCCCAAATTCCTTCTTCACCGCGATATTTTCTCTGACTAGATCCCCAATCTTTGGAATCCAGACAGGCCTTGCTGGGGCAGTTGCTTGTGGTGCCTCGTCAGTGGTATCTGGCTGTTGCTTTAACTTTATGTTGCTTAAGGATTTTCTTGTTTCATTCAGTTCCTGTAAAACAGCCAAACGATCCTTTACATCAAAGTCTGTTGTTTTTTCTTGTACCACTGACATCTGACTATCGGGGTCCTGAATGTTCATTCTAATTCCGAACAATAGTTCGTATGGGCTGAAACCTTTTAGAGAATTTCTTGGCAAGTTATTAAGACTAGTCTGGACACTTATTAAATGTTTGACCCACCCAGCGCCTGAACCTAATACCTTCGCTGTTATAGATCGCTTTATGTCCCGGTTTTTTCTTTCAACCACACTATTCCCTTCGGGGTGCGACGGACAAGAATACTGCAACCCAATTCCCATGCTGGCCATGGCCTCCTTATAAGCTTGAGAGCTAAAAGCAGGACCCTGGTCAGAATGGAACGTGGTAATTGCGTATGTGCCCATAAAGACTCGCAAATCTCTTATAACCGTTCTAGCGTCAGCCGAGCGCTGGAGGCCTAATTTTTTAAGTGTGTTTAGCCTTAACTGTTAGTAGGACGCAGGATGGGGTGTAGGCAGCGTTACGCTTTTTCTGATCGGTAGCCGGTAGCATGGTTCACTACTGCGATCCCTATTGCAGTTTTCACAATTTTTTGCATATATTTGGTGTTCTACACTCATTCCCGGCCACCAGTATACTGATTGTAATTCAGTCAGTGATTCCTTAATCTCTCTGTGCCTAGGACCCAAACCCATATGTGCGTCTGCTATTAAAAATATTCTCCTGTTCATGTCCCCCACTCCAGGGATTCGACCAAAAGGAACGGAGTTTGCATCGATTACGTATGCATAATTGAGTGGATAGTTCACGGGTAGTGCTGCACAGTCGCCTTTTACGGTCATTTTTACTGCCAGCATGGTTTCCCCATCTATGTATTTATCTGTACGCTTTTTTGTGGCTACGGAAGCCGGTTTAGTTGCTTCTGCTGTGGCTGTATTAGCCATGAATTCCCTGCAACGTGAACGCCATCACGTTGAAGACTCTGTGCGTGAATCACGTGAGTCTTTTGTAGTTCTTTGTATAAAAGAGCTACTTGTTTCCAGAGCATTTTATGCTTTATTGTGGCACCTGTGTCATCTTTGTAATCGTTTTCAATCCACCTCTGCAATTTATTGTTGTAAGAGTTGACGCAAAAATGAGAATCGCACACGATTAGTGTCGGGAATTCACGTTCTTCATTTTTGAGCGCCATCTTTAAACATCTGATTTCAGTTCTCTGAACCGAACAGTTTCTTACAGATTCAGTTTTTGTTACTTTCGGTCTGAATTTACCGCACAGCCAACGACCTTTAATAATCGCACATGCTGCATCGTAGGATTTTCTCTCTACGTTGAAATGCTGTACAAATCCATCTGTATAGATTATACAGGCATATTGTGGGAGAGGCAGAATTTCGATTGGCAGAGGATATTCTTCTTCATACTCTAAATCATTCAGTTCTTCGAATTGCGGGGCGAAATAGTATTTCACATCTTCCGCTCCTAGAGAATCTACACACTGTATCCATTTCGGATCCAGTGACACTGTAGGCAGGTTTACTGGGCTGAATAGCGCCTCGAAGGCGGATTCCGCTGTAAGGATATTAATCTGTTTGCCGTGTGCTAGTTCTCGTTCATTTGCTAATGCGATTTGCACTGCTTTCACAGTTCTTTCTGAGTGACTGAATGTTTTTTCTGCTTGTGTGTACAAGCGAGATTTAATTGAAATTGGTACCTTTTCTCCCTCATTAGAGGTCAGGTATGTGAATCCGCATATTCCTGAGATGACTCGGATTACAAGATCACGTGTGTTGTCACGTGTATCTAATTTTGTTTTAGCTAACATGTCTGTTTGCAGTGATCTCAAAATTTCTGTGTGTTTTTGAGTCCAGGTGATTTGTTTAAAATCAGGTTTAATTAGTTCGTAGAGAGGTTTAACCCTTTCTGCGTAATTTAGAATGTATGTTCTTCCGAAATTCAGAAAACCTAGAATGGATTGTAAATTCTTCAGCGTTTTTGGAGCTTGGAGTACAGCGCACTTCTCTAAGAAGTTATCCGCTAGGCTTTTCCCTTCACTTGATAATTCGTACCCTAAAAATAGTACTGTCAGATGGGCAATTCGAGACTTTTTAAAGTTGAATTTGTAACCCTCTGCTGCGAACCCAAGTATAATGGTGTTCACTCTTTTCAAGTGAGTATCCAAGTCGTCGTCTGTGAGATAGATATCATCTACGTAAGATAATGCCTCATCATCATATATTTGTAGTAACTCTGTTACCCTACCTGAGAATAGTCCTGGGCTGTTCTTGAACCCCTGTGGGAGTCGACAGAATTTTTTCTGCGACCCAAATGCTGAGAAAGCGGTCAAATATCTGCTTTCTGGTGCAATGTTTTGACAAAAGAAACCATTAGATATGTCTAATGTCGTTTTATATTTTTTCCTAACTATGTTATTCGTATTTCGTATTTCATCAACTTTTATTCGATTATCAGTTTGAATAATCATAACAAGTACATACTAAAAATTTTAAACACATGAATAAGAAAAAATAAGTCACAATAAAAAAGACATTTAGGTAGAAAAATAGGTTTTACAGTTCTATACAGTTCTGGTTTAACTAGAAACATTGCGACGTATTGTTAAGACTGCTGTAAGAAAAGTCACTATAAGTTTAGCTTCATGTAACGATTTTAGAGATTGCAAGTAAAGAAATGCTGGATAGGATTGTATGTATCCACTGGTTCGGAGAATCGGGATAATCCACGTTTTCCTTGGTATTTTATAATATTTGCAAAAGAGGACAACGTGGATCGTGGATTGTGGGGAGATTCCGTCACAGGGGCAGTTCATCAAGTTGCGCGACCAGTTTTGCATTTCCGGAAATGAAACTAAACGGAAAAAGATGTTAAAGCGTAGTCTTGTTAATAAAAATTTTTCATGGTTAGATAAAAAGTACGTCAGATAGGGCTGTATGCATTTTCCAGACTGTTGGGCACAGATTTTTTCGTTTAGTGGTTTGATGATCTCTGCCTGGTTCCGTAGATCCCTCAAATGGCCCAAACACATTAACTTTAACTGTTTCCTGGAAATGTCTTCCACTGAGGGAGGTTCTTCAAAGTAGGACTCGCGATCCAGGTCTTTAAAAAAGTTACATATGTAGGTTAGCCACAGGATTTTTCGCCAGTTTGTCAGGGCTAAACAGTCAGTGATGAGGGAGCGAGTTAGGTGACATTCGGGGTTGCACCATATTCGATGCCTTAGTAAGATAGGCTGGCATCGGATGGTGTCGATGATGTATTCCATGCCGAGCTCCCGGTGTGAGGCTAATATCGGGGAACTTTGAGGGAGGGCTAAAATGTATTTTATAAAAGAATTTTCAGTGACCTGTAGCTGGTCGATACGTCCGTGGCCCCAGATTCCGGCTCCATAGGTGGCCACACTATGGCATTTTGCATAGTATATGGTCAGGAGTTCAGGTGGAGCTGGTTTCCCCAATTTCCTCGAGAAAGAGGTTAGTGCTGATGTTGCACGACGGAAGTGGAGATTCCTGGCTTCAATTGCCTTTCGCCAATTCATTGCATCGTCCACTAGGATACCCAGGTATGGGTAGACCAGGGTTTTTTCCAGTTTGTTTTTATCAACCATTATTGGTTTGGGGTTTTTGATCCTGGGACCGATATGCATTGTGAAAGTTTTCTTGATGTTTATTTTGAGACCAAGTGAGTCCATGAATGCTGCGTATTTGTTGATTTGTATTTGAAGTTGGTTTAAAGTCTGTGCTAGAATGACTGAATCATCAGCATACAACAGTGTGGGTATCGGGCGATGATTTATCTGGGGGAGGTCCTGGCTCCCTTCGAGCATAGCCTGTTCAAGCCCGTTTGTATAAAGGTTGAACAGGAAGGGAGCCAGTATACATCCCTGTCTTACTCCCTTCGTTATTTGGAATGGTCGTGACAGTTCGCCGCTGGTACCGAATCGTACACGGCCTACAGCATTTGAGTAGAGTTCTCGTAGAAAAGTTATTATCGGGGGATCCACACAGAGGTCGCTTAGTGTTTGCCAGAGTTTCGCATGCTGGACGCAGTCAAATGCCGCACTTAGGTCGACATAGACGAGGAAGATGTTATCTCCTTTGGCGTGAACGTATTTACCAGCCAGAAGAACAAGATTGAGGGCCTGCTCCACGGTCCCGAGCCCCTTCTGGAAACCATATTGCAGGTCGGTTATGATGTTATTCTCCCGGGCCCAAGGTTGTAATCGGTCCAGGAGTACTCGACCTGCAATCTTACCCATGGAGTCCAGAAGGGAGATTGGTCTGTAGCAAGCGGGATCGTTGCGGTCGCCTTTTTTAAAAATGGGTAAGAGGATTAAAGTTGACCATGAATGGAAAAGGCCGATCGAAGCTACTGCCGACATGACCCAGGTGATTATCTGCGACCATAAGTCTACATCGTGGAGGAACAAGTCCATTGGTACACCGTCAGGGCCGGGGGCCTTGCCAGTTTTAGAAGCCCTGATTGCTTTTGTAATTTCGTTAAGAAGGAAGTATATCTTAATCGGGTAGATGTTGTTTCTCATTGGCTGGACCTCGTATGTTGGATTATCTACTGCGGAGTCTGAGGGTGTTCCGAAGATTTTTGCAAAGTGGGAAACCCAGTCTTCCTCGGTTATTGCCACATCAAGATGTTCAGTGTCTGTGCTATTGGCCAAGAAAGGAGATCTTATGATTTGCCAGAATGAGGTGCTGTCTTTTCTTTGGGCACTATCGTGTAAACGTAGCCAAAGATCTTTTTTGATTTGTTTTTTGCGGTCTTGCCTTGCAGAGTTGTATATTTTTCTCAGGTAAGAGATTTCCTGGGGGTCTCTCGTAGGTTTACGCAGGGCTTCTTTGAGAGATGAAAGTGCCCTCCGACAAGCGGTGTCGAACCATCTCAAAATAACTCAGCTGACGATTATTTGCGGTGGTGCCTCCAGAGACATACATTTGGATAGCCATTGTTCAGTTTTTGCAAGGACCCTCTGTGTCACCTCTTCCGGGTAGATCTTGGCCCATTTAACTGTATACCCATTCAGTTTGTTCATGGACAGTGTTTGCTGGTTAAGGGAGCTCAACTTTACAGGGTGAGCTCTTGCCCGTTTGATGTTGATTTTTATACTGAGCGGGTAGTGGTCACTTATTGGGTTTGACCCAATTTCAAAGTTCGCTAATTGCCCTTTGAGTGAGTTTGAGGCTATTATGCAGTCTATGGTTGTGCAGTAGCCTCGCCCATGGAAGGTAGGTAAAAAATCCTGCTGCGGGTCAATCAATTCGTTCACGTAGTCCATATCTAAAGAGAATAGGATTTTGTTAAGTTTGTTTCTACATATCGAGTGGGCGAAGTGGGGTATAGGGTTCCCAAGTTCGTTTTGGAGACCACAGTTTCCGTTTTTGTGGTTTGGGCACAAAGGGAAGTTGAAATCGCCACCCCAGATGATATGAGTTGTAGATATATTGTTGTCGTTTAGAAACAAAGATAGAAATGTGGCGATCTCTTCTAGGTTTGACCAGCAGTCCGAGGTACCAGAGTTATTGTAGTAATTTATGAATATATAGTTATTGTCTTTGGATGCTATCATCTGCATAATTTGCATGATTTGGAATGTTGGTGACTCCTTTAGTAATTTCACTCTGAGGGGGAGGGTATTAGCAACATAGGTCGTGAGCCCCCCCTTTGGTCTGCCCATATTTCCCTGTACTGCTGGGGTGAAGAAAGTTTTATATCCCGCAAGGTGTAATGGGATTGTGCACCAAGTTTCTTGTAGGCACAGTATCTGATGTTCCCTGGCTGTGTCGAGCCATAACCCCAGTGTTATTTTTGAGGACAAGCCTGCCATGTTCCAGTATGCAGTGGAAAACCTCAGGTTTGTGGAGTCTGCAGAGACTTGGGGTGTAACTAACAGGGTATTCACGGTCTGAGTTTCTGGCGGTTGGTGTAATTGGACCTGTGGGGGGTTAGCGGAAGCTTTGAAAACTATGGTTTGCTGGTGGTACGAGCCAGTGGTGATTCCGTCTGGAACTGTGGAGGTTGTGTGGGTAACATTGTTGAAAGTGTTGGGGGAAACAGTTGACGTTTCCGGGAATAGGTTTTTGTGGTTGCAGGGAATGGGCACCGAGGGTACTCGCTGCTGGATAGGATTTGTTAGTTGTGGTGTAATAATGGTGTTTATGTTCCTAGGTTCAACCCTGAGTGGTCAATCGACCATCTCCAGACAGTCGAAGCGGTTTTGCGTTGGAAAACCCTGCCAGCCTTCGTAAGATTGGAAGGGCCTATCTTGCCAGTATTGCCTTGGCCAATCTCTCGGGCATTTCTGCCTCCATGGTGGTAGGTATACTCCATCTGGTTCCATGGTTCTTTAGGGGTCTGGTGCCAGTTCCAGGGTGGGGTATAGCGATGTTGTCTCGCTGGAGGGTAAAAGAAAGAAAGATGCCGAGCATCAATTCCCCCCTTTTTTTCCAGCGAGGGCCAAGCGCAGATATAATCCACTGTGGAGGGGTCTCTGCAAGTTACTATAATGCAGTCTCCGCGGGTCGTTTTTGTTGTTTTGCCTACCCATACTACCCTGCGGGCTGTGGAGATCCCTCCCGAGTGATGGGGTTCTAAAGGCCTGTTAATACTTAGCCATTGCATGACCTTGTTTTTAAGTGACCATGCAGTTTCAGGTGTATCGTCGGTTAGCTCTGGTACACCGGTAAGTACTATTGTATATGGAGTGGCTTCTGGAGGCAGGTGGACTGGACGTCTGGTTGCAGGTGTTTTTTTGGGGATATTTTTGGGAGAAGGCTGGGGGACCGCTGATTTTGGTGGATGAGGTGCTGGCTTTTTATAGAGTGAGGTTTGTTAGGATTATTTGTCGCGAGTCCTGGGGTATCTAGGGTAGCCGGGCCTGTATTAGGTGTTTGTTGGTTCGGTACCACGGTGGTTTTACTCTGCTGTGGTCGGGGCGTTGTAATTTGTGGATTTTGGTTCGTAGTATTTTGTATTTGATTTTTCGGGGGTGGGATAGTCGGATTTGATCGTTTTGTTGCTTTGGGTGGTTGTGATTAAAAATGAGTTTTAGAAGACTGCGGGGCATTTCGCTGGCCCTTTATTTCTATGCGTGTATTGGTGTCAAGAAGTGTTGCAGAAAGTATGGTCAGCTGGGCTTCCAGGTTTCTGATGCTGAGTTGGATAGGTTTCAAATACTGGAACAGGAGATCTTTTGTTGTGGTCAAAACTTGTGAGGTAACTTTGCATGTTCTGCAGAGGTTGTCATTAGCCTCATTGGGGATTGTAAAATGAGGGGAATTAGCTACAGGAGGGAGTAGTGCATTTTGTTGCAGGGATTGTGTTGTGAGGTTTAGGTGGTCTATAACATGACCTGAACAAGGAGCCATAGCTGCTATAGCTGCTGCATTATCAATGGGTTTTGTGCTGCCTTGTTTTGGGATGGCTCCTTCCCTTTCTCCTTGAAGGTGCAAAATTGAGTTGGTCTGGGATTCTTCCTGAGTTTGACAAGGCGCCAAATCAGGGGTTGCCTCAAGATTGTCTAAAGTTAGTGATAGGTCAGACTCAGACTGTGTTACGGAAAGATCTACTATAGATGGGACTGTGTTAATGTCGGGAGCAGACATGGTCACGGGAAGGGAACAATTTTGGGAGTTAAGGTGAATGGGGGAAGTGGCGGTTGCTATGGTACCTAGGGATGATCGTTTCGCATTCATGAGGTCCAGTGACACTCTCTTTTTGAGAAGGGAGATGCTCTGATTAATTACCTCGTGAGTTCGTGTGATGAATAAGTCAATGGGCCCGGTTATTTGTGCTACCTCCTGGGCGTTCTTGGATTTGGTCTTTGTAGTGCTCCTGGTTTTCGGCGGCATGATTGTGGTCTGCTGGCTGAGGATTCAGGGATGAAAGGGGGGTGGCCCGGTCCGGTCTCTACCGGGCACTAACGGGCAACAACGGGCCCGCCCTTGGCCCGGGCTTCGCCCGGGCTGCGACCTGCGCGCGTCCTGCGTTGCGGGATGTGCTCTCTCTTTAGTAGCTGTTAGGTCGAAGGGGGCGTGGCACTGGGAGGGGGCGCGGCTCCCTCGGGAAGAGGACCAGCTGTTGGTGTTGCTTGCTGGTCCTCGCAGTCCCGGGGCCGCACCTCTCACCTCCTCTGCGGCCTCGCTCACGCACTGCTCCTCACGCTGATGATTGTAGAGCCTGGAAAAGGGCTGGAAGGCAAGTGAGCTGCTCCTGCAGCGCCGGACAAAGTTCAGTGAAACAAATACCTCTATGCGAGCGGCTCCCGCGAAGCGGGGGCCGCGAGAGGTTATGAGCGCTGGCTGGGGGCGTGGCACTGGGAGGGGGCGCGGCTCCCTCGGGAAGAGGACCAGCTGTTGGTGTTGCTTGCTGGTCCTCGCAGTCCCGGGGCCGCACCTCTCACCTCCTCTGCGGCCTCGCTCACGCACTGCTCCTCACGCTGATGATTGTAGAGCCTGGAAAAGGGCTGGAAGGCAGGTAAGCTGCTCCTGCAGCGCCGGACAAAGTTCAGTGAAACAAATACCTCTATGCGAGCGGCTCCAGCGAAGCGGGGGCCGCGAGAGGTTATGAGCGCTGGCTGGGGGCGTGGCACTGGGAGGGGGCGCGGCTCCCTCGGGAAGAGGACCAGCTGTTGGTGTTGCTTGCTGGTCCTCGCAGTCCCGGGGCCGCACCTCTCACCTCCTCGGCGGCCTCGCTCACGCACTGCTCCTCACGCTGATGATTGTAGAGCCTGGAAAAGGGCTGGAAGGCAAGTAAGCTGCTCCTGCAGCGCCGGACAAAGTTCAGTGAAACAAATACCTGTATGCGAGCGGCTCCCGCGAAGCGGGGGCCGCGAGAGGTTATGAGCGCTGGCTGGGGGCGTGGCACTGGGAGGGGGTGCGGCTCCCTCGGGAAGAGGACCAGCTGTTGGTGTTGCTTGCTGGTCCTCGCAGTCCCGGGGCCGCACCTCTCACCTCCTCTGCGGCCTCGCTCACGCACTGCTCCTCACGCTGATGATTGTAGAGCCTGGAAAAGGGCTGGAAGGCAAGTAAGCTGCTCCTGCAGCGCCGGACAAAGTTCAGTGAAACAAATACCTCTATGCGAGCGGCACCCCTATGTTATTCATTAGGGCTGCACTATGCGAGTTTTGTACTGCAAAAGTTTTACAACATGTATTAAGGTGTCTGTAGTCCAAAACTAGATGATATGAATTGTCTGGTTTGGAGACAGGAAACAAAGGATTGTTCATTTGAGAGGTGCATGTTTCAATCACCCCCTGGTACTCAATTTGATCTAAGATCTCCCTGACCTGTTTTTTAGCTTCTTGCTTTATGGGATACTGCTGTTGGGCAGTTGGTTCACTTTTTAATTGGATTTTGTGAGGCGGAGAGTCCTCATCCCATCCTACATGATTTTTATACAACGCCGGTGCCTGGGCTACTGCCCATTTCCTTGCATATGTATACTTTTTGTGAATCGGAATGTGATTCGAGAAGGCAGGCATAATCACTTCTTCGCCACGAGGGCACTCCCTGACAAACTCTGGGGGCCAATCTTTTTCAGCCAACAGAATATCGTAGCCTTTTGAGAGCTTATCCCAAAACAGACCTCTAATTTTCCTAGTCTTATCACCCTCCATACGCAATGTTATTTCGTATATTTTATGGGGCTCGCTAAGTCTGGTGTCGGCAGTTTCAACCTGAATGTATTCATTCGTGTCCACTGTCTCCAAGATCTTGCGCGCTATACTGATTTCTGCTGCACTGTCCAACATTGTCAATGCCCACTCCCTGTTTTTCAACTGTGTCCTCAGTATTCTCTGCATGGTTGATTACTCTAATACTGGCTACCTTCTTTTTCTGAAATTGAGATTTTTTACTCTGAGCAGGTTCCTTGTCTTTGGACTTGGTGTGCTCTCCTGGGTCTGACCGTCCTCTTCTTTCCGATTTCTGTGGAAAAGATCGAGAGGGACGTGTATCAATACTTTGATATCTATCAGGTTTTTTCAAATTATCCCTATTTCTAAGGTTATATCTTTTCTCAGAGGGCTCCCTCCGGGGAGACTGGTGTTCTCGAGTCGGAGTTCTTTCCCTCCGTCGAGGAGACCTTCCTCTGGACTGGAAAACTTTTTCCTTGGGAGTGGATTGTTTATTTCCATCCCAACTCTTTTTAGGAGTGTTTGAATTATTTTTAATAAATAATTTTTCAGGATTTTCGAGCAGTTGGGGCTTTACTGGTTTCCCACCCAAGCTGTCTCTACCTAATTCTTCATAGCATTTTTCTATGATTTTGGCAAGCTCAATTGGATCTTTTATATCTGTTTCCTTCAACTTCTGGCGGATCGCCACAGATGCTGCTTCTCCTTTAATGTTGGCTAGTAATATAGCCGAGACCTGCTTGAAGTCTTTCAGTAATTTCATACCTAGATTTAAAGCGGGCTCTGGACCGTATTCAATTTGAATCTGTTTTAGCACTTCTGGTATTACCGCCATAGACGGAACACCGTGTGTTTTTGTGTAAATGGAAGCAAAGACTGTACCCCAAGTGTCGCAGTCCTCCACGTGTGGTGCGATTCCCATAGGAAGGCAGATGGTCAAGATTCTGTGTTTCTCTATAGGGGTAGTATCAGGAAATTCTGCCTCTATTTGAGTGATTTTCTGTGCTAACCAGAAAGGAATTTGTTCCCGTTTTACGGGTGTTTTACCAAGACATGACTGTATGTTCTGTGGTGTGATTTTATTAGTGTTCCCCTGATGAGGGGTCAGCTGTGGTACATTAACAGCTGGCTGGACTGTTGTAGTCCGCATTACATATTGTACTAATTGCCTATGTATTTTAATTAGTGTTTTTAGCTGTACTAACAGCTCTTCCTTTGACATTTTTACAATGTCCGGATGTGGTGTGTAGCCGGCTAGAACCGGCCACGTTGCTCCTGGTCTACCTAGTGGACCGAGCCTGGTAATGTGATCATTGTGTTTTAGGGCGCCATTAAACCAGAGCAGGTGCTCTTGAAATTTAAGTGGAATTTCAATCTCCTCGAAAGGAGCGTACTCTTCCGGAGGTTCCTCTATTTTGTAATAGTGAAACTCTTTTGCTCTAGCGTTTGCCGCTGGAAAGTTTATCCATGAATAGAATACCTCTGTCTGCCGATATTCGTGAGCCTCTATCATGAAAATTACTGTACCCCCTTGAGGTGTCAGTCCGTTTTCTATAAGTTTTAAAGTTATAGATTAGAAGTGGACCGGGAAGTCAATTGCACCCGGTTCAGTGTGTTCGGGACCCTGCTGAGTCGCATCTGCTGCGGCCCCAGTGGTTCCGTTTTCTCCTGGCATTGTATAAATGCAAGGTTTGCAGAGTTGGTCTCCAAGGAGACAAAGATTAGGTGCACAATATTTTGGAACACTGTATCCTTCAACGTTGAATAAACCAGAGCTTTACATAGGAATCTCTTCCTACTAAGGTCGGGCGTATTTTAACCTTTCACCCACTCCAGACGTCTATTGGAGTATTTACGGGAGAAAGGGGTCTGTGTGAAATATGCACGACTGAGTTACTCTAACGTCTTGCGTTAGTTTATCGCCTTACCAAACGTTTGGGCGCCATGTAGTGTAGTTCCTAGTTTCCCACTAGGCCCTGCGCATTGGAATAACATAAACAGTAGTATCGACATAGAAGTGCGGATCTTCCAGGCCTCCACTGACTATGCTAAACTTAATTGGGTGTGTTACCAACTAGCTCAGAGGTCACTGGAAACTTTCTTATCTGCATAGGAAGTGATCAGCTTCCCTGGCACAGACAAGAAGGGATTCAGCTTTCCAACAACTGTGCAACATGACAATTTTGCTCCTCAGATCAAGAGTCAATCTCTAGGGTCGTGTGAAACAATAGACAGGTATTTCACTCAGTCAGGTTAGTGCAGTTTACTTTCATGAGATGTAGAGAATAGAGAGACGGGCGTTTGTCAATAAAGGGTTAACATTTATTGAACAGTCTTTCTTCTCGTACAAGAGAAATGTATTGCCACCATTGCAAGACTTGTTATGATAAAAAGTACGTACAGTAAGATAAGGATTGCAAAATAATACTGTAAAAGCATTGATATGGTTTCTTAGCCATACAATGGTTTAAAAGTAATAAAACATATATACAGT
Source organism: Lissotriton vulgaris (assembly GCF_964263255.1). Taxonomy (NCBI): domain Eukaryota; kingdom Metazoa; phylum Chordata; class Amphibia; order Caudata; family Salamandridae; genus Lissotriton; species Lissotriton vulgaris. The sequence continues at coordinate 445,382,846 of NC_141687.1, read as the reverse complement.
CATATATACATTAGGCTAAAATACTCAACTGGTGCTTCTAACTAAGCCTACCCCAGTGTGCCTGACCTAAGCCTAACAAGTGGAAGGGGAGTAAGTAAGTAGCTTTAGTTTAAGTTGGTTTTGCCAAGGTTTGCTTCAAGAATTCTCACTAAGGGTTTAGTCAACACCATACCTCTGAATAGAATGATGGAGGTCTGGTATCTCCTTCTGGAGGAAACTCGGTATCCCAGTCACCCGCGAGGGCAGACTAGAAATGCTGGCGCTGGATTTCTCTGCACGAGAAAGACAGCGCCTCTCTTCAGCGGATCGAGGAGAAGGAGGAGGGACAGTGTCCGCGGGCAGCTTGGCTTCTGCTGGGCTCTTCGCAGAGGGACGGCTGTTCAGCTCCTAGTAACACCACACCATCGTTCGCGCTTTAGCAGCGATAATGGTATCAGCAGCTTCATGCGACGGGCAGCAGGCTGCAGCAACAGGGTTGCTTCACCAACAGCAACGAGACAGCGTTTGCTTAAGGTAACGTTGGTAATATTTATACCTGACAGGTGCCTGGTTTGACGTACGTTTGCTGGACATAAGACGTCAATTAAAGATGTCACTAGGAAGTGATAGCTATCAGTTGCTCATTAGAGTTCCATTACTAATCAAAACACAGCAAGCGGGGATTTCCAGGTTTGCTGAGTTTTTATCTTGTTGAAGAACTCGAAGTGTTAATCTAGGAATATCAGATAGTGACTTCTGCTCTGTCATTGCACTAATTGGTTGCAAAGGAAGTGGCAGAGAACTATGCTGGAATGTGGCTCTGTTCGTGTGAGGCCAGAGATTACTTTCTGAATATCGCACTTGAACGGTTATGCCAATATAGGGAATAAATGGATTTATAGCCGAATAGGGGCATAAGGTCACAGTATCGATCAGGAACCTAGATAAACACGCAACAGTAGTATGCGTTGTAATGGAATGCTTTGTAAAGGTAGTTTTTAAAAATTTGTTGTGATGACATGCGTTGTAATGGAATGCGTTGTAAAAAATGCGTTTTAAAGGTATGCGTTGTAAAAGTATGCATTGTAATGTCATATATCCACCGTGACACACCGATTAGCTGCAGGGGCGGCGGACATATTGGGCAGGTACGGGCACATAGCGCTCTAGTGGTTGCCCCCTTGGGTACATATAACTATGATGACAGCACGTACGCGCAGCGGATGCATGCAGCAAGCGCACCGATGGCGCGCTAAAGGTGGGCCAAGCGTGAGCCCGTCTGCGCCCGTCCGCGCCACGTCAAGCCCAGATGTGCCGCACAAGACAGCCTCTTTACCAACGTTGTCACTGGGTTAGCTTACTCGGGCTCTGCCTTATGGGACATCAAAGCCCGAGCAACTAATGAATCTGTGGCCAGTATCTGCTGCCCGCTAAAGCTCCTGGCAGTCCTGGAAGGCTCTGTAGCCTGTAGATCATGTAACTTCCATACTTTTGCTGACACCACAGCACGTAACGGCCTACTCAACAAACTCCCTCGAAGCACGAATTCCCCAAATATATTTTATGCAATGTACGCTCACTTGTCAAACACTCTATAGAGCAGAGGTCTTCAAACATTTGGATGCCGAGACCCCCCTGTCAACATTTTCAGGTGCAAGGACTCCCTCATGGCAAAAAATTCTAAACCTGTTGGGAGATCTGCATATTTATCAAACTCCAGCTCTGGTCTAGGCAGCACAACAAGTTTTGATCCCAGAGCAGGAGTGGGCATAACGCCTGGATTCATGGCTCTGCTAGTGCCGCAGGTTAACAAACGGTTTCCTAAGCCTACATATTTATTTTGGCCACTATAGGTGTGGCAGGGTATACTCAGACATGAGTCCCTTTCTCACTGCTCCATCAGGATTCAAGCAAGCCGGGCCGAAGACGGCTGAAATGCCAGAAACCGGTCCCCGGTAGCTTGTTTCCTTTCTGGTGAAGAATTGGCTTGGTAGTTTAGTCTGCCCTGTTCCCATGATGCACTGGGCCAGGGACAGACTGATTTGCATATAGCCAGGTTCTGAGCTGGGATGGGGCAGTGAGATAAATAACGGTGATGGATCAAGCCCTGATCTTTGGACTGGGTAAGAGTGGTCTGCTCAATTCAGACACTCTGTTCATCACCACCCCCTTTTCTGAATCGATTTTGGCCACTATAGGTGTGGCAGGGTATACTCAGACATGAGTCCCTTTCTCACTGCTCCATCAGGATTCAAGCAAGCCGGGCCGAAGACGGCTGAAATGCCAGAAATCGGTCCCCGGTAGCTTGTTTCCTTTCTGGTGAAGAATTGGCTTGGTAGTTTAGTCTGCCCTGTTCCCATGATGCACTGGGCCAGGGACAGACTGATTTGCATATAGCCAGGTTCTGAGCTGGGATGGGGCAGTGAGATAAATAACGGTGATGGATCAAGCCCTGATCTTTGGACTGGGTAAGAGTGGTCTGCTCAATTCAGACACTCTGTTCATCACCACCCCCTTTTCTGAATCGATTTTGGCCACTATAGGTGTGGCAGGGTATACTCAGACATGAGTCCCTTTCTCACTGCTCCATCAGGATTCAAGCAAGCCGGGCCGAAGACGGCTGAAATGCCAGAAGCCGGTCCCCGGTAGCTTGTTTCCTTTCTGGTGAAGAATTGGCTTGGTAGTTTAGTCTGCCCTGTTCCCATGATGCACTGGGCCAGGGACAGACTGATTTGCATATAGCCAGGTTCTGAGCTGGGATGGGGCAGTGAGATAAATAACGGTGATGGATCAAGCCCTGATCTTTGGACTGGGTAAGAGTGGTCTGCTCAATTCAGACACTCTGTTCATCACCACCCCCTTTTCTGAATCGATTTTGGCCACTATAGGTGTGGCAGGGTATACTCAGACATGAGTCCCTTTCTCACTGCTCCATCAGGATTCAAGCAAGCCGGTCCGAAGACTGCTGAAATGCCAGAAACCGGTCCCCGGTAGCTTGTTTCCTTTCTGGTGAAGAGTTGGCTTGGTAGTTTAGTCTGCCCTGTTCCCATGATGCACTGGGCCAGGGACAGACTGATTTGCATATAGCCAGGTTCTGAGCTGGGATGGGGCAGTGAGATAAATAACGGTGATGGATCAAGCCCTGATCTTTGGACAGGGTAAGAGTGGTCTGCTCAATTCAGACACTCTGTTCATCACCACCCCCTTTTCTGAATCGATTTTGGCCACTATAGGTGTGGCAGGGTATACTCAGACATGAGTCCCTTTCTCACTGCTCCATCAGGATTCAAGCAAGCCGGGCCGAAGATGGCTGAAATGCCAGAAACCAGTCCCCGGTAGCTTGTTTGCTTTCTGGTGAAGAATTGGCTTGGTAGTTTAGTCTGCCCTGTTCCCATGATGCACTGGGCCAGGGACAGACTGATTTGCATATAGCCAGGTTCTGAGCTGGGATGGGGCAGTGAGATAAATAACGGTGATGGATCAAGCCCTGATCTTTGGACTGGGTAAGAGTGGTCTGCTCAATTCAGACACTCTGTTCATCACCACCCCCTTTTCTGAATCGATTTTGGCCACTATAGGTGTGGCAGGGTATACTCAGACATGAGTCCCTTTCTCACTGCTCCATCAGGATTCAAGCAAGCCGGGCCGAAGACGGCTGAAATGCCAGAAACCGGTCCCCGGTAGCTTGTTTCCTTTCTGGTGAAGAATTGGCTTGGTAGTTTAGTCTGCCCTGTTCCCATGATGCACTGGGCCAGGGACAGACTGATTTGCATATAGCCAGGTTCTGAGCTGGGATGGGGCAGTGAGATAAATAACGGTGATGGATCAAGCCCTGATCTTTGGACTGGGTAAGAGTGGTCTGCTCAATTCAGACACTCTGTTCATCACCACCCCCTTTTCTGAATCGATTTTGGCCACTATAGGTGTGGCAGGGTATACTCAGACATGAGTCCCTTTCTCACTGCTCCATCAGGATTCAAGCAAGCCGGGCCGAAGACGGCTGAAATGCCAGAAACCGGTCCCCGGTAGCTTGTTTCCTTTCTGGTGAAGAATTGGCTTGGTAGTTTAGTCTGCCCTGTTCCCATGATGCACTGGGCCAGGGACAGACTGATTTGCATATAGCCAGGTTCTGAGCTGGGATGGGGCAGTGAGATAAATAACGGTGATGGATCAAGCCCTGATCTTTGGACTGGGTAAGAGTGGTCTGCTCAATTCAGACACTCTGTTCATCACCACCCCCTTTTCTGAATCGATTTTGGCCACTATAGGTGTGGCAAGGTATACTCAGACATGAGTCCCTTTCTCACTGCTCCATCAGGATTCAAGCAAGCCGGGCCGAAGACGGCTGAAATGCCAGAAACCGGTCCCCGGTAGCTTGTTTCCTTTCTGGTGAAGAATTGGCTTGGTAGTTTAGTCTGCCCTGTTCCCATGATGCACTGGGCCAGGGACAGACTGATTTGCATATAGCCAGGTTCTGAGCTGGGATGGGGCAGTGAGATAAATAACGGTGATGGATCAAGCCCTGATCTTTGGACTGGGTAAGAGTGGTCTGCTCAATTCAGACACTCTGTTCATCACCACCCCCTTTTCTGAATCGATTTTGGCCACTATAGGTGTGGCAGGGTATACTCAGACATGAGTCCCTTTCTCACTGCTCCATCAGGATTCAATCAAGCCGGGCCGAAGACGGCTGAAATGCCAGAAACCGGTCCCCGGTAGCTTGTTTCCTTTCTGGTGAAGAATTGGCTTGGTAGTTTAGTCTGCCCTGTTCCCATGATGCACTGGGCCAGGGACAGACTGCTTTGCATATAGCCAGGTTCTGAGCTGGGATGGGGCAGTGAGATAAATAACGGTGATCGATCAAGCCCTGATCTTTGGACTGGGTAAGAGTGGTCTGCTCAATTCAGACACTCTGTTCATCACCACCCCCTTTTCTGAATCGATTTTGGCCACTATAGGTGTGGCAGGGTATACTCAGACATGAGTCCCTTTCTCACTGCTCCATCAGGATTCAAGCAAGCCGGGCCGAAGACGGCTGAAATGCCAGAAACCGGTCCCCGGTAGCTTGTTTCCTTTCTGGTGAAGAATTGGCTTGGTAGTTTAGTCTGCCCTGTTCCCATGATGCACTGGGCCAGGGACAGACTGATTTGCATATAGCCAGGTTCTGAGCTGGGATGGGGCAGTGAGATAAATAACGGTGATGGATCAAGCCCTGATCTTTGGACTGGGTAAGAGTGGTCTGCTCAATTCAGACACTCTGTTCATCACCACCCCCTTTTCTGAATCGATTTTGGCCACTATAGGTGTGGCAGGGTATACTCAGACATGAGTCCCTTTCTCACTGCTCCATCAGGATTCAAGCAAGCCGGGCCGAAGACGGCTGAAATGCCAGAAACCGGTCCCCGGTAGCTTGTTTCCTTTCTGGTGAAGAATTGGCTTGGTAGTTTAGTCTGCCCTGTTCCCATGATGCACTGGGCCAGGGACAGACTGATTTGCATATAGCCAGGTTCTGAGCTGGGATGGGGCAGTGAGATAAATAACGGTGATGGATCAAGCCCTGATCTTTGGACTGGGTAAGAGTGGTCTGCTCAATTCAGACACTCTGTTCATCACCACCCCCTTTTCGGAATCGATTTTGGCCACTATAGGTGTGGCAGGGTATACTCAGACATGAGTCCCTTTCTCACTGCTCCATCAGGATTCAAGCAAGCCGGGCCGAAGACGGCTGAAATGCCAGAAACCGGTCCCCGGTAGCTTGTTTCCTTTCTGGTGAAGAATTGGCTTGGTAGTTTAGTCTGCCCTGTTCCCATGATGCACTGGGCCAGGGACAGACTGATTTGCATATAGCCAGGTTCTGAGCTGGGATGGGGCAGTGAGATAAATAACGGTGATGGATCAAGCCCTGATCTTTGGACTGGGTAAGAGTGGTCTGCTCAATTCAGACACTCTGTTCATCACCACCCCCTTTTCTGAATTGATTTTGGCCACTATAGGTGTGGCAGGGTATACTCAGACATGAGTCCCTTTCTCACTGCTCCATCAGGATTCAAGCAAGCCGGTCCGAAGACTGCTGAAATGCCAGAAACCGGTCCCCGGTAGCTTGTTTCCTTTCTGGTGAAGAATTGGCTTGGTAGTTTAGTCTGCCCTGTTCCCATGATGCACTGGGCCAGGGACAGACTGATTTGCATATAGCCAGGTTCTGAGCTGGGATGGGGCAGTGAGATAAATAACGGTGATGGATCAAGCCCTGATCTTTGGACTGGGTAAGAGTGGTCTGCTCAATTCAGACACTCTGTTCATCACCACCCCCTTTTCTGAATCGATTTTGGCCACTATAGGTGTGGCAGGGTATACTCAGACATGAGTCCCTTTCTCACTGCTCCATCAGGATTCAAGCAAGCCGGGCCGAAGATGGCTGAAATGCCAGAAACCAGTCCCCGGTAGCTTGTTTCCTTTCTGGTGAAGAATTGGCTTGGTAGTTTAGTCTGCCCTGTTCCCATGATGCACTGGGCCAGGGACAGACTGATTTGCATATAGCCAGGTTCTGAGCTGGGATGGGGCAGTGAGATAAATAACGGTGATGGATCAAGCCCTGATCTTTGGACTGGGTAAGAGTGGTCTGCTCAATTCAGACACTCTGTTCATCACCACCCCTTTTCTGAATCGATTTTGGCCACTATAGGTGTGGCAGGGTATACTCAGACATGAGTCCCTTTCTCACTGCTCCATCAGGATTCAAGCAAGCCGGGCCGAAGACGGCTGAAATGCCAGAAACCGGTCCCCGGTAGCTTGTTTCCTTTCTGGTGAAGAATTGGCTTGGTAGTTTAGTCTGCCCTGTTCCCATGATGCACTGGGCCAGGGACAGACTGATTTACATATAGCCAGGTTCTGAGCTGGGATGGGGCAGTGAGATAAATAACGGTGATGGATCAAGCCCTGATCTTTGGACTGGGTAAGAGTGGTCTGCTCAATTCAGACACTCTGTTCATCACCACCCCCTTTTCTGAATCGATTTTGGCCACTATAGGTGTGGCAGGGTATACTCAGACATGAGTCCCTTTCTCACTGCTCCATCAGGATTCAAGCAAGCCGGGCCGAAGACGGCTGAAATGCCAGAAACCGGTCCCCGGTAGCTTGTTTCCTTTCTGGTGAAGAATTGGCTTGGTAGTTTAGTCTGCCCTGTTCCCATGATGCACTGGGCCAGGGACAGACTGATTTGCATATAGCCAGGTTCTGAGCTGGGATGGGGCAGTGAGATAAATAACGGTGATGGATCAAGCCCTGATCTTTGGACTGGGTAAGAGTGGTCTGCTCAATTCAGACACTCTGTTCATCACCACCCCCTTTTCTGAATCGATTTTGGCCACTATAGGTGTGGCAGGGTATACTCAGACATGAGTCCCTTTCTCACTGCTCCATCAGGATTCAAGCAAGCCGGGCCGAAGACGGCTGAAATGCCAGAAACCGGTCCCCGGTAGCTTGTTTCCTTTCTGGTGAAGAATTGGCTTGGTAGTTTAGTCTGCCCTGTTCCCATGATGCACTGGGCCAGGGACAGACTGATTTGCATATAGCCAGGTTCTGAGCTGGGATGGGGCAGTGAGATAAATAACGGTGATGGATCAAGCCCTGATCTTTGGACTGGGTAAGAGTGGTCTGCTCAATTCAGACACTCTGTTCATCACCACCCCCTTTTCTGAATCGATTTTGGCCACTATAGGTGTGGCAGGGTATACTCAGACATGAGTCCCTTTCTCACTGCTCCATCAGGATTCAAGCAAGCCGGGCCGAAGACGGCTGAAATGCCAGAAACCGGTCCCCGGTAGCTTGTTTCCTTTCTGGTGAAGAATTGGCTTGGTAGTTTAGTCTGCCCTGTTCCCATGATGCACTGGGCCAGGGACAGACTGCTTTGCATATAGCCAGGTTCTGAGCTGGGATGGGGCAGTGAGATAAATAACGGTGATGGATCAAGCCCTGATCTTTGGACTGGGTAAGAGTGGTCTGCTCAATTCAGACACTCTGTTCATCACCACCCCCTTTTCTGAATCGATTTTGGCCACTATAGGTGTGGCAGGGTATACTCAGACATGAGTCCCTTTCTCACTGCTCCATCAGGATTCAAGCAAGCCGGGCCGAAGACGGCTGAAATGCCAGAAACCGGTCCCCGGTAGCTTGTTTCCTTTCTGGTGAAGAATTGGCTTGGTAGTTTAGTCTGCCCTGTTCCCATGATGCACTGGGCCAGGGACAGACTGATTTGCATATAGCCAGGTTCTGAGCTGGGATGGGGCAGTGAGATAAATAACGGTGATGGATCAAGCCCTGATCTTTGGACTGGGTAAGAGTGGTCTGCTCAATTCAGACACTTTGTTCATCACCACCCCCTTTTCTGAATCGATTTTGGCCACTATAGGTGTGGCAGGGTATACTCAGACATGAGTCCCTTTCTCACTGCTCCATCAGGATTCAAGCAAGCCGGGCCGAAGACGGCTGAAATGCCAGAAACCGGTCCCCGGTAGCTTGTTTCCTTTCTGGTGAAGAATTGGCTTGGTAGTTTAGTCTGCCCTGTTCCCATGATGCACTGGGCCAGGGACAGACTGATTTGCATATAGCCAGGTTCTGAGCTGGGATGGGGCAGTGAGATAAATAACGGTGATGGATCAAGCCCTGATCTTTGAACTGGGTAAGAGTGGTCTGCTCAATTCAGACACTCTGTTCATCACCACCCCCTTTTCTGAATCGATTTTGGCCACTATAGGTGTGGCAGGGTATACTCAGACATGAGTCCCTTTCTCACTGCTCCATCAGGATTCAAGCAAGCCGGGCCGAAGACGGCTGAAATGCCAGAAACCGGTCCCCGGTAGCTTGTTTCCTTTCTGGTGAAGAATTGGCTTGGTAGTTTAGTCTGCCCTGTTCCCATGATGCACTGGGCCAGGGACAGACTGATTTGCATATAGCCAGGTTCTGAGCTGGGATGGGGCAGTGAGATAAATAACGGTGATGGATCAAGCCCTGATCTTTGGACTGGGTAAGAGTGGTCTGCTCAATTCAGACACTCTGTTCATCACCACCCCCTTTTCTGAATCGATTTTGGCCACTATAGGTGTGGCAGGGTATACTCAGACATGAGTCCCTTTCTCACTGCTCCATCAGGATTCAAGCAAGCCGGGCCGAAGACGGCTGAAATGCCAGAAACCGGTCCCCGGTAGCTTGTTTCCTTTCTGGTGAAGAATTGGCTTGGTAGTTTAGTCTGCCCTGTTCCCATGATGCACTGGGCCAGGGACAGACTGATTTGCATATAGCCAGGTTCTGAGCTGGGATGGGGCAGTGAGATAAATAACGGTGATGGATCAAGCCCTGATCTTTGGACTGGGTAAGAGTGGTCTGCTCAATTCAGACACTCTGTTCATCACCACCCCCTTTTCTGAATCGTTTTGGCCACTATAGGTGTGGCAGGGTATACTCAGACATGAGTCCCTTTCTCACTGCTCCATCAGGATTCAAGCAAGCCGGGCCGAAGACGGCTGAAATGCCAGAAACCGGTCCCCGGTAGCTTGTTTCCTTTCTGGTGAAGAATTGGCTTGGTAGTTTAGTCTGCCCTGTTCCCATGATGCACTGGGCCATGGACAGACTGATTTGCATATAGCCAGGTTCTGAGCTGGGATGGGGCAGTGAGATAAATAACGGTGATGGATCAAGCCCTGATCTTTGGACTGGGTAAGAGTGGTCTGCTCAATTCAGACACTCTGTTCATCACCACCCCCTTTTCTGAATCGATTTTGGCCACTATAGGTGTGGCAGGGTATACTCAGACATGAGTCCCTTTCTCACTGCTCCATCAGGATTCAAGCAAGCCGGGCCGAAGACGGCTGAAATGCCAGAAACCGGTCCCCGGTAGCTTGTTTCCTTTCTGGTGAAGAATTGGCTTGGTAGTTTAGTCTGCCCTGTTCCCATGATGCACTGGGCCAGGGACAGACTGATTTGCATATAGCCAGGTTCTGAGCTGGGATGGGGCAGTGAGATAAATAACGGTGATGGATCAAGCCCTGATCTTTGGACTGGGTAAGAGTGGTCTGCTCAATTCAGACACTCTGTTCATCACCACCCCCTTTTCTGAATCGATTTTGGCCACTATAGGTGTGGCAGGGTATACTCAGACATGAGTCCCTTTCTCACTGCTCCATCAGGATTCAAGCAAGCCGGGCCGAAGATGGCTGAAATGCCAGAAACCGGTCCCCGGTAGCTTGTTTCCTTTCTGGTGAAGAATTGGCTTGGTAGTTTAGTCTGCCCTGTTCCCATGATGCACTGGGCCAGGGACAGACTGCTTTGCATATAGCCAGGTTCTGAGCTGGGATGGGGCAGTGAGATAAATAACGGTGATGGATCAAGCCCTGATCTTTGGACTGGGTAAGAGTGGTCTGCTCAATTCAGACACTCTCTTCATCACCACCCCCTTTTCTGAATCGATTTTGGCCACTATAGGTGTGGCAGGGTATACTCAGACATGAGTCCCTTTCTCACTGCTCCATCAGGATTCAAGAAAGCCGGGCCGAAGACGGCTGAAATGCCAGAAACCGGTCCCCGGTAGCTTGTTTCCTTTCTGGTGAAGAATTGGCTTGGTAGTTTAGTCTGCCCTGTTCCCATGATGCACTGGGCCAGGGACAGACTGATTTGCATATAGCCAGGTTCTGAGCTGGGATGGGGCAGTGAGATAAATAACGGTGATGGATCAAGCCCTGATCTTTGGACTGGGTAAGAGTGGTCTGCTCAATTCAGACACTCTGTTCATCACCACCCCCTTTTCTGAATCGATTTTGGCCACTATAGGTGTGGCAGAGTATACTCAGACATGAGTCCCTTTCTCACTGCTCCATCAGGATTCAAGCAAGCCGGGCCGAAGACGGCTGAAATGCCAGAAACCGGTCCCCGGTAGCTTGTTTCCTTTCTGGTGAAGAATTGGCTTGGTAGTTTAGTCTGCCCTGTTCCCATGATGCACTGGGCCAGGGACAGACTGATTTGCATATAGCCAGGTTCTGAGCTGGGATGGGGCAGTGAGATAAATAACGGTGATGGATCAAGCCCTGATCTTTGGACTGGGTAAGAGTGGTCTGCTCAATTCAGACACTCTGTTCATCACCACCCCCTTTTCTGAATCGATTTTGGCCACTATAGGTGTGGCAGGGTATACTCAGACATGAGTCCCTTTCTGACTGCTCCATCAGGATTCAAGCAAGCCGGGCCGAAGACGGCTGAAATGCCAGAAACCAGTCCCCGGTAGCTTGTTTCCTTTCTGGTGAAGAATTGGCTTGGTAGTTTAGTCTGCCCTGTTCCCATGATGCACTGGGCCAGGGACAGACTGATTTGCATATAGCCAGGTTCTGAGCTGGGATGGGGCAGTGAGATAAATAACGGTGATGGATCAAGCCCTGATCTTTGGACTGGGTAAGAGTGGTCTGCTCAATTCAGACACTCTGTTCATCACCACCCCCTTTTCTGAATCGATTTTGGCCACTATAGGTGTGGCAGGGTATACTCAGACATGAGTCCCTTTCTCACTGCTCCATCAGGATTCAAGCAAGCCGGGCCGAAGACGGCTGAAATGCCAGAAACCGGTCCCCGGTAGCTTGTTTCCTTTCTGGTGAAGAATTGGCTTGGTAGTTTAGTCTGCCCTGTTCCCATGATGCACTGGGCCAGGGACAGACTGATTTGCATATAGCCAGGTTCTGAGCTGGGATGGGGCAGTGAGATAAATAACGGTGATGGATCAAGCCCTGATCTTTGGACTGGGTAAGAGTGGTCTGCTCAATTCAGACACTCTGTTCATCACCACCCCCTTTTCTGAATCGATTTTGGCCACTATAGGTGTGGCAGGGTATACTCAGACATGAGTCCCTTTCTCACTGCTCCATCAGGATTCAAGCAAGCCGGGCCGAAGACGGCTGAAATGCCAGAAACCGGTCCCCGGTAGCTTGTTTCCTTTCTGGTGAAGAATTGGCTTGGTAGTTTAGTCTGCCCTGTTCCCATGATGCACTGGGCCAGGGACAGACTGATTTGCATATAGCCAGGTTCTGAGCTGGGATGGGGCAGTGAGATAAATAACGGTGATGGATCAAGCCCTGATCTTTGGACTGGGTAAGAGTGGTCTGCTCAATTCAGACACTCTGTTCATCACCACCCCCTTTTCTGAATCGATTTTGGCCACTATAGGTGTGGCAGGGTATACTCAGACATGAGTCCCTTTCTCACTGCTCCATCAGGATTCAAGCAAGCCGGGTCGAAGACGGCTGAAATGCCAGAAACCGGTCCCCGGTAGCTTGTTTCCTTTCTGGTGAAGAATTGGCTTGGTAGTTTAGTCTGCCCTGTTCCCATGATGCACTGGGCCAGGGACAGACTGATTTGCATATAGCCAGGTTCTGAGCTGGGATGGGGCAGTGAGATAAATAACGGTGATGGATCAAGCCCTGATCTTTGGACTGGGTAAGAGTGGTCTGCTCAATTCAGACACTCTGTTCATCACCACCCCCTTTTCTGAAACGATTTTGGCCACTATAGGTGTGGCAGGGTATGCTCAGACATGAGTCCCTTTCTCACTGCTCCATCAGGATTCAAGCAAGCCGGGCCGAAGACGGCTGAAATGCCAGAAACTGGTCCCCGGTAGCTTGTTTCCTTTCTGGTGAAGAATTGGCTTGGTAGTTTAGTCTGCCCTGTTCCCATGATGCACTGGGCCAGGGACAGACTGCTTTGCATATAGCCAGGTTCTGAGCTGGGATGGGGCAGTGAGATAAATAACGGTGATGGATCAAGCCCTGATCTTTGGACTGGGTAAGAGTGGTCTGCTCAATTCAGACACTCTGTTCATCACCACCCCCTTTTCTGAATCGATTTTGGCCACTATAGGTGTGGCAGGGTATACTCAGACATGAGTCCCTTTCTCACTGCTCCATCAGGATTCAAGCAAGCCGGGCCGAAGACGGCTGAAATGCCAGAAACCGGTCCCCGGTAGCTTGTTTCCTTTCTGGTGAAGAATTGGCTTGGTAGTTTAGTCTGCCCTGTTCCCATGATGCACTGGGCCAGGGACAGACTGATTTGCATATAGCCAGGTTCTGAGCTGGGATGGGGCAGTGAGATAAATAACGGTGATGGATCAAGCCCTGATCTTTGGACTGGGTAAGAGTGGTCTGCTCAATTCAGACACTCTGTTCATCACCACCCCCTTTTCTGAATCGATTTTGGCCACTATAGGTGTGGCAGGGTATACTCAGACATGAGTCCCTTTCTCACTGCTCCATCAGGATTCAAGCAAGCCGGGCCGAAGACGGCTGTAATGCCAGAAACCGGTCCCCCGTTGCTTGTTTCCTTTCTGGTGAAGAATTGGCTTGGTAGTTTAGTCTGCCCTGTTCCCATGATGCACTGGGCCAGGGACAGACTGATTTGCATTTAGCCAGGTTCTGAGCTGGGATGGGGCAGTGAGATAAATAACGGTGATGGATCAAGCCCTGATCTTTGGACTGGGTAAGAGTGGTCTGCTCAATTCAGACACTCTGTTCATCACCACCCCCTTTTCTGAATCGATTTTGGCCACTATAGGTGTGGCAGAGTATACTCAGACATGAGTCCCTTTCTGACTGCTCCATCAGGATTCAAGCAATCCGGGCCGAAGACGGCTGAAAGGCCAGAAACCGGTCCCCGGTAGCTTGTTTCCTTTCTGGTGAAGAATTGGCTTGGTAGTTTAGTCTGCCCTGTTCCCATGATGCACTGGGCCAGGGACAGACTGATTTGCATATAGCCAGGTTCTGAGCTGGGATGGGGCAGTGAGATAAATAACGGTGATGGATCAAGCCCTGATCTTTGGACTGGGTAAGAGTGGTCTGCTCAATTCAGACACTCTGTTCATCACCACCCCCTTTTCTGAATCGATTTTGGCCACTATAGGTGTGGCAGGGTATACTCAGACATGAGTCCCTTTCTCACTGCTCCATCAGGATTCAAGCAAGCCGGGCCGAAGACGGCTGAAATGCCAGAAACCGGTCCCCGGTAGCTTGTTTCCTTTCTGGTGAAGAATTGGCTTGGTAGTTTAGTCTGCCCTGTTCCCATGATGCACTGGGCCAGGGACAGACTGATTTGCATATAGCCAGGTTCTGAGCTGGGATGGGGCAGTGAGATAAATAACGGTGATGGATCAAGCCCTGATCTTTGGACTGGGTAAGAGTGGTCTGCTCAATTCAGACACTCTGTTCATCACCACCCCCTTTTCTGAATCGATTTTGGCCACTATAGGTGTGGCAGGGTATACTCAGACATGAGTCCCTTTCTCACTGCTCCATCAGGATTCAAGCAAGCCGGGCCAAAGACGGCTGAAATGCCAGAAACCGGTCCCCGGTAGCTTGTTTCCTTTCTGGTGAAGAATTGGCTTGGTAGTTTAGTCTGCCCTGTTCCCATGATGCACTGGGCCAGGGACAGACTGATTTGCATATAGCCAGGTTCTGAGCTGGGATGGGGCAGTGAGATAAATAACGGTGATGGATCAAGCCCTGATCTTTGGACTGGGTAAGAGTGGTCTGCTCAATTCAGACACTCTGTTCATCACCACCCCCTTTTCTGAATCGATTTTGGCCACTATAGGTGTGGCAGGGTATACTCAGACATGAGTCCTTTTCTCACTGCTCCATCAGGATTCAAGCAAGCCGGGCCGAAGACGGCTGAAATGCCAGAAACCGGTCCCCGGTAGCTTGTTTCCTTTCTGGTGAAGAATTGGCTTGGTAGTTTAGTCTGGCCTGTTCCCATGATGCACTGGGCCAGGGACAGACTGATTTGCATATAGCCAGGTTCTGAGCTGGGATGGGGCAGTGAGATAAATAACGGTGATGGATCAAGCCCTGATCTTTGGACTGGGTAAGAGTGGTCTGCTCAATTCAGACACTCTGTTCATCACCACCCCCTTTTCTGAATCGATTTTGGCCACTATAGGTGTGGCAGGGTATACTCAGACATGAGTCCCTTTCTCACTGCTCCATCAGGATTCAAGCAAGCCGGGCCGAAGACGGCTGAAATGCCAGAAACCGGTCCCCGGTAGCTTGTTTCCTTTCTGGTGAAGAATTGGCTTGGTAGGTTAGTCTGCCCTGTTCCCATGATGCACTGGGCCAGGGACAGACTGATTTGCATATAGCCAGGTTCTGAGCTGGGATGGGGCAGTGAGATAAATAACGGTGATGGATCAAGCCCTGATCTTTGGACTGGGTAAGAGTGGTCTGCTCAATTTAGACACTCTGTTCATCACCACCCCCTTTTCTGAATCGATTTTGGCCACTATAGGTGTGGCAGGGTATACTCAGACATGAGTCCCTTTCTCACTGCTCCATCAGGATTCAAGCAAGCCGGGCCGAAGACGGCTGAAATGCCAGAAACCGGTCCCCGGTAGCTTGTTTCCTTTCTGGTGAAGAATTGGCTTGGTAGGTTAGTCTGCCCTGTTCCCATGATGCACTGGGCCAGGGACAGACTGATTTGCATATAGCCAGGTTCTGAGCTGGGATGGGGCAGTGAGATAAATAACGGTGATGGATCAAGCCCTGATCTTTGGACTGGGTAAGAGTGGTCTGCTCAATTCAGACACTCTGTTCATCACCACCCCCTTTTCTGAATCGATTTTGGCCACTATAGGTGTGGCAGGGTATACTCAGACATGAGTCCCTTTCTCACTGCTCCATCAGGATTCAAGCAAGCCGGGCCGAAGACGGCTGAAATACCAGAAACCTGTCCCCGGTAGCTTGTTTCCTTTCTGGTGAAGAATTGGCTTGGTAGTTTAGTCTGCCCTGTTCCCATGATGCACTGGGCCAGGGACAGACTGATTTGCATATAGCCAGGTTCTGAGCTGGGATGGGGCAGTGAGATAAATAACGGTGATGGATCAAGCCCTGATCTTTGGACTGGGTAAGAGTGGTCTGCTCAATTCAGACACTCTGTTCATCACCACCCCCTTTTCTGAATCGATTTTGGCCACTATAGGTGTGGCAGGGTATACTCAGACATGAGTCCCTTTCTCACTGCTCCATCAGGATTCAAGCAAGCCGGGCCGAAGACGGCTGAAATGCCAGAAACCGGTCCCCGGTAGCTTGTTTCCTTTCTGGTGAAGAATTGGCTTGGTAGTTTAGTCTGCCCTGTTCCCATGATGCACTGGGCCAGGGACAGACTGATTTGCATATAGCCAGGTTCTGAGCTGGGATGGGGCAGTGAGATAAATAACGGTGATGGATCAAGCCCTGATCTTTGGACTGGGTAAGAGTGGTCTGCTCAATTCAGACACTCTGTTCATCACCACCCCCTTTTCTGAATCGATTTTGGCCACTATAGGTGTGGCAGGGTATACTCAGACATGAGTCCCTTTCTCACTGCTCCATCAGGATTCAAGCAAGCCGGGCCGAAGACGGCTGAAATGCCAGAAACCGGTCCCCGGTAGCTTGTTTCCTTTCTGGTGAAGAATTGGCTTGGTAGTTTAGTCTGCCCTGTTCCCATGATGCACTGGGCCAGGGACAGACTGATTTGCATATAGCCAGGTTCTGAGCTGGGATGGGGCAGTGAGATAAATAACGGTGATGGATCAAGCCCTGATCTTTGGACTGGGTAAGAGTGGTCTGCTCAATTCAGACACTCTGTTCATCACCACCCCCTTTTCTGAATCGATTTTGGCCACTATAGGTGTGGCAGGGTATACTCAGACATGAGTCCCTTTCTCACTGCTCCATCAGGATTCAAGCAAGCCGGGCCGAAGACAGCTGAAATGCCAGAAACCGGTCCCCGGTAGCTTGTTTCCTTTCTGGTGAAGAATTGGCTTGGTAGTTTAGTCTGCCCTGTTCCCATGATGCACTGGGCCAGGGACAGACTGATTTGCATATAGCCAGGTTCTGAGCTGGGATGGGGCAGTGAGATAAATAACGGTGATGGATCAAGCCCTGATCTTTGGACTGGGTAAGAGTGGTCTGCTCAATTCAGACACTCTGTTCATCACCACCCCCTTTTCTGAATCGATTTTGGCCACTATAGGTGTGGCAGGGTATACTCAGACATGAGTCCCTTTCTCACTGCTCCATCAGGATTCAAGCAAGCCGGGCCGAAGACGGCTGAAATGCCAGAAACCGGTCCCCGGTAGCTTGTTTCCTTTCTGGTGAAGAATTGGCTTGGTAGTTTAGTCTGCCCTGTTCCCATGATGCACTGGGCCAGGGACAGACTGATTTGCATATAGCCAGGTTCTGAGCTGGGATGGGGCAGTGAGATAAATAACGGTGATGGATCAAGCCCTGATCTTTGACTGGGTAAGAGTGGTCTGCTCAATTCAGACACTCTGTTCATCACCACCCCCTTTTCTGAATACATATTTAAGGGCAGATTTTTGTTACCTGGGGAACCCCTGGAAATCAGCAGGGATGCGCCCAGAAACACGCGACACACAATGCCATTGTTGCACCACAACGGATGCGCTGCATTTACAATGCAGAATGCAATGGCGCAAGGATAGGCAGATGCGTGTACGCCCACATGAAACCTGACCTAGGTTACATGTGGTGCAGGCCTTTACAACGTGACGAAGCTCCCTAGATGTGTCACGTTGTAAATCCCCCACAGCATGGTGCTTGCTTTAAGCCACCGCTGGGTCACAGAAGTGACGCAATGGCAGCGCAAATGTGGCGTACGGTGCTTGTAAATCTGCCCCTCAATGCTTTAATTTTTTTACATCTCCAGCACATCCAAAGGACCAAATTCTCACGAGTGGGAGTGCCGAGATGCAATGGGACTTCTATATCATGTTTTTATAAGATAAAATATTCTTATAATAGAAATTGGCAGAAGTGAAAAACATTTTGGGGCAGATTTACAAGCCCCTTGCACCACTTTAAGTCACTTTTAACATGGGAAAAGTGATGCAAAAGTGGCGCAAGTGGCTTGTAAATCCGCCCCTTGGTATACAGAACAAAACATTTTAAGTTGTATGAATGTTTTTTCTGTTCTTAGTAAATTTAATTTGTTGTTGAACTGTGACATTCTTCACTTCCTGGAGTTTTATTCACAGCTGCACTTGATAGGATTGCTTAAATGTAAGAAATAGGCAGAGTGGGGACCCAGGGGGTGTACTGGAACCAGAAAAAAACTGAAGCCTTTGTAACCTGTTTCCAAAGGCATGTAAATATGCAAATGGTCATTAACGACTAACACTGGGCGGAGTTCGCGGAGTGGGGCTTCGCGGAGCTACGCGAAGTGGGCGAGAAACTACGCCCACCTCCGCACTCCGCGTAGCCCCACTCCGCAAAACCACTGGCCGCCAGCC
This sequence comes from Lissotriton vulgaris, assembly GCF_964263255.1. NCBI lineage: Eukaryota > Metazoa > Chordata > Amphibia > Caudata > Salamandridae > Lissotriton > Lissotriton vulgaris. The sequence goes on along the minus strand of NC_141687.1, from coordinate 445,364,557 downwards.
CCGCCACCCGCCTCCCTCCCGCCCTCCCTAAATACTTTAAAATAAAGGAATGCTATAAATTAAAAAGCACTTACCTTGCCGCCGCGTTTCCCGGGGCTTCGTTATCTTTCGTCTTCCGTCTTTATCAGTAATGCGCATGCGCGGGCGGCCGCGCATGCGCATTTTCTCGTGAAAATGCGCATGCGCGGCCGCCCGCGCATGCGCATTACTGATAAAGACGGAAGGCGGAAGATAACGAGCCCCGGGGAACGCGGCGGCCAGCGGCGGCAAGGTAAGTGCTTTTTAATTTATAGCATTCCTTTATTTTAAAGTATTTAGGGAGGGCGGGAGGGAGGCGGGTGGCGGCCAGCTACGCTCCGTCTGCGGAGCGTGCGTAGTGCCGCCTGGCTCCGCCAGCTCCGCAAAATGCGGAGTGGGCGGCACTACGCACACTCCGTGCACGGAGCGTAGCTGGCCGCCCACCCCTATTAACGACCTGTCAAAAACTTGGGTGTGCCGGAGATAAGACTCCAGACACTTCCCAGCCGATCCCACAGCAGCTCGAGCTGCACTGCAGCAGCCCGGGCTAAGAGATGGGGAGGGGGGTTTAGAGAGGAGGCGGGCTAAAGCCCTTGGGCCTGGGAAGAGTGACTGGGAAGGCGCGACCCCCTTTCCATTGCTCCACAGCCCCCCTGGGGGTCGCGCCCTACAGTTTGAAGACCCCTGCTATAGAGGTATGGGACATGATTGTTTCCCACTCCCCTGATGTTTGTTTTATCACGGAAACCTGGATGACAGCGACTAATCTCCCTTCAATCTATTTGGCCATTCCTGAGGGATACAAACGTATTCATTTAGACAGAGTGGGAAAAGTCGGCGGCGGAATCGCCATTGCCTTCAAAAACCACCTTGCGGTCCAATGGCTGGCCTCCATTACTAAGGGCACCGTAGAACTAGGAATTTTTAAAATTACCTGATCCCCGCAGAGGTCTTGAGCGGCGCTTTAGTTTACTGTCCTCCTGGCCCTAAATCAAACTTTGCAAATTACCTGATCGAATATATAGCCATGCAAATTCTTGCCTCCACAAAATGTATCCTACTTGGCGATTTCAATTTCCATGGTGAGGACATAACTAACCCATAGGTTAATAAATTGATTTCTAGCTTAAACCAAATGGGCTTGGTCCAAAAGGACCTTATTTACACCAACATGGAAGGTCTGAGCTGCCTTTCCATTTCCCCTCTCACCAGGACGGATCACTCTGTGATTGTTTTCTCTAACAAATCTCAGCCTGCCCCCTCTCCCCCTGATTACTCACGTCAGGAGAAGAAACATTGAGGTAGACCATTGCATAAACTCACTCTGGAGGAATTCAACATGGCTATGTCGAAAGACAAGGAAGAACACAATAAAAAAACAACAAAGACAGTACGTATGACAGTGTAACGGACACATTGGACAACTTTAACGCAAAACTGACGACCTCATTTGACCTAGTGATCCCCCAATCAAATCTCAGCTCGACTAAAAAACGACTATCTGCCCCCTGGTACTCGGGTGAACTAAAAATAGATAAATTCAGGTGCAAGCACCTTGAGAGACGTTGGCGAAACACTAAAAATCACCAAGATCGATTAGTATACAAATTGGCTCTTGCCAATTATCATCAAAACATCAAGACAGCGAGACGTTCTTATATTTTAAATCCAATTGAACTTGCAACCAACTCCTCCAAAGCTCTATTCAACATAGTTTAAGACTTTGTGGCACCTCAGGCATGTAAGGAGACACCAGCGGAGTCACAGACACTCTGCAATTCAATAGCAGATTTTTTTCATAATAAAATCAAATTAATCTATGCTATCTTCCCTCCCTTGCGGCTAGACACTACAGTTACCATCTCCAGCCTAGAGGGTGAGAGGACAACATCTCCCGCTGGCTGTCATGATCAATTCAACCTCATCTCACCAGATGAGATAGAGACTCTCCTGAAATCAGCAAAATCAGGTTTTCCAGGGGACCTCTGCCCTCCTAAAATGATGGCCCTCCTTTACCCTTGCTGTGCCCAGGACATTACAGAAATATTTAACTGCTCAATTTAATCGGGTAGTATCCCCGCTATCTGGAAAGAAGCCTTCGTTCGCCCAATCCTAAAGAAAGCAACCGCAGACCCCCAGGTGCTCACTAGCTACAGTCCTATATCACTGCTTCCACTTCTCGGTAAACTCCTAGAAACCTCAGTAAATAGACAACTCAGTTTTTATCAGGAAACAAATGGGATTCTTCATCCATCTCAATCTGGGTTTCGCCCGGGGTTTAGCACAGAGACAGCAATCCTTGCTGTAACAGATTCTCTGAGACGGTTTCTTGATGCATGTGGTTCAGTGGTCTTGATCCTCCTCGATCTCTCCGCAGCATTTGATACTGTCTCCCACAGTATGCTTGCGGAGAGATTATATGTCTGCGAGATACGAGGAAAGGCCTTAAAATGGCTCAATGACTTTCTGACTGACCGCTGGCAAACCATCATGTTAGGGCCTTATCTGTCAAAAAAATATTGGTTGGACAAGGGGGTACCCCAGGGCTCTAGTCTAAGCCCAACGTTGTTTAACATTTATATGGCCCCACTGGCTTCCATCATCGAACCTTTCGGGTTCGAAATTATCTCATACGCTAACAACACACAGCTACTGTTCCCAATCGGTTCCAAACCAGAAGAGGAGAAAGTGCGTTTCTCAGAGTGTATGCTGGCCATCTCCCAATGGATGACCGAAAATCGCTTACAGCTGAACCCCCGGATGATCCCCTTGATGCAGAATTTGACAAGATGGGGCTCGCTGCCTATTACGTTGGATATTGATTATCATTACATTTTCGTAGCTCGATACCACATTTTTTAAATTCAGGACTATTTTCTAAAAAAAAATCCCTTCGCAATGCCAGGTTGTGCAAGACACCTCTTTATTGGGAATATTAGGATCTTGTTTGAATTGGACCCAATGTCAGTCATCCGTCGTTAGTTCCTTGAGCACCGGGATTGAGTTCAACATTTTCAAAATGTTACCACGATTTAAAATATGTTCCCCTTGAGGCATACCGTGGGGTGAATATTACTTTCATGGAGGAGACGGAATGGTTCATGCCCACTGGCATTATATGTTTTTTCTGTCCACCATTCTTAGATGATAGCGGAAAGCCTTGGGTCTTCCCATCTTTGAGTGTGGTATCTTCTGTGTTAGATAGACCAGCATAATTACAGGATTGTGGGAAAGCAGGAAGCTGTATGTAGGGTGGAATCTTTTCCAGAATAGGTGTATTGTTGTTTCCTCTTACCGTATTTTGCATTACTGTCTGCAGGTAACCGCTTCCTTGGGTGGGCCATTCACTTAAACTCAGGAGTTTAATGCTTGTATTGGTTATTGACTTGTTGGCATCGTCCATGGCGGGGGGTGCCGCAGCAGATTTCTTTGGGTGAGAAATCAACCCATCCATTGTTTCGCACTGACGAGATTCAAACATTTGAAAATTGGATGCATCTGTTTTCATTTAGAGAGCAGGCTGGTAATCATTGCTTTTTTATTTTCCTTGAATTGTATTGAGCTTTCTTAGTCTTGCTCTTTTACTTAGCCCTTCTTCTATTGGAATAGAAGCTAAGGCCGAGTTATCGGCGCTTTGAGTAACGCTTGCTTCTTGTGCTGGTGGTAGCTCAGTGGATTCTTTACAAAGGTCAGGGGATTTTAATAAGCTGCTTTGTATCCTATATTCCCTTATTGATTGATTTTACCTTTTTTTCCCTTCCTTATTGATGGTATTGGCTTCTGTGGCTGATCTTTGTGCAGATAAGAACCTTTTGTGTTGCTTGTTTTTTTTCCAGTCCTGTTTTTGTCCTGTGTGGTCGTAGGTTCACTAGGGGATGCCTTCATTAGTGTTTATATGTCTGGGCAGTGGCCATGGTCATAAACAGTTGTGCTGATGCAGCGAGATGGTAAAACAACATTTTGTACACTCCTCTCAAAATCAATGTTCCATATAATTAATATTTACTAACGGCATGTTATTATGAATTACTCAACCATAGTATAAGATGCATACATTTTTCATACACGGGAATACTAATCTTGCTTGCATGTTGCAATAAAAATAACTAATATGTGTTGTAATTGTGATGTGAATTAATGCATAGCTTAAATATAAACAAACGCGGTTTAAATATGCTTATTGTAGGTGTTTGTGTGCCATAAAGTTGTCGGATATGTAAGTATGAAACGCATTCATGTGGCTTATTTGCTAGGTAACAACTAATGGGGAAACATTAGTATGGTGGGAGGTAAACAGAAGGGCTTTAGTTCCATAATTAACATGAATTTGTGTTTGTTTCTACGATAGTTCCAAAAGTGGCCTTTGAGGCCTACTAAGAAAATGGCTGTTCTGATGAACTGCGAGTGAAGCCTGCAAGCGCGAGTGAGCTGACTGTGCTCAGATGGGAGTTTCATGGCCACCTTACCCCGGAACCTAGGATGGGTGCCAAACATGGACGAAGTAATGCTCTGATCATGGGAATATTTTCCTATGTTACGAATGAATGAAGCGCCTGGGCCATGGACTGTCCTTAACTGAGACCCTTTATTTTTCTGCTGATTCATTGTGAAAAACATACTGTAATGATGAGGAGACGCTCATCTATCCCAAATTTGTCCAATCAGAACTCAAATTGGTGATACTAGTTACTTTGTAGATAGATTAAGCTAGGAAATTAGTGTATAAAAACCCCTGATTTTGCTAAGAGGCATTGCTCTTTTCGATTTCCTCTGGAGATGCTGCCGGACTGAAGATCGATTTCTGGATGTTAGACTTCGCTTACTGACTGTTTATTTTTTTTTGCAGGACTGTTAGGATGAGATGAGGGTGTTAGCTAGGGATGTTAGGAGAGAGTGAATTTGGAACTATCTGTTCTTTGCTAAACTTCTTACTAAACTTTTAAATAAATGACTATTTCTGATTTTACTGAATAAAGATTTAATAAATGCCTAAATGTTGGACATACTAAAGGTTTGCTTTGAATAAAACTTTGATGAATGGAGAAGTAAAAGCTGGTCTTTAATTTTTCCTACGCCTAGTTTTCATTCTAGCAGATCCATTGCCATTATGGTGGAGTGTCCGAAATAAATGGTGTTTAAATGAAACCATGGTAAATCGCTTTAAATTGCAAGTGTAAATAATAAATAGTTAAATGGGTTTAGACACTCCGCCAATGTTATAGTAGGACTCCTGCATTTTTGGCCAAATCATTGCAGACATGTTTAAATGCACAGAGTAAGTGTGCAGTGTAATGGGCCCCACTGTTGAATGAATGTACGTTCTGAGGATTCGGGGAAATGGTAACGTTGATTTAGAATTTATTTTTAGAGTCCCGCTGTAGCAGTTATATCTTGGTAGCAGAGTAGTGGTTGCTAAGGAAATTAACTTGGATTATGTATAAAGTACTATATGGAGTTTAATGTACAGAGTTATGAACTAACATCTGTTGAGTTTGTATTATGTTATATGTAGTTCAGAAAAATCTTCCAAGTGTTGCATGAAGCTAGCGCCTCTGTCTGAAGGCAGAGGAAGTGTGGCAAGTAAATTTGCACAGTGCAATGTTCTGTTTCAAAGAAGTAGTATCGTCATATACTGCAGTGGTATTGTCGCATATCACTGTTTAGGGGACTATAGGTGTGAAAGGATAAATGTATAGTGAGCGCAGTCTATGAAATCTTGGCTTCCAGGTATAGGGATCATTGCGTATCATGACTAAAACTTATCGCTGAGGAGAGTAGTAGGACTTAACCTGAGCTTGACAGAAGGGTAAAGGAGTGGCGTCTACTTTACTAAAAATAGAGGAATTCTGTGGTGGGCTAGAGGTAAAGCACTGCCTACTGGTCATACAGAGTTCATGTAAATCTGGGAAGGGATTTCTGTATGAATGTGTATAAATGAAAATGCAATATGCGTTCAAGTGAAACTCTGGGATTGTCTCTAAGGAGGTGAAAAAGATCTCTGTATGTGCTTTCCTGGAGAAACAAGTTTGTTATTGCCTGATAGAAGGGTAAGGTCAGAAGTGTTGCTTTATCAACGAGTTACAAAATTCTGAGGAGATAAGCGTTGTCTACTCCGGTTACAGAATACTTGTATGCGTGAAAATTCTATCACTTTATTAGCGAAACAGGCAAATGGTAATGTTTTGTGTAAGTTACTAATGAATTTTGTGAAATATCTTGTAAATACGGCTTCTTGAAAAAACCCTGTAAAGGAGGGGTCAGTCGGCGCTGCAGAAGACGGAGTGCTGGTGACGTCAAAAGTGTTGCGCTGGGTTGGTCCTCATGACCAACGCAGAGTAGGAGCTGACAGGTTCATCACGGAAAAGCAGCAAAGTGATTGGTTAAGCACTAAGAAGACGTATCTTGTTCTAATTGGTGCGTTGGTGTGAACCGTGCTGCAATAGGTTGGTGTACGGAACAGTAACAGGGAAGTGCACGATCTTTTGTAAGACAGAGAATTACCGGAAAGATGTCTTACTATTACGAAGAAGAGAAGAAGAAACCTTCATGGTTTAATAAATTAAAGTATGTATTTTCGAAAGACAAAGAAATTGTGACTAGAGATGGAAAATTACTTCCTCCACCGAAAACGCCCGCTTCTTATATGTCATCAAAATATGGTTACCATACATGCATTTGGTTAGAGAATTGGGCACAGTATACTCAGGATGATGGTGTGTTAGCTTTTCCTGAAGAAGGATCATTTGATTTGGCAGTTTTGAAAAATTTAAGAGACAAGATGATGAAGCTTGAGACGAGACCTAGACCGACACAGTTTGAGGCTTTAGTTAAATGGGAGGATGAAATGCATGATCAAGAGAGTGAAAGACTATGTAGGCATATCAGACCAAAGGGTAGAGGTCGAGATTTATGGGGAGAAACACATGAGAGTAGAATGCGTTGATGGAGAAATGGTAATATTTTTCATGGTATGTATCCAGTTAGGTTAGTGGACGAGTATGAGGGTTGGAAATGTACAGAAAAGATAAAGAATATAGAAACAGCGAACCAAAGTTATGGTGATAGTGAATCAGTAGTTGCTGTGTTAGAAGAAATATTAAATAGGAGACCGCCACCATATCAGCCAAGTTCTTTATGGACTACTCCGAATGCCCCGGTAATAGATGAAAGAAATAATGAAACCCCAAGACAATATTCAAGTTTAAAAGATGTGCCAGATAGAGTAGAATTTAGATATATTCCAGATACACCTGTTGTTGAAGCCAATTACAGGTACTGAGGTTCTGAAAATTACGAATTTGTTCGTACTCATCCTCCATTTTGAGATCGCCGCCATTTTGTGTTGCCCTCACTCAGGCAGCTCGGCGAACGCGATGTTTTTTTTCATTTCTGCTTTTCGTGTCAGGTGGCTTCCTCGCCTATGTTTACTAACGAGTGTCAGGGTCTGGCCGAGTACACTAAGCCCTGTCTGAGCTGAATAATCCCCGTTCGGACTATTTGTCATTTCACACCATTGTTTCCTTTAAGGTATCTTATCTGCTGTCCTTAGCTACACGTCTCATGCATTCTCCTGTTTCTCGACTGTCCTTCTACGACACACAGCTGTGTTTTCCTTGCTCATAAACTATGTTTTCCTTGCTAGTAGACTATGTTTTTCTCTGCTAGTAAATTGAATTATGTGGATTCACTTGTGATTTGCTTAAGGGGTCGAGTGACAAACATACTCGGGAACTTGAGTTGTTTTGGGCTTAAAGTATTGTTTGCAACATTTACCAATAGCTCATGCTTGTGTGTGATTGCATTTTTGCATTGTGTTATATGATATATAAACCTGTGCACCACTGAGTTAAGTGGCAGTCTCTTTTGAACCTCGTTGTATTGACGACTTCTAAGATCACTGTACTAGCTGCAGCTAATAAATACCATCTTCTACGCCAGACGAAGAGTCTGTGTCTCTGTTTTGACAAGGCAGGTGAATCCCGGGGATTTGGTTGTACCCTGCGCCACCGGGCCATAAGGCTGCGGTTCTCCAGTACTCCTGTACAAATGAAGGATTCACACAAGAGTGTGCGAAGTAGTGAAAATAGAAGTGATGTGCAATTAAATATTTCTGATTATGAACGTTCTGCACATGAATTGATTCAAAACATTACTAAAAACATGGAAGCAGTAACTGTCCCTGTAACGATAGGGCCGGTAATACCAGTTTTTGAAAATCAGAGGATAAAAGAACCAAGCTTGACGATCTTGTTACAACAAGGTTTGCAGAAAGTAAGAGATCATATTTATCCTGATGTGTCAGAAATAAAGCGGACAATTAATGTAAATCCACCTGAATTGACTTTTAACCAAAGTTCATTATACAAATACCCGATTGGTGCAGAATCTGACTCTGCAACACCAGAGAAAAGTCTAGATAAAATAGATTTAATACAAACTCCTGTAGGACCGTCAGATAAGGAATTGAGTGACTGGATTAAAACTCTAAAATAAAAGAAAATTACCCAAAAGTATTGTATGTAGCAAAACTAAAAGTAGATATTGAAGAATTAATTATTGGAACAATTGGAACAGAAAGACTGAAAACGTATCAGGATGATGAACTTATGTTTAAGTGTAAAAGCATTACATGGAAATCCAAGACAGTGTATGATCAATTGGAGGAGTTAGCAGGTGAATTAGGAGTGGAATTTTCAAAAATTAAATCATTGCAGAAATCGTATAGAGTGAATTTTGCAGAAAAAGACATTGAAAATATGAATACTGCTGGGAGAATAGTACAGATAAAAGAGTTGATTATGCTACTGCGAAGATGGGGAGCTGTGAGCAAGTGGAGACTTAAATGGGCAAAGAAGAGAGAAGAGACTAGTGATAAATCCACTTTAGCTTTTCCAATTAGAGAAAAATAAGCAGTGGTAACTGAGTTCCCCATGAGAGAGATACCTGGAGGAGGATATGTACATGTTCCTTGGAGCAGACAGGACATATTGTCGTTTACTAATGATTTTCCGAGGTTGAGAGAGAAAGCAGTAGAATGGCATCGACAAGTAGACAGATTTGTGAAAGGGTCAAAAGTTTTATGGATTGATCTGGATGCATTGTTTGACATAGTAGTACCAGCAGATTTATGGACAGAATGTAAAATAGCTATAGATTGGCCAAGAGAAGAATTTGCTAGAGACAAACTCACAGGAGCTCCGTCACCAGATGTAATGTGGAAATATGAACAAGTAATAGTATGGTTGAAAAATAAGATACCTCTAAACAGTATAGTGGTTATGAAGAATTAAATGAGAAGGATATGAGCCACTTTATATACAGATTTGTGTATGGGTTAAGACGAGAGAATGGAGACATGATTCGACACAACATGATAGGTTGGCAGTCAGGTACTGTGGATGATGTTTTGAGAAAAGCGAAATATTTCAGTGAAGAAATTGATGCAAAACAGAAAAAGCTGAAAGAGAAAGCCATGTGGGCACAAGTAAAAGTAGCGGAACAGCAAGTGGCGCAAATGGAAAATAAGAATTCAGGGAATCAAGGAAACTTTAAGGGTAAACCAAGGTTAGTGGGAAACATAGATGAACTGAAGAATAAGCTCACTTGTTTTAATTGCGGCAAGTTAGGGCATTGGAAGAAAGAGTGTAAATGTCCGCCAAGAGTTAACATGGAAAATAATTTGTTAAATTTGCAGGTGCAGTTTGAGGTAAATCCAAAACAGCAACAACAGCAGATAGCAAATCAGCAAAGTCAGGTGCCACAACCGCCACTGCCAAGCAGTGTAAACCGGTGCAAAAGGGGGTGGTGATGGACGGAGCATCTGAACCAATCAAACACTCACACCCAGTCAACAGATCTGGGTTTAATCCATCACCGTTCTTTAGCCCACTCTGCCACCCCAGTTCAGACATGGCCATATGCAAATCAGTCTGACCCTGTGCCTCATGGGAACAGTTCAGCCCAAACTGCCAAGCCATGCCTTCCCTGTACCGGAAACAAGCTTCCGAGGACCGGTTTCTGGCATTTCAGCCGTCTTCAGCCCGGCTTGCTTGAATCCAGTGGCAAAGTGAGCAAGGGACTCATGTCTGAGCATACCCTGCCAACTTATGGTGAACCAAGCGGTAGAAAAGGGGGTGGTGATGGACGGAGCATCTGAACCAATCAAACACTCACACCCAGTCAACATATCTGGGTTGAATCCATCACTGTTATTTAGCCCACTCTGCTACCCCAGTTCAGACATGGCCATATTCAAATCAGTCTGACCCTGTGCCTCATGGGAACAGTCCAGCCCGAACTGCCAAGCCATGCCTTCCTTGGACCAGAAACAAGCTTCAGAGGACTGGTTTCTGGCATTTCAGCCGTCTTCAGCCCGGCTTGCTTTAATCCAGTGGCAAAGTGAGCAAGGGGCTCACGACTGAGCATTCCCTGCCAACTTATGATGAACAAAGCAGTACAAAAGCGCGTGGTGATGGACGGAGTTCAGGATGATTACTGAAAGTCTGGGCCAAAGATGTCTAATATGTCAGCAATTTAATCCAAACCGAATAACCGCTGTGAGTCTGGGAACCATAGGACGGGAGTGTGGTCCATTTACAAGGGTTCAAATGGATTTTGTGGAATTGCCCCCATGCAACAGGCATAGGTATGTTCTTGTGATAATTTGCTTGTTCTCCCGATGGGTTGAAGCATTCCCCACAAGGAGAAATGATAGAATAACTGTTGCCAAATTGCTTTTACGAGAAATAATACTGCGCTTTGGATTCCCAGTATCCATTGAATCAGACCGCGGACCTCATTTTCAAAACGAGTTGATGCAAATGATCTGTGAAGCTCTGGACATTCGCCAGAAGCTGCATTGTGCTTACAGACCTGAGGCTTCAGGGGTGGTTGAGCAGGTAAATGAAACTATTAAGAACAGAATTGCAAAAATGTGTTTGGCAACAGGACTTAAGTGGCCAGACGCTTTGCCGCTTGTCCTGATGACATTGAGAAGCATTCCTGACAAGAAAACTGGACTAAGTCCACATGAGATTTTGATGGGAAGAGTAATGAGGCAGGCCTATGTACCCCGTTAATAAGTTATTGACAATAAATGATGACATCATATTGGACTACTGCAAATTCCTGTCTGATGTGGTAACTTCAGGAGTCAAATTCCAAAGATAAAAATCCAGCTCATGATTTAGTCCCTGGAGACTTGGTTCGAGTGAAGGTACATTGCAGGAGAAATTGTTTGGTACCTCGGTGGCAGAAACCACACCGGGTTATCCTAGTCAGTACTACTGCAGTCAAGTGTGTTGGATTGAAGAGATGGGTGCATGCTAGCCACACCATCTGTGTTCCTGCATCTGAATTCCCGTACAACAGTGAAATTACAACTGACTCTGATTCTGAAGTTGAACCAGAAAAGACTCCAGATACTGAAGATCGACAGGAACGTCGACATCTGGGCGTAACAGAAGCCAGTTCTGCGTCTGAAGGTGAAGGTGAAAGGGAGATTGTGGAGATACCAGATTCTGGAGATCAATCTGAAGGTCGAGAATCGGTAAAGTTAGACACCACTAAAGACGCAGAAGTAAGTGAAGAGAAGGTCTTTAAAGAGGAGAAAGCTGAAGAAAAATACGGAAACTCTGAAGGCAGGAACGGAAATCCTGAAACTAGGGAAGAGGAAATAACTCATGAAAATGATGAGATTCCAAGTACCAGTTATGAAGGTGTTCCTAACAGAGTGACAGAAAAGAAAGCTGAATCTGAGGAAGATAAAGACATTGTAAAAATCATAATCAATGATACAGTTGAAGATACTGAAAGTGAACCTGATGACAGGTCAGACGAAACTGCAATAAGAAAAAGTCCAAGAAAAAGAGCTTGGAGAGTAGTGCATAATACAATAGAGCCAAAAACTAAGAAAATTTGTAAAGGAGATAATTGGCCTAAAGAAGCTGGTGGACTGAGATTCAAACTAGTGAACAAAGCAAAAGAGTCAGAAGAGCAAGTGCATGAGATCACTAGTCAGAGAGAAATACTGGGAAAGAAAATTGAAGTCGTTCAAAGGCCAAAAAGAGTAAGACGACCAAATCAGAAGTACAAATCGCCTGAGTGGACTTATATAGTCCTACCACCCATTGCTGAGGTTAATAGTAACCAAGAAAACGTGTACTGTCCAAAAGCAATTGGGAAAAGTGAGTAAGAAAGTCAACTTAAGAGAAAACTGATTGGTACTCAAAGTATATGATATTAAGTAAAAGCCTGAAGTCCTATGAGACGGATATTGTAAATATAGGAGAGGTCGGAGTTGACATAAGGTCGAAGAAAACTTGTTAGAAAAACAACTTATAATATAGTCTAGAATAGAATTGACACAGGGTCGAAGAAACTCTGTTAGTAAACCATTGTTGTGGAACTTATAGGTGACACAAGGTCGAAGAAATTGTGTTAGGGGAAAATGCCTACTAAAAACCATAAAACAAAGTGTTCTACTTTTAGAAAATGGTGCAGATGCTGTACGGTATGTATGGGATTATTGATAATATTGTGGGTGATTTTAGCAATTGTAATTCCATTCCAAGATAATTTAACAAAATTGAAATCAAATGTAAGTTCAAATAAGCTAAGTGAGGAAGTAAAAGCTCATGAGAAACATGTGTATAGGCCAGAGGTGCATCAAGATCAGTCGATAAGTGATTTTACACAAAATACCTTTTCAAAGTTATTGCTTAAATATATTAAAACTATGAATGTTGATGTTTGCAAAAAATTGCCTGCGTCAGTGTCAGAAGGGGTGACCTATCACCACCTTCCTCTTACATATGATGTAACCTGCAGTGTAATAGCAAGTTTGTTTTATAAGACTGGGAAATTGGAGTATCATTATTCTAATATATGTTACATTTTTGCAAAATTGAAACTTGATAGTACATTGAACAAAAAGAAGCTTGCTAAAGAGATGGGAGAGTATTTCTTAGAAATAGACGAGTTGACACATGAATATGCTTTTAATAACAATTTGACATGTAAATTCAGAATTGAAGAAAGGACGTTCTTAAATATGGTTGAGGAAAGAAGGATTGCTTATAAACGATGTGAGAAAATAAAACAATAAAAATCTAAATATTGGACATTTAATTATGAAAATCTTGATGATAAGAATGTGATTGTAGCTATGAATATAGACACTCCATTGTTAGGGAAATTTTGTATTAGAAAAGATAACACCATGTATGACAATTATTTTGTGGGTGCAAGCCCATGTAAAGACACTTATAGAATTTTAGGGGGTTGGGGATTTAAAGGAGGAAATGATCCTGCTTTTTCGGGTGTTTATTTTATCTGTGGGAACAAAGCTTACTATAGGTTTCCAGACCATTGGTATGGGATATGTTATGTGGGTTTGGTCTTTCCTAAAAGTTTTCATGTAGATAGAGGTACTAATGGAAAGCATGAGATAGATAAAGTTTTAAGTCGTAAAAGAAGAGTGTGTTAGAAATAATAGGTGATATTTTTGGAGCACTGATACCAGCAGTGGGAATTTCATTTAATGCAAATAGAATCTGAAAATTGTCCACAATAGTGGATCGATTGTCAACAGATGCAGCAGGAGGTTTCCTGATGGTTGCTATGAGAACTATGGTAATGCAACATCGACTTGCCCTTGACATAATTTTAGCAAAAGAGGGAAGAGTCTGTGCAATATTGAAAGTGCAACATTGTTGTACTTATATTCCGGGTAAAAGTCAGAATATTGAAAAGTATATTACAAACATTATAGATAGAACCACTGGAGGTTGAAGGTGTTTTTGAGAAATGAGGTAGAAGTTTTACAGCAGTTAAGCATTGGTTCCAAGAGATAGGTAATTCAATAATAGGTAAAATACTAATTCCAGTAACAATTTTAGTGATAGTGATTTTCCTGATAAGATCATACTGTATATGCAAAGGTAGGAGAGATTTCAGAAAGGCAATAAAGAAGACAATTCAAGAACGAAAAGCAAGGGAAAGAGAAAAGACTGAAATAGAAATGGAAGAAATTGGAGAAAAGATTTTTATAGAATCAAAAGAGAAAGTTACAAGAATATAGATTATACTAATATGAAGAATTCGAAACATGTTCTGCCAAATTTTGCAAAATTTTGAAATATGTTTGGTGATAGGATCACCAGATGAGGGAATTGATCGAGCGAGGTGGTAAAACAAAATTTTGTACACCCGTCTCGAAATCAATGTTCCATAACGTTAATATTTACTAACGGCATGTTATTATGAATAGTATAGGATGCATACAGTTTTTCATACAAGGGAATATTAACCTTGCTCGCATGTTGCAATAAAAATAACTAATATGTGTTGTAATTGTGATGTGAATTCATGCATAGCTTAAATATAAACAAATGCAATTTAAATATGCTTATTGTACGTGTTTTTGTGCCATAAATTCGTCGGATATGTAAGTATGAAACGCATTTATGTGGCTTATTTGCTAGGTAACAACTAATGGGGAAACATTAGTATGGTGGGAGGTAAACAGAAGGGCGTTAGTTCCATAATTAACATGAATTTGTGTTTGTTTCTACGATAGTTCCAAAAGTGGCCTTTGAGGCCTTCTAAGAAAATGGCTGTTCTGATGAACCGCGAGTGAATAGTAGACTGCGCATGTGCATACAAAGCCTGCAAGCGCGAGTGAGCTGACTGTGCTCGGATGGGAGGTTCAAGACCACCTTGCCCCGGAAACTATGATGGGTGCCAAACATGGACGATGTAATGCTCTGATCATGGGAATATTTCCCTATGTTACGAATGAAGGAAACGCCTAAGCCACGGACTCTCCTAAACAAAGACCCTTTATTTTTCTGCTGATTCATTGTGAAAAACATGTTTTAATGATGAGGAGACGCTCATCTACCCCAAATGTGTCCAATCAGAACTTGAATTGGTGATACTAGTTACTTTATAGATAGATTAAGTTAGGAAATTAGTGTATAAAAATCCCTGATTTTGCTTAGAGGCATCGCTCTTTTTGATTTCCTCTGGAGATGCTGCCGGACTGAAGATCGATTTCTGGATGTAAGACTTTGCTTACTGACTGTTTATTTTTCTTTGCAGGACTAATGGATAAGATGAGGGTGTCAGCTAGGGATGTTAGGAGAGAGTGAATTTGGAACTATCTGTTCTTTGCTAAACTTCTTACTGAACTTTTAAATAAATGACTATTTCTGAGCTTGTAAATAAATGATCATTTTAAAAAAAATAAAGTTAAAGATTCTTACTGAATAAAGATTTAATAAATGCCTAAATGTCGGACATACTAAAAGTTTGCTTTGAATAAAAATTAGATAAATGGAGAAGTAAAAGCTGGTCTTTGATTTTTCCTACGCCTAGGTTTCGTTGTAGCAGATCCATTGCCATTATGGTGGTGTGTCGGAAATAAATGGTGTTTAAATGAAACCATGGTAAATCGCTTTAAATTGCAAGTGTAAATAATAAATAGTCAAATAGAGTTAGACACTCCGCCAATGTTATAATAGGACTCCTGGTTTGTTGGCCAAATCATTGAAGACATGTTTAAATGAACAGAGTAAGTGTGCAGTGTAATGGTCCCCACTGTTGAATGAATGTACTTTCTGAGGATTCGGGGAAATGGCCACGTTGATTTAGAATTTATTTTTGGAGTCCCGCTGTAGCAGTGCCAGTTTGGTCTTTAGCAATTCTATCCAACATTGACTTGTCCTCCACCACCGTTGACCCCACAATGATTGGTAGTTCTGAAGTGTTGTCTTTCATGTGAGCTCAGGTACATGTAATCAATTGGTTGTCTTTATCAGATTGAGCCTTTTCAATTAAATTTGAAAGTTTAAGTAGCTTGGAGTCTATCCCGGCGACATAGACTGCTAGTGTGTTTAGTAAGTCCACTTGAAAGTTCGTCTGACTGAAATTTTATAGCATTCGTAATGGTATCTATAGTGTTAAGAATTCCATTTTCATATTCTTTTTTGCCCTCTGGAACATACGTGCCTTCCCTGAACTTTTCATCTTATTTAGCTAATAATGAGAGATCTGCTGAGTTAACCCCATTGCTGCGGGGGTTAATCCCCTGATGTGCTGGGGGGAGGGGGACGCGCACAGCGCCCCCATGCTCATGACGAGCTCAGCTCGTCATGAGGCACGGCGCTCCTGTGCTCATGTCGAGCTCAGCTCGTCACGGCCACATCTGTTTCCGTGGAACGCTCAGCACAGCAGGGGAATTATCCCCGCATGCGAGCTTTCCACGGCTCATGACGAGCTGAGCTCATCATGAGCACCGGAGCGCCGTGGCTCATGACGAGCTCAGCTCGTCATGAGCCTCCAAGAGGTTAAGAGGGTTAATCATGGAATTGGCTTGCTCCATCTCACTTTGTCTATTTGAAGTAAACACATTCTCTATGGAGAATTTATTGGGTTTAAAATTAGTATATGAGCCTGGGTGGTGATACCTGTTTCCAAAGTTAAACTAAAATGTTTGGTTTTATTACTGGGAATACAGTCCTTTGGGCTTGAGGAGGCCTCTGGTATCATGTGTTGGCCTCCTCCGACTTTATTTGTATATAACAAAACAAGGGCAGGTACTCGGATAGTAGATGATAAAAATAACTTGGCACTTGTATTTTGATCGAGACCAGATGATATATTAATCACAGAATTGTTCAGATTTAGGCTTGTGTCCTGATGTATTCTGAGATCTGTATCCTCTTTATGGTCTATCACTGATTTTTTTCTCCTGTCCAAATGACGATAAGAGAACAAGGTTTGTTACTCCTGCATGGCTGCTGGATGCACTTCTTTGCTGAAACATTCCTGTTGGGGTGCTAGGAACATGCACCAGTGCGTTTATCAGCAGTAGGCCATGGCCTTTTGCTGTTGTCAGGACCACATTGTCGGCTTTGAGTGCTATAAAAGAACTCTTGTCAGCAATTAAGAGGGTATTTTCCACTACTTTGTACCCAAAAGGAGATGGGTGGCTAGTGAAAAATAGTCAGGGTTTGTGACTTGTGCCTTGTGTTATTATTACTTTAGGTGTAGTTGCTGTTCATGGGAACAGTCCAGCCCAAACTGGATACTACAAATGCAAAAAAACAATTTATGGACAGAATTCAGAACAATGTCATACATTCACCCCAGTACTGAGAGCTGGGCCTAAATCCATCATTCTTTTGATCCACATGCCATTCCAGTATGAACCTAGCCATATCCCAATAGTCCAGCCCAAACTGCCAAGCCAGGTACTCCCTGGACTGGAAATAAGCATCCTTGGACCGGTTTCGGGTTTTCACCCCTCATCAGCCAGGATCGTTTGACTACAGTGGCATGGAGAGCATGGGACCCA
The DNA here is from genome assembly GCF_964263255.1 of Lissotriton vulgaris. NCBI lineage: Eukaryota > Metazoa > Chordata > Amphibia > Caudata > Salamandridae > Lissotriton > Lissotriton vulgaris. Next base: position 445,347,180 of record NC_141687.1, on the reverse strand, counting down.
CATCTGGACATACCTATCCTACTCGGGGTGGCAAATGCAAATAGATCTATTGATGTACAGAATGCAGAAGGTTGTCATAGATTCACACCAGTCAAGAGCTCTGGGTTATTTTGCTCACCACACCACCCAAGTTCAGACATGGCCATATGCAAATCAGTCTTGACCCTGTGCCTCATGGGAACAGTCCAGCCCGAACTGCCAAGCCATGTCTTCCCTGGACCGGAATCGAGTATCCTAGGACCGGTTTCTGGCTTTCAGACTTCATCGTCCAGGATAGCTTGATTCCAGTGGCATCATGGAGAGCACGAGACTCACGTCTGAGCATACCCGTCCCACTTGGAGTGACTAATGCAAAAACAACAATTGATGGACGGAATGTTGCACTATGGCAAAATATTCACCCCCAGTCACAGATCTGGGTTTAATCCATTGTTATTTTGCTCACCTCACCACCCCAGTTCAGACATGGCCATATGCAAATCAGTCTTGACCCTGTGCCTCATGGGATCAGTCCAGTCCGAACAGCCAAGCCATGTCTTCCCTGGACCGGAATCAAGTATCCTAGGACCGGGAGGAGGAGCTTCGCGTGGATTCAAGATGGACGCGTGAGCACAGGGCTCCTGAGACCCTCTTCGCCTCCCGCATCTATCCTGCCACAAATCCTGATTTGATCGACGGGTACTTGTTGATTAAGCCCTGCTGATTCTGAGGACCTTTTCGGAACTTAAATCGGACGCCGCAATCCGGACTTGCTGCAACCTGAAGTTTGTGGCCTACATCGTAGACCATCCCCGCCCTTGAGTTCCCAAGGTACCCATGTGGCAACTCAACAACAACGGCCAGTTGGGCACGCCCACAGCCCCTGAGGTACTTTCGGTTTCATTTTGGCCCATTGTTGACGACGCTCTATGGCTGCCCCATTCGTCTTCTCGTCCCAGCTACGGATCCTGAGTCTGCTCTAGCTCTTAGCCCTCTTGCCCTTGAGGTCCATCGAGAGCGAGACCATTTTGACCAGAACGCAACGACTCCGTGGGAGTTTAAAGCCCACCATGACGGGCAAGGCAGATGCCGAGAAACGGAACACCAAGGGCACGCATCGCGGAGGGTTCATCCAAACCCAGACTATAGAGCGCTACACTCGCCCGAAAGGGTCCCTATGTGGAGCGAGCAAGGCTCTTGATGGGATTGTAGATGATACTCCATCATCGGAGGAGCCGACACTAAAGGACATCATGGGCGCCATTACTAGTGTTTGGACGGAGATGGGCCAACAATATGAGACTCTTGCTGCAAAGATCGACAATTTGGCGATCGAGGTTAATCTTATCAGAGCAATGAGCGGGTCAAGTCTCTGGACGTTAAAACTGCGAGCTTGATCACTGATGTCTCGGACCTTCAGGCTGAGGTTCGCACTCTCCGTACCTCCAACGACCAGTTTGCCCGCTGGCTGGAGGATTTCGAGAGCCGGGCCAGGCGCAACAACGTTCGCATCGTGGGGGTTCCGGAGAACTCATCGGACGTCTCCATGGACCTTCTGGTGGAGGATCTGGTCCTTAAACATCTTGCACCTAAGGGCCTCAGTAACTTTTTTTCCGTTGAACGAGCACATAGAGTTCCCGGCGGGAAGCCGAAGCTGGGGGCTGCACCGAGACCCATCATCGCCAGGATTTTTAATTTCCGGGACCGGGACGCTATCCTGCAAGCTTCACGAGCCACGGGTCCCACTAAATTTGACAATGCCTTGGTCAGTTTCTATCCAGACTTCACCCAGACCATGCAGAAACAGCGCAGAGACATTGGTCTGAAATATGCCATGCTTTTTCCCGCAAGACTGAGGATCGAGTATGAGGAGCGGGCGTTTTTCTTTGATCGCCCAGATGTGGCCAGTGACTGGTTGGACACATTGCCATCAAATCGTATGAAAGGCAAGAACTCGAGAGGTGCCGAGGGTGGCCCGGCTGAACAGGAGTAGTGAGTCTGCAGCGGCGAACTGGTTGCTTTGGACTTCTAGCAGCTGCTTTTTAATAGACTCGCTTATACTGTGGTTACCCTGGGGGTGGGGGGAATCGGGCCTCCTCTTCCTCCTCTGGGGGCTTTCTCTCTCTTCTTGTAGGTTAGTTTCATGGGGCGACAGGCACACTGCAAGGTGGGGTGGCTTTCTGGTCTAATGCAGGGGTGCAGGGTGGGGGGGGGTGTTTTTCAGGGTTCCTTGGGGGTGGTGGAGGGGTCTTTTCCTTTTTGTTTTGTTCGAGGCTGCTTCATTTCCTGTTGCCTGTTCTGTGTGCCTATTCCCGGGCGAAGGGGGCTGGGTGCTCATTGCCGGGATGGGGGGGGGAGCTTAAGATGCTGAGTTGGAACGTTAATGGTCTTGGAGATAGAATAAAGCGGGGTATTGTGTTGCAATATTTGAAACGTTGTACCCCAGATGTGATTTTGCTTCAAGAGACGCATTTGGTTGGAAATGCATGCCGTGCACTAAACAGACGTGGCTACCGTATGGTGGCACACTCGGGGTTCACATCTGGTTCGAGAGGGGTGGGGGTCATGGTACGTACTTCCCTCCCCTTGGAGATAGATGATGTAGTGTAGGACGACAGGGGCCGCTATGCGGCTATTACGGGTCGGTGGGAAGGGAAAACAGTCTCCTTCTTGTCTGTGTATGTCCCCCCCGGCCTGCAGTCTACCACGTTCTCTGATCTGGGTGATGTGATCCTGGGGCTTCCTGACGGCGTGTTGGTAGTGGGTGGCGATTTTTACTCTGTAGTTAGTGGGGATGAGTATCGTAGCCCCCCTAGGACTCTGCCTGCCGCACAGCTTTGGCTCGGGAAGCTCCTGGACACGCTTGGGTTGGCTGACTGTTGGAACCAGCTACACCCTGGTCAGCTCCAATATACTTTCTATTCGGGTGCCCACAGGAGTCTATCGAGATTAGATTATATTCTTATGCCAGCAGCACAGATGGTCTCTGTGAGGGAGGTTAGGCACTTGGCCAGGGGGATCTCTGAAAGTTGACATGCAGTTGGGTGCCGAGGGCCGTGTCGCTACTATCAACCCCTGTTATCTTCGTAACCCTAAGATCAGGTCGGAGATAGTGAAGTTTGTGGACTTTTATTTCGCTGAGAATGAGGGATCGGTTCCCTCCCCGGTTACATTGTGGGAGGCCTATAAACCAGTGATTGGTGGTCAAGTCTTGTCCCTCATTGCCAGCGAAAGGAGGCGTAAGAATGCCGCGGTGGTGGATCTGGAAAATGAGATCACTGACTTGGAGGGGCGGATGGAGTCCGGGGTTACTCCGGAGGTGCTGCGTTCTTTGGCCCTGAAACAGTTTGATTATAAGGCGCGGGTCACTGATGCGGCCAAGGCGATGAACCGTGAGCAACAGGGGCGTTTGAATGATGTCGCTGATAAGGCGGGAAAGTTGATTGCATGGCTGGACAAAAGGGATAGATTGAACCGAGTGGTGCCTAATGTTGAGCGTGTGGATGGTGTGCGAGTCGTGGACCCGATTGACATAGTCCAAACATTTGCCCGTCATTTTCAAGCGGTTTATGCGCCAGTCTCTGATAGACCGGAAGAGGACTCGCATCTTTTGCTTCGAGATATTGCCCTGCCTGGCTTGTCGGATTCGGACAGGGAGCTTATGGAGGCGGATTTCTCCACCGATGAAGTAGCGCTCGCTATCCGTTCACTTCGATCCGGGAAGGCCTCGGGCCCCAACGGTATTCCGGTGGAACTGTATAAACTATGCCCAGACAAAATGGCACCGTATCTTCGTAAGATGTTTCTGTCATCGCGAGATCTCGGCTCTCTTCCTCGGGATCAGAGACTGGCGTCCATTGTCGTCATCCATAAAGATGGCAAGCCCCGTGATCATTGCTCATCATATCGGCCGATTTCGCTCTTGAATGTTGAGCCCAAAATTCTCGCTAAACTTCTAGCGAATCGGCTAGTTACGGTGATCGCGGACTTGGTTCATCCAGATCAATCTGGATTTATACCCCACCGAAACACCGCGCTCAATCTACGTCGCCTCCATGGCGTCTTAGCAAGGGCGGGGTTTCTTCGAGAACCGGGCATTTTGGTTTCTCTTGATGCCTCGATGGCCTTTGACACGGTTGAGTGGCCGTATTTGTGGGCTGTTCTCGCTAAGTTTGGGTTTGGCCCTAAATTCATTGGGTGGATCAGGCTTTTGTATGAGCAGCCACTGGCACAGGTGGTGGGTAATGATAGGGCTTCGGAGCCCTTCACCCTCAGGTGGGGAACGAGACAGGGGTGCCCATTGTCGCCGCTCCTGTTTGCGCTTGCCCTTGAGCCCCTTGCTGCTTGGTTGCGATGGGAGCCATTGCTTAAGGGCATCTGATGGTCGCCTGATTTCGAGGACCGTATATCACTTTATGCTGATGATATACTGTTGTACCTTACCTCTCCTCGTAAGTCGTTGGGCGTCCTGTTTGATATGTTACGCTCTTTTGGGAGGAATTCCGGTCTGGTCATTAGCTGGGCCAAGTCCTGTATTTATCCACTCACAAACGATGAACCCCTTCTTCCCCGCCATTGCCCTATACCAGTTTCTGGAGATGGTTTTAAATATTTGGGGATCTACATTTCACTGGACCCCAAAACCCGTTATGAGCGGAATTTGTTGCTTCCGCTCTCCCGGCTTCGCTCAGATGTTACGGAGTGGTGCGGCTTGCCACTATCCCCTTTGGGAAGGGCGGCCCTGTTCAAAATGATGTCTCTGCCCCGCTTTTTATACGCCATTCAAAATACACTTGATTTGGTACCTGCCAGCTACTTTCGAGAGATCGAGGGCTTGCAGAGGCGGTAGGTATGGGTCGGGCGACCACGTATTGCACTGGCGAAACTGACTTTGCCTTGGTACGATGGAGGTATCGCGTTGCCTGACATCAAGCGCTACTATTGGGCCTCCCAGTTGAGTGCTGTGAACCACGCTATGTACGGCCCTGTCCCGAACCCCGCGTTTGAGATGGACAGATGGCAACTCCCCGGGGGAGATTACAATCGAGCGCTCTATTCCAGAGCCGACCGGAAGCACCTCACGGGCCCTACTGCAGTGGAGGTGCGAGTTTGGGGAAGCGCGACCGTCGCCACGGGCTGGACGGATAAATTGACGAAATCTACCCCATTGTATGCTTCGAAAGCGCTGGGTGGCCTGTGGACGTCGAAGGGTTTTGACAGATGCGATCTCATCGGTATCAGGAAGGTGGGCGACCTCTGGGCAAAGGGCACAGTTAAGACCTTCGAGGCACTCCAGCGAGAATATAAACTGAGTGAGAGGGAATATTTTCGGAATCTCCAAGTCAGCCATGCGGTTACTTCGGTTTTCCCTACTGACACCTCTAGCCCGGAGGCCTCCCCTCTTGAGGATAGAGTGCTCGATGGATACGTCCCTGACAGCACTATATCTCTCATTTATAAGAAACTTATCAACGATCGCTCGGATCTCCTTTTGCAACTGCGGACTGTTTGGACCAGTGACGGGTTAGAACTGGACGATGAAGACTGGCAGGCGATATCCTCCCCTAAGGAGGTGGCAATTCCGGCACGTCTTAGGCTGGTGCAAATCAAAATACTGCATCGGGTATATGTCACGGGCCCACGATTGATACTTATGGGTTTCTCCGTGGATGGATTGTGTAGACGCGGATGCGGTGCGCTGGCTACCTCTTTACATATCCTCTGGGAATGTCCGGAGGTGGCGACGTTTTGGCGCCGAGTGCATGCGGTTATGGGTGAAGTGACAGGGGTTGTGTTGTTGCCTGAGGCCAGACGTTGTCTATTGAATGTCTGGGAGCCCAATGACTGTACTGTTGCTCAAACTCAATGGGTTACATTGGGTAATATGGTTGCTAAATGAGTCATAGCTCAGTTATGGGGTTCCCCAAGGCCACCGACGCTCCTAAAAAGGAAAGAAAATATGGACTGGTCCATGTTCAGAGAGAAAGTTGTGTATGTTTCCCGCGGCAGACCCAAGAAATGGGGTAGGATCTGGGGTCAATGGAACGCACACCGTGGAGAGATTTGCACCCACAACATTCACCCACCTTCCGGATCCGCTTCTTCTCCATTGACCGTGCGTTCCCTGTACTCAGTTCTTGTTGACCACACTGTATTGGTTTGCTATTGGGTTTCCCCCCCTACCTCCCCCGAGATTTCTCCTCCTTTCATTGAGAAACGTCATTCGCCCGTCTCCCACTGCCATAAGGGAAGGCTAGTTTATATATAGCAATGCCTCGTTCTCTCTTTTTTCTTTTTTGTTTGTGGTTTTATTTAAACAAAAATAAAATGTGAAACCTTTCACTGATCCTAGCTATACCACCTGCTTTTACATAATCATGAAACATCGCTGCCGTACCCCTGGGTTGTCGGCTGATGAGCTGTGTATTTTGATGTTGATGTTGTTGTGTTTGACTGACCAGCCTCCGTGGTTGTAGGTCTGTAACTGTCTTCTTCTCTACATAATAAAGGTTTTCAAAAAAAAAAAAAGTATCCTAGGACCGGTTTCTGGCTATCAGCCTTCATCAGCCAGGATATCTTGATTCTTGTGGCATGGAGAGCATGGGGCTCACGTCTGAGGATACCCGTCCCACTCGGGGTGACATATGCAAAAACAATTGATGGACAGAATGTTGTGCAATGGCAAAACATTCACCCCCAATCAAAGATCTGGGTTTAATCCATTGTTATTTTGCTCCGCACACAACCCCAATTCAGGCATGGCCATATGCAAATCAGTCTTGACCCTGTGCCTCATGGGAACAGTCCAGCCCGATCTGCCAAGCCATGTCTTCCCTTGACCAGAATCAAGCATCCAAGGACCGGTTTCTGACTATTAGCCTTCATCAGCCAGGATAGCTTAGTTCCAGTGGCATGGAGATCAGGGGACTCACGTCTGAACATTCCCGTCCCACTCGGGCTGACAAATGCAAAAACAACAATTGATGGACGGAATGTTGCACAATGGCAAAATATTCCCCCCCAGTCACAAATCTGGGTTTAAACTATCGCTATTTTGCTCACCACACCACTCCAGTTCGGACATGCCATGTGCAAATCAGTCTTGACGCTGTGGCTCATAGGAACAGTCCAGCCGAACTGCCAAGCCATGTCTTCCCTGTACCGGAATCAACAAGTGCCGAAGGAAGCCGACCCTCCAGCAGACGCACTGAGAGAGACGATGTCTTGGACATGTGGATACTACAAATGCAAAAAAATTGATGGACAGAATTCAGAACAATTTCATACATTCACCCATTACAGAGAGCTGGGCCTAAATCCATCATTCTTTTGATCCGCATGACATTCCAGTATGAACCTATCCATATCCCAATAGTCCAGCCCAAACTGCCAGGCCAGGTACTCCCTGGACTGGAAATGCACATCCTTGGACCGGTTTCGGGTTTTCACCTCTCATCAGCCAGGATAGTTTGACTCCAGTGGCATGGAGAGCATGGGACCCACATCTGGGCATACCTGTCCTACTCGGGGTGGCAAATTCAATAAGATCTATTGATGTACAGAATGCAGAAGAATGTCATAGAGATCTGGGTTGAATCCATTGTTCTTTTACTCACTACGCCACCCCAGTTTGAACCCAGAAATATGCAAGTCTCAACACTGATCCTCATGGAACAGTACAGCCTGAACTGCCAATATGGTTCCTCCTCGAACTGTAAAAAAGCATCATGGGACTGGTTTCTGGGTAACACCCTTCATCAGCCAGGATAGCTGACTCCAGTGACATGGAGAGCACGAGACCCCCGTCTGGGCATACACTTCCCACTCGGGTAGCAAATGCAAGAGATCAATTGAAAGACAGAATGCAGAACAATGTCATATATTCACCCCTGTACAGGGACCTGGGCCAAAATCCATCCATTTTTTGCTCCCCACGCCATTCCATTTTTAACCCAGCCATACACAAAAAAAATCTTGACCTTGCACCCAATGGGAGCAGTCCAGCCTGAACTGCCAGTCCAGGTCCTCCCTGAACTGGAAACAAGCATCCTAGGACCGGTTCTGGGGTTTCACCCCTCATCAGCTAGGATAGCTTGACTTCAGTGAAACCTACAGCATGGGCGCACATCTGGTGGCACCCACCTGTAGTGGCAAATGCAAAAAGGCAGAGGGTCTAGACTGATTTGCATATAGCTTGGTCTGAACTGACTCGGCAAAGTGAGCTAATAAATAATGATGGATTCAACCCAGATCTGTGACTGGGGGTGAGTGTCTGAAAAGTTTCAGCGCTCCAGCCAGCATCTCCATGTGTCTGCTTTGTTCACCCTAAGTTGGCAGGGTATGCCCAGACGTGTGTCTCTTGCTCACTTTGCCACTGGATGCAAGCTAGCCTGGCTGATGTAGGGTGTTACCCCGAAACCGGTCCCAGGATGCCTGTTTCCGGTTCAGGGAAGATCTGGCTTGGCAGTTCTGGCGGGACTGTTCCCACAATGCGCAGGGTCTAGACTGATTTCTATATAGCTTGGACTGAACTGAGGTAGCAAATTGAGATAAAGAATGATGATGGATTCAACCCAGATCTCATCTCTGACTGGGTGTGAACCTCTGAAAAGTTTCAGTGTTCCGTCTATCATCTTCTTGTATTTGCCACATGGAAACTACAGACATAGGACTGCCCTGCTGCCAAAGGATAGCTTTGCTGTCTGAGAAGGAAGACAGGACATATTCCTTTCATTCCAAGTTACCTGAGTGACTCCCAGGGTAGTTGGCAGGCCTTCTATCTGGGTTAGAGAGACACAGCAAAATCCAGAGGCCTCCCTGCAACTGCCCAGCTGCCCTTTTGCAACTGGACCTAACTGTGCCCTGCTGGCCTCTGCACTAGCGAGTCACTGATCCCAAAGTGGTGCTGTCTCCAGTACTGGGCATTTGGTTGTAATCAGATTGCACTACTTTGGACACAAAAGAGACCTCCTGAAGTTTTAGGTTCTTTACAAGTCCGTTCTTGCTCTGAATTTGCTGCCTACACCGACCTCCAATGCGAAAGTCCATTGATCCTGACTCTTTGCACTACAATGTCCACCAGGTGTGACTGGCATTGCAAGATCTGCACTCCGTGCTATAGCATCGACTGCCTCCAGTGACCAACACTAATCACCATCTGCTCTGTCTGACAGGATATTCCCACTACAATATTGATCGTCTGCAATGCCTAGCATGCTCTTTGTGCTATAGCAATGACCATCCATAATGCGCTCCCTGCTCCTCTCCCCCTTCTCCACTGTAAACTGGACTCTGAGCCATACTCTGAGAGCATAACATTTTCAGCTGGACATACCTGGTCCATGCATTTGACCTGTGCTCCATTGCAGTTGGCCTGAACGTGTGACTTTCATCTGATCTAGCATGACCAGATACCTGTGAGTGGTGCTTTGCACTTTTAGGCACTATACTTACCTAAATCTTTGAAACTGCATATCTCCAATTGCATCTATTGCATGTTTGACATTTTGGTGTAAAATAATTTATTAAATTTGACTCTATTTTTCTATGCTGTTGAGGATTTTTTTGAGTGCTGTGTTTTCACTTTATTGTTGTTTCAGTGCTGCATAAATGTACATTGCCTCTATTGTTGTATAGCATTTTAGGACACTAGTGTAATTTTCCTGATTCATGCCCTTATATAGGTATAAATCACCATGTCCTTATATAGGCATAGAAATCATAACCATATTTAGACATAGCTCATGCAGTCCAAATACGGCATGGCTACGTCCACTAGTTCCGAAAAACCACAACGAATTCTTGGAAAACTCAGCTTCAGCAGTTAGAGACTTCCCTTTGCTTGAATATTGGTTTGTCCAAGAACTCATAGAGTTTTCAAAGAACTGAGATTCTTTGATGACCTTATTATGTCCACCTTTACGTCAAACTCTGCACCTTCAAGGTATAAATATGCCCACACTTGCCCAAGCAAACACACAGTGGTTTGGAGCAGTTCGACTACCTACTTGCCCAACGCATCACGCTACAGAAAGTGCCAAAGAAAGCCGACCCTCCAGCAGACGCACTGAGAGAGACGCTGTTTTTTCTCCTGCCGAGAAATCCAGCTCCAGTGTTTCCAAGCTCCCCTTGCGGGTTATTGGGAAATCGAGTCCTGAGACAGAGAGATACCAGACCTCCTTCATTCTAAACCAAGGTACTGAGCTGATTAGACCCTAAGAGACATCTTGGATACATTCTTGGCAAAAGAATACTAAACTTATGCTACACCACACTTACTTCTTCCCTCGTACTAGACTTGGGTTAGGTACATCGGGTAGGGGTATTTTAGAAGCACCAGTTGAGTACTTTTAGTCTTTATTTATTTATGTATGTATTTTATGGCTTAGAAACCATACCATGCTTTTACAGTATTATTTTATATTACTCTTCTTGCGGTACGCATTGTACTTTACAGTCAGTATTACGATTGTAGCAGTTCGTTTCTTCTGCATGAGAAAGAGACTGTTAATAAATACTTTTTATTGAAAACGCCATCTTTCTATTTTCTCTGCACCTCTGATGAAACGAAGCATGCACGAATGACTGAGTAGAATATCTATCTATTGTTTCCATGACTCTGAAGATCAGTTTTTTCTTGGGGAATCAAAGTTTTCATGTTTATACGGTTGTCAGAAACTAATCCCTTCTTGTGAATTTGAGAAAGTTTCTAGTGACCTCTAAGCTAGCTGGCAGTCACAATTAAGTTTAATATATTCTATAGAGACCTAGTAGACATAAGTCCTACGTCACATCTATAGGATATATTTTTCCAATGCACAGAGACTATTGGGAATATAGAAACTATACTACACTATGTTAATACTGACTACTTTTGTGCCAAGAAATCAGAGGGTTAGTTACAGGTAAATTTTATTGACTTTTGTGGATCACCCTGACAAGGACTGTTGTTGTTGCTTGAATAAGGTTTCAGCTCTTGCAACCAATAACCGGATTCCTCACATCAAAGATATCAGATATATGCAGTTGAATACTCGGTGGAACACTATAGTAGACTATGCAAGGGATATTCCTAGTCCAACACTACCGACGTGGGAAGCACCTGGAAAATTATAGTGAGACAGACAGATACCTAAATCAGGATAACAAGAGAACACATTATGATTACACTGGTCCTGCACCGGGACTCTTGTCCTGGCTAAAGAAGAGGTCAACATGGTTTTGCACCCCTGCAAGAAAGGGCTGTGACAAAAAAGTTCATTCTGTGACCTCTAACCTTCCCTTTACTTAACATCTCGCCTTGTCTGGACTCGGCACCAATAACCTTGCATGTTGTTCCACAAAATAAGGAGCCTGTTCGCACTGTATTCCCCAGAGCGAAAACAAGGTCGGTTTGTAGCTCTACCTCGCAATTGGCGGCCCAATTGTGTGAACCGGAACCCGAAATAAAGAGAAAGCGGGGCGGAGAATCTCAGAGGAATAAAAACACCAACATTCAAAAATGCTCAAAGCCCTGAGAGTCAATAACTGCAGGTATGCCAATTAGTCTTGCACCTAGCCAGCCACTCCCCCGAGTGAGTATGAATATTCCAAACAGCGGTGATGTCCTTTCAACCCAAATAGGAGCAGACTTTGGACTAAACTGGAAACCTTATTTACGAACTTGTGCCTTCCTCTCTATGATAGACTCAATTCTATAGAAGAAAGACTCTTGCATCTTGATTCTCTCTTTGCACGTAAATATGCCAAGAACACTATGCAGATGGAAGGGGATATTGGGTCTTCAGTAATGGTAACAATGTATCATGTAATCCCCAGATCCCCAACAATTCACCCTACCTACCCCCTCCTAACTTACCTTTACCCTCTATGAGTGGGAGTGTTGTGGTGAATACTATGGCAATGATTGGGAGTGAGGCAAGTGGTGGGGGAGAACCACTAAAAACACGAACCCAGGGATGTTGTGTGAGGGGGTAGTTCGACGCTTGAACAAGTGATAAAAGATAGAATACGTGCTTCTTCTAGAAGTACCTTGACCCAAGGTGCATTAAAGACTAGACTACCGTGTATAGATCTACCACCTGCATCAACTCTGTATGTTGTAGTATTAGCAGGGGTTCCTGCGCTGAATCAAAGCAAAGAGGAGTCATACATCAACCCTAAAAATAAATGTACTAATTGGCTGAACTCTAATAGGACACTCCCTCCACAGGTATTTAGTGAAATACGTTTTGCCCACAGAGTTGACTGGGTGGGGCAACAAAAGAAACACATTGAGGGTGACAGTATTTTGACCAACTTTAGAGACAGGCGGGTGGTAGAGCATATATGTGACTGGCATTCAGCATTGTCACCAACACAAATACGATCCCTCCCCTTATCCTATTTTTCCCCTGCCTTTCCTAATAATCCGATTTCAGAGAGATGGGGTAAGCCATGGGGAAATCGGGATAGCTCGGATCCAAGAGCCCAGGTAGGTAGCATACACTATGGGTGATGCATAAATGACATCCCCCTGTCAGTCGCCTTCCCTGTCAGTAATAGATTCAGTGTTTTAGATCAGGTAGATTGACAGTCTATGAGTAGTCACCATCCAAACTCTCTTGCCAACCAGCCAGGTTCGTCCAAAATTGGTGAGGGAGCTGTGGCCCATGGTCAGATATTGACCCTAAATAGTGGATTGTGGTGCGAGAAATCCTCTAAGGGATTTATCGATGATAGTAGAGAGGCTAAAGTTTCTACAATGCCCAGTATGGCAATGTATATTGTAAATAGAAGGGTTAGACCCATGTAGTCAGTGGGACCTGGGTAATTGGTTGAGGTATACGGAAGGGTCCCAGACCAAGAGCATAGATAATTATTTACAATCACATAATTGTTTTTCGTGAAATCCAAAGCAAATAGTGGTAATCAGTGTGTTTTTATTTTCACTGTACCAAAGGACATTCAATGTTCGAAACAAATCATGAATATAGTACACAAAATTAAGTGCGCCCACAGGGGGGGAGGGAGGTGTGTGAGGGAGGGGATGTGTTTCAATTAGTTATACATCACTAATCAAAAAATCCTTAAGGCATAAATTCAACATTTAAAACATGATTATCATTGATCCACATGAAAGAGGTCGAGAGAGGCACATGTCCAACAAGACAATTTACAAGAAAAAGAGACTCCCGTATTGATTATTATCATCAAGCTGGGGTTAGGAGTTCTTGATTGAGGGTGGTGGTCTACGTTTCGACCCAAAGGTGTAGGACTGTAGATCCTTACTCGCGGGTCTTCATCAGGACGTGAGGGCGGGCTGAGGGTAATGTGGGGCTGGTTCCTAAGTACAAAATTAAAACGCTAAATTACTTCAAACGGTCTCACAAGTCCCGACATAGTCATTTTACAAGAAACCCAAGGGGGTATTGAAAGAATTAAATAGAGATTAAAGAGATATTAAAAGGAGGTGGACTTATACTAAGGAAAAACTTGAGAATTTGGCAAGGCAAGTGGAGAAAACGGCCTGCCCGTGGGCGTGTTCCGTGTGCATTGCGGTGCGGTTAGGAAATCATATTGAGAATAACATTTAAACTTTCGAGTCCAAAATGAATGTCCCGGTTGGAGCGTTAGCAGGGGAGCCTACCTTATTTGATAGATACAGTAAGGTAGATCAACGACCATGTCATCGTGCCTAAGCGTAATTGTAAATATCACGATTCACTTTGCAATCGTGCCAATCTGAAAGACATCGAAATTGGGAGCGGAGTTATAGTATGCGGATAAGGAGTATTGCTGGTGGGGCACACTATTAGTTAGGCTCAAGCACTCACCCGATGTGAATACGATATAGTTTTAGGAACAGTCGGGCGTCTCCGCGCGTCTTCTAGTTTGGATATATTGCCATTTCAGTGCGCTAAAAGGATTTAAACAGGCTCACTCGTCAAACATCTGTAAAACACCAAATGTAAAGTGGTGTTATAGTTTACACACAAGGATTGATCCATAAGGAAAAGGAGTTAGAGCCACTAATGCATGGTGAAACTCACCCGAGGTGAAACAAAGCCGAGCCTGAAGCCGGCGTCTCCGCATCTGTCGGCAAACGAGGAAGTGCTGCCTAGGAGACCGGGGTAGTGTTCTAACCTCGTAGAGGAAAGACTCGACAGGTTGCTAGGAGACAAAGTAGCGTCCACTGGGAGACGGGGTGAGGAAAGACTAACTATTTGGATTTCAATACTAGTTTTGGGGGCGATGGTGGTACAACCAAAATTATTTAATGAAATCAGCCAAACCGTCTGGATAGAAAAAAACATTTTAGATGTGAAAGAGTTTATATATAAGAGAGGGTGCACCGCATGCTGGCTCATCATGATTATCACCCCGCGGTCAGGCAACGGCCGCACGATTAACCACACTCATGGCAAATATTGGATGTATGAAGTGTTGCAATGCTGCCAAGCACTTGGAAAGAAAATAGAGACGCGGACCTGCCCAGCATGGCGGTCAGGCGCACAGTAGTCCGAAAAAAGAAATTGATCTTGAGAGCAATCACATGATATACAATCCTTATTGCCAGAAGCAGTGCTGGTCATACTCTACAAGATAAACCATTAGTTCAACAAGCACATTTATACATATTAGTCGCGGACCTGCCGGGTACAAGGCGGTCAGGCGCTCAACATTGCAGAACAAGTACACATTAAGTGAAAATGCCTCAGTACTACTATGTTATCACGATAGTCATGTAATCCTCTAAGCACACTTGTATTAACTGTTACTTTTAAGCAGCCATAGGGGATGATACTCTACTAGCGCGGACATGCCAGGCATGGTAGTCTAGCGTTCATAGGGCATCAGGATCACTAAGGAAAATAAATGAATGAATAGAGGCGAAATTGAGAGTGCAGTGAAGGTGAGAAATCAGTGGAAAACTCCCAATGTATGGGAAAAGAACTCACAATGTTGCCATTTGGGCAAAACTACTCTCCGATTCATTCAGACCCAAAGTGACAGAGTCAAAAAAAACGGATCCATTTTATCTCCCTTACATTAAGGACCGGTTCTACGCTACCACCCCTCGGGCCTAGTTTGATCTGTTCCAAAATTGTCCACTTCAGACTCTCAGGGGGGTGATTTTTAGCATTGCAGTGTTCAACCAAAGGGGCACCTGTGACTTTGCACCTGACGCGACTACAGTGCTGTAAGAAACGTACTTTAGCTCGCTGTTGTGTCTGTCCCACATATAGTAAGTCACAGGGGCATATTATACAATATACCACATTGGTGGAATTGCAGTTCGTATGAGACTTGAGAGGAACTTGGTGTTGTTTGTGGCTAAAGATCTTGGTCTGAATCGTATTCGGGCAGGCTTTACAGGATCCACATCGATAGTGTCCCAGAATAGGGGGGAGATTCCACATGGTAGCAATTGATGGTGCATCAGGAGTCGTGAGGAAAGAGCGCACCACGTGATCTCGAATGTTCCTTGCCTTTTTGAAGGCATGAAGGGGCGGGCACTTAGTATTGAGATCCTCAGATATCAGGTTCCAGTATTTGTTTACGGTTTTCTTCACCATATTACTCTTTGTGGAGAAAGTTGTTACACAGATGAGACGTTCCTCCTTGTTGTCCGATTTTTCTCCTGGTTGTAGTAGAGTTTCCCTGGGATTGAACCATGCTCTTTTCATGGCTTTTTTAACTAAACGTCTAGGGTATCCACGTTCAAGTAATCTGCCCATTAGTACTGCTGATTGTTCCATATAGTCATCCTTCCTACTGCAGTTACGGCGGATCCGCAAAAACTGGCCAAATGGGAGGTTATCGCGGAGGCCCCTAGGGTGGTGACTGGAGTACAGAAGTAGGGAATTTCTCTCCGTCGGTTTCCAGAAAAGAGTTGTTTGAAGGGTCTCATTCTCCACAAAGATTGTTAAGTCCAAAAAGTCAATGGACTTCTTATCAGATTTGATGGTGAATTGTATATCAGGGGACCTACCATTGAGCCAGTTGAAGAAAATGGTGATTTCATCCTCGGTTCCCGACCAGATGCAGATGATATCATCTATGTATCTCATCCACATGTGTATTTGAGATCTGAATGGGTTCGCCTCGGTGAGGATGAAGGTATCTTCGTACATGGACATGAAAATTATGGCCAAGTCCGGGGCAAAAGCTGCCCCCATCGCAACCCCCTTAGTCTGAAGATAGAAACAGTTCTGGAAGATAAAGAAGTTCCTCATCATTGCAATCTTGAGTAATAGGATGATGAATGATGTGGGTACCCGGACGGGTGCCTCTCGTCTATCAAGTGCAATTGTCATTGCTACAAGGGCCTCCTCCTGGGGTATGCTGGTGTACAATGACACAATGTCGCAAGTTGCCAAGAGGTGTCTGGTCGAGTCATATGGGTGTCCGTCGATCAGGTTGATTGTATGAGTGGTGTCCCTCAGATATGTTGGTGTGGCCTCCGCCAGTGGTTTTAGGAAAAAATCAACATACCTACAGAGGGGTTCCAGCAGTGAACCACATCCAGAGACGATAGGCCGTCCCGGGGGCTGTTGGAGATCTTTGTGGACTTTGGGTAAAGTGTAGATGGTGGGGAGTCGCGGGTGCTTCTGGTTCAGGTACTGAAATTCATGTTCTGTAAGAAACCCTTGTTGTAGACCATCTTGTGTGACCCTCAAGATTTCGGCCATAAGATCGTGAGAAGGGTCACCGCCCAGTTGTTTGTAGCTGATCCCGTCGTTCAGTTGTCGCAGAACTTCCCTCGTGTAGTTGTCCAGGTCCTGGACTACAATGGCGCCACGCTTGTCAGCGGTTTGTCCTTTGTTCCCACCTCCACACCGGATGCTTTCAACACTGTGGTTGAACTTCACAGGTTCTTTAGGAAGATACGACTTAGATACTTCTTCAAGGACAAGCCTCATCAACCGTCCTCGTCAACAACGAACCTAAGGACACCGTCTACATTTGTACCATCTACGTATGCCATGACCCAGCGTATCTTGGCATATGAGAGTCTAGTTCTACGTGATGTAAAGATAATCCTGGAAGACAAGAAATTTGTTAAACACAACACCAGCAGGGCTGAGAAGCTCGCACTCAAATCTCTAAGGGACAACACTGAGATAATTGTTAAACCCGCTGACAAGGGTGGCGCCATTGTAGTCCAGGACCTGGACAACTACACGAGGGAAGTTCTGCGACAACTGAACGACGGGATCAGCTACAAACAACTGGGCGGTGACCCTTCTCACGATCTTATGGCCGAAATCTTGAGGGTCACACAAGATGGTCTACAACAAGGGTTTCTTACAGAACATGAATTTCAGTACCTGAACCAGAAGCACCCGCGACTCCCCACCATCTACACTTTACCCAAAGTCCACAAAGATCTCCAACAGCCCCCAGGACGGCCTATCGTCTCTGGATGTGGTTCACTGCTGGAACCCCTCTGTAGGTATGTTGATTTTTTCCTAAAACCACTGGCGGAGGCCACACCAACATATCTGAGGGACACCACTCATACAATCAACCTGATCGACGGACACCCATATGACTCGACCAGACACCTCTTGGCAACTTGCGACATTGTGTCATTGTACACCAGCATACCCCAGGAGGAGGCCCTTGTAGCAATGACAATTGCACTTGATAGACGAGAGGCACCCGTCCGGGTACGCACATCATTCATCATCCTATTACTCAAGATTGCAATGATGAGGAACTTCTTTATCTTCCAGAACTGTTTCTATCTTCAGACTAAGGGGGTTGCGATGGGGGCAGCTTTTGCCCCGGACTTGGCCATAATTTTCATGTCCATGTACGAAGATACCTTCATCCTCACCGAGGCGAACCCATTCAGATCTCAAATACACATGTGGATGAGATACATAGATGATATCATCTGCATCTGGTCGGGAACCGAGGATGAAATCACCATTTTCTTCAACTGGCTCAATGGTAGGTCCCCTGATATACAATTCACCATCAAATCTGATAAGAAGTCCATTGACTTTTTGGACTTAACAATCTTTGTGGAGAATGAGACCCTTCAAACAACTCTTTTCAGGAAACCGACGGAGAGAAATTCCCTACTTCTGTACTCCAGTCACCACCCTAGGGGCCTCCGCGATAACCTCCCATTTGGCCAGTTTTTGCGGATCCGCCGTAACTGCAGTAGGAAGGATGACTATATGGAACAATCAGCAGTACTAATGGGCAGATTACTTGAACGTGGATACCCTAGACGTTTGGTTAAAAAAGCCATGAAAAGAGCATGGTTCAATCCCAGGGAAACTCTACTACAACCAGGAGAAAAATCGGACAACAAGGAGGAACGTCTCATCTGTGTAACAACTTTCTCCACAAAGAGTAATATGGTGAAGAAAACCGTAAACAAATACTGGAACCTGATATCTGAGGATCTCAATACTAAGTGCCCGCCCCTTCATGCCTTCAAAAAGGCAAGGAACATTCGAGATCACGTGGTGCGCTCTTTCCTCACGACTCCTGATGCACCATCAATTGCTACCATGTGGAATCCCCCCCCCCATTCTGGGACACTATCGATGTGGATCCTGTAAAGCCTGCCCGAATACGATTCAGACCAAGATCTTTAGCCACAAACAACACCAAGTTCCTCTCAAGTCTCATACGAACTGCAATTCCACCAATGTGGTATATTGTATAATATGCCCCTGTGACTTACTATATGTGGGACAGACACAACAGCGAGCTAAAGTACGTTTCTTACAGCACTGTAGTCGCGTCAGGTGCAAAGTCACAGGTGCCCCTTTGGTTGAACACTGCAATGCTAACAATCACCCCCCTGAGAGTCTGAAGTGGACAATTTTGGAACAGATCAAAATAGGCCCGAGGGGTGGTAGCGTAGAACCGGTCCTTAATGTAAGGGAGATAAAATGGATCCGTTTTTTTGACTCTGTCACTTTGGGTCTGAATGAATCGGAGAGTAGTTTTGCCCAAATGGCAATATTGTGAGTTCTTTTCCCATACATTGGGAGTTTTCCACTGATTTCTCACCTTCACTGCACTCTCAATTTCGCCTCTATTCATTCATTTATTTTCCTTAGTGATCCTGATGCCCTATGAACGCTAGACTACCATGCCTGGCATGTCCGCGCTAGTAGAGTATCATCCCCTATGGCTGCTTAAAAGTAACAGTTAATACAAGTGTGCTTAGAGGATTACATGACTATTGTGATAACATAGTAGTACTGAGGCATTTTCACTTAATGTGTACTTGTTCTGCAATGTTGAGCGCCTGACCGCCTTGTACCTGGCATGTCCGCGACTAATATGTATAAATGTGCTTGTTGAACTAATGGTTTATCTTGTAGAGTATGACCAGCACTGCTTCTGGCAATAAGGATTGTATATCATGTGATTGCTCTCAAGATCAATTTCTTTTTTCGGACTACTGTGCGCCTGACCGCCATGCTGGGCAGGTCCGCATCTCTATTTTCTTTCCAAGTGCTTGGCAGCATTGCAACACTTCATACATCCAATATTTGCCATGAGTGTGGTTAATCGTGCGGACGTTGCCTGACCGCGGGGTAATAATCATGATGAGCCAGCATGCGGTGCACCCTCTCTTATATATAAACTCTTTCACCTCTAAAATGTTTTTTTCTATCCAGACGGTTTGGCTGATTTCATTAAATAATTTTGGTTGTACCACCATCGCCCCCAAAACTAGTATTGAAATCCAAATAGTTAGTCTTTCCTCACCCCGTCTCCCAGTGGACGCTACTTTGTCTCCTAGCAACCTGTCGAGTCTTTCCTCTACGAGGTTAGAACACTACCCTGGTCTCCTAGGCAGCACTTCCTCGTTTGCCGACAGATGCGGAGACGCCGGCTTCAGGCTCGGCTTTGTTTCACCTCGGGTGAGTTTCACCATGCATTAGTGGCTCTAAATCCTTTTCCTTATGGATCAATCCTTGTGTGTAAACTATAACACCACTTTACATTTGGTGTTTTACAGATGTTTGACGAGTGAGCCTGTTTAAATCCTTTTAGCGCACTGAAATGGCAATATATCCAAACTAGAAGACGCGCGGAGACGCCCGACTGTTCCTAAAACTATATCGTATTCACATCGGGTGAGTGCTTGAGCCTAACTAATAGTGTGCCCCACCAGCAATACTCCCTATCCGCATACTATAACTCCGCTCCCAATTTCGATGTCTTTCAGATTGGCACGATTGCAAAGTGAATCGTGATATTTACAATTACGCTTAGGCACGATGACATGGTCGTTGATCTACCTTACTGTATCTATCAAATAAGGTAGGCTCCCCTGCTAACGCCCCAACCGGGACATTCATTTTGGACTCGAAAGTTTAAATGTTATTCTCAATATGATTTCCTAACCGCACCGCAATGCACACGGACCACGCCCACGGGCAGGCCGTTTTCTCCACTTGCCTTGCCAAATTCTCAAGTTTTTCCTTAGTATAAGTCCACCTCCTTTTAATATCTCTTTAATCTCTATTTAATTCTTTCAATACCCCCTTGGGTTTCTTGTAAAATGACTATGTCGGGACTTGTGAGACCGTTTGAAGTAATTTAGCGTTTTAATTTTGTACTTAGGAACCAGCCCCACATTACCCTCACCCCGCCCTCACGTCCTGATGAAGACCCGCGAGTAAGGATCTACAGTCCTACACCTTTGGGTCGAAACATAGACCACCACCCTCAATCAAGAACTCCTAACCCCAGCTTGATAATAATAACCAATACGGGAGTCTCTTTTTCTTGTAAATTGTCTTGTTGGACATGTGCCTCTCTCGACCTCTTTCATGTGGATCAATGATAATCATGTTTTAAATGTTGAATTTATGCCTTAAGGATTTTTTGATTAGTGATGTATAACTAATTGAAACACATTCCCTCCCTCACACACCTCCCTCCCCCCCTGTGGGCGCACTTAATTTTGTGTACTATATTCATGATTTGTTTCGAACATTGAATGTCCTTTGGTACAGTGAAAATAAAAACACACTGATTACCACTATTTGCTTTGGATTTCACGAAAAACAATTATGTGATTGTAAATAATTATCTATGCTCTTGGTCTGGGACCCTTTAGTATGGCAATGAACAGTGGTAGGTTCAAACTTCGGTGGCAGACCGAGAGGGAAACAGTAGATAACTGTGGGACCGTTTTGGCTGGGGTTGTGCGGTCAACGGTTTGTCCCTTGGCACTCTACCTATGATAATTCAGGAAGGCGGTGCCTTGATGCACCATTCCCAGTAGTCAGGGGGGCGTCCTGTGGAGAATTGGCGTAGGCTGAGGACAATCACGCCGGACTGTTTCCAGATGGACTGCTGGTCGAGGGCGATAGGGGCGCTGAGGTACAGCAGAAAACTCGAATGCTGGGTGATATTAGAATTCTGTCCTGGAACCTGGCTGGAATTAAGAACAAATTATCCTGTCCAGATTGGGGATCTTTTGTAGACAACTGTGATGTCTACCTATACCAGGAGACGAGGGCCCGGGAGGAATACCAGAGAGTAGGTTTTGTTGCTTTCAATATATTGGCTACCACGAAGGGTAGGGGGAGACCGTCTGGTGGCTTAAGTATTTGGGTGGGCACGCACCTTGGTGTTAAAGCTGAGCAGATTCCAGTCAACTCTGATGATGTGCAATGTGTTCTTTTAACACTACCTTCAAAACCACTAATAGCCCTAACTAATGTTTTCTCAAGACCTGTACATAATGGGCAAGAATCTGGAGCTATAGAAAATCTGAGACACTTTATAACAACTCTGGATCCAGCAGCTGCACTGATAGTAGGAGGCGATTTCAACTGCCAGTTTGAGCCTCGAAATGATCCAACCCTACATGGCTCTACTGAGGAGGATCGGTACTGGTTGATACCTGACCAACAGATTCCACCAGTTAAAGCTTGGTCGCTGCTGGTCTTACAACTTAATTCCCTCACACTAGCATTATCATTGAGGGCATGTAACGGGAGGACAAAATCTGATATACCAGGCCAGTTCATGTTTAATAGAGAAGGGCAGAACTCCCTGCTTGATTACATCTTGGTGGACACTAGAGCTTGGGACAGGCTTCTTGACTTTATGATTCACCAGAGGCGAGACAGTGATCATAATGCTCTAGAAATGACCCTAAAAGCAGGGAGTTTGGGTTTGTCTAACCCTCCACCAGCACCAAATTCAGCGCAAAATGTATCAACTCTAACAAATAATAGGCAGAGAGTGAGGTGGTGTCACATACAAAAATCTCTACCTAAATTGGCCAATATATACCAACAGGTCCTACCATACCTAACTGAAATGGGTGAGGCAGCAGGAGCGGATCCACACACAGGGATTCAGGACAAGCCCCTAAAAATCCATAAACAGCTGACATTAAAACTGCTCGATGTGTTCTACCCGGTAGGGAAGCGAAGGTTAAAAATGTATTCCATCTGTCCTTGGTATAATGCAAACTGTTGTGATGCTAAATTAGATCTTCTAACTGCAGTGAAGGCAAAGGATAGGTTAGTAATCAAGCAGTGTAGGACAAGGTACAAGTGGACTATTAATACTGAAAAGAAAAATTGGGAAGCTGAGAAGTGGGAAGAGCTCAGGATTGCCCTACATGAAAAAGACCTGAAAACATTCTGGGCAATAGTCAGCTCTGGGGGAAGGGAAGACGACTCACCCTAGAACCTAATATAGCGCCTGCAGTTTGGAAAGCACACTTTGGGGCATTGTATGCTGGTCAGAGCAAAGAGGGCACTACCTTTCCCTCTCCGAAGCCTTTCCATGAGTATCGATTGGAAGGGGCTTGGGAGCTTACTCTAGGTGAAGTAGAATCCGTGATTGATAAATTACAACCCAACAAAGCACCTGGCATAGATTAGCTACCCAGGGATCTTTTTCGGATGGAACCGAAAATCTGGGGTCTGTACCTGTGTGCCCTGTTTAATGCCATATTAAAGGGTATGGATCCCCCGGATACCTGGCGTGGGGCTGAGATAGTCCCCATACACAAAAAAGGTTGCCCTCTTCTTCCGACTAACTACAGGCCTATTAGCCTAATGGACACTACCCAGAAACTTACAGGACGGGTTATTCTAGACAGAATACAGGGCTGGATAGAGGAGATGGAGATCCTAAGTCCTTATCAGGCAGGCTTCAGGTCGAGTACATCAACCATTATTCAGATATTCAGACTTCAGGCCCTTTACTGGAAGATGGTGAGTGTGGAGGGTGGCAGCCTCTACCTCATATTCATCGACCTGAGGTCTGCCTTCGACTTAGTTCCAAGTGAAAAACTGTGGGAAGTATTGTGCGATCTTGGGATCCCACCGTACCTTTTGGATGTGCTAGTGAAGCTACACAGAGAGACATATGCTCAATTAGGTGCAGAAAACATGGGGAACTGTCAGCACGTTTTCCGGTTAAGCAGGGGGTCCGCCAGGGGGGCGTCCTTGCCCCCACTTTATTTTGCCTTTACATCAACGGGCTTATTGAGCACTTATGTAGTGTGAAAGATAGTGATGCACCAAGGCAAGTCTCGGGGAGGGTGCCTGCGTTGATATTCGCAGACAACACTTTGTTGCTGTCCAAAACATCAACGGGCATACAACGCATTTTGGATGGCTTTGCTGACTTCGGTATCTTGAGGGGCTTGAAGATCAACTTAACTAAAACCAAATTTATGATCTTGAGTGAATACTTTTGAGTACCTTGGTATCACTTTATCAGAACAGCTGGAGTGGGATACCCAACTGGCTAAGGCAAGCTTAAAGCTAACTCAAACAGCGTGGGGATAATGAAAATGCACAGATTGGCTATGCTTAAGTCAGCCGCCCCTATTATTGAAATATATAATGCACAGGCTAGGGGGGCCAGCCTGTATGGGGCTGAATCGTGGGGACACTGCAGGCCCTCTAACCTCATGAAAGTATAGCATTGCTTCATGAGGAATTTGGTGGGACTCTCCTCTAGCACTCCCTTAGTTCCCCTCTGCATGGACTTAGGGCTGTTACCTATTGACGAAGAAATTGCCTTAAGGCCCCTTACGTACTGGCGTAGGCTATGGGCAACACCAGAGCTGCCTTGCTATAGAGACAATCTCTGGGACGTTCTGCCTAGCCTAATTAATAAGAAAATCCTGTGGCTTACCCACCTAAGGGCACTCAGTACCAGGATAGGGAGGCAGGAACTTTGGGAAGTACCCGATACAGTGTGCCCGTTAACAACTAGGGTAGATCTTTTGTGGCGCTATAGGCATCATAATTTGATAATCCTCCAAGAAAGGTCTACTGGTGGCCGCTTGACAATAGAGTTCCTACAAGTGAAGGCTGAATACAAAAATAGAAGAGTTCTTAGATTTGATCTATCCTCCTCAGGCCAGGAAAATATACATTCAATTTAGATTGGGGACTCTTCCTCTTATGATGTTTACCAGTAAATGGGATAATGCAAAGAATGAAGAATGCCCAGCATGTAAACACAAGACGGAGTCTGAAATTCACATGTTTTTTCTCTGCCCTGCATATTTGGTATCCCGCAAACGATTGATAGCCCCAATCTGTAGAAATCTAGGGTTTAGACACTGTTTAGAAGCCTTTAGGATTTTAAAGCAGGATACCTATCCCCCTATTGTTTTTGCTGTTTCGCCTTTCCTGAATGGCATGTGGCACAAGCACAGGAGCTTTTTAAAATAATCGTGTGTAGAGCCCTATGTTTGTCCTTTTCTTCAAGAAATTTATGGAGGCACATACAATGGGGTTATTTGTATTACCTATTAATTCTAATTTTAAAATTGACACCTTTTAACAAATTTTATAGTTGTTTTATCTGACTCCAGGGATGCTCAAATCATATGTTTTAAAATTGTAAAAAATGTAGAATATATGACTTTATTGTATTGTTTAATGCTATTTATTTCTTTGTTTTATGATCGCATTAATGTACTTTTATGGCCCGAGTTGGCCGAAATAAAGTTATCAGTAAGTAAGTAAAATGTACTAAAGTGACAGTTGAGCACTTGGCAGCTGCCCTTTCATGCGCTTGAATAATTGCCTGTCCTAACCACATCAGAGCTCTCAGTGCCAGAGAACATATATGTATGAAAATCGTCTGTTCGAGCTGGCCATTGTGCCTGTACACAATTATTTTTTGAAAAACAGTATTTTTTCCATCTTGGGTCAATTAAGTCTAAGTCTTGTGAATATTGTAGCTATTATATTTTAATTGTATTAAATAGGTAGCCATTCTTTTACCCACCACTGCCGCCACACCAGTAAGAACAACAATCAATAGTTTTTTAACTACAAGAGTCTTTCCAGAAGACTTAAACAAGAATTTCCAATTCAATTGGTCTCGCATTTGGAAGAGTTAGAAATGTAGGCGTTCTAATCGAAAATGTCTTTAACTCATGTGTTTTGGTTGCTAAATGTACATATAAATGAATACAAATGTAGCCGTACAAAACTTACCTCTCCTCTGACGTAATTTTAACTTGTATCTATTGAAAAATGCCTTGTTCTTGACAACATTCACAAACCCCTGTGAAGTAGAAAACACTTTGAGTTTTAAGTGATAACTCCAAATAGTAGTTCTAAACACTAATCTGCAAGACTGAAACTGACAATATTCAAATTTAACGTTTTCCAACTCATTAAGGCCTTAGAGAATCTGCTGTATAACAAATAATATGTGCAGAAAGAACATAAACAAAAAATAATGTTGTTTGCTGCCTTAAACAAAAAATTTGAGAATGAATAGGATGGCCCACCACTACTTCAAACATTAGCCTACACTCTTTTGATAATGGCAATCCTACAATTGATCTACTGCAAATACCTACCTCAGGTGACTGACAATTAATATAACTTAAATTTATTAAACAAGTCTCAGACTCTAAAGATGACTTACTAGTCTTGAGATATACGTAGAAATTACAGCAAAAACAATGCACTGAGAGAGGTACCTTGGAAACAAGATAAATGTACTCACTTCTTTTTGTGTTGAAAAATACAAGCCTTTGATGACACCAGAAAAGATCAATCACAAACTCAAAATGTAAAGGACCTATTGTGATATGGTTAACCCAGCCTAAGCAGTTAACAAAAAGCACTGTCAACTGGGGAGCTTTTCTTTTTGTACTTATGGCACTGTAAACATATATATAATTAGCCCTGTGAAAAGACTGCACTTTTCGTAGCTTGTTGTTTGTCCAGCGAGGTGGTGGTGGTTTGCAGTTCTGCAAGTATCTGCTCCACATGTGTGCGTTTTATAGTGATGCAAATTCCCTATTCCATTAGCACAGGATGTTTCTTTTCGTTGTGTATTAAGCACATTAGCAGATTAATGAACATATAAATGAATAAAAATGCAGGCATACCACACTTAGCTCACCTCCGACGTAAGTTGACCTGTTGCCATTGCACATCGGGCTGAAGCGGTAACGCAATCCGGACTTGGAACAACAGCCCTCCGTCAAGGCAGACCGCGACCCGGTCTGAAGGTCGAAAAAGTGAAAAACCGGCTTACGAAACGGAGCCGCTGTAATGGCAAAGACGTCTGCCCGCTCGTAGGCGGAACACACAAGGAAAACGCTTAGGCACTCAGGTGCGGCTGGAGCGGAGCACTGTGGCAGTTAGCCTACTGCCGCCATGTTTCCCCCTTGAAAGCTGGTATCCTTATTTCTCCATCTGCTGCAATTTCCCGAACCTGTCATTATTAGCGGTGACTTTAATATAGTACTTAATCCGATGTTGGATAAGTCTCCTACAAGTAGACAACAGCCCCTTTCTAAGTCTAGAAACTGTCTACTGGGCTGTATGAACCAATATGGTTACATTGATATCTGGAGATTAAGAGAGGGGCAGAGAAAGGGATTCTCCTCCAGGAACTTTAAATACCGGCATAGGTCAGGAATAGATTTGATCTTAACTAGCCGTAAGCTGGCCAACTCAGTTAAAAACGTAGAATACCTTCCGTCGCATCATTCTGATCATTCAGCGATGAAGATGGTACTCGAGTGGGGAGACAAACCCCCTAGGAGGACGTGGTCTTTTGATCGCGCCCTCCTTACCTCACCTGAAGATCTAGAGCAAATACAGTCAGAAGCAAAAGCTTTTTTTGAAATAAATGTTGGTTCAGCAGCTCTTGGTGTTATTTGGGATGCCTTCAAGTGCAGGGTAAGAGGGATGTTAAAGAATAAGATCGTATACCGAAGAAAGATGTATTTGGAAGAGGTGGCTACTATTGAGGAGAATATTAAAGTTATTCAGGCAGATATCGAAAACAGCAGTAACGATAGCAATCATGATCTATCGCTGGAACACGCTAAAATAACAGAATTGAAGAATGCTCTAACATCGGTTTTAGACAAAAGAATCATGCAGAGATGGGAGGCGAGCAAACTAGCTCCAATATGGGGAGGGGGTTGGAAGGCTCCTGGCCTGGAAAGTAAAATCAGATCGAGCACGAAATCATATAGCTTCAGTGACAACTGATCGCGGTACTTTCACGAACAATGAGGACATCAGAGAAGTTTTTAAAGATTTCTTCCATACAATATACCTGGAAGACCTGAATGTCACCTCTGAAGAAGCGGCCAACTGGTTAATCTTTCTTTACCATCCCTGTCTGATGAACAGAGTACTTTTTTAGATAGGGATATAAAGAAGTAAGAGGTAGAACAAGCTATTCAGGGAGCTAAGGGTGGAAAGGCTGCGGGAACCGATGGTCTACCATCAGAAATTTACAAAAACCTGATATCGGTTGTGTCCCCGGTTATGGTGGAACTATTTAATAATATCTTGAGGGAGGGAGAGGTAACCCCAGCTTCTTGGGATAGTGCCTCGATAACACTAATCCCGAAACCAGGTAAGCCCTTATCTGACTGCGGTTCGTATCGGCCTATTTCAGTTCTGAATGCCGACTATAAAATCTTGGCGGCAATATTGGCTAAAAGGCTCGGTCAGGTAGCTCCAGATATACTAAATCCCAATCAAAAGGGTTTTGTGAAGGGGAGGCAGTTGTTCGAACTTACATATGACCTCGTGGGAGCAATAGATCTGGCGACTAGGGAGACTCTGCCCCTTTCGGTTCTCACCTTGGACGCCACCAAGGCCTTCGACAGGGTGAATTGGCAATACCTGTCGGAGGCCTTGTGGGGGTTCAACGTGGGAGTCAAATTTCGTAGAGCAGTAAAACTGTTGTATGGAAACCCCTCGGCTTCTATTTTGATTAATGGAGGTTTGTCCGAACCATTCAGGGTAACGAGGGGAACGAGACAAGGTTGCCCCCTATCACCTTTATTATTCGACTAATACATAGAGTCGTTCGCACAAAAACTGAGAGAGAGCCAGCAAATTATACCATTTGTCTTCTGTGATTGGACCAAAAAGGTGGCACTTTATGCCGATGATATTATGATTTTTACTCCAGATATAAATACAGCGTTCCCGGTGATTATAGATCTCGCCTTGGAGTTTGGAAAGGTGTCAGGTTACGAGGTGAATGCCTCGAAAACTGAGTCAATGTCTTGGAATATAGACACAAACATACACAGCACGACATCAAGAGCTAACTTGAGATATCTGGGGGTAATCATAGATAACAATATAGATTCAATAGCAGCCCTAAATTTTGCAAAAATAGCGGCACAGTGCCGAAAATTGATGAGAGCATGGGCTCATCTCCCTCTTACTATCTTGGGGAAGGTAAATTTGGTTAAGATGTCCATACTGCCAAAGATTAAATTTTTATTTAATTCAATACCATTGTATTTTGACCCTAAATTAATTTCAAAATTACAGAGTGAGATATCTTCATTTATATGGAACAATAAAAATCCAAGAATAGCGTGGAAAAAGATAAGGCGTCGGAGGGAGAAGGGCGGGCTGGCAGGCCCAGACCTTCAGGCTTATCTTAGGCTTTCCAGCTGACGCACGCACGCATGCTCCTTAAAACACCAGCTGATTCAAGCTTGGGCCTCATGTTTTCTACTTTGCTGAGATGTGAGGGAGTCGGGCAAGCCAGTTTCCTTTTTAAGTTTGGAGATCCCAAATTCTTTAAAAAGATAAAGCTGAAGGTACTATGGGGGATGGCCAACACCTGGTACAGAGTGAGATACTCAATAAATCTAGGATACTTTTCAAGCAGAGCTCGTATATGGGATTTACCTGCACCCCCCCTTGGGCAGAAGATGTTTTAGCACTACCACTTAAAGAGGCAGGTATCACATCCTGGGGAGACTTATTTTCTGATGGATCTTTGCTTCCATGGAACTACTTTACCAACAAAGTCGGCCCGAGATTTTCCAGATTCAAATATCTACAGATTTCAAGTTGGGCCCAGGCGCAGAATACACTGCCCCCACGCTGTAGCAAATTCTCCTTAGCGGGAGTGAGCGAACTAGAAGCAGGCCTACTGGACAGACCACCTAGGAAAAAAGAGATCTCTCTCTGGTATAATATGATTATAGAGGAATCAGACAGCAAATTCCGCCTTCCAACGCAACTGTGGGCGGAGTCTATGCCAGGAGTAGATGTGGAAGAACTCTGGCTAACTTCATGCAGAGTACTGTCGGATTTGGTTAAGCCTGCTTGGCTCAGAAGGAACCAAATATTTACAATTCATAGAGCATATTACTCCCCGCAGAGACTCTCAAAATTTTCACAAATAGGGCCTGTTTCCTGCCCAGGATGTGGACTGGAGGCGGCATCAGACACCCATATGTTTTTTGAATGCCCACAAATCACTCCGTTCTGGGACTCTATAGGTAATGAATTATCTTTGATTGTGGGTTATCAGCTCACCATTGACTTGGGTTTAGTCATTTTTGGTTTAAGTGGAAACACTCGTAACGCAGCTTCCAACATAGTGTTTTATTCCATTCTGGCGGCCCGTAGGGAAATTTGTAGACACTGGAAGGACGCTTTGCCACCTACCTTCTACGAATGGCGTTCTTCAATTCCCCAGATCTCGAAACTCGATTTGGCAAGGGGAGGAAATCAGGCGAAAAGAGCCTTCTGGAAGTTGTTGGAGAGGCCACGTTGATACCTGGGTTTTTTTTTTTTTTTTTTTTCTTTTTTCCCCAGGTCTGATGATTAATGCTGACATGGCTCACCTTCCGGCTCCGCCACAGTTGTGTCGTTGCTAAAAGGGCCTTGATGGTTCGGGCACAATGGTCTAACAGAGCCCGCATGTTTAGAATCTCAGGGCCAGCCAGCTGCTACTGAATGGGGTGTATATCCTTCATCCCTCCAACGTATCCCCGCCAGCTGAAGCTGAGTTAGTACAGAGGCATGGCCTGATTCTCTGCTTTGCGGAAGTCTTCTGTCTTGACAGTTTGGAGCCAATGAAAGCAAATGAGGATAAAAAAAAAGAAAAAAAAAAGTAAGTTGACCTGTTATCTCTTGAAATGGGCCTTGTTCTTGTCAACTTTCACAAACCTGTATAAAGTAAAAATACTGTAAGAGTTTTAAGCGGTAATTCCAACTGGTAGTTTCAAACATTATTCTGAGTGGAAAAAACCTTTTACTGTTATCTGTAATCAAGTGCTTGCAATCCAGTGTAAGGATATGTAAGCAAATAATGTCCCAATTTTTAATTTCAAATAGTGTTTGGGTTATTTATATGTTATTGTTGTGATAATAGCTAGTTCCACATGCCTGGTCAAGAACTGTGTGGTGTTCAAAGACCGCCAGTACACACTTGAACCAAAAGCTCTTGCAGGATTGACAGCAAGACTAATTGATCTACCCAGGTATGTGCCTTTACAGTGGATCAGTGCCCTACTGGTTACCATGCACTGCCTAGAAAAGCATGCAGAGTTACAACAACTCGAGGACGATAAATAAAAAGAATTTGCAATGCAATAAGTCTCGCAGTTACGAGAGTTTCAGCTATTGGTATTGTAAATAACAATGCCTTTTATTTATGTTTTTAAAACAAAAACAAAAATAAAAGGCATTGTTATGTGCAATGTCAATAGCTCAAACTCGTGTTAAGGTGAGACCTATTGCATTGCAAATACATGTGTAATATTGCTGGCAGAGAGGACCGATAAAATGTGCCCTGTGTTCATGGCAGTAGCGTAAAGCAATCCCCTGCGGTGTAAGGGGGGGCAAACAATAACATTAAAATAAACCGACAACACTTCCTCCAGTGAACTTGGACCACAGACCCCTAGAGGGTGCCCAGATGCTGAAAGCACTATGCAACCAGACACTTGGTAGTAAGCGCTGTATAGAAGCAATTTTTTTCCTACCAGAAAATTGTATACAGAAACATTGCATGACATGCTTATTGTGTCCTAGATAACGTGTACAAAAATATCTTCCCATTCAGTGTAGATTTTCTATTTTCTATTAATAATTTAGGACACAATATTGATCTCAGACAATATCCCGGACCACTCCAATAACCCCGGTCATGTACAGAGCCTAGAAATGAAAGCGAGCTGTGAACGTGAAGTCCTGTATAAGAATCAAGTTATTGTCGTGTAGAATCCAGTGGGGCACAAGATCCATCCCCAACCCCAAAGCAGGCCCCACCGCTGTGCCCGGCCCCTCACTCACTACACCCACAAACTCCAAAAGCACCAAAGGGCAGCTGTAAACGGTGTGGGAGCTATATAAACACTCCTCGTGAAATTAACAGTATGTGATCACCTGTGGTGCCGGCAGGTGTGTAAAGTGTCAGTTCCCTGCTGCCGACTGGTGGGTCATCGCTGTGGTGGGGGCAACCTGTGCTGAGATGGAAGAAATATAAGTTCAAAGTAACAGAATAACACAGCCATTGTGTTTCCAGTTAGTGAAACCCAGAGAGTGTGAGGCACTGCAGGGGGAGCTCCCCCTCCCTTCACCCCCAGCCACCAATTTCTCAAGACTGAAATCCCTGTCACAGAGGATAACTGAGCATGGTTTAGCTAAACAGTTTAACAAAGCGCTATTTGGGCAAAATCCGCCGATTATTCTGGTTCACCCAAGGAGCGAAATTGGACTGAAAATTCACTTTAGGCATGACGATTGGAAAGAAGCAGAGACTGAACTACAAGGACACGATAGAATGAGAGGGGGGTGTGGCCAAGCATGATCCGTGATGGCCGCCTAGTCTCGGAGCTCTGTGATCAGTTAGCCCCAATCCTTACCTTACATCCTCATGTCCGGAGTGCCTTCCCTGGGGCTGTGAGTGTGGTAGAGCTGGGGCCACCTGAACTGGAGCTCTCTGCAGTTCCTGTGGAGGTGTGGTGGCTGCGGATTCCGTCCGACCAAGTGTGGGCCTCAAGCCGGGACCCACAGTGGTAGCTCTGGTCCGACCAACGACGACTTCCAGCTCGGCCGGAAGTGTGGGGCGCAACGCAGAAGAAGTCGGCTCTGGCTCTCTTCGGACCCCGCTGCTGGACGCTGTGGCCCTGCGCTCCGGTGTGGTGGTGCGGAGCGGTGTGTGGAGCGGCAGCAGTGGAGGTGCTTCGGCGGCGGCGGCTTCAGCAGATGCTGCGTGTACTGTGAGTGCCGGTCCCGGGGCGGAGAGTGGATCTCCCCCCCCACCTTTGGCGATGGATCCTTGGTGTCTCGGTTCTTTTCCTCCCCCCCGACCCGATGAACTTTGAGGTAGCGGAGAGGCGGCTTCTGCTGGCCGAGCTCTTCCCCCCTCCCCCTCCCCCTCCCCTTCTCTCCTCATTATCCATCTGGGCATTGGTGTGAAGTGAAGATCTTGCGGTTGGGGAGCTGTTGGGGAGCATGACTGCTTCTTGAGACACTTCTGAACAAATTTATGGCCTGGTGGACGGCCCTCTTCCCCCCCTGTTTTGAGGGGTATTTGACCTGCCTGCTGCATCGGAGATGCGGGCTGCATGGCACGGTAAGGAGCGCTTCTGCTCGGTGTGGTGAGGAGCGGGGTGGATGGCGGCCCTGTGGTCACTTCTGTATTGCGGCTGCTGGATTGGTGGAGTTCTCCTCCCCCTGCCCCTTTTGGACTTGAATCTTGGAGCGTTGCGCTGTGGTGGGGGGTGCCTCTGGTTCCACATGATACTGTCGCAGGCAGATTTTATCGGAGTGTGATGGGCCTGGGTGGTGACCTTCTGTGCAAGTGGTATGTTGCAGCTTTAGGGTGGGGTGTGAAGATGGATTCGGATCGTTTAACATTACTTCTTCTGCCGGCGTCGAGTGGATGGAGGGGTCCTCCCTATTCCCCCCCTTGCTTCGTTGCTCTCCTCCTCTGAGTGATACTCTGGAGGTGCAGTTGACAATTGGGCACTCAACAGATGGTGCGCTAAACTTCCCTGGGTATACGCACTTTGTGGTGAGCATGATTGGGCATTGAGGCACAGTTGCCCGGTACTTCCAGTGCCACCAAGGTGCAGCGGGTGTCACCCGTGGTGGTGACCAGACCTTGTTCTTATCTCTCAGACGCTGCGTGCCATCGTGAGGCCCATTGTAGTTCATTCTATTGTTGGGCTGCGTTGCTCATCTTTGCTGCTGCGGATTTTTGGGGGGCCTGTGTCTGGAGCTAAAGTGTTGGGAGTGTTCTCTGGCCATATCTGGAAACTGCCGCGAACAGCGCTCTGCCCATTGGAATATGGAGCGTGTGAAGGGCACTGGGACCAGGGGGTCGAAACCGGTTAAATCCAATAAACTCGACAGGTATACAATCTCTAAGGATACACCAAAAGGAAGGCTGTTGGAGGATTCAGTGAAGGGGCGCTGACAGGAGATTAATCTGAGCTCTCTCTTAAGCTTGTCATGGACGCTATCTCTGGGGTTAAAGCCTCATTGGAGCATAAAATGGACTCAATGGCCATTGACATCAACCTAATTCGTGCAGATATGGATAAACTCAATGAAAAAGTGAAGCAAGTTGAACTTACCACCTCCAGTCTTGTGGAGGATGTCTCCCAGTTGCAGCAGGAGGTTGTCGAGCTGCGTGATTCATGTGTGGCCTTTGCCCTCAAGTTGAATGACTATGAAGGCCCCCTCCGCCGTAACAATCTGCGCATCCTGGGTGTACCTGAAAAGTCGGAGAAGCAGACCCCAGACCTGTTTGTGGAGGATCTTATCCTTAAGCACCTGCAACCGAAGGGTCTCAGTAAGTTCTTCGTCATTGAGAGGGCGCACAGGGCCTCAGGCGGCCGCCCCAGACCGGGCGCTCTCCTGCAGCCCATGTTGGCCCGAGTCCTCTACTACCGAGACAGAAATGCTATTCTTCAGTGTTCAAGGGCCAGTGCTACCCTTAAATATGAAAAGGCTGCTATTGCCTTCTTTCCTGACTTCACGCAAATGGTTCGGAAGCAACGAAAATCCTTCTTGTTTGTGAAGTGCAACTTGCTGGAGAGAGGCATGAAGTATTCTATGTTGTTTCCAGCCCGTCTTCGAGTTGAGGCGGATGGTAGGGCATGGTTTTTTGATCAGCCGAAGACAGTGTCGGAATGGCTTGAGGTTCGGGGCCCCCTGAATCGAGTGGACCAGGGAGGAGATGAAGCCTCAGACACTAAACCCTCTTAAATGGGCGTCCAGTCATGTGTTTCAGTGGTGTGGGGGTGCGGTGGAGGGGGGTTAGGAGGGTAGGGTGGGGGGTATCCTTGGATTCATTGGGGGAAGTGATATGATGTTTTCATAATTGTATTTTTCACAGACTTATCACTATGTCATTTTGGGTGCTGACCGGCGCTCTTATGATCTATCCCCCTAAGTACTTTTTTGTTCTTTCTTTTCAATGATCAGGGTGACAGGCACTCTGCGTTTTTCAATGGGCAGTTCTAAGCCTACTTGGCAGGGCAGTGGGGTGGGGGGTGTTGGGGAGGAAAGTTTGTTTCACCAGTTGGGTGGATGTTCATGGCATCAGCAGATTGAACTTGTTTACCATACAGCAGACAGAGGATTGTCACATCTTTTTTGCAAATAATGATGGGGGTAGGGAACTGAAGATTTTGAGTTGGAATGTGAATGGGTTGGGGGACAAAATTAAACGCAGTGTGGTTCTCCAGTATCTTAAACACCAGGCACCAGATGTGGTTTGGTTACAAGAAACACATTTAGTTGGGAATTCATCTAAGGATATGCACAGAATGGGGTACAAGTTGTTGGCCCACGCAGGATTCTCTTCTGGTTCCAGAGGGGTGGGTAGCCTAATTCGAAAGGCGCTCCCTTTGGCGATGGATTCCACAAGGGAGGGTGACAGGGGCAGGTATGTTGGCATTAAGGGTTTGGTTGGAAGGACATGTTCTTACCCTCTGGTCTGTTTATGTGCCCCCGGGAAAAAGGTATCCTGCCCAGAGATCAGAGGGTTGCGTCCGTGGTTGTTAATCATAAAGTGGAGAAACCAAAGACCAACTGTGCCTCTTATAGGCCCATTTCTTTATTAAATGCTAAACTCAATATTCTGGCCAAACTTCTCTCTAGTAGACTGGTGAAAGTGGTTAGCAAGCTGATTCATCCAGATCAGTCGGGCTTTATTCCCCAAAGAAACACGGCCCTAAATCTACGCAGGTTGCATGGCATTATAGCCAGATAGCCAGTGCCCATACATTGCGGAAGCCAGCCGTAATTGTTTCGCTCGATGCCACCATGCCTTTTGATACTGTAGAATGGTCCTATTTGTGGGCGGTCCTGTCTAAATTTGGATTTGGCCTTGAATTTATTAGCTGGGTGCGCTTGTTATATACTGAGCTGCTTGTTCAAATAGTCGTTAATAATCAGGTCTTGGCGTCCTTCTGCCTTGGTCGGGGTACTCGGCAGGGCTGCCCTCTCTCACCTCGTCTTTTCTCGTTGGCCCTGGAACCCCTAGCAGCTTGGTTGCTCTGGGAACCTTCTATCCGGGGCATTCGGTGGTCCCCTGACTGGCAGTACTGAATTTCCTTGTATGCGGACGATATTCTGCTTTATTTAACCTCTCCCCGGAAGTACCTTATTGTCGTATGAGATGTCCTGGCCTCTTTCAGTAAGAACTCTGGACTTTCCATCTATTGGGGGAAATCCCTGTTGTTTGTCCTTAGGAGGGAACCCCCGGTCCCTCCGCGGAACTGTCCCATTCAGTTCAGTACAGCTGGGTTCAAGTATTTGCGGATCTTTATCTCTCTTGACCCTGCAGTTCGGTATGCCCAGAATCTTCTTCCCCCTTTGCAGCGGCTTCGAAGTGATATCTCCAACTGGAGAAAACTTCCACTCTCCCTGTTTGGGCGAGCGGTCCTTTTTAAAATGAGCTGTTGATCAGTGGATGACATGGAGCCATCTCAAATTGAATGCAGCCAAAACTGAAATACTCACACATGGCAATTGGAAAAAATATGACCTAATCTGCGCCTAGCTTGACCACCACCTAAAGTTTCCAAGAAATTAAGACATCTTGGAATTACCCTGGACTCCAAGCTATCAATGAATGCATAAGTAGATTGGCATTTCCCCCCAACCTAGGATTTCTAAACAAGGTCCAAGCTACTATCTCTCTTGTACTATCCAAATTGGATTACCCCAGTGGTCTCTACCACAGACCATCCTTATCAACTATGAAAATATTGCACAGGGTTCAAACCTCTGCTGCTAGACTACTCCTACATGTAAAACCACATGCATCTTCCGTTCACTCAGGGTGACAAATGCAAAAACAACAGTTGGATTAAACCCAGGTCTGTGACTGGGGATGAATGTTTTGCCATTGTGCAACATTCCGTTCCTCATCTTGTGTGTTTTGCTTTTCACTCTATGTGGGAAGGGTATGCCCAGACGTGGGTCCTGTGCTCACTAAGCCACTGGAGTTAAGCTATGCTGGCTGATGACGGCTGATAGCCAGAAACCGGTCCTAGGATGCTTGATTCCGGTCCAGGGAAGACATGGCTTGGAAGTTCGGGCTGGACTGTCCCATGAGGCACAAGGTCAAGGCTGATTTGCATATGGCCATGTCTGAACTGGGTTGGTGTGGTGGGCAAAAAAACAAAAGATATAGGCCAGATCTCTGTACTGGGGTGAATGTATGACATTGTTCTGCATTCTGTCCATCAACTGTTGTTTTTGCATTTGTCACCCCAAGTGGGACGGGTATGCTCAGACGTGAGTCCTGTGCTTTCCAAACCACTGGAGTCAAGCTATCCTGGCTGATGACGGCTGATAGCCAGAAACCGGTCCTAGGATGCTTGATTGCGGTCCAGGGAAGAGATGGCTTGGCAGTTTGGGCTGGACTGTTTCCATGAGGCACAGGGTCAAGGCTGGTTTACATCTGGCCATGTCTGAACTCGGTTGGTGTGGTGAGCTAAAAAACGATGGCTTTATGCCCAGATCTCTTTACTGGGGTGAATGTATGATATTGTTCTGCATTCTGTCCATCAGTTATTGTTCTTGCATTTTTCACTGGTATGCTCAAAGGTGAGTCCCGTGCTCTCCACACAAGGGAGTCAAGCTATCCTGGCTGATGACGGCTGATAGCCAGAAACCGGTACTAGGATGCTTGATTCCGGTCTAGGGAAGACATGGATTGGCAGTTCAGGCTGCACTGTTCCCATGAGGCACAGGGTCAAGGCTGAATTGCAATGGCCATGTCTGAACTGAGTTGGTGTGGTGAGCAAAAAAACAATGGATTTAGGCCCAGATTTCTGTACTGTGGTGAATGTATGACATTGTTCTGCATTCTGTCCATCAATTGTTGTTTTTGCATGATGTATATTGCACGTCTGGTTCTAGAAGTGACTAGGGCTGGTGAGGTGTGGGTGGCTCCAGGGAGGGCAGGGTGAGTCAGCACTAGGCTGAATAAAAGATCTGCTGTTGGAGTAGTGGCAGGAGAAGTCCCCTGTCCCTGCATAGATCTATGCCTGCCCTGTACAATGCTGGCCCCACCCCCCTGTGGTGTGTCTGGTGACCCAGCCCCAGCTCACAAAGGTGGAGGGAAGCTTGGTAATCCCTCCCAGAGCCAGTTCGGACTGGAATCTCCAAGCCACTTCCTGAGGCTTCTAGAAGGGGGCAGACAAAGAAGAAATGTGATATAAATAGAGGGGCTGTAAACCAAGGTTGTTGCTGTGCTTTTGCTTACTTAGAGGGGACACTCTGCCAGGAGGAACCACCACAGGACCCAGCTGCTGACTCCTGGGGGTCCCTGCGTGCTGGCCAGCCTGTGGTCAGCTCTGCCCCTCTGCCTCCTGCTGGACCAGGAAGAGACTTTTGCTGGAGTAAAGACTGCTGCACCAGAAGGATTGCCACCTTGCTGAGTTAAGACTGTTCCTAGGAATTGTTACCTAGTTTTAGTTTAGCTGCCCTGCTGCCTGCTGATCCTCCCCCCTGTGTGCCTTAAGGTAGCAGTTGCCCACCTACGTTTTCTACATATTTTATTAGCGGCAGCCCACCCCACTCTTTGTGCCTTCGAGTGGGTACCCACCCCATGTTTTCTGCATATTTTATTAGCGGGAGCCCACCCCAGGTTTTGTGCCTTTAAGCGGGTGCCCACCCCACAGTTGTCTTTACTTCAAACGGGACCTACCCCGTATTGCCGCTGAGACCTCAAGGGAATCACCACCGTGGTCCGTGAGCACCAAAAGCAGAAGACCGGTGTCTGCACCTGACTGTGGGTGGGGCCTCCTGCGCAGCTGGTCAGAGTCTCGCGGGCTTCATTTCCACCTTCCCCTGCCTAGGGAAAGCCATCCCGAGCACGTGGGCTTTCCATCCAAGTCACGGTCCCAGGAAGAGGGACCGGGCAAAGGGAGACAGGCATCATTGCACCTGAGACGAGGTGGGGCTCCCGTGTGGTGAGGAGAGCCCCGTGTTTCCAGAGAAATTGCAGAAAGGGGAGCCGGCTGCAGCGAGAGGCCCTGGACTGCCAGTGAGTGGGGCTGGCTGGGGTAGCGAATTGAGGCAGAGTGCCGGTGCCTATTTCCCGCATGGATCGGCAGGAGTACGGGCCGCTCCATAGTGGGGGACAGTTCTGTTTCAAGAGTCACAGAGTGGGGCTCCGGCGTGGGCCATGCTGACAGTGTCTCTTTGGCTACACAGCGGCACCACCGTTGCGGACTGCTGCAATGTTTTGGGGCAAAATCTATTTTGAGCATCCTAGAGTGGGGCTGCAAAGCAAAGTATTTTCTTTGTTATCTCCAGCTGCACCGCAAGAGGGCAGCTCCAACGAGGGGCATGTTTGTTTTGAATACCAGGTTGTGCCTCTGCCATATGAGTATTACAGCGTTCTCAGGGGTGCACTGCTAATGTTATGGGCAGTACATTTATACTACTGATGTATGCATAACGTGTTTTCTATGCTTAATATCATACTCTGGTGGTTGAGGTTCATGCCTGATCTAATGTGTTTATGCCTCGTGCTAAAGTGATGATGCTAAGCTCATGACCTTGCCCGTATTTAGTGGTTGTTTTGCATTTATTGATTGTGTTTGTGATGGTTCTGGTAGCGACCCGATTGGCGCTGGCTTGTACATAGTCCCCCTGTAAAATATGACCTGGTGCCAGTTGGTACAGTTTATATATCTATGATGGTCATTCTAATATGTTTTACATAATAAAAAGGTTATTTCTATATTACCTTGTGTGAAGCCTCTTTTGTGGTGTGCCTAGTGTGTCGCCGCTGTGTGTGTTGTGCAAAAGCATTACACATTACCTCTAGGATAAGTCTGACTGCCTGTGCCAAGCTACAAAGGGGGTGAACAGGGGTTATCTTCAGTGTGTAACTCCCTTGCCCTGACTAGAAAGGGGGTTTCTTCCTGACTGTGGCACATGCCCTGGCCTACCGGGAATACCCGTTTCTGACACCATCATACTAAAATACCAATGTACAGCACATGCCTCCATCTGTAAACATGTATAATTTGTTTATATGAATGAATTTAGACATGCATTTCTTTGTACAAGTAAATATACTATAGTTTAAAAATATAGAGATATTCTTATAGGGCTGCTTATCAAGTATTTAAATTATCAGTGGTTAACATATATATTGTTTTATGCTTAAAATGCAAATAGGTCAGGCGTGTCCTGGTGAGCAAGATGGCGGGCAAGCTTTAGTCATTATTCCGGCAGTTATTCTTTATTCCAACCAATATCTTGCCAACAATACAAAATTCTGCACAATCTATTCTGCCCCTGACCTTGGGAAGACGACTGGGAGCAGTTTGATGTACTGGGGATGCGGTGATGTTGGGAGCCGCGTAGTGCCAGTGGCAGTCTGGCCTGCATGTCTTGGCCAGGCCTCATGCTGAGAAGCCCGCAGTTGGGGTGCAGTGGAGCAGGCTTAGTGGACAAAACATTTGGGCCCTGGAGGTGCTGGTACATGTGGTCCAAGGTGTGGAGTGCCTCGCGTGGAGGCCTGTCAGGACACTGCAGCCCTATTGGTGCCATGGGTGAATGGCGGCTGCTGGGGGAGTCCTGGTCCATGATTGTGGTGACTCGGCCAGAGGGGCAGGCCTCCGATCTTGTTGCTGCTGGTCTGGGTTTGGGGGGCCCCTGCTCAATACTGGGCTGCATGTGTTCCCCCCTCTTTTGTTTCTTGCGGCTGCCCTAAGGAAGGTTCTGGCAGGGCTCTTTCCTGGATTGTGTGTCAGTTAGGTGTGGGTGGAAAATCCGTTCCGCTCGCGGATTTTGCGGATTTTCGGGAAATTCGCAATCCGCGAGATTCGCGAATCTCCCGCAAAATCCGCAAATCCGCGAGCAGCGGATTTTGCTCGCACTGCTCGCACTGTTCGCGTGAGTTCGCGCCCCGCGAATAAGTGCAAAATTGCACAAATACGATTTTAGCAAAACTGAAAGTAACTACTTACCAGGTTCAAAAGTTCAGGCTCATCATTAGTAGCCATTTCCTGTAGTGCTTCCTGAGGGGCCCCTCCAGAGTTCAGTTGCCAGTTGAAACTATTATGTGACCCTGCTCTGAACCTCAGAATAGTTACACATATGCCACAAAGGTCCTGAATTACAGCTAAGGGAGACAAGCAGGAGCCAGGCTGGAAGTTAAAATCCATTAACCAGCCCCTAATTCATTATTGTCAGTTGGGGCAGGGCAGGTGTTGTAACTAATTTTGCAACAATGAAAGCACTTAGCAAGTGCAAAAGATCACTAATCAGGGCGCACTAAGGAAACAGGTGCCAGCTAAAAAAATATTCTGTGACACATTAATCAGCCCCAAATTAATTCAGGTCACTTGAGGCAGGGAAGGTGTGCTTTGCTTTGCCGAAAATAATGTACACTGGACAACCAGAGGGTGTGGTAATGAAACAGAGGGTGGCATGGGTGGGCCAGAGGGTGGCATGAGTAGTCAGAGAGTGGCAGTGGTGACAGAGAGTGGCAGTGATGAAGAAGAGTGTCCCAAACAGGCTGGACACGTAGAAACAACAAGTTCGCGAAACTTGCGACCCGACAGGTAAGTTCGCAAATTGCGAAATTGTAAAAACCCTCGCGAACTGGCAGAAACACGGGCGAACACAAAAAAAAAAAAAATCCGCAAATTCGCGGGAATTCGCGGATTTTGCGGATTGCGAATCCGCAAATCCGCAAAATTCGCGAACGCGAGATCCGCAAAATTCGCCCATGCTTAGTGTCAGTGCCCCCACTCGAAGTGGAGTACCGGGGGATCTCCGCTAGTGCAGTCTGGGTGCCCCTCCAGCGATATAGCATTCTTGGCTAATTCAGTGTGACGGGTGTGCATCTCATCTGCTTCTGTGGCTACCGCCTAGGCCTCCATACCAACAAGTGTCCCTCTTCTCCCCATCGACCCCTAGCTGACAATTGGTACTCCGTTGGAGAGGGCCGCACTACAGTTCATGCCTGGTTGTGGGGGCGGACAGGCAATGTCCTGGTGCAGCTTGTGACCGGAGCGGGTTGGGCCCAGAATGCTTGTTGTGGGGGAGAGGTTCTCGTTACATCCATACTGTCTACCTGGACGTTGGAGTGGGTTTCCCATGCTACAAATTTGTATGCCTTCTGCAAATTACCCACAGCCTAATGAGTTGAGCCCATGTTGATAGCTGATGTCATCTTCCTGCAGTGTAGTAGTTTATCAATTTCATTATATCTAAAGATAAGCATTCGTCAACAGCCATCAAACAAAGCACCATAGACCAATTTTCCAGCACCGGCTCTGGGGGTAGTGATGAGGCGGGGTCCCGGGTTCAGTGTCCCGAAAACACTGCAATGCTTGTGGCTATTACTCAATCCAGGAATACATTAGATGCTAGTATTGGGGCAGGGGGCTCAGATGTCACTTTGCTGCGCCAGGACCAATGGAAAGTGGTAGATGATATCACAGAGGTGGAGACTAGGGTCTCGGATGTAGAAGACTCAGTGACAGCCCAGCAAAACAAAATCACAACTTTAATGGCAACAACCAAGGAACTAGAGGTGCCTGTAGAAGATGTGGAGGGCCGTACTCTATGGAATAATTTGTGGTTCGTTCGGTTCCCGGAAGGATTTCAAGAAGCTTCCATGGACAAATTCCTGACACACTGACTTAGGTTGGTGGTACCAGCAGGGAAAACCTCTTTTCCTGCTTTGTGGCAGAGAGAGCCCACAGAGCTGTGGTAAAGAAACTCCTGCCTGGTGCTAGGCCCTGGCCTGTCATTGTGAGAATTCTCAACTATCTGGATTGAGACGGTATACTCCAACACACTCGTACATGGTTGGTACATCTTTGTCTTGTCTCCAACATGATATTCCCATACTATACCAAAATAGTTCAGCAGTAACGTCAATCTGTCCTAGCAGCGAAAACAAAAACGATGGGACCTCAAGGTCCAAAAGATGTCATTGTACCCCGCTCACTTGTGAGTAATCTACAACACCTGTATATTGTTCTTTAACACCCCTGAAGCAGTATTCCAATAAATGGACAGATCTGTTGTGATTAAGCCTCATACTGCACCACAAATAGATTCAGTCCACCTCTAAGCTGTGAAACAGGCCACTCTCCTCTTGGAGTAGCACAGATAATGATTATGAGCATTGAACTTTATTTATGCCCTCATCTACATATGGATATGTAATGTGGAATTGTTATCACATGGTTTCTATTTACTACTTTTTTTTAAAGAAATATTATTAGATTTTCATGGCACATGATGGACAGGAGCCCACTGCAGATATTGTAAAGACAGATAGGAAAAAGAGTACCAATTATTTTATACAACCACCCAACCTGCAAACCTGTAGGCTGAACAACTGGAACTTGGCACAGGCTACCACATAGTTCACTGAACACAGAATATCTAAGTGTATATGTGCTGATGACAGAGCTACGCAACTTGAACATCATAGTAGGCAGGGAGATGTATAGGTCGAATTTTATAGAGGGTCTGTTTGTGGCAGGGGGCTTGATCTATACCCCGATATGTCACCTGGCGGGACCAGATTTTCCTGTGTTTCTGTTAGCAGACTTGTCCCTGAATAACCGCAATCTTTGCCCCTCTGCTCTCTGCTGTCCATGGCCGTCTTCCACCCACCTATTGTTGGCGGGGAAGTTCCTTTCCAGGCATGGGCAATGTCCCGTTTGGCAAGTATGAGGCTCAGGAAGAGTAAATGTTGTTTGTAATGGTTCCAGTCGATCCCCTCTGTACGAAGGAACAGGAATAGCTTAGAGCCCATCGGGAGATCCCATGACAAGATCCGGCCCAGGCAGGATGAGATTTTATGTCAAAATGCCTGCAGCGCCCCACAGCTCCATATCGTATGACAAAACGTTTCCTCCACATCCCCAAATCTGGGGCACTTAGGGGACTAGATGATACCCTAGTGTGGTACGGGTATGGGTGGTCAGTGTCTGGTA
Source organism: Lissotriton vulgaris (assembly GCF_964263255.1). Lineage (NCBI taxonomy): Eukaryota > Metazoa > Chordata > Amphibia > Caudata > Salamandridae > Lissotriton > Lissotriton vulgaris. Next base: position 445,303,487 of record NC_141687.1, on the reverse strand, counting down.
GATCTGACGAATCTTATCTATCCCCAGGTCTTCTGGGATGGAATTCTGGTAGGTCATCAATCATACGGATCAGGGGGGTCAGAGGGTGTCTCTGTTGCAAGTACTTATAGAACTGCTTCCTATGCAGCTGAAAGTCTTTTTGCAATTCCTGGAATGATTTAACCGTAGAACCCTGCATAACATCACCAAGGGAGGAAATTCCTAATAGTTCCCACTTGTGAAAGTCAGAAAGTTCAGCCACGGGGCACAGATATGTGCCATGCCACAGTGGGTTGTCTGTGTCAGGCGACCCGGCCAACCCATGTTTATGACCATGTGCCACCAGAGCTGGACCATTGTTCCACTGGTGGGAGGTAGGAAATCGAGGTTTATTTGGCTGTGAAGAAGCCTCTGGAGAGGAACACCCTCCTTCGCTAGGTATTCCAGTGCAAAAGCTGGGTCTGTATGTGAGCTATACCACCATTCATTAATAATCAAAAGATGATATGCAGCATAGTAGGCGTACGCATCTGCCAACAATTCCCTTGCAGTATGTCAACTGTGTGCTGGTACGCAGTGCTACACAGATGGCGCCCCTATTCCATAGGAACTTATTATTGTTTGCGTTGACTTGGGCAAACCATGTACAAGGGATATTATATGGAAAATGTTGCAACTAGTGAACTGTCTGAGGTAGGGAAATCATTTTAAAAATTGCTGATCACCTATACAGAGACAGTGGTAGCTGGGACCATATCGCGTTCTCTTCATGTAGGGTTGTGAGTAGTGGATTCATGTTGTGTGTCCATGAAGTTGTGGGCAAGGTTAAGATGAAGAATCCTATTTATTTAAAACCCCCGGTGGGTCAACGACAAACCCAAGTTCCACATCCCTGGTCACAGCATATAGGAAATAGTATAGGAGGATCTGGAGGATTCAGGGTCCGGAGAACCAAGGGTCAGTCATAAAGAACAGCACATCATCTGCATATAGTGTGATTCTGTCAGATCGTGTCTGCGACCACTTGAACCCATTAATCAATGGGTCATGCCACACCCAGCCTGCCAAGGGCTCTAGAGCTAGGGAAAATAACAACTGAGACAAGGGACAGCCCTGTCTTGTACTGCAGTCTATAGGGAAGGGTGCCGACCTGTGTCCTGCGATCTGGACCAAGGCTGAAAGGTCTGTATACAGCAATTGGACATATGCTAGAAAATGCAGGCCAAAATTTATGGATTGGAGGAGTTCAAATAGATATATCCACCTTAAGGAATCAAATACCTTATCTTTGTCAGGCAGCAGAGTAGCCGCAGGCTCTGGGGCCTTGGCAATAGCATTGTCGACATGTCGGATGTTGTGTGGAGTAGACCAATGTGGCATGAAGCTGGACTGATTAGGAGGGATTAGGTTGTGATTACATGTGCTAAGGTGGTCTGCAAGGACTTTGCCCAGGAGTTTGGGTTCGAAGTTGAGGAGGGAAATAGGGTGGTACGAAGATGTGTCTTCCGGGGGTCGGCTTGGTTTGAGGAATATGACAATTTCGGCATAGTGCCAGGCAGGGGGTAATATGCATTGTTTGAGTACCTCATGAAGTGCATACAGCAAATGTGGACCCAATGTTGCTATATTTGGCCTTATAAAATCACTTGGGAAACTGTTGGGGCCGGGTGCCCGGCCTGGGTGTATGCTGACCAGCGCAGCTCTTAAATTGTCCATAGTTATGGGGGCGTCTTATTGGTCCCGTACGTGGGGGGTATAACAGCGCCCCTTTTAATTTTGTTAAGCATCCCTCTTACATTCCAGGATACTATGGTCAGTTCCTGAAGCTGGGCATTATGCGAGTTTGTAGTCATCTATTGTCTGTGTGAAATGCAATTTCGGTTGTGTTTGAAAAGCTGTGGCATGGCCCCTGTGTGTATATGAAAACTTTAACAAAAATAACTTGAAAAGTCTGCAATTCCCTCTCCAACCCCCAACACAATACTGCCACCAACAAGGAACATCTGTCATGGAGGAGAAGAACTCAGGGCCCAAACAAGGGGCTGTGGGGGGCCTCATCCAATCATTCCCCTAACTTCCCATAAAACTTGAACATAAATGTCCAGGGGCGTAGTAGTTCCTTGAGATACTGCCCAAGCCGGAACGGTGCTCCAGACGGTGCTGCATTTGCCGGAAGGATACTGACCCTGCCCAAATGCCGCAGAACTAAAGGCAGTAGGTATCCACTATCACTCATCATCTTGGGTCTGAGAGCGCCAATTGGATCTTGACCTGTCCCTCCTCTTGGAGTTGCTCCTCTTTTGATTGTTTCTCTGTAATCCTTGAGAAGAATCAGATTCCAATGGTGAAAGTGTGTGTGGTTTTAGGTGTGCCGTCTCTTCCACCCAGGTGAAGACCGCCTATGGTGTGTCGAAGAAGTAGGACTTAGAGTTATACATAAACCTCATACGAGCAGGATATAGTGAAATATATTGTATATTGAGTTCTCTAAGTCTACGCTTTGCTGTTGTAAAATACTGTTGTTGCTGTACCAGCCTAGTGTAATCCGAGAAGATCATAATGTGACTCAAAGAGCAAGTGGCCCTTGTGGTTTCTGGCGTATTGTAGGATGGCATGCCGGTCCGTGTAATTCAACAGCTCAGCAATCACTAATCTTGGGCACTCCCCCATGAGTGGCATCTTGGTCAGCGCCACATGTGCTCTCTCCACACGAAGCAGGAGGACAAGGGCCTTCTTGTAGAAGGGCGTTAACCCATTGCATAAGGTAGCGATACAGGGAGAGGCCCTCACACCCCTCCAAGAAGCTAATGAAGTGCAGAATACTGCACCAATACCATCTCTTGGGTCTTCCACGTGGGATGCCAACTCCTACAAGACCACAGCAAGTTTATTCACCTTTTTTTTGCAGGGCAGCTACTGTGTCTTCCACTGTCGAGACACAAGTCTCTGCCTCTGTGATGCAGTCCACAGCTTTGCAGATGTCATTACGCAGAAATGATACCTCAGACCCCATGGTACCAATCTTCGCATTGAGGGTATCTTGGGCTTGTGTAATTGCATCTAGTAGAGCCGGGTTGTCTGGAATCAGACCGCCAGCTTTGTCCCCTTTACCTCCACCTGGGGTGGTAGTAAACTGATCCAGGGTGCTTTGCTAGGGCCGGGAGCCCACTGGCTTTTCCTTGCCCATGCCAGTAGGAGTGTGAAGAAGGAGGAGGAAGTGCCACAATGGGTGTCTCGCCCTTAATGCGGCAACGGCCTCACAGATGTGTAATTTCAATTTGTGACTAATTTGTTCAGGACGCTGTCTGAGGGGCCCCTCCTGGGTGTTCTGCTGGGTACACCGGGTTTATGGTTGTTATATAATAGTGACTGGTGCCTTATATGGTGAAAAAATTAAATTGGGAAGTGGTTATGTCCCACCCCACTAACAACCTGTTTTATCATGTGTATTACCCACTTATAGGGTGGCCTACCTGATAGTCTCTCTTTCATGGGTGGAAACTCGAATTATGTCATTGACCCTGTCATTGACCCTGGGGTTGATAGATGGCATGGTCAAGGCAGGCCGAATGCCTCACAGGAGTCGAAACTGGCTACCCTAGTGTCTACACTGGGCTGATACGATACCTGGAGGTCCTAAAACATCTACACATATTTATTGGTCCATGGTTCCTTTTCCAGGATGGACTACCTATTGATTCCCAATACCTATCTCCGCTGTCATATCTCAATATTCATCTGTGTTGTGTCTGCTCACTCCCTATTGTCACTGGAGCTCCATGCAGGCTCTCAGTTTTATTGGTGCATGTCGCCTTTGTACTTCCAAAACCCGTTGTTTAGATCACAACTTTGTTTTGCAATTGAGAAATATTTTTCACTTAATATGGCCATCACGCCATCCAAAGAAGTGTTGTGGGAAGCACTTTTAGAGGAGTCAACATCAGTTTCTGTGTAGGAGAATGCAGGCGCAGAGCACAAGAACTGGTAGACTTGGAAGCACAAATGGAAAAGTTAGAGAGGGACAGTCAGGGATGGATGGGTGAGGCAGTGAGAACTCAGTTAAGTCTGACCCAACAGAAGTACCATCAACACCTTCTCAATGAGGCAAAACAGGCATGTCTTGTCACACAAAGTTGCATCTATCAATGGGGAAATGAATCTAGCTGAATGCTACAAATACATAGACTGTGCAAATCCACCAATGCAATACCACTGTTGTCAGTGGTGCGACATTCCCATGGGGAGCGACTGTTGGGACCCCGGAAGGTTGTCCAGAGGTTGGCAGCCTATTACAGTAGATTGTATGATGAGAATGATCAAGTTGATGCTGACTTAGTGCAGGAATTACTTAGGGATATCCCACCACAATCCCTGTCAGATACAGCCCACACCTAACTAGATGATGAGATAACTATGGAGGAGGAGGCAGAAGCTCTGGCTGAGATACAGGTCAGGTGAGTTCCTATTGCCTTCTCCAGTAAATACTGACAGTTATACATGTTTTGATTAGGGAGTGCTTTGCTAGATGTCATACACATGGTGTTGGAAGATGCCATACTCATGCAGGACTGGCGACAAGTGAAAATTGTCATCTTCCTCAAACCTAGGCACCCACCAGAGGCCTATTCATCCTACATCCCAATTTTGAGGTGAAACTCTTTGCCAAAAGCCTAGTCAATAGTCTAATGCAACACGTGCCTGACCTAGTCAATGGGGAGTCTATAATGCACTAGCTATGGCAGACTCTATGGGGTGGTATATATTCGGGCTTTCTTTAGCAAGTTAACAGCCATGGTTCAGGTTGCTGGCATTATCTCCGATCCCTTTGAGACTGGCAGGGGTGCCCGCTATCTCCTTTGCTATTCACCCTGGCGATATAACCATTAGTGGCATGGGTGCGATCCGATTCATTAGTAAGAGGGTTGAGTGGACCATGGAGCTGTCTGACAGAATAGCCCTACAAGGAGATTATGTTTTATCCTTTATAACTGATCCTCAATCCTCTGGCCCTTTTATCTTGTAAATCCTGGGGATCTTTAATTAAACTTGGGGGCTGCGTATAAACATCGATAAGTCAGTTGCATTCTGTAAGAAGTTAGCTTGGACAATGATGTCCACTATTCTAGTGGGCACCTTGCACCAGTCTAAACGACCCTTATTGATGGTGCTTGTAAAGTAAATCTTATAGACAAGCTATCCTAGTGGTAGCATGGACCAGCAGTCTTAGGCTTAACTCCATAGCATGTGAATCTGTTTTTTTTTACCAATTATAATCCCTTGAATAAAAACTGAAAGGACACCACACAAGGTATATATCAAATATATATGTATTTATTTCTAACACAACCCCTCTGCACTCTTTATGAGGTCAGAGGTAAAAGTACATCACAAGTAACTTAAATAGCATATGATAAATTGCACAAATACAGTTTTGCACTAGGGGCCTCACAAGCCTTATACCAAAATAGTGGGGGGACATATTCTTGACCCCTTTTTCACCACCCTTGAGAGGGCGAAGGTGTCCAACCCGATTCCGGTGGGCTGGTCTGACCATCTGCTGGTGGAAGTTTTCTGTCCCATTGATGATTTGCCATTCAAATCGGTGGATAGGCTGATTTTCAAAAGGGAGTGGCACAAGCTTAAATTAGAGGAGTTTTACAGGTTACTGGAGAAGGAACCCCTGAGCTCTATTCTGAATGTGGAGCAAGGTTACGAACTGTTTTGCAAATAGATTTCCGGTGCCCTTGACTCCCTCATACCAATGCGCTGGTCAAAAGGTCATACTAAAGTACTGAGCCCGTGGTATAACGACTCTCTTGCCGAGCTTAAAAAAACCTGCCGGAAAGCTGAGAGAGAATGGAGGAAGTCTTACGATCTTGGTCTGAAGTCCTCCTATTTTGCCAAACTTAAGACCTATCACAGGGCCATTTGCAGAACTCATGCCGCATTCTACGCCCAGGAATTCCAAACCAGTACCAACCCCTCAAAACTAATTTTTAAGATCCTCAAAGACCTTCTGAATAAAAGGGCCACTTCGCCAGAAATCTGCACCGACGCCCATTGTGAAAGTCTGGCATCCTTCTTTTTAGAGAAAGTGCAGACTATCTACCGAGGATTTGACCTGTCTCTGTCCGTTCCTGAGCCAGTTGGCTCTAGCTCCCTGGCTTGTGAGACTCTGACCTCCTTGCCGGACATGTCTACGGAGGCTTTTGACATGTTGAGCCTCAGGATTAAATCTGGCTCTCCTTTGGATCCGCTGAAGCCTGATCAAATCAGGTTACTCTCCCCCTGGTGTCGTGCTCCGATACTTTCCTTGGTGAAATTGTCATTATCTTCTGGAACGGTCCCCTCCTCGTGGAAGCAGGCGGTAGTCACCCCTGTTTTGAAGAAGGCAAATTCAGACCCACTCCTGCCTGAGAACGACCGCCCCATATCCCTTCTTCCCTAGATCGCCAAAGTCACTGAGGCTTATGTTAATTCCATCTTATCCGACCATCTTTCTCGTAACCATATTCTGGACCCGAGTCAGAATTGCTTCCGGTCGGGACACAGTACCTGGGCGAACGGCGGCGCTCCTTTTATTAGATCTGAGCGCCGCATTCTATACTGTGTCCCACCGTGTTTTAATTCGGTGCCTAGAGGAAGCTGGAATAGCGGGGACTGCTCTACAGTGGTTCTGCTCTTTCCTCTCCGGTCGGTCCTTTAAAGTGGCTATATCTCCTGGCCAGTCCACCTTCCATCCTTTGGATCTGGGGGTTCCTCGGGGCTCCTCGTTGAGCCCGACCTTGTTCAACCTCTACGTGAAACCGCTAGCTGCGATCGTCAAACAATGGGGTTTGACAATGACCTCATATGCTGACGATACGCAGCTGGCGGTGACACTGAGTGGAGACCCTGAGGTGGGGGCCCCCAGATTCCGAGCAGGACTTGTAGCAGTAGCAAATTGGTTAAGAACCAATTGCTTACAACTGAACGCCAAAAAAACGAAGTTATGGTGTTGGGGAAACATGCAGAGCTTTGGGGTGATCAGTGGTGGCCTCCTGAACTGGGTGTCACTCCCGTTCCAGTTTCCGAAGTAAAAAACTTAGGAGTTTGGCTGGATACGGCACTTACTTTTACGAGCCATACGAAGAAGGTTGCAGCCACCTGCTACGGTATTTTGCGAGGCTTAAGACCGGTCCTTAAATTTTTTGATCCCTCCACTCGGCAGCTCATGGTCCAAGCCACGGTTTTATCTCGGCTGGATTACGGCAGCGCGCTGCTGTTGGGAATAAACCAGGCCGAGGCATCCAGGCTTCAAAGGGTACAGCATGCTGCGGCGCGGGCCATTGTTGGCCTTCCTAGACATTGTTCTGTGTCCAGCAATATTTCTGCCCTTCATTGGCTGCCGGTCAGGCAAAGAATTAAGTTCAAGTCACTTTGCCTGGCCTTTAAAATCATGAAGCTTTCCTCGCCGCCTGCACTTGCTAACTTGCTTATCCCCTACATCCCTTCGAGGTCTTTGAGATCGGAGGCTCTTCATCTTGGGTCTGTCCCCGCTTTAAACTCAGCAGGATGGGTGGCCGCTTCTATCGAGTGCTTGCCACTGGTCTGTGGAATTCTCTCCCGGTGCACATCCGTGCTCTGAATAATCTGATCGTTTATAGACGTGCTATTAAAACTTTTTTGTTTTCTGTTCTTGATTAGTTGTTCTTTTCCTTTTTCTTCATGTTATGTTTCAGTACCTGTTCAAGCGCCAGGACGCCCCTTCGCTGGGGCAGCTGTGCGCTTTATAAAAATCAATAACATAACATAACATAACATAACATAAGAGCCAATCAGAAAGAATGAATAGGCCTAGAGCCTAGGGAATCACTGGAGCTACACTAAAGGACCAAAGGTTAGGAAGTAGGAGACCTACGGGAGACGCGTGCAGTGTCTACACACAGCTGCGAGTTGCCATTGACTTATAATGGGAATGTAAAAGTTACAAAGTTCCGGATAGACTACGACAAAACCCCTTTAGACTAGGACGCTTGGATAGTCAATACTCACGGGAGCACCGGAGTACTCAAGTTACCTCACCCAGGGAAGCCGGGTGCATAGGTGTCTTTTGGTGTCGGGTTTCGTCGATGTTTTCTATTGCACATAGTACTGCAGACGACCAGAGGAAAAGTGTCCGGGTGGATCCAAGGGTGGATCGAGCAGCTGAAGAACCTGAAAGCAGAGGGGACAGAGTCTGGGTCACTAGCCAGTGGTAGAGTAAAAGTTTCCCTTGGCAGGATTCTTAACTAATCAAGCCCACATGTTAATATTTGGACACTTACACTGAACAAATATAACAAAAACATATATAAAAACTTATATCAAATTTATTATTTTGTTAAAAACACGAAAAAATCATACAGTAAAAACAATTGTACTTAATCAAGATTTGTGCTAACTAAAATTTTCAGTTCTAAGTCACACAAGATTTCTCAACATAAGATATTAATCTTAAAACTTAATAAACAGTGCCCTAAAGTTCATCAATAAAAAAACAACACAAGGGAGAGACAGACAGAAAGACAGTAACATTTGTCATTGAAACTTGGCACATCGAGTATTTCAATCTCAAACTACCAACCCTGGGCACATTTGAATCTTGCGACATGCAGGATTGGCACGGTTACTCAATTATGCAAATTGTGTGGCGTCGACGCGTTTCGATGGCTTTTGTTTCAAATTTGTGCCAGCTTTTTGTTTTTACGGTGTGATTTTTTCATGTTTTTAACAAAATAATAAATTTTATATAAGTTTTTATATATGTTTTTGTTATATTTGTTCAGTGTAAGTGTCCAATATTAACATGTGGGCTTGATTAGTTAAGAATCCTGCCAAGGGAAACTTTTACTCTACTGTTGACAAGTACCCTATTCCCCTGGTTAAGGGGGTCTCTCTCTACTGAATTCATCACTAGCCAGTGACCAGGAAGGAACCAGGAAGGAACCAGGTGATGTTGAGGAGATATCAGGTGAGAAGGTGAAGCTTGTCAGTGCAGCCACGAGGACCAGGAGGCGTCGACAACAACCAGATGCTAGATTCAAGCTGTCCCACAAAGGATCTAGTTGACTGCAGCATTGGTATCCGGATAGGACCCAACAAGCTTTGGCAAGCGCAACCCATGCAGGAAGTAAAGATTGACATTGAGTCAGACCAGCAAGGTCTGGGGAGCTTATCCTTTGGGGGGAAGATGGAGCAAGCCTGGAGCAACCAGGCTAGTGGTGTAAATTTAAAAAGAAGTCTTTAGGGGGCTAACTAGCCAGCGGGCTAGCAACTGGAAAGAGGCATCAAGCTGAAACTCAGGAGCAGGCCCCACGCAGCACTCATGGAGTGTGGAGGGCTGAGCTTTGCTGCAAATGGCGCTCAGGTCTAGGGCTTCTTATACCCCAAAGCACAACTGCGAGGGTACCCCGGGAGTTGAGCAGTTAGCAAAATGCAGGATGTCCAGGGAGTCGTGTTCCACAGGTCTCAGCTTTGTTGGAGGTGTGGGTCCATGTCTACGAAGTAGGGAAGTCCAGTCCTGAGTAGTTGAGTCTTTGGGTTCTGGCAGGAGCGTCGACAAAGCAAACTGGCAAGTTACTGGTTGTGCCTGTTTGCACCGGGTGGTCACTCCTTGACCTCAAGGGAAATATCTTCAGTCTTCTAGTCAAAATAGAATGTCAAACATCCAAGAGTTCAGTATCAAAGTTTAGTTTTAGGATAATCTAAAGTCCTGGGGACACAGCTCCTAAACTTATACTAAGAAAAGGGGCTGGATTAACTACTAGGTCCCTCCTATTAGTGGACCTGGGAAGGGGGTGGTTACACCCCTTTCCCTTTGTCCAGTTTTGTGCCAGAGCAGGGCTGGAGTGCCCCAGCAACTGGTTTAAACCGGGCTGTGCATGGAGCACCTTGTGTGCCCTAGGCAGTGTTTGGAAAGGCATCTTTCCATTCAACCCACCCTGCCCCAATACACTACAGGCTGTCTGGGGAGGTGCTGGCACCTCCCTTGACAGGAAACCTATTGTCCAGGCCTCCCTTGCTGGAGTTTCCCCCAGCAGCAGGAGGTCAGACTCGTATCTGTGGCACCTGCATCCATTTTGTGATGCTGAGCCTCCTTTTAACTTTAACCGGGTAAAGCAGTAACTACATGTCTTCTCCCTCTAGAAGGGTGGAAGGCTACCCCCGCCGCCAGTACTGGCAGGGGGGGTAGTATTCCAAAGTGTTTGACACCTTACACAACATGTTTTGATAAAGCCAAACCAAAGTTAGCATTAACCGAGAGGATTAGAATGCACTTAAGAGTATATGGTATGGCTATTTCATAGACCAGCTATAAGGAGATGGTTCCAAAAGCTGCAGAGCTCATGCTAGGGCATCCTCTCACATAAAACCAAGCACTCTGCCTCCAGGATTGTCGAGGTCTACCATAGGAGTGACTGATAGGTGCATATGTGTCTATATATATGGGTAGATATAGGTATCTATATCTACGTAAGGGGTGATTACACCACCTTACCCAAACTGAGTGATCATCCTGTGGTGTCAGTTTAGATGGCTAGTCAGGGGTGGCATGAAACATGCTGCAGCCCCTGGTAGGCCTTGGATACACCTATGCCCTGGGTACCTATGGTACACTATTCGGGGGCTCACAAAGGTGACCCAAAATCCAATCTGGTATGTACCTAAAGTACATGGTATCAATTTAGAGAGGGTCTGATCAGCAGGCCCACAGCCACACTAAAGTCGAAAAACCAGAGAATCACAGCAAAAAGTGGGGGTGACCATAGGAAGCAGACCCTACTCTCCTACACAACCCTCCTCCCCCCCAAACGTAGAGACATTAAATTAACCTTTTTTTTCAAGGTTATGGTCATTTATTAGCTCAAGGTTTTTTTTTTTAAGTTTTCAAAAACCTTTATTGTATGAAAATACGGTACATCTGTGCAACGCAATCAGATAATACAATGACAGTCAGTAATGCCAATAATCAGCACTTTCCTGCATAGGACAGCAAACATCTCAGTAAATAAGAACCATTTGAACCGAAATACCCCCCTTCCCACCCTCATATTACATCATTCACAGTGCTGTAGGTGAAGGAAGAAAAGAAAAACAATAACTGTTGACCAAGCTAAGTAATTAAGAAATAAAAAGACCGTCTGACCTAGGTAGTTCTGCAGGCAGGGCACATATAATATAGTACCCTTAGACAATCCCACAGGTACACATGAAGGCACAGTATCTGTCAGAAGGCCCGTAGTTCCATTTGCATCTCAGGCTTATAGTTCTCATGGTAGTACCCGCAATACACATAACATGAAATATACATTCATCACATTAATAGCTATATAGGTATCCCTTCTAGTTTCAGCATTCCTATATGGCCTGGGATTCCCTCCCTCCCACACTGTTTCCACTCTCCAGCTCCTCCTCCCTTTCTGCACTTTGCCCGAGGAGATAGGACGTTAGTGGACCCCATATGTTCTTTGGACGTGACCAGAGCAGCAGAAGTTCTGCATATGATTCAAACTGGTCTTTCCATGGGACCATAGTCGAGATCCATATCTTGAATTTGTCGGCCTGCCCCCTCCCCCATCTGCAGGCCAGTAATAAACTCATCGCCAAGAACTTTTTATGTTTAGTTCAACACTTTGCGTGATTCCCAGCAGGGCCAGGCGCGGGCATGGGGCTATGTCAGTGCTCAACATCTCGGAAAGACCTGCGAAGATCAACAACCAATACTCGCCACCTTGTGGCACGTGCATGCTAAGTGTGCAAAGTCCGTACCACTCTTGCCACATCGGGCACAGCGGTCCGTTTCCTGCAGTCGGAATCTGTGGAAAATGTATGAAGCGCAACCTAGCATTGCCGGTTATTGTATGTGTCTGCGTACAAATGATTTCTCATTGTTCGTCTGTAAGTGGAGAGTCCAGATCACTGTCCCATTCGGACCTGACTTTCAAGGGAGTGGTTCGTGGTGTGTTTTGCACATGTTTATAGATTAGCGAGACTACGTGCTGCAGGGCTTCTGTTTGCAAATTTAAAACTCTTTGCCTCATACACAAGAGCCTCTACTATTCTGGCCCAGGGTACTTAGGTAATAAACTGCGGAAATACCAACCGAACAGAACCCTGAGATCGAGTTCTAAATATCTCTGAACACCATTGAGAGCGCGCACTACGAGACAAGCTGGACGGTCTTTTTCTTATCTCGCCGCTCATCTCTGGAACAAGCTCCCTCCACACATTTCTTCCATCTCTGATCACAAGTCCTTTCGCAAGTAATTAAAAACCTGGCTATTTCCCAACTAATAGCTTTTGACGACCCTCACTGTGTCTGCAAGCACCTTGAGACCTAACAGTGATATCTTGCGCTATAAAAGACCACATGACTATGACTATGACTATGACTTTGAAAGAGCCCAAGGGTTTCTGGCTCCTCTTGAAAGGAGGGACTGAGCGCTCGAACATTTTGCCGGAGTCCTGTGTATAAAAAGATGTCCATGGTTGAGGGTGAGCGTTCGCCCAAAAATTGGTCTAACGTGCGATATTGCCCATTGATGTAGAGATCCCCCCCATGTACGATAATTGAGGCCTAGCAGCATCTTACGCCCAATAGCTTCACATGTGACTTGTAGTTGGGAGTCATTGAGTAATGGTATTCTAGGTGAGTAAAGCAGTGGGCTGTGCAGTCAACTGTCGTCGGGTCGCGCTCCCTATCCCCCACCGTGGTGAATATCAAGTTTGTAGTAGATGTCGGCAACATGTGTCCCTCTTCGACCACTAAGTGCGCCTTGTATGGTGGTGGATGAAACCAATAGACGGCAAAATGGGCTTGTGCGCTATCATAGTATCGCTCGAAGCTGGGCACATAAAAACCCCCTTGCTGGTAGGGCAGCATCATTGTACTAAGGCTGAGTCGCGCTTGCTTCCCGCCCCAGATAAGCCGTGTCAATTGGGTATTCAGTGTGCGGCAGAAAAATCTGCCAGGGTGGTATGGGATTTTGGTAAAAAGATACAATAGTTTTGGCAGAATCACCATTTTAATCAGTGAGATGCGTCCTACCATTGAAAGTGGAAGGCATAGCCATTTGGTGATGTTGTCAGTAATTTTATTTATTGCCACCCCGTAATTGGATCTCATCAAGCTCTCCCTCTGACGTGTAATCTGCACACCCAGGTACCTTAGGTCGTCCATTTCCCACACCAGGGTGTAGTCAAGTTGGTGCTGTTGTGTTTTGGTGCTGTTGTGTTGCGTCCGTGAGGGGGAAAACTGCAGACTAGGCCTAGTTAATCTGTATCCCCGCAATGTACCCAAATTTCATAATTTCGCGCAGTATAGGGTTGAGATTTTCCTGGGGTTTATGGACGTAGAGCATCATATCGTCGGCGTAAAGGGATATGAGCAGTTGTCGGGTAGGGCAAATAAGTGCTCGGTGGTTATGGTGCTGCCGCAACTTCGCAGGTAGGGGTTCAATGGCAATCGCAAATAGTATGGGGGAGAGCAGCATCCCTGGCGTGTACCTCTGTATATGTTAAATGACGGGGATCTGGACCCATTAAGCAGCACAACAGCTGTTGGTTTAATAGTCGTATCCAGTTCAGAAAACTATATGGGAGCCCTATATGTTCCAGTATGCCCAGTAGATAATCCCACTCCAGCGAGTCAAACGCCTTTGTGGCATCGAGGAACACTGCAGCTGCTTCGCAATGTGGGTCAATATCTTTCATTACTGCATGGAGTGTTCGCAGGTTATGTGATGTTGAATGGTGTGGCACGAAGCCCACTTGATCCGGGAGGACCAGGCGTTCCATTAATAACTTTAGGCGGACAGAGAGGACCTTCGCTAATATTTTAGTGACACAATTTAGTAGGGGGCGATAAGAGTCGCACTGCTCAGGAGTTTTGCCAGGCTTGAGTAGCGATGTTATGAGGGCTTCTCGCATGGTGCCCGGGAGGCGTCCCTCCTCGAGTGCAGCATAATAGACTTCCTGTAGTATAGGGTCTAGTAGGGGTGCATAGGTTTCATAGAATTCAATTGGCAGGCAAACCGAGCCTGGAACCCGGCAAGATTTCATTGTCATAATGGCTTCCATAATCTCGTCTAACTCTAATTTGAGATTTAGGAACTTCTGTTGGGTAGGCCCCAGCCAAGCTAGTGCAATATCCTCTAAGTATGCAGGTAGGTCAAGTGGCGCACCTCTATGTGACGCGTAACGTATAGTGTCTTGTAGAAATCTTGAAAGACGCAAATTTGGTCCGTAAGTTGTCGATGTGTGTTTCCCTGGGTGTCTTGGATGGCAGTTACATAGTTGGAAAATGTAGGGGGTTTAATGGAGTTCGCTAGAGCTTTTCCGGGGCGGTCGCCCTCTCCATAAATGCGTGCCTCATGCAGTTTAAAGTGAAATCTACATTCTCTGTCTGCTATGATCTCGTATTTAGTGAGTTTATCTCTCATGCGGGCCATAGTCACTGCATTATCTGCGCCCTGACTGAGTGTGCGCTCTAACGTCCGTAATTCGGCTTCTAGCTTGTGAAGGTCCACCCTAAGGGATTTGAGTATTCCACCGCCCTTGGCTATGCACCACCCACGCATAGTGACCTTATAGGTCTCCCACACAATAGTAATACAAGGTACAGAGGTCAGGTTGCGGTCGAAAAAATCTTGGATGTCCTGCTCCAGTTCAGCTTTGAAGACCGTGTCATTGAGATGGGAGGGGTTGAGGCACCAGCCCAAATATGAGGAATAATGCAACGGAATCTGTAATTCTACTAGTACTGGGGAGTGGTCGGAGAAGGTACGGGGCAAGTGGATTGCCTGTGTTAGCCAATGCGCCATCCCTATGGACGCAAACACGTAATCAAGCAGAGCCCAGGTGGCGTGTACTGCCGAGTGGTGGGTGCCTTCCTTAAGCCCTGGGTGCATATATATCCATGTATCTATCAAGCAGTTCGTATTTTCTATATCTCGTAGTGTACGCTGCACGGCATTGTAATGTGTAGGTAGGGAACGGGACCTATCTATATGTGGCTGTATGGCTGTGTTGAAGTCTCCGCCCAGAAGAACGTGGATGATGCCTAGTGCCTGTATTTTGCCCCATAACAAGAGTAGTGAGTTGGGAGTGTCAGTGTTGGGGCCATAGTAGTTGGCGAATAGGATATCGTGCATGTGTAGTTGCCCACACAGTAGGCAGAATCTACCCTCCATGTCGGAGTCCATACCTTTGGGCGTGAAGTCTATCCCGCGTTTGACTATGACGGTAACTCCCCTAGAATAGGTAGAGTACGGGCTACAAAGGGAGGGTTTTCATTGGACGCCTGTGTGTCTCCTGTGAGAGGGCTATGGCTATGCCATGTCTATCCAAATACCCTAGGACCTGTCTGCATTTTCTAGGGTCATTGAGGCCTCGAACATTCCACAATGCCACTTTAAGAGTTCCGGGCGCGTGTGCCTCACCTACAGGTCCCAGAGTGGTGCATACCAAACAGCATGTAATTTGGAAGAGTTACCTCACTCTCAGCACTTTTAAACATGTAGCATATTGTGCAATGATATCCCACCCACTCTGGCGTCCCCAACTTGCCGGGTACTGAATTCCCACACTCTGAACTAGAACACATTCCAGATAGCAAAATCTCCCCCACTCAGCAGGGGGGGACAGGGGTTCGCCTTGTGGGGGGGGGAGAACCACTAGGGGTGCCCGACTTGCCCAGTTGCCTCCATACTTACACCCACTAGCCTGCCAGCAGTTAAGCAGGACAGTCAGTCGTGGGACGGAGGTGGATAGCCGAGCAGTTTAGGCATGGCACACTTCCCTTAAGGGAAACCACCGACAAGTGGTTAAAAACACCACTCCCTGCGAGTACTTGCCCAGGAAATGAGGCTAGCAGAGAGACAGATCTCCAAGTTCTGCTCTTATTCCCCTCTTACTCTAGGGCAAGAACCAAATGGTTAGTCCAGTGTTTTCGGTCTAGAGGCATAAGAGACTACAGAGAGGCCTATAGACTCTTCAAATCAGACACGTCCTTTATGCTTGTTCTTGCCACTTCAAAATTTCTACTGTCGATGTAGTTCAGAAGTTGTGCAACTCTAAAGGGTTTTAAAAAGATATAATAGGGGGCGTGGCCAAGATGGCGGAGTAGGAGGACGTGTGCTCCGGAGCTCCTGTTCCCCGCCAAGGGCCCAAGCCCTGTTCTCAGCTTAAATCTCCCCCCGGAGCCACGAAGTAGAGCTGAGGGTGCGGAGGAGACGGTGCTCTCTTGACCGCACCGGAAGAGCCCGGCGATACATGTACTGGCGGAGGCCGGAGCACTTGGCGCCTGATCGGCACGGAAGGTTGCCGGCGCGACTCCTCGCCTTCGCGGCGGTGGTGATCGGAGGAGCTGCGGCGAAGCGGGGGACCCGCCGACCGAGGGAGAAGGTGCAGTCCGGTGCGGGAAGGTCCGGGAGCCAGCTACGGATACCCGGTGCCGGGCGAGGCCCGCAAAGCCCCTACTCCACCCCCCGAAGAACAAAATGGCGGCGTGACGAACCGGAGCTCGCACCCGGCTTTGCGGAGGGAATCGTCCTGAGAGACTGAGGAGCAGAACTGAGCGGCGGATCCCCCGGGGTCAGGTCAGGACACTGAGCGGAAGGGAGAGGGGGAGCCTGAAGCGGTGTGTCCGGCTGCCGGAGTCTGGAGTCTGCTTCGCTCTGGGACTCTAGGCAGGCCGGACTCAGAACTACGCGAGCGCCCGGCTTGAAGGCCTACTACGGGCCCGGCTGATGACCGGCAACGGCAGACCAGGGCGCTGCGGACCACCAACATACCGGTAGGAACCGGGGGTCTCTCCGGGGCTGTTCGAGGGTGGTGCACCCTGCCTCCTGCACCAATCAACTCCGGCGCAGCCCCATCAGCGGGGCACTGAAAGACCAAGCCGCACCCGAGCAAGGCCAGTGCCAGAGCCAGGGTGGAGGGCGCCCATCGGCCACCACCCCCCCCTACCACGAGCACATTGGAGCGGAGGACGGGGAAGACCCACACTGCCCCGCGCTGCGACCCTCACTCCCGCACACTCGCAGGAGATTCCTGTCTTTGGCCAGAACAGGGTCCCGGGTGGGGATCTAAGGAGGAATCTGCACATATCGCAGCGGAGTGGCCGACTGGAGATATTCCTGCTGGGACTCTGGGCCCTCACCACGAGCTAGATCTAGTGGCCAAATCTGCGTCAGGGGCTCAGCACTACCGTCCACCCAAGAGGTGCGGAGCTTGAGGCCTGTCCATACTGGGGGAAGTGGAGACCCGGCCTCGGGCTGTGGAGAGGAGAGCGACCCGACTCGTCAACAGCCTTTGGGGGTGACACGGACTGGCTTACACCCCGGGCCGGGGACAGAGGCCTCAAAGAAACCCCGCTCTGGGGGGATCTACAGCGGCGTACGACACAAGCAGCCGGGGCAGGCCTGCACCATGGCTGGTCAAAAAGGCAGTAAACGTACCGGTGGAACACTGCCGGAGATGCTCAGCAGATCACAAAGTAAAGGGGACAAAGCGCCCTCCGCGCCAGGAGCGGCCGGAAGCTCACATGCGGGTGCTGCGGCCGAGCCCCCGGTCACTAGATCGTTTCTTGAATCTCTCTTTGGCACGCTGAGGGAGGACTTTCAAGCCCTGAAACAGGAAGTTGCAGGTGAGGTGCGAGAAATACGCAGGGAGGTGGATGGCCTGGGCGAGCGGGTGGCCACGGTTGAGAACTCCACGCAAAGGCAAGACGAGGAAATCTCCTTCCTACAGCAGGAGGTGTTGACTCTCAGGGAACAACATCTAGACCTCCAGTTACATAACGAGGACCTGGAAAACAGGTCAAGAAGGAACAACATAAGGGTCCGGGGAGTGCCGTCCTCGGAAGAGAACCCGGACATAGTCAAGTACCTGCAGGAACTCTTTCGAACTGTGCTAGGGGAAGGGTCTGATTTTCCCATCAGGATTGACAGAGCACACAGGGTTGGGCCTCCCAGACGGGCGAATGGCCCTCCACCAGACATTTTGGCGTTCCACCCGGACTTCCCACTAAAGGAAAGAATAATGTCGGAAGCGCGGAAAGAGAGATCCCTCACCTTTCAGGGGCACCCTGTGGCGTTGTACCAAGACCTCTCCACGGTCACGCTCCAAAAACGCAAAGCCTTCAAGATAGTGACTGACTTCCTCAGGCAGCATCAAACGCCCTATTCGTGGGGTCACCCCTTCCGTATTATCTTTAAGTGTCATGGGGAGACACATCAATTGCGATCCCTGCAGGATACTTGCGAAGTTCTGGGCATCACCACGGAAGAAGAGGAATCATCCACGACGCGGGGGAGACGTGCGACCGATGGAGGATGGCAGCGAGTTGCACGAAGGAGAGCACATGGGGGGTCCCGCAGACCGACATCACCAACCATCAGGGCGGGAATGGAGAACGCCGTCCGGACAGCCTCCGAGGAATTGGGGAGCACAGAAGAAGTGGCCTTGACCGCATAATGGTGCTCCGGGGGGGAGTTCGTCTCAGCACCATTGATACAGCGGGCTTGGGTGGGAGGGAGGGGGCGACGGAGCTAATGCGGGTGGCTGGACCTCCACTAAGGTAACACACCATGGGCTGGTCTTCCGAGACTTGCCCGGGACTACTTTCAGTAATTGTTTGGGGTGTTTGGGAGGGGGAGGGGAGGGGAGGTGGGGGCGTGTGTTGCGAGAATGGAAGGGGGGGACTGTTGGAGTGTTGGAAGAGGGGTGTTGGGGGGGGAGTTTGGGGCCACACTGTCCAGTGCATTCGGAGCTTTTGATCATGTTTGTCTCAGCAGACGAGCTAACTTGAATCTCACCTGGTCACCACTCACTTCAGGTCTAGCGCACGAGGAAGGTAACCCCGACATACTATGGCAGAATTGAGAGTGATGACCCTGAATGTCAAGGGGTTGAATAATCCAATAAAGAGGAGAGCTATCCTGTCTCTGTTAGAAGGCTCGCAAGCAGACATCTGTCTGCTTCAGGAAACCCACCTACTAGCTGGGGACTGTTATAGATCACGGTCCCGCCACTTCCCGACACAATTCTTTTCCTCTAACACGGCCAAAACAGCCGGGGTAGCAATCCTTCTGTCCAAATCCTTTAAAGGGGAGGTACTGCATAAATATGTAGAGCAGAGAGGCAGGCTGCTAGCCTACCGGCTTAAATTGGGCACACTGCTATTCACAGTAGGGACGGTCTATGGTCCGAATGAGCAGCAAGATAGTTTCCTACGCACAGCACTGGAGGACGTCACACCTGATAGGCACATAATACTGGGGGGGGGACATTAACCAATTCTTTGACTCCTCCGCAGACAGATCTGCGCAGAGACACCCACAAACCGGGGAACTGTCACACGCACTGAAAGCTCAGTTACATGACTTAGACATGCACGACCTCTGGCGAGGGCTTCACCCACAGGATACCGATTTCTCTTATTACTCGCACGCACACAAAACGTACGCCAGACTGGATCACCTGCTGGTCTCAGGACCGGTTCGTGCCATGGCCACCGCATCGGAAATAGGTGTCATCTCTCTTTCTGACCACGCGCCAGTCTCAGGTACCTTTCTCCTCCCATCGCACGGTGTGCGGCGTGGAGTCTGGCGGCTACGGGACACACTCCTGCATAAAAAAACGGTAGTACAGCGTATAACTGACTCGGTTAAAGACTTCCAGCTGCATAACTCTAACGCTGACACCCTGTTGTCGACTCAATGGTGTGCTCTTAAGGCAGTGTTACGGGGAGAATTTATAGCGATTTCGGCGGCGGACAATAAGGATAGGAAACTAAAGCGGGAGGAACTCACACAGAAGGTCCGGGAGTTGGAACAGGTCCACCGCCGCACTGGTGCCCCCAGGGTTTGGAAGCAGCTGAAAGCGGCCAGGAAACTCTTGTCATCATTAGACTTAGACAGGGCTGAATATGCAGCGTTGCGTTTAAGGCACGCCTACTACACAGGGGGGGACCGATGTGGCCGCCTATTGGCAGCCAAACTGAGAGCGGTACATCAGAGTCGCCAGGTGAAAGAAATAGAGGGGGAGGCGGGGCGACGGCTCACGGATGACACTGACATAGCTGAAACCTTCCGCCGGTTTTATGCTGATCTATACGCAGCAGAGGACGCACAAGTGGAGAACCCTGACGACTATTTAGACTCAGTACCTCTCTCATCCCTGACCCCGGATCAAGCAGTCTACCTGGAGAGAGAGATAAGGATTGAGGAAGTGGTGGCGGCAATTTCCCGACTCAAGCGCGGTAAGGCCCCGGGCCCGGACGGTTACACCACCCTTTTCTACAGAACATTTTGCTCAGAGCTAGCACCCATCCTGACTAGACTATTTAACTCCTTTTCCGATCCCGGAGCTATCCCTCCTGACCTCTTGCAGGCAACTGTGTCGGTAATACCCAAGCCAGGGAAAGACAAGACCCAATGCGGCTCTTATAGACCGATTTCCCTCCTGAACGTGGATCTAAAGATTTACACAGGGATCCTGGCAGCGAGACTGGCGCGGTATCTCCCTGGCTTAATTGAGTCTGACCAATCTGGCTTTGTACCCGGGAGACAGACTGTGGACAATACGAAAAGGATTGTGCACGTCCTGGAAAAAGCTTCACGCATTCCAGGAGAGAGGATGCTGCTGTCGGTCGATACTGAGAAAGCGTTTGACCGAGTGCACTGGCCCTACCTTGAGAGAGTGATGGCACGGTTGGGGATGGGTGAGAAATTTAGGCGCATGGTGTTCAACTGCTATAAATTCCCCTCTGCGGTGGTGCGAGTGAACGGCTGCTGCTCGCAGCGGTTTAACATTGAAAGTGGCAAAAGACAGGGGTGTCCCCTTTCCCCCCTCCTCTTCGCGCTCTACATGGAGCCCTTTGCTCAACGGGTACGGCAGAATCCTGAGGTGACTGGAGTGCGAATGGGAGGATACACCCACACAATCAGCCTCTATGCGGACGATGTCCTTTTCACGCTGGAGAGCCCTAGGCGAGCTCTGCCCGCATGTCTGGCTGAACTCAAGGCCTTTGAGGAGGTGGCAGGATTTAGAATGAACGTGGCGAAATCCACAGCTCTGGATGTCTCCCTGTCACCCACGACGAGACACGACTTACAAAGACTTTTCCCTCTCCGATGGTCGCGAGAACAGGTGCAATACCTGGGGATCGCGCTGGCACCAACGTTGCAGGCGACCGTCTCCGTCAACTATGAGGGGATGGGTAAGAAGGTTAAGGAAGAAATGGGGAGGTGGAATAAGGGGACAATCTCATGGCTGGGCAGGATCGCAGCTGTTAAAATGACAATCCTACCCCAGGTTCTGTACCTATTCCGGGCACTGCCTTTGCAGCCCCCACGGGGATGGCTTCAGCGGATGCAAACGGAAGTGTCCCGCTTTGTGTGGCAGGGTCGCAAGCCTCGCATGCGACGGGCCCTTACCACTTTAGCGCCGGAGTCGGGGGGACTTGGAGTTCCGGACCTGCGCAAATACTTCCAGGCGTCCCAATTGAGGTACTTGGTAGAATGGAGCAGGTGGGAGTCAGATAAACACTGGCTCTTCCAAGATCAAGCTGTAGCTGGGCGCCCCTTGCAAGAAATTCCATTTCTCCGCCGGTCGCACCGCCCCCCGAATCTCTATGCCTCCTATATAACAAGAGTTCCGTTGAGAGTGTGGGATGCCACTAATCAAAAGTTCGATCTCACAACTTTCCCATCTCCATTCACACCTATTGTGGATAATCCACACCGGGAACTGAGACTGGGGCCTTCTCGCACTGGAGAGACAGGGGCTGCAGGGCTCTTTTTCACATGTACACGGAAGAAGGGATCATTTCCTTTCAGAGCTTCAAAGACATGTATCAGATGGGTGAAACCGACCGCATGAGATACTGGCAGGTCCGACACTGGGCTCTACAACCACAGGTCAGGGAGGCAGCGGATAGGAAACTATCGCAGTACGAAAAGTGGCTAGTGACACGCACTTCAGACGCAAAACTCATAACTGACCTTTATAAGATGCTACAGCCCCCACCTTCCCATTTCTACATCCCCGGGAGGGAACGCTGGAACAAAGAATTAGGGAGGACACTTAGTCACAAGGAATGGGAACAAATCTCATACAGGGCACGGCATTCAGCTTACCATGTAGGCCTCACTGAAACCTTTACCAAGATCTCCACATACTGGTATCACACCCCGGAACGCCTGCACGAAATGAACCGACTCATAGACAACAAATGCTGGCGCAATTGCGGGCAAGTAGGCACATTAACACACATTCTCTGGGACTGTCCGATACTGCAGGCATACTGGTCGGGGGTGGTCGATGAGATAGATACGTGCTTTGGTATTGAACTGCCCCGTTTCCCAGCGAACATTCTGCTAGGTCTCCCCAATGGCTTGATGTACCAGCTGAAATCTCGAAGGGGGAGGCAGATAGCAATCATGCTGGGATCCGCTGTTCAGAATGTCCTGATACACTGGCGCACGCCGACCACTCCCTCATTTACAGGCTGGCTGCACAGGCTGTGGCATGTTCTGGGAATGGAAAAGCTCTCACTCACGCTGGCCGGGGAAGTGGATTGCTTCGAAGAGTTGTGGCAGCCTTTTCATACACTACTGGCCACGGAGTTCAACGAAATTACATGCCCAAGATACCTGAGACTCATGAGGCTCACACCACCACTGTAACGCCCTATACGATTGAGGGGGATCTGAATGTGCCCATTGGGGGAGGGGAGAGAAGGAGTGGAGGGCCGAGAAGATACTGAGACCTGATACTACACAGCACTGGACGGGGTGGGAAGGGGGAGGGGGGAAGTTGTTGGGGGGGAACAGTTTATTTCAAGTAAGGTGCGGAACAGTTAAGGAGTTGCTCTCTGAACTCTCTTGCACATCTCCAGGCATGGCGTCGGATACTAGGACAGCCCTCCGGGGCTGGGACATTTGAACTTTATTCTTGAGATGCCTCCCGGCGTAAACACTGATTCTTTGTGTGATTGTTTTCCTTGACTGCTGTACCTTTCTAATAAAATACTTTAAACCTAAAAAGATATAATACTGGTGGCCCCCTTTTCACTTACTTTGCGTGGTGGGTCAGACTGTAACTTGTCTAAGAGTGAGAGACACCAATGCTTGTTTATAAACTCAAGTACACTGCTTTTTGAGGTCTTTTATGAACTTTTTTATAATTATTATCTTATTTGTATATAGTATTGTTGTATATGATGTGATATTCATGTCTTTCATATGGTTTTTAACCGATAATAAAAGCTTTTTGACTGACTGATAGCCGAGCATAGCCACAGTTTGCATATTCAAAGAGACATGGTAAGTCATCATATACATCACCAGAGTAGGTCATTCAGTCCCATCGTGAAGAAGCATTAAGTCTCTCCAATTGGGCATCTATCTGCCGTGAGCATCAGTCCTGTTTTGATAGCGGAGAGCTTGATCTGGAGCGGTTGCGGCGGTCAGTCTCTTGTGAGGATGCCGTTTTATAGCATTTGATGTAATCCTCAACCTGCTGCGGGGTGGTGTAGAATTGCTGTTTCCCTCGATGCGTGATTTTGAGTTTTGCGGGGTAGAGCATGGCGTAGGGGATATTCTGTGTTTGCAGCTACTTTTTTACACCAGCAAACTTGTGCCGGGCCTCCTGTACCGCTGGGGTGAAATCGGGGAAAAAGGCCAGAGTTGTGTTTTCATAAAGCACTCGCTGTTTTTCCCGGGCCAGGCGGAGGACCGCGTTTCGGTCGCGGTAATTGAGTAAGCGGGCAATGATGGGCCTCGGTGGTGCACCTGGAGGAAGGCGGGCTGCCAGGGATCTGTGTGCCCTCTCCACAGTGAGATGAGGGGAAAAACAGTCTCTGCCGAAAAGGTCTATTAGCAATTTTTCAATAGAGTCCTCCATACGTCCCATGTTGGTGGTCTCCGCAAGGCCCATAATGCGTATAATATTTCTGTGGGATCGAGCCTCCAAATCTCCATTTTTGTCGGCTATTATTTTAAGCAACTTGTACATCTGTGAAATATGGCGGTTTTGTGTCGTCGCTCCATCTTTCAAGTCCGAGATTCTGCTCTCCTCTTCTTTCAAGCGGGTGTTGTGCTGGCCCAGTTTGGCGACCACTGTGTTCATTCTTGCATTTAGAGTGTCTATTTTGGAATCAATGGAGGTGAGACTGTGCTTCATCCCGAGCAGGAGCTCTTGCTAGTCTTCCTCAGGCGGGGCGTCATTTTTGTGTGCAGCAGCAACTGGCGGTTGGGACGCTGAGATTTTATGAGTCTCGAAGGGGATTTTGGATTGCTTAGTATCAGTGCACCCCATCTTGCTGCAGCACTGGTGTATAGTGGGAACGGATTTGCAGCGCACAGTAGGCAGAAGCATAGACTGGAGGGCTCGATGGTATCTCTCCGGATCCCCTAGCCTCAAGTTGGACAAAGCCGTCCCCCAGGCTATTCAGGACACCATACAACAGTACAACAGTAGGGCACAGTCTTGAGCGGCATCAGCACCGCAGCAGGGGGGCGGGCAGAGTTATGCGGCTTGGGGTGTGTCCAGTAGCAGCTCAGGAATGTGTGCCAGTGGTGTGTGGCACCAGCGCGCTTGTGGGCAATAGTAGTGAAGGCCTCCGTAAATAACAAATAGGACCGAGACCTGTGGGTCGCCAATTTCATTAGAGCGGGATGATAGGGTGGTCCAGAAGGTCTGCAAGTGTCCCTACTTTTCACTCTGCTTGGGCCGGGTAGGTGCTACAGTGATCCATGGGTATGATTCTGCACCAGTCACTTGCCTGATAAAATGGCTGCACAGAGATCCACTCACACGCAGGGTTCTCAGATCTGCCTGCACGGTACCGCTGATCGAGCCGGTCTCCTCAAAATGCCATCAGCTATTACAGCTCTAACTCTCCTCATGTACCACTGGCCTTGTTGTGGTGTGCCCGGTGTAATACTGGTGCCAGCTCCTCGCCCAGTGCAGCGCGCCGGCCGCCCCCATGTCACCCCCTGGGGGCCGCCCTCGTGCAGTCCGCGCCAGGGGATGAGCGCAGCACCCAGTGCTAATGGTCCTGCGGGAGGAGGGCGCAGTCCAATCCCGCTTGCACCTTACTGCGACAAGGAGTCCAGTGAGCGGTGTCAACAAGCGGCAGGTACCTCTGTCACCAGTGCCGCGTATCTCCAGGGGCCCTCACAGATGTCGCGGATCTCACCAGCCCGGTCCGCTGGTAACGTTATCGCCGCTCCCATCCACCATGTTGATTAGGGCCCTCAAGCCTTGGCCCCCCGTGCGCGCACCAGACAGGTGCCGGATCCGCGATTTCTTGGCGGAGGGTCGCGGCTAGTAGCAGACAACACCTGCCGCTTGCAGCTCACAGTGTCACTGTTGCCTCAGCGCTCTCCGCTTCCAGTGGCGATGTTTTTGTCTCAAAAAATATGCTGCAGGATGTGATTAATAAGTGTTGGTATGCTCGGTGGGCTGGAGCCTCACACGAGTGCGGCCATCTTCGTCCTGCGCCACCTAGCGCCCCTCCATTAAACTAACCTTGACCAGTTGAGTCTTCATGTTCTAAGTGGAAATATCTAGAGAGTCCATCTGCATTGGCATTGTCAGTCCCAGGTCTATGTTCCACTGTAAAGTCCATCCCCTTTAGGGAAATGGACCACCTAAGCAGTTTGAGATTTTCACACTTCATCTGATTGAGCCACAAGAGGGGCTTATGGTCTGTCTGAATCTTGAAGCGAGTACCAAACAAGTATGGCCTCAGCTTCTTCAGGACACAAACCACAGCAAAGGCCTCCCTCTCAATAGCCGACCAACATTTCTCTCTAGGGGTCAGCCTTCTGCTAATAAAAGCTATTGGCTGGTATTGACCATCTTTATTCAGTTGTGAAAGAACAGCTCCTACAGCCAACACAGAAGCATCTGTTTGAACAATGAATTCCCTGGAGTAGTCTGGACTTTGCAGAATAGGTGCAGTGCACATGGCCTGCTTCAGGTCATCAAATGCCTTTTGACAGCTTACTGTCCACTGAACTTTCTTTGGCATTTTCTTGGAAGTTAAGTCATTAAGAGGTGTTACAATGGACCCATAGTTCTTAACCAACTTCCGGTAGTACCCAGACAGGCCCAAGAAAGCTCTGACCTGTGTCTGGGTGGTGGGAGGAGTCCAGTCCTTTATGGTCTGGATCTTTCTCTCCAATGGTTGAACCTGACCTCTACCTACAAGGTGGCACAGGTAAACATCTCTAATAAAAGAGAGAGGGACCCCACAACCAAAGGGATGGAGTACCACAAAAAGACCTTTGTCAAACATATATTCTCAGGACACATACACAAGAACAAAAGAAGTATCACAAAACAATGTTTTGTGATACTTCTAACAACGGTTGAGGCATTGTAATTGTGAGATGTGCTTTAGCAGAAGGTTCTATGTATACATACATTTTATAAAAAAAATATATATATTTTAGAATTAACTGGGAAGACATTATATGCATGCCTGATGAAGGTGGCTTTTATGAGAAGGTCCGCCGAAATGCGTTGATGCTTAAGAAAAAGGAGGATTGTGCTATATTCTATTTGAAGACAATTCTGATGTTTTGCTGAATTGAGTGTCTGTTTGGTACCTCCTTTTTACCAATAGGAATTTGAGTGTTTCATTATTTTAATTGTCTGTCCCCTGTTTTTAATGATTATTTTTACTATTATGTATTTTTTACTATGAATAAACTGTCTAGCATACTCTTATAATCTTGTCTACCTTTACATTTTGCCTCACCAATACAGTATTGCGTTAGTATTTGTTGTTCTTGTGTATGTGTCCTGTGTTCCAATAGTAAGGTGTCCCAAAGGGAATATTTGTTTGACGAAGGCACAGGTATACAACCTTGCTCTGCCCTATCTGGCACTTGGTTCCCTTGATAGTTAGGCCTGCCTTTTGCAGGGCCTCCAAAACATTCTTCAGACGGATCAGGTGATCTTCCCGAGTGGAGCTAAAGACAGCAATATCATCAAGATAAGCTGCACAGTAGTCATCCAGACCTGAGAGGACGTGGTTCACCAACCTCTGGTATGTGGCAGGTGCATTCTTCAGACCAACAGGCATTACCACACATTGATAATGACCTCCTGGGGTTGAAAATGCTGTTTTGGCTGTTGCTTTATCAGGTAGTCTGATTTGCCAGTAGCCAGCTGTCAAGTCAAATGTACTCAAGAACTTGGCAGAAGCCAATCTGTCAATGAGCTCATCTACTCTTGGTATTGGGTAGGCATCTGTCCTAGTGACAGCATTGAGGCCTCTGTAATCCACG
Source organism: Lissotriton vulgaris (assembly GCF_964263255.1). Lineage (NCBI taxonomy): Eukaryota > Metazoa > Chordata > Amphibia > Caudata > Salamandridae > Lissotriton > Lissotriton vulgaris. The sequence continues at coordinate 445,276,179 of NC_141687.1, read as the reverse complement.
CAAAACCTCATCTCTCTCTTACCATCTTGGGTGTGAGGTTTAGGCACTAGGACTACAGGACTGGCCCAAGGGCTCTGAGGGCTCAATGACTTCCACCTCCAACATATTTTGGACCTCTGTCCTGATACAGTCCCTGACATGATCAGGTTGCCTGTAGATTTTACTCTTCATAGGCAGACTGTCACCAGTGTCCACCTCATGGGTGCACCAGCTTGTCCGACATGGAGTCAGTGAAAATATATGTCTGTAGGCCTGCAAGACTTGTCTGCAGTCCCTCTGCTGCTGATCAGTGAGGCTGCCTGCCAAGGCTACACCGTCAACTAATCCATCATCCGGGTTCTGAGAAAGCAGGTCTGGGAGAGGGTCACTCTCCTCCTCTTGTCCCTCATCTGTAGCCATGAGCAAGCCCATGTCTGCCCTGTCAACATATGGTTTCAATCTGTTGACATGAAGCACCCTGTGGGGGCTCCTGGGAGTTCCAAGATCAACCAGATAGGTTACCTCTCCCTTCTGTTCAACAATAGTGTGGGGTCCAGACCATTTGTCTTGGAGTGTTACTGGGGCCACTGGCTCCAACACCCACACTTTCTGCCCTGGCTGGTAAACTGTCAGCACAGCCTTTTTGTCATGCCAGGCTTTTTGCAAATCCGGGCTGGCCTCAAGGTTTTTGGACACCTTTTTCATATTGTAGTGTAGTTCCTATATTCCCAATAGGCTCTGCGCATTGGAATAATATATTCAGCAGTGTAGACGTAGGACTGAGGTCGACTAGGTCTCTACTGACTATATTAGACTTAAGGTTTGCCAGTTAGCTCAGAGGTCACTAGAAACGTTCTCAAAATAAACGAGGAGGAGTTTAACCTCCCTGGATAGACAAGAAGGGATTAGCTTCCGACAGCCATATAACATGACAACTTTGCTCCCTCAGAATAAGAGTATATCTCTAGAGTTGTGTGAAAACAATAGACAGCTATTTCACTCAGTCAGATGTGCGTACTTAGTTTCACCAGAGTGCAGAGACAAGAGAGACAGGCGTTTTTCAATAAAAGATGTGATTTATTGAGCAGTCTTCTTTCTCATGCAAGAGAAATGAATTGCCATAATTGCAATACTTAATGTAAAGTAAAGTGTGTACAGTAAAAGAAGTATTATGAAATAATACTGTAAAAGCATTGATATGGTTTCTTAGCCACAAGATACTTTAAAATGGATAAAATATATACATACATATATACATTGACTAACGTACTCAACTGGTGCTTCTATATACGCCTACCCCGGTGCAACTGACCTAAGCCTAATACGTGGGAAGGAGTAAGTAAGTAGCAGTTTAAGTTAAGTTAGTTTTGCCAAGAATCTGACTCAAGAATTCTCTTTAAGGGTTTAGTCAGCTCCGTACCTGGGTAATAGAATGCAGGAGGTCTGGTATCTCTCTTTCAGGACTCGATATCCCAGCAGCCCGCGAAGGTGGCTGAGAACACCGGAGCTGGATTTTCTCGGCAGGAGAAAAGACAGCGTCTCTCTCAGTGCGTCAAAGAGGAGGGGCAGCGTCCTTGGGCTCTCACATCAGCTGGGCTCTCAGGCTGCCCGGCTCCAAAACCACCACCGTGTGTTTGCTTAACCCCTTCCATGCTCATGACAAGGTCAGCTCGTCATGAGGCACAGTGGAGCTGTGCTTATGACGAGCTGACCTTGTCATGAAACCATAGTATTCAAGCAAGTTCAGCACAGGAGGGGAAAACCCTTAGCAGCCAAGATGTTAAGGCAACTTTGGTATATTTATACCTGAAAGGTGCTGAGTTTGATGTAAGGTTTGGACATAAGACGTCAATAAAGATGTCACTAAGAACTGACTGTTCCTTTAGTGTTCGCAGGAGTTTAATGACAAATCAAAACAAAAGCAAATGGGGATTTCCCAGGTTACTGGAGGTTTGGTGTGTCGAAATAACTCATTGTGCTTTCTAGGAATCCAAGGAAGTAGCTTCTGCCGTGTTTTGGACTGCAAGGGCTATTTACTTAAATATGGATCTGATTCTTATGCCATTATAGGGATATTATTGATTATAGCCGTACAAGGGCATAAAATAGCAATATTGATTTGGTTCCTAGATAAAAACACAATACCCACTAAACGATCTAATGTCCATCATCACTAAACTAAGCAATAGTAAACATTTAAAGGTGCATGTGTATTCCAACCCACCCCAAAATACATTTTATGCATTCAAAATGGTGTATGCGAAATACACAAAAAGGATTATTGTACTGTACGCTTTTCAAGCAGTGTAATCATTCAGTTAAACATGCTTATATATATTAGCTGAACGATTTCGAAAATTACACATGAAATGGCTCTTAATACAGAAAAGAAGGGCGAGACCATTCCATCACATATAAATACAGTTGCTGTAAATGTGCTAGAGGCTGAGGTAATATATTGTCTCTAGAGTTCCCAAAATTAGAAGCTCTGTTCTTTAAGAATAGTTCTACTTTAAGCAAAGTACATGTGCCAGAAAAAGGTAAATATTTTGGAAGTTCGAGAAAAAAAAAATAGTTTTCAGGGGAAAAAATAGTTCCAAATGTTTTCAGTAGTTTTTGTTTATCAAAGCTGAAGGCCGAATTCAGAGTTCAGGGGAACGCTGTGTGCTCGTTGCTTAAAAAGTTATTCTTTCTGTTCAGGAGAGAACATAATTTCAGACAGACTCGCAAAAAACGGGTCTACGACATCAGGTGAAAGTTCAACCAAGTTTGAAAGTGCCGCAACAGTGCAGTCGTGAGAATGATTGCTATCATCGATGTCAGGATCAGCAATGCTCACAGAAGGTCGTACCTGGGTGATGCTGCTCTCATCTCGTACTTCACTGAAACCTAATCGTAGTGGTGAAGTCTCAACAAATGCCGTCATCAGAATGGGTAGCCGCTGGGGACAACACGATGCATGAGCCGTTACGGGACTTAACAAAGTATCTGTATCCAAAGGTACTGCTGATGGTAGTGTAAGACAGACGTCCAAAACGCATTCTTCTCCGCATAGCATACATCGAAGCACAGGTAGGATGCAATTTTGCCAGATAGGTCTGAATGAAAGAAACCAGGTCATATTCAGATCTCTTAGCCGGGCTAATCCAAAGACTTTAGTTAAGCGGTCCCGATAGCGTATAGCTAGGATCGTTTCTTCCATTGTTGCTTGAGTCTTGTCTGCAACTTGGCTTACCATATCAGAGCAGAAGGGTCAAAAATAAAATTCCTGCTACGAGTCCCAAAAGTATTGGCAGGCCGCCAAAGACAGAATGGACAAAATTGGGAAAAATGCCCAGCACTGCTTCGAAGGGTGTTAGCAGTCCAGAAAAAATTGTCTTAAATATATGTGGGATACCACTGGCATCAGACATATTTAAGATTTGGCTTAGCATTTCCACGAAATGCACGGGTAATTTGTTGATAAAAGGGTATGTATCTCTGCCGTTGTCCTTGCAACTAGAAGATCATACGTTTCTTTTGATGACGTTAAAGGCATGGTTGTCTGTAAAAGAACAGACTTCATTCTGCTTAAAGTATCAATTCGTATAGAAGAGATATTCAAAGAAGGCCAAATCGTCGCCTCTGTATCTGGAGAGCTGTTTGGATACGATACTTGCATACAGCAAGTGACCATGGAACTAACGCTTACGAGATAGGCTTTCCCTGGCACCATGCCACAACAGCTGTGGTCCATTATTAGAATATAGCTCCCGTTAGAAAGCCGTCTAAAGAATGGCTCTATTTGTGTTGCAGGTGTGCCGTGCTGGTGACATGAAAGGTTATTTGAAGTCCCCTCACAGGCCCCATGTAAATTAATACCTTGGCATAGAAGTATACCGCTTAGTGATTGTTTACAATTGTTACCACTAAGAAATACATACTGTTTCTTTTCACTATAACATGTGTGTGTACCCTTTACCCAACCTTTCATACTGGCCCGCTGGTATATACTCTTGGCAGTATTTAAATTGGAAAGTTGTTATCAGAATTGTAATTATTCCGTGTATTATCCATTCAATGACAGGTCTTTCTGACATTGTCAATGGTAATCTCTCAAGTTTTTCAATGCTCAGAATCGTATAGCCTGCTCCTTTTTGTGCCAAACTGATTTGTTTATCAGTAAGGTTAAAGATAGAGAATAATGACTTTGTGTTTATCAAACGCCATGGCACGTAGCCTGAATGCAGATTTTGCAACGTCCAGCCTAGCGGTACAATAGAACGTAATTGGGACTGACCGTGTTGTAACATTGGTAAGTCCTGATCTATTATATCGATAGCAGATGATACAATACTGTCCAGTGAATATATTCTGGAGGACAGAGTCATTAACCCATTGTCCACAACAGAAAGTGATTTTTCCAAATTAATACGATCAATTTCTCGTATTTTCTCTGCTGTCTCAATTTGATTTACTTTCCAAGCTTCGTTGTACTCAGCGTATATACCGGCCGCTATGAAACAGTTTTGACGCTGTTTGCGTGGTCCCATTATGAAATCACGTAAGTCAGCACCGTCTTTAAGTAAAGTCAAGTGTTGCTTAACTTCAGCCAGTGTGGATGTTTGTAGCCATTCAATGCATAGTTTCCCTACACTGTATGTTGTTACTATCCCTGGATGTTGTCTCTGGGAATATCTAGGGTCTGGTCTGGTCATTTTAAACCCCTGTTTTTTGTTCAGGAATCTATCTTGACAGTTATTTGTGTCTGTTGGCCAGATTAACCACTTTTTCCAATCAGGGTGTGTTCTGTTTTGATGTAATATATTGGATACGTCTATCTCAACATCTGTAGTGGTATTACTATCAGGGATTGGCTTTGGAATATACGGTTTGTTTAAGTCTTTAATCTTAGCTAGGCCAAGACAAGTAGTCTGTTGAATGGTGTCATTCAAGAATATTATTTGTTCTGGGATCATGCAGGCTCTAAATAATGCTTCTAAACCTTGGACTTGCCAATTTTTTGTACCCCAGATGGTTTTTGTTTCAATGTTATTTTTCCAGAAATCAAAACCAAATGTATTAATTTTTTCATAAAATGTTTCAGAATAAATCAATTTAGTATTTCTCAACATTGTTTTGATCCCTGTCTTATTTAACAGTTTAAAATAAAATGTTTCTGCATCACTTGTGTTAGACCCTGAGAAGTATGGGAATTTCTCATAAAAATTTTTCGAACTGACTTTTGGTGGAGTTGCACAATGTTCCCATTGATTATACTTTAAAACATTTCTAGGTTGAGCAGATTTATGTAAATAGTGATGTGCAAAGTGGTTATAGAAGTACATTTTTTCATAATTCGACGAACCCTGTAAGTAATCATGTTCTGTAAATTTTGCTGACATTACTAAATATGACATCATATTATTTTTGCTTTCGAAGTCCCAATCATCAGAGAATTTACTTGGTTTTACAAAGTCACTTAATGAAACTTTGAACTGATGTGGATATTTCAAGAGTTCAACCGGGCCATAGATTCCGTAATCCCTTTTGTCCCAAGCTACCCCGCCGGGTATTGGAATGGCAGTGACATTTACTGATGATAGTTCTCTTTTCTCGATGTGAGATGACTTGTGTGGCTTTAGGACCAAGTTGATGTTCTGACTTGCTGTGTCCATTGTACTGTAATTTCTCTCAATGAATTTTCCTAAACAAAGTACCATGATGAGCCAAAGCAGGAGGAAAAGTACACCTAACACAATCCAAAATTCTATCCATGGAGAAATCAGATAGGTTTCTTTTAGTTGATGGAAGAGTTCAATTGCTTTGTCTTTAAAGGTTTTTGTTGCCGGCGTTTCTTCTGGTTTGCTTGGATCTTCAGAAAAGTTATCGAAATTGATGAAGTAGCCAGATGCTGTTCTGTCAATTGTTGGAATTGCTTCCGAATTTTCCTTTGTTTTTTCATTTTTTCTTTCATTAGCATAGTCTGAGGATACATCGCTGTAGACAGGTGTTTTTTGACAAACTGTTTCAATTTGGGTTGCAAGAGCCACAAGATCCATGGCATTGTTGCGTAGTCCTTTTTTATTCACTGCAGGTTTATCAAATGTGATTAGTCTCTCAGTTTGAACCTCTTGGATTGTAGCAAATTTTGGTATTCTGCTATTTCTTGGGAGTCCACTGGGCCTACTACTTATTATTGGCCACATGATTGTGGTTTTACCAGGTCGATGGATACAACTCGGTTCTCCTTTTTACCAGCAGGGGGCGGTAGTACAACTGATCTTGTTCCGCTGATAGCTAAGACAGGTACTGCTTTTCTGTAAGAAGGCCCAAATTCCTTCTTCACCGCGATCTTCTCTCTGACCAGATCCTGAATCTTTGGAATCCAGACAGGCATTGCTAGGACAGGTGGTTTATCTTCAGTGGCTGTTGGCTGCTGTTTTAACTTTATGTTACTCAGGTCTTTTCTTGTTTCATTTAAGTCCTGTAAAACAGCGAAACGATCTTTGATGTCAAAGCATTTTCTTTCTACCACTGAAGTCTGACTATCTAAATCCTGAATATGCATTCTAGTCCCGAACAATAGTTCGTACGGACTGAAACCTTTTAGAGAATTTCTTGGCAGATTGTTAAGACTACGTTGGACACTTGTTAAATGTTGGACCCACCCATCACCCGAACCTAATACCCTCGCCGTTATAGATTGCTTTATGTCCCGGTTTTTTCTTTTCACAATCCCATTTCCCTCAGGATGGAAGGGACAAGAGTACCGCAATGCAATGCCCATGCTGCTCATGGCATCCTTATAAGCTCGAGAGCTAAAAGCAGGATCCTCGTCAGAATGTAGCATGCCAATTGCGTTTGTGCCGATAAAGACTCGCAAATCTTTTATAATAGTTCTGGCATCAGCCGAGCACTGGTGTCTGTATTTTTAAGTGATCTAGTCTTAAAAAGAAATGAATGGGACGCTAGATTTTACTTATAGATAGCCTTATGCTAACTACAAGAACGCCCATGGCAATACTCCAGTCGGTTTGCTACTGCGATCTCTGTTGCAGTTTGGACAGCTTTTTGCAAATTTGTAATGTTGCAGGCTCATCCCCGGCCACCAGTATTCTGATTGTAATTCTTTCAGAGATTCCTTGATCTCTCGGTGCCTTAGACCCAATCCCATGTGTGCGTCCGCTATTAAGAAAACTCTCCTGTTCCTGTTTGGCATTACTCTATCCCCCACTCCAGGGATTCGAGCAAAAGGAACGGAGTTTGCATCAATTATGTATGTATAATTGAGTGGATAGTTCACGGGAAGAGCTGCACAGTCGCCTTTTGAAGACGTTTTTAACGCCAGCATGGGTTCCCCATCTATGTATTTTTCTGAACTCTTTTTTGTGGCTACGGAAGCCGGTTGAGTTGTTTCCGGTGTGGCTGTATTAGCCAATGAATTCCCTGCAACGTGAACGCCATCATGTTGATGACTCAGTGTATGTATCACGTGAGTTTTTCGTAGTTCTTTCTGCAAAAGAACTACTTGTTCCCAAAGCGTTTTATGCTTAATTGTGCCACATTTTGCATCTTTAAAACCGTTTTGAACCCAGTTCTGCAAGTATTCATTATAAGATTGAATGCAGTAATATGAATCGCATACTGTTAGTGTGGGGAATTCGCGATCTGTATTTTCAAGCGCCATCTTAAATGCTAGTAGTTCAGCTCGCTGAGCTGTACAATCCCCTAGAGGTTGCGTTTTAGTGACCAGTGGTCTAAATTTTACTTTGTGCCAACGACCTTTAACAATTGCGCATGCAGCACTGTAAGCTTGTTTACCCCCAACTGCGGGTTGTGCTGATCCGTCTGTATATATTATACAGCCGTCGTGTTCTAGAGGCAGAATTTCGGTTGGCAGAGGACATTCATATTCATATTGTAGAAATTCTTGTGTTTTTAAATTAAGATCAAATTTGTATACTACGTCTGTTGCAGCAAGAGAATTAACCCATTGGATCCATCTCGGATGTAGTGCTTTAGCATTTGGAATGCTTGATTTTGTTACCGCTTCTAGTGCTGGTATCGGTGTAACGATTATTATTTGTTTACCTTGTGCTAGGGCTCTTTCTTTTGCTACAGCAGGCTGAACCGCAGTTGGAATTTTTTCAGTTGAACTGAATTTTATTTCAGCTTGTGTGTACAAATGTGATTTGTATGCTATTGGTACCGTTTCTCCCTCATTAGTGGTCAGGTACGTGAATCCGCATCTTCCTGGGATGACTCGGATTACAAGGTTGCGTGTGTTGTCGCAAGTTTGTAATTTTGTTTTAGCTAACATGTCTGTTTGCAATGATCTCAAAATTTTTGTGTGTTTCTGATTCCAATTGATTGGTTTAAAATAAGGTTTTATTAATTTGTAGAGAGGTTTAACCCTCTCTGCATAATTTAGAATGTAAGTTCTTCCGAAATTCAGGAAACCTAGTATTGATTGTAAGTTCTTCAGCGTTTTTGGTGCTTGTAGTACAGCGCAAATCTCTAAGAAGTTGTCCGCTAGGCTTTTGCCTTCACTTGATATTTCATATCCTAAAAACAGGACAGTTAGATGGGCAATTCGTGACTTTTTAAAGTTGAATTTGTAACCTTCTGCTGCAAACCCAAGTATTATGGTGTTCAATCTTTTCAAGTGAGTATCCAGGCCATCATCTGTGAGATAGATATCATCGACATAAGATAATGCCTCATAATCATATATTTGTAGTAACTCTGTTACCCTTGCTGAGAATAATCCTGGGCTATTCTTGAATCCATGTGCGAGTCGACAGAAATTTTTCTGTGACCCCATTATTGAGAAAGCGGTTAAATACCTGCTATCAGGTGCAATGTTTTGACAAAAGAATCCATTAGAGATGTCTAATGTTGTTTTGTATTTTTTGCAAAAGATGTTATTCATTAGTGCTGCACTGTGTGAGTTTTGTACAGCAAATGTCTTGCAACATGAGTTAAGGTGTCTGTAGTCCAAGACTAGACGATATGAATCGTCTGGTTTGGAGACAGGAAACAAAGGATTGTTCATTTGAGAGGTGCATGTTTCGATCACCCTTGGTATTCAAGTTGATCTAAGATCTCCTTGACTTGTTTTTTAGCGTCTTGCTTAATTGGGTACTGCCTTTGTGCAGTTGGTTGACATTTTAACTGGATTTTGTGAGGAGGAGAGTCCTCATCCCATCCTACATGATTTTTATGTAATGCAGGTGCTAGAGCTACTGCCCATTTTCTCGCATATATGTATTTTCTATGTATTGGAATATGATTTGAGAAGAAAGGCATAATCATTTCTTCGCCACGAGGGCACTCCCTGACAAACTCTCGTGGCCAGTCTTTCTCAGCAAATAGGATGTCATAGCCTTTTGAAAGGTTATCCCAAAACAGACCCCCTACTTTCCTAGTCTTATCTCCCTCTATACGCAATGTTATTTTGTATATTTTATGAGGTTCGCTAACTCTAGTATCTGCAGTTTCCACCTGAATGTATTCATTCGTGTCCACTGTCTCCAGATGATTCATCAGGATCTTGCAAGCTATTGTCACTTCCGCTGCGCTGTCTAGCATTGTCTGGGCCCACTCTCTGTTTTTCAGCTGTGTCCTCAGTATCTTCGGCATGTTTGATTATTTTAATACTTGCTACATTCTTTCTTGGAAATTGTAATTTTTACTTTGAGCAGGTTCCTTGTCTTTGGACTTGACTTTCTCTTCCCTGTGTTCTGACCGTCCTCTTCTTTCCGATTTCTGTGAGGAAGTCTGAAAAGATCGAGAGGGAGGTGTATCAATATCTTGATATCTATCAGGCTTTTTCAAATTATCCCTATTTCTAAGACTGTATCTTTTCTCAGAAGGCTCCCTCTGGGGAGACTTGTGTCCTTGGTCCGGAGATCTTTCTCTCCGCCGAGGAGACCTTCCTCTGGACTGGAATCTTTTTTCTTTGGGAGTGGATTGTTTGTTTCCATCCCAGCTCTTCTTCGGAGTTTTTAAATTATCTTTAATAAATATCTTTTCAGGATTTTCAGTTAGTTGGGTTTTTAACGGTTTCCCACCCAAACTATCTCTACCTAGTTCTTCATAGGATTTTTCTATGATTCTGGCAAGTTCAATTGGTTGGTCTGCTATATCTGTTTCTTTCAATTTCTGGCGGATCGCTACAGATGCTGCTTCTCCTTTTATGTTGGCTAATAATATAGCCGAGACCTGCTTGAAGTCTTTCAGTAATTTCATACCCAGAATTAAAGCAGGTTCTGGACCGTATTCATTTTGAATCTGTCTTAGTACATCTGGTATTACCGCCAGAGACGGAACACCATGTGTTTTTGTGTAAATGGAAGCAAAGACTGTGCCCAAGTGTCACAATCCTCCACATGTGGTGCGATCCCCATTGGAAGGCAGAGAGTCAGAATTCTGTGTTTTTCACTAGGGGTAGTATTCGGAAATACTGCCTCTATTTGAGTTATCTTTTGTGCTAGCCAGAATGCAATTTGTTCCCGTTTTGCGGGTGTTTTACCAAGACATGATTGTATGTTCTGTGGTGTAATTTTGTTTGTGTTTCCCTGATGAGGACTCAGCTGTGGAATGTTAATAGCTGGTTGGACTGTTGAAGTCCGCATTACATATTGGACTAATTGTCTATGTATTTTAATTAGTACTTTTAGCTGGGCTAAAAGTTCCCGGTCTGACATTTTTTCAATGTCTGGATGTGGTGTGTAGCTGGCTAGAACCGGCCACGTTGCTCCTGGTCTACCTAGTGGACCGAGTCGGGTGATGTGATCATTATGTTTTAGGGCGCCTTTAAACCAGAGCAGGTGCTCTTGGTAATTTAGTGGGATTTCAACATCCTCGAAAGCAGTGCATTCATCCGGAGGTTCCTCTATTTTGTAATAGTGGAATTTGTGTGTTACAGCGTTTGCTGCTGGAAAGTTTATCCATGAATAGAATACCTCTGTCTGCCGATATTCATGCGCCTCTACCACGAATATGACTGTACCACCTCGTGATGTCAGTCCGTTTTCTATAAGTTTAATTGTTATAGTTTTTCTTATGTTGACCGGAATGAGTATAGCATTCGGGTCATTCTGTAGGAGACTTGTGTCATCCTATAGGAGTTGAGCTGCTATTCTAGCTGCCGCCCTATCGTCTTCACTTTCCACCATTTTTACTGGCAGAAAGGTTTTTGTTGCAGATAAAGTTTCAAGGAAAACAAAAGATTAGGGTCCCGATGTAGGAGCCTTTCGATTTCGGCCGTTTCCGACCGGTAAATGGCCATTTGGCATGTAGGTGCCCGTTTCCAAGGGCATATGTAGGTAACTGCACATTTACCGAATCGGTAAAATTACCTAATCGGTAAAATACCGATTCGGTAATTCTACCGATTCAGTAAATTCCTAATGTAGGTGGGACTCTTCTGAGTCCCACAGGTGTTACCGAATCGGTATTTTACCATGAAATACAACTTCATGGTAAAATACTGATTCCGGTGTGCATGCACATGTGTGCATGCACACCTATGCCATGTGGCAGGCAGACCTGCCCCTAGGGCATGTATGCCTGCCACATGGCACCCAAGCCTGTATTGGGGGTGCTAGGGGGTGTCAAAGTGACACCCCCTGCACCCGTGCAGAAATCGGTAATTACCGAATCGGTAAATACCGATTCGGTAATGCCCTTTGATTCCTATGGGCTTCAAGGCCCATAGGAATCAATGGGGGATACCGATTCGGTATTTACAGAATCGGTAAATACCGAATCTTACAGATTCGGTATTTACCGATTCTGAAATACCCACATCTCCCCCCCTCCAATTTACCACTTCTCAAATACCGAATCGGTATGATTCGGTATTTAAGAAGTGGTAAATTGGAGTTTACCTACATCGGGCCCATAGGTGCACAATATTTTGGAACACTGTATCCTTCAACGTTGACTAAACCAAAAACTATACATAGGAATCTCTTCCTACTAAGTTCCGGCGGATTTTAACCTTTTACCCACTCCAGAAGTCTTTTGGAGTATTTACAGGAAAAAGGGTCTGTGTGAAAAAGCACGACTGAGTAACTCTAACGTCTTGCGTTAGTTTTATCGCCTTACCAAACGTTGGGCACCATGTAGTGTAGTTCCTATATTCCCAATAGGCTCTGCGCATTGGAATAATATATTCAGCAGTGTAGAAGAAGGACTGAGGTCGACTGGGTCTTTACTGACTATATTAGACTTAAGGTTTGCCAGCTAGCTCAGAGGTCACTAGAAACTTTCTCGAATAAACGAGGAGGAGTTTAACCTCCCTGGATAGACAAGAAGGGATTAACTTCCAACAGCCATATAACATGACAACTTTGCTCCCTCAGAATAAGAGTATATCTCTAGAGTTGTGTGAAAACAATAGACAGCTATTTCACTCAGTCAGATGTGCGTACTTAGTTTCACCAGAGTGCAGAGACAAGAGAGACGGGCGTTTTTCAATAAAAGGTGTGATATATTGAGCAGTCTTCTTTCTTATGCAAGAGAAATGAATTGCCATAATTGCAATACTTAATGTAAAGTAAAGTGCGTACAGTAAAAGGAGTATTATGAAATAATACTGTAAAAGCATTGATATGGTTTCTTAGCCATAAGATACTTTAAAATGGATAAAATATATACATTGACTAACGTACTCAACTGGTGCTTCTAAATACGCCTACCCCGGTGTACCTGACCTAAACCTAATACGTGGGTAGCAGTTTAAGTTAAGTTGGTTTTGCCAAGAATCTGACTCAAGAATTCTCTTTAAGGGTTTAGTCAGCTCCGTACCTGGGTAATAGAATGCAGGAGGTCGGATATCTCTCTTTCAGGACTCGATATTCCAGCAGCCCGCGAAGGCGGCTGAGAACACCGGAGCTGGATTTTCTCGGCAGGAGAAAAGACAGCGTCTCTCTCAGTGCGTGAAAGAGGAGGGGTAGCGTCTGTGGGCTCTCGCATCAGCTGGGCTCTCGGGCAAGTAGATAGCTGCTCGGCTCCAAAACCACCACCGTGTGTTTGCTTAAGGCAACTTTGGTATATTTATACCTGAAAGGTGCCGAGTTTGACGTAAGGTTTGGACATAAGACATCAATAAAGATGTCACTAAGAAGTGACTGTTCCTTTAGTGTTCGCAGGAGTTCAATGGCAAATCAAAACAAAAGCAAATGGGGATTTCCCAGGTTGCTGGAGGTTTGGTGTGTCGAAAGAACTCGTTGTGCTTTCTAGGAATCCAAGGAAGTAGCTTCTGCCGTGTTTTGGACTGCAAGGGCTATTTACTTAAATATGGATCTGATTCTTATGTCATTATAGGGATATTATTGGTTATAGCCGTACAAGGGCATAAAATAGCAATATTGATTTGGTTCCTAGATAAAAACACAATAATATACTCAGCCATCCTGGAGCGGAGACCAAGTACATAATCCACTATGTCTTGCTTTGGACCTTTGAGAGGTAACTCCCATCCTTCCTTCACCAGAAAAAGGGGTCCTCTTACAGGGTGCCCAAACAAAAGTTCGAAAAGGCTGTAGCCAACCCCCTTCTGTGGGACCTCTCTGTAAGCAAACAAAAGGCAGGGCAGAAGGATGTCCCATCTTCTCCTAAGATTTTCAGGTAAACCCTTGATCATGACAGACATAAAGGGGGTCATTATGATGGCGGATTTCCCGCATACTCCGGGCCGGCGGAAGCCACCACCGGCCCGGAGGATGCGGGAAATCCGCCGAGGAGGCTTGAAAGACCCACCGCCAAATTAGGATGGCTGGTGGATCTCACAATCTGTCCTCCGCTTTACCGCCGCGGTCGGAAGGCGACCACGGCGGAAAAGCCCTAACATGGCTGGCGGTGTCTATCAGACTCCGCCAGCCATATTAGGATGTAGGGAAAGTAATGCTTTTCCGCGGCGGCTTTTCCGCCATGGAAAAGCATACGGACATTCACTTTGGGGGCCCGTTGCGGGCCCCCTGGGTGAAGGTTGCGTGGGGGGTGCACATGGGGGGTACCTATGGTACCCCCCTGCCTTTGCGTGCACGAAGCGGCAGGCACCGCGCGGTGCCTGCCGCTTTGTGCATGCAAATGCACTGCTTTCATTTTGTACATTGCGGCGGGTGCTGCTTCAAGCAGCAACCGCCGCAATGTAAAACATACAGGATGTGACCGCCAGGGTGGCGGTCACATCCTAATTGCCATGGAGGGACCGCCGCTGCCCATGCAGACGGTCCCTCCTACTCAGGGGTGGCGGACGGACGCAAGTCCGTCCGCCATCCTAATCGGCCCCAAAGTTTGCACCTCTGTCTGAGACAACCTCCTTCAGAAAACCCACTCTTGAGAAGACTCCCAGGAAGGCTCTTGCTACAACAGGTGCTGTTGTGGTCCTTAGGGGGAAAGCTTCTGGGTATCTCGTGGCATGATCCACTACCACCAGAATAAACCTGTGCCCAGGTTGTTTGGGGATCCATTGATCTAACAATGTCTATCCCAACTCTCTCAAAGGGAACCACCACCACAGGTAGTGGTATTAGGGGGACCTTTGTGGTACCACCTGATATTCCATTGGCTTGGCAGGTGACACATGAGCGACAAAACTCCTTGGTATCTTCTGACATGTGAGGCCAGTGAAAGTGAGGGACAAGCCTGTCGCAAGTATTGTTATGGCCAAGATGTCCTGCTAGGGGAATAACATGGGCTAAGGTAAGAAGGGAGCCACTGAATGCCAAAGGTATGACTAACCTCCTGGAAGCACCAGGCTTTGGGTCTCTAGGCTCTGAATACAGGAGCCCTCCATCCCAATACACTCTATGGGTACCTGTAGTATTCCCAGCAGCCTCAGCAGCAGCTTGCTGTCTGAGGTGTTCAAGAGAAGGGCAGTCCAACTGCACCTGCCTCAGATCTGCCCTTGAAGGTCCCCCTGTCTCAAGAAACTCAACCTGATCAGGCTCAAGCTCTTCTAGGACAGTTCCTTCTGGGGTCTCACAATCAGCTTCCTCAGAAGGCTGATCCTCATTCTGAGGCAAGGGAGAAGGCACTCAGCCACTGCCGGTGGTGGGAGTACCTGCGGGCGGTGACGTGGGGAGGGGGAGGAGCAGGGTGGGGGTCAGTAATGTATGGATTACGGACCTTAACAGGTAAATTAACATATGTATAAATAAAAAACATTTTGTTGCATGCACTGCATCACCAAATGCGATGTAGTGTGCGCAACGAATTTTGTTTTATTTATTTATATGGTAACTTACCTATTAAACTCTGTAATCCATACATTACTACCCCCCACCCTTCTCCTCCCCCTCCTCACATCACCGCCCGCAGGTATTCCCACCACCTGCCGTGGCTGAAGGCACTGCCTTAACCCTAATGCTTCTCCTCCTGGTAGGCAACTCTGGTCCATAAATTCAGGATCCAGGGCCTGTTCAGTGTTGCAATTTTTGACCTGTGACCTGGTCACAGCAAGGACATGTGCTGATATACCTAACATCTCTGCATGAGTCCTATACTCAACTTCAGACCAGACTGAAGATTCTAGGTCATTGCCAAGCAAACATTCTACAGGGAGGTCTGAACTAACAACAACTCTTTTGAGACCAGTTACCCCTCCCTGGGGGAAATTCACCATTGCCATACTATGGGTGGTAGTGACATTGCTTGCATTGGTCACTAGGTAATTCTCACCTAGTATGATCTGTCCAGGGTTCACAAAGCTGGGTGTCACCATTGTGACACTAGCACATGTGTCCCTGTAGGCTTGAACCACTCTATTATTAATTAAAGGAGTCTGTCTGTACCTGCTCATGTTACTGGGGCTCACAGTAGAGGACATTGCCATTAAGCATGGGCGAATTGTGCGAATCTGGCATTCGCGAATTTTGCGAATTTGCGAACTCGCAATCCGCAAAATCCGTGAATTCTCGCGAATTTGCGGATTTTTTTTTGTCATACAATTGTTGCAACTAGCAACTGAACTGGGAATTTGCGGATTTTTTTTTTTGTGTTCGCAAGGATTTCTGCCAGTTCGCGAGGGTTTTGTACCAGTTCGCAATTGCGAACTTACATGTCGGCTCGCAACAGTCGCGATTATGTTGCTTCTACATCTGGTTCATCATCACAGGTTCCCAGCACCCTCTGTTTCACCCCTGCCACCCTCTGTTTCACCCATGCCACCCTCTGGTACATCAATGCCACCCTCTGGTTCATCATCACTGTAGATTATGGGGGAAAAAAGCAAGCACACCTGCCCTGCTTCAACTGACATGAATTAATTTGGGGTTGATTTATTAATGTGTCACTGTTTTAAAATTTCAGTCTGGCACCTGCTTCCTTATCTGTAATTTGCTTTCTGTTGCAGTGCAATTTTTTTTCCAGGACCTTTGTGGCCTACTTGTAGCTATTCTATGAGCCTGCTGTGAGGGTCAGAGCAGGGTCATACAATTGTTGCAACTAGCAACTGAACTGGGAATTTGCGGATTTTTTTTTTTGTGTTCGCAAGGATTTCTGCCAGTTCGCGAGGGTTTTGTACCAGTTCGCAATTGCGAACTTACATGTCGGCTCGCAACAGTCGCGATTATGTTGCTTCTACATCTGGTTCATCATCACAGGTTCCCAGCACCCTCTGTTTCACCCCTGCCACCCTCTGTTTCACCCATGCCACCCTCTGGTACATCAATGCCACCCTCTGGTTCATCATCACTGTAGATTATGGGGGGAAAAAGCTAGCACACCTGCCCTGCTTCAACTGACATGAATTAATTTGGGGTTGATTTATTAATGTGTCACTGTTTTAAAATTCCAGTCTGGCACCTGCTTCCTTATCTGTAATTTGCTTTCTGTTGCAGTGCAATTTTTTTTTCCAGGACCTTTGTGGCCTACTTGTAGCTATTCTATGAGCCTGCTGTGAGGGTCAGAGCAGGGTCATACAATTGTTGCAACTAGCAACTGAACTCTGGAGGGGCCCCGGTCAGGAAGCACTACAGGGAATGTTTACTAATGATGAGTTTGAACTTTTGCACCTGCTGAATGCTTTCACTTTTGCAAAACTCGTTTTTTCTGCAGAACAGCATTACAGCAACTGTAATTCCCCAAACAAGCTTACTTGTGAAAGTTGATTTCTAATCCAAAAGTGATCAAAAGAAAGTCAAAAGGCCTCAAATCCAAAAAAGTGCAGGCAAATGTCAACCTGAGGAGTTATTCTGATAAAAATCATCATTTTCAGAAGGTCTATGCTGCTTGCTAGTGGATTTCTTGTGCAGAATTGCAATTTTTGTAATTTCGCGAGTGCGAGATTGTAGCTGCCCGCCGCACCTACATGTTCGCAATTGCGAACTTATACCGCACGCTGCGTGCGAATTTGCAGATTTTTGGTAAATTCGCGAGCGTTCGCGGATTGCGAATTTACCGAAAATCCGCAAAATCCGTGAGCGTAACGGATTTTCCGCCCATGCTTAATTGTCATGTCCACATTACAGACAAGAACAGCTTGAGTTGGTATTCTGACTAGGCCAGAATCCACCTCAGTTCCCAGGGTTAACCATACTACACCTTCTGTTGAGAACCACCAATATTAGCTGGACTAGAGGGAACAGTTGCCTTAGGGGCAATGGTGGTTGGAGCTGCCTCCTTTTTGGTGCAATCACTGGTCCAGTGAGTATTACTTTTACAAAAATTACACCATGGTTTCTTTGGACCTTCTTTCTTTTTAGGTTGTTGGGGACCGCCACCATTAGAAGCTTTTTGGGGACCTTAAGAAGACTTCTGGTCTTTTGCTTTCTCCCCACCCTTTTAGTCTTGCTTCTTCTGATCACCAACTTGGTTCTGTACCTTATGCTTCACTCTGGTTCTGACCCATTTGTCTGCCTTCTTACCCAATTCTTGGGGAGAGGTCAGATCAGAGTCAATCAGGTGTTGGTGCAATAACTGGTTCTGACAATTATTAAGAATCTGTTCTCTAATAATCAATTTATACAATCTCTAGAGTTGTAGTCGTGGTGTGCTAAGCCCTTTGCTCTACAACAACTAAGTTCAGTATAACTTAAAGTATTATAAGACTTGATTTATATGTACCTACCTGTACCTTAATGATATTACAAGATTATATGGTCAAACAAATTCAAGCTCTTATTCCATCCGCTGCACACCAATGTGAGAAGTTAGCCTGGCATATGATGTCCACTATTCTAGTGGGCACCTTGCACCAGTCTAAACGACCCTTATTGATGGTGGTTGTAAACTCAACCTTATAGACAAGCTGTCCTAGTGGTAGCATGGACCAGCAGTCTTAGGCTAAACTCCAAAGAGCATGTGGAGCTGTTTGTTTTACCAATTATAATCCCTTCAAATGAAAGGACACCACACAAGGTATATATCAAATACATATGTATTTATTTCTAACACAACCCCTCTGCACTCTTTATGAGGTCAGAGGTAAAAGTACATCACAAGTTACTTAATTAGCATACGATAAGTTGCACAAATACAGTTTTGCCCTAGGGGCCTCACACACCATATACTAAAATAGTGGTATAAGAGCCACTACAGAAAGAATGAATAGGCCTAGAGCTTAGGGAATCGCTGGGGCTACACTAAACGACCAAAGGTTAGGAAGTAGGCGACCCACTGGAAACGCGTGCAGTGTCTAAACACAGCTGCGAGTTGCCATTGACTTATAATAGGAACGTAAAAGTTACAAAGTTATAGATTTAGAGCACTTCCGGCTGGACTACGACATAAGCACTTTAGACTAGGACACTTGGATAGTCAATACCCATGGGAGCACCGAAGTACTAGAGTTACCTCACCCAGGGAATCCGGGTGCATAAGTGTCTTTTGGTGTCGGGTTTCATCGATGTTTTCTATGGAGATCTGCAAAAAAGTGCTGCAGGCGACCAGAAGAAAAGTGTCTGGGTGGAACCAAGGGTGGTCAAGGAGTTGAAGAACCTGAAAGCAGAGGGCACAGAGTCTGGGTCACTACCCAGTGACCAGAAGGAACCAGGAAGGAACCAGGTGATGTCGAGGAGATTTCAGGTTAAGCGGTGAAGCCTTTCTCTGCATCCACGAGGACCAGGAGGCGTCAACGACAACCAGGAGCTGGATTCAAGCTGACCCACAAATGATCTAGTTGACTGCGACATCAGTATCCGGATTGTGCCCAACAAGCCTTGGCAAATGCAACTCACGCAGAAAGTGAAGATTGGCTTCGAGTCAGACCCGCAAGGTCTGGGGAGGTTTTCCTTTGGAGGGAAGCTGAAGCAAGCCTAAAGAAATTAGGCCAGTGGTGTAAATTCAAAAAGAAGTCTTCAGGGGGCTAACTAGTCAGTGAGCTAGAAACCGGGAAAATGTGTCAAGCTGAAATGCAGGTGCAGGCCCCACGCAGCACTCGTGGAGTGGGGAGGGCTGAGCTTTGGTGCAAATGGTGCTTGTGACTGGGGCTTCTTTTTTTTTTGTTTTTAGTCCTCATCAAGCAATGAGATTTCTTAGAGTATGGAGGAGTCGGAGGCCCCTTTATCTCGTTTGCATCCGTTCCAGAACGACCGCCTTCTATCTCTCTCTGGAAGCGGTTAGCCTAGTCCTCCGGAGCCCCCTTTTTTCCATATCTAGGTACATGATTTTCGGAAGTGGGGGGAGCTAGTCATTATGACTACTCTATTCAAGACTCCCCTCTAAATCGCAGTTACCTTTGCCTTAATCATCGGACCCTTTAGAAGTTGCCAAATTGTATTTTTCCCAAATATTCCAGAACCTATTTTTCTTACTTTGCCTTCCCTTTTTATCCAGACTATATACCCTTAATACTGAGTTACTGGGGCTTCTTATTCCCCAATGCACAACTGCAAGGGCACCTCGGGAGTTGAGCAGTTAGCAAAATGCAGGATGTCCAGGGAGTCCAGTCCCATGTCTTTTGTTTCTGCCATGAGTCTCAGCTTTGCTGGAGGTGTGGATCTAGGTCTGAGAAGTCTAGAAGTTCAGTTCTAAGTAGTTATGTCTTTGGGTTCCAGCAGGAGCATCGACAAAGCAAACTGGAAAGTTACTTGTGGTGCCTGTTTGCACAGGGTGGTCACTCCTTGACCACAAGGGAGATATCTTCAGGCTTCTAGTCGAAATAGAATGTTAATGGTCCAAGAGTTCAGTTTCAAAGTTTTGTACCAGGATCATCTAAAGTCCTGGGGACACAGCTCTTATACTTATACTAAGAAAAGGGGCTGGATTACCTGCTAGGTCGCTCCTATGGGTGGTCCTGGGAAGGGGGTGGTTACACACCTTTCCCTTTGTCCCGCTGCGCTGGACTATTACATTGATTGCATTCATATTGTGCCAGATTGATATCGTAGCGCTGCGCTGAATTGTTTACATTACCTGCATTCAAATTGTGCCATATTGATATCGTATCACTGCGCTGGACTGCTTCATTGGCTGCATTTAAATTGTGCCACATCGTAGCGCTATATCGTAGCGCTATATCGCATTGCCTGAGTGATTGATTCGCCTGGTTTCGCTTTTGTTTGTGCTGCCATTTTGTTGTTTGTTTGCCTCCCAGCCCGTTCCTCGCTCCCGCCTCCCAGCTGCTTCTCCCTCCCACAGATAGCATAGGAATCGCCCTGCCTGCCCTAGCACTGTGACCATCCTGACTCCTGCAGAGGAGGTCGCTCCCCACGCTCCCTGTTATCACAGCGCTGGTCTTCTACATTGCCTGCTTTAATATCGAGGCAGATTGGTATCGTAGCGCTGCGCTGGACTATTACATTGATTGCATTCATATTGTGCCAGATTGATATCGTAGCTCTGCTCTGAATTGTTTACATTGCCTGCATTCAAATTGTGCCAGATGGATATCGTAGCACTGCGCTGGACTGCTTCATTGGCTGCATTTAAATTGTGCCACATCGTAGCGCTATATCGTAGCGCTATATCGCATTGCCTGAGTGATTGATTCGCCTGGTTTCGCTTTTGTTTGTGCTGCCATTTTGTTGTTTGTTTGCCTCCCAGCCCGTCCCTCCACCCCCTTTTGCCTCCCAGCTGCTCCTCCCTCGCCCCACCCCCCTCCACTATCCACTTATGACAGATGCTTTTGCGCGCAGCGTTCACACGCAGCGGATGCGCCCCATGCGCGCCGAAGGTGTGCCAAAGGTAAGCCCTTCTGCGCCCGTCCTCGCCTGGACCGCGCCCAGCGCCAGACCCCCTGCTCCCCGCAAAATCCACTCCACCCGCATAACGTACGACGCCGCAACCCTCTCAGCACTTAATCCCGGCCGACTCCCAAACTGCAACCAAGCCGCCCCAGGACAAACCCATGGACCCTTCACCTGCCACTCCTGCAAGTTCGACTGCATCAGGATTCACACCAAATCTTCAGACTCCACACAGAACTCCAACACTAACCACCTGAAGTGCATCCTGCTCAACACCCGCTTTGTCCACAGACACGCCATTGAACTTTGGAACCTACTCGACACCACATCGCCGGACGTTGCCTTTCTTACTGAAACAAGGATGAACGCCTCATCAACGCCCGACATCGCCATAGCCATCCCTGAAGGCTACAAGATCATCCGAAAGGACCGCATCAACAATCCTGGAGGAGGCATCGCCATTGTCCACAAGAACACTATCCGCATCACGACCAGTTCCAATGACAACCTCACATCCGCCGAACACCTTCACTTCCAGATCCACACCGACCCAAGACCACACTCAGAGGCACCCTCATCTACAGGCCACCAGGACCCCGCACACAATTCAGCGAAGATATCACTGACTTCATCAGCCCACACGCCCTCCCCTCCGAGGACTACATCCTACTGGGAGACTTCAACTTCCACCTGGAAAAGAAAAACGACAGCAACACCACCACCCTTCTGGACAACTTGGCCAACCTCGGACTCGAACAACTTGTTGATACCCCCACCCACTATGCCGGGCACACGTCGACCCAATCTTCACCTCCAGCAAGCACATCTCCTTCAACCACACCACAGCTCTCCATTGGACGGACCACAGCTGCGTTCACTTCAACTACAAAAAGACCACGACCCACAACCTCCCACAACCAATTCCACGAAGAAACTGGAACAAAATTACTACCGACCAGCTCTTCACATCGCTTCACCAAAATCCTCCTGCCAAATCATCGGACCCAAACCAAGCTGGCACCAACCTCACACAATGGATCACCCACAGCGCTGACGAACTAGCACCCTTGAAAAACCATCAAATCAAGCAAGGTAGCAAAAAAGCCCCCTGGTTCAACGATGACCTTAAGAAATCCAAGAAGTTCTGTCGCACCCTCGAGAAAGCCTGGAGAAAAACCCAACCACTGACAACCTGGCCACCTTCAAGAATGCCACCCGCAAACACCACCAACTGATCCTATCCACCAAGAAATCAGCATTCAAGGATCGACTTGACAACAACGCCCACAACAGCAAGGAACTTTTCAACATCGTCAAAGAATTTACCAACCCCACATCCGGCACCAACGACATCACTCCCTCTCAAGACCTCTGCAACTCCCTAGCCTCATTCTTCCACAACAAAATCGCCGACATACATAACAGCTTTGAAAACCAGTCCGGAGACCAATCCACTCCACCCACCTCCGAACCAAAATCCCCTCCAACAACCTTTGCGCCTGGAACCCAATCACCACCGAAGACACCATCCACCTGATGAACTCCATCCTCTCAGAATCGCCAACCGACCCATGTCCCCACCACATTTTCAACAAAGCAGACTCCATTATCGTACCCCATCTCCAGGACGTCCTCAACTGCTCCCTCAGCTCCGCGACCTTCCCGGAAAGTTGGAAACATGCCGAACTCAGCGCCCTTCTGAAGAAACCCACAGCAGACCCCACTGAACTTAAGAACTACCGCCCCATCTAGCTCCTCCCATTCCCTGCCAAAGTTATTGAGCAAGCCGTCAACAGTCAGCTCACCGCCTTCCTTGAATCCAACAATTCCCTTGACCCCTCACAGTCCGGCTTCTGAGCCAAACACAGCACCGAAACCGCCCTCATCGCAGCAACAGACGACATTCGAACACTACTGGACAATGGAGAAACAGTTGCCCTCATCCTACTTGACCTCTCCGCAGCCTTCAACACAGTCTGTCATAGCACCCTCATACAACGCCTCAGCAACGTCGGAATACAAGGAAAAGCATTGGAATGGATCATCTCGTTCCTCGCCGGAAGAACCCAGAGAGTCCGCCTCCCCCCTTTTAGATCAGAGGCCACCGAAGTCATCTGCGGCGTACCACAAGGATCATCACTCAGTCCCACCCTCTTCAACGTATACATGAGTCCCCTCGCATCCATCGCTCGCCAACACAACCTCAACATCATCTCCTACGCAGACGACACCCAGCTGATCCTCTCCCTCACCAAAGACCCAAACACCGCCAAAACCAACTTACACGAAGGGATGAAAGAAGTAGCTGAGTGGATGAAGAACAGCCGTTTAAAACTGAACTCGGACAAAACAGAAGTCCTCATCTTAGGATCATCCCCCTCTGCCTGGGACGACTCTTGGTGGCCACCGGCCCTGGGAACCGCACCCATACCTACGGACCACGCACGTAACCTGGGCTTCATCCTGGACTCCTCCCTCTCGATGACCAGACAAGTCAACGCCGTCTCATCATCATGCTTCAACATCCTACGCATGCTCAAAAAAATCTTCCGTTGGATCCCCACCAAAACAAGAAAGACGGTCACCCACACACTGGTCACAAGCCGATTGGATTACGGAAACACCCTGTACGCCGGAACCACAGCCAAACTACAGAAAAAACTCCAACGCATCCAAAACGCCTCAGCCAGACTCATACTAGAAATCCCCCGCCAAGCTCACATTTCCGATCACCTGAAAGACCTCCACTGGCTCTCCGTCAACAAGAGAATAACGTTCCGTCTCCTCACCCACGCACACAAAACCATCTACGATCTAGGACCCGAATGCCACAACACGCGCCTGTCCTTTTACACCCCACCCGCCAACTACGATCGTCCAATCAAGCCCTCGCCGCTATTCCACACTTCCATAGATACACCATGGGGGAAGATCCTTCTCCTACTTAGCGGCCAAAACCTGGAACTCTCTGCCCACCCACCTCCGCCTTACACAGAACCACCTCTCCTTCAGAAAGCAACTAAAAACTTGGATATTCGATAAGTAAAGTACCCCCCCTCCCTCAAGCGCCTTGAGACCCTCTGGGTGAGTAGTGTGCTATACAAATTTTTGAACTTGAACTTGTGTGCCCCAGGCAGTGTCTGGAAAAGCATCTTTCCATTCAACCCACCCTGCCCCAAAACACTACAGGCTGTCTGTGGAGGTGCTGGCACCTCCCTCGACAGGAAACCTATTCTCCAGGCCTCCCTTGCTGGAGTTTCCCCCAGCATCAGGAGGTCAGACTAGTGTCTGTGGCAGCAGCATCCATTTTGAGATGCTGAGGCTCTGTTTAACTTCAACCGGGTAAAGCAGTAACTACATGTCTTCTCCCTCTAGAAGGGTGGAATGCTACCCCCGTCGCCAGGACTGGCAGGGGGGTAGTATTCCAAAGTTTTTGACACCTTACCCGACATGTTTTGATAAAGCCAAATCAAAGTTAGCATTAACCACGAGGATTATAATGCACTTAAGAGTATATGGTATGGCTGTATCATAGAACAGTTATAAGGAGATGGTTCTGAAAGCTGCAGAGGGGCTCAGCTCATTCTAGGGCATCCTCTCACATAAAACCAAGCACTCCGCCTCCAGGATTGTTAAGGTCTACCATCGGAGTGACTTATAGGAGCATTTATGTCTATATATCTGTGTAGATATAGGTATACTATATCTAAGTAAGGGGTGATTACACCACCTTACCCAAGCTGAGTGATCAGCCTGTGGTGTCAGTTTAGATGGTCAGCCAGGGGTGGCATGATAAATGCTGCAGCCCCTGGTTGGCCTTGGATACAACTATTCCCTGGGTACCCATGGTACACTATACAGGGGCTCACCAAGGTGACCTAATATCCAATCTGGTATGTACATAAAGTACATGGTATCAATTTAGAGAGATAACAGCTGGGCTGTGGGTCTGATCAGCAGGCCCACAGCCACACTAATGTCGAAAAACCAGAGAATCACAGCAAAAAGTGGGGGTGACCATAGGAAGCAGACCCTACTCTCCTACACATTCTTTATCAATGTGTCCGCTTCAGAACATCCTGGGCGTCTGAGCTAACATTGGCTACCGGGGGTTTAAATATCTAGGTGTAACTATTGCTCCAGATCCTGTTACATCCTGGGCCCAAAATATGGCCCCATACTACCCTGTGTGAATGAGGAGGTCAGGCACTGATCCCCACTGCCCCTCTCGCTGTTGGGTCTCTTGATGATATTTAAGATGGTCTTCATGCCTCGGATCTTGTACCTTCTACAAAGCTATCATTTGCCATGCCCCAGGCTTGAAAGTAGGTCTCACCTGACCTGAGTGCGAATTTAGCCTGCACTCTGTGGTGGCTCCGGCATGCAAGTTGGGCTGTGGAGGGGAGGGGGTACAATGGGATTACAAGCTATGCTGATCGTGCTCATTGCTTATCTAGGGGGGCCATGTAAGGGGGTCAAGGGGGCTGGTGGTTAAGATACTAGAATCTTGCCCTGAGGATTAAAATGTCACAGTGTGAGTGTCAATGCCTGTTCACATGCATTGTTAAAGGTTAAAGGTTTGACAATATCAATATTTTAGGTGGGCAGCTTTTGAAGTTCTGCTGGTATGGGGGCCTCTGGAACCGGCTGGGTGTTGTAAACTTTACCCGCACTTATTTGAACTTAGTGAGTGACTTTTAGAAGTTGAGTTCACCAAAAGGAAAGTTTGTGTGTGTAATCGAACAAATGATATGCAGAGCATAGGTGCTTATTTGGCAACCAGCCAGGTCATGACTTTACAAGGTCTGAATGTTGTTGGATGGATCTATGGATCGAGAATTGTACTTTTGTTTCACGCACTCATTCTGAGATATGTAAATGCACCATCGAGGCTATGTGTGTCCCTAGCCTGTTGGGATCGAATTTGAGTGGCTGTGGTGCAATGTGGAGACACTGTTTACCCCCTTCCCACATGCAGTAGCCACTGTTTTCCAGTGATTACTGCTTGGTGGTCATTGAGGGACAAGGGTCAATATCTCAACAGAGAGAAAGACATTTCCAGGGTTGGCGTTGCACACAAGTGTCTCAGGATTTCTTCCTTTTGGGGTGGGGAGGAGGTCCTGGGTGCTTTTAAGAATTTGGTGCTTCGTTGGGGAGGACACGTCAGCCAGAATACATGCTCTGTGCTGTTCATGGCCATCTGGAGAGCTGGCAGACTAGGCGGAGACATGAGGCAGGGCAAACTGTTGGTTATTTTTGAGTGCCAGAGAAGAGGGTTTTCGTGTACAGGAAGTAGTGGCGCACCGCCTATTAACGTCAGTGAGAGAATGATTAAAACCAATAAAGTGTGGTGCAAACTGGGAAGGGGACACCCTAGTAACCCCTTGATTTGAATAGGGAGGCCCTACCACATGGTAATAACCTGTTGGTTATTGTTGATCCATTTGGCTCATTCACCCTTGTTATTGACCCACACTCCAACATGGGTGGTGTCAGTGATGCAGTGCGTGCAACCATCACAGCCACGCTAGCGTACACTGACTGGCAGCCTACTATGACTGAGTGGCATTTCCCTTCATGACAAACAAGGGCCAACCTAGGGCTTTGAGTGGGGTGGATCAGTGGGTCCCCACGGCTCACAGATACGATGGTTGTTTAGTGCAGACATTGGAGCACTTCCCTTTGGGGCTCCATATTCGTGTCATTGACTTCTCATGCAGAGGCACTGAACCAACAATAAGTGTGGGGGTAAGATAAAATGGTACATGTTGTTCCTGATTAAAGCTCACATGCTTTGCTTAATTTTTCATTCCTGTGACTGTAAAGTGAACAAAGGGTATTGTGTTAGGGAAGGTACAGGCTTGTCCCTAATATGTTTTGTGGGTCACTTCTAACACTGGCAGTGCAGCCAAGGGTGAATCCTGATAGTTAGCTCAGGTGGTCGGAGTGTGGTGCTGATGATGCCAAGGACACAGTTTTTTTCCCCATACAGGCTACATCTCCCCTGCAAAGGTCAGAGCTGCACCACGTAACCCACCTGCATTAAGACAAATTGTTTTGGTATATATGTTTTTAAACAATACAACCAGGGGTTTACGACCCCTAACCCAAAAAGAAAGAACTTGTTTGTGTCTTGACAATGGCAGAGGGGTATTATGAGGGGTGTGGGGGATCTATAAGCAGAGTGTGTTGGTGCTACCTGGTCATATGCTTATAGATCTCTGTTTTATTTATTTTATATATCACAATGTGTAAATATGATCATAACAATTCTATCTATAAGTGCTTCCCATTGCAACATTGGGAAGGTAGACAATAAGTAAATATAACTAAATAAACACAAAAACAAAATTTTCAAAAAAGTGTGCAAAGTACATTTAGAAATTAACTTTACATACAGCAACACAGCAAAGTCAGAGTTTTTAACTATGTATTCATACATGTACATATGGGACAATGTTATACCTCTATTCCTCCTTTGACTCATCCCAAAACTTATTTTACTATAATGATCTCCAAAATAACACTTTCTAGACTCTTAGCTCCTCTGTCTTTCCTATAACTCATCCCAAGCCTAATTTTTCAATTATGTCCCCCCTCGAACCTTTTCTAAATGTGTCCCTCCTCTATCCCTCTTTAGACTAATCCCAAACCACAGTTTACTACTAAGATCTTCAAATTACCCTTTCTAGAATATTCCCTCCTCTATCCTTCCTTTGACTTATCTTAAACCTCATTTTACTAGTGATCTCCCTAATAACCATTTCCAAACTCTTCCCTCCTCTATCCTTTCTTTGACACATTCCATACCGCATGTTACTACTATGCTCTCTAAAATAAAACGTTGTAGACTCTTTCTACCTCTAACACTCATTATTCTATTCAATCCAACAAACAAACAGACTTACATGTTCACCACTCGAATTAACAACTTAAATGTTCCTATGCTAATCCCTCACTACTTCACTTAGCGTTCCGGACTTGCGTGCTACTCGCCGAAAAGCACTTCACCGCCTTGCCTTTTACGATCCTGTAGTTGCAATGCACGCACACTGGAAGAGGTTCTGTGCCTTGGATAATGTCGACTGACTCGAACAGAACAGAAAGTGCCAACTTCACCCAACTGAGGGTAGCGCAGTGAAAAGAACCCGACAAACAGGGTGCTTGCCACTTACTACCCCAGTAGAGACAGGCATTGCCTTGATGATACCCACTCAAGAACCTATAGTAGTTGACCCGAATGACACACTAAGGACTGGGCAGGCAAGCGAGCCAAGGGGAGTACCCTCGCTAGACAAGATGGATTACCCAGTGGCATCAGGGGAGGCATCAGTTAGTGGCCTTATGGTGGCTGGCGCAAACAAGGCTGAGTCGGAGTCTGGCATAAGAGTTATATCCTGGAACATTGCAGGGGTGGCAGCCAAATACAATGTGAAGGAGTGGAGAGATTTTATAACCAATTTCCACATTATCTGCCTCCAGGAGACCTGGGCTGTCGAACCCAATCAATTTTCACTGGAAGGGTTCAAAAGTTTTGGGGTCCCCGCAGTAAGGGCGCCTTCAGGAAGAGCTATTGGCGGTCTTATCACATATGTAGATCTTCGCATCCAGGGGTGTTGGTCAAACCTGAGTTGGGACTCTACAAACATGCAAGCGATTGCCTTCTCCCACAAGGGTTTAAATATCACACTGATAAACTGGTACAACGCAGTGAGCCCATGTGGCAGAAATAATACCATGAAAGAATTAGATGACCATTTCAATAACATGTCTTCAATTAATCATGTCAAGGGGTCACCGCATACCATTCTAGCTGGAGACTTTAACTGCCATCTTTGTGAAAAACTAAGACCAATAAACAAGGACTGGTCACGGTGCCCGAATGAAAAGGAGCCACACTTTGCACACACTACTGAAGGCAAGGAGATGGAGAAATTTATAAAGAGGTACAACCTATCATTCTCAATGGATTTAATAAAGATAGGCAATACGAGGGAACCTAATCCAACGTATAAAGGAAGGGGCTGCCACTCTTACATAGACTTTGATATGGTGTCCCCTACACTCAAAAATGGATTATAGACTTTGATATTGTAATCAGTCCCTTTAGTGACCACAACCCGCTGGCATTTGATCTTAAAGGCATGAACATCAGAACAGCAGAGGGTGTACCTGAGGCCATAGAACAGGCGACAGCTCAAGGGAGAAGGTTGAAATGGGCTAAGATTAATGGAGAACATTTTATCTCAACCTTGTAACGAAGGGCCTAAAACAAATACAAATATGCCTGGACGAAAATATGGGGGGATTAACTGTGGTTAGGGCCTTTGAAGAAATTGCCCAACTTGTAGATACTTTATTGAAATCCTCTCCTCGAACAGGAATCACACTCTCCCAGACCCCACGTTGGTTTGATCATGACTGCACCAAGGCACTGAAAGACCTCAAAAAATTCCTCACTGACCAACCAAAGGACAAAGCCAAAATAGCAGGGAGCAGATCCATTTACAAAAAAGCCCTGAAAGCGCGTAAAAGAACCTTACAAAATCAAGCGTGGGAGGATCTAAGGGAAGCTGCAGAGAGGGCGACATGACGGCTTTTTGGAGAGTAATAAACGATCCATGTTTTAAAGACCCAAGGGGGCCAGACATGGTGAATGCCATTCTCCCGGATCAATGGTATAATCACTATTGTGGTCTTTACAACCACAACGGGATAGCACTGCAAGAAGAAGGAGCAACACCAGCAGCACTCGTAAGTTTAGAACTTTCGCTGGGAGAAGTAAAATTGGCCATCCAAGGGCTCTCAAAAAATAGAGCGCCTGGTCCCGATGGTATCCCCCTGACCTCTATTTGAGCAACATTGACTTATGGGCACCTATTCTTACTAGGGTCTTGAACGAGGCAGTAGTGGCAGGACTGCCCCGCTCTTGGTCCTCGGCAACTATTGTCCCAATCCACAAAAAGGGTAGCCAGGACGACCCTCAATGCTACCGTCCTATCTCACTTATAGATGTTACGGCTAAAGTTCTGGGACGAGTGATTTTAAATCATTTACAAATCTGGGCAGAAGACAACCACATTTTAACAAATGTACAGTATGGGTTTAGAGAAGGGAGATCCAGAACAGACCAATGTTTAAACCTGTATCTCCTCACCGCCAAATACACCATTGCCGCTAAGGGGACTATCCATATGGGGTTTATGGATCTCTCAGCGGCCTTCGACTGTGTCAACAGACAGAAGCTATGGGCCTTGATGACCTCACTGGGGGTGGATTAGGGGCTAGTGGACACCTTGAAGACATTGCACTGGGAGACCACAGCTGCAGTTCGCTATAATAAAGAAGGAATGAAGACAGAGTCATTCCCTTGCACAAGTGGTGTGCGGCAGGGCTGCATTTTAGCCCCTTTTTTATTTTCTTTATATATTAACAATTTGGATCAAGAACTCATGAAGTTGGGAGTGGACTCCCCCATGATTGGCCAGCGTCCGGTACCCGTCCTCCTGTATGCGGACGACGCGGTGTTGCTAGCCCGCACTTCATTGGGTTTACGAAAGCTAATCGATGGTTTTGTTAATTTTATGAACTCACTGGATCTCTCAGCAAACCTGGACAAGTCTTTTGTCATGTCCACAGGCCTAAACCCAAAAAAGACTTTTGCGCACAGCATAGGTTCACATAGGCTAGGAAGAGTTAAGTCCTTCTCTTACTTAGGCGTTCTCTTTGATGAGAAATTGGAATTTAAGAACCTGGCGGAAAAACACGCAACCAAATTGTTGGCCTCAACGGGCGCCATAATGGCTTATGGAAGGAGGTTAGGTAGATGGTCACCGGAACAGATACTGAACCTCTATAGGGCGGTCTCCTGTGCCAAGGTGTCTTATGGAGCAGAAGTCTGGGGCTGCAAAACTAATCAAGTATACCAGATACAAGCCGAGGAAAACAATTTTTTTTAAAACTACTAAAGGTTCCTCAGAGCACCCCATCATACGTAACACACATGGAATTGGGCGAGCCATATATTGAGGACAAAATTATGGTTCGACCCCTCCTGGCCTGGATCAAGATTTGGACAAACCCTGAGGCTACCCTCAGCAGACAGATCATCAAGGATTGCCTGAGCTGGGATAGAGGGGGCCAGATTCAATGGCTCAAATATGTAAAGGACACCATGGAATGTATTGGCTGCAAGAATCTGTTCTCTGAGCCGGAATCGTTGACCGCTCAGAACAAAACTCTGGCCAAAAACCTATTTAGTGCATGGGTAACAGACAGAAGGGCCCACGCTGAAAACAGGAAAATATCCATGGTGGCTCATGGCTTATTAATAACTACAACATTTAGAATGGAACCATACCTAGCGGTAATGTACAATGCGCAGGAAAGATTTTACATGACTAGGTTCCATCTGAATCTCCTTCACCATTTATTGGCTGTTCCCGCAGGATTCACACGTACGGTAGAGCTGAAGGGTACCTGCGGCTGCGACACTAGGTCTCCGCAGGATACCCTTCACTTTGTTTTATTATGTCATTTTATTCAGAGCCTAGAAAGAAGTTTTTGGTAAGGATTTTGAAAAACCAAAGACTGAAACATGCCAAAGTAGCCCTCCTTTTTTTGCAAAAAGCCCCAGATCCATATACTTTGTTATGTGTTATAAGTTTTATTAAGGTTGCCTTAAGACTGAGGAATACTAGGGAAACAACTGCCCATACCATTACTACATAGACTGAACCAATGTTAGTATGAGACCCCCAATGATTGCCTTTTAGATCTATTTTTAACTGCAACTTTTTTAACATTGTCATTTAAAATGTTTTTAAATATTGTATGTATGTATTTTCATGTTCTTTAATGGTATCTTTTTAAGTACTGAATAAAGATAATTTTAATTTGAAATTTGAATTTGACTCATCTTAAACCTCATTTTACTAGTGATCTCCCTAATAACCATTTCCAAACTCTTCCCTTCTCTATCTTTTCTTTGACACATTCCACACCGCATGTTACTACTATGCTCTCTAAAATAAAACGTTGTAGACTCTTTCTACCTCTAACACTCATTATTCTATTCAATCCAACAAAAAAACAGACTTACATGTTCACCACTCGAATTAACAATTTAAATGTTCCTATGCTAATCCCTCACTACTTCACTTAGCGTTCCGAACTTGCGTGCTACTCGCCGAAAAGCACTTCACCGCCTTGCCAGGTGTAGTAAGCAGGTGATACATAAATACAATTACTATATTAAACAGTTCAATTACTTTTTTTGACTCAGAACATTTGATATAGCGGTAACACGCTTGCAATGCTTCATTAAAATATATACCTTGACAATATACTAATCACTCTGAAATTCAGAATAGTTAAGTTTGTGCCTCCTTCAAAAGAAAATGGTTTGGGAGATGATGAAGAATATTCCAAGGAATTAGCCTCTATACACTACTTTGTTCATAAACACTGATATGTCCCATTACATCCCTCCCTGAGAATACCTATCTCAAAAGAGGACTGTTAACAGCAAAATTGAAACTAACAGACTTACATTAACACCATCAATCCTTGTTACTAAGTTACCAGTCCCTGCACTGTTCTACAAACCACCCTGAATGTCATTGCCATTAGACAGAGTTTCTTGCCAGGTAAAACTAACTAACACAACATACTCGACCGCAGATTCCTCATTGTTCACCAACCTGGCTGCACCAGGCTTGTCTCAGCTTCAGTGAGGCCACTTACTAGTGCAGTCTCCTTAATGTCGCTGTTATAGCGCTCCAGGCTAGGTCATCTCTTCCCCGTAGACCACTCACTGTAAAAACCCGATGTCAAAGTAACACCTACAATGCGGGTGCGTTTCTGCAGTGATCATGTCACTTTTTTCAGCCCCCTAACACACAGAGGGCCTAGTATGTTGCAAACTATGGTGGGGTCCTGCAACTCACGAAGAGTAGCTTGCATCTCTTGCAATGTATGTAAAGTAAACTGCTTTTCAGATGTCAGCCCATCAACCACCTCCTCAATGAGTGGAGGATGTGTCATCACGTCTTCAGTGCGCCACAGAGATGGCAGTGTGGTCCTCAAAGAATTGTTTTCAAGCCATATCTCATTTATCTCACAACGGACAACAAGTGAATCACTGGCAAATTCCTCGAGGCATCACTGGGTATTCCGAGGAATGCGGTGTGGCTCAAAAAATCCTAACGGAGCCAGTGTCGAACTTGGATAGAAAATTGGATTGGGCAATCACATACAATTATCCTCTATTAGTGACCAAAACACATAAAAAGTGCCACGCGTTTGCATATAGGGACAGTTTTGAAACTGTAGAGACACTGTTCGGTGTTTTGCAAAGTATGTGGAACTGCATGTATTTGTCTTCGCTACACGTAATGTTTGCGGCAATATTAGGGAAATCAATAGAACAAATTGACTCCCCAGACCATAAAATGGGCCCACAAGGAGGTAGAAAAATACCCACATGCTGACCTGTCAGATGTCAGACCGGCCCATCAGGAACTGCCAGATAGACTAGTGTGCCACTGAATGGAGCTCCACACATATGCTAGTTTACCGCCGTCCAAGATCATCTAATAATGGCACACTCTTACAGCTGGTGTGCAGTACATTTATGGTGCTAGTACATGGCAGATCTCTGGTCCAGTCCAGTCTGGCTCCTGATCGCATAGGGAATGCAATGGCCTCACAGTCACATCCTAGCCTAGATGGAGAGCCAGCCTCAAAGCAGCATTTTTTCTTGGAGCGTGGTTATTGCTGCTTTCCTATTACACACGATGCTTGATGCCTGGCATATTCCTCCAATACTATTGTGCTTAGTAACGGTTTCGCAACATTTAATTTGTTTATCATTTAAAATGTTTTCTAGGCAATATTTGTACTCGAAAAATTATCGAGTCACATCAATACTCTCTCAATTATGACAGAAAAGCATCCCTTGAGATATATATTTGAAATGTAAGTGTACTACAGATAACTTCTGATTTCTGAACGGAACTTTTGGTTTAAAGCCCATTTGTTTTGTATTTCTTATTATAAGTTGGACCCAACCAAAGCAAGTCACAGAAAACCTAATTAGCATGATGCTGTTTTAATACACGATGTGGAAAATGCCCCAGACCCAGTTTTGTCAATATTAATGCACAGAATCATCTAATGGAAAAACCGTCAGGTTCATACTGTGCTGCCCCACAACCCCTACAAACAATTGAGTCTTAGGACAATGTGTGATTATAATTAATCAATAATTTAATTTCCCATAACCAAGCCAATCCCAGCAACATCTTCCTGTACTTGTCCTGACCTTTTGTCCACATCAAATGAAATATTCTTCATTCGACCTAAATAAGGCCATAAAAGAAACTACATAACATACTTAAAACAATATAAACATAACTTTATAAAGTTAATTAACAATAAACGTGTGTGTTAGAACACTTCATGTTTCATATAATTATTTTACCCTTCTTAACAGCTCTCCTCCATATATTTTCTGATTTAATGGGCAGATTTTTATACAACAAGACATACTAAAACATACATTAGAAGAATTCAGTGATTGCAGATGAAACAGGGGTTCTCTACACTGGTAATGCAAAAACGTTATTAATAGCGACTTCAAAAAGTGTCTATGAGAAAATGTATACAGATGACAAAAACAGTTAAAGTGCAATAGTGTCTTTTCAGATTTGTTGCCCCATTGGCATACTGATGAGTCATTCACCGCTATGGTGAGTACATTTTTAAAACACAGAACCCAATGCATAGTTTCTGTTCTAAAATTATATAAAATCAACATCTTCCATGAAGAGAGATCTAGGGTTAAATATTGAACAGGTTCCACTGGGGCAAAAAATCTCAAATAAATCTGCACAGAACGTTTAGATAGTTCGACTTTCGTCTGAGTATCTTCACAGGGCTTTAAAAAGCGGCTTTCATCATTAGTTTGGTAAAACTATTAATGTTACAGGGAGCATTAAACAGGGGATACAGTACCAGGGCATTTAGACCAGATGTAGGGCGGTCGGTAACGGCCGAAAACCGGTATTTTCGGCCGTTACCGATCGGTAAATAGGTGATAGGTATGTAGGGGGCATCATTTTACCGAATCGGTAAAATTACCGAATCGGTAATTTTACCGATTCGGTAAAATAAAAAATCGGTAAATTTACAGAATGTGAGCCACCCAGATGTAGGTGGGACTCTTCAGAGTCCCAGAGGCCTTACCGAATCGGTATTTTACCATCAAATCCAATTTGATGGTAAAATACAATATATATATATGGCGAACAAAAGGTTACAACTCAGTTCCCACAGTAAAACTTCAAAAGGGTTGCATTCATGTTTTCAGAAGCCCGGAACATAATTACAGTAGCATTGCCTGTTCCCAACTGTAAAAGCACTTTATCTCAACATTAGGCACATTCCATTCTGGCTGTAAACGAGCTAAAAGAAGAGACAGAAACAGGTGCAAGGAAGACAAAGACAGACAACAGATTGAAAAGAGTGTAGGGGCAATATCGGAAGCGTGATCGCAAGATCAAAGGATTCAAGCCTAACACATGCACGGCTGAAACAATAGACCGGCACGGCAAGATGAGCCTCGAGCGGAGCCATCTGCCTCTGCCGTGTCATCCCCCTAGTCATAAAGACACACTCAAAGGGATATGCATCTTCCGCAAGAGCTTGGGAAACTCATGGTCATGAAGCGGACATTGTCCGTTCGTCGGCTACGTGAGGGCAAGAAACAAAATGGATGCCGTATCTAAAATGGAACCCGTGGGTTCAAATGGAGAAACCCAAGAATAAGACGAATGCTGCAAAGTAGAGTAGCGAAAACGCGTACACCCACTAAACTCGTCATTTGCGGTTCATAGATACCGAACTCGTCCATATTCGCACAGGCCCAAAACGTCATTACGATTCTCACGGATCCTCAGACGCTCCTTTTACCCTCATGTAGGCAAGCACTAGTCGATATCAGAATCAATTTCGATATTCATCAGATCGTTCAGTTGTTGCTGGAACATCATTCTATCTATCAATGTCTCTTTGGTAACAGATGGCCGTCTTATACACGTTGTAGCACAGAGGCCACATAAGGCTGGCCCACACTGTACACAAAAACAACACGTGAACAGAAACGTCACAACAACCCCTACAATCATCAGAATTTTCCAACCCCAAGTCGATATGAGACCCCAAAACCATCCTAGAAGCGTCCAATTACCTTCGTCCACGTGTATGGACTCGGAGATTTTATGCAACTTCGAGATGGCTTGATAAACAGTTGGAGCGTTATCAGGAATGAAAATACAGCAGCTCAAATGGATCACCTTGCACACACCATCTCTATCTGCGAGTACAATGTCTAGAACCATACGGTTCTGCAACGTCATAAGTCTATCCGCCTGAAGCTCCGCTGTCAAATTACCAAGAGCACTTGCAGTTATGTTAGCAGTCGTTTCTACCACACGAGTCAACTGTCTCAGGTTCCTACTATTAACCATAGGTCCCCAAAACGGCAGGAAACCCTTAAAGAAGTCTCCTGCTTCTTGACCAGCAGTGTCCTCTTCGCTAATAACGCCTCTCACAATTCTAGTCTGAGGCAACTGTAAAAGTCGGTGACAAAAGATTCGCAATATAACAGGTGCCCGAGAAGTCACGGGGCAACCATGTATATGCGCGATCATAACATACAAAATAGGTACCCTTGGCAGTCAGGAAAACAGGGGAAGAGAGCATTGGTAAAACATACGTTTCAGTACAAGCACTCTTCCCAAGCTGAGCTCTCGGATTTCGACCAAGACCTTGCAGGCAGAAACGGCCAAGGTGGGGTACAATCCAGATCGGAGACGAGCTCTTAAGCTGTCTATCACCCACTGACATACTATACTCAGCCTCACTCAGATCCTTGTATTCTCGTACCTCTTCCTCGGGAATAAGCGATGCATCAAAAATATCTCTATCTAAGTCGGCAATCGCTATCGCCAAAGACTTGTGGTACAGGCTGGGACCAAGGTCTGCAGAGCGTGGCTCTCGACGGGGGTAGGAATCTAGTGCACTACGGAACATAGTTTGGAATGCCCGAGCTGACCCTTGGGTGCTGTAAGGAAGAACCAAATACGGAATACCCTTATCCATAGTATGTGGCATTAACCCACACACCCAACAGTTGGTAGTATTCATCACCAATTGATGCTTATGAAGAAGTTGGACAAAGGAGTTGTTCATGAATTCCGCACGTCTAACCTGTTCATGTTGGGGCAGAGGATGAAAGGAATGTGGAGAAATAGTGGGAACAGAATTCAGATCATGAGAAGGAGAGGTAGGCGAAGTGGAGGGTAATAACGACTGAACCCCAAGATACACTCCACCCACCAATAGCATAGAAACAGTTAGGAACAGCATGAAAACCTGAAACAAAAAGCATTTTGTTCGCAAAGCCTTATGCAGTTCGGATCTTGCGCCGACATCCTCTCTACTTCTGACAGCTTAGTAAACTCCATCCTCTAAAAACCGTCCGTAACGTTCTTGACGCACTTCGTTCTGAGTAGCGATTATCAATTCCCAGGAGTTCCCAGGAATTGACAAAAGTAACCGACCTAGTGTCAGGAACCTGCTAAACAGAAGGAAGTACCCGCACGGCCCTACGGTCAACCCGGATGATAGGTTCTAATCAAATAAACATTCAATTTAATATAAATCTCCTAGTTGCACAGAAGAAGAATACACATAACGTATAAAACAAGAATAAAACTCAAAGTCAATGAAAAAATGCAAATGTTCGCAATGTTCGTAGCAACAGAGAGGGGTAATGTAAAATTGAAAGAACGAAGAGAATTTTTTATTAGTCTTTGTCACCCAATCAAGAAAATATCGACTTTTTCCAGGCCGAGTTTGCTCTTCAAACAACAGTTCAGATGGCAAAACAGTGTTCGATCATTCAGGTGACAGTTCAGAACTCGAATCCTCCGATGCTGAAGACGAAGGTACAGTTCCAGATGATTCAACAGGTGTATCTGACTGAACTGAATCGTTCTCTACAGGTTGAGCATCACTAAATGGCACGTAGCATAGAAGGGCCTCAGTCTCCATTGGGGCAACTCCTGCTTTCACCCAATTATCTGCTGGCAAAGGAAGTGGAACCTTCTTTGTATGGCTGGCATGCACCCAGTACTTCCGGCCTTCCAACCGAACTGCAGTCCTTGTTGCCAGCAGAACTTGGTAGGGTCCCACGAATTTTGGCTCAAGATTACGTTTTCTCCCAAAATTTCGGGTGACGACCCAGTCACCTGGTTGGAGCCGATGTCCAGGACCTTCTGCTTGTGCAGGCAGAGCTTCAAAAACCTGTTGATGAATCAAACTCAATTTAGCAGTCAGATCATAAAGATAGTCAATCAACATTGGATATTCGAGATTGTCAAATGCCTTAGGCCTCGGAACTCCCCAAATGTTCGCAGGACGGCCGAACACAATCTCATATGGGCTAAGCCCTACTCGAGAGTGCACAGTCGCCCTGGTCGATAAGAGAGCTAGAGGCAATGCATCAGGCCATGATAGACTTGTTGTTGCTTGAATTTTGGCAAGTTTCAGTTTCAGAGTACCATTGTACCCTTCCACTAAACCCACCGATTGAGGATGATTAGCGCTATGGAATTTTTGACATATTCCAAGGCCCTCGCACACACTCTTCATCACACTTCCAACAAACTCACTTCCGTTATCCGACCATACGATCCGTGGCATTCCATACCGAGGAAAGTATTCCTTCAGTAGGACTTTCGCTGTGGACAGGGCAGTATTATCCCTAAGAGGGTAAGCCTCGATCCATCTGGAGAACGCACAAACCACAACCAAGACATATTTTAGGTTATTGCATCTCTCCATATGGATGAAGTCCAACTGGATAACCTCAAAGGGACATGTAGGAGGAGCAAAACGACCAGGTGGAGTGGGAGTGCCCTTGCCAGGATTATACATCAAACATACCATACAGTTCTTAACCACTCTCTCAGCACACTTAGCAATCCCATCATTCTTCCATACAGAAGACAACAACTTACATATACCTTTCGCGCTAATATGTGACATGCCGTGAGCCATAGTAACAACGGCAAGCACATACGCATCCGGTAACATCCATCTCCGATATTCTGACAAATCAACCCAACATCCATTCACATCTAACTTCCCGTTGCTTTCTTTCCACTTAGTCTTTTCAGTTTTGGTGGCCTCATTCTGAATCGCTTTCATGCTTTCAACAGTGTCCTCACACATACCAGTCTCCGTCGGCCACCTCACTGAACTCGTAACATACATTCGAGTTGTCAGATTCTTAGCCGTTTCCTTAGCAATCTCATCCGCAAACGAATTACCACGACCAACATCATCCGTAACCTTTCGATGCGCACTGCATTTAATGATTGCCACCTGCTTAGGCAATGTAAGTGCATCCAAAAGATCGTTCACGAGCTGTCCGTGTTGGATCTTCGTACCATGCGATGTCATAAATCCTCTTTCTCTCCACAATCGGCCAAAGCTATGCGCTACGCCAAATGCATACTGACTGTCAGTAAACACATTCACTCGCTTCCCTTTAGACAAAACACACGCTCTCGTTAACGCAATCAACTCTGCCGCTTGCGCTGAATTCTGACTCAATCTCGCAGTTTCCACAACCGTACTCAACGTCACTACAGCATACGCAGTCGTCACATCACCATTCGGCAACTTGAAGCATGAACCATCAACATACAAAGTACCATCGGGATCTACCAATGGAGTGTTTTTCAGGTCAATACGACCCTTCGTTTCTTCTTCAGTTCTTAAATAATAGTCATGTGGTGCTACATCACCTGATTCCACATGAATCGGCAACAATGTCGCCGGATTCAGCACATTACAACGCTTGATCTGTATATGACTTGCCAAAAGTGTCAACTCATAACCGGACAACCTTGCGCTCGTCAAGTGTTGAGTTTTCGTTCGATTCAAGAGAGTGTCAACTGCATGCGGAACCATCACGGTAAGCATATTATCCATGACCAGACCTGCGGACTGTCGAATGGAGACCGCAGCCGCCGCTGCCGCTCTTAGAGAACTCGGCAATGCTCTAGCTACTGGGTCTAAGGTCGAGGAAAAATATGCACATGGACGTTGTTTGCCACCAAATTGTTGCGTCAAAACACTCAACGCACAACCTTCTCTCTCGTGAACGTATAATGTAAACGGCTTACTGTAATCAGGAGTACCTAACACAGGAGCCGAACACAACGCGTCATGCAGTTCAGAAAAAGTTTTCTGACATTCTTCAGTCCATACTACTATAAAGAACAAGGGAACCCGCTAGGTAGGCAAGGACCTGGGGTATCAATTTAACGAAAAACACTGGCCCTTGGCACAAAGATAGAAGGTTATAATAATTATAGGCCACAATGAACGCTATAATAGCAAAAAAAGTCCAGCCGGACTTGCAAATGTATTCAATAATTCATTAACCAGTTGGAGAAGAGCAATAAAACAGTGGGACACACTCCTGTATCCACAAAGCTTACACAGACTAAGAGACAATACAAACATATAAAAATGCATCAGGCATGTAAACAAAAAATGGAGCAAGAAGGGGAAATCTGTAATACGCTTGCTTCACATATGTGGGGAACAAAACATTATGCACATAATAGTGAACTAGTGTTAAGCCCACATATCATGTCGACGGCGTTTCGATCCTTTCACGGATAGTGGATCATCATCAGGACTACCATTGTTTGCCTGAAAAAAGCATCAAGACGATGGGAATTGCCACGGTAATTCCAAGGTGCTGGGGCGGACTGGGTCACAGCTGTTTAGCCGGGGTGCGTCAGGGCGCTTGTACCTGAGGCATCAATTTTAAGGCAGCTGTGCTTGGATCATGGAAGTGCTACAGCTGGAGGCGAGGTATCTTAAGAGTTGCTGCGTGGGTCTTGGGGCGACCTAAGGCATCAATGATTCGAGCAGCTGTGCGTGGATCATAGAATGCTACGGTTGGAAGCGAAGCATCATGCGTTTTGCTGCATGGGTCTTGAGGTGACCGGAGTGGCGGAGTGGGAACGACATGGAAACGGCGTTTCCATGTCGTTCCACTGAGGACGAAGGTACCGACTCAGCGTATTTTCTTGCTGAAGTTACGGGTCCACCATTCTTTTGGACCCCCTCCGGTTCCACAATCCCTACTAGCGACCTCGTATTAACTCCACAAGCGCCGCCTTGTATTTGTTTAGAAGCGACAGTGTATTAATCCTTCAAGCGCTGCCACTACGGTCACCCCAAGACCCATGCAGCAAAACGCATGATGCTTCGCTTCCAACCGTAGCATTCTATGATCCACGTACAGCTGCTCGAATCATTGATGCCTTAGGTCACCCCAAGACCCACGCAGCAACTCTTAAGATACCTCGCCTCCAGCTGTAGCACTTCCATGATCCACGCACAGCTGCCTTAAAATTAATGTCTCAGGTACAAGCGCCCTGACGCACCCCGGCTAAACAGCTGTGACACAGTCCGCCCCAGCACCTTGGAATTACCGTGGCAATTCCCATCGTCTTGATGCTTTTTTCAGGCAAACAATGGTAGTCCTGATGATGATCCACTATCCGTGAAAGGATCGAAACGCCGTCGACATGATATGTGGGCTTAACACTAGTTCACTATTATGTGCATAATGTTTTGTTCCCCACATATGTGAAGCAAGCGTATTACAGATTTCCCCTTCTTGCTCCATTTTTTGTTTACATGCCTGATGCATTTTTATATGTTTGTATTGTCTCTTAGTCTGTGTAAGCTTTGTGGATACAGGACTGTGTCCCACTGTTTAATTGCTCTTCTCCAACTGGTTAATGAATTATTGAATAAATTTGCAAGTCCGGCTGGACTT
The DNA here is from genome assembly GCF_964263255.1 of Lissotriton vulgaris. Lineage (NCBI taxonomy): Eukaryota > Metazoa > Chordata > Amphibia > Caudata > Salamandridae > Lissotriton > Lissotriton vulgaris. Next base: position 445,234,143 of record NC_141687.1, on the reverse strand, counting down.
TTTTTGCTATTATAGTGTTCATTGTGGCCTATAATTATTATAACCTTCTATCTTTGTGCCAAGGGCCAGTGTTTTTCGTTAAATTCTTCAGTCCATGGCAAAGGAGTCGGAACATCCTTGCACGTGAGAGCTAACAATGGCTTCGCTAGCAATGAAAAATTCGGAATCCACTGTCTGCAGTATGACGTAATACCTAGAAAGGCACGCACATCTCTCTGAGTTGTTGGCACAGTCATGCGAGCAATCGCTGCAATTCTTTCTGGGGTCAACCTTCTTCCCTCCTTTGACAATAAGTGACCTAAATAGGTTACTTCTTGACAGCAATATTGCAACTTAGAAGGTGACACCTTGTGATGTAAGTCACATAGATGCTCTAACAGCGATACTGTAGCAGTTTTGCAAATCTGCTCAGTGTCAGCAGCCACTAACAGATCATCAACGTACTGAATCAAGGCCGCACCAGCCGATAACACAAACGCATCAAGTTGACTCTGAAGGGCTTGACTGTAGATCGATGGACTCTCACAGTAGCCCTGAGGTGCGCGTTTAAACCTGAAGCTGCGACCACCTAATGAGAAGCCGAATAGGTCTCTGCTTTCCTCAGCAATCGGAATGCTAAAGAAAGCATTCTTCAGATCGATTACCGAGAACCAAGAGGCAGAGGCTGGAATCAGGGTCAGTAAAGCTGTGATGTCAGGCACCACGGGAAACTGTGGGATCACAATTTTATGGACTTCTCTCAAGTCAATGACAAAACGGTACACAGGAGGCTTAGATGGATCAGTTCGCTTCAGAATAGGTAACACCGGACTATTGCACACATTTCCCCTAGTTTCCTCGATAACATCCTTTTTGATTAAATCATAAATAATCGCTAATAGCGCTCACTCACCATCAAGAGAGATACGATACTGGGAATACGTGGTAATCGCACATTTGATTTCAATTGGACAACATAAGGTGGTATGTCCAGTAGGCCCACATCATTGGGACCCGTTGCCCACAAAGACTCAGGAAGGGAACTCAATTCTGGTGGGAGCTTATCAGTTGACAAGTACATAAGAGAGATTACTCTTTGACCTAATGTAAGCTCCACTCCCGTAGGAGAGCAATACAAAGTCACATATAACCGCTTCAACAAATCCAGACCCAAGAGCTTCTCAGCACAACCAGTAGTTAAAATCAAAGGAGCCTCTAGCTCACGTGGCCCGATCGCAAGGGACAAAGGGCTAGAAACTGGATTGCTAACCGGGGCGCCAGAGAATCCAACGGAAACATTTGTTAAGCCAGACAAAGGTGCGCCAGGGAGTTTCAAATGCATGATGGAACTTTTTGCTGCACCAGTGTCCAACAGAAAAGGCTCAACTACGCCTGATGTGACAACTGCGACGTAAGGCCCTCTCTGATCAACCGGAACTGATACGACTCCCTCTCTTTGTCTATGGCTGTCCTAGTAATTACCGTCTGCATCAATGTCATGCTCGACATAATAGTCATCCACATGATACTGTGTAGATCTACAAGACGATGTATTTCGTCGATCAAAACAATTGTCTGCATCCGATGAAGGAGTAGAACGCTCATTTTGATTTTGAGAGGTGCCACGACCTCTACCTCGAGATGCCTGCTGAGGACCACTACGACCTCCTCGGGCCGAAACACCATTATTACGATCACGTAAAACAGGACAATTAAACTTTAAATGGCCCTCACCCCTACAATATGCACATTGATTATACCCAAGCATAGATCTGGGTGTAGAAGAGTCAGAACGCGACTGGGACCTAGAAAACTGCGACTGTGATCGATTCTGCTGTTGCGAGTCATTTTGATTTGAGCGTGGAGGATATGCTTGCTGCAACAAGACCTTAGTTTTAAGCTCCTTCGTTTTCTTATCTGCATGATCATTTTCTTCTTTTTCCCTATTCTCATAATATTGAGCTGTTGCTAATATTTGAGCAGTGGTTGAAAGAGCCCATGAACTTTCAGAATTTTTCAATTTGTTGCATAGCTCAGGCAACAGATTTAACACGAATTTATCGACAAACAACCGCTGACCTCCCTCAGTGCTCATATCCTGACCACTATGATCGATAAATGCCTCCTCAAATCTGGTAAAGAAATCGGAGACACTCTTGTCTTTCTTTTGTTTGCAAGCAGACAATTTATCCCAGTTGACCCTCATCGCTGGCATAAGTGTCTTCATTAGCGTAATAATTCTTTGGGGCAGATCCGTAATTAACTGCTCAGGCTTAGCCCCGCCAACTTGCCGTCCGTCAGCTGCTACAAGAGCAGCCCAATCACCGCCTAACTCAGCTACGTGATTCTCTTGACGAATTTTTGCCCAAATCGGTTGCGGTACTATGTTACCAAACAACATGTCAATATCAGCAAGGTTCATAATAGTAGCATCCACAAGTTGGGATAACTCCTTATAATAACCTGCCGGATTTTTGCGGGGATCAGGCAAAGATTTTTCACCTGCAAAACTTCCGATCGCTTCCATGGGAGGTGTATCCAAACTCTCTGGAAGTGTGGCAAAATTGCAGGGTTAGCAGCAGGATTACCTGGCATCCACACTGGGGGAATTCTCGCATGGGATACTGACCAGCTTGTGCTTTCGAATCATCGAAATCGTCATCAAACAACACTTGAGGATGTACTGTAGACCTAAAAGCTAACAGACGCTCTAATGCACATCGTACATCGCCACCTACAATCATACCGTTCGAAAACTGACTCTGGAGTTCAGTCATATCGGGCGGTACATTATCTACCTCATCATTATCCCACTCTTCTCTCAAGGATTTACACATTTCCTCGAACACAAATCTTTGTGTGGGTTCATTGAACTGGGAAAACGTATTGAACACTATGCGCGGAGTGTACTTAGCAGGATGTCTAATCCACCTGCGCGCCATAGTGACTAACGTCTCACTCTCCCTACCTCCAGGCATTTGGCTTCGTCTCTGGGAGACATCAGAGACATCGGACCCAAGTATCGGTCCGAAAAGTGGGGAATAGAAATTAGCAACAGCATTAGGTATACGACACCGAACAGAAGGAGAAGAGGAGAGAAGTACAGGGGCAACAATGTGAGGACTGAACGTAGGAGCAGTAGGAGTAGCCAAGATAGCAGAAGTAGCAGGAACAATAGACTGAGAAGTTACAGACAATGGAGCAGTAGGAAGGAGAGCGGGTAAGGGAGCAGGGACAACTTGAGGAACAAGAGGATTCGGAGGAACAGGACCAACGACAGGCTGACCAGCACTCGCCGGAACAACAGGTGGAAGAACAGGAGGAACTACAGGGGCTGTAGTACCCTGTGCATAAGGAGGTGGCGATTTTAATAAATAGGATAACAAAGGATCCTCTATCGATTCCTCTCCCTTCTTATCAGAACTTGACGGTAAAACCGGATAACATTTATCCACCGCCATACGATGTAATCTATTAAAAACTTCCTTGCCCTTCTCGTCTTTGTCTCGCTGATATTGTTCTGCACTTTGCATCATTGTAATAATACCATCTCTCTTATTTTACTTTATCTGCTTGATTTCTTTCTGTTTGGCCTCTTTTCGCCATAACCGAAAGGAATCACACATGGCCGGCCTAGCTTTCCTTTTAAACAATTTTGCTTCGAGATTATCTAAAATCTCAGTTTCAAAACTACCATGTGGTGGCCAACTAAGGACACCATCGTTTTTAGTATAACGGATCCAATATTCATTATATACGATAGGGCCCACTCCGTGTCGACTATAGAGCTCATAAATCGGGGTTCCAACTGGAGGTATCGGACATGAGTCCTCCAACCGGGAATCCGGGCTGCAACATTTAAGAAAAGCAAACAAAGTACTATGGCCAGGCATCGTGCACACTAACCGAGTTTACAAACTTCAAGGGTTATCGAATTACGATGTCCTCGCAAAAATACGAGACCCTCGGTTTTTGGCAATTGCAATCGTCAAATAGAAACCCAACAACTAAGAACCAACAACTAAGAACCACAAATGCAGTGGAACCATGCAAACAACCAAGTTTCAACAACAACAACCAAGGATTCTGGGAGCGACCCACAAATACTTAACTGAAAGAACAATGGCGTCACCAGGAAGGCCCGTCTACATTCTCGCCGTACAAAGGACTACGCCAGGCGCCAAAACAGGTCGACAGTCAGGGCATCAGTCCGTCGCAGCCGTCAGGAGGCGGGAATCTTTGCGGGAAAAGTCTTCGGACCACTTATTTCGACAACAGGATCGATGAAGCGGGGTGCACCTTCCCTCGGAGATTTCACACGAAGTTCCTCACGATCGTCAGGCTTTGGACCGGTACCGCTGATGTCGCCCCACGTAGGGCGCCAACTGAAGGACTGGGCTATTCTAAGGCCCAGCGGTGCCAGGGAACAACACCTGAAACCTGTGTGGGTTACCTGTTCCGGCGTACAAATCACAGAGACACGGGACACTTCCTTCGGCGTCAAAGATCAGCGTTTATTTACTGCAGGGATACAGAGATCGCAAGAAGTACAACATAGTGTAGGTTCTGAGAGTCTGATTCGAATTGCAAAAGTGGATCGCTCCTTTTATACACATTTTCGTCATTGCACAACATGGCGAACAAAAGGTTACAACTCAGTTCCCACAGTAACACTTCAAAAGGGTTGCATTCATGTTTTCAGAAGCCCGGAACATATTTACAGTAGCATTGCCTGTTCCCAACTGTAAAAGCACGTTATCTCAACATTAGGCACATTCCATTCTGGCTGTAAACGAGCTGAAAGAAGAGACAGAAATAGGTGCAAGGAAGACAAAGACAGACAACAGATTGAAAAGAGTGTAGGGGCAATATCGGAAGCGTGATCGTAAGATCAAAGGATTCAAGCCTAACACATGCACGGCTGAAACAATAAACCGGCACGGCAAGATGAGCCTCGAGCGGAGCCATCTGCCTCTGCCGTGTCATCCCCCTAGTCATAAAGACACAATCAAAGGGATAGGCATCTTCCGCAAGAGCTTGGGAAACCCAGGGTCATGAAGCGGACATTGTCCGTTCGTCGGCTACGTGAGGGCAAGAAACAAAATGGATGCCGTATCTAAAATGGAACCCGTGGGTTCAAATGGAGAAACCCACGAATAAGACGAATGCTGCAAAGTAGAGTAGCGAAAACGCGTACACCCACTAAACTCGTCATTTGCGGTTCATAGATACCGAACTTGTCCATATTCGCACAGGCCCAAAACGTCATTACGATTCTCACGGAACCTCAGCATGCACACCTATGCCATGTGACAGGCAGACCTGCCCTTAGGGCCTGTATGTCTGCCACATGGCACCCGAGCCTGCTTTGGGGGGTGCCAGAGGGTGTCAAAGTGACACCCCCTGCACCCTTGTGAAAATCGGTATTTACCGATTCGGTAAATAACGAATCGGTAATGCCCATTCATTCCTATGGGCTTCAAAGCCCATAGGAATGAATGGGCATTACCGATTTGGTATTTACCGACTCGGTAAATACCGAAATCATCCGATTCGGTATTCCAGCACATCTGGAATACCTACATGTCCACCCCATAGATTTACCGATTTTTAATTACCGAATCGTTAAAATTCGGTAATTAAAAATCGGTAAATCTATTTCACCTACATCTGGCCCACAGTGACTTATATTATATATAATTCAACCACGGGGTGGTTTCCCACGTTTCCAGGCTGAGACAATGCAAAATGATGTCCCTGCACAGAGATGCTGCTGGGTTAGTCCATATCCAGACCCACAGCATCAGCGGGCTACTTGGACCTTGTCTTTAATATAACCCTGTTTGAGCTCTGAATGAGTAATAAAATGTGGGGTATATGGTTTTAATTGCTGAATTCTGAGAAGGATGAAATTTTCCTCCACATGTAAGGAGGAACTGCTATGAAGACCCCAAATCCCAGCTCCATGTATGGCTGTCGAAACACTCTGGGAATTATACACTTTCAACAGAGGAGACATAGGGGCATATTACCAAGCAATAGCGATAATTATCGCTATTGCTTGGTTAGAGACAAAAATTTACCGCTGAGCTGCGGCGATTTTTATCGCAGATAGACCTTGGTATTACCAAAGTTTATCGCAAATGCGATAAAAGTTGGCCGCAATGCATGAATATCGCTGAAAAGTCAGCGATATTCAAGCATTACCGAGCTAATGCTCTTAGCCATGTTATCCACCTCCCATTGGATAACATGGCTAAGAACTGCTCAGGGCAGGTGTTAGCTTTTGGAGATATTCGCGCTTAGCGCGAATATCTCCAAAGGTTGGTAATAGGAGATAGCGATGTTAGCGACTGTTTCCAGTCGCTAACATCTTGGCACGCCCACTTTGCATGTCATTAGTGATAAATATCACTGACATGCAAAGTGGGGCCCATGATGGTCGCTATCTCCTACTAGCTGGCGCTAACTGGTGTTATCGACAGCTAGGTAATAGGGAGATAATTTTATCTCCACTTTCTTGGCTTTTAAAGCCAAAAAAGCAGAGATAAACCCCCATGATAATATGCCCCCTAGTCCCTCTGCTTCCCATCCTAGTCAACTTGAGTGCTACGCCTGTTGATCTTCTGAGTTTTAATCAAGAACTCTGAATCTACGAGTGCCAAGTTCCTAAACAGTTAAACATTACGCCTATGTAGCAGAAATCTCCAACACTGGTGTGAACCTGGCCGTTAACATTAAATCTCGTCACCTAGATTTACCGGGCTCACAGGCCATGATGTGTGACTTGCCATAGATATTCTCTAAATCAAGGTTTATTTAATCAATAATTTAATATTCCATAACCAAGTCAAACCCAGCAGCACCTTACGTGAATTGTCCTGACCTTTTGTTACTGGGCAGTTGGAGTCATAAGAGGACTTTAACCTAGTAAAGCATCTCCTCATGTGTTACTACCATCACAGGTAGAACTACATGAACACATCACTTGCTAATAAATGAACTTGAATCCACATTCACGAATTAGTGTTATATTTTGTGGCAGATGTTATGTCAAAATATTAGTTTTAAGGGTTAAGTAACGTAGCAAGTCTTTGCTCATAATGATGAACGAAATCAGGCATTTCAACTCATCCATCCACCAAGGAGAAAGTTATAACACAAATATTAAACTTCTCATTTGACTCTCCACTTTCAGCTTAGACAGTGTAACAAAACATTAAGAAACACAAGACCGCACAAGCAACTTACCCCAAGGCAACCATTACAAAGGTAAACTCATAAAATCCAACGTAATTCATGACTGCCCTTTCTGCCATCCACCCGTCTGATATGAGAAACAAGATTACTAGATGTGAACTCGCACCTCAGAAATTACCTATCAGACCACATAAATCTTTCCAGCACTATCATACAAATGAGTCCCATTCGTACCCACACCTTCCAACTGCATGAATATGAACAAATACTAATTTTAGCCTCAAGCATTAAGACAGATGACAATAACAAATGCCAATTTCAAAAACTTTGAGTCAACTAAAAGAAACCAGGTTTCAGCATATGAATCACAGAAAGTCGGAATTATGTTTCCTCGACGAACTAATCACCACAGCAACTCATAATAAAGCTACCTCTCGGCACAGCATATTTAGTAAAGAATACACTGTATTGCTAAAAGATCATGGACAACAACAGAGGAGGAAATCAGTTCGACAGACCTTTAGTTCGTCCAGTTTTACACCGCCTAAAGACGTGGAGCCCAAACAACGTAACCAAAGACGAGTTTTGGCCCCTAAGAGCCGAGATTGCACTCACATCACACACACAGGAATACTATAACAATCCTTACTTTGATATCAGACTACAACGAAGGTGAAAGACAAAAGAACAGATCCATAATAAAGATTGCAATGCTCACTGTTGAAACAGTAACAACAGAAAACTAAAAATCTCTCAGCAAGGGGTCGATCACAGTATAAGAAGCCTCTCGTTGAATTGTAAACGAGCAACACCGCCATTCTTGGAAACATTCAGTTTAAGGAGCCCACTAATCAAAACAAAACTCAACGCTTAAATAACTGCAGGCTCTCCAGTTCCATGACACGTGTTGAGAAATTTAAATCATGTTATTCAAGCGTGCAAAATAATCGGATATAACCTGTTTTTATTCTAGACAAAACGCCATGGTTGAACTGGGATAGAAAATGGGCCCGAGCACCAAAATAAAAGTGAGCCCAGTGAATTGAAAAGCTAAAAAAGTGGCCCATGTTAGCAAATTGGGTGAGTGTTGAACGTGTAAAGACATGCTGTATTGGTGCTTCGAGGTTTATGGAAGACTTGATGGATTTGAGATTGCTGCAAGCAGTGCTGGCTTGAATGTTAGGGAAATCGACACTAAAACAGGTCCAGCAGACCATAGAATACGTTCACAATCTGACCTGTCAGACCACCTTCGGGAGCGGCCGGATTGTCCTATATGCCTGACAGAATTAATTAATAACATTCACACGTGGCCACTCATTCTGTAGAAGACCCATGATATTCACAGTCAGAAAAAAAATGCGCAGCCTGCTCACAATGGCTGAAAGCACCATTACATTTAAGTTCCTTGCCTTTTTCTCAATCACTAGCATTTTGACAAAACTGAAGCAATCACGGTGTAACCATCCGAAAAAAACATACTGCCCACTGAAAGTTCCCGCACCTATGCAAGAGTATACACATATAACTGTGTATACTACAATGCTGCATTTCCTCGTTTCAAAGAATTCCTCGTGTACTGGAGAGAGCTGGGCTGTGCCTCTGCCCACTCAGGTGTTCATCCGCGCATGGTACAACCAGTCCTGGATTTACAGACTGGAAGATTTGTGGTCTGGATACCAGGCCACTCTGTTTTTCCCGGAACGGTATTTCCCAAGGCGATTCCTATGCATGCAAGGAGGCTCAAGTCTTAACTCCATCTCAAGTCAGAAAAGGATGAGAAGTATATGGTGCAAGCTACACAACAACAAACGAGATCCCAATTCTCATTTTTTTAATATACATAACAATAATATCAAGTACCACAGCAATTGTACAACTAGTAAAAAGACTTGTAGAAGAATTCTAAAAACATTCGAAAGATAAATAGACGGAGCCTGACAAGAATTAGTCGGACCATTATCACTGCCTCTGTTCATGTCTAGCGGAAACGTAAATATCTTCCTCAATAAACTTAAATATTCAGGAACGCATAGCGTTCGTCTATTCCCCGAGTGGTTAGTTGTCAGACCTCGTCCATAGTTCCGTATCCTGTTTCCTGTTGTGTCCGGTGCGGTGGGACAGGATGGCCCTAGGGAGATCTCTCTGGGACCTACACTCAGGGGAATCTTCACGTTTGGGCGTTTTTACCAAACGGCTCCCTGCTGGATCACCTAGAAACGGCAACATCCGCCGCCCGTATCATCCATACTCTTTTTAGATTCACTTTCACTTCCCTAGCAACAAAAGGGACCCAATGAAGACAACTGGCTACCAGTGTTTCACTGGGGCCTGAGGGTCCCTTTAGCTAGTTCTTTGAACACGTGCACTCTATCTCTTTCTATCTGACAATAACAGCCATGTCTAATAATTTAGTGGTATTCAGTACTAATTTTGGCTAGTTGAGTTTGTCTGTTGTGGATACTAACACTCTCCTGTTGTTTGAGTTATGGATTCATAGGGGGCATGAGAGTGTTTTCTTATAACCCTTACTCTCTTGTTGATGGAATTGTTGAAAAGAGATGGTCATTGCATCAGTTAATCCTGCTATTCCAGGCAAAGCGGGCTCAGGCTTTTTTGCTTAACTCGGACAAATTAAAGGTGGTCTTTCAGGGGCAGACTCATTATTTCCGGTCTGAAATTCAAGCAAAAGAATGTATCCTATCACTACAGGGATCAGTGGGTTGAATGTGATTTGTATCACACTGTATTAGTCTGACCCCGGGGCTTTCCATCGTGCTCAATAATTTGAGTATGGTTTGCCTTTCCTCTTAGCTTTCTTTTTTTTCTTTTTCTCTTTCTCGCTTTTACTCACAATATGGCTTGTAGTCTTGGGAGAGAGGAGTGGCTCTAGCTTAGTGGAGGGGGCGGTGGGTTAACTCTGCATCACCAGGGACCGTAGGTCCCCATGCCTCATGTGGTGGGAAGGTGGGTGGGGGAGGACTTCTGAAACAAGCAGAGTTGGATGTGGGGGGCAAGGGGGCTGAAGGGTGGGTGGAGGGCACAGTCATTATCTTATGTGAATTGTCATGGCAATAGACTGTATCTAGACAAGACAACCTGCATAAATATATTTTGCTGCCGAATTCCCCTAAAAAAAGAAAACTTTTTTCATACTTCTGTTAGGTTGAAATATCTACATCTTATAGGGCGGATGGTTGGGAAAAGTAAAATCTAAATTTGCTCCTTAAATGCTTGCGGCCTTAATGATAGAACAAAAGAGGCTTACTTTCCAAGCTTATAAGATATATGAATATAGATGCACTGTCCACTAACGTAATCACGCAACTGAAGCGTAACATTACATCAACCTCTCGAACAAACACAACCCTTAACATTCGGGCGGTGGAAGTGAGCAAGCTAGGTCTCATGTGCAGAGTCGTTTGGAGAGAAGTAAGTGAGAAGCGACTTGTTTTCTTTGGTCCGGTTAAGCGCGGATGTCAGTCCCTTTACCGGTCTCATTCGATCACTTGACTATTCTTTCTTTCTTTTTCTCAGTACCTCCAACGTAAAGTAACCCCCACCACCGGTCCTATGAAGTGAAGCGCGAATTGCATTCACGTAAAAAAGCCTTTTTGCTTTACTTCATTCTCTTTTTCTGGGCCATACGTGCATGCTCGGGTGTTCGCAATACTGCTTATGGGACTCATTGAGTCTTTTTGACTGCACACAATTTTTAAACGATTCTTAAACCTCTTCAAAATAGATGTGTTAGTAACTACCTTGAACGCTTTGTGAATCTCTAAACGAGCACATGATTAAGGGCAAATCAGATTCTTATTAGTGCCCATATTTATAAATAATAGATATTGTGGCAAAAAAACGTCTTTTGCAGAAGTTAGTGGGGGATGTTAATGATCGCAATTTGGTGCTAGAAGCGTAGCATGTACAATAAGCTGGGTTGCCAATGGAACTCAGCCAAGACCTGCATGGAAATGGGTGCATGCATACTTAAATGTTGTTTGTGTTTGTTTGTCCTGTTTTCTATCTTTACAGGTTCGGACACCTGGAAATGCTAGGACAGTCTGGTACAAACTTGTGAGTTTTACAATTTTTGCAATTTTTACACTCACCACTGAGGTTAGGGAACACCTTAGTGTGTGTATACTGCCCAGTGGGTTCTTCTTTCACTACTTTTGTGGTCCTGATGACAGCTCATCCAACTTGGCTATCTTGTGCAGAAACATGTCGACCTTTTGATCACTACATGGACACATTTTGCTCTAACCAAAGGCCAATCGTTTGTCCCTACTTGATTTTAATCTAGAGCTTACTGTGCCTGTATTAAAATTAATTTTGGGTAACAGTTTGCTCTATTTTAATCACACTTATCACCACTTCACTATTCCACTCATGAAAAACCAGCTCCACTGCAATTGCAGGTGTTGTAGCACACCGGTAAGCATTCGGCTGCCCGGTGGAACCCGATGATGAAGCATGTCACCCACTAGGTGGGTGAGTGAGGGTTTTCTTAAAAACCTATAGGGTTTTTGGGCACACTATGTCACATTCCACATTTCTTCATGTTCCCCTCTTTTAGTTGAAGACACTAGCCCTTACGTGTTTTTGCCATAATTTGTAGTCGCTCCTTTGTTGTTATTCATAACGTAATTGGGGTAGAGGAGTGCCTCTTTAACCCTACCTCTCTTGTTGTTTACAAGTATATTTGGCAGCGGGCTCAGGCTTTTTTGCTTAACTCGGACAAATTAAAGGTGGTCTTTCAGGGGCAGACTCATTATTTCCGGTCTGAAATTCAAGCAAAAGAATGTATCCTAACACTACAGGGATCAGTGGGTTGAATATGATTTGTATCACACTGTATTAGTCTGACCCCGGGGCTTTCCTTCGTGCTCAATAATTTGAGTATGGTTTGCCTTTCCTCTTAGCTTTCTTTTTTTTCTTTTTCTCTTTCTGCAAGAGTTTTTCCTCTCTTTCGTTGTGTGCAGTCAACACCTTTGAGTATGGAGGACTTTGGCCTATCTTATTTTAGAGAAGAGGTGGATGCCTTGATGGCAGATCCATCCCTTTTTGCGTACCCACTAGTTGCTCAAACCGTATCCCAAACTACAGAATGGGACAAACTAACGGAACAAAAAAGAAGCCGCATTCGGGCGATTTTGCATAGAACTATGCTCAAAGAGTATTTGAGAAATAACACTGCTCCCAAAGGATTATTAGTAACGAATGCCCCTAGGATTTTTCTTGATGATGCGCTATTCTGAAAGGAGTGAGCGCAAATCGCATGGCATTGCACACGGGATTGGGCAGTACTTATCATGAAAACCGCACTGAGACTCTCAGAAGCTCTCCTAATAGAAATACAACAGACTGAAACCCCCTTTAGAACCACTTTAACGGGGCACAATAAAAGATTGGACAAATGAAATAAGGAAGTCAATGAGTATAAAGAAAACGTAGCTCAGTCCAAAGCTAAGAAATTGCAAAAGGACGTGAAGCCGGGGTCATATGGTGAGGTATATCCTTATTCCTGTCCCGAGTACACACCACCTAATCGAAATAGTGTTGATACTGATGCATCAGGTGACAGTGACTCCAATAGTAGTGGGTCTAGTAATGGCAGTCAGGGAAATAGACAAAGAGGAAGAGGTAGGGGCACAAGAGCACAAGCACATCAACCTTGGTATCCATTCCCACATCACGGGGGGTACCAGCAACCTTTCCAACAACCTCCTTTCCCACCCATGATGGGGTGGAATCCACCACACATGCCTTACCCACATTACCAACAGAACATGTACCAACACCCTTTTTTAGAACGGGCCAGGAGAAGCAGGGGCAGGAGAAAAGGAACCAACCAGGTTCACTGGGTACCGGACGAAGCTGTAGGAGACAACACACACAGCAAAACCCAGGCACAACGGGCCGGCCCCAGCAACCAGAAAGTTTAATTTCTCATTTATCCTCTGTGGTCCTAGACCCCGAAGAAAGTGCTGTTTTGGAAAGAGGATTGGGCTTTATTCTGACAGCACGTTTGAAACACTTTAAATTACATTGCGAATTGTCTGACTTTTTCCGCAAAATGCGACTGAAAAACTTTTTTGAGAACAGGAATGAGGAGGGCTCACAGTCTGATACCAACAAAACCGGATTCAGAGTGAAATCCACCTTTACTCCTCCTGTCCATATTGTTCCACCAGAGATTATTACTTTTGAGCAGGCAGTGTTTAGCGAAGTTGAATCATTACAAGAACCAACTCCATTTAGGAACATGAAAGCCACTGAATACCAGGCATTACAAACCGTCCAACAGATCCCTAATATTGTCATAAAACCTGCTGACAATGGGGGAGGGGTTGTAATACAGGATACCACCTCATATGATGCTGAGTGTAGACACCTCCTGAGTGATGGCATCAACTACAAACGTTTAGAGACAGGGTAAAGTGGGGGGGGGGTGATAGCAATAGTATTTAAAGAAAGCACAAAAGTACAATGGTTAGATACGCTTAGTAATGAGCAGTTAGAGATAGGCCTGTTCAGGTTCACTAGCCCAGGGGCGGAAAGCTGGGAGGGCGCACTCCCACCAAATTCCAAAGTAAACTTTGTAAGTACGGTAACAGACTTTATCGCTACACAGATTGTGGCCTCCAGGAGTTTCATACTACTGGGGGATTTTAATTATCATGGAAAAGCTATTTTAGTCCCGGAGGTGGTGTTTTTATTGTCAGTATTGGCAGATATGGGTCTAACTCAACTAGTCCAAAGCCCCACCCACACAGCTGGCCATACACTGGACATGATCTTCTCAAACAACGAAAACTTGTCATTCAGGGACTCTTGGCCCCTGATCCGGACAGATCATCATTTAATCTCCTTTTGCTGTCCAGAGGCAGTGAATTCGGAAATCGAACGGCCAGATAGATTAAAACAAAAAGCCTCAAAATCCAGACCATGGAAGAAACTGGACATAGAAGCTTTGGTAGAAAAGTTCCCTAGCCTCAATGAGCAGGCTAAGGAAACAGGCGAGGCCGACACAGAGTCCTTATTGGCCAAATTCAATCAAGCTTTAACTCAGACTCTGGACGTAGTGATCCCAGAAAAAGATAACAAACAGGGACTGAGACGTAACTCGGCTCCCTGGTACTCAGGGACTCTAAAAACGGAAAAATCTGCCTGTAAAACTCTTGAAAGAAAATGGAGAAAGACTAAACATGAGAATGACAAAATAAAATACAAAGCGGCGTTAGCAAGTTACCATCACAACATTAAAGGGGCCAGATGCACTTTTATTCAGACACAAATTGAACAGGCAGGGAACTCTGTAAAGACTCTGTTCGACATAGTGAAGAGTTTTTCCTCTCCGCAGGCATGTCAACAACTGCCGGTGGAAACACTAGAGCTGTGTAAAGCACTAGCCTCTTTCTTTCAAGAGAAAATTGACCGGATATACGAAAACTTCCCAAAAAATAACGGTCCTTGCGCAGCCGTACCGGGCACTCCCAACGGCGAGCCAGTAATGGGTCTCAAATACTTTGAGCCCATCTCACGGCAGGAGGTCATCCGACACCTGCAAATGGCAAAATCAGGGTCCCCAAGTGACATCTGCCCGCCTTACATCATGGCAATGATGGCGTCCTGTTGTGCGCCGCACATTCAGGAGATCCTGAAACTCCTCGATGGCCAGCGGCTGCATTCCCATGATATGGAAGGAGGCCCACGTACGCTCAATTCTTAAAAAACCCTCCGCCGATCCAGAGGTACTAAGCAATTACAGACCTATATCACTGCTACCCTTGCTAGCAAAAATTTTGGAGGCTCACATCAACAGCCAACTGAGCCAGTATCTGGAGTCCAATAATATTCTGGACATGTCGCAGTCCGGTTTTCGACCGGGCTTTAGTACTGAGACAGCAATTCTGGCTATCACAGATTCCATCAGACGTACATTGGATGAAGGGAGATCGGTGATGCTCATCCTACTGGACCTCTCCGCAGCATTTGATACTGTGTCCCATCAACTGCTGGCGGAGAGGCTCCAGAACTGTGGTATCAGGGATCATGCACTGAAGTGGCTGGTCAATTTTTTGTCTGATAGGAAGCAACAGGTCCTCATGGGCTCATTTAAATCATCTAAATACCTATTGAAGAGGGGAGTCCCACAGGGCTCATGCTTAAGTCCGACCCTCTTCAATATATACACGGCCCCACTAGCTAGAATAGTGCGGCATTATGGTTTTGAGGTCGTCTCATACGCAGACGATACTCAACTGATTTTCCCAGTTGGGAAAAATCTGGTTGAGGAAAAAACGCGCTTTGCCCAAGGAATGTTGGCCATCTCTAGCTGGATGGCTGAGTCCTGTCTCCAATTAAATCCGGAGAAAACAGAGTTGATGTTTCTTGGGAAAAAACAGGACATCGAGCTAAACAACTGGTGGCCAGCCGAACTGGGGGCCGCTCCTGTCCCTTCAACTTCTGTGAAAAGCTTAGGGATACAGCTTGACGAGAACCTTTCCATGAAGAAAAATGTGAGTAACATTGTAAGCTCATGTTACTACAGTCTACGACTGCTACGGAAAATTATTCAGTTTCTGCCCCTTAGCCATCGCAGAACAGTGGTGCAAACCCTGGTAATTAGTAGGATTGACTACAGGAATGGGTTGGGATGACTTGCTGTTGCTGATCACTGGATTGCTGGTTGGGAGCTCTCAGCTCTCATTGGGAAATCGGCACAATTCGGGGACTTTGCTCATGAAATTTTTGACTGTCATCATTTGGGGCATTTATGGCTTGAATAAGAGCCCCAGGATTTTGCCTCTTGAACCGCTGGCATTTCGAGTCGGTTCTTTGCAGTATTTGGTCCGTTTTACCGGCTGGTAAAAGACGAATCCTGTGCTTCTTCCTGCATTTTGTTAGCCACTCCACATCGTTATGTGGAGTTTGGGTCAAAACGCGAGTAGCTTCGTTTTTTTAGCGTTTTCCCTGGATTTCTTATGATTTTGTTATAGTGGCCACTATACAAGAATAAAGGAGGCTTAAATATATTGAGTATCCGTTTTGAGAGGGGTTTTTCTCTGTTTTTAAAGAGTTTTTCTGTTTCGCCACACTTGCCCCGCAGTGACTCTGACCTGCGCAACGCTACGAGAGAGGAAGATTCTGCCACATCACCGGGTCCCTGTGCTGTTGAGACCTCCCACCGCCCCCCTCCCGCCGTCCTGCTGTCTGCTTCCACCTGACAGCGGGGCCGCCGAGTGGAGCGAGGCGAGGGGCTGCCTACAACTCCCGGCAGCCCTCGAGGTCTCCAGACACACCCCCTTCAAGACGCGCCAGGAGGCGCATAAAGGGCGTCCCCGTTACAGGAGGTAGTGTAACGCTGTTTCGCCACACTTGCCCCGCAGTGACTCTGACCTGCGCAACGCTACGAGAGAGGAAGATTCTGCCACATCACCGGGTCCCTGTGCTGTTGAGACCTCCCACCGCCCCCCTCCCGCCGTCCTGCTGTCTGCTTCCACCTGACAGCGGGGCCGCCGAGTGGAGCGAGGCGAGGGGCTGCCTACAACTCCCGGCAGCCCTCGAGGTCTCCAGACACACCCCCTTCACGACGCGCCAGGAGGCGCATAAAGGGCGTCCCCGTTACAGGAGGTAGTGTAACGCTGTTTCGCCACACTTGCCCCGCAGTGACTCTGACCTGCGCAACGCTACGAGAGAGGAAGATTCTGCCACATCACCGGGTCCCTGTGCTGTTGAGACCTCCCACCGCCCCCCTCCCGCCGTCCTGCTGTCTGCTTCCACCTGACAGCGGGGCCGCCGAGTGGAGCGAGGCGAGGGGCTGCCTACAACTCCCGGCAGCCCTCGAGGTCTCCAGACACACCCCCTTCACGACGCGCCAGGAGGCGCATAAAGGGTGTCACCGTTCCCTCTCGCGGGACGCGAGCGGGAAGACCGGAGGAGACTGGGCTGGGCCCACCCCCCTAAGATCCTCTATAAAACAAGAACCGGTTCAGTAAGTAAATCTGTGTTCACAAAGTCATCTAAGTGTTGACTAGAAATCAAACTTCATTACTGTAATCTCTGTCCATCAGCATACAAATGTCTACCAGAGGTTCTAGGAGTAAAACCCTGAAAAACATGACATCTACTGTTGGTCCTATTGATCTTTTTATAACTAAAGTGAATAAAACCATCGACCAAACGGTAATGCTGATCGACCGACGAGTATCCTATGAACTAGATCAAGCTAGACGCTCGTCAATGGGAATGCTAGCACAAGCACAAACTCCAAATGTCCCATTGCAAAAATCTATAAATCTGGAAACAAACGCGGACATTCACGTAATCCCAAACATCGTTGATCTTTCCGTATCATTACAATTTTCAGATTCACAACTGAGTCAAGGTCTTGAACAGACCCCTGACATTTTTGCTAGCCCGCAGCGAAAATCTATCGAACCCACACAAAGTGAATCGAGAGGGATTAGGGAAGGAGCAATTTCCAAAGTGCAACATCATAAAGAAAAACACCATAAAAAATCAATAAATAAAGACACTGCAAACTTAAACTCAGATTCACTTACTAAAATGTGTGACTCAAACAACGCTTTAAATTCAAACAATGACAAAACTGCTTTCTCGTCGGAATCCAATAGTAACATCAATTCCGATGTATTACTAGTTGAAGCTCACAACGACAGATCCAATTCCAAGCAAACTCACAAGAAGCCGGCGGCTTGTACCATAACAAAAAATGTGATTAACACCAAAACACAAGCTTCTCTACTAAAAGAAATCTCTGAAATAGTCAAACATCAGCTCCAACCGCTTCAAAAAAGTATACAAATCATAGAAAAGCAATTAGCAATATTGGTTGCTATCTCAAAAACAACTTCTAATCCGAGAAATAAAGAACATCTAAACTTGCCTGGACTTAAGGTCTCATCAAGTATTGTAAAACCCACAGATAAACCAAAACAACCAGTTAGTAGTATGGCTACTACAAATAATACAAATGCAAATCCAGTAGAGATAACAAAAAAAACTACTATTAATCAGATATCTTCACCAAAGAACAAGATTTCTCAAGGAACTTCTAAAACAGTTATAAGCACACAAAACAAATCACCAGGAAAACTCCCTAGTGCAGATGGCACGGACAAAAGAGCTCCCCCAGCAAAAACTCCTTCTACAGTTCCTACATCAAATACCCTTGGTTATGATCAGACACAGAGACAATTTAATAAATCAGAAAGGTCAAATAAAAAACGGTCAAAATTGGTAAACCTTCCACCGGAAGCAGCACCCTTTGTTGTCATCTTAACAGGTGTTCCGGAATTGAGTAACGACACAGAAGAACCAACCTGGTCATTATTAAATAAAACTCGATATTGGTTAAATATAAACAGACCAAACCATCCAAATAATATTACCAGAATCTCCACTGCAAAAAGGGTTTCATGGATAGGTCACCAACCAAAAACAATATCTGGAGACTGCATAATTGTCAATCTCGAAAATCCCCGTGCTGTGGAATACATATGCTCCTGGGACTCATTAGGTAATACAGGAGGAATAAAGGTCAAACGTCTATCTTACTTTTACCCCCAACAAAATCGCCCCCCTGATGACTTCAACTGCCCCCCAGAATGGTCCTGGAACCATCATGATCACGAACAGAGAAACTGGAACCAGGGACATTGGGGTCAAGGAAACAATCAGAGAAACTGGAATCAGGGAGATTGGGATCAAGGAAATAATCACTCGAGCTGGCACCAGGGAGATTGGGGTCACGACTACAACGACCGGGGTGATTGGAACAACTATGGTAGGAGGCCACGACAACCACCTCATAGAGATACATGGGCTGGAATACCAACATCAAACAGTTATAGCTGCCTGGATATGGTCGACTGACCATCATCAGAGCCCTGTATTATGACGAACTCACATAATAATAGAACATGCTTTGAAAGACCAGCTAAACATCTTGTGACCACGATCTCAAACAATATCCAAGGTACACCAAAAGCAAGACAACTGGAATTAAAAGTAATGACAAAATCCCAACCCATGGTAAAACAGGCTGAAGTACCTCAGAGTATAACTAATGTCAGCAATAGAACAACAACTACGCTACAAATCTCCCCAAGGTCACCTGCTATTTCTAGTAAATACCATGACAGGAACCTGTTATCCTGGAATGTGGCGGGACTAGCAACCAAACACATGGAAGGCAGTTTTTTAGACTTGGTTCACTCAAGCGATATAGTCTGTCTACAAGAGACATGGCTAAATAACCCAATCCATCTTGTGGGATATAGAACATACTTCTCCCAGGCTACAAAATCAACATCAGGGAGAAGTAAAGGAGGTTTAACAACATATATCTCCAATCTTTGGCCATGTCGTGAAGTAACTCCTGTTACACTCCACCAGAATTACCAGATTATTAGCATTAAAGGATCTAATCAAGAGGTTTATATTCTGATAAACTTCTATAACAACATGACTATAATCGAGCAGTCCAAAGCTTTAAAAGAAATTATAGAGGAGATTAATGAATTAAAGATAAAACATGCCAGAACTCCACATACAATAATTTGGGGAGGCGATTTCAATCTTCACTTATGAAAAAATAGTGACGCCCACATTTGCGGGATTACAGACGAATATGAAAACCCGACACCTCACTTCTCTCACACCCCCGAAGGCACCAATATGCAGGCCACAATGGCTGAACTAGACATAGGGTTTGCAAATATGTTAAAAACGCCCATTTCTCGGTTTTCTCCTACCTTTCATGGCAGAGGCTGTGAATCGGTAATTGACTATATTCTGATATCTAGCAGTAAAGCTAATCGCATAAAATCATTTGAAGTGGAGAGTAATGCACTTAGCGACCATTTTCCACTCAGAATAATATTTCAAGAACTAGATTCTCAAAAGAACTCAGGAAAGACTCAGCCCGGCTTGCTACACCAAGAAGTACTAACACTGAACAGAAAAAACGGGTATACCCTCAGATGGGGCAATTTAGATCAAGAACTTACTAAGGTGAAAATAATTAAAACATGTAAGAATGAAATTGACAAATGTCTAGACCCTTCCTCAAACTCAGCAGAGATCATGAGTAGCTACTATGCAATAGCAAACACAATAAGTCAAGAATTAACCAGACCCATCAAAAAAAATAATACTTCGAAAAAGGGGTGGTTTAACACAAAATGCACAAAAGCATACTCAAATTTAAAGAAAGCCTTAACAAAACAACCAAGAAACAGAGCAGAGGTAACCGAATTAAGGAAAACTTACGCACAGGCAATTAAACAAAGGAAAAAGGAGTTACAAGTAAACCTCTGGAAACAACTCCTAAAAAGCAGTACCCTAAAAGACAGCACATCCTTCTGGGAAACAGTTAAAACTCCTTTTTTAACTGATAATAATGCTGGCCCCTCTTTGGATGTTGCTATAACTGCAGAAGACTGGGTACAGCACTTCTCAGGGGTTTTTGGGGAGATTGGGCCCGAAGACTTAACTTCTCAAGATCCTCTCCCGTTGGTGCAATACCCGATAGAGATACAATTCACACTCAAAGAAACAACTAATGCTATAAAATCTGCAAAAAATGGCAAAGCACCGGGACCAGACTCTATTCCTATGGACCTCTACAAAATTCTACCTGAACTATGGGCTCCCCTTCTGACTAAAGTGTTAAACGCAGCAAAAGACACTGGCCTTCCTGACTCTTGGTCAACCTCGATCCTGGTCCCCATTTTTAAAAAAGGCAACAGAGACAGTCCAACCTGCTACCGCCCCATATCCCTCTTGGATTCAACTGGAAAGATGCTAGGGCGTATACTTCTAAATCGACTTCAGGAGTGGTCAAAAGAGCAAGGGGTACTCTCAGACCTCCAATACGGCTTCAGAGCCGGGCTAAGCACCGTGGATCAAGTCCTAAATTTAACATTACTTGTAGGAAAATATGTAACAGCGAAGAAATCGTGCCTACACATGGTGTATGTCGATCTTACAGCAGCCTTCGACTGTGTGGGACACTCGAAGCTCTGGACAATAATGCTACAAATGGGGATAGAACCACCTATAGTAGATATCCTCCGTGAGCTATACTCTGGCGCTACGGGAAAGGTCAGATATGGAATAGCAGGACAACTAACTAACAGCTTTCCAATTCAGAAAGGGGTCAGACAAGGGTGTGTGCTGGCCCCTTTCCTATTTACACTTTATACGAATGGTTTAGAGGCTGCACTGCTTAAGGGCGTTAAAGATCTGCCGGAAGCCGGTCGTCGACAGATTCCAGCGTTACTATACGCCGACGACGCGGTAATACTGGCAAGAACACCTGTCCAGCTTCAGAGGGCCCTAAATAATTACTGTACCTTTATGACCAGTCTCGATCTAAAAGTGAACATAAGGAAAACTTATGTAATGCACATCGGCAACAGAGGGAACAAAGAGAAAAAAATCTTTGTGGACAACCTGCCTCTTGAAAGAACTAACATCTATCCTTATCTTGGTATAACTATTGATGAGGCGTTTAATTGGAGAGAGGCAATTAACTCCAGAAAGTTAGCCCTCATAAGAACAGTCGGCGCTTTAAAAGCATTTTCACTTCGTTTGGGAAAAAGACCACCCAACGAAATGATTAAGATATACAATGCAAAATCTATCAGCACAGCCACTTTTGGAGCAGGAGTCTGGGGTACAACTAATGTAGAGCAACTCCAAAAAATCGAAAACTCCTTCCTAAAGTTTTTATTGGCTGTTCCCAAAAGCACCACCACATTTGGTTGTCACCTTGAACTCGGAGTACACTATATATCGGACATCATTAAGATTCAGCCTATCATGCTATGGCGTAGAATTTGGGCCAGAGAAGAATGCCACCTTACAAGAACAATAATAGAGGACTGCATGAAACTAGACCATATGAATAAGATAAAATGGTTGGCATATGTAAAATCTTTTTTCACTGACATCGGCCGTCCGAGCTTCTTTGAAGACCCACCATCTGTAACAGACATTTCAAAAAAAGATCTAAAAACACTTTGTCTGTCACATTTATCTGAACTCCGAATGCTGTGTGAAATAGGTAAACCCTCAGTACAACAATGCTTAATGATACAGCTGGTCCCAACTATCCAACCTTATTTACAGTACCATTTGTCGCAATATGAAAAGTTACTCCTCACTCGTTTCAGGCTTAACATATATCATTTTTTGGTTCTATTTCCCATTCAGAATGTATGGACTCATAACACTGCAGTGTGTCCGTGTGACTCTATGTCCCCACAGTCTACAATACATGTCACATTTTTTTGTCAATTTTATATGGAACTACGCAGGAGGTGGATATTACCACTATTAAAAGTTATGAACATCCGTAGATGTCGCCCTGCCTATTTAGCCCTGCAACTTCTGGAAAATTCTTTGATGACAAAATCTGTGGCACAATATCTAAAATTATGCATTAGGCACCGTACAAACCTGTAATGATGTGTAATAGTTTTAATAATTTTTCTACAATGAATGAATAATGATTTTTAATATTTATTGTGTTTTTATGTACTTTTATGGTTTTCATATATGGAACCCGAATAAAGATATTTTGATTTTGATTTGACTACAGGAATGCACTGCTGGCTGAAGTGGGATCCACACAGCTAGAAAAGCTCCAAGTGATTCAAAATACGGCAGCAAGGATGGTCTTGAACCGTCCACCAGGGACCCCATCACTCCCATTACTAAAGGAATTGCACTGGCTACCGGTAAAGAAACAAGCTTTTTTCAAGACCTGCTGCCTGGTTTTTAAAGCTGTGAGGGAGATTGGCCCAAAATATCTTCAAAACAAAATTTGGAGATTGACATCAGCATGCAATCTGAGATCAAGCAGTAAAGCCCTACTAGTGATCCCACGGATGTATCGGATTCGCACCGGAGGAAAAGCCTTCTCGTATGTAGGTCCTAAATACTGGAACTCTCTGCCTGAAGAGCTGCGAAAGTCTCCTTCATATTTGACTTCCAGGAAACCTCCTAAAGCCTTCCTTCTATCTCTAAAACCACTCTGGTTCTACAACTTCCGCTTTCAGAAAAAGGACTAGGTAGCGCGGAGATGCCCCTATGGTGATTCAGGCGCTTTACAAAAACCCAATAACAATAACAATAACAATAACCTCTCGGCAGCTCCACGGGACGAAATTATTGAATTAGTGTCGGAAATTGAACATAATGACTACATCTCCAAATAAGAGGCGGATTTCCTCACGAGTTCTGAAGGCAAAATCCCCTATTTTTATACTTTACCGAAGACTCATAAAAACAGGACACCTCCCCCTGGTCGTCCTATTGTCTCGGGATAAGTTCGCTATTGGAGCCACTATCTAAATATTGTGACTTCTTTTTGAAACTTTTGATTCAACAGACGCGTACTTACATTAAAGACACCAAGAGTCTGTTAATTATGCTTGACGACATTGTACTTCCGGAGGGTCCTTTGTTTTTGGTATCATTAGATATCGAAAGTCTTTATACGTGCATCCCCCAGGATGACACCATCAGGGTCATCAGGGATACACTTAACAATTCTGACTGGACTAACAAAACTCCACCTGCATTCGTGGTGGACTGTGCAACATTAGCCCTCAAGCGAAATTTCTTTCAATATCAAAATGAGATCTTTCTCCAAGCTACCGGTACATCGATGGGCAGCACTTTTGCCCCTAGTGGCTGGACTGTATGTTTTTGACTTCGAAAGCAAGTACATACTTCATGCGTCCAACCCCTTCACATCCAATGTATACTTCTGGCGAAGATACATTGATGATGTGCTAGTCATCTGGAGTGGGTCAGAAGTACAATTACTGAACTTTCTGATTTGGATTAATTCTTGTGACACGCATCTCAAATTTACCAACAACTATGACAAAAATGAGATGGTCTTCCTGGATTAAGCATGGGCGAATTTTGCGAATTCACGATCCGCGAATTTGCGGAATTGAGAATTCGCGATCCGCAAAATTCGCGAATTTGTGCGAATTTGCGGATTTTTGTTTTTTTGCGTGTTTGCGGGGCTTTTTGCGTGTTCGCGGGGCTTTTTGCGTCTTCGCGAGCCGCTTGCATAGCGAAGTTAACCATGCAGTCGTTTATGGGAGAGGGAGAGAGAGATAGATAGATAGATAGATAGATAGATAGATAGAAAGAGATGGAAAGAGAGGGAAAGAGAGAGGGAGAGAGAGAACGAGAGAAAGAAAGAGAGGCCGGATCTCTGAAGGGCCAGATTCCTGAGTTGCCCCTACAAAACATACAGCTTTTTATTTTTAGCAAAATGCATATGAAAAGTGTGCTGTAAAGGTCTCTTTTAGTTTAACCCCTCCTGACAACTCAAAATGGGTGTATTTGCCATCCTCTCCCTTCTTCCTGTTTTTTATATCTGTAAGTGCTTCCTGATGAGGTTTAATTCCTTGGACAGGTGCCCCGTTGCCTACTTGTAACTGTTCTCTGACTCTGCTTCAAGGGTCAGAGCAGGGTCAGAGAATAGTTGCAAGTAGGCAACGAGGCGCCAGGAAGCAATTAGCAGCAGGTGTCCAAGTTGAAGTTAATTTGTTTGTAACCCTTTTGTAAAAGGATACAAAGAAATTAGGTTCAACTTTTGCACCTGCTGCTGTAACCCTTACTTGGCTGAAAATTCGTCCCCGCTGATTCGCGGATTTTACTGCGTTTTCGCGAGATTCGCGGATTGCGAAATCGCAGAAAATCAGCAAATTCGCCCGCAAAACGGATTTTACGCCCACCCTTATCCTGGATATGACAATCACTAGGGTTGGCAATCGGTTGAAAACTAAGACCTACCATAAGCCGACAGCAAAGAATAATCTTTTAGACTTCACAAGCTTCCACCCACGCCCACTTAGAAAGAATTTACCTTTCGGGCAGTATTTATGCCTTAGGCGTAACTGCAGTGAAGTAAAGGATTTTAAAGATCAGTCTCGGGATTCGACCAACAAGTTACAAAGACGCGATTATCCGCTCAAAATTCTCAACAAAAGATGCAAAAGGGCAAGAAACCAACAGAGGGATGCTCTGTTGGAAGACAATCCTAAGACTTTGGAGGAACAGATTCCTCTTACATGTATTACGACTTATTACTCCTTGTCGAACAATCAATCAATCAATCAATCAATCAATCAAGAAATTTGTATAGCGCGCTACTCACCCGGAGGGTCTCAAGGCGCTTTGGGGGAGGGGTCCGCTACTGCTCGAACAGCCAGGTCTTGAGTTGCTTCCTGAAGGAGAGGTGGTCTTGGGTAAGACGGAGGTAGATGGGGAGGGAGTTCCAGGTCTTGGCTGAAAGGTAGGAGAAGGATCTTCCTCCCATGGTGGCTCTTCGGATGCGTGGAACGGCGGCAAGGGCGTGGCTGGTCGATCAAAGTTGGCGGGTGGGAGTGTAGAAGGTCAGGCGGTTGTTGAGGTACCTTGGGCCTAGGTCGTGGAGGGCTTTGTGTGCGTGGGTGAGGAGGCGGAAGGTGATTCTTTTGCTGACGGGGAGCCAGTGCCGGTATTTCAGGTGTCTGGAGATGTGGCTGTGGCGGGGGATGTCCAGGATGAGTTGTGCGGAGGCGTTCTGGATGCGTTGGAGTCTTTTCTGCAGTTTGGCTGTGGTTCCGGTGTAGAGGGTGTTTCCATAGTCCAGTCAGCTCGTGACAAGTGCCTGGGTGACCGTCTTCCTGGTTTCAGTGGGGATACAACTGAAGATCTTTCAGAGCATGCGTAGGATGTTGAAACATGAAGACGAGACAGCGTTGACTTGTCTGGTCATTGACAGGGAGGAGTCCAGAATGAAGCCTAGGTTGCGTGCGTGGTCTGTTGGTTTGGGTGCGCTGCCTAGAGCCGGGGGCCACCAGGAGTTGTCCCAGGCAGATGGTGATGGTCCAAGGATGAGGACTTCCGTCTTGTCTGAGTTCAGTTTCAAATGGCTGTTCTTCATCCATTCGGCTACTTCTTTCATCCCTTCGTGCAGGTTGGTTCTGGCGGTGGCGGGGTCGTTGGTGACGGAGAGGATCAGCTGGGTGTCATCGGCATAGGAGATGATGTTGAGGTTGTGTTGGCGTGCGATGGCTGAGAGCGGGCTCATGTACACGTTGAAGAGGGTGGGGCTCAGTGATGATCCTTGTGGTACGCCGCAGATGACTTCGGTGGCCTCTGATCTGAATGGGGGGAGGCGGACTCTCTGGGTCCTTCTGGCGAGGAACGAAATGATCCACTCCAGTGCCTTCTCTTGGATTCCGACGTTGCTGAGGCTTTGTACTAGGGTGCGGTGGCAGACAGTATCGTACGCTGCGGAGAGGTCCAGGACGATGATGGCTGCTGTTTCCCCGTTGTCGAGCAGGGTTCGGATGTCGTCGGTGGCTGCGATGAGGGCGGTCTCGGTGCTGTGATTGGCTCGGAAGCCGGACTGTGAGTGGTCGAGGGATCCGTTTGTCTCGAGGAAGGCGGCCAGCTGTCTGTTGACAGTCTTCTCAATGACTTTGGCAGGAAACGGAAGGAAAGAGATGGGGCGGTAGTTCTTGAGGTCGGTGGGGTCTGCTGATGGTTTCTTAAGGAGGGCGCTGAGTTCGGCGTGTTTCCAGCTCTCCGGGAAGGTGGCGGTGTTGAAGGAGCAGTTGATGATGTCCCGGAGTTGAGGCACGATGACTTGGGTGGCCTTGTTGAAGACGTGGTGGGGACATGGGTCGGTAGGTGATCCGGAGTGGATGGTGTTCATCGTGTGGATGGTGTCTTCAGTGCTGGCCGGGGTCCAGTCGTGGAGGGTGGTGGTGGGGGGCGTCGGTTCTGTGGTGGGGTGCGCGGTCTGTTCGCCGAAGCTGTTGTGTATGTCTGCGATCTTGCTGTGGAAGAACGTGGCGAGTGAGTTGCAGAGGTCTTGTGAGGTAGTGATGTTGTTGTTTCCGGCGCTGGGGTTGGAAAGCTCTTTAACGATGCTGAAGAGCTCCTTGCTGTTGTGTGCGTTGTTGTCTAGTCATTCCTTGAATGCTGTCTTCTTGGTGGTGTGGATCAGCTGGTGGTCTTTGCGGGTGGTGTGCTTGAGGGCGGTCATGTTGTCTGTGGTTGGGTTCTTTCGCCAGGCATTCTCGAGGGTGCGGCAGTTCTTCTTGGAGTTCTTGAGGTCCTTGTTGAACCACGGGGCTTTCTTGCTTCCGGGCCTGCTGGGATGGGTTTTCAGGGGTGTGAGGTCGTTGGCGCAGTTCGTGATCCACTGTGCGAGGTTGAGGGCTGCTTGGTTGGGGTCCGTTGATCTGCCGGGAGGGATCTGATTTAGTGATGTGGTGAGCTGGTCGGTGGTGATCTTGTTCCAGTTCCTGCGGGGAGCCTGTTGCGGGATGTGGTGAGTAGTGGTCTTTCTGAAGCTGAAGTGAACGCAGCTGAGGTCTGTCTAATGGAGTCCGGTGGAATGGCTGAAGGAGATGTGCTTGCTGGAGGAGAAGATTGGGTCAAGCGTGTGTCCGGCGTAGTGGGTGGGGGTGTTTACCAGTTGCTTGAGTCCGAGGTTGGCGAGGTTGTCCAGAAGGGTGGTGGTGTTGTTGTCGTTGTTGTTCTCCAGGTGGAAGTTGAGGTCCCCTAGGAGGATGTAGTCAGCGGAGGGGAGGGCGTGTGGGCTGATGAAGTCTGCGATGTCTTCGCTGAATTGTGTGCGGGGACCTGGGGGTCTGTAGATGAGGGTTCCTCTGAGTGTTGTCTTGGGGTCGGTGTGTATCTGGAAGTGGAGATGTTCGGCGGCTGTGTGGGTGTCTTCGAAGTTGGTCGTGATGCGGATGGTGTTCTTGTGGACAATGGCGATGCCTCCTCCAGTCTGGTTGACGCGGTCTCTCCGGGTGATCTTGTACCCATCCGGGATGGCTATGGCAATGTCGGGTGCTGAGGAGGCGTTCATCCAGGTCTCCGTGAGGAAGGCGACGTCCGGAGATGTGGTGTTGAGCAGGTTCCATAGTTCCACGGCGTGTCTGTGGACGGAGCGGGTGTTGAGCAGAATGCACTTCAGGTGGTTGCTGATGGTGCTTTGCTTGGCGGGTGCGGGTGGGTTGCAGGTCCGGATGCAGGCGAACTTGCAGGAGTGGCAGGTGAAGGGTCCGTGGGTGCGTCCTGGGGTGGCTTGCTGGCAGCCGGGGAGGCGTCCGGTGTTGAGTGCGCTGAGGGTGGCGCCGTCGTACGTCTAGTGGGTGGGATGGCATCTGCGAGGGCCAGGGGGTCTGGTGCTGGGCGCGGTCCAGACGCAGACGGGCATAGACGGGCTTGCCTTTGGCGCGCCTTCGGAGCACCATTGGCGCACCATTGGCGCGCTCGCTGCACGTGAACGCTGCGCAGACGCGTGGAATCTGCCATAAGTGGAGAGTGGAGGGGGCGGGGCGGAGCGAGGGAGGAGCAGCTGGGAGGCGGGAGCGGGGTGGGGAGTGTGGAGGAGAGCGGTGATGCTGGAGGGAGCATGGGTGGGGCCGCGGGGGAGCAGCGGCAGGGAGCGGGGTGGGTCAGGGTGGGTCAGGGGCGCAGAGGACAGGCAAAACTGAGACGGCACAATAATATCAGGGGCACAGAGGACAGGCAAAACAGATACGGCACGATAATATCAAGGGCACAGAAGACCGACAAAACAGATACGGCACAATAATATCAGGGGCACAGAGGACGATGCTAAACAACAATTACGGCACAGAGGACGAACTGGCAGCGGCAGTGGCGGCGGATACCGGGACCCTCGGGGAGGGCCATGTGGGGGGAGGAGCGACCGGCTCTGACCAGGTCAGGTTAGGTCACAGCTCCCCGCCTCGCGGACACCACCTTTTGAGTCCAGTGGGAGTGAGGAGCAGCTGCGAGGCGGGAGCAGGGTGGCGAGTGGGGAGGGGAGCGGTGATGCTAGAGGGAGCTGGGGTGGGGCCGCTGGGAGCAGCGGCAGGGAGTGGGGTGGGTCGCCGGTGGAGGCACAGGAGCGAGCAGGGGCACAGCAGAGGACAGATACGGCACAATAAAATCAGGGGCGCAGAAGACAGGCAAAACAGATACGGCACAATAATATCAGGGGCACAGAGGACAGGCAAAACAGATACGGCACGATAATATCAGGGGCACAGAGGACAGGCAAAACAGATACGACACAAAAATATTAGGGGCACAGAGGACGATGCTAAACAACAATTACAGCACAATACTTATCAGGGTCACAGAGGACGAACTGGCAGCGGCAGTGGCGGCGGATGCCAGGACCCTCGGGGTGGGCCACGCGGCGGGAGGAGCGACCAGCTCTGACCAGGTCAGGTCAGGTCACCGTAAGCCGTTCCATCAATAAGCACTGGGGGGTCCTCACAAGTAATAATCATAATTGGGAGAAACCGCTTTTCTCTTACAAGAGAGCCAGAAGTTAAAGGGACTCTCTGGTCCATACTCGTCCAGCCAATGTACCAGATTCCACCAATGACACAGTACTTACTGCATGTGGTCTTCCTCCAGTCTTAGGGCATTACCCCTGTGTGGGAATGTAGTGTATGACATATTACATCCCCCACAAAAACTCTGGATCTGGAACCAGGCAAGCGATGGCTTTCGCGTCAACACACAAACTGAAACTCGTGTAAAATAGTCTACCTGGTTACTTGCCCTTGTGCCTACGTTATGTAGAAATGACTACGAGACGCATTAAATTGCGTATTGGTGAAATTCGCAGTAATGTAAGATGCAAAAAAAAACACCACCAAACTCACTGCACACTTAAAACAAGCCAACCATACACCTAATAATATGAAGTGGACAGTATTAGAACAGCTAACGGGCGGCACCAGGGTACAGGAGGCGTTATATGAAAAGGAACAGCGTTGGGTTTATCGCCTCTCAACCCACAAACGGGGACTAAACGATAACATACCCTAGGGCTCAGTTATGCATCGCTAATCTCACCTAAGGCAAAACCAACCAGTGGTTAACCAATAAGAGGATAAAATCATCTAAAACATAGTGTCCACTGATATACACCTGTTAGTAATCATTGAATAACAGTATACAATAAGATGGCTAATTTTCCCATTGGGAGAAAAATCTTCACCTCAAGCCATTTAATATCGAACTGTTTTGACTCTCATGTGTAACATAAGTCTGGAAAAAATGGTAAATATGTCAATTTTTGCCGCTTTTTTCCTTTCTATGAAGTGGGCCACTGAACATTTTGTCCTTTCTGCTCATGAGAAGCGGTACAATAAAGTTGGTTTTAGCACGTCTCCCATTGACTGAAGACTTTCACGTATATTTCAACTGCAAATACGCATTAATTTTTAATTGCTGCAGTTTTTAATTTATTCTGGTAGTCTGGGCCGCGATACATTTGTTGTAATGTTTTCCTGTGGCAACATAAATACAATAAAGTTTCTCGTTACTGCAGTCTGCAAGTTTAAGAATCACTTGAAGGTTCACTGCTCCTGTGACACTGCAATCACCTGACCTCTTTCACTCATGCAGTGATTTCGGGCAGAGAGTCACATTTACTATTAAGAGTTGGGCACCTCTCCGTCTCTCTGAAATGCCCGGAGACAGAGAGTTCCCATTAATTTAACTCTTTGACACTGTTAACAGTACATACGCCCAGGTGGAGTTATGGATCGTGCCTTTGTGAGAGAAAACTTCCTACGGAACCTACGCATCAGAGTCCATCCAAGTCCGCCTTCCTCCCCATACAGACCGGCTTCGTCGCAACACGCCGGCTGCTGCAGCGGGGTTGTCGCATCGCCTCCCCATGGTCTCAAGAGCAACCCTTCGCTTGTTTTTCACCGCACCAGCTTCTGCTTTGGAACTTTGACGCTTTTAAAAGGTACTGTTGGCAAAACGTGACGCAACTGTGAACTTTTCATGCAACTGTGGATTATTTTATCTCAACCTTAAGAACTCTTTTGAACCATATTCTTGAACTGTGTAGGTTAGATTAAATACCTTTATTTTTCTAAACAGTTGTGGAGTCAGTTTGTGGTGTTTGTCACTGTGTTACTGTGAGTGTTGGTACAAATACTTTACACATTGCTTTTGGATAAGCCTGACTGCTTGTGCCAAGCTACCAAGGGGGTGAGCAGAGGTTATCTAAAGAGTGTTAGCCTGACTAGAAGCACGGGTCCCTATTTGGACAGTGGTACCTACCCCAGCCAACTAGAGACCCCTAATTCTAACATTGTTGGTCAGCGGTGGGATTAGAACTTGTATTTGTACTAGAGCCACAGTGATTGGTGTACATCACTAGTGAGTGCAGACCTCTACGCCACCGCATACTACGGTTGAGTTTTTTATTTTTTGTTCTATTTTTGATCGTAACCCTGAAAGAATCCAAGCATCATGTCTCAGAATAGTAAACCAGCAAGTGATGTTGCAGAACTGGAGTTTGATATTGAAATGTTAAGTGATTACATAGTAGGTCGAATCAAGCAGTTCTGCTGGAGCTTTGGATGCACCATGAAGCATCGCTTCAAGAAGGAGGAGCTACAGAAGGCCTTAAAGGCCTGGTGGGAGACCAAAGAGGCAGGGGAGACAGATGGTGCAGAAGTGAATAAGGAATCACAAAGGGATGGTTTCAGGCCACAGGATCTGCCTGTGTCCAGAGCAGCCTCAAGGGCTGGCAGCAACCATTCAGCTGAAAGTTTTTCCCCAGAGAGAAAGGGCGGCGGAGGAGAGCAAAAATGACCATGCCCTAGAGGAATTAAAATTGACCTTGGCCCATGAATAGAGAATGAGGAAGCTTGAGTTCGAGCTCAAGAGGCTTGAGGCCAGGAGTGTCTCAGCTGAAGAACAAACATGGACAGCTCAAGAGGTGAGCTTTGCTGAGTTGGTGGTGGAGTCCAGCTCAGATGGTGGCAGCAAGATTATAGTGTCCAGTGCTGAGAGAAAGGTACAGACACCCAGAGATGTGGTGCCTGACTTGACGGAGGGTGTAGAACAACACCAGGGGGTTCAGGTTTATGATGTAGTTCCAGTGGAGTGCAGTGTCCCTGAAGTAGATTGGGATACTGGCACAGGGAACCATATTCCTAGTTGTGGGAGGGACACTCTACAGACTCTAGATGAGAGGTACAGGGAGAGGGATTCCCCAATGGTAGAAACCTTTGTGTGTGTGTGTGAAGACCAGCCAGAAGAGTGTAGGTTGTGTGACAGGGACAGTCAGATACTGTCTTACCAGTCTGAGGAGAGTGGTGTGGGGTACTTGTGTGAGGCACTGAAGGGTGAGGCAAAGGGTAGCTTGGTTAACAACTGTGGGGGTCTGTGTGATTCATTTGTTGGAGAGCATATTTTAATTCCCTGTGTTCCGTAGCTATGCCAACACCCAGTGGAGTGTGAGTTCTCTGACCCCAGAGAGCTTGCGTTGGAGGCAGACCTCTTGGTGAATTCCAGAGCGTCTGAGGAGGCATTGGGGAGTGATCCCAAAAGGAGTGGCACAGATATCTTCCAGGCCTGTGAGGTGGAAGAGGTTCAGTGCAGTCCAGTTAGGTCCCAGTGT
The DNA here is from genome assembly GCF_964263255.1 of Lissotriton vulgaris. Lineage (NCBI taxonomy): Eukaryota > Metazoa > Chordata > Amphibia > Caudata > Salamandridae > Lissotriton > Lissotriton vulgaris. Next base: position 445,201,445 of record NC_141687.1, on the reverse strand, counting down.
AGTGGGAGGGGTGTAGGGGCTCATGTCCGGTCTCAGTGGAGAATGAGTGAGTGTGGGACGGTGTGTCTCATGGTGCCCGAAACCCAGTCTCAGAGCCTGGAGGGTTCTTTAAGGGAACACCAGGTTGGGGGCCTAGAAGGTACTAGTAGGCCATTTGAGGAGGATCTCCTAGTGTCTGTTGAACGGGGAGGGCCTGTAACCAGGCCTCCATCAGTTCTGGTGTCTGGCCGTATCACTCCAGGTGGGAGGATGCAGAAGTCCAGACTGAGGGTTGAGAGGGGGAAGGAGTCCCCAGTGGGAGAACCAGTAGGTCAGGGGCTAGCCAGAAGGGCTGAGTCTCCCAGGAGTGACCATGGTGACACCACTTCTGTCTTGGGGGATCTTCACGCACTGTCAGGTGGACAGGGGTTGGGAGATCTGCACCAGGCAGACTGCCACAGGACACATGAGCTGTGTGTCACCCTGGAGGGGGTACTGTGTGAGTCCCCAGAAGTACAGGCGTGCCAGGCAAGTGCACAACCTCAGGTTTTGGTCCCTGGGTTGGGAGACCAGGATTAGGATCTGCCTGACCTGGAAGGAAGGACATCTGTAACCGGTGTCCTCACCAATATGGTTCCCAGGGGTACCCCTCCAGTAGGGATGGTGCAACACTCTGGAAAGGGGTACAGAGGGAGGGATCCCTCGCCTCTGACCCCGGAGCAACCTGAGTGGTTAAATCCTGGTTTGGGAGACCAGTTGCGGGAGGGAGGTCCTGAACTGGTAGGTGAGTTGTGTTCTGAGGGCGCCTCTCCTGGGAGGAGAGTGCAGGAACCCAGAAGGTGGGGTAGGGAGAGGAGAGCCTCACCTGTGACCCCTAGTCAGCCAAAGGTTACAGACCCTGGGCTGGCGGTCCAGTGTCAGGATGCCCTACCTGACTTGACAAAGAGGGAGAGTGAAAGGAAGGTGCCAGGCACCTGGGGCTACTGCCCCCACTCTCTGATACTACAGAGGTTAGAGAGGCCTGACAGGCATGTGGCCTGGCTCTCATCACTGACAGCTGTCAGAGACCCCTATGGTTGGTTGTCCTGGTGGACAGGTTTGCCCCTAGAAGGGGGGCAGGAGTCTCACCCTGGGGGTGGACTGGGCCACACCGTTGTGTTGGCCAGGTGGGTACTGTGTACCAGTGTGGGCATATCTTTGAGTGAAGTCCTGGTGCGCTGGGCAAGTGTTCCACCGCAGGGGTTGGTCCCTGGGTGAGGAAGCCAGGTTCAGGTGTTGTCTGACCTGGAGGCTTTGGAGCATAGGTTTGAGGGCCAGGTCCGGGGTGTCCCCCCTGACCTGGAATACCAGTTGCAGGATATAACCCCTGAACTGGTGGGTGAATGGTGTGGGACACCTGCCACAGGTGCCCTGGCTATTCTAGAAGGGGGTACCGCTCCAGGTGGGAGGGTGCAGAGCCCCAAGGAAGAGGAGGACCGGGTGTGGGGAAGCCCACTCCAGCCTCCTGTCAAGCTGCCGGATACAGGGCGAGGACTGGTGGGTCAGTGCCAGAGTGTCAGACCTGACCTGTCAAGGGAGGGAGTGGACAAAGGGTACCAAGCACCAGGGGCTACTGCCCCCACCCTCTGATGCCACAGGAGTTGGAGAGCCCTGAGAGGCAGAAGGCCTGGGTCTCATCCCTGATCACTGTCAGTGGTCACTGTGGCTGGCTGTCTCTCTGTTGGGACACACTTGTGAGCAAGTTAAGGTTAGGTGCTGCACAAGTGGTGTCCACAGGTGAGGAGAAGGGTTCCACATGGATTGACGTGGTGGACCCTGAGAGTATGGATAGAGTGATCCAACTGGGTTCCGCACGGCATAGAACAGGAATAATGCCCTGCTGTTTGGGCCAGTTTCCGTGTTCTATCGTCTTAAGCAGGGAATCCCCTCGAGGTATCGTTTGGTCTACCCTGGCTTTAGGCTGGAAGGGGGTTGTGTTGGAACTGGCCCTTTTTGTAGGGTTATCCTCAAACTTTTTGCTTCTCCCTCCCTTATTTTTCCAGACCTGTGGCTGTTGGCAATAGGACTCTGAGCACTTTACCACTGCTGATCAGTGCTACAGTGCATATGCTCTCTGTGTAAATTGTTATTGTAATTGGATATACATGATTGGAATATTTGTATCACCAAGAAGTCCCCAGTAAAGTGCACTGAGTGTGCCAGGGCTGGTGATACAAATGCCACTAGTGGGCCTGTAGCATTGATTGTGCAACCCACATGAGTAGCCCTAAAATGGTGTCTCAGGCCTGCCATCACAGTGCCTGTGTGCAGTCTGTGAACTTCCATGTCCTCCTGGTCAGTGTCCCCACTGACCGGGCCTAACCCTTCTCTTTCTGTGCACATTGATCACCCCTATGGAAGGCCCAAGAAACCCCCTTGGGCACGGTGCAGTGTATGTGAAAGGAAGGGTAAGTACTTGCGCAGGTGACATGCTATGGTAGTGAATTACAGCCATTTTTGGTTTTCACTGCTGTAAGGCTATCTTGTTCCACAGGCTATCATGGGGGATGCTGGCTACAGTGGCTACCAGCATATCTCCCATAGGAACAAGATAAGACATAAAAGTCTGGTATCCCTGAACTCAGAATTTAATAACACATCTTTCAGTAAAGGTTGTTTTTAAATCCTGTGTTTGAGAACAGCACTTTTAGAAAGTTGTTCCCGCTGCCGCTAGACCTACTATTTATGAGGTAGCACTTGGCGAGGCGGCTGGTCAATGTCTAGTTAAAATTCTAGAGCCAAGCTATTACACAAAAAAGACTTAAACCTTTCTACGGGATCTCAAATAGAGCAAAGAGGCTAACCTAACTGAGAGCCTTTTCAAATCCAGATACCTATTTCTAGGCCAGGATTCAAGCAAAACTAACAGTAAATTCAAAGCCCACAAGACTTCATAACTAGCTTTAGGAGGTCTATTTAACCTCATTATTTTCAAACATCTTAAAATCAAAGTATTCCTCCCTACTGTTCTTCCATCTACATGCACATGACCAGATAAAATAGCTGACCTATCACAATTCAAAGTTCTTATATTTCAACCTTTCTCAAACTGCTCTGCCAGACAATTCACTGCTTCTGCTACAGGCACCTCCATGGGATCCATATCCCTCTCCATGCCCAACCAGACCCTATTTCCCATGCTCCTTTATACCTTCTCCTTGTTCCAGGTTTACAAGACTTTTCAAGCAATTTAACAGCCTTGCTCGAAAGTCCCTGGAAACAGTTAGATCGCCTGATACCTTCATAAAAGAAGGTTCAATATATTGTCTTGAACGAATGAATGCTTCCCTCCTATGCCATACTCCAATAAGCGTTCTGAAGCTAGAATCAAAAAACGAATCTTGCATGCCAATTCAATTGCTTGTATATACCATACCTGAGGCACCCAAAACCCCAGCACCCACACAATTTGCCACTTCTCTGAACTTACCTTCAATAGAAGCCTTTGTATCATCGCAAATGGCACGAACACATATGGTTTTATACCCTTCGATATCTGTGTAAAAGTATCAACTGCACATGCCCCTGGATACAGCATCATGATCTAACTGGTAACTCAGCCTGCTCACGAACAGATCCACCACCAACGGTCCCCAAATGCTGTCTATCTTGCCAAAATAGCAAGGGTTCAGCTTCCAATCTCTGAAGTCTGTTAAGTTTAGCAAATTCAAATCTGCTATCGTTTTCAATTGACCTCACAAATACTCTGCCTTCACCACGATCTTTTGTTCCATGCAGAAGTGCCAAAATATCTTTGTCAAGTCTGACAGGCAATGGGATCTGCTCCCTCCTAAAAGATTATACACACTACAGCTGAGATGTTGTCCATTTTCATCAACACTGTCCTTTTAAAAGCTCGTTGAAACTCTGCAAGGTACGCATGCCTGCTATCATTTCTTAACAAGTTATATGGTTAATTATCTCCTCTGCTGACAACATTCCAATTGTCTGTTCTCTCCCAAACATGCTACCCAGCCACTTAATCTGGTGTCTGTGTCCAGCACAAAATCTGGTGCACATCCAAAATTTGACCGCCCATTTCCTGCATTGTAGTCACTAATTCAATTCTTTCATTTCAGTTACCTACTCTCCCTCACTGTCTGCCACCACATGAATCATCATTTATCATTCACAATCACTCAATAATCACCAGTTGGTGTAATTTTCTCTCCCCTTTGATACAAGAAAATATTTGGTTTTTGGCAGTCTGGTGATTTGCAATGATCATCCGGGGCAGCCCTCCCAGGTAATGAAAAAAAACAGAAGGATCATAGGAGTGGACCAAACTGGTTAATTTTTGATAAGTAAGTTTGTAAAGCCCAATCACCTCCATGAAAGAATTATCGTCCATCATTCGGGCACCAAACATTGAAAATAATCTTAAACAAGTTCCCAAATTACAATTCACCACCCTCTCTCACTGTCTGCCATCACATGAATCATTATAAATTATCACTTACAATCACTCACTCACCACTGCAATAGTTGGAGTTACCTCTTCCAACCAAAGCATGGGTAGGTTAGGTAGTAGGTAAACAATTAATCTTTGACGCAGAAAACATATTGGAATTTGGTATTAGCATTCTTGTAAATTAATATTCTTCGGGGGCAGCCCAGCTAAATCATGCCAAAGAGAATATGCATGCGAGGGAGGCAAGCATTGTCTCAAATGTCATGAAGGAATTTTGGAGGCTACTTTAATGCAGACTTGCCTAACCGGAATCTGACAATAAGTTGAGAAGTATGGCTCACTGGTTAGAGGAGGCAGACCCTGAAGCAGAGGTCAGACCTGGGACCAGGGTTCAATTTCTAACGCGGCAGGGTCTTGAGCCCAAATGTCCACGGACTCGATAATTCTCGCTTCGGTGCCTACTCGAATCACGAGTTCACACTCTGCAACTCTGGGCATTAGCTTGCTTAATCTCCACTACGGCCCCCCCGTGGCGGGATGCCTGGCTTTCACCTCGGGGATGCCCAGTTCCGGTTATCTCACAGGGAAAAAAGCCAGGACGGGTTCCCAAAGCAAGCGCGAGACGCCTCACGGTGATTCGATCGCTATATAAGAAGACATAACATAACATAACAATAAATATGTGTCAAAAATGGTGGGGCAGCATAAATCTGAAACAAAAATAATAATGTTTCACTAGTTACTTTTTGGGGGCAAAGATGGAAGTTCAACGAGAAATAATTAAAACGTTCTATGAAGACACTGGCATAGCAGAGTTCTTCCTCAAACTCAGGGGGTTCACCCAAAAGGTGGTCAGCTAACACACTTGAATCTGACTAATCCTCCTCCTTCTGTGCTGCTTCAGGAATTGTGTAATCGTGTGGTATGAAATGTTGGGCATTTTGATCATAGTCAATATCTCCCTGTTTGTGTGCATGAGAATGCTGGATACGTATATACAATGGGTGAGACTGCTGTACACAGGCCAAGTGGTAAAAATCCATATAAATGGGCACACATCGACGCAAATGCATAAACACTGGGTTAAAAGACAAGCTTGCCTCACTCAGGCCGCAACCGGGCAGATGAGGTCACAAGAAAACTCTAAATTTGCCTGAGGCTCAAAACTTAGATAGCTTAGCACAGAGCAGTCTGTCTTAACTCAGAGGCAATGTGTAAAGTATTTGTGCAACACTTCAAACAGTAACACAGTAAAAACAATCAACAATGTATACCATCCCACTTTGGAAGAACAGAATAATGTTTAGTAAATTAAAAATGACCAGAACAACATAAATCTAATCAGTAGAACTAGATATAATACATTTTAAGAACTTAAGCAAAAATAGCGCCAAAAAGTACAAAGTGCCAGCTAATGTATGGTTGCACTGGAAAATGTCACAAGTTCAGACCGACCACATTTGTGAATCATTGCATGGGACCACATCAAAGATGCATCACAAAGCCAAAGTGGTGCATTTGTTCCGAAATGTGGGGAGGCTGCTGGGCGAGGCCTTGTATCATCATCAAAGATCCTGTTGATGAGGGCTTGTGATGCAAAGTCCGGTGTCGAGGATGCGTGTCACAGCCGAGATGATGTATTGGTTCTGAGGAGTTGCAAGGCTGCTATGCAAAGTCTGATGTCACGTTCGAGGCTGCCATCGATGAGGCATGCGCGGGCCTGTGCCGGGATACATCACACTAGTGTTGTCCTAATGCGGAAAAGGGCTGTTTTGTGGGTCTGTGCAATGGTTCTAATCCATGCAGCAGTGGTGATGTGTTAGTTCTGCTCCTGGTTACAACTTAAAGCAGAGGAGATGTGTTAGTTTCGCTATATCTAGACAGGCTGGCAGAGCACCTTAGGCCTACATACAAGGCTCCAGGCCTCAGGTAGCACCAATTGGCAGGGTAGACTCACAGAAAGCAGAGTCCTGGTGATGGGCTCAAGGCTGTTTCCTGAGACTATAGTCAGGAGGCCAGCCAAATAGCCCTTACAGTCATATTGGGGTCCGAGGTTCAACAAATGCAGGTCCAGTCCTTTTCACTCAGGCAAGACAGCAGCAGGTCAGCACTGCATGGCAGCAGTACTTCTGAGCAGCAGTCCAGTAGAGTTGCAGTCCCTTCAGAAGCACAGCAGTCCTTCATTCTGGTAGAGTACACACAGGTCCAGAAGTATTCTACTGAGTTGGTGTGGGAGTACCAGTATTAATACCCAATTGTGCCTTGGAAGATTCTAGAGGTTTCCTTTTGATGTCCCTAAGGGTTCCTGCCTTCCCTGTCCTCGCTCTAGACTAACTACAGTGTTATGCAGTCCTTTGTGTGGAGGAGGCACAATACAAGCTTTCCAAGTGTAAGCAGGGCTGTTTTCAGCTCTGCCCTCCCATCCTGCCAGTTATGGTCCTGTTAGACAAACCTAAGGTCTTGATTGTTTGTGTCAGTCTAGGACGAATACATAAAGCCCAAATGGCAGCTACACACAGTCTGTGACCTATATACAGGCTATAGACCCTATGTGGCTAAGGCAGGAGAATGCCAACTTTCTGGAAGCGGGATTTGTAAACATTTTTATTTGACCTCTGACTTCACTATAAGTTGGGGTTTTTCATCACAGTTCTAAAGTCAACCAAAAATGTATGCGTCAGCTGCTCCCATATGGAAATTATAGCTTACTAAATGCAATCAAGTAACTCACATGTATCCCATTGGAGAGGTGGGTCTTGGAACAGTATTAAATATGCTGCACCCTGCCCTCTGGCCTGACTACTCTAGTGATGAAATACATATTAAGAAAAGGAAGGCTTGAGCCAGGAAAAAGTTTATTTTGACAGGTTAAAATGGCAGATAAAAACTGCAGATAAAGGCTGCAAGGGCAGGACTAAGATGTGCTTAATGGGCTACTTAAGGTGGAGGCACAATAAGCGCAGTACATACTTATAGCATTCAATTTACAGGCACTGTGTCGGTGTAGTTCCACTTTGCAAGGAACTGTTAAGTAAATTAAATATACCAATTGGGGAGAAATCAATGTTCCCATGTTTTGAGGAATAAGCACATGCATTTTAGCACTGGTCAGCAGTGGTAGAATGTGCAGAGTCCTAAGGCCAGCAATAACAAGATCAGCAAAGAATTGTAGGAGGAACTCAACAAGTTTGAGGGAAGACCACCCTAAGGCTGGCAGGTCTAACATGAATTGTATGGGAATGTTTCTGAATATTCCAATTTTAACCAGTGTTTAGATGCTTCAGGAACTATTCTCAAAGTCATATATGAGTATGTAAAAGTGATCTACACTGGATTAACTACAGGTGCTCCAAAATGCTTTTGAATATTGACGCTAAAATGTGTGTGAGAATAGCTAAGAGGAATGGTGCTTTCCTATACTGTTCCTCTCTGGTACAGGTAGGTAATGGGGTGTAGTACACATTTCTGCAGCTGGTTATCAGGTTAGCACGTTGCAGTCTGAAGAACCACATTATAGAAGGACTCTGGGATATATTTCCCATCTTTGGTTCAAGAGTGAAATGGCAAATCTGCTCAGAAATAATCAAATGGACAAAACAGTACAGATACTACGTCAACGAAAATGTAAAGTGTATGATGAGAAGACTAACTTCATTATTCTTTGTTCTCAGTTGTGTGTAGTCTATGACAGAGAATCTTGATTATTTCCTAAAGACAGCAAATGCCAATATTTACTTGTGGAGCTCCATTTACCCAGCAAAAGTGACAAGGTACTTCCTCCTATTATTATACATTATTCCTGGAAATGCTAGCCTTCATCTGAAATAGTACCATATAGTTACAAGATACTGTGCTTACATTTGGATAAGAAAGTGATGAACCTGATATGGACCTCTGTGAAGGATATATGCTTTGTACACTCTTAAAAGAGTCAGAAAAAAGGAGTGTGGAAGAAGTGCTGAGGGTCTGAAAGCACAGTAATGAAAAGTATCACCACCATTGTTTTAGACTTAAAGGCAAGTGCTTGAGTAAGTCTAGGTTACAGTTTCCAGTACCAGTTTCAAAGAAGTGAAAGGTCAACAAATACATGTCTGAAGCCTGAGATGTAGTGAGTAAGAATTTACCAAACATCAGATATGACATATTCTTGAAGAAGTTTTCAAATTTGTTTACCTTTGTTAATGACTACACCCCATTCACTTTGATCTTATAGAATTCCAATATACAGGGAAGATGGAGCCAGTCACATCAGCTGCAGAAGCAATGTATGTGACTCCATAGATTATAAGGTTAGAGAAGACACAGATGATGGATCTCTGGGTATGACTGTCAGAAAAAACACTGCATCTATATTGTACGTCCTAAATAAGAGTGGCACTGAATAGGGAGGCTGGGCACTTTGCTAAAAATATGCTTATATGATAAATATTTTTTTAATGTAATTGTTTTTCAATTACAATCTTTTTTTTTTTAATATAAATATTTATATATATATTACTGCACATATATATAATGTGTGAAGTTTTTTACATATACATGTATATATATATATATATATATATATATATATCGACGAAGACCCTCCAACTAGATGAAAGGAAGGAATCCTAGGCAGGGAAATACAGGTGGGGTTCTTTATTGAAGTTCCTTACAGCCGGGCATAATGCATTTCGGATAAAACTCCTTCCTCAGACGCCCCTAGCTGCTGTACCTCATGTCCGTTGTGCACAGATTGAGTGTTGTCAATCTTATTAAAGTTCACTCCTGGCGCTACCCCCACTCATGTGATCATCCGCTGTGTTGGATTCAATATGGAACTCCAACTCCCAGAATCCTGTGTGCCTGGGGTAGCGTGATGGGGGAAACAAAAGTTAAGTCTTTGTGTCAGCAGGCGTTGGTGAATCTGGGCACCTATGGTGAAGTAAATGTTTTGGCATCACAACCCCTCGAGTCCCCGCATTGCTTCAACCTGTCGGGCGCTGGTTATGCTGGAACGTGGAATGGCGACAATGCACCACCGCCACCGTGCAGTCACGGTCCGCTTTCCTGCGGTGTTCCTCGCGTTGCAGCACTCTAAAGGTGGGTTTGCCTGAAGTCAATACCTTGACAGAGACGTAGATTGCTAGCGCAAACCACCAGTGAAGCAGGCAACCTCTTGATGAAGCGGGATTCCTTGGCGTGTCTCTGGCTGACACGTGAATAGCGACGAAGACCCTCCAACTAGATGAAAGGAAGGAATCCCAGGCAGGGAAATACAGGTGGGGTTCTTTATTGAAGTTCCTTACAGCCGGGCATAATGCATTTCGGATAAAACTCCTTCCTCAGACGCCCCTAGCTGCTGTACCTCATGTCCGTTGTGCACAGATTGAGTGTTGTCAATCTTATTAAAGTTCACTCCTGGCGCCACCCCCACTCATGTGATCATCCGCTGTGTTGGATTCAATATGGAACTCCAACTCCCAGAATCCTGTGTGCCTGGGGTAGCGTGATGGGGGAAACAAAAGTTAAGTCTTTGTGTCAGCAGGCGTTGGTGAATCTGGGCACGTATGGTGAAGTAAATGTTTTGGCATCACAACCCCTCGAGTCCCCGCATTGCTTCAACCTGTCGGGCGCTGGTTATGCTGGAACGTGGAATGGCGACATTGCACCACCGCCACCGTGCAGTCACGGTCCGCTTTCCTGCGGTGTTCCTCGCGTTGCAGCACTCTAAAGGTGGGTTTGCCTGAAGTCAATACCTTGACAGAGACGTAGATTGCTAGCGCAAACCACCAGTGAAGCAGGCAACCTCTTGATGAAGCGGGATTCCTTGGCGTGTCTCTGGCTGACACGTGAATAGCGACGAAGACCCTCCAACTAGATGAAAGGAAGGAATCCCAGGCAGGGAAATACAGGTGGGGTTCTTTATTGAAGTTCCTTACAGCCGGGCATAATGCATTTCGGATAAAACTCCTTCCTCAGACGCCCCTAGCTGCTGTACCTCATGTCCGTTGTGCACAGATTGAGTGTTGTCAATCTTATTAAAGTTCACTCCTGGCGCCACCCCCACTCATGTGATCATCCGCTGTGTTGGATTCAATATGGAACTCCAACTCCCAGAATCCTGTGTGCCTGGGGTAGCGTGATGGGGGAAACAAAAGTTAAGTCTTTGTGTCAGCAGGCGTTGGTGAATCTGGGCACGTATGGTGAAGTAAATGTTTTGGCATCACAACCCCTCGAGTCCCCGCATTGCTTCAACCTGTCGGGCGCTGGTTATGCTGGAACGTGGAATGGCGACAATGCACCACCGCCACCGTGCAGTCACGGTCCGCTTTCCTGCGGTGTTCCTCGCGTTGCAGCACTCTAAAGGTGGGTTTGCCTGAAGTCAATACCTTGACAGAGACGTAGATTGCTAGCGCAAACCACCAGTGAAGCAGGCAACCTCTTGATGAAGCGGGATTCCTTGGCGTGTCTCTGGCTGACACGTGAATAGCGACGAAGACCCTCCAACTAGATGAAAGGAAGGAATCCCAGGCAGGGAAATACAGGTGGGGTTCTTTATTGAAGTTCCTTACAGCCGGGCATAATGCATTTCGGATAAAACTCCTTCCTCAGACGCCCCTAGCTGCTGTACCTCATGTCCGTTGTGCACAGATTGAGTGTTGTCAATCTTATTAAAGTTCACTCCTGGCGCCACCCCCACTAATGTGATCATCCGCTGTGTTGGATTCAATATGGAACTCCAACTCCCAGAATCCTGTGTGTCTGGGGTAGCGTGATGGGGGAAACAAAAGTTAAGTCTTTGTGTCAGCAGGCGTTGGTGAATCTGGGCACGTATGGTGAAGCAAATATGTATATATATATATATATATATATATATATATATATATATATATATATATATATATCCAAAGTTCCAATGGTCCAGGGGTCTCCAAACCGGTCCTGGAGGGCCGGATCCATGCCAGATTTTTAAAATAACTACATGTATCTCAATGGGGATATCCCAAAAATCTGGCATGCATCCGACCCTCCAGGACTTGTTTGGAGACCCCTGGTACGCTCTCAGACACCAAGAAACAGCCAGAAAATCAAAATCCAAGGATGTTTATTTACACCTACACAACATATTTTGACTCAAACGAAGCCTTGTTCACGTAAGTGAGTGCATTCGACACGCTTACTGATAATGTTTTTTGGCAAGGAATGAATATATATATATAAAATATGAACATGTAGTCACATACCAGGCGTGAATCCCTGTACATTGCTGAGCGTTAGTTCCGGAACCATGTATGGTATGCAGCTCCAGCGTCATTTTCACATATATATATATTTTTCATATATATAAAGAATAATTATGTTACGTTCAAGGTTAGAGGGTTGTTAAGATAGTTACTAAACTTGCATATTAATAAATGAAAGTTATTAAAACTTTATTTATAGTAATTTCAGGAGTCGCAATGCATCCTCGTAGATTAGAAATTCCGGATTTGAGTACGGAACTTAAATTCATCATTTTTTTCAATATTATAATTAATATAGGTTTATTTATTTATTTGAAATAAAGAAATACACATACGTGTAATTAAAATATTATCAGATAGTGGTAAATATTGTTGTAATGTTAAATTGAAAGAAATTTCAGAATTGCGTCTGGTACGCTGCAGCAATGAATAGGGGTCACATACCCCATGTGGCACAAAAAAAAGAGATTTGATTGGTTGAAAGATTCTGTCATCCTTAAGTTTGCTAGATCCTGTAGGAAGGTGGAATCTGACTACATGGTTGCCCCCACTTTTTTATTGGTGTTTTGATGGTATTTGACTTAGTTTGGCTGGGATCCTCCCATCCAGGACCCCAGCTTAGCTGCTTCCGCTCTAAAATGATTGCATGTACTTTAGGTACACTCCAGATTGGTTACTGGGTTAACCTTGGGAGTCCCTAGTATATGGTACCTTAGGTACCAAGGGCATTGGTACCCCAGTGGCCTACCAGGGGCTGAAGCATGTATTATGCCACCCCTGGGAAGCCTTCCAAAGTTGCACCACACTTCTGCTACGTAAGGGTAAGGTGGTGCATGCGCCCCCTACTAAGATATACGTTACCTATATCTACCTTTAATCACTGACACATATAAACCTATGAGTCACTCCTTGGGCAGGACTTATCAATTCTGAAGGAAGAGTGCTTGGTTTTGTGTGAGAGGGTGCCCATGCATGAGCAGGACCCCTCTGCAGCTTTCTGAATCTATTCTCTGAGGCTGTTCTGTGATGCAGCGAGACCATATACTCTTAATTGCATTATAACCTTGCAGTAAATGCTAACTTTAGAATGGCTGCATGGAAACATGCTATGTTTGGTGTCCAACACTTTGGAATCCTAACCCCCCCCCCCCGCCAGTCCTGACAGCGAGAGTAGAATTCCACCCTTCTAGAGGGAGAGACATGTGTATACTGACCTAACCAGTAAAAGTTTAAAAGAGCCCCAGCATCACAAAATGGATGCTGCAGCCTCAGACACGGATCTGACCTCCTGCGGCTGGACGAAACTCTGGCAGGGAAGGCCTGGACAATAGGTTTCCTGTCACAGGGAGATGTAACCACCCCCCAGACAGGCTTTAGTGTATTTGGGCTGGGTGGGTGCATTAAGGGAATGCTTTTCAGACAATGCTGGGTGCATACTTGATGTCCCCGTGTATTCCCCTAGTTCAAACCCATTGCAGGGGCCCTCAGCCCCTGCTCTGGCGTGAAACTGGACAAAGAGAAAGGGGTGTAGCCACCTCCTCCCTATTTCCTCCCATAGGTGGGTTCCCAGAGTATGTCCAACCCCTAACTTAGTATGGGATCCCAGTCCTGAGGACTTCAGATTACACCTGGACGAAACTCTGCAACATATACCCTGGAACTTCGACATCCTACATCGACTAGAAGACAGAAGAATCTCCCTTGGGGTCAAGGTGTGACTCCCCTGTTCAAACAGGCACCAACAAAGCATCTTGCTGGTCTACATTCCGGAGGCTCCCACCAGACACCGAAGAATTTGTGACTCAGGACATGGACTTCTAGACTTTCTAGAGGCCGACACAAGATCCCAGGAAAGCTGAGACCCGCAGCCCTCACGAGTGACGTGCGACCAGAACTCCTGGACACATTGCACATTTGCAAGTGCATTGACTTCCTGAGCTTTCATGAAGTTGTGCATTGGGCTACTAATAGTCCAAGCGCCTAGCAACATCTGCACCAATCACTGTGGTCCTACACTCCACAAGATTTCCATAAGCCAGCTTCTAGCATTTCTGCTTGAGGCCCTTTTGCGATCCCTTGTCCGTCGACTGGTGGGTCTCCACAAAGGTAACTCTTTTTTCCTTGGGCTTTCCTGGTTGCGCCAGATGTGCCCTGACTCTTTTCCAAAGGGTGAGTCCCTCAGACCTTTGCGGTCTTCACCGAAGCCAATCTTTGCTTTCTGCGTGGGTTGTTGTTGCCAAGTCTCACTGGGTTCAATCCAGAAACCGACACCACACCACTGGACATCCTTCGTGGAACAGTTGAAATCTAGGTCCTGGTCATCCTCAATGCCTCCTGGTCCTCGTTGCTGAAGAGTCAAGCTTCACATTCTTCACCTGAAATCACCGGACATAAGTAGGCATCTTCTCATCGCCTTCCTGGTTGCTGGCAAGTGACCCAGACTCTGTCCCCTCTGCTTTCAGGTTCTTCAGATCTCTGATCCACCCTTGCATCCAGCAGGACACTTCGTACTTGGTCGCCTGCTGCATCTTTCAGCAGCTCCCCATAGAAAACAATGATGAAACCCTACACAAAATGACACCTATGCACCCAGCTTCCCTGGGTAAAGTAACTTAAGTAGTCTGGTGCTCCCCTGGGTGTTGACTCTAGAACCTCCTAGTTCTAAAAGGGTTTGCTCCAAGTCCCCTTTTAAGTGTCCTTTATCTTTAAATTTCCAACTACGACTTTCCCCTTAGAAGTTAATGGTGATTCGCGGATGTGTTTAGACACTGCAGGCATCCCCCGTGGGTCCCCTGTATCACTACCTTGGGTGGTTTCTGGTGGCCCCAGTGGTTTTAAAGGCTCTAGGACTTTTACCTATGTCAGTCGTGGTTCTTATACCACTTTCTTAATATATAGTTTGGTACGCCGCTAGGGCTCCACATATATTGTGCTAATTTACAGTGTGTTAAATAAGTTTACTGAATGTACTTTTGCCTCTAGCCTCATAAAGAGACTAGAGGGATGGATTTAGAATAAATACATACATTTTATATATATACCTGGTGTGGTTCCCCTTTCATTTGGTCATTCATGAGATGATAGACTGGTAAACAAGCTGCTTTACATTCCTTGAAGACTTAGCCTGAAGGCTGCTCTCCACAGCGACCACTAGGATAGCTTTCTATATAGGTTTTTTTTAAACCTACCATCAATAAGGGTTGTTTGGACTGGTGCAAGGTGCCCACTAGAATAGAGGACAGCATATGCCAGACCAACTTATCACAGATCCCACCCTCTCTCGTCTAATTTTGGGTGCTGTTGGTAGTGGAGGTTTTACTGCTGAAATTGAAAATAGCAACTGTACAGAATCTGCAGGAGGAGGAAGATATCCTTCCGGAGAAAGAAGAAGAGACACGTCACAAAAAAAGGAAAGTGTGGTATGGGAATTCTCTTCCATACTTGAAGGACAAAAGAAGGTGAATACACAAAATGTTACGTGCAACATCTATAAAAGGTGCTGTCCCGAGGTTTGGACAAAAAATACTCCTGAGGTACATCATCGATGTACAAACATCTCCGAAAAATGCATCAGAAGAGGCTTGCAAGAGCTAAGCTTGCAAGAGTAAATAAAGGAAGTCAATATCCTCAACCATCAATTTCTCAAGTTGGTGACAGGTTACAGACCATACCACTGACACTTACTGATTTTGCGAAGGCAGGACCTCTTTTTCGAAAGTGCATCACTGTGCTGAGCATTGGGGTACAGGTTGTTGAAGCAATGTTGGACACAATTAACATTCACCGGTGTTATTTCTCCCCCCCCCCCCATTTACATACACTGTTATGTGCTTGTTTTTTTCTTTACATTTTTATTAATAACATTTTAAAAACACAAAAAACACAACATTGTTTAAAAAAAAATATATATAAAATAGTCTTTAAAACAGAAGAAAACAACGTTTCTCATGGAACCACTTATTTAGGTTTACAAAATAAAAGCTAAATGTTGTATTGATAGATAAGTGAATGGATAGTTTCTGTGTGATTGCATGGGTGCATATGTACTGTCTGAGTGATTGGATGAGTAAATGAAGGGATTTTGAGAAAATGGTTGAGTGCAAGAGTAGTGCCTGAGTGACTGTATGAGTGCATGGATAGTGCCTGAGTAAATTGATGAGTGCATGGGTAGTGCCAGAGGCATTGCATGAGTGCAGCAGTATTGCCTTGGTGATTGCATGAGTGCAGGGCTAGTGCCTGGGTGATTGAATGAGTGTGTGGTTAGTGCTTGTGTGAGTAGATGAGTACATGGATAATGCCTGAGTGAATTGTTGTGTGCAAGAGTAGTGCCTGGGGGATTGTATGACTGCATGGGTAGTGTGTGGGTGATTGGACGAGTGCATGGGTAGTGCCAGATTGAATGGATAACTGTAAGGGTAATTCCTGGTACATTGGATAAGTGTATGGAAAGTGCCTGAGTGAATGGATTAGTGCATGGGTAATGCCTGAGTGAATGGTTAAGTGCAAGACTAGTGCCAGAGTGATTCCATGAGCACAGCAGTAGTGCTTAGATGATTGCATAAGTGCAGAGGTAGTGTCTACGTGATTGTATAAGTGCATGGGAAGTACCTGAGTGAAAGTATGAGTGAAAATCTAATGTCTGGTTCATTATATGAGTACACAGGTAGTCCATGAGGGAATGGATGAGTGTTTGGGTAGTGCTTGAGTGAATAGTGCAGCGCAAGAGTATACCTAAGAAAGTGCATGACTGCATGACTGCATGGGTAGTGCCTGGGAGATTGCATGAGTGCAGGATTAGTGCCTGGGTGATTGAATGAGTGTATGGGTATTGCTTGAGTGGAAGGATGGGTACAAGGGTAATGTCTGGGTCATTGGATGAGTGCATAGGTAGTGCCTGATTGAATGGATGATTGTATGGGTCGTGTCTGAGTGAATGGTTGAGTCCAAAAGTACTGCCTGATTCATTGCATGAGTGCATGTGCAGTGCCCGGATGGTTGTATAACTGTAAGGTTAGTGCTTGGGTGACTGAATGAGTGCATGGGTAGTGCCTGAGGTATTCATGAGTGCTAGACTAAAGTCTAGGGGGCAGATTTATGTTAACTGGCGCATCCCGAGGGATGCGCCAGTTAACATGCGCCACAGTGCGCCACAGCTACGCCACCCATGGTGCGCCGCATTTATGATGTGGCGCACCATGGGGCAAAAACGGCACAGATGCGTCACGCATCTGTGCCGTAAAAGTGACACATTGCTGGAGTTGCGTCGCAAGCGCGACGCAGCTCCAGCAATGCTCTGGGGGGGCCTATTCTTTCAATGCTGCCTCAAGCCTTACGCCTGCTTCAAGCAGGCGCAGGGTTTTGACGCAGCATTGCCCTGAAAGTGACTGAGTGAAATCTCATAGATTTCACTCAGCTCAGAAACGCCCCCCCCCTGCGCAGGAACGCCTCCTCATGGCGCAGTGCTGTACAACGTGACGCATCTCCTAGATGCGTCACGTTGTAAATAGGGCGCAGGGATGCGCCACGTTTCCGCGCCGTTGCGTCACGCAACGGCAGCGTAAACGTGGCGCAAGCCCTTCATAAATCTGCCCCTAGGTACTTAAATCAGTGCATGGATACTACATTAGTAAAAGGATGACTGCAAGAGTAATGCCTGGGTCATTGGATTAGTCCATGGGAAGTGTGAGAGAATGCATGAGTGCAAGGGTAGTGCCTGGGTGATTTATGAGTGCAGTGTCTGGGTGATTGGATAAGTGCATGGGTAGTGCCTGTGTCAAAGACAGAATACAAGGGTAATGCATGGGTTATCCTATTAGTGCAAGATTTGTGCTTCAGAGAATGGCTGAATACATGGGTAGTGTTTTCATGAGAAGATGACTGCCTCCCTGATTACATTAGAAACATAATGATAGTTTTCAAATAGTGTAAAGGATCAATATTATTTATATTAAAAACAAATAATATATAATTACACTTTAAAAAAATTTGTTACGTTATCATGCATATTATATTATGTATTCTTACCTTTCCAGTAATTTAGATACATTACTCAGTAGAACTATTGTAGAGTAGTATTCTCCTAAACAGCACTAAAACTCTTTTCAAACTTCAACAGTGCCTACTATAAAGAAAACAAGAAAAACTGTTAGTTAATGATAAAATATTACAGAAATTATAATATTATATTTTTCAGAAGTCAACATAAATTTAGATTTGCAGAACATTTTAGGATTCCCTTTTTTGCTGCACTAAGTTTCCACTTAACTTCACCATACACAGTGATTTCAATGAAGTATCATCATTGAACAGCGGGGAAAAAAACCTGTCAAAATCAATTGTAGAAAATAAAAACAAATCAGCCTGTAGCATTATTGTCAATATATGTTGCTATCTGTTTTCCTATCTACATTTTCTTAATTACTTCCTTCATCTACATTAACTGTATTATTTATTTCAAATACATTTGCCAAAATGTAGATTCTCATTTGCATCTGGTACAATATAGACCACACATATGTAAACTATTTCCTTTTAAACACAACTTTCCAAATGCAATACTGTTAGAAATAGGGTCTCTAATTGGCAAGGGCTTGCACCTTTGTCCAAATAGGGACCCTTCTTCCTAGTCAGGATAAGGGAGTTACACTCCTAAAATAACCCCTGCTCACCCCCTTGGTAGCTTGGCATGAGCAGTCAGGCTTATCTTAGAAGCAGTGTGTAAAGCATTTGCACATAACCAACAGTAAGCACAACAAAAGGACAACCAAACCAGTTCAGAAAAATATCCAATACTTTTATATAAGACAAGACCAAAACCAACAAACATCCACAATACAGTACTTAAAAAACTTTGGTTATCAAAACATGCTTAAAAAACAGTTCCTTGATGTTGATAGCTCCATCCGGGGCTATCACGGCATCGTGAGCAAACAAATCAATACAGTTCTGGCTGACTGCGGTGCAGTGGGCCAGCTGGGGTGTCGGGAAAACGCGCAAACAGTACCTTTTAGAAATGCAGGAAGTCGGCAACCTCTTGTTGAGCTTCTGGAAGAGCGCCGTCCACAGGCTTTGGTTCCAGAGGTCGGTGCAGGGGGTCATCGGCCCCTCAAAGTCACACGCATTGCAGACCGAACTCCTCGCTGTTGAAGTCAGGAGCACTGGCGTCGCCAGGTGTTGGGTACTGCTGTGCAAAGTGCCGTGGTGCAGCATGCTGTGCCCTCAGGTCGCGGTGCAAGCAGCAGCATCAGATGATGTCGTCGGTGAGACCAGGGTCATGGTACGAGGTGAATGCAGTGCTCTTCGCGGTGCTGGCAGGATACGGTGCAAGAAGCGGCATCGTTGTTGCAATAGCGCTGAACTTAAGTTGATGGCACCAGTGCTGGTAGGCCAAGGCTGCGGTGTGGGATGAGGGCGGTACATCAT
Organism: Lissotriton vulgaris; assembly: GCF_964263255.1. Classification (NCBI taxonomy): domain Eukaryota; kingdom Metazoa; phylum Chordata; class Amphibia; order Caudata; family Salamandridae; genus Lissotriton; species Lissotriton vulgaris. The sequence continues at coordinate 445,182,371 of NC_141687.1, read as the reverse complement.
GTAACTTTACGAGCGGTTCTCTCAAACCATGGTGCCAGCAGCAGCATAGATTTTGGCGTGGACCGGCGTCTTCAGGGATACCAAGGCCTCGTTGAGGAGTGAGGCGCTGCAGAGTGTTGTACCCACAGGTCACGGTGCAAGCAATGGCTTGTTGGAGGCATATGGATGCGCTGTCGGTGAGACCAGGGTCACGGTGCAGCTTTGCGCCGGTGCCCTCTGCGGTGCCTTCAGGACACGGAGTCGGCAGCCGCGTCATAGACGGCATTGGGTTGCTTTTTCTTCTGTTGCAGCATAAATAACACAGTCCCCAGTGCTGAGGGCCGAAGAGCTTGAATTCTTTGCTATTCCTAATACTTCTTGAACAGGTGGCAAGCTCTACCTGAAGCCCCTGGAGAAACTTACAAATGTAGATTGCAGAAAGTTCAGTCCAGTCCTTTCACTGCCCAAGACAGAAGCAACCACTGCAGGCCAACAGAGGAAAGCATATAGCAAAGTGGTAGCTCCTGCTCATAGCTTCTTCGGCTCTTCTTCTTGGCAGTCTTCTTGGTCTAAAAGAGTTCTAAAGTTCAGGGGTCTGGGGCCCCAATATTAATGTCAAAAAATTCTTTGATCTCTTTGGCAGAGAGTGTCTGAGCCCAGCCAGAACCAGTTTGCCTTCTCCATGTGAGTTCCTGGCCGGAGGTGGAGACGGCATTGTCAGAGGCAGATCAGGCCCTTTGAGGTGCGAGGAAATCTCCTCCCTCATCCCCAATTGCAACCCGGGTCTATTCAGCACTTTCCTGACCCACCTAGACTATCTGGAGCCACTCCTGCTGCCCAGCCTTATGTCATCCAAAACCCAGACAGGGAATCCACATTCCAGCAGAGGCACATGGGATGACTGAACAAGAAAATACCTACTCCCTAAAAGTCGTATTCTCAAACACAGAATGTAAATATCACCTTCACTTAAAGATGCATCTGAAGTACGAGGAGGCAAGATGGTGTCCGCTTGTTCGGACGTGTGAGCTGGCTGCTTCCGGGTGCTCAAACTCCCACACTATGACTATGCTAAACTGATCACCTGAGAGAAAGGGGATGAAGGGACAGAAGCCAATAACTCACAGGTACGGTATACTGATTGTCGTGACAGCAGCAATTGTTGCTGTTGGTGGAGCTACACCCAGAGCTGGCGCTGGCATTCTCTGTCGTCTACACACTACGATGGCCGTAGAGGGCTGGATAGTGTCGCGTTATCAATGCCTCTCAAGGCAGCGACAGGGAGGACTCGCCCCTCATGTAGATAATGCGGGTACTGGATTAAAGAGCACAGTGAGCGGCTCTAAAACCCCGAATAAGGATTCTGTGGTGAAAGGAGGAAAACCGACAGAGAAAGTAGGTAAGCGCACCATACTGCTACTAATTTTCTGCCGGCAAAGCTAAAGATACAAAGAAAGTCATCCAATCCCCCCAGGGCATGTCTCCTGTCATAGCAACAGGGTGCAGGAGCACCACAGACCCTATCTTAGAACAAGATGGGAGAGAGAAAGTACATAACTTTAGTGACACTGGTAATCTCAATATGGGTCTATTATCTATAAATGGAGATGCCAAAGTTAAAGAAATGGGTGAAGATGCAAATGGGGAGGGGAGTTTACCTATCAATCAATGTGGGCCCCCTATTATTATTATTATTATTATTATGTTTCTTATATAGCGCCTGAATCGACCCCCGAAGGGGTATCTCCGCGCTTGCCTTGGGAACCCGTCCTGGCTTTTCCCTGTGAGATAGCCCCTACAGGGCATCCCCAAGGTGAAAGCCAGGCATCCCGCCGCGGGGGGGGGCGTTGTGGAGAATAAGCAAGCTTAATGCCCAGAGTTGCAGAGTGTGAACCCATGATTAGGTCAGGCACCGAAGCGAGAATTATCGAGTCCATGGACATTTGAGCTCAAGACCCTGCAGCGTCGGGAATTGAACCCTGGTCCCGGGTCTGACCTCTGCTTCAGGGTCTGCCTGCTCTAACCAGTGAGCCACACTTCTCCACCTACCTTGGATCCCTCGGATAGTAGTCCCAATGCCAATTCAGGGGGTGCCAATGATCCTGGCGTGGCTTTGAAAGGGGATACAAAAAGTGATGATACGAATCTCAAATCCTCATTACAGGACATAGAGTCTGGGGACTATTGTTTCACGTTTGTTTCACGTTTGAACCGTTCAAACTCATCAAGTGATGAACTTGAGTCTATAATTATGGCCACAGCCATGACAGGTGTGCAGGGTGACAGAGGTAGTGATCGCAGCAGTATACATCTGGAGGACTCCGGTGATACATCAGATGGTAGTCTGTAAACAGTTCGTAAAAGACAAGATTTGAGATGCGGTGCCAAACAAACGGACGATGGTAATGGAAGTAATGCTATACAGTGGGACTATTCCTGCTCAACTGATTAAAGCACTGAGAATGGGCCTGGGCATAGTCCAGGGACTGCTAATGCACCCGAGGACATATCATTAGCTCTGATTTATCAAACCATGGTCACCAATAAAGAGGAGGCTCGAGTAGAGAATCAGAGAGTCCATGGTTCATGTCGTGAATTACAGAACTCTGTGCGGCGCATAGCTAAGACCTGTACGGAGTTTGCAAAAACGATTAATGAAGCAGAAGTGAGAATCTTATGTCTTGAAGAGAAATTGGTTGCTCAGAGTGCTTTGACTGATTCTCTGCAGTCTCTAAAACACGATACACAATGGAAACTAGCTGACTTAGCAAATCGTTCTCGTAGGATCAATCTTCGTCTAAAATCTGGTCAAACTTTAAACAGACCCAGAGAGATTCAGATATCTCTTAACAGTTTTCTGGCTCGGGAAGATGTGTATTCCATGGGGTGCCCTGATAACAAAAGGGCAAGGTCAGGGCTTGAGTTCTTTGTTAGGCCTGACTTTTGTCATCTAACAGTGGAAAGGTGCTGGCATTTACGCCAGCTTATCGCACCATTTCAGGCCAGGTCAAGCTTTTCTATTAAACCCTGGTAAACTTAAAGTTATTGTTGAAGATCAAACATGATTCTTTTCCTCTAAGGTATTAGCAAAAGAGTTTTTACAATCTTTGTAAAAGATGTTTAACTTGGGTGGCTGCAGTTATAATCAATGCCAGGGTTAGAACCAAGATGTAGATTCGTAACCATGTCTGCTTTCTGTCTCTTTTTTTCTCAGCCTGTTTCTCTGTTTCTCGTTCTCCCTCTCATATATTATTCACCCTATGCGAGATTGGGGTAATCTAAAAAAGATAATTGGGCATCTGCAACATATACATGGCTTTAGAATGTTTTGAATTCTAACTTTTTCTCCATGTTGTTGTGTATGGTCCATAGGTTGAGGGTTATGTGTGGGGTGATCACCTGGGTGGCGGGAGCTTGTCATCACAGGGACCATTTGTCCCGAAGCCTTGTGGAAGGGTAGGGGTAGGGTGTGGTGGGTGGGGTTTAGGGGTTGTAGGGGAGTTGGGGGGTCAGTGGAGTGGGCGGTTGAATTGGGGTAAAATAGGGAAAATAATCCACAGTATTAGTAAAACAGATCTATTGTCTTTTTTTTAGAGAATTGAGTATTGGTTTGTTCCCCAATTTTTCTAATGGCTACATTTGGACTCCGAATATGTTCCCTAAAGGTATGTGGCCTAAATAGCTATACTAAGAGATGAAGGGTAGCTGCTGATGTTCGGGTGATTGAACTAGATTTGTTCTGTTTACAAGAAACTCATCTACCTTGTGGAAAGTGGCAAATTTGATCAGAAATTGGTTTCTTGCTTTTAGCTGCCTCTAAACAATCCTCAATGATTCGGGGGTGGGGGGTGTTAGCCAAACCTGCTATACAAACATCCGGACGGGTATTACCTGTATTACCTGATAAGCTGGGGCTATGGCTTATTGTGGAATGTATGATAGGGGAGAAAAGATTCACGCTCTGCTCTGTTAATGGCTCCTATCTTTTGAAGCCATGGTTCTGGAACATCTAAATGTGGAGCTTGCACTGTGGCCTACCCCCTTGGTGCTGTGTGGGGATTTTAATATTAATTTGATTAATAAGGAACTTCAATTGGGTATACAAAATTACAAAGGAAGGAAACCCAGGGTTTTAAGGCGCTATTTCACTTATCGATGTATGGGATTATTGCTGCATGCACTATCCTAGCTTTCCATTTTATTCCCACCCTCATCAAAAGTTGGTGCGCCTCGATACATTTTTATATCACCTTTATTATGTACAGACGCTAAAATCCCAGTTTTCCCCAGAATTACATCTGATCACACACCGGTAGTTCTGGTAATCCCAGCATTGGGTTCTTGTATAAATCCACAACCCTTTACCTTTAATAGGGAACTTCTTCTTGATAATACTTTTATAGATCACATCAAGATTTGGATCAAGGGTTTCCTTCAAAATAATCGGCATTCAACATCAGTGGAGGTTTTGTGGGATACGTTTAAGGCTTGCTTTAGATGGGAGGTCCTGAGCTATTGCTTGTACCAGCAAAGAAAGCTAAACTCGTAATGCAGGAATTGTATACCAAACTTAAGACATTGGAAGAAAAGCTGCAGCGGGCATGAAGAATGTGTCAGGTAATACGGCGTATGATCCCCAAGAAATTCTTCAAATTTTTCGTAAATCTGATGAAGACTCATATATGGAAAAAGAGTCAGGGTTGCATATTGGGGACCCTGGGATACAACAGCTAGTGGACCAGGTTGGTCAAGAGGAGGTAGAGATATTGGAGAGCCCTAGCTCCATTGAGGAGTTAGACTTAGCCTTAAACAGTATGGCAATAGGTAAGGCAGCGAGCCCTGATAAGCTCCCTTTGGAGGTTTATAGCGCCTTTTTCCAGGATATTAAAACAGATCTGTTGGCCTTCTTCCAAGTAGCCCACATGGGAAGGGCACCACAATCATGGGACGAGGCCAATATTGTTATTTTTAGGAAAAAAGAAAAGCTCCAGACTGCCAGGGTCATATCGCCCAATCTCTCTTGTCAACTGCGAGGGAAAGATCTACCCCAAAATTCTGGTGAATGGGTTGGCAAAAGTCATTTCTCCTCTGGCCTCCCCAAAACAACATGGATTTATTGCTGGCAGGGGGACTGTGAATAATATCAGCAGAATCGTAATGCTTTTTGATATCCCTCCGGTTGAATCTAGGGAATTAAGGTTGATTTTACTTGATGCCAAGAAGGCGTTCGATCGTGTAGTCTGGGACTTCCTCTGGGGGGTTTGCAGTGGATGGGGTTCGGTCAGGGGTTTATTCAGGCTACATGCATATTATATTGGTCGTCTAAGGGCAGGATTTTCTCTATGAGTCTTGTATCAGATCCTATCAAAATTTCAAGAGTGACACAGCAGGAGTGCCCTTGCTCTCCCCTGCTGTTTGCCCTATATATTAATCCTTTTTAAATAATGTTAGACAGAAGTATCCAGATCAAACCCTTTTGCATTCTGGAAGATCATTTTAGCGTTTTTGCATATGCTGACGATATTGCCATCACAACATCGAATCCTGTCACAGCTATAACTGAAGTAGAACCCTTGTCATGCAATTTCAGGGTAGTTTCTGGATATAAGATGAATGTATCAAAAACCCAGATTCTGTGTACGAAAAACACTATGGCTAGCAATCCTAGAGTGGTCAAGGAGGTCACGTATCTGGGAATTAAGATCCGAGAAAGCTTGACATCAATTGGGGGAATATCACTAGCAAGGTAAAGCAATCATTAGAAAGACAGGATTGCTTGCATCTGTCCTTGTTGGGTTGAGCCAACATCCTAAAATGGAATATACTTCCTAAGGTGTGGTATTTTTTTAGATCAGTACCTTTGGAGGTATCTCGCGGCCAGTTACAACATCTACAAGCACTTTGTGCTAAATTTTTATGGGCTTCAGGGAAACCTCGGAGGGCTTTGCATTTTACGACTCTTCCCAGAGAGAGGGGTGGTTGGTCGGTTCCCACTTTCACACTCTAATATTATTTGTGTCTTTTTATCAAATGTGCTGATAATGTTGACTGGAGAAGATGTGAGTAATTCTGCTGAGGCTTCCTCAATCTCAATCTATCAGATGGTGTTAGGTAAAGAGGTTAAGAACTGGCTGTTCAAGAAGTTGGATCGGAGTTACTACAAAAGGACTTGTTTCAAAAACTCTGAGGGCATCTTTTAAGGTTTGGAGAATGGTACGAAAAAACTTTCAAACTCAGGGATTAACTTTTTATACTCTTACCCCGGTCGTAGGTATATTACCATCAATATTTCACGACCAAGTGGCAATTAGCTGGAGACGGAGTGGTATTACCCAAATTGGGTATTTTTTTTATGAGGCTGTGAGGCTTTATGCATCTTTTACAGACATAGCAGATACATTTCTTCTCCATAATAATCAGTTTTTTAAATTCTTACAAATACGTGATTTTCTGAGCAAACAACCCATAGCGATGATACCTCTTAAATCAATTGATGCTATTAGCGTCAGGAAAGAATAGGCGCCCTTTATAAAATCCTTTTAGCTTCAAGGAGGGATGCTCTGGATAAACACAACTGTAAGTGGGCACTAAAAGTAGGAGAGCCAAGGGTCTCTATAGAGAAGGCGATTGCTATTGCGAGGGAAATTTGTCTGTCAGCGAATCTTAAAGCCCAGTTTTATAAAATTATATTCAATATCTATCACAATCCTGCTAAGATGATGAACTGGGGGAGGGGGAATGATGGTAAATGCTTCTGATGTTATATGGACAATGCCAACAGTGTCCATATTTTTTATTAGGTCAAAAAAGAAGAGAGGGGGGCCAGGAGCATATTAAGGTCCAGTGTCCGTACTTCACAAATAGACGTATATCAAGGGGGACACTGTTCCAAGCGTAGGATGTGAATTATCACCCACTCATCAAGGGGGGAGAGTGGCAGTGAAAGGGAGAGTTTATAAAAAAATAAAGAAGAGAGAGAGAGAGGCAGATGTGCATCCCCGGTCTCAAGGAACTAGTCCCAAAGGGGAGGGTAAGGTCTTGCCTCTTTTTTTAGCCCTCACACTTCCCGAAGGATGTCATGTTTCATCACTGGGCTTATGCTTCTCGTCTGGACGAAATGTCATGTTTCATCACTGGGCTTATGCTTCTCGTCGGGAGGGTGATCTTTTAAGAGAAAAGCCGACAGGTGAGTGGGCGGTCTAGAACCAGGGGTGGAGGGAGTGAAGTGTGTGCTGTGAAAATACATAAAAATATTAAAATACCTAAGGGAATCCACAGGGAGACTTTAATCACGTGGTACCCTTGGTAGAATAACAAACCACAGGGGTTAGTGGGTCACTATGGGGCAACATGTAATGTAAATTTAAAACCATGAAAGTGGATGATGACTGACGATATACCAATCACACTGCATGGAGGCCAAGTAAGAACATGCTTACCTAGGCCTGGAGTAACAAGAGCGAGCCATTCAGGAATATTCAGCCGGTGGGTGAGACAGAACAAATTAAGTCCCCCAATTCAGTGCCAGTCATGATTTCTCTAACGTTTGCCATTTCCTCTTTGAACACTGTACTTCCAATATTTACAAAAGCACTCTCTATACTTAAACCTTGAGATTTATGAATAGGTACTGCATATGCTAAAGACAGAGGAAACTGTTTTCTGAAAACATACAATTCTTTTACAAGCAAAACACGTATGACATAATGCTTAATCTGGCTTACCTCTTTAATATGGACATTTTTATTGGCATTTTATGCAAATCATCACAAAGGATACAAAAAAGAAAAGAAAGAGGGGGGCAAGTTATGTAGTACAGAAATACAAACAGTAATTCACTGTTACTCTCAGCATTCATATTTACTTTTGGCACATTATTACTAATATGCTAATCACCTGGCGCCCATCTCAGCTACCAGTGGGCATTCACAGCGGTCTGAGAGGTTATTTACATCATCGAATACTGGTTACATTTGCCAGTGCTTCTTCCACCATTACAGTTATATAAAATCTATTATGTGGATAACCGTCCAAAGTTGGTCCATCAGATATATATATATATATTCACTGAAAAAACCATAGGTTGTAGTCGATATATAGTTAGGAATTTGCATTTACAAAACCTTGAAAATTCAATGAAAAAACCATTGGTTTTAGGCCATATATAGTTAGGGATTTGCATTTACAAAACCTTATTTTACTCGCATAAAACCATTGAAATTCCATATATAGTTAGATGCGCTAACTATATATCGCTCACCCGCAATCCACTGCTGATGATGTCACATATTACATCATTCATGACATGGTCAGTGACATCACTGATGACATCACTGATGACATCTCAAATGACATCACTGATGACATCACTGATGACATATCAAATGACATCACTGATGATATCATTCATGTGATAATACGATGAACCTCTTCAGACTCTAATATAACCGTAGATACAATCAGTGTAAACAGACACTCACAGACTGTCACTCATTCATGGAGTTACTCACACAACTAGTCAGTCATGCAAACAATCAATCACACCTCCATTTCCTCAACTATACAGTTATACAAACTTTACTTATTCAAACATATACTAACACATATTTTCTCTCTTATACAATCACTGATACAAGTTGTCAATGATCCATGCAACCACTGACACATTCACTAGCTCTTATACAGTTATTTATATATGTCAACTCTCACATGTACTGTGTTTTACATATGTACTTACTTTGACATGTAGCACTGAGATATCCATTCACTCACCAATACACTCATGCACACAGTCAACCACCCATACAGCTGTTTCCACATGCAATTTTGAACCCATACATCTAGTGAATCAGCTGTTCACACATCTATGCACAGAGTCACACACCTCCCAGCCACTCACACACATACTCAGTCTCCCATACAAATACTTGGGCAACCAATCAATAACCCATATAGTTACTCATATAGCTACTGATCAACACATGCAGCAGTTTACAGAACAACAGATATAATGATGCACAAATTAATACAGTTTAATCACTAACCCATGCACTCAGTGAGACACATTTAATCACTCCCTCATACAATCAGTCATGCACCTACTAAATCCTTCATTCAGACATTTATACATCCACTCATAACTTTACAGAAACATACAGTCACTGGATGTTGTCATCAGTGATGTCATCAGTGATGTCATTTGAGATGTCATAAGTGATGTCATCAGTGATGTCACTGACCATGTCATGAATGATGTAATATGTGACATCATCAGCAGTGGATTGCGGGTGCGCGATATATAGTTAGCGCATCTAACTATATATGGAATTTCAATGGTTTTATGCGAGTAAAATAAGGTTTTGTAAATGAAAATCCCTAACTATATATGGCCTAAAACCAATGGTTTTTTCATTGAATTTTCAAGGTTTTGTAAATGCAAATTCCTAACTATATATCGACTATAACCTATGGTTTTTTCAGTGAATTTCAATGGTTTTTTAATAGCAAATATGAAAAGCTTTAAAATGTCAAGTACGTGATAGATAAAAACTTTTTCGTGTTTATGCACGCTGATGTGCTTTGAACGCTGCCCCCCTCCCCTCTTTTCTCTTAGTAGTACTCTCTCTTTGCAGATAGTGAAGAGTAGTTAACGCAGGCCTTTACCCCCGTTGTAATCCGTCCTGCCTGCTTGTCTCTCCATTTGATTGATTATTATCCAAGCATTTACTGTTTTACAATTGATTCTCTTTGGTTCATTCTCTATTTACAAACAAGCACAAAGTCGCAATACTCTGTTTAGTCTTTGCAGATCGTGAAAAATCGTGTAAAAAAATAAAAGTAATCGAGCAAAATCAGTAGGCCACTAATTGGATCTCTTTTTGACCTCGCTAAAATAGAAATATTATAAACAACCCTTCATGAGAAATACGAAAATAGTGAGATGAACTGAGCTCCACACCATGAGGGCTGCAAGACAGCTCGGCTCCGTCACCCATCCCGCCCAAAATAACGACAAACCCTATGCAAATATTAAAAATATAGACAACACACCAGCAAAGAAACAGGGTAAAACATTTTATTAAATAACTATTTACATAACGTTGGTTTATAAGATGATGTCAGTAGTGGACCGATGTGTGAATAGGTCGGAAGAAGCACAAGGCGCCAAGATCCGGATGGCAAGTCCTGGATGTTGGGTGCCATAGTTCAGAGTTCTGAGTTTGAGCCTTTTTCAATGCCTGTGCTTTGTTGTTTCCCCTCCATCAAAAACAAAAAAATATATAAAACTGTGCAAAAATACAAAAAAATCAAAAAATGTTTACAAAAGCAGTGCTTGTAAGACTGTCTGAAGCTTATTTCCAACTACTGCAGCTTCACTATTCTCAAAGTAAGTGAGGGTCGTTTGTGGACCTGACTGCATTTGAAAACAATGTTATATGGTACCTCCCTAAACCGCTTGACGGATGCCCCCGAGGGGCGGTGTGATGGCACGGACTCGGAGAAGACGCTTGGCTCCGACCCCCTCCCCAAGTCTTATAGCACTGGTGTAGCCTGAGATCGCCCCCGACATAGGCGGCCGGCTCCCGGGGTCTGGCGGAACTTTTTGCCTTTTGATGACTCTTCTATTCTGGACTTTGTCCCACAATCCGTTTGACCTGAAGACACGCTTTAGTGGGGCGCCCCTTTACCGTTTTAGTTGCCATTCCGCCCGCTTTTGCTACACTGTGCCTCTTCCGCCATTCAGCTGTTTAGCGCCCGCTCTTGCGGCTACAGCGTCTCGCTCACCATGTAGTTAAGTTGCTCCCGCTCTTGCGGTGCAGCGATAGGCGGCTGCCACATGACTCTCAAAATGGCGGCCGGCTCTTCGGTTTTGGGCCTGGTCCACTAAAATGGCCCTGGGACACCTTGGAACTCGGACGCTTCCCTGATAGGGCTTGGGTCCCATTCTCGAAAGCGTCCCCTCAGCCGTGAAGATTCTACAAAAGTCTTGGGGGCCCCCGACTCCCGCAGGCTTCTGGTGGGGAGCGGCTGCCATGTCTGCTCGTGGAATGGCCACGACGGAGCTACGAGATGGTAGTGCTCTCATGCTGACGCCAGCTTTAGTCTGAAACATCCAGAAACACTGTAGACTACCAATTCGATCAGTTCCGGTAGCGCCCCAACATGACCCGGAAGAGAAGAACTTGCCCTCCCCTCTTTGACTGATGGTTCTTGTTGCCTGTCCCCTCTGTTGTCATTTAACAGAACTTTTTGGACTGCTGAAAGGGGTTGTGTTCCGAACGCTGGTTGGTGGAGACATTTTGACTATATTCTTAACCTACGTTGTCGCGTAATGCGTTATATGACACGGCCCGTTAACGCACCCGGAAGTGATCCGGGGCGCGGCGCGCAGCGCGTAACGTAAGCATAACAGGTCATGTGACTTGTTAATAAAACTTTTCATTGGTTCATTTTACTTTTGTTATTTTAATGATGAAAAGCTTGGTCATATGACCTAAAAATTACGCTTTTTATTGTTTTCGAACATTATTTTTTTTTAAACATATATGTTATAATATTCCAGGCTAATGTACTTTCCCGGAAAATTTACAACTGTCCTGCAAGTAAAATATATTCCTTTTTCGAGAAAAAGGGCGTTTCTTCGTTCCATGACGGAGCCGTTGAGTAAAAGAGACTCGGCCTGCTGTCTTAGTCGCCGATACGCCTGATTATCAGATTCTTATCGATCACTTTATGTTGCAGGAGTGGAAAACACAACTGCCCTTGACCATTTATCTTTACTGCCTTCCTACATATTATACCTTTTATCCGTCATGTAATTGGACTGCTTTATTTCACTTGCCTTTTACTGATTCGAAAACAGTGACTAAAAGTAAAAACTTTACCAATGTAAATACTACTACCGTGTTTTGTTTTAAAAACCTTTATTGTGAAAATGTCAGTATACAAATACGGGCCTATAACCACGTGGGCCGGCCACGGAGCAAACTGAAATCGTATATGATGAGGAGACATTTACACTGTAGAGGAACGTAACGAGCGGGCCATTAGGTTGCAAGAACTAAGGTGTCTAACAGTTGCAGAATCGGTGGACGTACATTTTGTAATTAAAATAAGACAGGGCCACTTACAATAAAATTTTCTAGATATACATTTGCGGGCAAGGAGTTACGAGTCCCATTTATACCGGCGCCATTTTGGGCGAGGCCGGGCAGGTCCAAGATATAGTCAAAATGTCTCCACCAACAATCGGCCAGACCAGAACCCCTTTCGGCCCTTTATGCTACAAGATGGTGTCTTCCATTCAGAAAATATTGTTGGCAGCATTTTGAAAGGAAAGATAAACAGCCGTTCTCCTAGTGAGTCTCACATTGTTACATTTAGGAAGAATGTTGAAGAGTAGTATGTGGAAAATCTGAAGCCATTTTTCTACAAACTCTCAATCAGCCTTGGATGGAAAAAAAAATCCTGAAGAATGTACAAACTGAAAGCCAATTTTTGTCTGTATAGCATCAACAGCAACGCTTGAGTCAGCTTTGTGTCAAGCCGCCATTTTCATTCAATCAATAGCGTCCCCCTGCACACATTCAGGAACCTGGTCGTGTCTTCAGGTGAAACGGATTGTGGGAAAAAAAGCAGAAAGGAAAAGGAAAAAAGTTCCGCCGGACCTCGGGAGCCGGCCGCCTATGTCATGGGCGATCTTTGGCCACACCAGGGCAATAGTGAAGCTGCAGCATGTGCAAAAGAGCTTCAGACAGTCTTACAAGCACTGCTTTTCTAAACATTTTTTTGTATTTTTGCACAGTTTTATATATATTTTTTTTTTTGATGGAGGGGAAACAACAAAAAACAGGCATTGAAAAAAGCTCAACAGTGCAGGGCGCCTTGTGCTGGTTCCGACCTATTCACACATCGGTCCACTACTGACATCACGTCATAAGCCAACGGGGCACCCCACACTGACTTTCGGCGCAGCATTGTAGGATGGCCACACCAGTGCGGCAACTTGCTGGACACCACCTCGGTGCCATCCGGATCTCGGCGCGTTCAAGTCACTGTACCGCAAGAGTGACCGGAACTCAGCTGGTCACGCCGTCTTTCGGCGCAGCATTGTAGGATGGCCATACCAGTGCGGCAACTTGCTGGACACCACCTCGGTGCCATCCGGATCTCGGCGCGTTCGAGTCACTGTACCGCAAGAGTGACCGGAACTCAGCTGAACACGCCGTCTTTCGGCGCAGCATTGTAGGATGGCCACACCAGTGCAGCAATTTGCTGGACACCACCTTGGGCAATAGTGAAGCTGCAGCAGGTGCAAATAAGCTTCAGATAGTCTTACAAGCACTGCTCAGAACTCTCAACTATGGCACTCAACATCCAGGACTTGCCATTCGGATCTTGGCGCCTTGTGCTGGTTCCGACCTATTCACACATCGGTCCACTACTGACATCACCTCATAAGCCAACGGGGCACCCCACGCCGACTTTCGGCACAGCATTGTAGGATGGCCACACCAGTGCGGCAACTTGCTGGACACAACCTCGGTGCCATCCGGATCTCGGCGCGTTCGAGTCACTGTACCGCAAGAGTGACCGGAACTCAGCTGGACACGCCGTCTTTCGGCGCAGCATTGTAGGATGGCCACACCAGTGCGGCAATTTGCTGGACACCACCTCGGTGCCATCCGGATCTCGGCGTGTTGTGCTGCCTTCGGCCTATTCGCACATCGGTCCGCTACTGACGCCGCCTCACGTGCCAACGGATTTTCTACGCTTTTTGTAGCCCTATGCCGCATAACAGGTCATGTGACTTGTTTATAAAACTTTTCATTGGTTCATTTTACTTTTGGTTTCCTAAAGATGGAAGGCTTGGTCATATGACCTAAAAATAACACTTTTCATTGGTTTAGAACATTTTTTTTTCCCAAACAATGAAAGCCCCACCTTGTTTCTGGATGATTCAGACTGAAGCTGGCGTCAACATGAGAGCACCACCATCTCGTGGCTCTGTCGTGGTCATTCCGCGAGCAATCATGGCAGCCGCTCCCCACCGGAAGCCTGCAGGAGTCGAGGGCCCCCAAGACTTTTGTAGAATCTTCACGGCTGAGGGGACGCTTTTCGAGAATGGAGCCCAAGCCCTAGCAGGCAAGCGTCCGAGTTCCAAGGTGTCCCAGGGCCATTTTAGTGGACCAGGCCCAAAACCGAAGAGCCGTCCGCCATTTTAAGAGTCATGTGGCAGCCGCCTATCGCTGCACTGCAAGAGTGGGAGCAACTCAACAACATGGTGAGCGAGACGCTGTAGCCGCAAGAGCGGGCGCAACTCAGCTGGATGGCCGCCACCTGGGGAGGCCCGTTCATGCCGCCTCCCCCACGCCCCCCCCCCGGGCCGCCCCACGCCAATTTTCGGAGCAGCATTGTAGGATACCAAAACCAGTGCGGCAGTTTACTGGACATCACCTGGGTGCCATCAACATCTCAGCGCGTTCTGCTGCCTTGGGACTATTCGCACAACAGACCGCTACTGACGAGGCCTCCCTCCGCAACACCCTGGACGCCCCACGCTGTTTTTCTTTGCTGCATTGTAGGATCCCAAAAACCAGTGCGGCACCCAGGTGACATCACCTGGGTGCCGTCCAGAACTCAGCACGTTGTGCTGCCTTGGGACTATTCGCACAAAAGACAGCTTCTGACCATTGTTGCTTTTTTTTGTGAAAAATGTTTAAATGTTTTTACAGTTTTTGTTCCGTTCGTTATATTTAAAAGTTAATAAAGTTTTATAATCCTACTTTGTTGGAGTGTTATATATATTTTTTTAAACGGGTGAATGGGGCCTTGAATCGGGTTATTGTCATGTGTGGGCTTTGCAAGTGTACTGCTACAGGATCAGACATTTCAAACTCAAATGCACGTTCTTTTTCTTACCTTTCCGAAGCATGGAGCGCAATAGCAGGCAGAGAAAGGGTGATGCAAGTGTTGAACACTGCCTGGCCTGGAAGTTGCTGGCAGTGCCCCCCCCCGCCCGCTCCTGAAAGAGGACACACACACACCGCAGCCCCGAGTACTTCACAGATCTTTAAAAGACCATGCGCTTGTTCATGAGGCTTAAATGGTTTATCACCCCTTCTAGAACCCCTGCATCGACCCTCTGACGTTTCCTAGAAAAATTACCACGTAACACAATACCAAGCCCTGTCAGCTGAAACCCCCGAGGAATCATGGGGCATATTATCAAGGGGGTTTATCTCCGCTTTTTTGGCTTTAAAAGCCAAGAAAGCGGAGATAAAATTATCTCCCTATTACCAAGCTGTCGCTAACACCAGTTAGTGACAGCTAAAAGGAGATAGCGACCATCTTGGGCCCCGCTTTGCATGTCAGTGATACTTATCACTAATGACATGCAAAGTGGGCGTGCCAAGATGTTAGCGACTGGAAACAGTCCCTAACATCGCTATCTCCTATTACCAACTTTTGGAGATATTCGCGCTAAGCGCGAATATCTCCAAAAGCTAACACCTGACCTGAGCAGTTCTTAGCCATGTTATCCAATGGGAGGTGGATAACATGGCTAAGAGCATTTGCTGGATAATGCATGAATATCGCTGACTTTTCAGCGATATTCATGCATTGCGGCCGTTTTTTATCGCATTTGCGATAAACCTTGCTAATAGCAAGGTTTATCTGCGATAAAATTCGCCGATGTGCGGCGATAATTTTTGTCTCTAAACAAGTTAGAGACAAAAATTATCGCTAGTTGTTGGTAATATGCCCCCGGGTTTTTCCTTGCAGGAATCGGGAGGCGGAAGACTAGCACTGAAATCAGTAGTCTCACGCCTGAATCGGGAGGATTGGTATGTCTGGATTCTCTACAGCTGGGGCCATAAACTACATCCGCAGGGCTAGGTGATAGCCTGGGTCCGGCCTGGACAATCGGACACAGAGGAAGAGGAGTGTCAGAGGGTGCGGTAGTGAATAGGGTGAAAGGGAGGTGTCGGGCGGGCACAGGGTGTGATTCTCAGGGAAGAGCAGCGCAGATGGGGGGAAGTATATGGCCCATGCATGAGAGAGAGAGCGGGGGTGACCAGTGCGTGGGGGAGATGCTTGCGAGGGTGGGGAGCCGTGCTGAGAATCGACAGCGTGCAGAGAGTGGGTCTGGTCAAGGCATCTAAAATGGCTGCCGTGCACAACAAAATTGTGGCATTGGACAAAAAGGCAAGATGGCGCAGACAATGTTTATCAATAAGGATTCATTTATAACAAAATATTTACTCGCAGTGACAAAATGGTGGTCAACACTTCCTGATTTCCTTCGATTCGAACGTTAACAGACGTCACGCAGCAAAAAAAAAAAAAAAGCTCACGCACAGCCGCTGGAAGACATGTATCAACATATATGAGCCTCCTCAGCCACCCTCAGAAAACATAAGGGGTCAGGATATGTCTCTCGCACCCCCTTATACCTAGTAATTTAATTAAAACGAAACACAAAATGGCGAATTCCCGTTTCGCTACCAGTTTGCGGCCCAGTTCGCGGCCTGGGAAGCGCTTCTACCGTGAAAAATATATATTTTTTTATTTTCCCCACGAGACCCTTTAATAACCCCAACATCATTCCTAGGGGGTCAAGAGAGGTATACCTTGCCCCCTTTCATTAAATTCCCCCTTCGTTTTTCACCTCTTCTTCTCTCTCGATCCTACCGAGAGATAAGATGGCGGCCACTCCGGACTGTTTAGAATGTTGACAGTCACCGGAGAGCCAATCAGCTTTCTGCGCGCAAAGTTCCGTTTCGCGAAAAGTAAGCGAACCGGAGCACAGCCCGGAGCGCTGTTACAGATATATATCTTGTTTTGAACGTTAATTTCTCAAAAACTACTGGAGCACATATATTGAGACCTAGCAAAGGCACATCGGGCTAACAGTCCCTACAATTTTGCCAAGTTTCGTTCAAATCCATTCAGCCGTTCGGGCTAAAAGTGAGGCCAACCGCCCTATGGAAATTAACATGGGAAAAACGCGTTTTGGGACCCCCCTTTTTTCTCGGCCCCCCCTTGCCGACCCCTCCTCCAAATTTTCAGGGGCTGCTCAGAAACAAAATGTGCCATTTTCCTGAAAATTTCAGCCGATTCCGTCCACAAACGCCAAAGTTATTAGACATAGAATTTTCAGAAATCCCATAGGGAAAAAATCCTAACTATATATACCTACTGGCGACCGCCAGTAGGTAATATATATTTTCAGGAAAATGGCACATTTTGTTTCTGAGCAGCCCCTGAAAATTTGGAGGGGGGGTCGGCAAGGGGGGGCCGAGAAAAAAGGGGGGTCCCAAAACGCGTTTTTCCCATGTTAATTTCCATAGGGCGGTTGGCCTCACTTTTAGCCCGAACGGCTGAATGGATTTGAACGAAACTTGGCAAAATTGTAGGGACTGTTAGCCCGATGTGCCTTTGCTAGGTCTCAATATATGTGCTCCAGTGGATTTTGAGAAATTAACGTTTTAAAAAAGATATATATCTGTAACAGCGCTCCGGGTAGCGCTCCGGTTCGCGTACTTTTCGCGTAACGGAACTTTGCGATGCGAAGCTGATTGGCTCTCTGGTGTCAACATTCTAAACAGTCCGGAGCGGCCGCAATCTTGTCTCTCGGTAGGATCGAGAGACAAGAGGAGGCCAAAACAAAGGGGGAAATTACCATAAGGGGGCATAGTAGATCCTCGTTGACTCCCTAGGTTTTATGTGGAGGTTTTAAAAGGGCCCAGTGGTGAGCGCCTAGTCCGCGAACCGGAAAGCGTTCTGGGCAGCGTACTATAAGGATAAAAGAATGATAGACTTTTCAAATACTGTATGTTAATTGTTTGTTGTTTTTGTTGTTTTTTTTGTTTTCTTTATTTTTAAAGCATTTGTTTTTATTTTGATTGTGTTTCATAATTCATTAAACTTTCTAACATTTCATTGTCAGAAATTTCAAAATTGAAAGTGAATATATTTTGAAGTCTATGAGGGAGTAAAATGTCCTCATTTTTAAGCAGGTTATCCACTGCTTCCACACATTGTAGTAGTTCCTGGTCCCTACTTTCATCCATAAATTCATCAATGTTTCCTTGGCTGCTCTCTTGCAGTACAATTTTAAATTGAACTTGCTGCTCGCCTTCCATTTTGCCTGAAATTTGGATTACAAATATATATTAGTAGA
The DNA here is from genome assembly GCF_964263255.1 of Lissotriton vulgaris. Classification (NCBI taxonomy): domain Eukaryota; kingdom Metazoa; phylum Chordata; class Amphibia; order Caudata; family Salamandridae; genus Lissotriton; species Lissotriton vulgaris. The sequence goes on along the minus strand of NC_141687.1, from coordinate 445,164,205 downwards.
GATAGGGCACTGTTGGGATTAATTTTAGATAGGCAGTTTTTATCAGTGACTACTAATCTATAACTACTACAGAGGGATAGTATATAACTATCAGAAAAAGTCTACCATATTAATTTATAGTGCACAATATACTTCAGTTTTAAAAATAACAACTTACCTTCACAAACAAGTTGAAGTGTTTAGTAACTATTCAAATGTAATGTACAACAAGAAGTAGCAGTCAAAATGGCTGTGTTTTCTTCTCTTCCTTTATATATATTCAGGTATATAACCAATCAAATGTCAGGTAATAAAAGTAGAAAATGAAAGTAACATTTTCATTGGTTGTGAATTCCAACACTTCAGATGTGTTTTGTGAAGTAATTTACCTCACGGTATTTAGAGAGGTCTACAGGCTTAATGGCTAAATGGAATTTCAATCAAATTTGTGAAAATGAAAGGGATTGTTATGTAGTATGAGCTAATGTATATTTGGTGAGAGTGTCTCCAGTCGTTTTTCTGTGAATTACTTTCCCACCTTTTTTATTGGACCGCTTCCCGGTATGAGTCCCGGTCCGCGAACCTTAAGCGTTACGGGAGTCCACCATTTTGTGTTTCGGTCGAATTAAGATACAAGATGGAGGGCAAATAATGTTCAGAATGGGTAGAAGGGGGCACAGTAGACTTATCTTGACCCCCTAGGTTTTCTGAGGGTGGCTGAGGAGGCTTATATGTGCGAAAAAACCCATTTTTTTTTTAAATTCCGCGAGGTTAGCTTCCGGTTCGCGTACCGGATAGCGCTCCGGGGAGCGTATTTTGTTGAAAATTAGTGAAAAAAGTTAGAAAAAAATAATAATTGTGAGTGATCAGATGTAGGGTAGCTCTGAGAAGAGCTTTTGGGTTTATGGTACATTTAGGTACTTATAAGTAGGTACCAATGCACAGTCTTAAATTCAGAAGGACAATTCTGTTGCCCTCATCTGAGAAGTGAACTCCATCTCCTCTGTATATATCTTGCATGTAGTAACGCAAGTTATTGTTGTACAAGGAGCCCATTCCATGGTCTCTCATGTAAGCTGAAACAGATTTGTTTACACGCTTCCTCGCTTTCTCAATTTGTGGACAAAATTGGTTGGACCACCTCCATTTCTGTCTTTGGCATATATTGGAATATACCAAGGCAGTTTGAGGAAAAAGTGCCATTAATTGCTCAAAGGTGTCCTTTAAAAGCATTTCCAGACCTACCCCAGTCAAAGTACCCAAATCATTACCTCCACAGTGCACAATTAACAGGTCAGGTTTTGGCAAATGCATAAAGGTTTTCACCAATGGTATCAATTGGTGACATTTTAATCCTCTTTGGCCCAACCACTTAATTTCCACATCTTGTAAATTAAGGTTAGGTACATTTCTGTTCTCAGCATACCTTTGAGCCCAGTAGATGTAACTGTGTCCAACAATCCAGACATTAAACATGGTGAGAGAAGGTTGGGCTGCAGTCAGATGAAGTGTGGTAATGAAAGGGCAGTTGAAACAGTAGGAGTTTGTAAAGAAAAAAAACTGTGGATTTCCAGTGCTAATGATTCATTAGCAGTGATTGGTGCATTTCCATTTCTGAAAACAGAAAGTTAGGGTGCATGGATGTGTTCTTTGAAAGATGTAATTTGAATGGTCAAGGAAAAAACATTTAATGAAAGATTGCACTGGATATGCAGGTGCACTGAGAGTTCAGAGTTCAATTGAAACATTGTTGTGTGAACTTGCAAACATGAGAGGTCTTTCAGGAGGTGGTTGCTAAGCAAAAAAAGGCAGAGAGGGCAGAGGGGGGAAGGGTTTTGATTTGAAAAAAGTGAGGGAAGAGTTATGATTGGCTAATATGAGAGATATGTGTAATGAATATCAGCATTTCTGTGCTTTCTATAGCTGCAGCCTCTGGAGTGCATCCTCTTTGTTCTGCTGAAGACAATTTGGAGTATTTCTGAGACTGTTTTGAACCTCAAAAAGTATTTGCTAAGGTGAGAAAAGATTTATTTAATTTAGATAGAGAATAGTATGATTTAAGGAGAAAATGATGAAGAAAGCTGTGTTTTTAAAATGTGGCTTTGTCTCAAGTGATATACAAATAGATTTTGTTTCTTTGAGAAATTGTAATTGCATATTCAGTGTAGCATTCTGGCATGCAGTAACACAAGTTATTGTTGTACATGGAGCCCATTCCATGGTCTCTCATGTAAGCTGAAACAGATATGTTGTGTTTAAAAACGATTTTTGAAAGCAATTACATTTCTGAATATGTCCTGCTAGAGCTTCATAGGTTGTTTGGGTCATATTTATAGGGCATTTGAGTGTCTATGATGTTATTTTTCCCTTTTTAAATGGAAAGCGTTCTTCATGGGGCAAGTTTCTTGTAAATACGCTCCCACCTGTGCTTGGCAAATTTAGATTTTGATTATGGGAGTTACATAGCCATGTTAATAATGTACCAAAAATGGTGCAAGGGCATTCAAAAAAACGCTTTCATGTGTCTCAAGGACATTTTCAGTCATGTCCTCTTGAATGTAGGTATACAATTGATTTATATGCTGTGTTTAAAAACGATTTTTTGAAATCAATTACATTTCTGGATATGTACTGCTAGAGCTTCATAGGTTGTTTGGGTCATATTTATAAAGCATTTGAGTGTCTATGATGTTATTTTTCCCTTTTTAAATGGAAAGCGTTCTTCATGGGGCAAGTTTCTTGTAAATACGCTCCCACCTGTGCTTGGCAAATTTAGATTTTGATTATGGGAGTTACATAGTCATGTTAAAAATGTCCCAAAAATGGTGCAAGGGCAATCAAAAAAACGCTTTCATGTGTATTAAGGACATTTTAAGTCAATGAGGAAACACAGGTGATGTAATTCTGAAATGAGGAAAAGAAACTTCACATTTTTCAATTACATCACTAGTGTTTCCTAAGTTTATGAATGACATTGTGCAGATGAAGTTTAGGTGTGACCACAGATTCAAAAGAGGTCTGCCCTTTGTTCAAGAGTGAAGTGGACATGACTTACTTCATTGGTAGGCCTTCACATGTATTATCTCCTTTGTTTTCTTCAACAAGCGAAAATCTCATCTGCAACCATGTGTTGGTCTCACCTCAAACAAACAAAACAGGTGATGGACCGAATGTAGATCAATGACACACATTCACCCCAGTCCAAAGATCTGGGCCCAAACAAACCTCTAGATAGGCCAGACCTTATCGTCATCCTGAATCAATCATTTAAAATGTTAGGGAGAGATTTATGATAGGTGTATGCCTGTTTTGTACCACTGTGTGTCACTTTTGTGACGCAGTGGTGGTGCAAAAGATTTGCTATGTTAAATAATAAGTAGGGTGTTAAGTTTTTGATGACTGTTATTCATTTACTGTTTGGTAATAGTGGTTAATAACATTTTTTATTATATTTTTCCACAGATTCAACTGCAGATCATTTCAAAATTTGAAAAATGCCAACTAAGAATCGAATTAGAAAGGCTAGAAAACGTCAAAGACAGCAAGATCATCTATTATTGCAGCAGTCCTCTCCCCAAAATACTTGTGAAATCACCAAGAAAGCTCCGGGTAAGAGCACGAAGTCATTCATAAGAAATATTTGTAGTAAAAAAAGTATTTCTCCCAAAAATGTTTTAGTCCAGAAAAAGAGAAGCAATTTAAATGGAAAGGAAAGACCAATCAAAAATGTTACTGGTAGAGCAAGAGATAACTCTGTGCATGATAGTAGAAGGAAACAACAGTTTAGGGACATTCGAAAACGAATGTTCCGCAACAGGATAATAGTTAATTTATTAAAAAATATTAAGAAAGGCCAACAGAAAGTGGCATTTTATAAGAAGAAGAAAAATGTAGAGAAAATTATTGATCATGCTTTCGAAATTAAGCGAAAGTTATTTATTTTGGTAATCAATAGAATTAGGAAACTAAACAAGGTAATTTCTGATTTCAAATCAAATAGTAGATGGAAGAGAGTAGTAAATCGTAGTAACTTTTGTGAAGTTTTTTCCGGAGAATGGATGCATAGTTCAAGTTGTGAGGCATTTTTTAAAGAGGAGAGTTATTTTAAGGATAATGATTTGGTGTTTGCAGTTGACACCAATGGTCGAGCTTATGAAGTGAAGGATGGTTGTCCAGTTGAAAAAGAAAAACTTGTGACAACAGAGACAGACGAGGTGTTAGGTAATGAGGTTTTAGGAAGACGTCCTAAGGGTCCTGTGTACATTTGGAAGTGTAGTTCTATTTGCAGTGTGCGACAGGATGCCATCAATTTGCTTTGTGATTTTGTACGGACATTTAATAAGAAAAGTTTGAAGCAGAAAATGAAGTTGTTGCAAGAATTAGATCCTTGCAGAGTGAGACAAATGACATGTTTGCGTGGTCATTCACTGGCTTGTCTTTCCAGGAGAGTATGCCAGAGTGTTTTTCATCATTTCAGGATGCTAGCAGTGCATCATAATAAAGTGAGAAAATTAGTGAGAATGTTGTATCATGCTAAGAGTCCAGCAATTATGCTTAAACAATTATGTGCTGCTCTTTTGCATGGTTCTGAAATAGATGTCAAGAATATTTGTGAAGAAATTGAGTTTTGTTACTTTGGAAGTAAAGATGAGAATGTTCAAATTGACCCAGAAGTAGAGGGTAATGTTGAAGATAATGTACAGGTTTCTAGTACAGATAAATTTCAGAAGGAAATTGCCACGTTTCAGATGAAATCAAGTGAGAGGCCTAATTTCACTTGTGTGTGTTGTCGACGCACTTATTATAAGAATCAGACTAAGTTAGTGGATTTATATGCAAAAAGTGAAAGGGAAAATAATAGTGAATGGAAGGATTTTGCCACATACTTGATGGTAGAAAATTATTTTAATTTGGGATCGGATCAACGTGTGTGTACTTATTGTTGTAACAAATTAAACCAAAACCAGATGCCTGCTAGGGCGGTTCATAATAATCTGGAATTGGTTGAGGTTCCTTCTGAATTGAAGGATTTAAATACTTATGAATCTATTTTGATTCAAAGTATCCATCCCTTTCAGGCTATTGTAAGAATGGAGCCAAAGGCAGGGAAGTTGCCTCCATCAGATTTACAGAGAGGATTAAAGGGAAGAGTTGTTTATTTGCCTCTAGATTTGAACAAAAACATTAACACAATTGGAGTAGAAAAAGTGGAAGAGGAACCTCTGGTTATCTTGGTTAATGGGGTTCCGACAAAGAATAAGAAAATATGGCAAGATTTAGTGGATGTTAGGAAAGTCAAAAAGGCAACATTGTATTTGAAGAAAAATAATAAGTACTATAAGAATGTATATGTTGCAGAAGAGGAAGTAAGTGATGAAGAGGATAGCGATTTGTGTGCTGGCCACATTGAGAAAGTAGAGGCCTCTAAAAGTGAAGAAATATATGAACATTATAGTGTTCATCCTTTGCATTCCAAGGAAGTCATGGGGAATGCAATTGAGTTGTTTCAAATGAAACAAGCCAAAGGGAGTCCCATTAGTGTTTGGGAGGAAAGTTTGGAAGCTCGGTGTTTCCCACAGCTATTTCCAACAGGTCAAGGAGGAAGATATGATGAGCGACCTCATCAAATTCTGAGGTTCCGTGACAATTTGAACCCGTGTTTTCAACATTGTCGTAAATACATAATTTTGGTATCAGCATACCGCAAATGGTCCATTTAGTATATCCTGGTGTTTTCGCTATGCTACGAGCAAGAGTACTCCTGTTACAAACACATTTCTGATCTACCCATGGCATCCATCTTAGATCATGGCAGCCATTTTGTGTTTCTTGCCCTCACATAGACAATGGACACGCAATGACCTCTGATTACTTCATTTCGATTAAGGACACGTAGGATTAGCTGGAGATTCACCTCTCTAGTGACACGTGCACCTTAGAACAGAACACGCTGTAGCTGCATGACTCGACAAAGGCTGCCTCCTCTGCCCGAGGCCAGTCCAGCTATACTGGTTTTCGTGTTCATTGGCCTGATCATGATTAGGCGGCCGAAGCTGGTAGCCTTGCCCATTTACGACCCACAAACATCTCTTATCCTGCCTTTCTATCTTCTACACCTGGCCCTGTTTCTTTCTTTCTGGGCCTTTATTAGGGGGAGGTAACGAAATTTACGATGAGGCGGTCCAGCTCTTGAATGAAATGTTGACATGGGATTGTGATGGAATAGTGGGAACCCCTCTTCGTAATGTTTGACATCAGATATTATCGACGATTCTTGTGCAACGCCAAATATTTATTGTTTAGGACACAAAGGTTTGGGAATGTACCAGCATGTAAAGAATTTGCCTGAAGGCCAATATTTAGTATATAAGGAGCAACCCTTCTTGTACAAATCGAACAGGCTCCTAGATTCTGCCCGTGTGTAGTTTCTGTGACTTCTGTGTCCCTGCAGTAATAAACCTTTGGTCTTTGACGCCACCATCGAGAAGCCCGTGTTTCTGTTTATTTGTGCACCGAGACAGGTAGAACTCCGGGGTCTTCGGGTGTTATCCCTGACACCTCTGGACGGAACCAAAAAGTCCAGAACTCCAATTGGCGCCCAACGTCGGGCGACGTCATTCGGTACCGGTCCAAAAGCCTGAAGAGTTCGAGAAGCTTCGTGTGAAGATTCCTGAGGGAGGCGCCCCACTTCATCGATCCTGGCATATCGCAAAAGTGGCCCGACGTTCTCTTCCACGAGGGTTCCCGTTCGGACGGCTGCAGTGGTCCGTTGCCTTGACCGTCGCCCTGTCTTGGACCCGAGGTGCAGTCCTTAGTACGGCGAGACGTAGACGGGTTTCTCCTTGGTGACGTCTTCAGTGCCTCAGTTAAGTATTTAGTGGTTGCTAGTTGGTTACTTCGTAAGGGTTGTCAAAATCCTTTCAGTTCTTGGTTTGGTTTGGTTTCGTAAGATTATCACTGGTTGTTACGATAATCTATTGGTTTAGTTTGGGTATCGATACATTTGTTCGCTTTTGGTAGGCCTAAGTTCTTGGTTCGAGTGCACATTTCTGTTTGTGTTTTTGTCTGTCCTGTGTTCCGGATTATAAAATGGTAAGTCGGAAAAATTGTATGTTGTCGTGTTTTGGTTGCAACAGTGATTCCCGGTTGGAGGACTCATGTCTGGTTCCTCCGATTGGAACTCCTCTATATGATTTATATTGTAAGTTTGGTGTGGGTCCGATATCTTATAATGAGGTATGGATCCGATACACCGAGAAAGACGGTGTCCTCAGTTGGCCACTGCATGGTAGTTTTGAACCCGAGGTCCTTGATAATTTGGAAGTGAAGTTGTTTAAGAAGAAAGCCCGGCCGGCAATGTTTGATTCTTTCCGTTATTGGCGAAAAGAATCCAAACAGAGAGAAATTAAAAAGCTGAAGAAAGAACAGAAAGAGCAAGAGTTGACTTTAGAACAGGCTGCTAAGCAGCTGCAACTTAATGAGTCCGAAAAAGCAATAGAGGTGGCTACTAGAGAGCATAATTTAGCGATTGACAAGTGCTACCCTGCCTTGCCATCGAGTACAACTAAGGCGGTAGAGGACTCTGAGAATGATCCTCTGTTGTCTTATCTGTTAAGGTCACCCCCACCGTATGCACAGGGTGCTACTGCTCCATCTGTACCGAATATACAATTGCCGGTTGCTGGACAACCTGGTATTCCTGCTCCTGCCCCTCTGAATCAAGCTCCTGTACTTCCTGTGGGCAATGTTAATGTTCCTTCGGCACCCCCTCTTCCAGGGTTGCCGGCTTCTTTACCTATACCTGCACCACTTATACCTGCTGTTTCACAAGCTCTTTTGTCTGATACTCCTACTGTTCCTGTTCTATCTGTTCCAACTGCTACTGTATTTTCTGCTTCTGCTAGTATTATGACTCCACTTACTGTTCGTCGGAGAATCACTGATTCCGTCTCCAATATTCTGTCTCCCCTCTATAAAACTTTAATTAAGACTCCGGCCTCTGACTCTGTTCAGAGACGTAGTCAGCTTCCCAGTACTGAAGAACGGGGAATATTGGATTCCACCGCTCTTAGATGGATTTCAAAAAGTAGAAGATATAGTACTAGAGATGTATTAGATACATTTATGCAATGGAAAGAACCGACAAAAAGATATGTGTTCGATGAGATGTGCTCTCTTCTGAGTGACGAATTAGAAGAAGACGATTCTGAATCAAATCTAGAAGAATTAATTAATGTTCAGAAAGAGTTTGCTGCGGGTATGATAGTTGGTGAGGATATAAAGGAAGCGATGGAACTAATTTTAAGCTATAGGAATGATCCATCCCTTCGTTCTCCGAGAGAGTTAGAGAAACATAGTATGAAGCAGAATCGCCAATATCCAATGAGGGAGGTTCCTCCAATTTGGCGCGAAGCTGTGCAAGCTAATGCGAATCTTGGTATTGCTGCTGCTCCGGCTCAATTCCAGAGAGTGTGGATACACATTCCATGGAAACGAGCCGAAGTATTAGCAGTGAAACAGGCCTTACCAGATCCACGGAAGAATCCTGCCGGATACTATAAAGAGTTAGCACAAACAGTTGAGGCTTGTGTGATGAATTTAGCGGACATTGACATGTTATTTGGGAATGTAGTTCCGCAACCAATATGGGCTAAAATTCATAAAGAGAATCATCCAGTTGCCCTAGGTGGTGATTGGGCAGCTATTATTGCAGCGGATGGTCAGCAAATAGGTGGTTCCAAACCCGAACCTCTAATTGCTGATCTTCCAGGTAGAATAATTGAATTAATGAAGACTCTGATGCCAGCATTGCGCGTTAACTGGGACAAGTTGTCCGCATGCAGGCAGAAGAAAGTCGAGAGTGTCTCCGACTTTTTCACAAGGTTCGAAGAGACTTTTGTAGATCACAGTGGTTAGGATATGAGCACAGAAGGAGGACAGAGACTATTTGTCGATAAATTTGTACACAATCTGTTGCCAGAGCTCAGTAATAAATTGAAAGATTCCGAGAGTGCGTGGGCTGTCTCTACAACTGCGCAAATACTTGCAACTGCACAGTATTATGAAATTAGGGATAAAGAGGAGAAAGAAAAGTCAGAAAAGAAAACGAAAGATTTAAAAACTAAAGTCCTTTTACAGCAAGCATATCTGCCTCGCACGAATCAGACCAATACACAGCAAGGGTTATATCAAAGGACAGATTATAATTCACCAAGGCCGCAATATCAGTGGAACCAGTGTGCGTACTGTAAGAAAGAAGGTCATTATAAGCATGACTGTCCAGTCCTAGCACAAAATAATGCTGCAGCGGCTCAGAGAGGTCGTGGTGGTTCTATGCAAAATTCTAGAGGTCGAGGACGAGGTGCTATGCCCCCACAAACGAATGATCGTCCTTCTAATCATTTTGATCAGCGGAATGGACAGTCTGCCCAACAAAATAGATCTCAACAATACCATGTTGAAGACTATTGTGAAGTTGATGAGGGATTTCAACAAACTGAGTACTAGGACAGCCATGGACAGAGAGAGGGAGTAGTATCAGTTCCAGTGGATCAGAGTGGGCCTTATGTCGCAGTAGCAACATCAGGTGTAGTCAAACCGTTTCTGTTGGATACTGGTGCCGCAAAAAGTTCTATCATTCATGCGAAACTCCCTGGTGCACCTTTGTCCGGCTTAACAAATGTTTCAGTAGGTTTTTCAGGCGCCCCTGTTTACAACCCTGTATCTGGTCCTTTGCCTATCTCTGTTGGACCGTGTCAATTGAAAGCACCCTTGATTTTGACAACAGGTTGTAATGAAAATCTGCTTGGTTTAGACTTGTTAAAACGCCTGTATGCGACGTTGTACTGTTCTCCATCAGGAGTACAGCTTACATTGGGTAAAAGAATCACCTCTCCGATGTACTTGTCAATGGATGCGCTCCCACCAGAGCTGCGTTCTCTCCCTGATACTCTTTGGGCGACTGGTCCTAACGATGTAGGCCTTTTGGAAATTCCACCATATGTGGTCACCTTGAAAGCAAATGTCAAATTTCCACGAATTCCTCAATACAAGATTTCTAGTGAAGGTGAACGTGCACTTTTATTGATTGTGCAAGATTTGATTAAGAAAGACGTGGTTGAAGAAACTTGAGGAAATGTCTATAACAGTCCTGTATTGCCAATTTTAAAACGTACTGATCCTTCAAAGCCTCCAGTGTATAGATTTGTTATCGATCTCAGAGAGGTTAATAAAATTGTGGTTCCGCAGTTTCCTGTGGTTCCAGACATTACTGCATTGTTAACGTTGATTCCTGCTACAGCCACATGGTTTTCAGTCATCGACTTGAAGAATGCCTTTTTCAGCCTTCCGATAGCCGAGGAAAGCAGAGATATTTTCGGCTTCTCTCTAGGAGGTCGAAGCTTCAGGTTTAAACGTGCTCCACAAGGCTATTGTGAGAGTCCATCCATTTAAAGTCAAGCATTGAAAAGTCAGTTAGATTCCTTTGTACTTCCTCCTGGTTCTGCCTTAGTACAGTATGTAGATGATCTTCTAGTGGCTGCCGATGACAAGGACACTTGCAAAGCAGCTACAATTTCCTTATTGCATCATTTGTCTAGTTTGAACCATAAGGTGTCACCTTCGAAAATGCAATACTGCTGCCAAGAAGTGACCTACCTAGGTCATCTCTTGTCAAAGGAGGGAAGGAAGTTGACCCCAGAGAGAATAAAAGCAATTACGCAGATGAATGTTCCCCGCACACAGAGAGAAGTACGTGCCTTTTTAGGTATTACCTCATACTGTAGGCAGTGGATCCCAAATTTTTCTCTTTTGGCAAAACCATTGGTAGCTTTGACTGGGAAGAATGTTCCGAGTCCGGTGCCGTGGTCTGCTGAATGTCAGGAAAGTTTTTCTGAATTACGAAATGCACTATGTTCAGCTCCTGTGTTGGGTACACCTGACTACAGTAAACCATTCATGCTCTATGTTCACGAGAGAGAAGGTTGCGCGTTGAGTGTTCTGACACAGAGATTTGGTGATAAACAACGCCCGTGCGCGTATTTTTCATCAACATTAGATCCGGTAGCTAGAGCGTTGCCTAGTTGTTTGAGAGCTACAGCGGCAGCTGCAGCTTCCATTCGACAATCTGCTGGTTTGGTGATGAATAACATGCTAGTGGTCATGGTTCCTCATGCTGTGGATACACTCATGAACCGAACCAAGACGCAGCATCTTACCAGTGCTAGATTATCAGGCTATGAGCTGACACTGTTAGCGAGTCATATTCAGATCAAAAGATGCAATGTATTGAATCCAGCAACATTGTTGCCGACTAATCAAGAGTCGAGTGATTCCGAACCCCATGATTGCTGTCTCACAACCGAGGAAGAGACAAAAGGACGAATTGATTTAAAAGACACTCCATTGTCAGATCCAGATGGCACATTGTATGTTGATGGGTCATGTTTTAAATTGGAGAATGGTGATGTGACTGCTGCCTACGCAGTAACGACTTTGAGTACGATTGTGGAGACTGCAAGAGTGAGTCAGAATTCTGCCCAAGCTGCAGAATTAATCGCTTTAACGAGAGCGTGTGTCTTAGCAAAGGGAAAGAGAGTGAATGTGTTCACAGATAGTCAGTACGCATTCGGCGTGGCCCATAGTTTTGGCCGTTTGTGGAAAGAAAGAGGTTTCATTACGTCCCATGGGACTAAGATTCAACATGGTCAGCTAGGTAACGACTTGTTGGAATCTTTAACCTTGCCGACTGAAGTTGCGATTGTGAAGTGCAGTGCTCATAAAGCAATCACGGATGATGTTGGTCGTGGGAATGCTTTTGCTGACGAGACCGCTAAACAGACAGCTAGGAATATGATGAGTAGAATGTATGTTGCTATGTCTGCGAGATGGGTTTCTGAGTCTGGAATGTGTGAGGACACAGTGGAAAGTGTGAAAGAAATTCAGAAAGAGGCGACTGAGGAGGAAAAGCTTGCATGGAAAGAGAGTACGGGTAAATTGGACTCGAGTGGATGTTGGATTGATCTGTCGGAACAACAGCGTTGGATGTTGCCTGATGCGTATGTGCTTGCAGTAGTAACGATGGCGCATGGAGCAGCGCACATCAGTTCTAAAGGGATTTGCAAGATGTTGGCTCCAGTCTGGAAGAATGATGGGATTAGTAAGTGTGCAGAGAGAGTGGTGAGAAATTGTATGGTATGCCTGATGCATAATCCTGGCAAGGGAGTCCCCACACCTGCTGGTCATTTCGCTCCTCCTTCCTGCCCCTTTGAAGTGATTCAGTTAGACTTCATTCACATGGATCGCTGCAACAACCTAAAATACGTCCTAGTGGTAGTTTGTGCTTTTTCCAGATGGGTCGAAGCATATCCACTGAAGGACAACACTGCTTTGTCTACTGCCAAAATTCTTCTCAAAGAATACTTCCCTAGGTATGGAATGCCACGGATTGTATGGTCAGATAACGGAAGTGAGTTTGTAGGGAAAGTTATGCAGAGTGTGTGTGCCGGTTTAGGGATCAAGCAAAAATTTCACAGTGCAAACCATCCACAGTCTGCTGGTTTAGTTGAGGGTTACAATGGCACCCTCAAGCTAAAACTCGCTAAAATACAGGCATCCACAGGTTTGTCCTGGCCAGACGCACTACCCTTGGCTTTGTTATCAACAAGAGCGACTGTACATTCTAGAGTAGGGCTTAGTCCTTATGAAATAGTCTTTGGTCGTCCTGCCAATATTTGGGGAGTGCCAAGGCCAAAAGAATTCTGTTCTCTGGAATATCCAATGTTGATTGATTACCTTTACGACTTGACTGCTAAATTGAGTCTTATTCACCAACAGGTTTTCGATGCATTGCCAAAGCCACCGGAGAGTCCAGGTCATCAGCTGAAACCTGGCGACCACGTTGTGGTACGGAACTTTGCCAGGACGAAGAACCTTCAACCCAGATTTGTCGGCCCTTATCAAGTACTGCTAGCAACGAGAACTGCTATTCGAGTGGCTGGCCGCAAGAACTGGATACATACGACGCACATCAAACGTGTGCCCCTGCCGCTTCCCTATGATAACTGGGTGAAGAAGGGAATTGGTGCCTCTGAGTTTGAACAAACACCCAAGTTTATCCCTTTCAGCGATGCCGAACTAATCACTGATACATCGAACTCTGGCTCTTCTCCTGAAACTGTTCCTTTGAACTCTGAACGTTTGTCTTCCACATCAGAAGAACATTTGCCTTCTGCGAACTTGAACATTGCAACCTCTGCTGATGAGACACTGTTTCCAGATCAAACAGCTCCTGCAAAACTGAGATACAATTTACGGTCTCGCAATATGGACAAATAAAGCAGGAAACTGCCTATTGTAATATTTGAATTTTGACACTTTTGCCTTCAGCCAGGAAGTTTGCTATTGTTTTTATTGTTTCAAATTGCCTTGCCGTCTGGGTAGCCGTAGGGTCGTGGCTGTGTGCCTAGTTGAATCTGCGGGGGTCAGACACAAGGTCGATCTTTCTGTTAGTTCTGGGAACTCCCAGGGCTGATAGAGGCATTTTCATCTACGTACACATCATCAGTGGTCGCGAGCGGATTGTAGAAGATGGAGCTTCCTGAGCTGCAACGAGAAAATGGGATTTATGTTCGCAGAAATAGACTTTACAGGATTCTTCACAGCAAATGCTTTTTGATGCAATGTGCTATTACATTTTTAATTGTTTTGATAACATTGGTGGGTGGAACCGTCTTTGGTATGAATTTGATTTTTATGCCAGTAACTACAGTACCTCCCCTTGATCCTGCTACTTCTACTGTTCCTTCTATACACTCTTTTCACTCGTTTCCTGAACATGAGCAAGCTCGACGCTCAGAATTCATTAATAACACTTTTGTACAGCTCTTGCACCAACACCAACTGGTAGTTAACACTACAGACTGCTGGGTGTGTGGCTTGATACCCCACACTATGGATAAAGGCATTCCCTACCTGGTTTTGCCTTTTAGCTATAATGGATCATTTCAGGCCCTTCAGACCATTTTTGCCTATGCCCTTGAAACCTATCCTCCGCGTCCACCACGTTCCACTAAATATAACTCTGCCAACAAAGCTTTAGTCCAGGGAATTATTGACATGATCAAGGACGTCAATAATACTCCATCTTACCCTAGAGATGAATTACGAGTATATTTGAGTTGGAACTCTTCAGAGTATCGCCTTAGTCCGGGAGAAAACAAGCGTGAAAGCTCAACTCCAATCTGGGTCGTGCCTCACCGAGGTCAGGTCTGTTTGCAAGGAAATGGGAGAAATCCGAGAGCTCAGCTAGGAAGAAGTGAGTGCGTTGAGACCTATGTGTTTCCGTCTAACTCTTCCCCTGCCTTCCTTACTGCTAGGGGTACCTACTTCATCTGTCAAGACAGAGCGTATACGTGGTTGCCTGCTGACTTTTCAGGATCATGTTATATTGCCCGGTTGTTGCCTCCAACATACACTGCTTCTTCTGATTATCACAAGACCAGAGTAGCAAGAGGTGTTTTCAGCAAGGAAGATACCGCTGGTCAGGAAGCTGGAGACTTCTTCAAAGGTTTCCTTCCGTTCTGGGGGCCTATGGCCAATAGTAGAAACATACGTCAGCTAACACGGGTAGTTGAATCTACTATTACCGAAACTGCTGGTGCCCTTAGCAACTTGACAGCTGAGCTTCAGGCGGATCGACTCATGACGTTACAGAACCGTATGGTTCTAGACGTGATACTTGCAGATCGAGGTGGGGTATGCAGAATGATCCAATCGAGCTGCTGTGTCTTTATTCCCAATAATGCTCCAACTGTTTATGAGGCGATCTCTAAGCTACACAAGATTTCCGACTCTATACACGTAGACAAGGGAAACTGGTCCTTCATGGAGTGTTTTGGACTCTGATATCAGCGTGGGGATGGAAGGTTCTGATGGTCATTGGTGTCATCCTAGTTTTCCTGTTCTCGTGCTGCCTGATTATCCAGTGTGGTCCAGCTTTGTGTAGTCTCTGTGCTGCAACCTGTTTTAGAAAACCACCTGCGTTTGGAGAAAAGGCGCGAGAAAGGATGATGATACAACAACATGTCACTGACCTGATGAGCATAGAATTAGATTCTGACATAGACTGAGTAATTGCCTATGTAAGGGCAAAAGGAGGGTCTGAGGTTCCGTGACAATTTGAACCCGTGTTTTCAACATTGTCGTAAATACATAATTTTGGTATCAGCAAACCGCAAATGGTCCATTTAGTATATCCTGGTGTTTTCGCTATGCTACGAGCAAGAGTACTCCTGTTACAAACACATTTCTGATCTACCCATGGCATCCATCTTAGATCATGGCAGCCATTTTGTGTTTCTTGCCCTCACATAGACAATGGACACGCAATGACCTCTGATTACTTCATTTCGATTAAGGACACGTAGGCTTAGCTGGAGATTCACCTCTCTAGTGACACGTGCACCTTAGAACAGAACACGCTGTAGCTGCATGACTCGACAAAGGCTGCCTCCTCTGCCCGAGGCCAGTCCCGCTATACTGGTTTTCGTGTTCATTGGCCTGATCATGATTAGGCGGCCGAAGCTGGTAGCCTTGCCCATTTACGACCCACAAACATCTCTTATCCTGCCTTTCTATCTTCTACACCTGGCCCTGTTTCTTTCTTTCTGGGCCTTTATTAGGGGGAGGTAACGAAATTTACGATGAGGCGGTCCGGCTCTTGAATGAAATGTTGACATGGGATTGTGATGGAATAGTGGGAACCCCTCTTCGTAATGTTTGACATCAGATATTATCGACGATTCTTGTGCAACGCCAAATATTTATTGTTTAGGACACAAAGGTTTGGGAATGTACCAGCATGTAAAGAATTTGCCTGAAGGCCAATATTTAGTATATAAGGAGCAACCCTTCTTGTACAAATCGAACAGGCTCCTAGATTCTGCCCGTGTGTAGTTTCTGTGACTTCTGTGTCCCTGCAGTAATAAACCTTTGGTCTTTGACGCCACCATCGAGAAGCCCGTGTTTCTGTTTATTTGTGCACCGAGACAGGTAGAACTCCGGGGTCTTCGGGTGTTATTCCTGACACCTCTGGACGGAACCAAAAAGTCCAGAACTCCAATTCCTGCGTCTGAATACCGGACTTTACGATTGTATGCAGAAGATCCTAGGTTTCGTCAATGCATTCCCTATTTGTTTCATCTCCTGTTTGAAAGCGATCTGTCTGGACTGTCATATGCAGTGAACCACATCTTAAAATGTGGTATACAGATGCGAAACATCTCGGCAAGTGACTTTATGCATAAAGTCAATGTCCAAGACAGTATTTTGGATTCTCACCTAATTAATCTCATGGCGTGTCAGCGTGGTACTAATGAGTACTGGTACCGTCGTCATGGTGATTTAAAATGTATGCTGAGGAACTTAGGAACTCCAACATGGTTCCTCACTCTGAGCTGTGCCGAGTATGGCTGGGAAGACTTACTTGAATTTCTACGAGAGGCAAATGGAAATATTGAAAACATTGAATTCAAGACACCTGGAGAACTGTGTTCTTTGGATCCAGTGAATGTATGCAGGTACTTCAATCATAGATTTGAAGCTATGATGTCTTTCATCACAAATAAGAAGAATCCACCTCTTGGAGAGGTGTTGGATTTCTTCTGGAGAAAGGAGTACCAAGCAAGAGGTGCTCCTCATATACATATGTTGCTGTGGATCAAGGATGCACCTAAATTTGGAACAGATCCGGATGACTTAATGATGAATTTCATAGAACAGTATTCTACGTGTGCTGTTCCAAACGCAACGGAGAAGAAAAGCCTAAGAGAACAAGTTCTACGTTTCCAAAGCCATCGTTGTGGAAAGTACTGTCGTCGTAAATTCAGAAACAAGGACAAGTTCTACACCAAATGTCGTTTCAACTTTCCACGACCGGTGATTTCTAAAGGAAGAGTGAACAGTTTGATGTCTTCGCTGCGACATAATGTGACGAGGAAATCACCCAAAAATACATACAATTTGAAAAGGAACGAAGAGTCCAAGTACATCAACGACTACAACCCAGTGATTTTGTCCATGTGGAATGCTAACATGGATATACAGTTTGTGGCTGACAACTGTATGGCTGTGGCTCGGTATGTGACATCTTACATCACCAAAAAAGAAAAGACAGAATTGAAGGATATGTGGGAGGACATTTCCCATGAAAAGAGCCTCAGCAAGAAGTTGTACAGTTTCAGTCTGAAGATGTTGTCGCATCGAGAAATCGGAGCTTACGAATGTTCTGACCGGTTGTCTTCAGCAAGTCTCTATGCCAAATCCAGGAGTATCGTTTGGGCGAGTCTTGGTCTTGCTGCAACGCGAAATCGAGTTCTAAAACCTGTCCGGGAAATTGAGTATTTGGCAGAAAAGGAACCAAACGGTACCGACATTTTGAAGACCAACATGTTGGATACATATTATCCAAATCGAAGCAGTCACCTTGAGAATGTTTGTCTATATGAGGTTCTACAAAATTATATATTCAAGAGGAACATCAAAGAAGATATTGAGAAAGGAGTGTATGCTGTAATTGGAAGTGAGGGATGTCTGGTCAAGCATAGAAAATGCCAATTAGTAAACCATCGAAAATTGAGTGGCGAATCTCCAGAAAAAAAGGAGTTTTTCTATTTAGCACTTTTGCAACTGTTCAAGCCTTGGCGTGCAGAAGAGGAACTGCTTGGAGATTTCCTCTGTTACGAAGACTCTTTCACTGCTGCTAAGGAGACCATAGAATGTCCTGCTTTTCCCAAATATCAAGAAATGTTGACTTTGGAAATTGAGCAGGAAGCAACGATTGCAGCCGAGATTGCCAGAGACAGTTCTCAGGACAGTCAGAGTTCTGTTTCATTGAGTCAGGATCCACTAGGAGGACCTATTATCGAAAATGAAGCTGCCACTGCTATGAATGAAGTGGAAAGAGCCATGGCACATGCTCAGGAGGATGCGGTTAACTTAGAAGACTTGGAAAAACAACTCAACGTTGAGCAGAGGAAAATATATGATGAAGTTACCAAGCAAATTGATCATGGATTAAGTCATGAGAAGAAAGAGTGCTCATGTACGTCGTTGAAGCCTGTCCGACTGTACGTGAGTGGAGAAGCAGGAACTGGAAAAGGTTTCCTTATTAAAGCAATTTCTTGTTATTTGCAGGAAAGGACTGAGTCATCGTTGTCTTGTGTTGTTACCGCTCCTACTGGACTGGCAGCACATAACATTAAAGGTATTACTTTGCATCGTCTACTGATGCTGCCAGTGGAGCATGACAACAAATTACAATACCACAAGTTATCTGGGGATGCTTGTTGTGAAGTTTCAAGAGTCTTGAGGAAAATGAAACTTCTTATCATTGACGAAGTAAGCATGGTTTCCAATGTCATGCTTGCCTTTGTGCATTTGAGAATGCAAGAAGTTCTTAAAACTGAGTATGATGTGTTATTTGGAGGCAAACACATCATTGTTTTCGGAGATCTTCTGCAGCTGACACCAGTAAAAGGACAACCTGTGTTCAAAATACTCACGCATGAAGATACCAGGAAGTGCCTAGGGAGAATTGGCAACGTCAATATATGGTTAAACTTCAATTATGCTGAACTGCATGAAAATATGCGTCAGGCAAAGGATGAAGATTACAAGAATATTCTACAAGATATTAGAATTGGAAAAGTGACTGAGCATGGGAAAGAAACTTTAAATGCACGATTACTGTCAAATTTATATCCAGAACAAGACATTGTGCCTGAGAATATTTTTCAGAAAATTACTGAGAAGAAATCCGGAATATGTTTGATGCCGACTCTTGCAGAATGTGCCATCTTCACCAACAAAATGTTGAATTTAGAAAAGCAAAAGATTGTTAAACTTGAAGTTATTGACAGAATAGAGCATATGGGATCAACAATTATTTTGTCTGAGAATTTGAAATCAAAATTGGATTCATTAGAGAAGACTATATCTAAAACAGCGGGTTTTGAAAAGACTTTGAATGTGTGTTTAAATTGCCGAATCATTTTGAGAAGGAATTTACATGTTGAAAGAGGTCTGGTAAATGGATCAATGGGTAATGTTGTTGATTTTGAGAAATACAGAAGTAGAGATGGTATTGCATTTTTAAAAATTAAATTTGATGGCATTGAGGAAGTACAGCTAATTGGTCGTTGTTCTGCTAGGTTTTTGCTTGTTAAAGACTTATATGTTCGCCGTAAACAGTTTCCTGTTTGCTTGGCATATGCGGTGACAATCCATAAATCGCAAGGTTTAAGTGTAGATAATGCATTGGTGAATATTGGCAGTTCTGTGTTCAAAGAGGGTATGGCATATGTGGCATTGTCACGAGTTAGAACTTTATCGGGATTGTACTTGATTGATTGTGATGTCACAAACATTTGTGCGGATCTAGATTGTGTTAAGGAATACAATAGGTTAAGAAGAGAGTATGCCCCACATTTGCCTCAATATCCTTTGTTTGAGAAATGTGTGGTAGGCCGTAAACGAAGAAATATCACTAATAGTAGGGAGGTTGTAGCAAAAAGCCGAAAAGTCGATGAACCGAAAATTGTAAGTAGAAAGAAAACGGATTCTGTTGAAGATGTTGTCGGTTTTCAATTTGAAAACAGTTCGGGTGTCAACTGCAATGCAAATGTAGTGGTTAATGTTCTCTTTTCACTAGAGACTTTAAAAGAACACGTTGTGTTCAATTCGGAACAAAGTTTATGCTGTTTGTTGAATTCTGTGTTAGAGAAATGTAGCACTGATCAAACAAAAGTAGAAAGTGTGTCTGAAGTTCGTTATCTGTTAGATGAATGTTCAGGTCAAACAGACTTCTCTGAAAATAATCAGCAGGATTGTCAGGAGTTTTTAATGTATATGCTTGATGTATTGCAAGATGAGGGTGTAGATGTAGATCACCTGTTTGGGCTTTCTTATCAATGGCAGCATGACTGCGAGAACTGTATGGTATCAAGTACTACTAGTGTAGACTCAGAAAGATTTATATATTTAACTTTGCCAGACAGTAAATCAGTCTCCTTTAATAAGCTAGTAAATGCAGCTGATCACAACATGGAGTGTAGCCAATGTAAATCTGAAATGATGTCAACATTATTTATACGAAGATATGGCCAGTATGTCATTTTAATGATCCAACGATGTAGGCCTCATAGATCAAAATTGTCAACTTTAATAAAACAATTTGTTGCTTCTCAGCTGTCAATATCAGGAAGGACTTTTGTAACTGTAGCAATTATCTATCACGATGGTCCTTCAACAACATCAGGACATTACACAGCTTATTTAAAGTCTAGAAACGGCTGGTCATTCTGCAACGATTCTGTTGTAACTTTAAAAAAAAAATTGCCGTTTGACCTTAAAAATTCTTACCTGGTGTTTTTAAAACCAAAATTTTAAGGAAAGAATCTCGGGATTTCCTCTGAGGAATTGCAAAAGGTTCATGAAGTAGAGGGAATGTAAGTTTGCAATGCTGTCTAGATTATTGGTCCAAAACTTTTAATTATAATGTCAATTTAAAAATCCAACTATATAAACCTGATGCAAGTAAGTCTGCTTCATAGTAAGCAGTATCAGTGTCATAGGAAAAGTAGAACATGAGTGAGAAAGAAGGGTAAGATATTAGTAGTCCAGGATTGTGAAAGTAATCTTAAATGTTTTCATTTTGAAAGTTGCGAAAATAGAAAATGACGGGATTTCATTATAAGAATTACAAGAGTTGAAAAACGCTGCAACATGATTTGGCCAAGTGGAAACATGTGGTAGAATGTGAGAAGTCTTTTATTGTATGTAACATATTTTTCAAAACGATGGAGGTTTTCTTTCAGAAAGTGGCGGGCTGAAAATATTTATAGCACAACAGAGTGTACGCTGTTCATAGGACATCCTTCGACGTTATGGAAAGTAAGTTAATTTTAAGGAGTTTTGAATTCAGATTTCTTAGGTTGTATGGGTTTTTTAAACACAATCATTTTGATTGTGTTTTTTTTTCCCGGCTGTTACATGATGAATACCTTCAAGTCACTGATTTAAGTGAAATTTGATACATTCTGAGAACAGCAAAAATAAACCATTTAACATGTATAATTAATGTTCTACTTTTTGTACTTATGATATACATTTAGAAATGTGAGGTAGATATGGAGAAACTGAGGCTTCTGTAGGAGTCAAAGTTAATGCTTACAGTGCTGCACTTCTGGGTACTGTTTTTTTTGAAAACTGAATAGGCCTCACCTCAAAGAAACCTCTTGAAAGGACACATCTTATTTGCATCCTGAAACAATCATTTAAAATGTTAGACACAATTTTATGATGGCTTTACATCTTTTTTGCGCTGCTATTGCATCACTATTGTGAGACATCAGCAGTGCAAAAGATGCACCATGTTCCAAAATAGGCCTCAGTTTTTCAGCATCAAGATACTGTTTGTTTAAAATATATATCTTTAGGATTGTGTAGGGGACGTAGAGAAGCAGAGGCTTCTGTAAATGTCAAAGTTGTTGAAAAACTGTTTGTTCTTGAACCTTTTCCCTTGTCTTTTCTAATTTTTAAATACATGTTTTAATATTTTCGAAATGTTTGTTCTCTCTTTTACAGATTGAAAGTATGAAAAAAGAATTGAAAAAGTTAACAAGAATTATAAGGTAAATGTTTTCTACTCTTTCTACCCGCAATCCACTGCTGATGATGTCACTGACCATGTCATGAATGATGTAATAAGTGGACATGACTTACTTCATTGGTAGTCCTTCACATGTATTAATGCATACACTGCTGCACTTCTGCGTACTGTTTCATATGCTGGACTACATCTGCACTATGAGATACCTAAGCAAAGGCAACACAGGTGATGTGATTGTGAAATGAGCAAAAGAAACTCCACATTTTTCAATTACATTGCTTGTGTTTTCTAAGTTTACGAATGACATTGTGCAGATGAAGTTTAGGTCTGTCTATGGACACAGAAGAGGTCTGGCCTTTGTTCAAGAGTGAAGTGGACATGTTTTACTTCAATGGTAGGCCTTCACATGTATTATCTCCTCTGTATTCTTCAACAAGCATAAATTTGATATGCAACCCTGAGTAGGCCAAACCTTAAACAAACTTTTGGAGAGGACACACCTTATCGTCATCCTAAATCAATCATTTAATCTATCACATTTAACATCTATTAGTTCTACTGCTTCATTTCTTTAATCCTTACTTTCCTGCGTTTGCTACTTCCCTCATTCCTTTCTCTATTACTTAATTATTCTACTCCTTCCAGTATTTTTCTCAGTCCCTCTCTTCTCATACTTCTTCATTCTTATTTACTCATTCTGTCTCTATTAATGTTACTGTTTCTGAATGATCTCAAAACATTTTTTAAAACAAGAACAGTAAGTATAAGGGTAGGAAACAGACAGTTATGTTACAAGAAAGACAGCTATAGGAAGTAAACAAAAGATACTGTTATTCGCAATCCACTGCTGATGATGTCACTGACCATGTCAAGAATGATGTAATATGTGACATGATCAGCAGTGGATTGCGGGTAACAGTATCTTTTGTTTACTCCCTATAGCTGTCTTTCTTGTAACATAACTGTCTGTTTCCTTCCCTTATACTTACTGTTCTTTTTTTAAAAAATATTTTTTGGTTCGCTCCCGGTTCGCGTACCGGAGTGCGAACCGGGAAGCGAACTAAAAGAAATAGAGGTTGGCAGAGTTTCAAAAATTCTACCAATTTTTTAAATAATGGGGAGGTAGTTCTGAAAAGAACTTTTTTTTTGTTTTTGTTGTTTTACATTTTTTTTATTATTTTTCTGAACATTTTTTTTATTTTTTTTGTATTTTCTGAACATTTTGATATTTTTTTGTTTTTTTGGGGGGATGGGGGAAACAAAAATGATTCATTGAAAAGGGCTCAACAGGAGCAACGAAAAAAAGAAGAATTTAGTGTTTGGGGCGTTTCGGGCAAACATTATTATTAATAGCTTTCATAATTAGAGTAATGCTACTTTCTCTGTAGCAAATGATTTGGTTACAGCACACGCACACTTGCTTCACTTCCCCAAAGTTCATTTGAATGTTTGGGACCATCTCCCTCGCCTCTGGTCCCGACACTTCTTGGACAACCGATCTTCTTGCTATCGCAGGGGGATTTTGTTGCTCATCACGAAGCTGGGCAGCACTATAGTTGTTTGGGTGCCACCTACTCATATGCCTATGCATAGTGTAATTGCCGAAACTGTATTTTTTATCAGTCCCCCTTGACAGTCTCTCATCGCATATACGGCAAAACACATATCTTGCATTCACTTTTTTTTGCCCCTCAGGAAATTAAAAAAATTGCCAAATGTAGTTTTCTTTACGATTATACCTCCTGGGCTCCTCTGGCAAAAACTCTGGCTCTTTCTGCTCTTCCTCCTCTTCCTCTTCTTGTTGTATGATTACTGAAGCAGGTGGTCCTCTCTTCCCATGAGGAGGTGAAGGTGGTGGTGGGGGTGCACTAGCTGAAGCAACTACTGAAGCCATTGCTCAACTATGAAAAAGGGTCTTTCTCTCACCTAGATGAAAGTCAGAGTGAGGAAAGAAGGAGGGGTTTTCATCATTTGGGAAAAGTATAAGTTCTAAACCAATGAAAAGTGTTAATTTTAGATCACATGACCTAGTATTACATCATTAGGAAACCAAAAGTGAAATGAACCAATGAAAAGTGTTATTACCGAGTCACATGACCTGCTGTGTTTACGTTTCGCGCTTTGCTCCGCTTTCCGGTCCGCTTCCGGGTCCGCTAACTTGGCGCGTCAAATGACGTATTACGCGACAACGCAAAACGTCATTCTAACGTAACAGTTACGCTGAAGGAACGTTTACCGGTTCGCGGACCGAGGCGCGGCTTTAAATTGAGCTAACGGGAAGCTGACCGGTTCGCGGACTGGGAACGAAACAAAAAAAAAAAAAAAAAATTGTATAAAAAACATGTAAAATATATTTTAAGATTTAAAGAAGAATACATTTTACAGCTACAGATATTAGCTTTTAAAAAACCATTGAAATTCACTTAAAAAACCATAGGTTACAGACCATATATAGTTAGGAATTCGCATTTACAAAACCTTGAAAATTCACTGAAAAAACCATAGGTTATAGACCATATATAGTTAGAAATTAGCATTTACAAAACCTTATTTTACTCACACAAAACCATTGAAATTCCATATATAGTTAGTTGCACTAACTATATATCGCGCACCCGCAATCCACTGCTGATGATGTCACATATTACATCATTCATGACATGGTCAGTGACATCACTGATGACATCACTGATGACATCTCAAATGACATCACTGATGACATATCAAATGACACCACTGATGACATCACTGATGACATCTCAAATGACATCACTGGTGACATCACTGATGATATCATTCATGTGATAATACGATGAACCTCTTCCGACTCTAATATAACCTTAGATACAATCAGTGTAAACAGACACTCACAGACTGTCACTCATCCATGGAGTTACTCACACACCTAGTCAGTCATGCAAAGAATCAATCACACCTCCATTTCCTCAACTATACAGTTATACACACCTTACTTATTCAAACATATACTAACACATATTTACTCTCTTATACAATCCCTGATACAAGTTCACAATGATCCATACAGCCACTCACATATTTACTGGCTCTTATGCACAGTTATTTATATATGTCAACTCTCACATGTGCTGTGTTTTACATATGTACTTACTTTGACATGTAGCACTGAGATATCCATTCACTCACCAATACACTCATGCACACAGTCAACCGCCCATACAGCTGTTTCCACATGCACTTTTGAACACATACATCTAGTGAATCAACTGCTCAGACATCTATGCACAGAGTCATACACCTTCCAGCCACCCACACACACACTCAGTCTCCCATACAAATACTTGGGCAACCAATCAATAACCCATATAGTTACTTATATAGCTACTGATCAACACATGCAGCAGTTTACAGAACAACAGACATAATGATGCACAAATTAAGACAGTTTAGTCACTAACCCATGCACTCAGTGAGACACATTTAATCACTCACTCATACAGTCAGTCATGCACCTACTAAATCCTTCATCCAGACACTTATACATCCACTCATTCTTCAATATGTAAGACATATTTTGACTTTACAGAAACATACAGTCACTGGATGTTGTCATCAGTGATGTCATTTGAGATGTCATCAGTGATGTAAACAGTGATGTCACTGACCATGTCATGAATGATGTAATATGTGACATCATCAGCAGTGGATTGCGGGTGCGCGATATATAGTTAGTGCAACTAACTATATATGGAATTTCAATGGTTTTGTGTGAGTAAAATAAGGTTTTGTAAATGCTAATTCCTAACTATATATGGTCTATAACCTATGGTTTTTTTCAGTGAATATATATATATATATATATATATATATATATATATATCCAACAATTTGGCTCAGTATCACAATCCTCTGGCACTCTCTCCACCGGTGCCGAGACTCCAAAGCAGAGCCCCGCTTTCGATTTATTGTATACGAATCCCTTTTACCAAGAGAATGAGCCGGCACTCACAGGACAGGTTACTTTCCAGTTGTTTATTTATTTTGTCAATACTCCAGCATAAGTACAAACCAACGCGTTTAGCAACAGCAGTTGCTTGATCACAGTCAAACAGGCAATGTACATACTCCTCCTATATTTTGAAGGACCCGCCAAAGTTTCTGATCTCACTTCCTGTATGTCAACAGGAAGTTAGATGGGAAATGTAGTTTTTACTCATTTTTAACAGTTTCATTAGCATTGTTTACATTTAGATTACATCCTATTCACGATATAATTTACACAGTATTATGGGTGATAATCATTATTCTGCCAAATGTATATGTCTCTGCACACAATTCATAAACATTGTATGTGTTTTGGCAAGATTATTTAATTAACTCATATCCAAAGAAAAACCGATGGGTCCATCTATTCTAGCCCTCTAGTGGGCAATTTGATTAGATCAAACCATACAGAATTACCACAATTTTATATCTGTAATCACGTCCTCCGGTGGGCAAACACCACAATTAATATTTTTTACCATCTGATCGTTATCGATACAATCTGGTACCCATCTCGTCTATTGGTATCATTTACAAGCAATTCTTGGGCTATTTACACAATTGAGCATTTTTGGACTATTTACATCACCCATTACACATCTCAATTCAAATATTTGTCCATGATTTTCTAATGTTTTTCATATCCATGTAACCAAATTATTTCATTTGAATCTACATTTCTTTTATAGAAAGATTTGTTTAGGTTGCTATTCTCTGTTTCAAATATTCCAAAGGATCATCGTTCTATCAAAACACAACACTC
Organism: Lissotriton vulgaris; assembly: GCF_964263255.1. Classification (NCBI taxonomy): domain Eukaryota; kingdom Metazoa; phylum Chordata; class Amphibia; order Caudata; family Salamandridae; genus Lissotriton; species Lissotriton vulgaris. The sequence continues at coordinate 445,137,773 of NC_141687.1, read as the reverse complement.
CATCTCAGTCTTATAAATGTACATAGAGTTCTTCGCTCTGGTTTAAACCCCATGGGGTCATTGTTCGAAAAGTTAGGATCTGTCTAGATTCCCTGCACCTTAATTGTCGTTCTTGATCTCCACCTCTTTCATGTGGGAATATGCATTCAAGTGCATAGGTTTTAAGTAGTTTCCAGTCACTGTTATGTGTCATCTCCATATGTTTAGCGACTGCATTACTCCTGTCTATGTTTATGGTCGATCTTATATGTTCCAGGATCCGTTTTTTTAATTCCTTTTTTGGTGCTTCCAATATATTTGAGCGAACATGGGCACTCAATTATATGTACTACATGAGTGCTCGTGCAGTCCATCAATTGTTTTATTTGCCACATCTTTTTGTTAGGTAACATCACTTCCTTTGTATTAACTGCAATCTGGCAAACCTTACAATGTTGACATGACATTTTATGAAACCTTTGGTGTTAAGCCATTGGATTCCTTTTTTTCTTTTCGTGTGATCTTGATGGTGAGTCTGAATTAATCTGTCTTTTAGATTCCTTGCTCTCCTGAACGTGACCAGTGGATGTTTCCCCATTATTTTTCCTGTTGTCTGGTCAAGATGTAATCATTTCCAGTTTTTTCTTAAAACGTTTATGATTTGTTTGGATTCCCTGCTGTAGTTTAGGATTAATATTATTTCTCTTCCTGCATTGGGATCCTCCATGATCTTACTTGATTCTTTTTTGGTTGTTAAGGCATCCCCTCGCTTCTTCATGTTTGCTTTTTGCCATCCTTTCATTATGATCTTATTGTTGTATCCTCTGTTTTTAAATCTCTGGGCCATGATTTTACTTGTCTTTTTCCATTCTTTCTCCTCTGAACAAATTCTCCTCAATCTGAGGAATTCTCCGTATGGTATGTTTTCCTTTACCGACGGTTTATGAAAACTGCAAGGTAGAATTAGTGGCCGTCTCTTTCCTGTGTAGTGTTGTCTCTACTTTGTTATCTCGGATATATATCTCTGTATCTGGGAAAACAGCTTTATTCGTACTGATGTTATACGTGAATCTGATGTTGGAAGTGGAGGAGTTTAGGATTTGGAAATAACTCTCAAATTCTTGGCTTGTTTCTTCCCACACGATTAGAAGATCGTCTATATATCTTGTCCATTTGGCAATTTTTTCCACATAGAAGTCATTGTCTGGGTGCCATGCTACTTGCTGTTCCCACCACCCCATTGTGAGGCAGGCATACGCTGGGCTGAAAGAGAAACTCATTGCACATCCATGGACTTGATGGTAAATTTCTTCTCCAAATAAGAAAACATTTTGTGTTAGGCACAACTCCACCATGTCTATCAACATCTGGTTGTGTCTATTGAACTGAATGTCTCGTTCTTTTAGGAAAAATGCAACTGCATTTAGACCGATGTCATCATCAATGTTTCTGAGCTGGGATGGTGCAGTGAGCTAAAAAACGGTGATGGATCAAGCCCTGATCTGTTGACTTGGTAGGAGTATTCTGCTTAGTTCAGATACTCTGTCCATCACACCCCCTTTTCTGAATCGTTTTGTCCACCACAAGCGTGGAAGGGTATGCTCAGATGTGAGTCCCTTGCTCACTGCACCATCAGGATTCAAGCAAGCAGGGCCGAAGACGGCTGTAATGCCAGAAACTGATCCCCGGAAGCTTGTTTCCTTTCCAGTTAAAGAATTGGCTTGGTAGTTTGGTCTGCCCTGTTCCCATGATGTACTGGGCCAGGTACAGACTAATTTGCATGAAGCCAGGTTCTGAGCTGGGATGGTGCAGTGAGCTAAAAAACGGTGATGGATCAAGCCCTGATCTGTTGACTGGGTAGGAGTATTCTGCCTAGTTCAGATACTCTGTCCATCACACCCCCTTTTCTGAATCGTTTTGTCCACCACAAGCGTGGAAGGGTATGCTCAGATGTGAGTCCCTTTCTCACTGCACCATCAGGATTCAAGCAAGCCGGGCCGAAGACGGCTGTAATGCCAGAAACCGATCCCCGGAAGCTTGTTTCCTTTCCAGTTAAAGAATTGGCTTGGTAGTTTGGTCTGCCCTGTTCCCATGATGCACTGGGCCACACACAGACTAATTTGCATGTAGCCAATTTCTGAGCTGGGATGGTGCAGTGAGCTAAAAAACGGTGATGGATCAAGCCCTGATCTGTTGACTGGGTAGGAGTATTCTGCTTAGTTCAGATACTCTGTCCATCACCACCCCCTTTTCTGAATCAATTCATTACAGTCGCCATTTTAAACAGTGTAAACACAACCAGTCATGTGATCAAAACTACCATTTGGAAGACAGTGAAAAAAGACTTGTAGTTTTTAACGGCTGAATGAAACAAGCATTGAATCACGCTTATGTATCGGCCCGGGAATTCAAATTATTACAAAATTAGTTCCATGCATGCAGAGAACACAAAACAATAGTATATTAATAAAAGACATTATTAGTAAATTGTAACTGTTGTCATTTTAAGTATACTCTCTGTATACCACACAAGCGCTAGCTGGGATATATCGCTACTCCGATGTTAATATTTTGCGCCTCTTGTCTCATGTATGGTAAAGTCCTGGTTTCGCCCTAGTGGGCAAGAGCGTCTCTGTACGCCTTGGATCATAGATAGATACTCAAATTCCCACTCGAGTTGCATCATATTACCCAAGTGGGCAGATACCTCTTACTGTCCCCAAAGAAAAGTGCCCGTGAATTGTGAATACATGGTGCTCTGACATGTTGTGCAGAATTAAACATTAAATAATTAAAATGAGGTTGCCGCTACTCTTTGTCCATTTTCTGTATTTACACGTAGCTGGTAGTCTCTTGGGGCTTAGGACCTACATCTCTCCCTACAGGTGTGTGTTAAGATCTTCTTCAAGGTTCAGCCGTCCCGGGGCCTTCGAATTGAGCTCTAAAATGTACCTAGATTCGAGGCACCTTAACTTTTTTTAATCTATCACCGCCTCTAACATTTTTTGGCACACAATCAATTACAAAATAGCAGAGCCCTGCTCTGTTTTTGCCATGCTTTTCTTCGAAGTGTCGAGCCACCGGGTATGTTTTGTCTGCATTACGGATGGCTCGCATATGCTGCAAGATTCGCATATGTACCGGGTGTATCGTGCTGCCCACGTACCTCAGGCCACATGGGCACTGTAGCACGTAGACAGCATAATCTGTCTTACAGTTAAAGGATCCCCTGATTTGCTTAATTCTTTTGGATAGACCCACAGCGTAGGTTTGAGTATTAACTCATAACTTACAGGCCTTACATTTTGTGCATTTTATAAATCCTGGTTTCTTTTTTAGCCAGTCTGTCCCTCCTACTTTTGGTTTTGGTTTAGGGGGCAGCATGTTAGACACAAGCATTTGCTTGAAGGATATAGCCTTCCTAAATGTGTTAGCCGGTCTCTTCTGGACTAGGTCCTGTAGGATAGGGTCATTTGCAATCAAGTGCCAGTTATTGTTTAAGATCTTTCTCACATCTTTGTGCTTCTTGTTGTCAGCTGTGATCATTCTAACCTGAGTGGATTCAGTTTTCTTTCTATTTAGGGGTTTACTGAACAAGATTTCTTCTCTGCTACGTTTTTTTGCCTTTCTAATGCAACCCTTAATGTTCTCCTGAGTATAACCTCTTGCAGTGAACCGGGCGTTGAGGGTCACAAGTTCTTTCTCCAGAGTCTCTTGGTCACTGCAATTTCGAATGGCTCTTAGGCTTTCACCATACGGGATGCTCCTAACTAAGTTAGTTGGATGGAAACTCGCTGCATGAAGCAGCGTATTTCCCGCTGTGGGCTTCCTCTAGAGATTGGAGTGCAGTTTCCCATTTTTGACAAAAATGGTAAGATCTAGGAAATTTAGTGAGGTGGCGCTTATGTTGCTCGTGAACTTCAAATTGAGATTATTGGTTTGGAGTTTCTTAATGAAGTTCTGGGCACTCTCCTCTGTTCTCTTACAGATTAGGAATAGGTCGTCTATATACCTGCTCCAATGGAGGATATTTTCTTCCCCTCCTTCTGGAATTCCGCTAGGACCACCTGCTCCTCCCACCAGCCCATATGCAAATTAGCATAGCTGGGGGCGAAGCAGGTGCCCATCGCGGTTCCACAGATCTGTTTGTATAAGGTGGTGTCAAAAAGGAAATAGTTATTGTTCAGGCAGGTCGATATCATAGTTAGCAGCATTTGTGTGTGGAGCCAAAGGTTAATTGGGCGTTCTTTCAGGAAGTGTTTTATGGCTCGCAGGCTGTCTTCATGTCTAATGCTGGTATATAACGTGGTAACGTCAATAGTTACCAGCAAAAGATCTTCCTCCCATGGTAGGTCATAGATTCTTCTAAAAAATCACTAGAATCTTGGATAAATGAAGGGAGTTGCTTTACCAAAGGACACAAGAATGAGTCAATAAATTTAGATATACTATCTAACGCCCCCCATCGCAGAGATAATGGGGCAGCCTGGCGGGTTGACTGCACTTTTGTGCACCTTAGGTATAAGGTAAAACACTGGCGTGGTAGGGTTGGTAACTTTTAGAAATTTCAGCTCTTCAAGGGATATGAGGCTTTGCTGATACCAATCTTGCAGTTGCCTATTTTATAAATCAAACTGATGATTCATAGCTGCCTCTGTAGTTTTTACATAGTTACAGCGATTATTCAACTGCTTATATGCCTCACTTAAATATTGCCCCCTGTCACAGAGGACAACATTTCCCCCTTTGTCAGCGTTCCTTACTATACAGTTGTGATCTGATTTTAGTTTAGTAACCAACGCTGAATACTCTTTTTCTTGCTGTGTGAAATTTTTATGTTTTACACTTGTGCATTTTTCTAGATTTTTCAAGTCATTAACCACCAGTTCATGAAAAATATCGACAGTGTCCCGTAAGCTCAAAGGGGTAAACTTCGAGCTGGGTCTGAAGTCTGTAGGTACAGTTTTGTTGATGTTAATGTCCTGCTCCTTAGCAATCGTTGTTGCTTGGCTGCTAGTGGCTTCGTAGAATTCTCCAGCATCATGATTGGCATTGTGCGAGGGTTCATCCGTCTGGCTGATGGCTTGAGAATCATTGTCCCATAGGTTGAGTAGGAGGTCCATATCAGCCACCGAAAGATTATCATTGATATTTAGATCATCGTGATGGGTGTTGAGCGCAGTTTTGTTATGTTTTTTGTTCAGCGCACATAACTTTTTCATCTTGAGATTTCTTACGAATTTATACGTGTCAATTCGTGTGTCCACATAGTTTCAAGACTTTTTCTTCTTTAGGTGTGAGGGTGATGTTAGTGAGATTCATTATTGTAGTGTCCTCTGCTGGTGTGTGGCCAACTATTTCTTCGGCTTGCTTGGCGCAGCGCTGACTTTGTTTTCTCCTTTTGCGCCTCCTGCACCTCTGCCTTTTCCTTTTAGTTTTCCGCCGTAGTTGACTCTCCGCATAGGTCTGAGGTTGAATCTCCTCTCCTCCTCTAAAAAAGCGAATTCATCTATGACTGAAGGGACCGTTTGTTTGTTCGGTCTGCTTTGTCCTTCCTCCAAGTCTGTGTCTACCTCCGAGCTGAGGAGGCTGCTCTGATCTGATTGAGGATCTGATATCGTGGATTTAGGATTTAGGCGCTGTTTACGCATAGTGTCGAATTTCTTGGCGAAGGTGTATATTTGTCCTCCATCGAAGTCCCGTTTGTCCCTCAGGAACTTCTCTGCTTTCCTTTCTTTTATTGTTAGTTCCAGTTTTTTAAGCCGCTCTGTCATTTCTTTTTTAAACTTGTTGATCAGATCCTGATCTAGTTCCTTTTCTAATGCAGGGTGGATTTGATCTATTTCAGTTAACATTTTTTCTCTATCAGACTCGGCATATTTTATCAGGATTGCTAACATTTTACAGGATGAGTCAGGGTTGTTATCTGCCCATTCTCATAGCATATTGGGGTCGGGCTCTTCATAGGTAGGCGCCACCATAATCCTTAACCACGTGGTATCCTCTTGACTTCTAAGTATCGTTGTAGGGATTTTTGTTCCCACCATTTTGATAATTCTCCATGTTTAAGCTTCTCAAGTCTCTTGAGTCTTGACGCTACATCAGACGTTTTAGCGGGTGTTTCTCTTGCTGCTTTGGCGCTTGCTACCCGTGTGTCATCGAAAATGGAGAGCGCGATTTCCTCTCGCTCCTGAAGTTCTTGGGCTGACATGTTTATTAACAGAAAATCACGGAACCTGCGTTCTGGTACAACAACCGCCAGGTGCTTAACGGTAATACCGCAAGTCTCTAGATAGAACCTGGCTTCCCCGCTTCCCGAAACTCGTGGCGTCTCCTACCTGCTGACCGTTACTCGTAGCGTGGACCCTCCGGTACTCGTCACTCGCGTTGGGGGGCAGGTTCACTCCTTGCTTTTTCAGGGGAGAGAACTCCTCCTTCATCCAGTTTCGGGGGCGGCAGTTTGTGCAGCTTCCACTCCTCCTCACTTCAGAATGGAACTGCCGCCTGCCAGAACAGCGGGTGTCTCGTCAAAGAACAGGACCTCCGAAGTCGGGTCCTGACAACACTTCACCTCTCAAGTAGTAAAACCACAGGTGACGAGACTGTGTGCTGACCATAGAATTTTATTTCATATATATATTCCAGCACTAGGTCCTTACGTTTTGAGTAAGAAAAACGCCGAGCCCCAATTCTTCAATGAAGCAATTTATTTTTCAGACAGCAGTGGCAAACATACTCGACGCGTTTCGGATTTTATTCTGCCCATTGCTTTTTGTTGAATACTGATTCGCCATGTTGGAACAGTATTTTTAAACCAAACATCCACAGTCAGAAATTATAATCTTGAGTTTGTTATTACATGTTTTTTAACTGGTACTTGACCATTTTAATTGATTTGCACATTATTCACTTGTAGGAGACGGAGTGTTTTGCCCACTATGAAGAAGTTCTGAGCTTTGAAGGAACATTGAAAGAGACTAATTGTTTCAGCCCACTTGGGCAGAATTGCACAATTTGTATTCACTTCCATAATGATAGTCAACCTAAGCCGTGTTTCAAATGCCCACTTGGGCGGAATTGTATTAATGTAGTTAATTAGTACACAATTCTTTGTTAAAAAACATGAATTATATCACAATTCGAATTTGGGCCCACCGAGGTTATAATAATCTTTAGTATTAAGTGAAGGTTACCGAATTTAATTTAAACATGAGAGTTTGAGTTGAAAGTCGGTTAAAAATTATGTGTATATATATTACGGCGAAATCATGTAAAGATTATAATTTCTGGCTGTGGATGTTTGGTTTAAAAATACTGTTCCAACATGGTGACTCAGTATTCAATAAAAAGCAATGGGCAGAGTAAAATCCGTAGTCCTCTTTCTATTGTACTGCACTATATCACGTAAACACTGTGCACTAACAACTGACCCGTGACCAAGGAACCGGCTGGTTCCGAAATGCGTCGGGTATGTTTGCCACTGCTGTCTGAAAAATAAATTGCTTCATTGAAGAATTGGGGCTCAGCGTTTTTTCTTACTCAAAACGTAAGGACCTAGTGCTGGAATATTGAGGCTCGCAACCTGGCCGGAAGCCCGCCATCACAAGTGGCAGAGAAAAACTTGTGAAGAGATTTGTTTCATATATATATATATATATATATATATATATATATATATATATATATATATATATATATATATATATATATATATATATATATATATATATATATATATTAAGTTCCACAAAGCACCCACGCTTGAGGCGCACTCACAGTCAGCTCACATCAGGTAAGGGAGAACCAGGTGCATCCTGCGCCATGCAGAACCTGACGCGTTTCGGGCCCCGCCCTTATTCATAGGTTCACTGCTGCTGGGTAACTGCCGCCAAGAAAACTACCAATGTTTAACCCCTCATTCTCATTTATTCAATTCAGGTGAGTCGGAACATCACACAATGCATGTTGGGATCGGTAGTTTCAAACATCATTCCCCAGTGGGCTGGAAGGCAGTCACTCCAGAAATTTACAAAACATCAAGGGTGCACCGTTCTGTTACATCCCCGTTCAAGTTCTAAGCCTGACTGTCCCAATCCGCTGATGTACCCATCTGCAGTGGAGTCGCTCAATCCTGCGATGGTGCGCCCCCCGACCGGGTCGGCCGTCCAATATTAAGTTCCACAAAGCACCCACGCTTGAGGCGCACTCACAGTCAGCTCACATCAGGTAAGGGAGAACCAGGTGCATCCTGCGCCATGCAGAACCTGACGCGTTTCGGGCCCCGCCCTTATTCATAGGTTCACTGCTGCTGGGTAACTGCCGCCAAGAAAACTACCAATGTTTAACCCCTCATTCTCATTTATTCAATTCAGGTGAGTCGGAACATCACACAATGCATGTTGGGATCGGTAGTTTCAAACATCATTCCCCAGTGGGCTGGAAGGCAGTCACTCCAGAAATTTACAAAACATCAAGGGTGCACCGTTCTGTTACATCCCCGTTCAAGTTCTAAGCCTGACTGTCCCAATCCGCTGATGTACCCATCTGCAGTGGAGTCGCTCAATCCTGCGATGGTGCGCCCCCCGACCGGGTCGGCCGTCCAATATTAAGTTCCACAAAGCACCCACGCTTGAGGCGCACTCACAGTCAGCTCACATCAGGTAAGGGAGAACCAGGTGCATCCTGCGCCATGCAGAACCTGACGCGTTTCGGGCCCCGCCCTTATTCATAGGTTCACTGCTGCTGGGTAACTGCCGCCAAGAAAACTACCAATGTTTAACCCCTCATTCTCATTTATTCAATTCAGGTGAGTCGGAACATCACACAATGCATGTTGGGATCGGTAGTTTCAAACATCATTCCCCAGTGGGCTGGAAGGCAGTCACTCCAGAAATTTACAAAACATCAAGGGTGCACCGTTCTGTTACATCCCCGTTCAAGTTCTAAGCCTGACTGTCCCAATCCGCTGATGTACCCATCTGCAGTGGAGTCGCTCAATCCTGCGATGGTGCGCCCCCCGACCGGGTCGGCCGTCCAATATTAAGTTCCACAAAGCACCCACGCTTGAGGCGCACTCACAGTCAGCTCACATCAGGTAAGGGAGAACCAGGTGCATCCTGCGCCATGCAGAACCTGACGCGTTTCGGGCCCCGCCCTTATTCATAGGTTCACTGCTGCTGGGTAACTGCCGCCAAGAAAACTACCAATGTTTAACCCCTCATTCTCATTTATTCAATTCAGGTGAGTCGGAACATCACACAATGCATGTTGGGATCGGTAGTTTCAAACATCATTCCCCAGTGGGCTGGAAGGCAGTCAGTCCAGAAATTTACAAAACATCAAGGGTGCACCGTTCTGTTACATCCCCGTTCAAGTTCTAAGCCTGACTGTCCCAATCCGCTGATGTACCCATCTGCAGTGGAGTCGCTCAATCCTGCGATGGTGCGCCCCCCGACCGGGTCGGCCGTCCAATATTAAGTTCCACAAAGCACCCACGCTTGAGGCGCACTCACAGTCAGCTCACATCAGGTAAGGGAGAACCAGGTGCATCCTGCGCCATGCAGAACCTGACGCGTTTCGGGCCCCGCCCTTATTCATAGGTTCACTGCTGCTGGGTAACTGCCGCCAAGAAAACTACCAATGTTTAACCCCTCATTCTCATTTATTCTTGGCGGCAGTTACCCAGCAGCAGTGAACCTATGAATAAGGGCGGGGCCCGAAACGCGTCAGGTTCTGCATGGTTCTGCATGGCGCAGGATGCACCTGGTTCTCCCTTACCTGATGTGAGCTGACTGTGAGTGCGCCTCAAGCGTGGGTGCTTTGTGGAACTTAATATTGGACGGCCGACCCGGTCGGGGGGCGCACCATCGCAGGATTGAGCGACTCCACTGCAGATGGGTACATCAGCGGATTGGGACAGTCAGGCTTAGAACTTGAACGGGGATGTAACAGAACGGTGCACCCTTGATGTTTTGTAAATTTCTGGAGTGACTGCCTTCCAGCCCACTGGGGAATGATGTTTGAAACTACCGATCCCAACATGCATTGTGTGATGTTCCGACTCACCTGAATTGAATAAATGAGAATGAGGGGTTAAACATTGGTAGTTTTCTTGGCTGCAGTTACCCAGCAGCAGTGAACCTATGAATAAGGGCGGGGCCCGAAACGCGTCAGGTTCTGCATGGCGCAGGATGCACCTGGTTCTCCCTTACCTGATGTGAGCTGACTGTGAGTGCGCCTCAAGCGTGGGTGCTTTGTGGAACTTAATATTGGACGGCCGACCCGGTCGGGGGGCGCACCATCGCAGGATTGAGCGACTCCACTGCAGATGGGTACATCAGCGGATTGGGACAGTCAGGCTTAGAACTTGAACGGGGATGTAACAGAACGGTGCACCCTTGATGTTTTGTAAATTTCTGGAGTGACTGCCTTCCAGCCCACTGGGGAATGATGTTTGAAACTACCGATCCCAACATGCATTGTGTGATGTTCCGACTCACCTGAATTGAATAAATGAGAATGAGGGGTTAAACATTGGTAGTTTTCTTGGCGGCAGTTACCCAGCAGCAGTGAACCTATGAATAAGGGCGGGGCCCGAAACGCGTCAGGTTCTGCATGGCGCAGGATGCACCTGGTTCTCCCTTACCTGATGTGAGCTGACTGTGAGTGCGCCTCAAGCGTGGGTGCTTTGTGGAACTTAATATTGGACGGCCGACCCGGTCGGGGGGCGCACCATCGCAGGATTGAGCGACTCCACTGCAGATGGGTACATCAGCGGATTGGGACAGTCAGGCTTAGAACTTGAACGGGGATGTAACAGAACGGTGCACCCTTGATGTTTTGTAAATTTCTGGAGTGACTGCCTTCCAGCACACTGGGGAATGATGTTTGAAACTACCGATCCCAACATGCATTGTGTGATGTTCCGACTCACCTGAATTGAATAAATGAGAATGAGGGGTTAAACATTGGTAGTTTTCTTGGCGGCAGTTACCCAGCAGCAGTGAACCTATGAATAAGGGCGGGGCCCGAAACGCGTCAGGTTCTGCATGGCGCAGGATGCACCTGGTTCTCCCTTACCTGATGTGAGCTGACTGTGAGTGCGCCTCAAGCGTGGGTGCTTTGTGGAACTTAATATTGGACGGCCGACCCGGTCGGGGGGCGCACCATCGCAGGATTGAGCGACTCCACTGCAGATGGGTACATCAGCGGATTGGGACAGTCAGGCTTAGAACTTGAACGGGGATGTAACAGAACGGTGCACCCTTGATGTTTTGTAAATTTCTGGAGTGACTGCCTTCCAGCCCACTGGGGAATGATGTTTGAAACTACCGATCCCAACATGCATTGTGTGATGTTCCGACTCACCTGAATTGAATAAATGAGAATGAGGGGTTAAACATTGGTAGTTTTCTTGGCGGCAGTTACCCAGCAGCAGTGAACCTATGAATAAGGGCGGGGCCCGAAACGCGTCAGGTTCTGCATGGCACAGGATGCACCTGGTTCTCCCTTACCTGATGTGAGCTGACTGTGAGTGCGCCTCAAGCGTGGGTGCTTTGTGGAACTTAATATTGGACGGCCGACCCGGTCGGGGGGCGCACCATCGCAGGATTGAGCGACTCCACTGCAGATGGGTACATCAGCGGATTGGGACAGTCAGGCTTAGAACTTGATCGGGGATGTAACAGAACGGTGCACCCTTGATGTTTTGTAAATTTCTGGAGTGACTGCCTTCCAGCCCACTGGGGAATGATGTTTGAAACTACCGATCCCAACATGCATTGTGTGATGTTCCGACTCACCTGAATTGAATAAATGAGAATGAGGGGTTAAACATTGGTAGTTTTCTTGGCGGCAGTTACCCAGCAGCAGTGAACCTATGAATAAGGGCGGGGCCCGAAACGCGTCAGGTTCTGCATGGCGCAGGATGCACCTGGTTCTCCCTTACCTGATGTGAGCTGACTGTGAGTGCGCCTCAAGCGTGGGTGCTTTGTGGAACTTAATATTGGACGGCCGACCCGGTCGGGGGGCGCACCATCGCAGGATTGAGCGACTCCACTGCAGATGGGTACATCAGCGGATTGGGACAGTCAGGCTTAGAACTTGAACGGGGATGTAACAGAACGGTGCACCCTTGATGTTTTGTAAATTTCTGGAGTGACTGCCTTCCAGCCCACTGGGGAATGATGTTTGAAACTACCGATCCCAACATGCATTGTGTGATGTTCCGACTCACCTGAATTGAATAAATGAGAATGAGGGATTAAACATTGGTAGTTTTCTTGGCGGCAGTTACCCAGCAGCAGTGAACCTATGAATAAGGGCGGGGCCCGAAACGCGTCAGGTTCTGCATGGCGCAGGATGCACCTGGTTCTCCCTTACCTGATGTGAGCTGACTGTGAGTGCGCCTCAAGCGTGGGTGCTTTGTGGAACTTAATATATATATATATATATATATCCAGCTCAAGTCCCTGCAAGTTTCCATTTCCAGTATTATGTTTTCGTTTAAACTTTGCTCTTTTGTAGAACTTCCACAGTGTGAATTTTGAAATTATGAAATGATAATGATAATTATAGTCTAGAAATGGGACGGAACAAAAAATAAATCAAGGGTGACTTGCCGATCCACGGCGAAATGTCTTCTACTCGACACTTGTTGTGTCTTAGTGCAATGGCTTGTAATTTATTGACAAGGTGATTTAATAGTGAGGTGGTATGCCATTTCAATATGGTTGATAGGTTGCCAGTAACGTGAGATCTTTATGCCGATACACGGCGAGACACCATGAAATGCGAGAGCCAATTTTGCGCAATTTATGTTTTCATTTTATTTAAATCACGAACGTCAGTAAATATGCTCGAAATTATCGTAAGCATTTACTGGGGCTTAATGAAGTAGGATAGCCTTTACATTGCACATTAACTCACAACGTGTCGTATATTGTGAACAACTTCCAATATGGTGTAATGATTTGTAGTCCCTTGTTTGTTTCGCCCACTGATCACGAGTGAACGCTGTTAAAAACATGGCGCCCACCATCAATGTTTGTAACATTGAGGAAGGCGGAGCGCCGAAACGCGTCTGTTGCAAACCTAACTAAAATAAACTAACTGAAAACGACCCCCGGAGTGCGTGGTTTCTTTCCTCTGCGAAAATCTGGTGGAAACCGTGAGCTGAATATATATATATATATATATATATATATATATATATATATATATATATATATATATATATATATATATATACATACATACATACATACATACATACATACATATATATATATATATATATATATATATATATATATATATATATATATATATATATATATATATATATATATATATATATATATATATATACCATGCATAATTGTGTTCATATAATACTAACGGAATTCAAGCCATAGAAAGGAATAATAAAATTAAGAGAAGAGAAGGAAAAAAATGATAGCAAAACGTAACTTTTGCAGAAGAGTGGTGTATATGTGTTAAAACACTGAAACCCAGGGGTGTAGCAGCAGAAAAAAACCACAAGCAGGTCATCCGCTTTACTGGCCCCAGGCAGGCTGCGCCCCTGCGCTAGAGCCTTGAAAGAGCATCTTGTGCAGTGGCACTAGCTTTGGGTCTGTGGTCTGGCCCACCCTCCTCACTATTGGAGCCCACTCGTTTCTCCCACTCGGCCAGAGCCTCTTCACACCTTTTGACATTTGGGCTTTTTCTTGTTCCCCTAGCCTCCTCCCAACTTAACATTCTGCCCTCTGCTCCGGCCCATGCAACATCCTCCCTAGTACAAGTTGAAAACTGTGGCCCCCTCGTAGATTTCCACTACATTGCTGTCATACGCTTAGTGAGACCCAGCACAAAGTCAATCAACCTGTTCCCGAACATGCGCTTGGTCGGCCTGGGAAAGAGGCCCAGTAAACATGTCTGCATTGTGGGAGCGAAGACCCTTCCTAATATGTCCTTGATTTTGCCCAGCACTGCCTCACAGAAAGGACTCAACGCTTGGCATTTCCAGGTCATATGGTCAATGTCAGCATCCAGATGGGCACTCCTGGGACATATTCGCACCTCCCCATCATATGTCACGTTAAGCCAGTGAGGCGTCATGTAGGTCATATGCATATAGTTGAATTGAATATATTTCAAACGGGTATTCGGGGAGATCTTCTTTGGGTATCACAAAACCTTGCGCCACTCAGAGTCAGAGAGGACTCTGCTCCAATCTTGTCCCATTGTGCCCGCAGCCTGTCCAGGGTGACAGAAGATCTATTAGTGTGTCATAGAGCCATTTCACTAAATGGCCTGCAGTGCCAAGAGTGAATAAGGCATGGAGGACAGAGTGCATATCTGCTTCTTCCTGCCTGCCACCCCATAAATGTGCAAACATGCGTGTCAGTGCGTCATACTGTAAGAATTGACCCTTTGGAGCCCAAATTGTCAACCAGCTCCGCAAATGGAATCAGTACCTTGTCTAAATAGCAGTCCCCAACATTGTCCAGTCCAGCTTCTGACCAGCGAACCAGTTGGTCGCTCATGAATATAGATTGGGGTCGCCATATGGCAGCCTTACTAGGGGCAGCATGGGAGAATACTTGGTGGACTGCCGTCCCCCACAATGACATCTTTTTCACGTCTGGAAAGCCGTGCATTGCAGCAAAGAGCAGTAATGAGTAGGTATAGCCAGTTGCAACAGCTTCGCTGTCACCATCTTAGTGCAATGCACTGGGTCCGACAGACATGTTCCCTCTTCATTTACTCCCTCCAACCACTACGCTAACCACTGTAGCTGGGCAGCCAACATATAGAATTCGAAATTTAGGACCCCTAGTCCACCCTCCAACATGGGGTGTTGTAAAGTTTTCAAAGACACCCTCGGGTGCCCATCTCCACACACCAGATCCCGCAAGAGGGTCTTCAGGGGGCATAACCAGCTGCCTGGCATCAAAACCTGAAGGTTTGTGAAAAAATACAACAGCCAGGCCAGCATAACCATTTAGGACAGAGTTATCTGAGCCATAATGGGTAATTGCAATGTGCGCCAGAAATATACGCAAGAGGGAAGCGAGTGTAGCACCCCACCCAGGTTACCGTCCTTTAGATCATCTAAAGCATGGAAAATGTGAATACCCAGGTATTTAAAGGTGCGCTGAGCCCAGAGAATGTCGGTTGGCAACGTTGCTGATCTGGGTAATGGACCCACTATCAGAAACAGGTATGTCTTGGATTTATTGACCCTGAGGCTGAAGAGCCGAGCAAAATCATCCAGATTATACGAAGCCTCTGCGATACCCACAATAAACTCTGTTAGGTATAGCAACAGATCGTTAGCATATAGACAGATGTGGTGCATCTGCCCACCAAGGGACAAACCCATCTCCCCCCCGGCGGTACCTTTCTGCAAGAGGTTCAATGGCCAGGGCTAACAGGAGCGGGGACAGTGGAGACCCCTGCCGTGACCCCTGCAATATCCTATACTGCCTAGCAATGGTTCTACCCATCTTGACTCTTTCAGTAGGCAAGGCATAAAGAAGCTGCACCCACCACATCCAATCTTTCCCCAGACCCATGCGCAGCATCACCTCAAACATGTCCTCCCACCCCACTGTATCAAAAGCCTTCTCCAAGTGAACCGATAGGACTGCCGCCCGTCGGTAGGCTTGAGCTTTCACGTGGCAAAGTATAGAAGAGTACCTGTGGAGGTTATAAGAGGTACTGCAAGATGAGATAAACACTATTTGGTCAGGGCGGATCAGTGACTTCATATGCTGGAGTAGCCTGCCTGCCAGCACCTTGCTTAGGATCTCAAAATCAAAATTGAGCATGGAGAGAGGCTTGTAGTCCCTCACTCCAGCCCCTAGGACTTTGGGAGAGGGATCACAAGTGCCGTTTGGGTGGAGTTGGGCAACTCTTACCCCTCATATACCTCTGCAAGAAACGTAACAAGATGCAGGGCTAGCGTGTCAGCGAAATGCTGATAGAAATTAACCAGGAGGCTCTCAGGCCCCGGCATCTTACCTGGCGCAAACGTCACAATGGTGCCTTGACTTCCTGCAAGGTGATTGGGTCCCCCAGCTCCTCCCGTTCCTCTGCCTCCAATGTGCAGATCTGCAGAAGGCCCAAGAACAATTGTATATTCAGCAAGGGGTCTGCAGTCAGAGCCTCATACAACTTCTTGCAATATATCAAGAAAGAATCATTATTTGCTTCCGGATTGTGCACCACTTCTCCGGAGTCCAAGCCAATTTGTGCATTGGGCACTCCCCCAACTTGGGTTTTATTAGCCTTGCCAGCAGTTGACCCGCCCGCCACTCCTCCCTCCTCCCTCTGCACTCTATCTAGTTAATCTTTATGGTTGTAGCAACTCAGCCCAGCCAGCACGTCATTATAACGTCCTTGTGTGTCCGGTACCTAGGCCACTGCATCCACCCCTGTGGATTGTCAAGTCTGTGAAAAGTCCCCTCCAATTCCAGGAGTTCCTGGTGAAGTTACTGAGGAGCATGCCTGACTCAAACAGTGTCCCCGTAAAACCACCTTGAATGCCTTCCATTCCATCTGGGGTGAAGAGTCTGTGTTAGCATTAATAGGGAAGTATGTTTATATAAGTGTCAGTAACGAGGTCCAGAAGGGGATGTCGTCGAGCAACAACGGATTCAATTTCCATGTGGGGATCAAGGGATGTCTCCCCGTTGGTTGGTGTTATATTAATAATGGATTATGGTCCAACAAGGTACGCCCCAGGTAGTCAGAGTGGGAGATAGAACTTTTAAAGGTCGGGGAACAAAGGAGTGCATTCAGCCTAGAATATACATGGTGGGCTGGTGAAAAAAGGAGCACTCTCTGTCCCTGCCATGCTGCAGTCTCCATGTAACTTCCAGGTACAGAAATCCAATGCATACCGTGTTGCTGACTCCCTGGTATGGAAGGGCGGGAGCGGTCGGCTGCAATATCCATGACACAATTAAAGTCGCCCCCAATATAAGGTGACTGTTCAAGTGGAGAGCCAAGGAGGCAGAGAAAGCCTCCAAGAAGTTAATCTGGTCCTGGTTGGGTATGTATACAGTGCCTAGCATCACTTCTTGCCCTGGTAGTCTCCCCGTAAGCAGGGCATACTGCCTCTCCATGTCAAGCCAAAATTGTTCAAGGGCAAAGGAGACCTAAGGTTTCACCCAGATTAACATCCCCCTAGCAAAGGCTGAGAAGATAGTTGCAAAGATCTGACCCTTCCATCTCCTCTTCAACTTCCCAGCCGCCTCCCTATTAAGATGTGTCTCTTGGAGGAATGCAATGTGCACGTCCCTGTGCCTCAGATCGAAATAAATGGTGTGACGTTTGGCTATTGTTCCCATACCTCGTATGTTCCATGTAAGTAACCTTACAGTGTTAGTTGTGTTTGCTATATCCACAGGTATACACCCCACATCAATTTTAAGGGGACCTTTCCCCTGCCTGCTCCCTCTTTCATGCCTACTTGCCCTCCTCTGCAAACAAAAAAGCAAGAAAATCCGACAGATGAACCCCCATGCTGAACAACTCTCAAACCCCAGGGCAGCCTGACAACGGTCAGTTGCCCAAACAACATGTGAAATAGAGCCCTTAATGAGACACTTACTCAGCAAGGCCCGCAGCAGGGGGTAAACAGATATACAACTGGCAACTTTGTGGAGCAATCAGAACAACTGGTAACCAAGTTAAAAGAGAGGGAATAGCCAATTAAAGTCATCAGGCAAGCATGCAAGCGTGCTCTGAATCCTCCACGTGATGCGCTGTTGGAGAGGAGTAAGAAGCAGAAGAATGAGTGTCTTCCTGTAGTTACAATGTTCGATCCACTCTCAACAAAAAGGAAACAGATAGTGAGTAAGCATTGGTCCATTCTTGACATGGCCAATAATAAGATGCCACCCCCCAGTTTGCATTCAAGAGAGCTCCCAACCTGAAGGATAAACTTGTTCATACCTGTACTCTCACAACATCACAGTCATTTAATCTTCCGTCTGGCCACTATCCGTGTGGTGGCTGTTCAGTTTGCAGCCATATTCATGTCACCAAAAGTGTAATCTTGAAAGACGGCAAAACATGGTTTTTGAATAAGTTCAGTAATTGCAACACCACCAATGTAATTTATAGATTGACGTGTAACTGTGGGTTGCATTACATCGGATTGACTTCCCGGAAGGTGAAAAGGGTTGTACAAGAGCATTTAAGTACCCTAAAAGCTAAAAAGTTGCCAACTCGAATGGTGCAACACTTTCACTAGAAACAACATGATCCCAGGGATCTGAGGTGCACTGTTCTCAAGAGAGTGATGGGTGAGACATATAATATCGAATCCATTTTGACAAGGAAAGAAGCTAAATGGATTTTTTCAGAAAGAGCAGATTGGGAAGGATTGAATGACTCCATTGAATGGAATAAAGTCAGTAGACGTTGAGAACCTGGTGGTTGTCCCGTGGCCGTGTTCACTATCATTCTGATACATTGATGGTTCCTTCACTACACAGCAATGTTTTGGTGACACACAATTCATTGCTATGGGGTGTTAGCTATTGCATCCAGTGCTATGGGCTGTTAGATATTGAATTCAGTGCTCTAGTTTGTTAGATATTGGTGGAACCATTATTTTATGCACTTCAGTTATGCCTGTTATCTATCAGGCCAGAGTGATGGTGCAGTAAATGGCTAGATACATGGTCTAATGATGTACAAATGGGAGGTAGATGTAGGGCATATATTGGAATATCCTCAGTTCATTACACATGCACTTCTGGAGAATTTTAGCCCCCCTGTGTATTATTTAAGGGGTTAAAGCGGGACAGAATACTATGCACATCCTTGATGGCCCCGTGTTTTTAGATTCTCCCGTTTCCCCCCTTTTCCCCCCTTTTTTAATGCTACATGAACACTCAAGGATGTTTCTTGGCAAGTACTATCATAAAAAATGTATTAGAAATATTTATTTTACAAAATCGAGTTCTTTTGATGCAATGGGGGCTGTGTCAGTACCTCCTTCCCCTGTGGAGCTCCCAAAATCATCATGCTGCTCCCTTATAAAGTACGCAGTTTGTGCCTTTGAACACCGTGATTTAATTTACTTTAGCTCATGTCACATGTATATCTGGTTAAGGTTCCACTTTTGCTGCCCTTGTTTAAATAAACTGAATTTAAAATTAAGACTAAATGGACTCTTATAGTTACTGGCTCCACTTTAATATGGCCGCCGTTGAGGAAGGGTTTGTTCCCCTTAAATACTGTTGCGGTATAAGGAGTCCCCACAACCAATTGGTAAAGATGGAATTATTTTCTAGAGCAATTATTGACTATAGCATGTCCTTTAAGAAGGCAGATGGCTTTTACATATGGCACGCTCTTTGTTGTTTTCTTTGTCATACCATCATAGGTTTGATGTGAAGGACGGTTTAGCAACGAAACATGTTGGCTTAAGAAAATAGATTATGGTTTGATTAAAACCATTTTTAATTGGGAAAGTTTACAGCACCTAACAAAGTTATGTTGAGCCAGTAAGCTTTACTGGTTTTTAATGGTGAGAATTATACTTTTACATTCTCACAGGGGTCCAATGGGCACTTGTTAAGGCATTATGCACTGACAGTTCATTTACACACTTGGGTTTTAGTGTCCTTCTTTACTTTATTGGGTTTGAGATTTTTTCACGAGAATACACACACTTTTCTTTTTCTGCATGGAGAGAAGGTAACCTCTGATGATGAGTGGGTATGTCGGCGAGTACCAGCCAGCAACCCCCTTAATAATGAGACCGTGAGGTGCTTTCTCTCCTTTCCCACACTTTTTCTTGGTTATCTGTGGGTGGGATAAGTTCTGTGATGGTCTAATGACATTTGTTTTACAAAATGGATACCCCGCGACACTCTGAGTAGTGATAGGGAACACACTCATGAGGAAATTGGAATGTATTGGAAACCCTTCCAGTGTCTAAGTTTCAGCATTAGGTGTATTGTAGGTCAGGCCTGTTGTTGCCTATGATGTTTTGAGAAGGGTAAGGCCTGGCCTTTTTCTCCCCCTTTAGCTCCTATTGTGTTGAGGTGAACAGATAAAGACATAGTTCTGGTGTACAAACTGTCTGATACACGCCTGCACCTCAAGATACAGGTAGCTCAAGACCAGGGTCCCTTATCAACATATTAGGAACCAGAATCAACTCCTTTGTTCAAGCAGCCTCTGATCACTTCATTAGCCATTTTCGGATTCACCACCGGTAACTTCATGCTCTCACTACGGGAGGTGTTGAAGTCATTTTCTCCTGTGTAAATCAAATCACGGATCACCATCTCAGAGGACGAGCTCCTGCCCTGCATAGGTGTCACCACCACCTGCAAGAATTCAGCTCTCTCCCTCTCCATTTGTGAGGAAGTCTGTTTTTTAGGGGCTCCCCTGTGAGAGCACCTTCTGGAGCGCTTCCTGAGCTCCAGTGTTTTCTTCAACTCGGGTCTAGGGCCAGTAGGCCGGAAGGCTCCAGCCTTGTAGGCCATGATTCACTTGCAAGCCTCTTTCCTCACCTCTGTTGCTTCTTTCTGCACTTCTTTTGCTTCTTTCTGCTCCTCTCTTGTAAATTTCTGCACCCTGTGTCTCTGTGTGCTCCTCTCTTGCCTCTTTCTTCCCCTCCTTGCTTCTTTCTGTACCCCCTTGCCTCTTTCTGCACCTCATTTGCTTTTTTTCTGCACTTCTCTTGCCTCTTTCGCCACCCCTCTTGCCTCATTCTGCTCCTCTGTTGGTTATTTCTGCACTGCTCTTGCTTCTGTCTGCTATTCTCTTGCACTTCCTGCACCCCTCTTGCCTCTTTCTGTACCTTCTGTTGGTTCTTTCTGCACCTCTCTCATATATGTCTGCACCCCTGTTCCCTCTTTCCACACCTCTTTTGCCTGTTTCTGTAACGCTCTTGCTTGTTTCTGCAAATATCTTGCCTTTTTTGGCACCTTTGGTGCTTGTGCTTCTTTATGCACTTCTTCCCTCTTTCTGCACCCCTCTTACCTCTTTCTGTACTTCTTTTGACTGTTTGTGCACCACTATTGTCTCTTTCTGACCGCTGTTGCTTCTTTCTGCACCCCTCTTACCTCTTTCTGCTCCCCTAACCACTTTTTGCACCCCTGTTCCCACACCTCTCTTACCTATTTCTTCACCCCTCTTCCCTTTCTGCAACTCTCTTGCCTGCTTCTACACCTCAGTTCCCTCTTTCTGTACCTCTCTTGTCTCTCTCTGCACCCCTGTTATATTTTTCTGCACCTCATTTGCCCCTGTCTGTACCCCTCTTGCCTCTTTCTACACTTCTGTTCCTTCTTTATGGACAACTCCTGCTTCTTTCTCCAGCCCTCTAGCCTCTTTATGTAACTCTTTTGCTTATTTCTGCACTTCTTTTGCTTCCTTCTGTACCTCTTAGAAATTTCTGTACCCCTCGTGCCTCTGTGTGTACCTCTCTTGCCTTTTTCTGATCCTCCCCTGCCTCTGTCTGCAACCCTCTTGCCTCTTTCTCAGCTCTGTTTATTCTTTCTGCATTTCTCCTGCTTCTTTCTGTACCTCTCTTGCAAATTTCTGCACCCCTTGTACATCCGTGTGTACCTCTCTTGCCTCTTTCTGCTCATCGCTTGCCTCTTGCTGCCGCTAATTTGCTTTATTCTGCACTTCTCTTTCCTCTTTCTGCACCCCTCTGCCTTCTTCTATACCTCTTTTGGTTCTTTCTGCACCTTGCTTGCCTCTGTCTGCACCCCGTTCCTTCTTTCTGTGCCTCTTTTTCCAGTTTCTATTACCTTCTTGCCTCTTTCTGCATATTTCTTGCTGTTGTCTGTACCTCTGTTGCTTCCTTCTGCACTTCTCAAGCCTCTTTATCTACCTCTCTTGCCTCTTTCTACATCTCTGTTGCTTCTTTCTGCATTTCTCTTACTTCTCTCTACACCTCTCTTGCTTTTTTCTGCACCCCTCTTGGCTCTCTCTGTACCCTTCTTCCCTCTTTGTGTCCCACTCATGTGTCTTTCTGTACCTCTCTTGCCAATTTCTGCACCACTCTTGATTCTTTCTGCACCTCTTTTGCTTGTTTCTGTACTTATTTTGCCTCTTTCTGTACCCTTTTGCTTCCTTCTGCACCTCTGTTGCTTCTTTCTGCTCTACTCTTGCTTCTTTCTAAACCACTCTTGCATCTTTCTGCACCTCTCTTGCCTTTGTCTGCACCCTTCTTCCCTCTTTCTGCACCTCTCTGGCTTCTTTCTGAAACCCTCTTTCATCTTTCTGTTCCCTCTTTCTACACTTCTCTTGCCTCTTTCTGCACCCTTCTTACCTCTTTCTGGAGCCCTCCTGCTTCTTTCTGCACTTCTGTTACTACTTTCTGCACTTCTATTTCTTTTTTCTGAACCCATCTTGCCTCTTTATGCACACTTCTTCCCTCTTTCGTCACTCCTCTTGCAAATTTCTACAACTATTGTGCCTCTTTCTGCATTTCTTTTGCCTCCTTGCTGCACCTCCGTTGCTTCTTTTTGCACTTCTCTTGCTGTTTTTTCCAACCTTCTTGCCTCTTTCTGCAGCCCTGTTGCTTCTTTCTTTACTTCTATTGCTACTTTCTGCACTTCTATTTCTTCTTTATGCGCCCATCTTGCCTCTTTATGTACACTTCTTCCCTCTTTCTGCACCTCTTGCATGTTTCCGCAACTCTCTTGCCTCTTTTTATAGTTTTCTTGCCTCTTTCTGCACCTCCGTTGCTTCTTTCTGTACTTATCATGCCTCTTTTTGCAAGCTTCTTGCCCCTTTCTGCACATCTCTTGGTTGTTTCTTTACTGCTCTTGTTTCTCTCTACACATATCTTGCAAATTTCTGCACCCCTTTTGCATCTTTCTGAACTTTCCTTGCCTCTTTATGAACCTTTATTGCTTCTTTGTTCACTTCTCTTGCCTCTTTCTGCACCCCTCTTGACTCTTTCTGCAACTCTGTTTCTTCTTTCTACACTTGTCTTGCTTCATTCTACACCTCGCTATTTCTTTCTAAACTACTCAGGCCCTTCACTGCACCCTTCTTCCATCTTTGTGCAACTCTCTTCTCTCTTTCTGCACCCTTCTTGCCTCTTTCTGTACCTCTTTTGCTTGTGTCTGCACTTCTTTTGCCTCTTTCTGAACCCCTCTTGCCTCTTTCTGTTGAATCTTTCTGCACTGCTCTTGGTGTTTTCTGTACCTCTTTGTCCTGTCCGCACTTCTCTTTCTGTACCCCCTCTTGTCTGTTTCTGCTCCTCTGTTGGTTCTTTCTGCACTGCTCTTGCTTCTTTCTGGACCTCTCTTGCAAATGTTGGCACCCCTGTTGGTTCTTTTGGCACCCCTCTTGCTTCCTTCTGCACCTTTGTAGGGTCTTTCTGTACTCCTCTTTCTGTACTTCTTTTGCCTGTTTGTGCACCACTATTGTCTCTTTCTGACCGCTGTTGCTTCTTTCTGCACCCTCTTACCTCTTTCTGCACCCCTAACCTCTTTTTGCACCCCTGTTCCCACACCTCTCTTACCTATTTCTTCACCCCTCTTCCCTTTCTGCAACTCTCTTGCCTCCTTCTACACCTCAGTTCCCTCTTTCTGTACCTCTCTTGTCTCTCTTTGCACCCCTGTTATATTTTTCTGCACCTCATTTGCCCCTGTCTGTACCCCTCTTGCCTCTTTCTACACCTCTGTTCCTTCTTTATGGACATCGCCTGCTTCTTTCTCCAGCCCTCTAGCCTCTTTATGTACCTCTTTTGCTTCTTTCTGCACTTCTTTTGCTTCCTTCTGTACCTCTTAGAAATTTCTGTACCCCTCGTGCCTCTGTGTGTACCTCTCTTGCCTTTTTCTGATCCTCCCCTGCCTCTGTCTGCAACCCTCTTGCCTCTTTCTCAACTCTATTTCTTCTTTCTGCATTTCTCCTGCTTCTTTCTGTACCTCTCTTGCAAATTTCTGCACCCCTTGTACATCCGTGTGGACCTCTCTTGCATCTTTCTGCTCATCTCTTGCCTCTTTTTGCCGCAAATTTGCTTCATTCTGCACTTCTATTGCCTCTTTCTGCACCCCTCTGCCTTCTTCTACACCTCTTTTGGTTCTTTCTGTACCTTGCTTGCCTCTGTCTGCACCCCGTTCCTTCTTTCTGTGCCTCTTTTTCCAGTTTCTATTACCTTCTTGCCTCTTTCTGCATATTTCTTGCTGTTTTCTGTACCTCTGTTGCTTTCTTCTGCACTTCTCAAGCCTCTTTATCTACCTCTCTTGCCTCTTTCTACATCTCTGTTGCTTCTTTCTGCATTTCTCTTACTTTTCTCTACACCTCTCTTGCTTTTTTCTGCACCCCTCTGAGCTCTTTCTGTACCCTTCTTCCCTCTTTTTGTCCTACTCATGTGTCTTTCTGTACCTCTCTTGCAAATTTCTGCACCACTCTTGATTCTTTCTGCACCTCTTTTGCTTGTTTCTGTACTTATTTTGCCTCTTTCTGTTCCCCTTTTGCTTCCTTCTGCAGCCCTAATGCTTCTTTCTTTACTTCTATTGCTACTTTCTGCACTTCTATTTCTTCTTTATGCACCCATCTTGCCTCTTTATGTACACTTCTTCCCTCTTTCTGCACCCCTTGCATGTTTCGGCAACTCTCTTGCCTCTTTTTACAGTTTTCTTGCCTCTTTCTGCACCTCCGTTGCTTCTTTCTGTACTTATCATGCCTCTTTCTGTAAGCTCCTTGCTCCTTTCTGCACATCTCTTGGTTGTTTCATTACTGCTCTTCTTTCTCTCTACACATATCTTGCAAATTTCTGCACCCCTTTTGCATCTTTCTGAACTTTCCTTGCCTCTTTTTGAACCTTTATTGCTTCTTTCTTCAGTTCTCTTGCCTCTTTCTGCACCCCTCTTGACTCTTTCTGCAACTCTGTTTCTTCTTTCTACACTTGTCTTGCTTCATTCTACACCTCGCTCTTTCTTTCTAAACTACTCAGGCCCTTCACTGCACCCTTCTTCCATCTTTGTGCAACTCTCCTCTCTCTTTCTGCACCCTTCTTGCCTCTTTCTGTACCTCTTTTGCTTGTGTCTGCACTTCTTTTGCCTCTTTCTGAACCCCTCTTGCCTCTTTCTGTTGAATCTTTCTGCACTGCTCTTGGTGTTTTCTGTACCTCTTTGTCCTGTCCGCACTTCTCTTTCTGTACCCCCTCTTGTCTGTTTCTGCTGCTCTGTTGGTTCTTTCTGCACTGCTCTTGCTTTTTTCTGGACCTCTCTTGCAAATGTTGGCACCCCTATTGGTTCTTTTGACACCCCTCTTGCTTCCTTCTGCACTTTTGTAGGGTCTTTCTGCACTGCTCTTGCTTCTGTCTGCACCCCTCTTGCATCTTTCTGCACCCCTCTTCCCTCTTTCTGTATGTCTCATGCATCTTTCTACACCTTTGTTGCTCCTTTATGTACTTCACAAGCTTCTTTCTGTCGCCCTTTGGCTTCTTTCTGCACATCTGTTGCTTTTTTCTGCACTTCTCTTCCTTTTTTCTGTACCTCTGTTGCTCCTTTTTGCACCACTCTTGCCTCTTTCTGCCCTTTTCTTCCCCTTTTCTGCACCTCTCTTCCCTCTTTCTGGATCCCCTTTCCCTTTTTCTGTACCTCTCTTGTGCTTTTCTGCAACTCTCTTTCCTATTTCTACAGTCCTTGTCTCCTTCTGCACATCTGAAGCTTCTTTCTGAAACTTTCTTGCAAATTTCTACATCCCTCTTGCCTCTTCTCTGCACCCTTTTCCCTCTTTCTGTACCTCTCTTGCCTCTGTCTGTACCCTGTTACCTCTTTCTGCACCTCTTTTGCCTGTATCTGTAACTCAATAGGAATTGTAAGCCATCAAGTTCAAAGGTCTGCATGCTCTTGTGACCTAGGTATATATCTACTTGTATATGTATTCTTATATGTGTTATGCATCTGAAGATGGTAGCTTAAAAAGCAGTGTTGTAGAGTCCCTCAAATATGCAATTGAATAGGGCTGGGCGTAGTTTGCCAAGTAGCGCTTCGCGAAGCTACGCAAAGTGCACTTCACACTACGCGAGCTACGCGTAGCACTACGCAAACTGCATAGTAGCCTGTTTGCACTGTGCAAGATGCCGTTTTCAATGATTGCACAGTACGGACAAGCATCCGGCACTGTGCAATGATTGAAAACGGCATCTTGCACAGTGCGAGCTGTAGTTTTCCGACGCTCTAGTAGATTTTTACTTGAGCGGCAGCTTTCTCAATGCTGACTGGTAGTTTCTCATCGCGAGCGGTCGCAAGCATATGCGACCACTCGCAATGAGAAACCTGACAACCCCGCATTGAGAATCTCACCAAGAGGTTTATTTTCCACGCTCGTGATCAGCAACTTAATGTTGCTGATCGTGAACAAGGAAAAAGTCTTGCTGGCATGTCATTTTGCTTGCTCGCGGTCACCAACTTGATGTTTAGGACCGCGAGCAAGCAAAAAATGACCACGGCACTACGGTATTCAAGTGTTTGTATGTTTATTTTAATTTAATATGTCACTAATAAAAGCATGGACATGCATGCATACCTTCACAAACTGGGTCAGACTTACAACAGTAATATGTTTAGGATTGCTGTTTTATATTTGGTAGGCCTAACTTGCATCCTTTTGTACCTCTGTTGGTTCTTTCTGCACTGCTCTTGCCTGGTTCTGCACTTCTATTGCCTCTTTCTCTACCTCTGTTGCTTCTGTCTACACTTCTCTTGCCTCTTGCCTCTTTCCACACCTCTGTTGCTTATCTCTGCACTTCTCTTGCTTCTTTCCGCACCTAACTTGCTTCTTTTGGCACCCCTCTTGCCTCTATCATCACCCACCTAGCCTCTTTCTGTACCATTGTTGCTTCTTTTTGTACTTCTCATGCTTCTTTCTATACCTATCTTGCTAATTTCTGCACCGCTTGTTCCTCTGTGTGTACCTCTCTTCCCTCTTTCTGCTCCTCTCTTGCCGCACTCTGCACCCCTCTTGCCTCTTTCTGTATATGATTTGCTTTTTATGCACTTCTATTTCTTCTTTCTGCACTCATCTTGCCTCTTTCTGTACCCTTCTTCCCTCTTTTTGCAGATCTCTTGCTTCTTTCTGCACCTCTCTTCACTCTTTCTGCATCTCCCTCGTATCTATGTGCACTCCTGTTCCCTCTTCCCACACCTATTTTGCCTGTTTCTGTAACTGTCTTGCCTGTTTCTGCAATTTTCTTACCTTGTTCTGCACCTTTGTTGCATTTTTTGCACTTCTCTTGCCTCTTTCTGCACCCCTTAAGCCTCTTTCTGCACCCCTTTTCCCTCTTTGTGCACCTCTCTTGTCTCTTTCTACACCTCTTCTTGCCTCTTTCCGCACCTCTTTTGCTTGTTTCTGTACTTCCTTTGCTTCTTTCTGTACCCACTTTGCATCCTTCTGCACCTCTGTTGTTTCTTTTTACACTGCTCCTACTCCTTTCTGTACCTCTCTTTTAAATTTCAGTTCTCCTCTTGCCTCTTGCTGTACCCCGCGTGCCTTCTACTGCACCTCTATTGTTTCTTACTGCACTGCTCTTGCTTCTTTCTGTATTCCTCTTGCAAATTTCTACAACCATCTTGCCTCTTTCTGCATGTCTCTTACCTCCTTCTGCACCTCTATTGCTTCTTTCAGCACTACTCTTGCATCTTTCTGCACCCGTCAGGCCTCTTTCTGTACCCCTCTTGCTTTTTTCTGCACCTCATTTGCTTTTTTCTGCACTTCTCTTCCCTATTTCTGTACCCCTCTTGCCTCTTTCTGTACCTCTGTTGGTTCCTTCTGTACTGTTCTTGCTTCTGTCTGTTATTCTCTTGCACATGTCTGCACCCCTCTTGCCTCTTTCTGCGCCTATGTTGGTTCTTTTTGCACCTCTCTTGCCTCTGTCTGCAATCATGCTCCATCTTTCTGCACCTGTTTTGCCTGTTTCTGTAACTCTCTTGCCTCTTACTGCAATTGTCTTGTCTTTTTCTGCACAGCTGTTGCTTCCTTCTGCACTTCTGCAATTTTCTTACCTTGTTATGGACATTTGTTGCATTTTTTGCATTTCTCTTGCCTCTTTCTGCACCCCTTTAGCCTCTTTCTGCACCCCTTTTCCCTCTTTGTGCACCTCTCTTGTCTCTTTCTACACCTCTTCTTGCCTTTTTCCGCACCTCTTTTGCTTGTTTCTGTACTTCCTTTGCTTCTTTCTGTACCCACTTTGCATCCTTCTGCACCTCTGTTGTTTCTTTCTACACTGCTCTTACTCCTTTCTGTACCTCTCTTTTAAATTTCTGTTCTCCTCTTGCCTCTTGCTGTACCCCGCGTGCCTTCTACTGCACCTCTGTTGTTTCTTACTGCACTGCTCTTGCTTCTTTCTGTATTCCTCTTGCAAATTTCTGCAACCATTTTGCCTCTTTCTGCATGTCTCTTACCTCCTTCTGCACCTCTATTGCTTCTTTCGGCACTAGTCTTG
This sequence comes from Lissotriton vulgaris, assembly GCF_964263255.1. Lineage (NCBI taxonomy): Eukaryota > Metazoa > Chordata > Amphibia > Caudata > Salamandridae > Lissotriton > Lissotriton vulgaris. The sequence continues at coordinate 445,109,347 of NC_141687.1, read as the reverse complement.
CTTCTTTCTGCACCCGTCATGCCTCTTTCTGCACCCCTTTTGCTTTTTTCTGCACCTCATTTGCTTTTTTCGGCACTTCTCTTTCCTATTACTGTACCCCTCTTGCCTCTTTATGTACCTCTGTTGGTTCCTTCTGCACTGCTCTTGCTTCTGTCTGTTATTCTCTTGCACATGTCTGCACCCCACTTGCCTCTTTCTGCACCTATGTTGGTTCTTTTTGCACCTCTCTTGCCTCTGTCTGCAATCATGCTCCATCTTTCTGCACCTCTTTTGCCTGTTTCTGTAACTCTCTTGCCTCTTTCTGCAATTGTCTTGCCTCTTTCTACACCCCTCTTGCCTCCTTCTTCACCACTGTTGCTTCTTTCTGCACTTCTCTTGCTTCTTTCTGCACCTCTCTTGCTTCTTTCCGATAACTCTTGCCTCTTTCTCCTCCCTTCTTCCCTCTTTATGCACCTCTTTTGCCTCATTCTGTACCTCTCTTGCCCCTTTCTGCACCACTCTTGCCTCTTTCAACACCTCTTTTGCTTGTTTCTGCACTTCTGTTGCCTCTTTCTATAACCCTCTTGCCTCCTTCTTCACCTCTGTTGATTCTTACTGCACTGCTCTTGCTACTTTCTGAACTTCTCTTTCCTTTTGCTGTACTACTCTTGCCTCTTTCTGTACTTCTCTTGCCTCCTTTTGCACCTCTTTCGCTTCTTTCAGCACTTCTATTGCCGTTTTCTGCACCCCTATTTCCTCTTTCTGCACCTCTAATGCTTATTTGCAATTTTCTTGCCACTTTTTGCACCTATCATGCTTATTTTGGCACCCCACTTGCGTCTTTTTCAATCTCTCTTCCCTCTTTTTTCACCTCTCTTGCCTCTTTCTGCACCTCCGTTGCTTCTTTCTGAACTTGTCTTGCTTCTTCCTGTACCTCTCTTCCCTCTTTCTGCACATATCTTGCCTCTTTCTGCACCTATATTCCCTCTTCCTACACATCTCTTGCCTGTTTCTGCAACTCTCTTGCCAGTTCCTACAATGTTCTTACTTCTTTCTGCATTCCTTTTGCCTGTTTCTGCACTTCTCTTGCCTCCTTCTCCACATCTTGCTTCTGTCTACACTTCTCTTGCTGCACCCCTCTTGCCTCTTTCCACAACTCCATTACTTATTCTGCACTTTTCTTGCTTCTTTCTGTACCTATCTTGCTTCTTTTGGCACCCCTCTTGTGTCTTTTTCTATCCCTCGTCCCTCTTTCTGCACCTCTCTTCCCTCTTTCTTCACCTCTGTTGCTTCTTTCTGAACTTATCTTGCTTCTTCCTGTAGGTCTCTTGAAGATTTCTGCACCCCTTGTGCATCTGTGTGCACCTCATTTGCTTTTTTCTGCACTTCTATTGCTGTTTTCTTCACCCCTCTTGCCTCTTTCTGCACCTCATTTGCTTTTTTTGCACTTTTATTTATTTTTTCTGCACACATCTTGACTCTTTCTGCATCCTTCTTCCTTCTTTCTGTACCTCTCTTGCTTCTTTTGGCACCTCTACTCCATCTTTATGCATCTCTCTTGCCTCTTTCTGCTCCCTTGTTCCCTCTTTGTGCACCTCTTTTGCCTCATTCTGCCCCACTGTTTCCTCTTTTCACACCTCTTACGCTTGTTTCTGCATTTCTTTTACCTCTTTCTGTAACCCTCTTGCCTCCTCTGCACTCTGTTGTTTCTTACTGCACTGCTCTTGTTTCTTTCTGTACATCTCTTGCAAACATATGCAACTATTTTGCCTCTTCCTGCACATCTCTTTCCTTCTTCTGCACCTCTGTTGCTTTTTTCTGCACTTTTCTTGCCTCTTTTTGCACCCCTCTTGCCTCTTTCCACTCCCCTCTTGCTTCTTTCTGCACTTTTCTTGCTATTTTCTGAACTTCTATTTCTTTTTTCTGCACCAATCTTGCCTATTAATGCACCCTTCTTCCCTCTTTCTGCACCTTCTTACTTCTTTATGCACCCCACTTGAATCTGTCTGTACCCTTCTTCCCTCTTTACACATCTCTCTTCCCTCTTTCTGCAACTCTCCTTCCTCTTTCAGCAGTTCTCCTGTCTCCTGCATATATGATGCTCCTTTATGCACCTTTCTTGTAAATTTCTTTACCCCTCTTGCCTCTTTCTGCACCGCTCTTGACTCCTTCTGTACCTCTGTTGGTTCTTTCTGCACTGCCCTTACTTCGTTCTGAACCCCTTTTGCCTGTTTTTGCACTTCTCCTGCCTCTTTCTGTACCTGTTGCTTTTGTCTACACTTCTCTTGCCTCTTGCTGCACCCCTCTTGCCTCCTTCTGCACCTCCAATGCTTCTTTCGGCATCTCTCTTGCTTTTTCTGCACCTCTCTTTCTTCTTTCTGAACCTGTTACTTCTTTCTGTACTCCTCTTTCCTTTTTCTGCATCTCTCTTGCATCTTTCTGCACTTCGCTAGCCTCCTTTTGCACTTCTGTTGCTTCTTTCTGCACTTCTCTTGCCATTTTCTGCACCCCTATTTCATCTTTCCGTACTACTATTGCTTCTATGGCATCCTTCTTATCTCTTTTTCCATCCCTCTTCCCTCTTTCTCTACCTCTCTTGCCACTTTCTGCACCTCTGTTGCTGCTTTCTGCACTTTTCTTGCTTCTTTCTGTACTCTTGTGCAGATTTCTGGACCTCTCGTGCCGAGGAGTTTACCTCTCTTGCCTCTTTCTGCTCCTGTCTCGCCGCTTTCGGCACCCCATTGCCTCTTTCTGCACCTCATTTGCTCTTTTCTGCACTTCTCTTGCCTCTTTCTGCACCCACTTGCCTCTTTCTGCACCTCATTTGCTTTTTTCTGCACTTCTATATCTTTTTTTGCACCCATCTTGACTCTTTCTGCATCCTTCTTCCCTCTTTCTATACCTCTCTTGCTTCTTTCTCCACTTATCTTGCTTCTTTATGCACTTCTCTTGCTTCTTTCTGCACCCCTGTTCCTTCTTCCTTCACATCTCTTGCCTGTTTCTGCAACTCTCTTGCCTGTTGCCTGCAATGTTCTTACTTCTTTCTGCATTCCTTTTGCCTGTTTCTGTACTTCTCTTGCTGTATATCAGTTGCTTCGGTCTACACTTATCTTGCCTCTTGCTGCACACATCTTGCCTCTTTCCACACCTCTATTGCTTCTTTCTGCACTTCTCTTGCTTCGTTCTGCACTTCTCTTGCTTATTTCTGCACCTCTGTTGATTCTTTCTGCACTTCTCTTTCCTTTTTCTGTACCTCTGTTGCTTCTTTCTGCACCTCTCTTGCCTTTTTCTGCACCCCTCTTTCTGCACCTCTATTGCTTCTTTCTTCACTACTCTTGCTTGCACCGCTGATGCAGTTGTCCCGATTCATGCCCTTATATAGGTACAATTCACATTGCCCTAACAAAGGCACAGAAATCACATCAATATTTAGACATAGCCCATGCAGTCCAAATACAGGCATGGATACTTCCCCCCATACCAAAAACCTCAGCGATTTCTTGGAAAATCGGCTTAAACAGTCAGGGACATCCCCTTGCTTGAATATTGATTTGTCCAAGAACTCATGGAGTTTACAAAGAACTACCATTCCCTTGGGGTTCTTTACTGACGTTATTATGCCCAACTTTATGTCAAACTGGGCACCTTCAAGGCATAAATATGCCTTCACTTTCTCTAGCAAGGACACGGTGGTTCGCAGCAGCTCGACTATCTACTTGCCCGACACAGCTCGCTACAGCAAGTGCCGAAGGAAGCCGACCCTCCAGCTGACGCACTGAGCGAGAAGCTGCCCTTTCTCTCGCTGAGCATCCAACTCCAGTGTTTCCAAGCTCCCCTCGCGGGGTTTTGGGAAATCGAGTCCCGAGACAGAGATACCAGACCTCCTTCATTCTAAACTAAGGTATGGAGCTGATTAGACCCTAATGAGAAATCTTGGACAGATTCTTGGCAAAGAAACTGAACCTATACTACACCACACTTACTTCTTCCCTCGTACTAGACTTAGGTTAGGTACATCGGGGTCGGCGTATTTTAGAAGCACCAGTTGAATGCTTTTAGCCTTTGTTTTTTATGTATGTATTTATCTATGGTTTAGAAACCATACAATGCTATTACAGTATTATTTTATAATACTCTTCATGCTGTACTCATTATACTTTGCAGCCTGCATTACGATAGTAGCAGTTCACTTTACTTGCATGAGAAAGAAGACTGTTCAATAAATCCCTTTTATTGAATACGTCTGTCTCTCTATTTTCTCGGCACCGCTGATGCAGTTGTCTTGTTTATTCGAGAAAGTTTCTAGTGACCTCTGAGCTAGCTGGCACTCTCAATTAAGTCTAATATATTCGATAGAGACCTAGTAGACATAAGTCCTATGTCAAATCTATAGGATATATTATTCCAATGCGCAGAGCCTATTGGGAATATAGAAACTACACTACATGGCGCCCAACGTTTGGTAAGGCACTAATTTAATAATAGATACTAGAGTTACTCAGTCGTGCTTTTCACAGAGACCCCTTTTTCCCTTAAAATACTCCAATAGACGTCTGGAGTGGGTAAAAGGATAAAATATCCACCATAACTGAGTAGGACGAAAATCCTATGTATTCGTTTTTGGTTTGCTCAATGTTGAAGGATACAGAATATTGTGTACCTTATCTTTGTTCCCTTGAAACTTGCTCTGCAAACTTTCAGCCAACAAAATGACTGAAACGGGGACTGGTGGAGCAGCAGCAACTGCAGCCAAACTGGCTTAGACATTACAGGTTTCCAACAAGACAACCCGGATACTATAATCATCCCAGAAAACTTAAGGAAAACCATCACTATAAAGTTTATAACCAATGGCCTATCACCAAGAGGTGGTAGGGTAATTTTTGTCATAGAGGCACATGAATATCGACAGACAGAGGTATTCTATTCATGGATTTTCTTCCCTGAAGCAAATTCATTAACACGTGTTTCACTTCTACAAAGAAGAGGAACCACCAACGGAATACACTCCTTTCGAGGATGTTGAAATTCCACTAACTTACCAAGAGCATGCGCTCTGGTTGAAATGCGCCATAGAACATTAAAATTACATTACCAGGCTCGTTCCACTAGGTAGACCAGGAGCAACATAGGCGGTATTAGCCAGCTATACACCACACCCTGCCATTGAAGAAATGACGGGTGCAGAACTATTAGTTCAACTAAAACAACTGATCAAAATACATAGACAATTGGTTCAATATGACATGCAGACTCTAACAGTCCAACCTCCTATAAGGATTCCCCAACAAACCCCTCACCAGGGGAACACAAATAAAATCACACCACAGACTATACAATCAGTCATTTGTAAAAGGCCTGCAAAAAGGGAACAAATTCCATTCTGACTAGCTTAAAAAATTACTCAAATCAAGGCAGTATTTTCTGATACTACCCCCATGAGAAACACAGAATTTGAACAATCTGTTTGCCAATGGGGATCGCATCACACCTGGAGGACTGTGACACTTGGGGTACAGTCCTTGGTGCAATCTACACAAAAACACATAGTGTTCCTTCTATGGCGGTTATACCAGATGTCCTGAAACAGATTCAAAATGCTATAATATTAGCTAATATTAAAGGCAAGGCAGCATCCGTAGCGATCTGCCAAAAATTAGGAGAATTTGATGTAACTGAGTAACCATATGAACTGGCCAGAATAATTGAAAAATTCTATGAAGAACTAGGTAGAGATAGTTTGGGTGGGAAACCAATCAAGCCCCAACTAACAGAAAGTCCTGAAAAGGTCTTTATTAAGAACATTCTCACTACTCCCAAAAAGAAGTGGGAGAATACGAAACAAACTTCTAAATAAAACCGTTCTTAGTCGCGAGGAAGGTCTCCTCAAAAGGAGCCTCTGAAAAGAGGTATAACCTCAGGAACAGGGGTAATTTGAAAAAACCTGATAGATATCAAGATACTGCTAAACGTTCCTCTCGTACCTTTCAGACTGCCTCACAGAAATCGGAAAGACGATGAGGTCAGAACACAAAGAAGAATGCGTGAAGTCCACAGACGATCAACGCGTTCCAAAAAATTAGAAAGCTAAATTCACCAAGAAGAAGGTAGCAGGTCTAAAAATCAGACATGCTGAGGATCTTGAGGACACAATTCAAGAACGGGGAGTGGGCTCAGACAATTCTGGACAGCACAGCAGAAGTCACCATAGCTTGCAAGATCTTGAAGGATCATCTGGAGACAGTGGACTTGAATGAGTACATCAAAGTTGAAACAGCTGATACCAGGGTTAGTGTACCCCATAAGTTATATGAAGTAACGCTCTTGATGGAGAGTGACATAGCTAGGAAAATAAGTTCTCTTTTGGAAGGAGCTCTCTAAGGGTTATGACATTCTTCTAGCTGAAAAAGAATGGCCACCAAAATTTGTCATATAATGCCCACATGGTGAAGACATGGTGAAGACATCATTATGTCAGCCTTCTCCAATCATATTCCTATTCACTTAAAATACACCTATGCCAGAAAATGGGCTGTAGCCCAGGCTCCAGCATTATATAAAATTCATGTAGAATGGGATGAGGATTCCCCTCACCATAAAATCCAGTTAAAAACACAACCAACTGCACAAAGGCACTATCCAGTAAAGCAAGAAGCTAAAAAACAGGTCAGGGAGATATTAGATCAACTTGAATACCAAGGGGTGATTGAAACATGCACCTCGTCAATCGCGAATCCTTTGTTTCCTGTCTCCAGACCAGACAATACATATCGTCTAGTTTTGGATTACAGACATTTAAACTCTTTTTGCAAAACGTTTGTAGTAAAAAACGCATAATGAATAACATTGTGCGCAAAAAATATAAAACAACATTAGATATTTCTAACGATTTCTTCTGTCAAAACATGGCACCTGAAAGCAGGTACTTGACCGCTTACTCAAATATGGGGACACATCGTCACTTCTGTCATCTCTCTAGGGATTCAAGAATAGTCTGGGGTTATTTTCAGCTAGAGTAACAGAGTTCCTACAAACGTATGATGATGAGGCATTATCTTATGTCGATGACATCTATTTAACAGATGATGACTAGGACAGGCACTTGAACAGAGTGAAAACCATTATACTTGGTTTTGCCTCTTAAGAGTACAAATTCAACGTTAAAAAATCAAGAATTGCCCACCTCAACATCCTTTTTCTAGGATACAAGTTATCAAGTGAAGGCAAAAGCCTGGCAGACAATTTTTTAGAAAAGTGTGCGCTGGTCCAACCTCCAAAAACGCTGAAAAACTTACAGTCAGTTCTAGGTTTCCTAAATTTCAGGAGAACTTACATTCTTAACTATGCAGAAAGGGTGAAACTTCTCTACGAATTAATCAAACTGGATTTCAAAACTACTAATTGGACTCAAAAACACACAGAACTTTTGCGTTCAGTACAAACAGACATGTTAGCAACAACACATTTACAGACACGCGTAAACGTACGCAATCTTGTAAGCAGAATCATCCCAGGAAGATGTGGTTACACATACTTAACCTTAAATGAAGGTCAAAAAGTACCAATTGCTTATAAATCACACTTTTACACACAAGCTGAAATAAAATTCACCTCTACAGAAACATTTCTGACAGCGGTTCAAATTGCAGTAGCAAAAGAGAGAGCCCTCGCACATGGTAAACGCAGAATGGTTGTTACTCCTGTCTCTGCTTTAGAAGCAGTGACAAAAGCAAGCATTCCTAATGCAAAGGCTTTACATCCAAGATGAATACAATGGGTTAACTCTCTTGCTGCAATAGACGTTGAATACGTTTTTGACCCCTATTTGAAAACACAAGAATTTCCTCCTCCCATTGAGATTCTGCCCCTAGAACAGTACAAATGTATAATTTATACAGACGGATCAGCATATAGTGCTACATGCGCGATAGCCAAAGGTCGCTGGCGTGATGGTAAATTCCGACCTATGGACACAAAAACATAATCTCTCGAAGATCGTACAGCTCAGCGAGCTGAACTACAGGCATTCAAGATGGTGCTTGAAAATACCAATCGCGAATTCCACACACTCTATGGGGGCCATTGGGATGTCGGGTGGATTGCCCCCGACAGGATGACGGTAGCCACCGCTGGCCTGGCGGGGGCAATCCGCCTGACTTCCTGTTCTAAATTCCCCCCACCATATTAGAATGGCGGGGGGACCATGGTGGAAGGAAAGACCATCTGCCGCTTTTCCGCCCCAGTCGCCTTGCGGCCGGGGCGGAAAAGGATTAATATGGTGGCGGTGTCTAATTAGGATGGCCCACATCGGATGCCTTTCGGGATGCGGTCTTCACTCTAGGGTCCCCTTGCGGGCCCCCAGAATGAAGGAGAGGTGGGGGGTGCACACGGGGGGTACCTGTGGTACCCCTCTTCATTTGCATAAACAAAGCAACAGGCACCGTGTGGTGCCTGTTGCTTTGTTTATGCAAATGCTGTAATGCATTTTTATCATTGTGGCGTGTGGTGCTGAGAGCACCGCCCGCCACAATACAAAAAATGCAGGATATGCCCGCCACTGTGGTGGGCACATCCTAATACTGCTCACAGGACTCCGCCCTTATGGCGGGCGGTCCCATTGCCTGCTAGGATGACGGGCGGACAAGCCCGCTGTCATCCTAATAGGCCCCATGTTGTGCAATTCGTATTACTGCGTTCAATCTTACAATGAATGCTTGTAGAATTGGATTGGAAAGGTTTTCAAAGATGCAAAAGGTGGCACAATCAAGCACAAGTTGCTTTAGGAACAAGTAGTTCAATTACAAAAAGAACTACAAAAGACTCATGTGATCCATACACTAAGTCCTCAGCGTGATGCCGTTCACGTTGCAGGGAATTCATTAGCTGATAAAGCCACGAAGGCAGCTATGCAAACGGCTTCCTTAGCTGCAATCACTTGTTTGAAAACAAAAATAGACAGCAAAATAATGCTAGCTGTCAATGCCAGAAGCAAAGGCAGAGGTGCAGCATTACCTCTAAAATATCCACTCGAATATTCATACATAATTGATGTCAACTCCGTTCCTTTTGCTCTAATCCCTGGAGTGGGGGATAGGGTCATTCCAAACAGGAGACGTAGAGTAGCTTTGATACACAAAGCACATTTGAGAGAGGGTCTGATACATCAAGGGATCCCTAAATCCATACTAGAATTAAAAGAGACATACTGGTGGCCTGGGAAGAATGCCCACATACATGAATTTGCAAATAATTGCTATGACTGCAGCAGAGATCGCAGCAGAGAATGCCACCAGATACCTGACTACAGAGTAGCCAGCCCAGTACAGACACCTTTGTTAGATAGCATCATACTATCTACACACAGACGTCACTATGGACAAATGCGCTCCCACAACTATTAGCACAGATTCTTTTGGATGTGGCCTCAGCGCTCAGCTGACGCCCAAACTGTTATAAAAGATTTGCGAGTCTTTATCGGCACAAACACAGTCGGCACGCTACATTCTGACCAGGGTCCTGCGTTTAGCTCCAAAACTTACAAGGAGGCCAATGGCAACCTGGGCGTTGCATTGCAGAATTCTGGTCTATTCCATCCTGAGGGACATTCTGTAGTGGAGAGAAAAAAACAGGACATAAAGCAATCTATAACAGCTAGGATAGTAGGCTAGGGTGACTGGTGGGTCAAACATCTAATAAGTGTCCAACTTAGTTTAAATAACCTGCCAAGAATTTCTCTGGGTGGAATCACTCCAATTGAAATCCTTTTTGGTACTAGAATGATTGTCCAGGACCTTAATTGTCACACTTCAGTGGCAGAACAAAAACCTTTTGATATCAAAAACCGTTTGGCTGTTTTGCAGGACTTAAATGAAACAAGGAGAAGTCAAAGCAACACATTGCAGAAGCCAACATTGCAGAAGCCAACTGAAGGGGAACCACCCATCTCAGCAAGACCTGCCTGGATTCCAAAGATTGGGGATCTAGTCAGAGAAAATATCGCGGACAAGAAGGAATTTGGGCCTTCTTACAGACATCCAGGCCACCAAAGGGTAGCTCAAAAACATTCTATGAAAAATGTTCATACTCAGGTTTAAAGTCTCAAATCCAGAAACATTTTACTTTAAACATGTTAATAAGACAGGAATGAAAAGTATGTTGACGAATACTAAGCAAATTTATTCTGCATCATTTTATGCCTAGTTGTCCTCCTTAGGTTTTGACTTTTGGAGCGACAACATTGAAACAAAAACTGTCTGGGGCACAAAAGACTGGTAGGTGCAGGGAATGCAAGCTTTTTTTCCCAGAACAAATAATGTTTTTGAATGACACTGTCCGACAGACATCCTGTCTTGGACTAGCTAAGATAAGATTTGAACAAACCGTCCATACCTACACCTACACCTGATAGTAAAAACACTACTAGACGGGTGGTCGACATAAAAGCAATTTTACTTAAAAACAGAACTGATCCTGATTGTAAGAAATGGCTAATCTAGCCCACAGACACAAATAAATGTCAAGATAGATTCCTGAATAAGACACAAGGATTTACATTCACTAGGCCAGACCAAAGATATATCCAGAGACAACATCCAGGGATAGTAACAATGTACAGTGTAGGAAAACTGTGCCTTGATTGGCCACAAAAGTCCACATTAACAGAGGTAAAACAACACTTATCCATACTTAAAGATGGCGTTGATTTAAGGGACTTCTTACAAGATCCTTACAAGATCCTGTGAAACGGCGTCATAAACGTTTTATACACTCTGGTATATATGCAATTTATAATGAAGCTTGGAAAGCGACACAAGCAGAGACTGCAGAACGAATACGAGAAATTGATCGTATTAATTTAGCGAAAGCTCTCTCTGTAGTTGACAATGGGTTAACAACTCTCTCATTCAGAATTTATTCTTTGGACAGCATAGTATCCTCTGCCATAGACATAATGGAACAGAACTTGCTCATGCTACAGCATGGACAGTCCCAATTATGCTATAATGCTTTTAGGCTGGACGTTACAAAATCTTTGTTCTGGATATGTGTCATGGCGTCTAATCAACACCACGTCATTGTTTTCTGTATTTAACCGTACAGATAAACAAATCACTTTGGCATAAAGAGGAGCAGACTATACGGTGCTGAGCATTGAGAAGCTGCAAAGATTATAATAACTGTTTTAGAAAAACCTGCAACAGAATGGCTAATACACGTAACAATCACTCTGCCTGTCACAATTTTCTATTTTCAGTATTGTTTGAAACATATACCACCTGGCGTGTATGAATGGTTGGGTAAAGAATACATTAAGTCAACTTGGGAGTTACCATATACACACAGATGTTGGAGTGGGGGAAAAGAAGTATTTCTTAGTGGAACAAATTGCACACTTTTATGTCAGGGTCTTAATCTAAATGGAGCCTGTGATGGTTCTTGGACCACTTTATCCTGCCACCTGCAAGGTTCTCTAGCTGCAGTGATATATCCAATTTTTAGGCAGCTTTCTAACAGAAGCTATACTATTTTGAATGATCACAGCTGCTGTGGCATGTTGCCAGGAATAGCCTATCTTGTAACTGTGTCAGCCAGGGTCATTTGTTGTATGCAAGTATTGTTTCCTAAAACCAAGAAAGCCCGGGAGTCACCGCTATGGCCTTCACTCAACATCTCTTCTATAAGAAATGATACTTTAAGCAGAATGAAAGCCGTTCTTTTACAAAAAACTGTGCCACTGACTTCGTCCAAAGAGACATATGACCTACTAGTTGCAAGGTACTCTGCAGAGATGCATGCCTTTTATCGGCAAACTGCCCTGTACATTTCGTAGAAATGTTAGGTCATATCTTAATGATGTCTGATACCAGTGGTGGGACTGCTAGCACCATTTGAAGCAATCCTCTGCATATTTCCAAACTTCGTGTTCGGCGGCCTGTCTCTCATTTTGGGATTCGTAGCATGAATACTATTTTTGTTCTTTCTGTTCCGATATGGCAAGTCCGGTCACCAGCGACACCCAGATTACCAAAGAGAACACTTTCCTGGCGATGAAGTGTTGTGAGCGCATGATACAGATTCTGGGCCTGGCTCATTTAGGAGATCTGAATACCACATGGTTTCTATCATTCCGACCAATCTGGCAAGATTGCATCTTACCTGTTCTACGATGTCTGCAATGTGGAGAAGAATGCATGTTGGACATCTGTCTAACACTCCCATCAGTCCTGCCAACGGATGTTGATACTTTACTTGGTTCGGTAACGGACCATGCATTGTGTTGTCCCCAGCAGCTGCCAATTCTGATGACGGCATTCATTGAGGTCTCACAGATGCAATCTGCTGACGGTGAGATACGTGGATCGACAGGCACACAGGTACCATCTCCATCTCCATTGAACATTGCTAATGCGGCTAACGCTGACGACGATGCTTCACATTTTTGTGCTATCGGTCTACTTAACAAAGTGTTCCAACTTTCACCTACTGTGGTAGACAAAATATTTACCAGCTTAGAAGATTTGATGTTTTCCCAAAACAATGATACTGACTTAGGAAATTTGCACACAGCGTTCTATGGGACTCTGTATTCGACCTTCACTTTTCAAAACTAAACTTTTAACTTCTACAATTTGACTTTTTCCAAAATTGATTTTTTTTTTGGGGGGGGGGCTTGAAGTAATCTTCTTAAAGTAGAACTATTCATAGAGAACAAGAATTCTTTGAATACTTCCAAGAGACAATATTTGACCTTGTCCACAACTAAAACAATTTATAAATTCTGTCATGGAATGGTATCGTCTTTTTTCTTCTGTATGTAAGAGCCATTTCATAAATGTACTTTCATGATTCATTTGGACAGCATTTCCAATGTCATACTATATGCTTTGAATGAAAATCTTGCTTTTAAAATGCGTACAGCACAAATGTCATTTTTCGGGTACAACCATTTTGAATGCATTTTATGTATTTTGGAAGGGTTTTTTACACATCATGCTTTAGATATGTTTTAAATGCTTAGAATTTAGTAATGTCAGACATAATAAAGTGGAGTGGGTGTTGTATGGCGTTTTAGGTTCCGAGCAAAATTTTCATGACCATATATAGGTACAATTCACATTGCCCTAATATAGGCATAGAAATCATACCATATTTAGACATAGCCCATGCAGTACAAATACAGGCATGGTTACTTCCACCTGTACCAACAAACCTCAATGATTTCTTAGAAAATTGGCTTAAGCAGTCAGGGACAACCCCTTGCTTGAATATTGATTTGTCCAAGAACTCATGGAGTTAACAAAGAACTACCATTCCCTTGGGGTTCTTTACTGACCTTATCATGCCCGACTTTACTTCAAATTAGGCACCTTCAAGGTATAAATATGCCTTCACTAGCTCTAGCAAGGACACGGTGGTTCGGAGCAGCTCGACTATCTAATTGCCCAACGCAGCTCTCTACAGCAAGTGCAGAAGGAAGCCGACCATCCAGCTGACGCACTTGCGGGGTGTTGGGAAATCGAGTCCCGAGACAGAGATACCAGACCTCCTTCATTCTAAACTAAGGTATGGAGCTAATTAGACCCTAAAGAGAAATCTTGGATAGATTCTTGAAAAAGAAACTAAACCTATACTACACCACACTTACTTCTTCCCTCGTACTAGACGTAGGTTAAGTACATCAGGGTAGGCGTATTTTAGAAGCACCAGTTGTGTTCTTTGAGCCTTTATTATTTGTGTATGTATTTATCTATGGTTTAAAAACCATAAATGCTTTTACAGTATTATTTTATAATACTCTTCATGCTGTACGCATTATACTTTGCACCCTGCATTACCATTGTAGCAGTTTACTTTACTTGCATGAGAAAGTAGACTGTTCCATAAATCAATTTTATTGAAAACGCCCATCACTCTGTTTTCTCTGCACCTCTGATAAAATGAAGCATGCACGATTGACTGAGTAAAATATCTATCTATTGTTTCCACAACTCTGAAGATACATTTATTCTTGGGGAAACAAAGTTGTCATGTTTAAGCGGTTGTCAGAAACTAATCCCTTCTTGTTTATTCGATAAAATTTCTAGTGACCTCTGAGCTAGCTGGCACTCACAATTAAGTCTAACATATTTGATAAAGACCTAGTAGACATAAGTCCTACGTCAAATCTATAGGATATATTATTCCAATGCGCAGAGCCCCATCGAAATATAGTAACTGCACTACATCGCCACTCCTCTTGCCTCTTTCTTCACCCCTCTTCCCTCTTTCTGCACCTCTATTGCCACTTTCTGCATCTCTGTTGCTTCTTTCTGCACTTCTCTTGCTTATTTCTATACATATCTTGCAAATTCCTGCACCCCCATGCCACTGTGTTCACCTATCTTCCCTCTTTCTGCTCTTCTCTTGCTTCTTTTTGAACTTCTCTTGCTTCTTTCAGCATCCCTCTTGCCTATATCTGCACCCCTCTTCCATCTTTCTGTATCCTTCTTTACCTCTCTTGCTTCTTTCTGCACCACTCTTTCCTATTTCTGCACCTCTTCTCTTTCTGCACCCCTGTTTCCTATTCCTACACATCTCTTGCCTGTTTCTGCAACTCTCTTGCCTGTTCCTGCAATGTTGTTACTTCTTTCTGCATTCCTTTTGCCTGATTCTGCACCACTGTTGCTTCTGTCTACACTTCTCTTGCCTCTTGCTGCACCCCTCTTGCCTCTGTTCACACCTCTATTGCTTCTTTCTGTACTTCTCTTGCTTCTTTCTGTACTTCTCTTGCATCCTTTTGCGCCTCTGTTGCTTTTTTCTGCACTTCTCTTGCCTTTTCCAGCACCTCTCTTTCTGCACCTCTGTTGCTACTTTCTTCACTACTCTTGCTTCTTTTCACCAGTGTCTTGCTTCTTTCGGCACCCCTCTTGCCTCTTTCTGCACCCCTCTTCCCTTTCTTTGCACCTCTCTTTCCTCATTCTGCATCTCTATTTTTTTTCTATACTTACTTCGTTTTGTACTTCTCTTGCTTCTTTCAGCACCCCTCTTACCTCTATCTGTTCCCCTCTTCCCTCTTTCTGTACCTCTCTGCCTCTTTATGCATCTATGTTGCTTCGTCCTGCACTACTCTTGCTTCTTTCTATACATATCTTGCAAATGTCTGCACCTCTCTACCCTCTTTCTGCTCTTCTCTTTCCACCTTCTGAACCTCTCTTGGGTCTTCTGCACCCCTGTTGCTTCTTTCTGCACTCCTCTTGCTTCTTTCTGCACTACTCTTGCTTCTTTCTATACATATCATTCAAATTTCTGTACCCCCCATGCCTCTGTGTGCACCTCTCGTCCCTCTTTCTGCTCTTCTCTTGCCACCTTCTGAACATCTCTTGACTATTTCTGCACCCCTGTTGCTTCTTTCTGCTCTACTCTTGCTTCTTTCGGCACCACTCTTTCCTCTATCTGCACCCCTCATCCCTCTATCTTTACCTTTCTTGCCTCTATCTGCATCTCGGATGCTTCTTATTGCACTTCTCTTGCTTCTTTCTGTACCTCTGTTGCTTCTTTCTGCACTTCTCTTGCTTCTTTCTTTACCTATCTTGCAAATCTCTGTACCCCCATTCCTCTGTGTGCACCTCTCTTCCCTGTTTCAGCTCATCTCTTGCCACTTTCTGTACTTCTCTTGCCTCTTTCTGCACCCCTCTTCCCTTTCTTTGCACCTCTCTTTCCTCATTCTGCATCTCTATTTTTCTTCTATACTTACTTCGTTTTGTACTTCTCTTGCTTCTTTCAGCACCCCTCTTACCTCTATCTGTTCACCTCTTCCCTCTTTCTGTACCTCTCTGCCTCTTTATGCATCTATGTTGCTTCGTCCTGCACTACTCTTGCTTCTTTCTATACATATCTTGCAAATGTCTGCACCTCTCTACCCTCTTTCTGCTTTTCTCTTTCCACCTTCTGAACCTCTCTTGGCTCTTTCTGAACCCCTGTTGCTTCTTTCTGCACTCCTCTTGCTTCTTTCTGCACTACTCTTGCTTCTTTCTATACATATCATTCAAATTTCTGTACCCCCCATGCCTCTGTGTGCACCTCTCGTCCCTCTTTCTGCTCTTCTCTTGCCACCTTCTGAACATCTCTTGACTATTTCTGCACCCCTGTTGCTTCTTTCTGCTCTACTCTTGCTTCTTTCTGCACCACTCTTTCCTCTATCTGCACCCCTCATCCCTCTTTCTTTACCTTTCTTGCCTCTATCTGCATCTCGGATGCTTCTTATTGCACTTCTCTTGCTTTTTTCTGTACCTCTGTTGCTTCTTTCTGCACTTCTCTTGCTTCTTTCTATACCTATCTTGCAAATCTCTGTACCCCCATTCCTCTGTGTGCACCTCTCATCCCTGTTTCAGCTCATCCCTTGCCACTTTCTGTACTTCTCTTGCCTTGTCTGCACCCCTGTTCCCTCTTTCTGCACCTATGTTGCCTGTTTCTACAACACTCTCATCTATTTCAGCACTTCTCTTGCCTATTTCTGCACCACTCTTGACTCTTTGTGTACCTCTGTTTCTTCTTTCTGCACTTCTAGTGCTTCTTTCGAGACTGCTTGTCTTCCTTCTACACCCCTCTTGTCTCTTTTTGCAGCACTTGTATTTGTTTCTGCACTTCTGTTGCCCTTTCTGTACCCCTATTGCCTCCTTCTGCCCCTTTGTTGGTTATTTCTGCACTGCTCTTGCAACTTTCTGCACCTCTTTTGCCTGTTTCTGCAACTCCATTGCCTCATTCTGTACTTCTCTTGCTTCTTTCTGCACCTCTGTTGCTTCTTTCTGCACTTTTCTTACCTTTTCCTGCACCCCTCTTGCCTCTTTCTGCACCTCTGTCTCTTCTTTCTGCACTTCTCTTGCTTCTTTCTGCACTTCTCTTGCTTCTTTCTGCACCTCTCTTGGTTGTTTTTGTACTTTTCTTGTTTCTTTATGTCCTTGTCTTGCAAATTTCTGCACCCCTCTTGTCTCTTTTTGCAACTTTCTTCCCTTCTTCACTCTTTCCGCTCCTCTCTTGCCTGTTTCTGTAACTCTCTTGTCTCTTTCTGCACCCCTCTTGCCTCTTTCTGCAGCTATTTTGCTTGTTTCTGTACTTCTGTTATCACATTCTTTACCCCCCTGGTAGTCAGTGATCATAACCCTTTATCTTTATATCTAACTGGCCCCTGGGTAACAAAGAGAGGGTTAAACCCTAAACTGGGAGCACTGACTACAAGTGACAGAAAGCGTAGACTTAGATGGTCTCAAGTAACCCCGGAGCTGTTTTATAATGACATAAAAGCTGTATGTGCAGATGAAACAGTCGTCTGCATACAGGGGGGCCATCAATATACGACGGTGTTAGTGGCTTTCCAGACTCTTTCAGATAGGGTTATGGAGCTGCTGTCAATACCAGCTAAGAAACAGACAGATATGGGCCCTAAATGGTTTGATCCGCAGTGTTCTAAAACAGCAAGAAGTTTCAGGGCAGCCTTAGCCTATAGCCCCAGAGTGCAAGTTGTAATTACAGGAATTATAAAATAGCATTAGCTAAGCATAAGGAGGCCTTAAGGGACGAGGCATGGAATGAGCTATTGGATTCTGAAACTCATGTCCAGGACACAGGAGGTGGCCTTGAATGTTACATATTATAGGAGGATTAGGAGGCCCATTTTGAGCAGTTGTATGCTTGCACCCATGAAGAGAATGAAAGACGGATACTTGATCCTAATGTTAATAAAATTAAATTTGGGAGGGCTGAAATATTGGAAGGAATTCTCGGCTTAACAGCCGGTAAAGATCCTGGTCCCTATGGGATCCCCCCACACCTGTTTAAGTCTGACCCTTCTTTCTAGGCACCAATTTTGGAAACTGTCTTTAATGCTGCGGTTCAATGTGGATGCCCACAGTCTTGGGGGATTTCTTCTGTAGTACATGTTTTCAAAAAAGGGGATAAAAGCAGTCCGCACTGCTATGGACCCTTTTCACTCATAGATTCGATGGCTCCTTTTGCACCTCTCATGCTTTTTTTGGCACCCCTCTTTCCTCTTGCTGCACCCCTTCCCTCTTTCTGCACCTCTCTTGCGTATTTCTGCACTGCTGTTGTTTCTTTCTGCAGTTATTTTGCCTCTTTTTGCACCCCTCTTGCCTCTTTCTGCACCTCTGGTGCTTCTCTCTGCACTTCTGTTGCTGCTTTCTGTACTTCTCTTGCTTCTTTCTGTACTCCTTTTGTCTCTTTCTGTACCCTTGTTCCCTCTTTCTGCGCCTCTCATGCCTGTTTCTGCACATCTCTTGCCTCTTTCTGGAGTTCTTGTG
Source organism: Lissotriton vulgaris (assembly GCF_964263255.1). Lineage (NCBI taxonomy): Eukaryota > Metazoa > Chordata > Amphibia > Caudata > Salamandridae > Lissotriton > Lissotriton vulgaris. Next base: position 445,091,075 of record NC_141687.1, on the reverse strand, counting down.
CCTCCTTTTACACCTCTGTTGTTTCTTTCTGCACGTCTACTGCCTTCTTCTGCACCTCTATTGCCTCCTTCGGCACCTCTGTTGGTTGTTTTTGTACTGTTCTTGTTTATTTCTGTCCTTGTCTTGCAAATGTCTGCACCCTCTTGTCTCTTTCTGCAACCTTCTACCCTTCTTCACTCTTTTGGCTCCTCTCTTGCCTGTTTCTGTAACTCTCTTGTCTCTTTCCGCACCCCTCTTGCCTCTTTCTGCAGCTCTTTTGCTTGTTTCTGTACTTCTGATATCGCATTCTTTACCCCCCTGGTATTCAGTGATCACAACCCTTTATCTTTATGTGTAACTAGCCCCTGGGTAACAAAGAGAGGATTAAACCCTAAACTGGGAGCACTGAGTACAACTGACCGAAAGCATAGACTTAGATGGTCTCAAGTAACCCTGGAGCTGTTTTATAACGACATAAAAGCTGTATGTGCAGATGAAATAGTCGTCTGCACACAGGGGGGCCATCAATATACGACGGTGTTAGTGGCTTTCCGTACTCTTTCAGATAGGGTCACGGAGCTGCTGTCAGTACCAGTTAAGAAACAGACAGATATGGGCCCTAAATGGTTTGATCAGCAGTGTTCGAAAACAGCAAGAAGTTTGAGGGCAGCCTTAGCCTCTAGCCCCAGAGTGCAAGGTGTAATTGCAGGAATTATAAAATAGCATTAGCTAAGCATAAGGAGGCCTTAAGGGACGAGGCATGGAACAAGCTATTGGATCCTGAAACTCTTAAAAGTAGTTCAAAGTTTTGGGGTACAATAAAAAACAAAAAATCTTGTCCAAGACACAGGAGGTGGCCTTGAATGTTACATATTACAGGAGGATTAGGAGGCCCATTTTGAGCAGTTGTATGCTTGCACCCATGAAGAGAATGAAAGACGGATACTTGATCCTAATGTTAATGAAATTAAATTTGGGAGGGCTGAAATATTGGAAGGAATTCTCGGCTTAACAGCCGGTAAAGCTCCTGGTCCCTATGGGATCCCCCCACACCTGTTTAAGTCTGACCCTTCTTTCTAGGCACCAATTTTGGAAACTGTCTTTAATGCTGCAGTTCAATGTGGATGCCCACAGTCTTGGGGGATTTCTTCTATAGTACATGTTTTCAAAAAAGGGGATAAAAGCAGTCCGCACTGCTATAGACCCATTTCACTCATAGATTCGATGGCTCCTTTTGCACCTCTCTTGCTTTTTTTGGCACCCCTCTTTCCTCTTGCTGCACCCCTTCCCTCTTTCTGCACCTCTCTTGCGTATTTCTGCACTGCTGTTGTTTCTTTCTGCAGTAATTTTGCCTCTTTTTGCACCCCTCTTGCCTCTTTCTGCACCTCTGGTGCTTCTCTCTGCACTTCTGTGCTGCTTTCTGTACTTCTCTTGCTTCTTTCTGTACTCCTTTTGTCTCTTTCTGTACCCTTGTTCCCTCTTTCTGCACCTCTCCTGCCTGTTTCTGCACATCTCTTGCCTCTTTATGGAGTTCTTGTGCCTCCTTTTACACCTCTGTTGTTTCTTTCTGCACGTCCACTGCCTTCTTCTGCACCTCTATTGCCTCCTTCGGCACCTCTGTTGGTTGTTTTTGTACTGTTCTTGTTTATTTCTGTCCTTGTCTTGCAAATGTCTGCACCCCTCTTGTCTATTTCTGCAACCTTCTTCCCTTCTTCACTCTTTTGGCTCCTCTCTTGCCTGTTCCTGTAACTATCTTGTCTCTTTCTGCACCCCTCTTGCCTCTTTCTGCAGCTCTTTTGCTTGTTTCTGTACTTCTGATATCGCATTCTTTACCCCCCTGGTATTCAGTGATCATAACCCTTTATCTTTATGTGTAACTGGCCCCTGGGTAACAAAGAGAGGATTAAACCCTAAACTGGGAGCACTGAGTACAACTGACGGAAAGCATAGACTTAGATGGTCTCAAGTAACCCCGGAGCTGTTTTATAACGACATAAAAGCTGTATGTGCAGATGAAATAGTCGTCTGCACACAGGGGGGCCATCAATATACGACGGTGTTAGTGGCTTTCCAGACTCTTTCAGATAGGGTTACGGAGCTGCTGTCAGTACCAGCTAAGAAACAGACAGATATGGGCCCTAAATGGTTTGATCAGCAGTGTTCGAAAACAGCAAGAAGTTTGAGGGCAGCCTTAGCCTCTAGCCCCAGAGTGCAAGGTGTAATTGCAGGAATTATAAAATAGCATTAGCTAAGCATAAGGAGGCCTTAAGGGACGAGGCATGGAACGAGCTATTGGATCCTGAAACTCTAAAGAATAGTTCATAGTTTTTGGGTACAATAAAAAAAAAATCTTGTCCAAGACACAGGAGGTGGCCTTGAATGTTACATATTACAGGAGGATTAGGAGGCCCATTTTGAGCAGTTGTATGCTTGCACCCATGAAGAGAATGAAAGACGGATACTTGATCCTAATGTTGATAAAATTAAATTTGGGAGGGCTGAAATATTGGAAGGAATTCTCGGCTTAACAGCCGGTAAAGCTCCTGGTCCCTTTGGGATGCCCCCACACCTGTTTAAGTCTGACCCTCCTTTCTAGGCACCAATTTTGGAAACTGTCTTTAATGCCGCGGTTCAATATGGATGACCACAGTCTTGGGGGATTTCTTCTGTAGTACCTGTTTTCAAAAAAGGGGATAAAAGCAGTCCGCACTGCTATAGACCCATTTCACTCATAGATTCGATGGCTCCTTTTGCACCTCTATTGCTTTTTTCGGCACCGCTCTTTCCTCTTGCTGCACCCCTTCCCTCTTTCTGCACCTCTCTTGCGTATTTCTGCACGGCTGTTGTTTCTTTCTGCAGTTATCTTGCCTCTTTTTGCACCCCTCTTGCCTCTTTCTGCACCTCTGGTGCTTCTCTCTGCACTTCTGTTGCTGCTTTCTGTACTTCTCTTGCTTCTTTCTGTACTCCTTTTTGTCTCTTTCTGTACCCTTGTTCCCTCTTTCTGCACCTCTCATGCTTGTTTCTGCATATCTCTTGCCTCTTTCTGCAGTTCTTGTGCCTCCTTTTGGACCTCTGTTGTTTCTTTCTGCACGTCCACTCCCTTCTTCTGCACTTCTATTGCCCCCTTCGGCACCTCTGTTGGCTCTTTATGCTCTGCTCTTGCTTATTTCTACACCTCTCTTGCACATTTCTACACCCCTCTTGCCTCTTTTTACACACCTCTTCCCTCTTTCTGTACCTCTCTTGCCTTTGTCTGTACCCCTTTTACCTCCTTCTTTTGAACTTCTCTTGCCTCTTTCTATACTCAAATAGGAAGTGCAAGCTGTCAAGTTAAAAGGTATGCATGCTCTTGTGACCTAGGTATATATCTACTTGTATATGTATTCTTACATGTGTTATGCACCTGAAGATGGTAGCTTAAAAAGCAGTGTTATAGAGTCCCTCAAATATACTATTGAATACCCATGAGCCCTGTATTGTGAGCAGAAAGAAATGCATACACCTCAAATTCACAGAGTATGCTGTTTGAAACACTGGTATTCAAGTGTTTGTTTGCTTATTTTAATTTAACATGTCACTAATAAAAGCATAGACACGCATGCATACCTTCACAAACTTGGTCAGACTTACAACAGTGATATGTTTAGGATTGCTGTTTTATACTTGGTAGGCCTAACATTCTGAGCAGTCTATTAATAGTGAACATTCAAGAGAAAAGTGAGGTTTAAGACAGCTTCCATGAATGATTAGTGATTAGCGTACTGTGTATGATTCTGTTGTAAGATACAGCCAAAGTAGGCCTCTTTCTGCACCTCTGTTGGTTCTTTCTGCACAAATCTTGCTTCTTTCTACAAATGTTGTCCTATCTCTGGACTACTGTTGTCTCTTTCAGCATTAATTTGCCTCAGTCTGTACTTCTCTTGCTTCTTTCTGCGCCTTTCTTCCTCTTTCTGCACATGTCCTACCTATATATTCATAGTTAGAAATAAAAATTAAAAAAACCTTAGAAATTCACTGAAAAAACTTGATATTTCAGGGACGTTATAACTAGGGATTAGCATTTATAAAAACTCTAGAAATTCGTTGAAAAACCCATAGGTTTCAGGGGCATTATAGTTAGTCAGACATTTCAATCATACAAAACCAGAGAAATTCGGCTGTTAGAGCTAACTATAATTCCTGCCTGCACAATGCACTGCTGATGATGTCACATATTACATCACTCATGACATGGTCAGGGACATCACCGATGACATCTCAAATGACATCACCAATAATGTCATCCGTGTGACCATTAGATGTACCTCCTCACACTCTAATATAAACTTTGATACACCCACTCTAAAATACATACTGACTACCAATCTCGAAACCATTGACTGACCAATACCAGTTAGCACCTACCCGCTCAGTGATTCCTACGTCTATACATACATTCACTCACTAACCTATACAGTCACTCATACATGCAGTTGTTCATCAATATAGCCACTGATATATCCACTATTACACATACATACAGACTCTCACTCACTGCCACTCACCCAAAGAGTTACTCAAACACATAGTCAGTTCCCTAAATAATCAATCACTCTGCCATTTACTCACCAATACAGTTATACACACACACACACCACCTCACTTATTTATACATATAGTACCATATAGTTACTCTCTTCTACAATCACTGACAAAAGCACACACTTATACGTGCAGCCACTGTCACAATCACTCACTGTCACATTTAGTCACTTAAATACTCCAACACTCACATATACTGCCTTTCTTATATGTAGTTACTTATACATATACCACTGATAAATCCATTTACTCATTAACACAGCCATATACACACTCATTGACCCATGCAGCCCCTAAAACATGCACTCATGAACCCATAAACCCAGTATATCACCCACTCACACATCCATGCAGGGAGTCACATATACCCAACACACCCACCAACAGGCACCCATACAGATAATCAGACAACCAATCATTAACCCTTACAGATACTCATGTAGCTGCTCACCAACCCGTGCAGCCACTTGCACACAAACTAACAGCCTGATACAGACATTCACACAGATTAGTCATTCACCCATGCACTCACTAAGATATGATTAATCACTCACTTATACTGTAAGTCACACACCCACTAAATCATCCATTCACAGACACTCATACACCCACTCATTCTTCAATACACCATGGCATATATATTTATAACATTTGTAAATTTTTTAGAAAAACTCATAGTCCTTGGATGATGTCATCAGTGATGTAATTTGAGATGTCATCAGTGATGTCACTGACCAAGTCATGAGTGATGTAATATGTGACATCATCATAAGTGAATTGTGGGGGCGTGAGTTATAATTAGTTTAGCTAACTATAACAGTCAAATTTCTCTGGTTTTGTATAAGTGAAATGTCTGACTAACTATAACGTCCCTGAAACCTATGGTGTTTTCAATTCATTTCTAAGGTTTTTTAAATGCTAATCTCTTACTATAATGTCCCTGAAATCAGTTTTTTTTCAGTGAATGTCCACGTTTTTTTAAATGCTAATTCCTAACTATAACTTCCCTGAAACCTGTGCTTTATTCAGTGAATATATATATATATATAGTTAGGATTTTTTTCCTATGGGATTTTTGAAAATTCTATGTCTAATAACTTTGGCGTTTGTGGACGGAATTGGCTGAAATTTGCAGGAAAATGGCACATTTTGTTTCTGAGCAGCCCCTAAATAATTTGGGCGGGTTTCGTCAAGGGGGGGCCGAGAAAAAAAGGGGGTCCCAAAACGCGTTTTTAACATTGAGTTTTCCATAGGGCCGTTGGCCTCACTTTTAGCTCGAACGGCTGAATGGATTTGCACGAAACTTGGCAAAATTGTAGGGACTTTTAGCCCGATGTGCCTTTGCTAGGTCTCAATATATGTGCTCCAGTGGATTTTGAGAAATTAACATTTTAACAAACAGATATATCTGTGACAGCGTCCCGGGTAGCGCTCCGGTTCGCGTACTTTTCGCGTAACGGAACTTTGCGAAGCGAAGCTGATTGGCTCTCCGGTGTCTGTCAACATTCTAAACAGTCCGGAACGGCCGCCATCTTGTCTCTCGGTAGGATCGAGAGACAAGAGGAGGAGAAAAACGAAGGGGGAATTTAATGAAAGGGGGCAAGGTAGACCCCTCTTGACCCCCTAGGAATGATGTTGGGGTTATTAAAGGGTTCCGTGGGGCAAATAAAAAAAATTTGATTTTTCGCGGTAGAAGCGCTTCCCGGTACACGAACCGGGTCGCAAACCTGTAGCGTAACGGGAATTCGCCATTTTGTGTTCCGTTTTAATTAAATCACAAGATGGAGGGAAAACAATGTGGGAAATGGGTATAAGGGGGCACGGGAGACGTATCTTGACCCCATATGTTTTCTGAGGGTGGCTGAGGATGCTCATATATGTTGATACATGTCTTCCAGCGGCTGCGCGTGAGCGGAATTTTTTTTGTTGCTGCGTGATGTCTGTTAACGTTCGATTCGAAGGAAATCAGGAAGTGTTGACCGCCATTTTGTCACTTCGAGTAAATATATTGTTCATTTCAAAGCGTTGGAACATGGAAAAGGGAGAAGGTAGAGATTGTCTTGCTGCGTAGTTTTTCTCAGGGTGTGCAGTAAGGCCCCGGTTGTGCTTATACTCACGGTGGGGTCTTTGAACACTTTAGCAAATGATGATCCAAGCTGAGGCAAAGGAGGGTGTCAGTCGGGGGGGGGAGCAATGGTGCGGTTTTCACTTTCATGTCTAAGTGTTAAAATCTGGTTTGCGATGTCAACTTAATCGGCGCCACCTTGTCCCCACTCAGGCACGTACGCTCTAGCAAGCAGCAGCCATTTTGAAAGTGCTATGGCCCCTCTGCCCCTCGCCGGTCCCCAGCGCGTCTCTCTGGTGCTACGAACACCCCCCCTCTCTGATCTCCCCCGTTCTCTCTGTGGAAAATTAATCCGTATTGATAAACATTGTCTGCGCCATCTTGCTTTTTTTCCAATGCCACACTTTTGTCGTGCACGGCAGCCATTTTAGATGCCTTTATCAGACCCACTCTCTGCACGCCGCCGATCCTCAGCACGGCTCCCCACCCTTGCAAGCATCTCCCCCACGCACTGGTCACCCCCGCTCTCTCTCTCATGCATGGGCCATAAACCTCCCCCCATCTGCGCTGCTCTTCCCTGAGAATCACACCCCGTGCCCGCCCTTTCACCCTATTCACTACCGCACCCTCTGACACTCCTCTTCCTCTGTGTCCGATTGTCCAGGCCGGTCCCAGGCTATCACCTAGCCCTGCGGATGTAGTTTATGGTCCCAACTGTAAAGAATCACCCCTCTTCAAAGGAGTTACAGTAGATCAAGGCCCCCACTCCATGAGATCCGTCACACCACACGCGTTCCAACTATCTGATAACGATCCTGCATTGTGATTGGGGAGGGGATTCTCACTGTAAGGGTGTGTGGGACCGAACCTGAAGGGATGCCTTTCTGTACATCTGAGATGCATTCCCTTGTGTTTCGGCAATGGTAGTCTGTTCATTACATAGATCGCCCGAGGGCGGTAGTACAGACCGCGCGTAGGAAAGGGTCAAAAGCCAGGGGTATAGGAGTATGTAACAAGCGAGCCATTTAATTGAAAAAACTAAACATGACAAACGGTTGCAGGATCAGTGAAGGTTGATTTTTTAATTGAAAGTATAACAGGATCAGTTACAATAAAATCGTCCATACGCACACCATGGGCGAGTATCATGGGTAACATCATTTCGAAGCTTTATTAATACAATAATCAATAATGAAAAATCGACATCAATAGGGTTGTCCGTATTCCCAGTCAGTACCCTTCCCCACCCGCCATGTGCACAAAAACCGCATACATCCCCCATAACGTCAAGGCTAAGTAACTAGAACGTCATAAGGAGTTGCAAGAAGCTCCCATACTGACACCATTTTGGTCGAGGCCAGGCAGGTCCAGAGTATAGTTCAATGTCTCAAATAAGTAGCGGCAGGACCAGAATCCCTTTCGGCAGTTCTGGCTTCGTCATTACGAGCACTAGAAAACAAGACATTCTGGGCAATACCACCCTTGACGCAGCTCTTTATGCTACAAGATGGTGTCTTCCATTCAGAAAATATTGTTGGTAGCATTTTGAAAGGAAAGATAAACGGACGTTCTCCTAGTGAGTCTCACATTGTTACATTTATGAAGAATGTTGAAGAGTAGTATGTTGAAAATCTGAAGCCATTGTTCTACAAACTCTCAAACAGCCTTGGATGGAAAAATCCTGAAGAATGTACAAACTGAAAATCAGTTTTTGTCTGCATAGCATCAGCATCAACACTTGAGTCAGCTTTGTGTGAAGCTGCCATCTTGATTCAATCAATACCGTCCCCCTGCACACATTCAGGGACCTGGTCGTGTCTTCAGGTCAAACGGATTGTGGGACAAGGTGCAGAAAGGAAGAGGAAAAAAGTTCTGTCGGACCCCGGGAGCCGGCCGCCTATGTCGGGGGCGATCTTACGCCACACCAGGGCAACAAGACTTGGGGAGGGGGCAGGAGCCAAGCGCCCCCTCCCAGTCCGCGCCACCACACCGCCCCTCGGGGGCCTCCGTCATGCGGTTCAGGGAGGCACCGCAGGCAGCGGTTCTTCAGATCAGTGGCTCTCACCGGCAAGGCTCCCCTCCGTCAGCAGCAATCGTTGGCGCTGTGGTTGCGGCCGGAGGCCCCGCCTAGTCAACGCCCCGGCCTCTCCATGTTGTAGGCCGCAAGAGTGGGCGCAACTCAGCTGTCCGAGCGAGACTTGGGGAGGGGGCATGAGCCAAGCGCACCCTCCCAGTCCGCGCCACCACACCGCCCCTCTGGGGCCTCTGTCAAGCGGCTCAGGGAGGCACCGCAGGCACCGGTTCTTCAGATCACAACAGAGTCTCATGCTTGATCGATTGAGCTGGCCGAATCAGGCAACAAGAAGGTGTGGGGGGGGCACCTCTTGCTCAACCACTACCTGAGGAGGTGGTACTCTCTTCCTAGGAGGTGGTGGTGGTGGTGGGGATGCACCAGCTGAAGCTACAACACTTGCTATTGCTAAGTGATGAAAAAAGGTCTTACTCTCACAAAGATGAAAGTCAGAGTGAGGAAACAAGGAGGGGTTTTCATCATTTGGGACAAAAAATAGTTCTAAACCAATGAAAAGTGTTATTTTTAGGTCACATGACCTAGCCTTACATCATTAGGAACCCAAAAGTGAAATGAACCAATGAAAAGTTTTATTAACAAGTCACATGACCTGTTATGCTTCTGTTCCGCGCGCCGCGCCTCGGATCGCTTCCGGGAAGCTGCGCTTCGCGCCTCGCGCACCGGAGCACTTCCGGGTGCGCTAACGCGGCGCGTCATATGACGCATTACGCAACAGCGCGATACGTCGTTGGGGCTCCACCGGAACTGATCGAATTGGTAGTCTACAGTGTTTCTGGATGTTTCAGACTGAAGCTGGCGTCAGCATGAGAGCACCCCGTGGCTACGTCGTGGCCATTCCGCGAGCAATCATGGCAGTCACTCCCCACCGGAAGTCTGCGGGAGTCGGGGGCCCCTGTGACTTTTGTAGAATCTTCAAGGCTGAGGGGACGCTTTTGGGAATGGGGCCCATGCTCTAGCAGTCAAGCGTCCGAGTTCCAGGGTCGCCCAGAGCCATCCTTGCAGGCCAGGCCCAAGTCTGTGGAGCCGACCGCCATTTCCTGAGCTCCGTGGCAGCCGCCTGTCGCTGTACCGCAAGAGTGGGTGCAATTCAGCCGGATGGCGGGTGAGACGTTGTAATAGCAAGAGCAGGCGTAATTCAGCTGGCCGAGCGAGGCACTGTGCCGCAGGAGCGGGCGCAACTCAGCTTGTCGAGTGAAGTGCTGGGGTGTAGCTGAGAAACCTCCACCTGGGGAGGTGGGGGAGGCTCGTTCGCGCCGCCTCTCCCTTCCAGTGCACCCCACGCCGTCTCCTGGCGCAGGTATATGTGATTGTTGGACCAGGGCACCGCAGGACGTGTCTTCAGGTCAAACGGATTGTGGGACAAGGTCCAGAATGGAAGAGGCATCAAAAGGCAACAAGTTCCGCCTGACCCCGGGAGCCGCCGCCTATGTCGCAGGCGATCTTAGGCCACAGCAGGGCAACAAGACTTGGGGAGGGGGCAGGAGCCAAGCGCCCCCTCCCAGTCCGCGCCACCACACCGCCCCTCGGGGGCCTCCGTCAAGCGGCTCAGGGAGGCACCGCAGGCAGCTGTTCTTCAGATCAGTTGCTCTCCCCAGCAAGGCTCCCCTCCGTCAGCAGCGATCGTTGGCGCTGTGGTTGCGGCCGGAGGCCCCGCCTAGTCAACACCCCGGCCTCTCCATCTCGTAGGCCGCAGAGTAGTCGGGGAGAAATCCCGGGAACGGCGGCATGCATTTGGATCGATGTTGCAGCAGGCTGCCATGTAAATAGTTATTTAATAAAACGTTTTACCCTGTTACTTTGCTGGTGTGTTGTGTTATTTATAATATTTGCATAGGGTTTGTTGTTATTTTGGGCGGGGTGGGCGGCGGAGCCGAGCTGTCTTGCAGCCATCATGGTGTCGAGCTCAGTTCCTCTCAGTAGTTTCGTATTTCTCATGAGGGGTTGTTCCTAATGTTTCTATTTTGGCGAGGTCAAAAAGAGATCCCATTAGTGGCCTACTGATTTTGCTTGATTCCTTTTGTTTTTTTAACGATTTTTCACTATTTGCAAAGACTAAACAGAGTATTGCGACTCTGTGCTTGTTTGTAAATAGAGAATGAACCAAAGAGAACCAATTCTAAAACAGTAAATGCTTGGATAACAATCAATCAAATGGACAGGGAAGCAGGCACGACGCATTATAACAGGAGCAAAGGCCTGCGTTCCCTACCCTTCACTATCTGCAAAGAGAGACAACTCCTAAAAGAAAAGAGGGGGGGAAGTGCAGCGTTCAAAGCACATCAGCGCGCATAAACACGAAAATGTTTTTACCTACCACGTACTTCACATTTTAAAGCATTTGATATTTGCTATTAAAAAACCATTGAAATTCACTGAAAAGACAATAGGTTATAGACCATATATAGTTAGGAATTAGCATTTACAAAACCTTATTTTACTCACACAAAACCATTGAAATTTCATATATAGTTAGTTGCACTAACTATATATCGCGCACCCGCAATCCACTGCTGATGATGTCACATATTACATCATTTATGACATGGTCAGTGACATCACTCATGACATCACTGATGACATCTCAAATGACATCACTGATGACATCTCAAATGACATCACTGATGACATCTTAAATGACATCACTGATGACATCACTGATGACATCACAAATGACATCACTGATGACATCTCATTTGATATCAATGGTCACATCACTGATGATATCATTCATGTGACAATACAATGCATCCCCTCACACTTTAATATAACCTCTGTTACATCCAGTGTAAAATACAGAATATAATTTTTTAAACCATTGACACACCAATACTAGTTACTACATACGCACTCACTGATTCCTATGTCTACACACACATTCACTCATTCACCCATACAATCATTCATACATACAATCACTCGTCTTTACAACACTATCATATGCACTCATACACGTATACAGACACTCACACTCTGCCACTCATCCATGGAGTTACTCACACACCTAGTCAGTCCTGTAAAGAATCAATCACACTTCCATTTTCTAATCAATACAGTTAAACATTACCTTACATTTTCAAACATATACTAACACATACTTATTCTCTTATACAATCATTGATACAAGAACACATTGATCTGCACAGAGTCACACATCTCCCAGCCAGCCACACACACACTCAGTCTCCCTTACAAATACTTGGACAATCAAACAATAACCCATATAGTTACTCATATAGCTACTGATCAACACATGCAGCAGTTTACAGAACAACAGACATAATGATGCACAAATTAAGACAGTTTAGTCACTAACCCATGCACTCAGTGAGACACATTTAATCACTCACTCACTCATACAGTCAGTAATGCACCTACTAAATTCTTCATCCAGACACTTATACATCCACTCATTCTTTAATATGTAAAACATATTTAAACTTTACAGAAACAGACAGTCACTGGATGATGTCATCAGTGATGTCATTTGAGATGTCATCAGTGATGTCATTTGAGATGTCATCAGTGATGTCATCAGTGATGTCACTGACCATGTCATGAATGATGTAATATGTGACATCATCAGCAGTGGATTGCGGGTGCGCGATATATAGTTAGTGCAACTAACTATATATGAAATTTCAATGGTTTTGTGTGAGTAAAATAAGGTATTGTAAATGCTAATTCCTATATATATATGGTCTATAACCCATGTTTTTTTCAGTAAATATATATATATATATATATATATATATATATATATATATATATATATATATATATATATATATATATATATATATATATATATATATATTACCTACTGGCGGTCGCCAGTAGGTATATATAGTTAGGATTTTTTCTCTATGGGATTTTTGAAAATTCTATGTCTAATAACTTTGGCGTTTGTGGACGGAATTGGCTGAAATTTTCAGGAAAATGGAACATTTTGTTTCTGAGCAGCACCTGACAATTTGGGGGGGTTTCATCAAGGGGGGGCCGAGAAAAAAGGGGGGTCCCAAAACGCGTTTTTCCCATGTTAATTCCCATAGGGCGGTTGGCCTCACTTTTAGCTCGAACGGCTGAATGGATTTGCACGAAACTTGGCAAAATTGTAGGGACTGTTAGCCCGATGTGCCTTTGCTAGGTCTCAATATATGTGCTCCAGTGGATTTTGAGTAATTTAGGTTCAAAAAAAGATATATATCTGGGCGGAGCCTAACCACACATCTGATCTGATTGGCTGTCAGCACTTCATCCAAGAAGTGTTGGCAGCCATCTTGGGACCAATATACATGATAGCACCTCATTAAAAAGCATTGTAGTTAATAGAGGGTTTTAGGACTTTAGTTACATTATAAATCATTTGTTGATGGTACCATACTCGTTTTAGGAATTGTGGTGGGTTCTAAGGTGATTTTACCATGTGAAAAAACCTTCTGCTGTGATATCATGAATATTGTTTGAAAGAAAACTAATATCTCATGATTTTCCCACAGTGGTTTGGAAGGGGATCTATAAGCTAAACTGAAAGCATATTTTCTGTAAATTCACATTATCTTTCTCAGTCATGTGAAAATGAAGTCTGACATTCTCAGTAAAACATGTACATCCAACAAGGACAGAGACTGTCAGTTGATTCCTTTGTGTTCTACTGCAGCCTCCTAGAGTGTTCTAAAGAACAACTAGAGCGCTAACAGTCCTACTTATTACAAAGGTATGGCACACCTGAAGCCATCTTGATTGGAATAAAGTGGTAACTCTTAAAACATTTAATTTAAAAAGAAACAACATGAGGGGGTATATTTTGCCATAGAAAGTATGATTAGTGCTGCAGAATGAAAAATTAGGGCACATTTTGAGTGACTTCTCAAATCCTTTTCTATTTCATTAAAACATTCTGACATGCAGTCTCCCAAAATGGCCATCAGAGACAAAAGAGCCCAAATGTAGCCCAAATATCACCCAGATGTAGCCCAAATATAGCCCAATGACAGAATGTCCCAGAGTGTTCTAAAGAACAACTAGAGCGCTAACAGTCCTACTTATTACAAAGGTATAGCACACCTGGAGCCATCGTGATGGGAATAAAGTGGTAACTCTTAAAACATTTAATTTAAAAAGGAACAAAATGAGGGGGTATATTATGCAATAGAAGGTATTATTAGTGCTGCAGAAAGAAAAATTAGGGCACATTTTGAGTGACTTTTCAAATCCTCTTCTATTTCATAAAAAAATTCTGACATGCAGTCTCCCAAAATGGCCACCAGAGACAAAAGAGCCCAAATGTAGCCCAAATATCACCCAGATGTAGCCCAAGTATAGCCCAATGACAGAATGTCCCAGAGTGTTCTAAAGAACAACTAGAGCGCTAACAGTCCTACTTATTACAAAGGTATGGCACACCTGAAGCCATCTTGATTGGAATAAAGTGGTAACTCTTAAAACATTTAATTTAAAAAGGAACAAAATGAGGGGGTATATTTTGCCATATGAATTATGATTAGTGCTGCAGAAAGAAAAATTAGGGCACATTTTGAGTGACTTCTCAAACCCTCTTCAATTTCATTAAAAAATTCTGACATACAGTCTCCCAAGATGGCCACCAGAGACAAAAGAGCCTAAATGTAGCCAAAATATCACCCAGATGTACCCCAAGTATAGCCCAATGACAGAATGTCCCAGAGTGTTCTAAAGAACAACTAGAGCGCTAACAGTCTTACTTATGACAAAAGTATGGCACACCAGAAGCCATCTTGATTGGAATGAAGTGGTAAGTCTGAAAACACTCAATTTAAAAAGGAACAACATGAGGGGGTTAATTTTGCCATAGAAAGTATGATTAGTGCTTCAGAAAGAAAAATTAGGGATCATTTTGAGTGACTTCTCAAATCCTCTTCTATTTCATTAAAAAAATTCTGACATGCAGACTGAAACATGCACTTTGAATACCAGCAGCAGACGTCCCTGGTGAGCAGTAGCTTTACTACAGTGATCTAATGTGCAACTAGAGTGCTAACATTCAGAATTTATGGCAAATGTGTGACACATCTGAATGCCTTCTTGATGGAACCAAAGTAAACAAGCATTGAAAATGCAATAGATCTCGCCCTCGTTTAAGTTAAAGCCATTCTGTTTGTAATGAGGTGGCTTTTTAGCTTTGCTTTTATTAGTGTTTTTTCAACTTTCATGTAAATAACATGCATCTGTATGCATATAGGTATATGTATGCATGCATTTATGTTTGTATTTATATAGATATACAGATGATATATGTTTATATATGCATGTATATATATATATTCACTGAAAAAACCATAGGCTATAGACCATATATAGTTAGGAATTAGCATTTACAAAACCTTGAAAATTCACTGAAAAAACCATAGGTTATAGACCATATATAGTTAGGAATTAGCATTTACAAAACCTTGAAAATTCACTGAAAAAACCATAGGTTATAGACCATATATAGTTAGGAATTAGCATTTACAAAACCTTATTTTACTCACACAAAACCATTGAAGTTCCATATATAGTTAGTTGCACTAACTATATATCGCGCACCCGCAATCCACTGCTGATGATGTCACATATTACATCATTCATGACATGGTCAGTGACATCACTGATGACATCACTGATGACATCTCAAATGACATCACTGATGACATCACTGATGACATCTCATTTGACATTACTGATCACATCACTGATGATATCATTCATGTGATAATACGATGAACCTCTTCAGACTCTAATATAACCTTAGATACAATCAGTGTAAACAGACACTCACAGACTGTCACTCATCCATGGAGTTACTCACACACCTAGTCAGTCATGCAAAGAATCAATCACACCTCCATTTCCTCAACTATACAGTTATACAAACTTTACTTATTCAAACATATACTAACACATATTTACTCTCTTATACAATCCCTGATACAAGTTCACAATGATCCATACAGCCACTCACACATTCACTGGCTCTTATGCACAGTTATTTATATATGTCAACTCTCACATGTACTGTGTTTTACATATGTACTTACTTTGACATGTAGCACTGAGATATCCATTCACTCACCAATACACTCATGCACACAGTCAACCGCCCATACAGCTGTTTCCACATGCACTTTTGAAACCATACATCTAGTGAATCAACTGCTCACACATCTGTGCACAGAGTCATACACCTCCCAGCCACCCACACACACACTCAGTCTCCCATACAAATACTTGGGCAACCAATCAATAACCCATATAGTTACTCATATAGCTACTTATCAACACATGCAACAGTTTACAGAACAACAGACATAATGATGCACAAATTAAGACAGTTTAGTCACTAACCCATGCACTCAGTGAGACACATTTAATCACTCACTCATACAGTCAGTCATGCACCTACTAAATCCTTCATCCAGACACTTATACATCCACTCATTCTTCAATATGTAAGACATATTTTAACTTTACAGAAACATACAGTCACTGGATGTTGTCATCAGTGATGTCATCAGTGATGTCATTTGAGATGTCATCAGTGATGTCATCAGTGATGTCACTGACCATGTCATGAATGATGTAATATGTGACATCATCAGCAGTGGATTGCGGGTGCGCGATATATAGTTAGTGCAACTAACTATATATGGAATTTCAATGGTTTTGTGTGAGTAAAATAAGGTTTTGTAAATGCTAATTCCTAACTATATATGGTCTATAACCTATGGTTTTTTCAGTGAATATATATATATATATATATATATATATATATATATATATATATATATATATATATATATATATATATATATGTATATATATATATATATATATATATATATATAATGCTCCAAATCCCTCCAACTCACGGAAAGAACAAGACAGCACTCGAGGTGAAGATTTCCAACGTGCTAGATTTTATTTAGCGGGGGGTGCACACAGACGCGTTTCGGCGGTCTGCCTTCGTCAGTGTGTGATGCACTGTGTTTGTTTCCGACATAGTTATAAACAAATCATAATCACACCCACTTTCAGTTAGGCTTGGACATAAACAAGGGGACTTGCACCTCGCATGGAATAGGTGCGGCCATCTTGTAGTGTCTATGGTATATGTAACACGAATGGCAATATGCATAGGATATTCTAATGTGGTTAAGCCCACAGATGGGCATACGCATTATTCCATGCGTGGCGTGTCAAAATAAAACGTCATAGGATAGACAATAACATACAGCCGTGGATCGGCTAATGTCCCCATATGAAATACATAGTCCAAAACGCCTATAAACAAAGGTAACAAATGACTTCCTAATCAACAGCCATGTTATAAGGATAACTTAAAAAAGGAAGAAAGTGGGATACATATAAAGTTAGATGCTTCACGTGCAGCGGCAAAAAGACATGTGTAATTCCTACAATTCATGTTTCATATGAAAATTATAAAGTGATTCCGTAGTGGAACATGTGTGATAAAGGTGTTTCTTATATACAGTGGAAACTAGATATGTGTGAGGCCCTTATAGTATGCCCATACGTTATTCCCAATCAAATTACAATTCATTCGATTTAGATCACAAAGTATATACAGTGTCTCTTCAATTCATAATAAGAAGTTGTAAGACAAGGCAGGTACTATGGGTCATATCACGATATGAAGAGTCTCTCACACAATTAATATATACATGACAAAAAATCAGACAGAAGTTCCAGAGCTCTCATGTACATTGGTATGCAATTATTACATATACGATGATATTATGAAGTTCTAATTACAGTTCATTAGGATGGAATATCATTTTGGAATAATGTCTACCAGGTGTTATTCTCTACTCATTTCCCCAGGTGGAAGGCCATCTCCTCCCCACTATTAAGATATTTGGGATGTTTCGTACATAGATCAATGATATATCGGGACTCAAGTCTCCTTAATCTGCGTAAGCGGTCACCACCACGTATATTTGGTGGTACAATATCAAGGCCGAAATACTAAAGCTTATTCCGGTCTCGATTGTGGGCCTCCGCAAAGTGACGAGCCACCGGATAAGTCTGATCTACTTTATCGATGGCTCGCATGTGCTCTAGTATTCTGAGCTTGATCTCCTTAATCGGGCTCCCAATATAGCTTAAGCCACAAGGGCACTGCAAGCAATAGACGGCATACTGTGTGCTGCAGGTAATGAATTTGTTTATATACATTTTCCTGCCAGTCTCTGTTATAACATAGGAGAGGACACGTTTACTGCCCGCGCACGCTTTGCAGCGGCCGCAGGGGTAAAAGCCTCGTTGCTCCCTTAAAGTATTGGTTCTCTGGGGCACTTTCTCTAGATGACTGTTCACTAGTATGTCGCCTAACGATCTAGCTTTGCTGAAGGTTAGTAGTGGCTGGGTTGGGAGATCTTCTTTGAGCACGCTATCAGTTAAGAGAATATGCCAGTTCTTCCGTAGCATTGCTCTGAAGCTTTCCGCTCCTGCTGAATAGGGAGTTATAACTCTGAACTTACCCTTGTTGTCACCTGGCAAGCCTCTACGGTTGACCTGTTCAGAGTTATTGGTCAAGAGGGATTGTCTCTCTATTTTCCTAACTCTATTGAGAGTGTTGTTTAATGTTATCTCGCCATACCCCCTAGCTCTAAATCGGGATATGCATTCCGAAGCAGCCGCTTCGAAATCAGATGGTTTGGAACAGTTCCTGCGAAGTCTCAGCAATTCCCCATAGGGGATGCTGTTGATTAGTTTTGGTGGATGGCTACTGCTGGCATGCAGTGTAGAGTTGCCAGCAGTTTGTTTCCTGAAGAGGTTTGTGTGGAGGTGTCCATCTTCTACATATATTTTGAGGTCCAGATAGTCCGCTGCCACCAGACTCACTGTTCCCGAAAAATGTAGATTAATTTGGTTGTCATTTAGTACATTGATGTACTCCTGAGCTGTTTCGAGGTTGCCTTTCCACACAACGAAAAGGTCATCGATATACCGATGCCAACAGATGACCTTGCCCTCTTTGCCTCCTACCTTACAGCTCCTGGGTACCTGCTCCTCCCACCAGCCCACGAACAAGTTCGCGTAGCTGGGGGCAAAGCAGGTACCCATCGCCGTACCAGACTTCTGGATATATAATTGTTCCTCAAACAGGAATATGTTATGTTTTAGACAAAATTCTACGAATTCTAGAATCATTAGATTGTGTCTAGAAAATCGTAGTGAGCGTTGTTCTAAGGCCCATTTCACAGCCTCTAATCCATGATTGTGTTCAATAATTGTGTAGAGGCTAGTGATGTCTAATACCATCAAAAGATATTCCTGTTCCCACACCAAGTTCTGCAATTTCGTCAGAAAGTCCTTCGTGTCTCGCACATACGAGTCCAGAGTAGACACTAAAGGAAATAGGGTATATATATATATATATATATTACCTACTGGCGGTCGCCAGTAGGTAGTTATAGTTAGGATCTACTTTCCATAGGAAATCCGCAACATTCTATTGGGAATAACTTTGGCGCCGGTGGACGAATCTTTGCGAATTTCTCAAAGTTCTTGGCCTGCTCCGCTCCGCTCCTTCCCTGAAAATGTGGGCGGGATTCGTCAAGCGGGCCGAGATAAAAGGGGGGTCCCAAAACGTGTTTTTCCCATGTTAATTTCCATAGGGCGGTTGGCCTCACTTTTAGCCCGAACGGCTGAATGGATTTTCACCAAACTTGGCAAAATTGTAGGGACTGGTAGCCTGATGTGCCTTTGCTATGTCTCAAGATATGTGCTCCAGTGGATTTTGATTAATTTAGGTTCAAAAAAATATATAAATCTATAAGTGCGCCCCGGTACGCGCCCCGGGGAGCGCACCGGGTGCGCCACACGACTTGCGCACGGAAAGCTCTCGCGTGTCTGTAAACATTCCAAACAGTCCGGAGCGGCCGCCATCTTGTGTATGAGTGATGTAATATGTGACGTCATCAGCAGTGCATTGCATGCGCAAGTTATAGTGAGTCCAACTAACTATAACGTGGGAATTTCAATGGTTTTATGCGAGTAAAATTTCCAGATAACTATAACTGGTGTGAAACCTATGTTTTTTTCAGTGAATTCAATAGGTTTTTTTAAATGCTAATTCCTAACTATAACTGGTGTGAAACCTATGGTTTTTTCAGTGAATATGTATATATATATATATACAACTTTTGTAAATATAATCAACAAAAATTAGTTAAATCTGCAATTTACCGCCCATATAGACCAACACCAAGTGAATTTTTTGGATATTGCTTTAGTTATTGAGGATAACCACATCAGCACGCAATTATATCGCAAACCCACAGCAGGGAATTCCCTGCTGCATGCATCCAGCTTTCAGCCACAACATACCATCACAGGGTTACCATATGGGGAATTCTTAAGGATTCGTAGGTCATGCAGTACCGTCGCAGCCATGAAGACAGCACAGGAAGCAACCAGATGCAGAATGTTACAACGCGGCTATTGAGCCAAACTGTTGGACTCTGCATTAACCAAAGCCAATGGCAGAGATAGAAATGCGTTGTTATGTACAGAGACAAAAAAAGGTCCTACATTAATATCAGAATCATTGAGCAATACCCATGATACTGAACAGAGTTCTAGCAGAACACCACCATGTAGGTTCATTTCTACCTTCAGCAGACAGGCGAAAGCGATTAAAGCTATCATTAATGCGCAATGGCCCAATGTTCTGACTGATACTGTCTTGGCCCAAGCTTTGCCCAGTAAGCCTGACTACACTTATCCCAAAGCTAGATCTATGCGTAGTGACCTAGTAAGAACCAGCCCTGAACAGGACATCAGTAAGAGCTGGCTCACAGCAAGTATAGGTTTCTTTAAATGCAATACATGCTGGGCATGTAAGTTTGGTGTCAATACCAAAACATATGTTGATGGTTTCTCTGAATGGCCAACCAAACTTAAGGGACACTACACATGTCGCACAGACCATGCGGTTTATGTGCTACAGTGTGGCTGTGGACTCCGCTATGTTGGGAGCACAAAACTCCCAGTACACCAACGAATACTGCAACACTTGAGGGCCACTGTTAACTCAGATGTTACATATCCAGTGGCATGCCACATTAATGAAGAGCATAGTGGGAACTTAAATATGTTGCAATATTTTGTAATTGACAATGTACCCTTAAGTAAACGAGGTGGGGATCGTGAGAAAAGACTGCGACAACTAGAGAGAAAGTACATTCTGAAACTTAATAGCAAAACACCTAATGGATTAAACATCTGTGAAGATATTCACCACTTCCTTTAGTACTTTTGGTCCTAGTATGATAATTTAGCTGAATCTGTTTACCTTGATGTAGAACTTTATGTGGTATCCGTTACAATATGAAGTAGCTAAGTATATACAAATTAACTAGTTATACTTGATACATTTTGATTATTGTGATCTGTTCATGGGACGCATTTCCTGGAACCTGATTTCCCTCCCATATATTCTAACATAATTGTTGATTTATTATTTTTTCTGGTATAACTTGCCGAGTCTGTAATTCAAGTCTTGACATTCAATATTTTGATACATACAGAATTGCTCTACTCTAAATGTTCTTCTATTAGTGTCTTTTTTGGAGCTGTTCCTTCTCAAACCAGTTTATTTTAGTGTGTATGACACTATCTGGTTTAAGTAATTTATTCATTGGGAATGAATTTTATGTAACTACACGTCACACAATTTTGCACTTTAACATCACTTTAAACACAAATATTGTTGTTGTTGAGCTCATAGCATGGGACTATATGCATTTGTCTTCGTCTCCGTTTGTTTATTGATATTCAATCAATACAGTCAGGTCTGAAAATACAGATGGAAAACCATGAACCTAAAAGTGTTCTCATGCAGTATCTCTATTTGCGTAGCATGATGTATATACTTTCGTTTGGTTCATGTTAAATTTTTGTTTTACTCTGTAGGTCAACACCACAGAATCATCTTCTTACGTTGGACCTGTTATGTTGTTCATACTTAATGTATTTGTACAGTTAATCTAGAGAGACGCAATCCTTCAGACAATGCTAACTGTCGTTTTCTGACTGGTTAAAAATGTATTTGGACTGATAAATATTTTCAAATTACTTGATATAATGTAAATACCTATTCCAATAACAGATGGGATATCAATGCATTCATGCAGGCATTATGTGGTTAGAAAACAGACTTGTAGTCCACAACTCAGTATGTTTTTACTTTTTATTATGTGTGTAGTTCCAATACTCACCTGAGCACAGTTAATTAATGTATTTAAGTTGAACTGTTTGAGCAGCGATGTTATGTGATCAAGGCTACACGCTAGCCGAAACGCGTCATCTTGCCCGACATCTCGCACTATCTTGTAATGGATTAAAGTCATTGCAACCAGCAGTGTAAACTAATTTGTGAGTCCGTGTCTCTCTCCATTGGTGGTCATAGGTGCCGGAGCGGTATTTGGATATATATATTGTAAACAATGGCCTTGCAGCTTGGGAGATCACTCGATGGCGCTCATGTGTGATGCAGCCTCCCTCCTTACTTCACATCATTTTTTGTTTTTGCCCAACGCGTTTCAAGGTAGAAACCTCTTCTTCTGGGGCCTGGGGCTGTGAACGAAAAAACATCTGAGTCTTGCATACCATTTCTGGTTTTATTTCATTCTTGCACCTCCGTCCAATGATGTATGGCACAGTTCAAGGTATTATGGTGCATGATGGGACTTTTAGTTCTCAGTGCGAGAGTCAGAAAGTAATTCCATGTTTTTTTCACCTTTTTAGTTCATATTGTTACCTTAGTAGGTTGTTTTTCATTCAGGCAGGCTTAATTAGCATATTCAGCGCCGTGCTCAGCAGGTTTAAAGGGTTTAATCCTGAAGCCTCACTTAGCTGGCTTTCCTTGTCACTGCCAGCTAACGATGGTGCATCTCCCCACGATCAGGCACCATGAAAAATATTGTAAACAATGGCCTTGCAGCTTGGGAGATCACTCGACGGCGCTCATGTGTGATGCAGCCTCCCTCCTTACTTCACATCACACATGAGCGCTGTTGAGTGATCTCCCAAGCTGCAAGGCCTTTGTTGGAAAAAAAATATATATATATATATTCACTGAAAAAACATAGGGTTCAGGGGTGTTATCGTTAGGAGTTATCATTTAAAAAAACTTAGAATTTCACTGAAAAAAACATAGGTTCAGGGGTGTTATAGTTAGCTGGACATTTCACTCATACAAAACCATTGAAATTCCTCCTTTATAGTTAATTGCACTAACTGTAACTCGCACACCTGCAATCTACTGCTGATGATGTCACATACTACATCATTAATGGCATGGTCAGTGACATCACTGATGACATCTCAAATGACATCACTGATGATATCACTGATGACATCATCCAGTGAATGTGGTTTGATTTGTTATTTAAATACATATTATATATATAGCAATCTACATTGCAGAATGAGTGGATATGTAAATATCTGGATGGAGGATTTAGTAGCAGTGTGATTGACTGTTTACTTGACAAATTTATACTGTCTGACTAAATATATTGGATAGTGACTATACTGTGAGAATATCTGTATCACTTTGTCAGTTGTTGTGTAAAGTGTTGTACCAGTTGGTTACCAGCTATGTGAAAGTCTATGTTACTTATTGATTAGTTAACTGTGTATTTTTTTATGGGAGAGTAAATTTGTGTGTGGTTCAGTGGGGGGAGGTGTGACTGCCTAAAGATATGTGAACAGTTGAGTCAGTAGGTATATGAGGTTAAGACTACATTTTATAACAGTTGTTTGGGTGACTGAATATCTTTATGGGTGTGGTGTTGAGCAAATACATCTCTTAATGGTACATGTCCAACACACTAGAAAAATAAAAGACAGTGTTTGTGACATTTTCTGTATATGAATAAGTATATATAAGACTCAGTGATTGTATGAGTGACGGTATGGATAACTTTATACTTAATAGTGATTTTATAACACACTAAGTATGAGTTACTATCTATATGAATACATGAAGTGGTGTTTGTATAAATGTTTAGCTGAGTAAATATAAGTATGATCCATTGTTTGAATAAGTGAGTAGGATGACTGCATAAGTGAATAGGATGTGTACTGGTGTGTAATATCAATATAGCTGTATATTGATATTTGATAGTGTTCTATTGATCATTGACAGCATGTATGAGTGAATGTATAGGTAAGTGATTAGATGTGGGTGTAGATCTAGGAATCACTGAGTGGGTTTTCAGAAACTTATATTGGTGTGTCAATGGATTCAAATATGGTACTCTGTATTTTACAGTGAGTGATGAAAGGTTATACTAGTGTATGATGAGGTGTATCTGATGTCACATGGATGATGTAATTTCAGATGTCATCACTGATGTCATCAGTGATGTCACTGACCATGTCATGAATGATTTAATGTGTGACATCATCAATAGTGAATTGCAGGTGCGCGAGTTGCAGTTAATACAACTAACTATAACGGAGGAATTTCAATGGTTTGGTATGAGTGAAATGTCCAGCTAACTATAACACCCCTGAAACCTATGTTTTTTTCAGTGAATTTCTAAGGGTTTTTAAATGATAATTCCGAAATATAACGCCCCTGTGTGACTTTTCCTTTCCTTGTAAATACAGCCCCTTCACCCGCATCACTTTGCGGTGAAGGGGTGTTACATGGGTGTTGCTGTGGGTGTTCCCATGCAACACCCATGGAACAAGACACATCTCCAGATTTACGAGAAATCGTCAATCTGGAGATGTGCTTGAATGCTACGCCACCCTAGAGGTGGCATAGGGAGGCACAACGAGAAGAAATGTTTTTATTTCTCCTCATTTTATCTTCTTTCAATGAGTGCTGCATTCTATAGCACGCATTGAAAGAGGAAAAAGCTTTTAGTGATTGTTTTTGTGCAGGAAAGTGACCCTTCCTACACAAAAACAAACTCCCCTTGCGCAGGCATCCTTGCATCATGGTGCAAGGGTCCCTGCGCCAGCGCTTGGTAGCTGTTTCTGCTCCAGCGCAGGGGAGAGCACAGGAATGAACATATCATTTTAAATATGTCATATTCCTGTGCTCTGAAAGTGCCGCAGTGTGGCGCAGCCAAAGGGCTTGCGGTGCCATGCTGTGACACTTTCTTGTAGATCTGCCCCTCAGTTTTCATGTTAATTTTATCCTGTGACTTAAAAAACCCACAGAGCATCTTTATACATATATCTACTCCGTCCTTCTCAATTTTTTTCACCTGTGTGTCAAACACAGGCTATTGTGCATTTTGATACTTTTTTACAGTTGTTTTTATAAAATAAATTTGTGTTAATTTGATATTTTAGAATTAGAATCTGTAAAAGAGAAGAAAAAATACAGTTATCATACATAATACTATAGTTTTTACAATACAGAATATTTTTTACATTTTACAAATTATTTTCTTTGCCTTTTTTGCTGTTCTCAGAATATATTGAATTTCACTAGAAACAGTGATTTCAATCATACTCATCACATAACAGCGGGCAAAAAAAAATCAATAAGATTGTTAAAAAAAACAAAAATCCATCCTCAAAAAAATACCATAAAATACAAATCACACATATAGAAAATGCTTACTGGTAAGAAAATGTTATAAGTTAAATGTATACATACTGTAAAAGTTGTTGCTTAAAACTATACACGAACAATGTGCAAGAAAAAGTCAGTAATTCAACCAAACACCTTTCCTCAAGGCCAAATAGTATTCTTGAAATCCTTTAAACTTGAAATTTTGCAATAGTAATCGCATTAATACATATTAATTAATTCGTATGGGGCCGAATTATGTTCCTAAAACTTTGGCTTTAAAAGTATTAGGTAGGAATTAGGTAATTCGCTTGGCAAACTTTTTTAAAAAACCAACTGAGCATCATGACAAAGTGTCCAGCCTTTTTCACATTTTAGATAGGCAGTGCAATGTCCAGATGTAGTGGAAGGACCATCATGGAAAATTATTGCTACTGCTACAAAAGTCCATCCCGATATTGATAGTTGACTTGCTACAAAATCTTTTATTAAAATTTCCAATTTTCTTCCATCAGCTGTACAACGTTGCATCATTAAAATTATATCCATGTCCATATCTTTGTATAAATAATGTTGATAACATTTCTGATTTGCATTGGCTACACTCCATGTTTTGATTTGCTGGTTTAACTAGTTTATTGAAAGACACTGAATTACAGTCTGGCAATGTCAAATATATACATCTTTCAGTGTCTATTTTAGTGCTACATGTATACATACAATTTTCACAATGATGTTCCCATTATAAGGCCAAAAAGATTTTAAATTTCAATGCCTTCATTTTTCAATATGGTAAGCATATACATTAGAAATTCCTGAGCATCTTGTTCGGTATTCTGCGTAAATTGTGTAGACCCAGAACATACATACAAAAGATTATGATTATCACAAACACTGTGTATTTTACTTTTATCAGTTCTCAATTTTTCATAAACGCAATTCAACAATGAACAAAATCTTTTTCCCTGATTCTCTATAATTTGCTGTTGCAAACCTTCATTAAAAAAACAACATTGACCACTAAATTTGCAAAGCAGTTGACACATGAACTATTTTCAAAATGATAACCAACAATGTGTTCAACATTGTCCTTTTTTTTTGCTTGCAATCACAACATTATCTTGCTTTTTCCCCTTCTCTGTACCTTCACTATAGATGTTCATATATCTTCTTTGTCTTCCTACAACACGCTTTTCAAATACAGGATATTGACATATTTGGGAGCATACACTCTTCTTAACCGATTATACTCTTTTACACAGTTGCATCTGCAGTAACCTTTGTGTCATCAAAATCAATCAAAAACAAACCAGATAAATCTTTGACTCGTGACAAAGCAACATATGCCATACCCTCTTTAAACACGGTACTTCCAATGTTCACCAATGCGATTTATGAATAGTCACTGCATATGCCATAGAAACTGTGAACTTTTTTCTACCGACATATAAATCTTTAACAAGCAAAAAACGAACTCAACTACCAATTTGTTTCACTTCTTCAATCTGATAAAATTATTTTTTTTAAAGCTCAATACCATCGTTATTCTGATAACTAACAAAATCCACAACTGTGCCTATTGCTCCATTCACTAAACCTTTTTCTACATCCAAATTACGCCTTAAAATTACCCGACAGTTTCTACATACA
This sequence comes from Lissotriton vulgaris, assembly GCF_964263255.1. Taxonomy (NCBI): domain Eukaryota; kingdom Metazoa; phylum Chordata; class Amphibia; order Caudata; family Salamandridae; genus Lissotriton; species Lissotriton vulgaris. Next base: position 445,064,126 of record NC_141687.1, on the reverse strand, counting down.
TATATATTCTTTTCTAAACTAGTAGTTTTAGATATCGATATTTCTAAAGAATCCAATTTTGTTTTCAACTTTTCTGTCAAAATAATAGCGATTCCTTCATGCTCAATGTTATCAATGGCTTCCATTTGTATTATTTCTTCATTTTCCAGCTTCAAAAGTTGTTTGTTGAATATAGAACACTCACGCAGTGTTGGCATTAAGCAGATTACAGATTTGTTTTCTGCAATTTTCATAAATATTTTCTCAGGAACTACATTTTCATTTGGAAACAAATTGGAAAGTAATCGAATCTGCAAAGCTTCACTGCCATGTTCTGTTAGTACGCCTATTCGTATATATTGAAGAATAGTTCCATAATCAACATAATTTGCCTGTCGCATATTTGTAATGAGTTCCTTGTGTTCAAAATATGACCAAATGTTTACATTTCCAAAACTAGCCAGAGACTTTCTGGTGTCTTCATGCGCAAGTATTTTAAATGCTGGTTGTCCTTTTACAGGAGTAAGTTGCATTAGATCTCCAAAAACTATGACATGTTTTCCTCCAAATAAGACATCATACTCTGTTTTAAGAACTTGCTGTATTCTTAAATGCACAAAAGCAAGCATTAAGTTTGAGACCATGCTTACCTCATCAATATTCAGAAGTTTAATTTTCTATAGCACTCTTGAAACTTCACAACAAGCTTCTCCAGCTAGCTTGTGATATTACAATTTGTTTTCATGCTCCACAGGTGGCATCAGTATACAATGTAATGTAATTCCTTTAACGTTGTGTGCTGCTAACCCAGTTGGAGCAGTTACAACACAAGACAAATGTGACTCAGTTATTTTCTGTAGATAACTGTGATTACTTTAATTAAGAAAAGTTTTCCTATTCCAGCTTGTCCACTCACATACATTCAGATAGTTTAGAAACATGTGCATGTATACACTTTCTTTTCATGAAGAAATCTACAATCAATCTGTTGTCTCACTTGCTGATAAATTTCTTTCTGTTCAACATGTAGTTGTTCATCAACATTTGCTAAGTCTGTTACATCTTCTTGAGCTTGATGCATTACTGTTTCCACCTCATTCATGGCGATTGCTGCTTCATTTTCAACAATTGGTTGTCCTATTGGATCTTGACTCAGCGCAGCAGAACTCTGACTGTCTTGAGAACTGTCTCTAGCAATCCCTGCTGCAATAGTAGCTTCTTTATCTATTTCACCATTCAACATCTTCATATAATTTGCAAAAACAGTGCATTGTATGGTATCTTTACAAGCATTGAAGGAATCTTCATAGCTCTGTAATTCTCCAAGTAATTCCAATTCTGAACGTCAAGGTTTGAACAGTTTCAAAAGGGCTAAATAGTAAAATTCCCTTTTATCAGCAGCGTCACAACTCAGCTTCCTTTGATTAATCAAATGTTCTTTTATTTCTTTCACCAAACATCCTTCGGAACCAATCACTCCATATTTTCCATCATTGAAGTTCTATGTAGTATTCTGTTTAAAAGTGTAGGTTTGCAGCACTTCATAGAGACACATGTTCTCAAGATGATGACTTCTGTTTGGGTAATATGTGTCCAACATATTCATTTTGAAAATATCTGTATTTCTGGATCTTTTTCTGCTAAATATTCAATTCTTGAACAGATTTCAGTACCCGATTTCGCATTGCAGCAAGACCTAGACTCACCCAAGTTATTCTTCTAGATTTGGAGTATTGACTTGCAGATGAAAGAGATCTGAACATTCATATGCTCCAATTTCTCGATGGGAGAACATCTTCAAACTGAAACTGTATATTTTCTTACTTAGAGTCTTCTCCTGAGAAATCTCTTCCAACATTTCTTTCAATTCCGTCTTTTCTGATTTTGTAATTTAGGATGTTACATATCGAGCAAAAGCAATGGAATTGTCCGCAACTTACTGAATATCCATGTTAGCATTCCACATGGACAGAATAACCGGATGGTAGTCATTTATGTATTTTGACCCTTCACTTCTTCTTAAATTGTAGGTATTTTTTGGAGACTTTCTTATGATGGTATGTTGCATAGCTGACATAAAACTGTTCACTCTTCCTTTGGATATTACAGGACGTGGAAATGCAAAATGACATTTGGTATAGAACTTATCCTTACTTTCGTTGACAGTATTTTCCACATCAATCGCTTTTTGAATCATAAGACTTGTTATCTTAAGTTTTTTTCTTCTGTTCTTTTGGGTACAGCACATGTGACATATTCTTCAATTAAAGGATAAACAGTATCAACTGAATCTGTTCCAAATTTTGTAGCATCCTTGATCCATAACAGTATATATATATATATATATATATATATATATATATATATATATATATATATATATATATATATATATATATGAGGAGCACTTCTTACTTGATACTCCTTTCTCCAAAAGAAATCCACAACTTCTCGAAGAGGATGATTTATTTTTATTGCAGATAAAAGACATCATAGCTTCAAATCTATGATTAAAATACCTTCATACATTAACAGGATCCAAAATTGGAATTTACCTCTCGAAGAAATGCAAGTAAATCATCCCAAGCGCACAGCTTAGGGTAAGGAACCATGTGGGAGTTCCTAAGTTCCGTAGCATACATTGCAGTTCTCCATGACGACGGTGACAATCTTCGTTAATGCCGCGCTGACATGCCATCAGATTATTCCACTGAGATTCTAAATGATCATCCCTCTGGTGCACTTTATCCATAAAATCCTTTGCAGAAACAGTTTGCAGATGTAGTCCTGTTTTCAATTTGTGATTGACTGCATATGAAGGTCCTGACAAGACACTTTCAAACAAAAGATGAAATATATAAGGGGTGCATTGTCTAAATCTTGGATCTTCTGCATATAATCTTGTTGACCGATACTCAGATGCAGGAATTTGCACAGGTCATTCATCATATCGTCCTCCTTTTCCTGTTGAAAACAACTATGGAAAACAACGAGCTTCCAAGCCCTCTTCCCATACACTCATGGGACTTCTCATTGTTTTTTTTCATTTGGAATAACTCAATTGTATTCCCCATCATTTCTTTTGAATGAAGTTGATGTACACTGTAATGGTCATAGATTTCTTCACTTCCTGACATATCCACTTTTTCAATTTGTCTACTTGACGTTTCAGTATCTTTTGTTAAAAGTATTTCGTCTTCTCGGATATACACATTTTTATAGTACTCATTGTTTTTTAATAAATACAAAGTCGCCTTCTGCACTTTCCTAACATCCACAAACTCCGGCCAGATTTTCTTACTCTTAGTAGGAACACCATTAACTAGACTGACTAGTGGTTCATTTTCTACACACTCTACACCAATAGTTTCAACATATTTTTTCTTTAAAACTAATGATAATATACAACTCTTCCTTTTAATCCTCTCTGTAAATCTGAAGGAGGCAATTTATCTGTTTTAGGCTCCGATCGAACAATAGCCTGAAACGGGTGCACACATTGAATGAGACTAGACTCATAACTATATAAATCTATCAGTTCTGGAGGAATAGCAACAAACTCTAGATTATTATGCACAGCTCTAGCGGGCATATGGCCGGGATGCCTGTCACCCCCTCCCAACACAATCCCCAAGGATGGGAAGACGGACGCAGTTCTGAACTTTTGGAAGGCGGGAGGGAGTTACCCTCCCGGCCGTATTTATTAAAATATGAAACAAAATTAAAACATTAAAATAACAGTTTCATATCATGTACAATTTTTCATTTATGACATTACGATGCAGACACGTTTATTGGCTAACCTTAACAAATCTCTAATACAAAGGTTCTCCTAGCCGAGTCTAAACATCCTGCAAATGCATACTTTCTAAATAAAAATTGTACATCCTAACCTTACGGGCCAACGGCAAGGTCGTAACCGGTGTCAGATCCCTACTACCAGAACTCCCCCCTCACTGTGTGAGGGGCGGGCGCACAGAGGACTGTACCTCTGTGCCAACTTCCAATTTCCCTTGTCTTAGCGGGGGCCCCTTATTTAACTCGACGCCATCTTAATGGTCGTCCGAGAACTCGTGTGAGGTGTCTAGAAGGTAGCGTGGACCCCCCTCCCACCCCACACTGTTTATCACATCCGCCGTCGCGGATATCCTGGCCCCGGGAAATTCGTAGGAGGGGCATCTAGCCGCCTCCTCCCCTGGGAGGGGCCTATGACCGCCTTCCCTTAGGCGACCCCATACTTAGTGGGTGCCGCCTCCCCGTGTGAGGGGCCAATGGCCGCCTCCCCCCGGGCGCTCCCATCCATAATGGGTGGCGCCCCCCCTCTAGGGACCTTGAAATTACTGCTCACCGATCATGACCTTACCGCCACAGGCCGGATAGTTGACCGGCTATCCGGCCCCCCCACACTCCTACTAAAGGTCATGCTTTTACAAACCCCTTAACCATGCTATGAAGTCTCCTATGAGTAAGACATTCCCCTCCCGGGACAAATGGACCCCATCTTCGAGATACATGTGATCCCCCCGAATACATCCATGCTGAATACAGTGCAACTGTGCCGAGCGAAACAACCTACCAAGCTTGTTATTGACTTTCTTTACTGAATGATTCAAAGCTGATACAGAGAGGGCCCCCCGCCACACCTTCCTGGGAATCATGTGTGACCATGCTATCGTGCACCCCGGAATCCTTCTCGCCAACCAGCTAACAGTGGATAGAACCCGCTCGAGGAGTACTCGCCGTACCGAGTGTCACCAAATCATTGCCTCCCAGGTGTACTATGATTATAGACAGCGGTGACCTTGTCCGCTCTAACAGTCCCTCAACTAAACATTGAAATTGGTCAATACAGAGCCCGCCCCTTCCGTGGAAGGTCACCCTGCACCCGTATTCCCCAGCTGCGTGAATCATGTCACCTGCTTTGAATACGTCCCCGGCACGCCTCACGTATGAGTGGCCCACGACCCACACCACTCTTTCCTCAGCCAGTGGTCTTTGACTGCTGGTCCCCAGGTGTCGGGTCGACTGCACAGTCCGCCCCGCATAGCATGCTCGCGAAACTGTAAACCAAACAGAAGACAAGAAGCGTGAGTGCATGACATTGGCTTCACAACATGTGCAACCGCACATACCTTTTATAACAGTTCGAGGACCATCGCCCCAATTGTTTCACTTTTTCCACACTCTGACCCCTGGCTGTAGCCTCTGTAGCAGCCCCTATCCTAAAGGAATGGGTCCCAAAATCGCCCGGGTCGAAGCCCGCTGCCGCGATTGCCATTGTTAGCACCCGCTGAAACTGAAACCTAGTCAGTGGGGTGGCGACGGTGTGTCTCAGCAAGCTTCCCCCCCATGCTACCGCCCTTTGCGCTAAATATTCCTCAACGCATCTCACTGGGCACATGGGGGACCCTCGCATGCGCTGGACAACAATACTGTCCCCCATAGCACCCTGATCGGTCTTGGACCTGGCTATTGTGACTACCATTGAATCACCCTTGATCAGAATGTGTTCCCGACACAGACCCCCCCCCCCATATCCTTCTTATTTTTTGCCACCAGCTCGCTCACCCGCATAGCCCCATGGAATGCTAATGCGAAAGCGGCCCGGAACAGCACTGCCTCGGACTGGGAGGAACATGTCGCGGGGAGTACCGGCATCAGCAGGGACAACCTTTCTAACCCAATCGGGCGCCTTTCGTCTACTCTATGACCCTCGAGGCGTTGCCACCCACGCAGTGCCTTCTTTACCAAAAAGGACGATGTGGGGTCCTTGATGCCATGCGCCTGTGCCATGAATGCAATGGCGGCCCGGTGCCTATTGGCCGTTGCCGCTGATCGGCCTGCCTTGTGGAGTGCTACTAAAAACTTTAAGACATACTCCTCCTGCCCCCAATTATCCCCTCCTGCTGGACCCAAAAATGCACAATAGGAACGAAACGTTCCTTCGTATGCCTTCCTTGTCCTGGGAGCTAGGCTTGCTCCCACGAGGTCCTGTAATCCGGGGCACCGAGTAACCAGAGAGCTTCGGGAAATGGTGCCGCCACTAGGTCCGCGGAAGGTAGATAACCCCTGAAGGCCTGCATGTGGGAACGAGAGAGTGCATCAGCCGCCTGGTTCAGCACACCCGGCACATGCCTCGCCCTAAACTGAACGTTCAGTCTCATGCAAAGTAGTACAATTTCCTTCAGTAATCTCAATATCCACTTGCAGCGTGCTGCCTGATTATTTATGCATTCGACTACGGTCATGTTGTCGGACCAAAACACCACTGAGCGATCACGAAACTCATCTGGCCATGCCTTCAGAGCCACAAAAATGGGGAACAACTCGAGAAACCCAATGTTACCTGTGAGACCGCTGGTGTGCCACCACGCCGGCCATGTTTGCGCCGACCATCGATTACCAAAGATGGCGCCAAATCCCACGCTCCCAGCCGAGTCGGTCCACAAACCCAGCTTGTCCGAGGACGCCGGTGGCTTGTTCCACACCACTCGACCGTTGAAATCCGCCAGAAATGCCAACCAAATGCGCATGTCCTGGCGAACCTCTGCAGACAGTCTCGTGCGGTGGTGTCCCTCCTTGAGACCAACCATGGCTTGTGCAATAGAGCGGGAAAAGGGGCGGGCCATTGGTATCACTCTTAGGGCAAAGTTAAGCTGGCCCACTGCTTGTTGTAACTGATGGAGGGTAACTTTCTCTTTGCTAATGCACAGTTCCAGGGAAGCCCTGAACTTAGTTACTTTCTCCACTGGCAGACGGAAACATCCCTCCACAGAATCAAGCTCAATTCCCAGAAACTCGAGTGAAGTAGATGGTCCTACCGTCTTACCCGGTGCCAATGGCACCCCGAACCCCTTCATGAGAGTGCAAAATTCCTGTAACGCCTGCGCACATTTCGTGTCGCCGGCTGGCCCCAAAAACAAAAAATCATCTAGGTAATGCATAACCTGGGTATAGCCCGTAGCTCTGGTGAACGCCCATTGCAGAAAACAACTGAATTTCTCAAAATAAGCACAAGAGATGGAGCAACCCATTGGCATACATCTATCCATGTAGTAGCGTCCTTGAAACACAAAACCTAACAGACGCTGATCCTGTGGGTGTACCGGGAGCAACTGGAACGCCGACTCAATATCTGATTTAGCCATCAGCGCTCCGGGCCCCAGGCGATTCAACATGGCGATGGCCTCATCAAAGGATGCGTACCGCACCGAACAAATTCCTGGATCAATCGCATCGTTCACCGAAAGACCCCTAGGAGCCGACAAGTTATGAATTAACCTAAACTCACCTGGGTCCTTCTTGGGGACTACTCTCAACGGTGAACAAATGAAATTAGTGACTGGCGGGTGCCTATATGGGCCAGCAACCCGGCCACAGGCAACCTCCTTTGCAATCTTACTTTCCACCACAGCCGTATTCTGCTGAACCGACAGTTGGTTTTTACACAGTGATTCCCCCCGAAAATCCCCCGCCGGGATGTGGAAACCATACGAGAAGCCGTCCCGCAACAAGCCAGCGGAGACATGATCAGGGTATTCATTTAGCCAGGGGATCATTGCCATGATATCTACGGGGGTAGGTAGCGGTACCCCATGGTCGATATTAGACCTGTTTGGCCCCTCCTCTACCCCCTGTATCACCATTCTTGGCTCTGCACGAACTCTCAGGGTGTGAAGAGTGTCCGCACCCTGCACACTCAAGCCTGAACTTACATGTCCCTTGTGGCCTCGTGCACTTGCCTCTGTTAAAGTTCCAACAAACCCCTTTTTTACCCCCGTTCCCACCACTCCTCAGTTGGTGGTCACCAGCGGGGCCTGCTTGAAAGGGCGCTGCCGATTGATGGCGGGAGGGCGCCGACCCATTCTCGCCAAGCGAAGACGACTTCGTCGCGCCCGGCAGGAGCTGCTTCTGCCAAGAGATGGAGTCGAGACAATCCCACCTCAGAGATGAATCGTGCTCCTTGGCCTTACGAAACTTACTATCATAACCCAACCATTCATTGCCCTCATACGTTTCATAGAAATCCATTATACGTGTCTGATAGCAGGCCAATTCGGTCAAAACCTCGGGCTTACGTTCCCCCATGATCGTAGTAAACATCGCAAATGCCCTGGCCAAATTTGAGATCGTCTCATCCACCCTGAATCCCGCCATTTTTGCACGCCACACACTCGGGTGCCACAAATCCTTCTTCGTTTTAACATACTCCACCTCGTGATGGTCAGTCAAGAGGGAAAACATATTCACACACTTATCAGCCCAAATCAATTCTTTCGTGGCCAGCGGAATATGTTGGACCACCTTTTCCCTTCTTGAGGGTAACGCCCCCTCCCTCGCCATTGGCAATGGCTGCTTACCCGAATCCATAGCTGGTCCCGCTGTTTTTCCAACGCCAGCCGCTGGTCGTTCTGAGGGAACCTGTGGGGGGACAAGAGGGAGATTCGCCTTTGCGGCATCTCGCGATTGCCGCAACTGCTTCATTAGTAACCTGGCCTCTTCGGCCGTGTCTCCTGGTGCCGTAGCACCCTCAGTATTTTTGCCGAGCCATGCGGCTAACTGGGCGGCCAACTCCGGAGGCATATCCTCCTCGTTAGTGGGCGTAACTACAACCGGAATCGGTTGGCCCGCGTCCGGGATCGGAACCGGGGCCTCCACTGGACTAACCGGGCTTGCCGGGGGTGACTCGGGAACTGGGGCCTCCCCCCCTGCCGCCCTATTCCTGGCCCTTTTACCTCTCCCAGCGGGGACTACTCCCGGCAATGCTGGTCCGATGACTTTCTTCGGTCTGCCCGTATTGTTCATTGCCGCCATCTGTTTTTTCATGCTCGCCATATCCTTTATCAACATGCGAAGCATCTGGTCAGTCCCTGCCTTCTTTCCGGCCTTCTTGCCAGGCATCGTTGTCGGATATTCGATCCTTGCTGCTCAACGCGGTCCTGGATCCGAGGGTTCGGAGTCGCTGAAAGAGAAACACAAAAATTACAAGTTCTCAAAAATTGCTCCTTGTTCCGTCGAGGGCTCACGTGCAACGAGAGGGTGCAGCTTCCAAGCACAGGAACAAGAGGATGCTTCTTTGGATTGTTGCTCCTTTTATTCCTCTTCGGGCGGGCGTGTACCCTCTTCTGGTACGCCTACGGGGCGTGGCCAACGGTATAGGTGTCTAGGACAACCCTTTTTGGGCGGGAAAAAGGCGCGCCCCGGCTACGCCGCTTCGGGCATACCAGCCGAGACACGCCCCCCGCCCAAAATGGTTTCCCAGGGGGATCCGGGCCCCCTACCATACGTTCGGGGGGACCGAGTGGTCGCCCCTTTCCATGTTATTCTCATCTAATTTGTTATAACAATATTTACAAATACGCTGATCAGAACCCAAATCAAAACAATTCTCTTCCAACAAATAATTTGCAAATTCCTTCCACATATCATTATTTTCTCTTTCACTTTTTAAATACAAATCAACACTCCTAGTCTGATTTTTATAGTGAGTTCGCTGGCAACAAATGCAAGAATAATTTGGCCTTTCACCTGAAACTACTTTAAACTTTGTAATTTCATCTTCAAAGATTTTGTACAACTATGTTCAACATTCTCTTCAACATTTTCTTCTATTAATGTCTCAGTTTCTGCACTCTCTTGTTCAGGACCAAAGTAACAAACCTCAATGTCATCACAAATCTTCTTCACATCTGAAACTGACCCACGCAAAGGAGCATTGTTCAACTCATTTAATTTTAGTGCTGGACTTTTTGCATATTACTAACTTCTGCATTTGAGTATGAAGTACTGCTAACATCCTGAAATTATGAAAAACACAAGACAAGCCAGAGAATGACCTTGCACAACAGTTTTTTTTTTCTAACTCTGCAAGGGTCTATTCTTTGCAATATCTTAATCTTTTGTCTAACACTTTTATTTACTGTATTCTCGTAAGAAATTACCTAAAAGGTCAATAGATTCTTGTTGAACACTACTACTGCAATCCCAAGTGTACACTGGGGCTTTAGTATGTCTGCCTAGAACTTCATCAGCTATCACTTCTTCTGCATTTCTGGGAACCATTTTTTCTTTGTCAATTGGACAACAATTTCTAACCTCATAAGCTCGACCACAGGTGTCAACTGCATGCAAAAAATCAATCATTGGTCTGAAAATACCTCTCTTCATTAAAGAAAGGCTCTGAACTTGAACTGTGTTTCCATTCACCCCCCAAAAAATCACAAAAAATAGTTCTGTTAATTTCTCTTTTCCTCTTACTTTTGGCCTTCATTGAATGGATTGGTTTATCTAGTGATCGAATTCTGTTTAAACATTTTTCATCACATAAGATCAAGTGATTGAAGTGTTGTCACTGGTTTCAACATTCTGAACATTCTTTTTCAGCCTAGAAACATTTTTTATAAACTTCTTAGTAATCTTACCAGAAGATTTTCTCTTTTTTGCAACATTATGTTGCTCATCCAATACTTGTTATTGAGTTTTCTTCAAGTAACTGTCCTTCAGCGCTCTTTTTTTCTTTCTACAATTTTCAGGCATGATAACTTTATTTTAATGATGATAAACAATATCTGTAAAAAATAAACATAAATAAAAGTATATTACTAATCTTATAAATGATACTTTTCTATTAATATGCAAACACATTCTATCTAGATAATGACAGAGGAATTATATACCTTAAATACAAGTGTGAAAGTAGTTACACTACACCACATGCATAGTGCATAGGAGTTTGAAGCACTCCGTGCCCTAAAGCCTGGCTCACTGTATGAGTACATGCATACTAATTGAATAATTGGAGTAGTAGAAGAAAAGACACTGGGTGAATTTATAAGTGGTTGAGTTTTACTTTACTGAATAGATAAAAACATACTACTGAACGATTCACTATGGAATTGCAAGAGTAGTGACAGGGTGTTTGCTGTACTGTAGGTATGCTGACTAGAGGCATGCTGTAGAATACAGCATGCTTTGAAAGAGAAAAAAACAAGGACAAATGAAAACATTTCTTCTCGTTTCTCTTGCCTATGCCACCCCTATACTGATGCAGCAAACTGACGCATTTCCAGTTTTACGATTTCTTATAAATCTGGAAATGCATCAGTAGAAATGGGTGTTGCGTGGGAACATCCACAGCAACACCCATGTCACGTTCTGAACATGCAAAATATTGTGTGAACAAGGGCGATATTTACAAACTGTGCCACCGGTGTGTCACGCAAAGTGATACACTGGCGGCACAAGGGGCTTGTCAATCTCACAATGTAATTCTAGACAAGCAACACTACTACCTGGATTTTGCAAGGAAAACACTTTAATTATGTTAAAAATAAAAACCCCACACAAAACTCCTCACACATTTCTAATTTACCTTTCAAATTGATTTGTTGATTAAGAAGAATGTCAGTAACACACCAGATTTTCTTATACAGAATCTCTGTACTGCACTACTCAGCAAAACCGATACATGTAAATATCAAATCATATTGCTGCCCACATTAATTCAAAATCTAACACACATTTCTATTGGTTACACATTTCAGCCCTTTCCGAATAACATAAGTTTGAACCCTACACCCAATGTGCTTACTGCCAGTTACCATGGTAATATTACATGGAACACTCAACTCACCACACAGGTCACAAGTTCAGCACACAATGTTGCTAATCCAAACGGAAAGTGTGCTTGACTTTTCAAAATATCACCCCATCTAATGTAATATTCCATTCAAACAGTTTTTCTTAACCAATAAGAAACATGCTTTTAAAAACAGAAACAGGCACCCTACTTTTCACACTAGAATGCTTTTAAACAGCCAATCATGTCTATTCATTTCTCAAAACTGCACCTTATCCACCATTTTAGACAAATCTCACTTTTTAAACTGCCATTTCATTTACAGAGACCATCTGAGTGCATCCAGACCTTCTTTCAAGATGCTTAGAGTGTGGATTGTGGTACACAGCTATATATTTCTGGAGCCAAAAGTATGCAGAAAATAGAGCCATTGACAAAGACCTAGGTTTGCCAGATTTAGACATTAAATGGATTGGACCAAGAGGGTTAAAGTGGCACCTATTAATCCATTGGTTAAATCCTTTTTATATCTCCAACACCCTGACCTCATAATTGTGCCCTGGGGTGGCAATGACCTAGGCACTTGACTGGGGTAGCTCTGGAAATGCTTATGAAGGATACCTTTGGAGAATTTATGTCACTTTTCCCCCAAACTGCCATTGTGTATTCTAACATATGCCAAAGACAAAAATGGAATTGGTCCAATAACGTTTTTCCACATATTCAGAGAGCTGGGAAACATGTCAATAAATTGGTTTCTGCTTTTCTCCGAGATTATAGGATGGGGTCAATTCACCACAACAATTTGCGTTTCAATATGGATGGCATGTGTAGGACAGATGGTCTACATTTTACAGATGAGAGTCTTCCTCATCAACTTTAGACTCTGCATAGGTACTTACTTGTAAGTACCAAAATCTCTCAATAAATACAAGGGCTCTTTTTAGAGCCTCCCAAAATCTAAACACATAAGCTTCATGTATATCTGAAAAATATTACTTTTTTTCCCCTTGGAGTCGTGCACCCGACGCTTTAGAGTCATGCACCCAATGCGTGTACAACAGGGAGCCATAGCAAACAGCAGTGGCGGTCCCCAGGCTAGAGGGGCCTTTGAGCCCTCCTCAACCATTTTTGAAAAAGACCCAGGGAGTTGCGGGCCTTTGACCCCTCCACCCATCTATTTTGCTGCTGGAGTGGTGGTTGAGCCACTCCTGCCACCCATTAATGTTTTAGTCCCGGAGGGTGGTGATCCCCGGAGCTAGGAAGCCCCTCTGGGACCCCATAAAATTAAAAAAATTCCCCCCGGGATTTTGCCCCCCGGTAGCTAATTATTAAAGCCTGCACTTTGTTTTATTTGTATGTTTACAGCATGATCAGCACACCCTAAGTGCACTTTGCCATTTAAAAAAAAATAAAGGTTTTTTTTGGCCCTGGCAATTGTTGTGGGACCCTCTAAGCAGGTATAGAGGGTCAAGATATGTCTACCCTGCCCCCTTCATACGTTTTGCACACTTGTTCCACTGACTTCTTCAACCTCGCTTCTACTGAGGCACAAAATGGCTGCCAACACTTCCTGGTTTAGAATGTTACAAACACTTGACAGACAATTACCAATCAGAGCGTAACACACTGAATTGGGTCCACTCTTGTTTTTCTCCATGGAGATATATATATTTATATATATATATATATATATTCACTGAAAAAACCATAGGTTATAGACCATATATAGTTAGGAATTAGCATTTACAAAACCTTGAAAATTCACTGAAAAAACCATTGGTTATAGACCATATATAGTTAGGGATTAGCATTTACAAAACCTTATTTTACTAGCACAAAACCATTGAAATTCGCATATATAGTTAGTTGCACTAATATATATCGCGCACCCGCAATCCACTGCTGATAATGTCACATATTACATAATTCATGACATGGTCAGTGACATCACTGATGACATCACTGATGACATCTCAAATGACATCACTGGCCTCAGTCAAGCATTAATTAATTAATAGTAACATTTTCATACGTGAGTGTAGGTTCATTGTTTTCCATCCACAGACTAAAAGCCTGGAGTGGGAGTGAAAGAACCATAACTAGGTAACAATAAAGGCAGACGCTGTGGGAAGGACTCTGGATGTGGTATGTTCCTTGGTTCCTGAGTTACTTCGATGTCACTGCCTTGCACAAATGGCATAAGTCCTGGATGTTGGGTGCCATAGTTGAGGGTTCCGATTCAGCGCTTGTAACACTGTCTGAAGTTTATTTGCACCTGCTGCAGCTTCACTATTCTCAAAGTAAGTGGGGGCTGTTTGTGGACCTGACTGCATTGAGGCCCCCGAGGGGCGGTGTGATGGCGCCGACCCCCTCCCCAAGTTTTGTTGCCCTGGTGTGGCCTGAGATCGCCCCCGACATAGGCGGCCGGCTCCCGGGGTCAAGCGGAACTTTTTGCCTTTTGGTGACTCTTCCATTCTGAACATTGTCCCACAATCCGTTTGACCTGAAGACACGTCCTGCGGTGCCCTAGTCCGACCATCACATATTCCTGCGCCAGGAGACGGCGTGGGATGCACTAGAAGGGAGAGGCGGCGCGAACGAGCCTCCCCCACCTCCCCAGGTGGAGGTTTCTCAGGTACACCCCAGCGCTTCACGCAACCAGCTGAGTTGCGCCCGCTCTTGCGGCTACAGCGTCTCGCTCACCATCTAGTTGAGTTGCGCCCACTCTTGCAGTGCAGCGATAGGCGGCTGCCACAGGACTCTCAAAATGGCGGCCGGCTCTTCGGATTTGGGCCTGGTCCACTAAAATGGCCCTGGGACACCTTGGAACTCGGACGCTTGTCTGCTAGGGCTTGGGCCCCATTCTCGAAAGCGTCCCCTCAGCCTTGAAGATTTTACAAAAGTCACCGGGCCCCCGACTCCCGCAGACTTCCGGTGGCGAGCGACTGCCATGATTGCTCGCGGAATGGCCACGACGTAGCCACGGGGTGCTCTCATGCTGACGCCAGCTTCAATCTGAAACATCCAGAAACACTGTAGACTACCAATTCGATCAGTTCCGGTGGAGCCTCAACGTGACCCGGTAGATAAGAACTTGCCCTCCCCTCTTTGATTGATAGTTCTTGTTGCCTGTCCCTTCTCTTGTCATTTAACAGAACTTTTTGGTCTGCTGAAAGGGGTTGTGTTCCGACCGCTGGTTGGTGGAGACATTTTGACTATATTCTGGACCTGCGTTTTCGCGTAATGCGTCATATGACGCGCCGCGTTAGCACACCCGGAAGTGCTCTGGTGCGCGAGGCGCAGCTTCCCGGAAATGAGCCAGAGCGCGGCGCGCAGCGCGTAACGTAAGCATAACAGGTCATGTGACTTGTTAATAAAACTTTTCATTGGTTCATTTTATTTTTGTTATTCTAATGATGAAAGGCTTGGTAATATGACCTAAAAATAACACTTTTCATTGCTTTCGAAAAAATTTTCTTCCCAAATGATGAAAGCCCCACCTTTTTTTTTCTCACTCTGACTTGTAAAGCAAAGGACCCAGATGAATTTACAGTTTATCACTAACAATGTTCCAGGCTAATGTATTTTCCCGGGAAATTTACAACTGTCCTGCAAGTAAAATATTCCTTTTTCGAAAAAAAGGGCGTTTCTTCGTCCCACGAGGGAGCCGTTGAGCAAAAGAGGCTCGGCCTGCTGTCTTAGTCGCTGATAGGCATGAATATCGGATTCTTATTGATCACTTTATGTTGCAGGAGTGGAAAAAACAACAGCCCTTGACCATTTATCTTTACTGCGTTCCTGCGTATTATACCTTTTAACCGTCATGTAATCGGGCTGCTTTATTTCACTTGCCTTTTACTGATTCGAAAACAGTGGCTATTATTCAAAACTATACCAAAAAAGGTAGTACTACCATGTTTTGTTTGAAAAACCTTTATTGTGAAAATGTCAGTATACAAATACGGGCCTATAACCATGTGGGCCGGCCACGGAGCAAACTGGAATCGTATATGATGAGGGGACATTTACACTGTAGAAGAACGTAACAGGCGGGCCATTAGGTTGCAAGATCTAAGGTGTCTAACAGTTACGGAATCGGTGGACGTACATTTTATAATTAAAGTACGACAGGGCCTGTTACAATAAAATTATCTACATATACATTTGCGGGAAAGTACCATGGGTGACGTTAATTCGATCTTTCAATAATACAGTAATCAATAACACATCAGAACTTAATATCAATAGGGATGTCCAAATGTTTAATCAGTACTCGTCCCCGCCCGCCATGTGCTTCAAAACTGCATACGTATCTCGTGATATCAAGGTTGGGCAACCAGTACACAACAAGGAGTTACGAGTCCCATTTATACCGGCGCCCTTTGGGCGAGGCCGGGCAGGTCCAGGATATAGTCAAAATGTCTCCACCAACAAGCGGTTGGACCAGAACCCCTTTCGGCAGTCCAAAAAGGTTCCGTTAAATGACAACAGAAGAGAATGGCAACAACAACAATCAGTCAAAAGAGAGGACGCTTTCGTGAATGGGGCCCATGCCCTAGCAGGCAAGCGTCCGAGTTCCAAGGTGTCCCAGGGCCATTTTAGTGGACCAGGCCCAAATCCAAAGAGCCGGCCGCCATTTTGAAAGTCTTGTTGCAGCCGCCATTTGCTGCACCGCAAGAGTAAGCGCAATTCAGCTGGATGGTGGGCGAGACGCTGTAGCCGCAAGAGAGGGCGCAACTCAGCTGGATGGGGGGTGAGGCACTGTGCCGCAAGAGCGGGCGCAATGCATCTGGAAGGCGAGTGAAACGCTAAGGGGCGCCCCACTGCAGATGAGGTGCCTCCACTTGGGGAGGCGAGAGAGGCCCGTTTGCGCCGCCTCCCCCACCCCCGGGCACCCCACGCCGTCTTTCGGCGCAGCATTGTAGGATGGCCACACCTGTGAAACTTGCTGGACACCACCTCGGTGCCATCCGGAATTTGGCGCGTTCGAGTCACTGTACCGCAAGAGTAACCGAAACTCAGCTGGATGGCGGGTGAGTCGCTGTACCGGAAGAGTTGGAGAAACTCAGCTGGATGGTGGGCGAGTCGCTGTACCGCAAGAGCGGGCGGAACTCAGCTGGATGGCGGGTGACTCGCTGTACCGCAAGAGCGGGCACAACTCTGCTGAACGGCGAGTGAAACGGCAAAGGGCGCCGCACTGCACATGAGGTGCCTCCACCTAGGGAGGGGGGAGAGGCCCATTTGCGCCGCCCCCCCCCCCCCCGGGCACCCCACGCCGTCTTTCGGCGCAGCATTGTAGGATAGCCACACCAGTGCGGCAACTTGCTGGACACCACCTCGGTGCCATCCAGATCTCGACGCGTTGTGCTGCCTTCGGCCTATTCGCACATCGGTCCGCTACTGACGCCGCCTCACAGGCCAACGGATTTTGTAGGCTTTTTATAGCCCAAAGCCACATAACAGGTCATGTGACTTGTTTCTAAAACTTTTCATTGGTTCATTTTACTTTTGGGTTCCTAATGATGAAATGCTTGATCATATGACCTAAAAATAACACTTTTCATTGGATCAAAACATTTTTTTTCCCAAACGATGAAAGCCCCACCTTTTTTTTCTCACTCGGCAATCCAAAAAGGTTCCGTTAGATGACAACAGAGGGGACAGGCAACAAGAACCATCACTCAAAAAAGGGGAGGGCAAGTTCTTCCCTACCGGGTCACGTTGGGGCTCCACCGGAACTCATCGAATTGATAGTCTACAGTGTTTCTGGATGTTTCAGACTGAAGCTGGCGTCAGCATGAGAGCACCACCATCTCATAGCTCCGTCCGTGGCCATTCTGCAAGCAATCATGGCAGCCGCTCCTCACCGGAAGCCTGCGGGAGTCAGGGGCCCCGATGACTTTTGTAGAATCTTCAAGGCTGAGGGGACGCTTTCGAGAATGGGGCCCAAGCCCTAGCAGGCAAATGTCCGAGTTCAAATGTGTCCCAGGGCCATTTTAGTGGACCAGGCCCAAATCCGAAGAGCCTGCCGCCATTTTAAGAGTCCTGTAGCAGCCAGCAAGAGTGGGCGCAATTCTACTGGATGGTGGACGAGACCCTGTAGCCGCAAGAGCGGGCGGTAAACAGCTGAATGGCGGATGAGGCACAGTGCAGCAAAAGCGGGCGGAAAACTGCTGATTGGTGACTGAAATGGTAAAAGGGCGCCCCACTACAGCAGACGAGCCTCCACCTGGGAAGGCCCGTTCACCCCGCCCCCCCGGCCCCCCGGGGCGCCCCACGCCGTTTTTCGGTGCAGCATTGTAGGATGCCAAGACCAGTGCGGCAAGTAAAGGTCATAACCTGGGTGCCGTCCAGATCTCGGGCGTTGTGCTGCCTTCAGACTATTCGCACAACAGACCGCTACTGACGAGGCACAGTGCAGCAAAAGCGGGCGGAAAACCGCTGAATGGCAAGTGAAACGCTAAAGGGGCGCCCCACTACAGCAGACTAGCCTCCACCTGGGGAGGCCCGTTCACGCCCCCTCCCTCCCCCCGGGCGCCCCACACCGTTTTTCGGTGCAGCATTGTAGGATGCCAAGACTAGTGCGGCAAGTAAAGGACATCACCTGGGTGCCGTCCAGATCTCGGCGCGTTGTGCTGCCTTCGGACTATTCGCACAACAGACCGCTACTGACCATTGTTGCTTTTGTTTAAAAAATTTTTTTTTAACGTGTTTACTGTTTTTGATGCGTTGTATATATTTATAATTTATTAAAGTGTTATAATCCTACTACTTTGTTGGAGTGCTATATATTTTTAATGTGACACATAATTGTGAAGACTTTGATGTATAAAAAGGCATCCCTGGAATCTTCCGCTTCAGGCTCGGTCCCACACACCCTCACAGTGAGAATCCCCTCCCCAATCACAATACAGGATCGTTATCAGATAGTAGGAACACGTGTGGTGTGACGGATCTCATAAGGTGGGGGCCTTGATCTACTGTAACTCCTTTGAAGAGGTGTGATTCTTTACAGTTGAGGCCATAAACTACATCCGCAGGGCTAGGTGATAGCCTGGGACCGGCCTGGACAATCAGACACAAAGGAAGAGGAGTGTCAGAGGGTGCAGTAGTGAATAGAGTGAAAGGGAGGTGTTGGGCGGGCACAGGGTGTGATTCTCAGGGAAGAGCAGCGCAGATGGGGGGAGGTTTATGGCCCATGCATAAGACAGAGAGCGGGGGTGACCAGTGCGTGGGGGAGATGCATGCGAGGGTGGGGAGCCATGCTGAGGATCGGCGGCGTGCAGAGAGTGGGTCTGGTCAAGGCATCTAAAATGGCTGCCGTGCATGACAAAAGTGTGGCATTGGAAAAAAGCAAGATGGCGCAGACAATGTTTATCAATACGGATTAATTTGTAACAATTATTTTTAACAATATATTTACTCGCAGTGTCAAAATGGCGGTCAACACTTCCTGATTTCCTTCGAATCGAACGGTAACAGACGTCACGATCGGCGGTGTGCAGAGAGTGGGTCTGGTCAAACCATCTAAAATGGCTGCCGTGCACGACAAAAGTGTGGCATTGGAAAAAAAGCAAGATTGCGCAGACAATGTTTATCAATACGGATTAATTTATAACAATTATTTTTAACAATATATTTACTCGCAGTGTCAAAATGGCAGTCAACACTTCCTGATTTCCTTCAAATCGAACGTTAACAGACGTCACGCAGCAAAAAAAAAAAAATACGCTCACGCGCAGCCGCTGGAAGACAAGTATCAACATATATGAGCATCCTCAGCCACCCTCAGAAAACATAGGGGGTCAGGATACGTCTCCCGTACCCCCTTATACCCATTTCTCACATTGTTTTTCCTCCATCTTGTAATTTAATTAAAACAAAACACAAAATGGCAAATTCCCGTTTCGCGTCCCAATTCGCTACCCGGTTCGCGAACCGGAAAGTGCTTCTACCGCAAAAAAAACAATTTTTTTTATTTGCCCCACGGGACCCTTTAATAACCCCAACATCATTCCTAGGGGGTCAAGAAGGGTCTACCTTGCCCCCTTTCATTAAATTCCCCCTTCGTTTTTCTCCTCTTCTTGTCTCTCGATCCTACCGAGAGACAAGATGGCGGCCGCTCCGGACTGTTTAGAATGTTGACAGACACTGGAGAGCCAATCAGCTTTGCTTCGCAAAGCTCCGTTACGCAAAAAGTTCGCGAACCGGAGCGCTACCCGGGACGCTGTCACAGATATATCTGTTTTTTTAAATGTTAATTTCTCAAAATCCACTGGAGCACATATATTGAGACCCAGCAAAGGCACATCAGTCTAACAATCCCTACAATTTTGCCAAGTTTCGTGCAAATCCATTCAGCCGTTCGAGCTAAAAGTGAGGCCAAACGCCCTATGGAAAACTCAATGTTAAAAACGCGTTTTGGGACCCCCCTTTTTTCTCGGCCCCCCTTGACGAAACCCCCCCAAATTTTCAGGGGCTGCTCAGAAACAAAATGTTCCATTTTCCTGAAAATTTCAGCCGATTCCGTCCACAAACGCCAAAGTTATTAGACATAGAATTTCCGAAGTTCCATAGAGAAAAAATCCTAACTATATATACCTACTGGCAACCACCAGTAGGTAATTTATATATATATATATATATATATATATATATATATATATATATATATATATATATATATATATATATATATATAAATTCTCCAGTAGGTAATTTATATATATATATATATATATATATATATATATATATATATATATATATATATATATAAATTACCTACTGGTGGTTGCCAGTAGGTATATATAGTTAGGACCTAGCTACTATAGGAAATCCGCAACATTCTATTGAGAATAACTTTGGTGCCGGTTGAGGAATTTGGTGTAATTTTCCAAAATTTAGGCCAGCTCTGCTCCGCTTCTTCCCTGGAAGTTTCGGGGGGATTCATCATGGGGGGCCGAGAAAAAAGGGGGGTCCCAAAACATGTTTTCCCTATGTTAATTTCATTGGACGAATAGACAAGGCTACAGCCCGAACCGCTGAATGGAATTACACCAAACTTTGCAAAATTGTAGGGCCTGGTACGCAGAAGTGCCTTTTCTATATTTGGTGAAAATTCCTCCAGTGGTTTTTATGAAAATTAACGTCAAAAACACATATATCTGGGCGCAGCCTAACCACACATCTCATCGTGAGATCTGATTGGCTGTCAGCACTTCATCCAAGAAGTGTTGGCAGCCATCTTAGGACCAATATACATGATAGCACCTCATTAAAAAGCATTGTAGGCAATAGTTACATTATAAATCATTTGTTGATGGTACCATACTCATTTTAGGAATTGTGGTGTGTTCTAAGGTGATTTTACCATGTGAAAAAGCCTTCTGCTGGGATATCATAAATCATGTTTGAAAGAAAACTATTATCTCATGCTTTTCCCACAGTGGTTTGGAAGGGGATCTATAAGCTAAACTGAAAGCATATTTTCTGTAAATTCACATTATCTTTCTCAGTCGTGTGAGAATGAAGTCTGGCATTCTCAGTCAAACATTAAGCATGGGCGGAAAATCCGTTCCGCTCGCGGATTTTGTGGATTTTCGGTAAATTCGCAATCCGCGAACTCTAGCTAATTTACCGAAAATCCGCAAATTCGCACGCAGCGGATTTTGTTTCTTAGTGATACAATATTGCGGCGTGCGGCGTTCACTTACCGTCATTCAGCGTTTGCCGAGTTGTTTTTCTCAATATTTTGCGAGTGCTGCTCCATTTTGGATCTTGCTGCGGGAACCCACGGGAGTTTGGCGACCGCGATTACGTAATCGCGGATTGCCACCTTGCACAACACGCATCGCAAGAGTTCGCATTTTGGGGGGGGGAGGAAGGAAGTGCCCCACAGTCTCCAACTTCCTGTTCCTGTCCAGCAGGTTCCTTCCAGTGCTTTCTTCATGTGCCGGTCACTTTCATTCGGATTCTTGACCTGGAAGGATTACTTTTTGTGGATGCTGCTGGAAATTTGGATTTGAGGCCTTTTTGACTTTCTTTGGATCACTTTTGGATTAGAAATTTCACAAGTAAGTTTGTTTGGGGCATTACAGTTGCTGCAACTACAATTTTGGAATTTTCGATTTTTGGGCTGTTGTTGGGGCCTTTTGACCAGGGGTAGCGAGTGGTGCATGGGCCGAGTCTTTCTGTGGGGTGTCTTAAATTTAAACATCATGGAGGGCATGGATGGCATGGGACTGTGCTGATTTTTCTGTGTTTTTCGATTTTTGGGCTGTTGTTGTGGCCTTTTGACCAGGGGTAGTGAGTGGTGCATGGGCCTAGTCTTTCTGTGGGGTGTCTTGAATTTAAACATCATGGAGGGTATGGATGGCATGGGATTGTGCTGATTTTTCTGTGTTTTTCGATTTTTTGGGGTGTTCATGGGGACAGGCCATGTGGGTGGGGGCCATATTGAGTGCTGGTACAGGCAGGCCCTGGCCATGTGCTGGGAGGCAAGGGGCCATTTTTAATACAGGCAGTGTTCTTATTCCTGCAACCATTTTGCCTAGCTTCCAACCATTATGCCCAGGGGTAGTGAGTGGTGCATGGGCCTAGTCTTTCTGTGGGGTGTCTTGAATTTAAACATCATGGAGGGCATGGATGGCATGGGATTGTGCAGATTGTTCTGTGTTTTTCGATTTTTTGGGCTGTTGTTGTGGCCTTTTGACCAGGGGTAGTGAATGGTGCATGGGCCTTGTCTTTCTGTGGGGTGCCTTGAATTTAAACATCATGGAGGGCATGGATGGCATGGGATTGTGCTGATTTTTATGTGATTTTCGAGTTTTTGGGGTGTATAACTGAACTGATGTTCCTCTGTCTTCCATTGCTTTTAGGTGCACAAGGCTCAAGTTCCAGTGCCAGGAAGAAGTCCTGCAGCGGTGTGTGTGTGCAGCATAACGTCACGCAACGTCACGTCTGGCCGCAGACAACTCTGCAACTCGTGCAACTGCGGCCTGCTGATCTGACCTCTGAAGAAGATGGCCCCAAAAAAAGTTCCCCGTAGCTCCTCTAGCAAGAAAGTTGCCAGTAAGGAGCAGAAGAAGCAAGTTACCAAGGAGACTGGTGTGCCGCCCGCCACATTTTTTGGGAGTAAAAAAAAAAGTACGCCTGCAGCAGCAACGGGATCTGCTGGGGACCAAGCTGGGAGCAGCACCCCCGCTCCATTGGGCTCAGTGCCAACACCACCACGCCAACTTAAGTCCAAGCCCTCGAGTGCTGCAGAGGCACTTAGTCTAGTTGTTCAATCACCATCCACCAGTGATGTTGGCTCATTGCAAGAAAGTAGCAGCAATGTCCCTCAATCAACACAGGTTGTTTTAACTCATCTGACGAGTGTTGAACAACCACAGCCGCAACAACAACCACATGTGCAAGTACAAGCCCAAGTACAAGTGGAAGGAGAGGCAGCGCAAGGAGATGCGCAAGCAGAGGTGCATGGAGGGTCACAATTGCCCACAATAGTTGTTCCTCCCGAAGTAGGGGCACATCAGGAAATCGACAATCAAGCCAAGGTATCATTTGAGGAAGCCACTCCTCCTGATGAGCATTCATTGTCTTTCACATCCCTAGCAAGGAAAAGATCAAGGGTGGTGTCTACATCTTCTTCAAGCCCACCTCCTTCTGATGATACGGATCGAACTTGGGAACCACCACCGCCGTCTGAGAGTGAGGCACACCATGATCTGACAAAGGTAGTTAAGCGTAAAAGGAAGGTCGTCGAAAGTCTCATAGTTATGGAGGCTCAACAAGAAGTGACGGATACTCCTGCTGATGAAGGCTCTCACAATGACTACGCAGTCATCATAGGCTTCACTCCAGCCTTAGCGGGTATGCAGCAAACAGACATTTTGACCCTAACCCGAGAAGCTGCTGAGCGTGATGATGATGTTGTCGAAAAGGAGGCAATGGAAACACCACAATAATTGGAGTTAACTAGTACACCAACACCTACCGCTTCCATGTTTCTTCCTCGCCAGAAGGGACCTCCATCCACCTCGACCTCAATTAGTGGTGGTGAAAGTACACAACGTAGTAAAGTTCGGCAATCCACATCCTCCACTTCATCTGGCATTAGCAGCATGACCACCACCAGTATCGCCGCCTCCTCCGGCCCCCACAAACATTTCAAGTCCGTAGTTTGGGAGTTCTTTAGTGTTTGCCCAAAAAAGGAAAACTTCGCCATTTGTAGCATTTGCAGTTAGTCGTGGTAACTTTGGTACCAACTATGGTACCGGAGGCCAGAGAGGTCATCTTAGGAGACAGCACGCTGTCCAATGGTTTGCGCACCAAAAGGAGATCAAGGAAGCCCGAATTGCAAGTCAAGAAAACGTTGATGTTTCATCTGATGATGACGAGGAGGAAGAAGTGTCAAACACTTCACTTACACCCAGTACCCCTGTCAGCAGCACACCCCCTGTGAGCCACACTAAGAGTGTGGGAGAGAGTGAGACACCAATGCGAAAAAGTTCATCAGCGAGCGTAACTGGGTCGAAGAAGTCATCATCATCATCATCCCGTAAAAGCATGGTTCAGGCCAACATTAGAACCATGTTGTTTTCAGCAGCGCCATATGATCGCAACCACCCACTGACGCATCTGTATAACACTAAGCTGGCTGAAATGCTAGCTCTGGACCTTCTGCCTTTTTCTTTTGTAGAAGGGGTTGGTTTTCTAGAATTAGTGGCAGCGCTCTGCCCTAAATGGAAGGTTCCTAGCCAGTTCTATTTTGCCAGAGTTGCGGTTCCAGCACTACATGAAGATGTGCTGGAGGTGATTGGGGCAGCTTTGCAGAAGAGTGCTGTTCACACTATACATCTGACAACAGACATGTGGACCAGTGGCGCAGGCGCTGATTACAAGTGCATCACTGCACACTGGGTCTCTTTTTCAGGGGTTAAAGCAAAGCTAAATGCAGGTGTTGACCCGGACCAAGTTCTCAAAGCTGCTCGGAAACATGCAACACTAGCCATGTTTGGCTTGGAGACACGTCATACAGCAGAAAACATTTTGAATGAGTTTAACACAAAGGTCTTTCAATGGCTGTCCCCAAAAAAACGCCAGATTGGTTATGTTTCCATGGATAATGGCGCCAATGTAGTTAAGGCCATGGATCTGGGTCACTATTTCAGAGTGCCGTGTTTGGTGCACTGTATAAACCTGGTTGTAAAAAAATTCTTGAGTGATGAAGACAGTCGAGCATGCGAGTTAGTGGCCACCTGCCGAAGAATGTGCAACCATTTCAGCCATTCTTTTAAGGCCCGGAAGCATCTGAGGAGCCTGCTACATGAACATCGAATGCCAGTGAAAGCACTCATCCAGGAGGTGCCAACACGTTGGAACTCAACCTTCTACATGCTTGAGCGTCTGTATGAGCAGTTTACGGTACTCGATCACTATTTCTTAACACTGGGTACAGCTCAGAAGGACCTGAGGCTAGATGCGGCGCAATGGAACCTAGTTAAAAGCCTGACAGACATGCTTCGTCCTTTTGAGGTCTTCACGCGTGTAGTCAACAAGGAGGACCGTAATTTGGGAAAAGCTATCCCATTGTTGCGCATGCTGGAGCACCAACTGAAGGCGGTGTCTTCTATGTTTCAAAAAGATAAAAAAAAGCAAGACGCTTTTGTTTTGGCGGAGAAATTATTAGAGTGCCTACTTGGCGATGAACGTCTTAAAATGATCCACTCGGAACAGCATTACATTTGTGCTACTATTCTGGATCCACGGTACAAAAAGGCACTGGCTGGCCAAGCATTCTTTCCTTTTGATGATGAAGATGTTACAAAGTACAAACATTGGCTAGCCTTGTCAGCCATGAGGTTTGAAAGAGAACAGCAGCAAATTGAAGGAAAAGGCAGTACATCAGCACCAGCAGGCCTTCCCTAGTCAAAAGAATCCACTTCTGCACCTGTGGCTGTGGCACAAGTGACCTCTCAGCCGTTAAAGACACCGGCAACTGGATCATCTGCACCAGACACAACAGTAACATTGGGTGAAGAAGAGGTTAGGATAACTCGTTTTGGTTCTCAAAAGGTCCCAGCAAAAAGTAAGCAAAGTGGAGGAACCTTGGAGAACCTTGAGTCGATGGTGCAGGACTATCTGAATGACTCAACAGAGGTCTATGTTAATGCTGACCCATTGGCGTATTGGCATGGGAAAAAAGAATTGTGGGCACAGCTCTCCAACCTGGCTATAAACTACTTGTCTTGCCCACTCGCAAGCGTGTCTTCTGAACGTGTTTTCAGTGCTGCTGGAGGCATTGTAACTTCCAAACGGACCCGCCTCTCGCCCAAAAATGTGGAGAGGTTAACAATGATCAAGATGAATCAGCACCTCATACCACCAGATTACAAAGTACGAGAACACACACCGGATGAAGACGAGGAGGACAGCAACTTAGATGAGGGAATTGCTTCTTTGTTAGGTGACACTGACCTACTCCTGCCTGAATTCGCAGAGTATGAGGACGAACTCTTATTCTTATTCCCTGACACCGAGCCCTGAAAATGAGCCAATGAATCAATAACTTTCTTTTTCGTCCTTATTCACTTTTATTCCTGTGTGTCTGTCTTTCTTTGTTTTGCACAGTTAATATAATTAAAACTTTAATCACCTAATCACAAAAACAAGCCCATCAGCAGAACTGTCTTCACTTGTTTGCTTATTGATTTGAAGGTGCCGCAGTCTGCATTCCTCAGGTTCACAAGTTCACAAGAACATGCTCCTCTATCCTCCTCCTCCAGACTCCTATTTCCCTCAAAGCAGAGGGCTGGATTACACCTAATGAAGAAATACTCTGCACTTGTGGGGGTGTTCTACTTCTTTGCGGGTGAGTTGGTGGGTCTTGGGGCATTGCTAGGAAGCTCTAATACCGGATAAAAGTGGTTTGGACCAAATTGGAGGCGAATTTGTTTTTGCGTTTTTGCTGACTTGCTTGCCTTTGAGGTGCTCTTTGGGGGGGTTCCGGGTGTTTGTGGGTGGGTTTTGTGGTCTGGGAGCACTGCTGGGACAGTCTAATTTTAATTGCATTTGCTTTTCAGGAAATCCGTTGTGGAAAATGGGAGTTATGACCTAGCTGCACAGCGCGTTTGGACCAAAGGCCGATAAATATTGTAAGTATGAGATTTTCCTCTTTGGCTGTTTGGGGGTGTTGTGCTTTTTTGCGGGTGGGTTGGCGGGTCTTGGGGCATTGCTGGGAAGGTCTAATACCGGATAGAAGTGGTTTGGACAAAATCCATGATGAATATTTTTTTGCTATTTCTGACATTTCGTTCAATGTAGCGTTTTCGGGGGCCTGTTTGGGGGGCTTCCTGGGTTTTTGTGGGTAGGTTTCGGGGTCTGGGAGCACTGCTGGCTATTGATACTTTTGATTGCAAGAGGTTTGAAGCAAATCCATGGTGGCAGAGGGAAGTTAGGGCCTAGCTGCAGAGCGCGCGCGGAGTGATTTTGGAAATTGCCATGAAAATGACTAAGTCCCCATTTTTGTACTTTTGCTTTTTGGCTGTTTGGAGGTCTTCTACTAGTTTTCGCCTGGGTTGACGGCTCTGGGGCCATTGCTGGGAAGCTCTAATACCGGATAAAATTGGTTTGGACCAAATCGGAGGCAACATTTTTTTTGCGTCTTTGCTGACTTGCTTGCCTTCGAGGTGCTCTTTGGGGGGGTTCCGGGTGTTTGTGGGTGGGTTTTGGGGTCTGGGAGCACTGCTGGGACAGTCTAATTTTGATTGCATTTGCTTTTCAGGAAATCCGTTGTGGAAAACGGGAGTTATGACCTAGCTGCACAGCGCGTTTGGACCGAAGGCCGATAAATATTGTAAGTATGAGATTTTCCTTTTTGGCTGTTTGGGGGTGTTGTGCTTTTTTGCGGGTGGGTTGGCGGGTCTTGAGGCATTGCTGGGAAGGTCTAATACCGGATAGAAGTGGTTTGGGCAAAATCCATGATGACATTTTTTTTGCTATTTCTTACATTTTGCTCAATGTAGCGTTTTTGGGGGCCTGTTTGGGGGGCTTCCTGGTGTTTGTGGGTGGGTTTCGGGGTCTGGGAGCATTGCTGGCTATTGATACTTTTGATTGCAAGAGGTTTGAAGCAAATCCATGGTGGCAGAGGGGAGTTAGGGCCTAGCTGCAGAGCGCGCGCGGAGTGATTTTGGAAATTGCCATGAAAATGACTAAGTCCCCATTTTTGTACTTTTGCTTTTTGGCTGTTTGGGGGTCTTCTACTAGTTTTCTCCTGGGTTGACGGCTCTGGGGCCATTGCTGGGAAGCTCTATTACCGGATAAAAGTGGTTTGGACCAAATCGGAGGTGATTTTTTTTTGCGTTTTTGCTGACTTGCTTGCCTTTGAGGTGCTCTTTGGGGGGGTTCTGGGTGTTTGTGGGTGGGTTTTGGGGTCTGGGATCACTGCTGGGACAGTCTAATTTTGATTGCATTTGCTTTTCAGGAAATCCGTTGTGGAAAACGGGAGTTATGACCTAGCTGCACAGCGCGTTTGGACCGAAGGCCGATAAATATTGTAAGTATGAGATTTTCCATTTTGGCTGTTTGGGGGTGTTGTGCTTTTTTGCGGGTGGGTTGGCGGGTCTTGGGGCATTGGTGGGAAGGTCTAATACCGGATAAAACTGGTTTGGAGAAAATCCATGCGGAAAAGCCTTTTGGCACTTTTTGTAACTTAGGGTTCGTTAGGGTTAGCCCTAGCAGCAGGATTGCATGTGTTTCGGGGTGTTCTAGATTATTGCAACTGAGTTCTGGTGTCTTAGAGCACTCGTGGGAATGTGTAATTTTGGTTGCAAGTGATTTGAAGAAAATCTATAGTGGGAAAGGGGGGGTTTGGCATAGTTAAAGAAAGCATTTGCCACTATTCTTAACTTAGGGCTCGTTAGGGTTAGCAGTGTTTGTATTGCATGTGTTTGGGTGGGGGGCTGTTTGTGGGGGGGGTTTGCGAGTCTTGGAGCGATGCTGGGTATGGATACTTTTGCTTGCTTGCAAGTGGTTTGAATACAATCCACGGTGGGTAAGGGGTATTTGGGCCTACCTTTTACTTTCAAAGTACGTTTTGTCACCTGTTTTCTACTAGGCCTCGTTTTTTGAGATCTGATTGCGGGTCTTCTACATTTTTGCGACTGGCTTTAGTAAGGGTCTGGGTGGGAGTACTGCTGGGAAGGTCTAATTTTGTTCTAAAACACAGTTTACAGTACACCTAGCTTGAGGGGAAAGATCTGCTAAATTAATTTGCCCATACTTATTTATCCTTCAAAAGGAGACTCAGACAGAGTACGCACTTTCAAAAATATTGTACTGTTTATTAGGAAACTCAAAGTGTGACTTTTTGCACTACACAGCGAACATACCTTATATTTATTTGTCAGTGGTGTTCTAATATCACTTCCTGTTTTTCCATCAATAATTCCAGCAATAATTACAGGCGAATTCGATCTCGCGCAAGTTCGCACCCCGCGAATCCCGCGAAAAACGCGTTTTGCAAAACTGAACGCACTCAGCAGGTGCAAAAGTTCAAACTCATCATTAGTAACCATTCCCTGTAGTGCTTCCTGACTTGGGCACCTCCAGAGTTCAGTTGCTAGTTGCAACAATTGTATGACCCTGCTCTGACCCTCACAGCATGCTCATAGAATAGCTACAATTAGGCCACAAAGGTCCTGGAAAAAAATTGCACTGCAACAGAAAGCAAATTACAGATAAGGAAGCAGGTGCCAGACTGGAATTTTAAAACAGTGACACATTAATAAATCAACCCCAAAATAATTCAAGTCAGTTGAAGCAGGGCAGGTGTGCTTGCTTTTCCCCCCCATAATCTACAGTGATGAACCAGAAGGTGGCATTGATGTACCAGAGGGTGGCATGGGTGAAACAGAGTGGCAGTGTTGAAACAGAGGGTGCTGTGAACCTGTGATGATGAACCAGACATAGAAACAACATAGTCACGACCGTTGCGAGCCGACAAGTAAGTTCACATTTGCGAACTGGTACAAAACCCTCGCAAACTGGCAGAAACCCTTACGAACACAAAAAAAGCCGCAAATTTGTGAGAATTCGCGGATTTTGCGGATTGCGAGTTCGCAAATACACAAATACGCAAATTCACGAACGCCAGATTCGCAAAATTCGCCCATGCTTAATTTTCACTACAGTATAAAGGATTAAGATGGTTTTATTTTTATCACCTCCAGAACTTGTTTTTTTAAAGTAAATAGTCCCTCTTTGGACATGTTTTGGAGAGAGCATACCCTGTGCTTAATAGATACTTTATAAAATTCTTTGGTGTATTTTTCATGAGAGTTTCACTGCCTGCAAACAGTGTGGTACAGAGGAAACTCTCTCCATATAGTAGACACTATTAGAAGTACCCACTTTTCCATGCATATCCACTTCATTTCTCAATGCAGGTTCAGTGTCCGTCAGGGGTTTGATACAAATGAAGAATGTCCATATTAGAGCATTGGTCATGTAATAATGCTTCAGTATCTGGAGGAACTTGGTTTTCCCCGAAGAGTTGTGTAAGGATTGAATATTGTGTGCATGTATAGGTAGTCTTTCAATGTGGTTCATAGTCACCATAAACCTCAGCTACCCCTAAACGTCATGGCATAGGATCAATGTTACAAATAACAAATGGCTGATTTACCTCTGGGGTTTGTATATTGATGGCAGTGAAAATGCTTAATGTTATTCTGAGCTTTTTTACACATACTTTCATAGCTTTAATGGTATACCAATTTAAAGAGCAATGTGTACAAAAGAGGTTTGTATGATGTCTGTGATGTCATCAATTATGCCATTTTGGGTGTAATCAATGATTTCATAAATTATGTTACAAAACATGTAATGTGTGATGTCACATGTGAGGTCACAAGCAGTGCATGGTGTAGGAATATGTTATAGTTAGCTCTGATAATAATAACTTTTGAATTTCTGTGTGTGGTTTAGTTCAAAACATTAATGTTGTCACTGATAAAGTCACTTAATTTTAACATTTATTTAACCTTAGTATTTTTTTGTGAATTTCCATTTTTAAAAAACTGATAATTTAATCACACCTGACTATAATTTTACTTTAACCTTTGTATATTTCGATTAATTTCTAGTTTTTTTAAATGAAAAGTAATATTCAATTACCATATATAAATGCAACCACCTGCCATTCATGGCCAAAGGCCATGCGTGACTTGGGTTTGGCTGTAGCACATGGGCTGTACACAGACCCTTCAACAAACACTCATTTAGAGCCAACCCCACCCTGCACTTGCCATCAGCCATGTGCATTGGTGGGTTGGCAACAGGGCTTAGCCAAAGGCCATTCCATGTGGCCAAGCCACAGTAAAGACAGCAAATTCCACACTGCCCAGGGTCTTCGATTGTGCACAACGAGGCAACACCTGCATGCAGTCAACCCTGTGCTGTGCACAACCTTTGGTAAAATTGTTGCACTTCATGTTGCTTGCATACGGTAACCATACACAGACATTGCACATCAATATGCTGCTTTTTACCATTATATTAGTGGTGACACAAGGTAGGCGCAGCCGCTAGCGGTAGAATGCACAGCCACTGCTAAATGCCAAACCCCAGGAGGAATATTTTGTGTATGAGCAAAAGAATATCCACCACATGACTTTGTGAAATCTAAAACTAAAACCCTTAACTCCCCTCCCAGGAGGGCCTCAAAATGTTTGGTCATCCAAACAATGAATAAACAATCTCATACATGGGGTGCTCCTAACATCATGCACATAAGCACTAAAATTGCACAGGAGTAGCGCAACGGGAAGCCCTCACCATTCCTAGGCTGATGGTATGGCTCTTAACAGTACATCTATGTGGAAAACCTATGTCTTATCACTGTCTATTAGGAGCACAATATGTACATAGGTAGTCTCAGCATCTTCTGCCCTGGGCTACCAGTACACAACATGCTTCCTCAAAGCACAGCTTACCTGTACCCTTCTGGGCCTTTCATGACCAGTCATTTGCCATTGATGACATCACTTCGAGGAGTATCGTTGACGTTTGCTGCTTGGGGCATGATTGGACTGAGTGTCTGATGCACTGGCCTCCTGAGTCTGAGGTGGCGGGGACCTTTTGCTAGCTACGGGGTCGGTGCCCCTGGACTATTGTACTTCCCACATGTCTGACTGTGTGTCTGTTGTGGGTTCTGGCTTGTGTGGGGCATGAGCGAAGCGCCAGCGCTGAAGAAACAGAGGATTTACCCAGTCCTATGCATCCGTTGTTCTGGGAAGAAGTATCTCTTACTACCATCTATTACCTTTAGCTTATCTCGGAAAAGCAACAAGTAGGCCAGTCCAACCTGATGCAACCATGTTTCACTGATTGACAGGTCGCGGTTGGAGTGGCAGGTAGCTGGCAGACAAATGCACAAGCAGGAAATTCCAGGCCAATCCCACATATATGTGAAGTGACACCACAATGGTCCAGGTGGATTGGCCCTAATAAAACATACATGGTCAGAGGGGTACCCACATTCCCAAAAAAACCATAAAGTCAGATGCCACACATTTCAGATCGATTGCAAGATGAGTCAGTCCGCAGACCCTATGCCTGACTGCTCCCCTCGCTGCAATGTTTAATTAAACAAACTGTTCCTGTTTTGCCAAAATGCCTCTTGTCTCTTGTTTTTCTCAAGGTATTTCATGTTGAAGCAACAAACTCACCTTGAAACTTAGGGAGGCACTATCCTTTGGGTGGGTCTCCTCTGTGCTGCGGAGGGAAGAGATCTCTTTGATAGACCTGCCTCTCTCCATATTCATCAAGGGACCAACACTGCATGGGGGCATGAGAAGTCCTGTGCACAGTGAGGATGGGTGTCATCTGTCCACAAGCAGGAAGTACTGCTACGTCTATCCCTTTCTTGAGTCAATCCTGTCAGATTTGTAACACAGCCAATTACGGGGCTCACAGTCCAGGTCGCTAGGAGATGGAGAGTCCCTTACATGGGAAGCTGGCAGTGAAGTAATTCGGGGTTCCCAAGGCCTACACACTCCAGAGATAACCCACTTACATTCAAGAACTGTTGGCACGGAAGCTGTAAAAGGCAAAGAACAAGTTTATTAAGACCCCATGGGGTGGTGGTACGCTCAAACAGCACCCTTCGGTAATGCAAGAGGTATCACACCGAACATCGGTGTGACCCCGTTTATATACAGTTTGGGGCAATAAAAGATAGGCGGCACAAGTTAAGACACATTTAAGGACATATATGGTCATGTTTTGGAATACTGCCAGCTCATTGGAGGGGACACAACTCCGCTGGTCAGTTTGGTGCACATTCCAGAAGGTTTACGGGTCAGTGGGGACTGCGCATGTGCGACTTGACCAGTACTAAAAATAGCCTGTTGCTGGGCAGATAGGAATGACCAATGGAACGGACAACGGACTAAAGGGCACGTCGGCCACGAGGCCGCTCATGATCTAAGATGGCCGCTACAACATTCAAAATGGCGTTTTCATATATAGCCAAGTTAAGGAGGACAACGTGTAGGTTCAGCTAATCGCTAATGCGGCCGGGCCAATTACAACAGACGACCCTTTTAGCGGTTAGCTGAAGCTACCTCATAGTGAACATAGTCAGGATGTTCGTCCTCGATGTCTATTAACATTATTTGTGTTACCTCCTTGTGAAGCATCATTTTGTCATGGGCAAGAGCTCGTCTTGATGGTATACAAGCTGATAAACACATTGAACATAAGGCTGGGCCACATTGAACACATAAACATATGAAAAACATTGCTCCCACAAGTATACAGAGAATTGTCAACAGTTTCCAGCCCCAAGTTGCAATCGTAGACCAGAACCACCCTGAAAGTGTCCAAGTTCCATTGTCCGGGTGTATTTCAGCAGCTATTTTATGAAGCTTGGAAATAGCATCATACACAGATGGAGAATTGTCCGGGACATATACGCAACAGCTGCTTCCGATAATCCTACATGCCCCCCCACGATCAGCCAAAACAACGTCCAATACCATTCGATTTTGGAGGGTGACAATTCTGGAAATCTGTAGTTCCTCGGTAATATTCCCCAGGGCAATGGCATTGTCATTTGCAACAGCCTCAACAACACGTGTCAGTCGTCTGATTTTCCGGCTGTTCAGTGCAGCCCCCACAAAGGAGAATAGTCCCAAATTAAAGTCCACATACTGTTGTAACGCAGTGTCTGTTTGATCAATGTCCTCCAGGGCAACAGTTCGTTTAACCCTATTCAAAACGAAATCATGGTACAGTGTATAATCGTTGTGGTACATCGGAGGGGCAATGAATACAGGGGGTAACACAAACGATACGTAGCACGTGCCCAACCACCCCACTGGAAGCTGATGGTATCCCTTCGTCCCACAGACAAAGTATGTATTTTGTGATGCAACAAATGAGATGCCATTCGGGCTATCAAACGTAAGAGAAATGTTACATTCGCTTTTCCCCACTGCAATCGTGCCCTTGTTTCTGATACATAAATCGGCTTTTGTGGCAATGACATTTATAACATGAGCACTAGATACATTAACATTCCGCTGATTGCTGTATACACGTGGGGCAGATATATTGTCAGGCCTATACTCTTCCCATTCGAAACGTGTACCCTCAGCCTGGGGAAAACCATCCTTGTCATGGAAACATACTTTATTCAAACGGAAAAGCACCCCCCCTTTAGTTGGCCATCTCAAAGTAAAAAGGAGGGTGTACCAAGCGTTGCATGACCCATTGTGTGAAAACGGGAGTGGAATAAGTGGGGTGCCCCCTCTCTTCTGGTGCCCAGGCAACATTCCACACACCCAACAATTCGAGGTATTGGTCATGTTATGTGTGTGGTGAAGAATCTGAATGAAACTGTTATTTAAATACGTTTGGCGATGGCACTCTTCATGAAAGGGCAGTGTGAAATGAAAATGTTCAGACGGTGCCGGGGTAGTCGGCAGCAAATGTTCACGTACAGGCACCACAAGTTCGACTACCCAGGCTATAACAGCTATCACCACGATAGTCAAGACAAAGAGAAAGGCACCCAATATTTTCTCATCACGAGATGCCGTTGATGCCATATTTCAAGAATATTCGTGTAAAATCTCAAATAGCACCAATTGTTCACAAATTGTCCACAAATTGTCTCAGATACACGTACGTGTATACCTAATAAAAAGAAAAAATGCGGTGCTGAACTCCGAGGTAGCCGTTGTTTTCTTCTCCGGGCCAAGACGGGTGTCACTACTCTGGCAGAACTGATCCCCCCCCCTTGGAATTCCCGGTTTCCGTTTCACAAACCTGGAGCGGTAACCAACCAGTCATTTAAAAAAGGACACAAAAATCTTCTTATCGTGGACGTAGGTTGTAGCGCTCTCTCCCAATCGCAGTTTGGTCCGGGAAGGCTCCCTCCACTTCGGCCGACGTCACAGCTGGGCTCTTTTCTTTTTCCAAAATCTCCTTGTAATCAGTCAACACAGCAGGAGTCACCAGATCCGGAGAGACACGGCGACAATGTGTCGAATGCACCCACCGCTTCCTGTTTGTCACTCGTACTGCGGTGCGGGTCGCCAGGAGGACCTGCTCGGGGCCCTTCCACCTGGGCTCCAAACTGCTTGCTCTCTCAAACGAGCGAACCATTACATGATCACCAGGACGAAGATCATGGCCTTCTCCAGTAGAGTTGTCAGGGAGCGCTTCTCGAACCTGTTGATAAATAGAGAGCAAATCATTTGTTAATCGTGCCAAATAATCATTCATCATAACACAAGGCACATCATGTATTAATCGCGGCTTGGGCACCCCCCAAATATTCATAGGGCGGCCAAACACCACCTCATAGGGCGTAAGGCCGGTTCGTGAGTGGGGTACTGATCTAAGAGATAGTAGTGCTAGCGGCAACGCATCTGGCCACTTCAATGATGTAGACGCCACAATTTTGGCCAGCTTGAGCTTCAACGTGGCATTGTACCGCTCGACCAAACCTGCTGACTGAGGGTGGAATACAGCGTGGAACTTTTGCTGAATCCCTATCCCCTTCAGTACATATTCCACAATCTTTCCAACAAAATGGGGCCCATTATCGCTCCACAAAAATTTGCAAACTCCAAAGCGAGGAAAGAATTCCTTAAGCAACACCTTAGCTGTTGTCAAAGCTGTATTGTCTTTCGTGGGGTAGGCCTCAACCCATTTGCTAAAAGCACACACCACCACTAGGACGTACTTCAAGTTGTTGCAGCGCTCGAGTTGGATGTAGTCCATTTGAAGCACTTCAAATGGTGCCGAAGGTGGAACGAAACCTCCTTTCGGAGTATGGGTCCCCTTTCCAGGATTGTGTTGCAAACACACCAGGCAGGTCTGCACTACTCTCGTTGCAGTATTAGCAATCTCGGGATGTTCCCAAACTCGTGTTAAAAGCCGAGTTATTGCAAGAGCTCCGACATGAGCCAGTCCATGTGTCATCTGGACCATCGCCTGTAAGTAAGCCGCAGGCAATTTCCACTTCTCCATGTCTTTGCTTCTCCAACAACCCTCGTCATCTAGTACCCCATCTGCTGCCCAAGCCGCAAGTTCAGATTCTGTGGCTGATTTTTGGATATCCCGTATCTCTGCTCTAGCATCACTCCATCGCTCAGCCTGTGATTGTACCACGTACATGGGGGAGCTAGTTCGGGACATAGCCGTTTGCCTTGCTATACTGTCTGCAAAGGCATTTCCTTGACCCACTCTATCCGTAATCTTTTTATGGGAACTGCACTTTACTATCGCTACTTTCTTAGGGCCAAGCAACGCATTTAGGAGATCACGCACTAGCTCTCCGTGCATAATGTGCTCTCCGTGTGATGTCAGAAACCCGCGTTCTCTCCAAAGAAGCCCGAAGTCGTGGACCACTCCAAAGGCATACCGGCTGTCCGTGTATATGTTCACACATAATCCGGCACTCAATTCACAGGCTCTTGTTAAAGCTATCAGCTCTGCTGCCTGAGCTGATTTTTGTGGTATCCTAGCTGTTTCTACCACTGTCTTAAGGTTCGTGATCGCATATGCTGCGGAAGTCGTGCCATCTGGCAGCCTTAGGCACGATCCATCAACCCACAGTTCCCCATCCACATCTGGAAGTGGCACATCCTGTAAGTCAACACGACCCTTTGTCTGTTCCTCGGTCAGGAAAACACAGTCGTGATGTTTTTCTTCCTGACCCTCCTCGGCCGGATAGGGCAATAAAGTGGCAGGGTTCAAAGTAGCGCATCTTTTCAATGTAATATGTGGCGCCAAGATTGTCAGCTCGTATCCTGTTAGCCGTGCACCCGTGAGATATTGGGTCTTGGTTTGGTTTAACAGGGCATCTACTGCGTGAGGAACTAACACCAACAATTTGTGTGATAACACTATTCCCTCACTCTGTCGTATGGCTACTGCAGTTGCTGCTACCGCTCGAAAACACCCTGGCAACCCTCGTGCTACAGGATCCAAAATTGCAGAGAAGTGACAACGCTCACCCATCATTCTCGTGCACGTACAATGTGAAAAGTTTCGTATAGTCTGGTGTACCTAACACGGGTGCGGAACAAAGGGCCTGCCTCAACTGCTCAAAAGCTTTCTGACATTCATCTGTCCACTCAAGAGGCATTGGTGTGGCTTTGGACAGTAATGCTAGCAAAGGTTTTATGATATGCGAAAAACCCATGATCCATTGCCTACAAAAAGACGTCAACCCTATAAAGGCACGTACATCTCTCTGCGTGCGGGGGACTGGTGTGTCTAAAATTGCTTGAATTCGATCAGATGTTAATGCACGCCCCTCCTTAGACAACAGATGACCGAGGTACGTCACCTGGGGTCTACAGTATTGGAGCTTCTTCTTCGAAACCTTGTGATTGTTTTGTGCCAAAAAGGAAAGCAACGCAAGTGTACTCTGTTCACATTGTGCATAGGAGTCAGCGGCAAGCAGAAGGTCATCCACGTACTGGATGAGAGCAACGCCGGACTGCAATTTAAAGGAATCTAGTTGTCTTTTCAAAGCCTGGCTGTAGATGCTAGGGCTTTCAGTATATCCTTGGGGAACACGACAAAATCTATACGATTTATTATTGAGCGTAAAACCAAACAGATATCTGCTATCAGGATGAACAGGGATGGAAAAGAATGCATTCTTTAAGTCAATAACACTAAAGGTGGTGGCTGTCGGTGGAACCAAGGTAAGCAAGGTCGTGATATCAGACACCACCGGGTATTGGGGAATGACAATTTTGTTAATCTCTCGCAAATCGATAATAAATCGATAGATCTTGCCATCAGTGTCTCTCTTAAGAATCGGTAGAATAGGGCTGTTACAAACATTATAAGGGACCTCCTCCACCACCCCTGCAGAAATCAAATCCTGAACAATATGTGTCAATGCAATTTCACCTTCTTTCGAAATCTTATACTGTGGCACTCGTGGTAGAGGGGCCCCCTCCTTAACAGTAATATGTATCGGTGGAATACGCATCTCTCCCACATCCGTATCTGAGGTCGCCCACATAGTGTGCGGCAGAGAGGCCAAAGCAGGAATGTCTAAAATGGCATAAAATCTGTCAGGGTCAGGGCAATCGTCAGGGTCAGGGTAATTGTCATTCAGAAACACCCGCACTCCCTCTGGAGCGCACCGTATTGTCGCTCGAAAATATTTAAGTAAATCAA
The DNA here is from genome assembly GCF_964263255.1 of Lissotriton vulgaris. Classification (NCBI taxonomy): domain Eukaryota; kingdom Metazoa; phylum Chordata; class Amphibia; order Caudata; family Salamandridae; genus Lissotriton; species Lissotriton vulgaris. The sequence goes on along the minus strand of NC_141687.1, from coordinate 445,025,848 downwards.
TGCCCAGGATATTGTCTGGGGTATGGGGTGATAACAAAAATTGGCCAAAACTGAAATATTTGTCAATGCATAGTGCAAGGGGCTTGGACAATGGGCTGGGGGAGGGTGTGCCATCAAACCCTACACACGTAATCATTTCGCCAGACAGGGGAGCCCTCGGAACCAAGTTTTTCGACAGAGCGCTACGAGTAGCTCCTGTGTCGACTAGAAATTGATCAGTAGAACCCAAAATGCCCGCTGTTACATATGGACCTTGCTGATCTACCGGCACTTCAACTGATTCCTTACCCCATCCTACGCAATCCTATGCATGCACATAATCCTGGTGTTCCACATTCTCTCCTTCCAAAATCTGATATTGATTCCGTCTATCAAACGTATTTCGTTCGTCCTGGCCACGGCCCCTCTCCTCAACCTGTCTACGATCACCTCCGCCACCCCTCGCTCCAGTATAACCTCCTCTCGACCTTCCACTTCCTCGACCACGCTGACTACGCTGTTCACGAAGTACCGGACAATCTTCGGCCCAATGCCCAAACTCCTTACAATAAGCACACTGATCCTCCGCAATGTCCGTACGACCATACGACGCGTTTCCTCCACCTCGTCTACCTCTATCGTTCCCTCTGCCCTGTGTTCCCCGAACCTGCGCCAACATCACCTTCGTTTTCAATTCCTTCGTCTTTTTCTCTACACTTTCTTTAGCCTCCACTTCCTGCCGCTCATAATACTGAGCCATAGTTAACAAGGACGCAGGGGTCGCCGTGGCCCAGGAACTTTCACTCGACTTCAATCGCTTTGCAATCTCTGGTAGGAGATTAGCTACATACTTATCTACAAACAAATGCCGACCCGTATCATCTGTTAAAGATTGACCACTGTAATCATGAAACGCTTCCTCGAAACGTGTAAAGAAATCGGGGTTCTGCTTGCACGATGTTAGCATAGTCCAATCAATCTTTTTGGAGGGAACAAGCGTTTTTAATTTATTCAAGATAGCTGCCGGCAGATCTAGAATTAACTGGCAAGGCTTACAGGCTGGTTCTCTGTCTAAATCTGCAGCATTTATTTCCTTCCATGTTCCCCCCAATATCGTTTCGTCATTATTTTTACGAATCTGCCTCCACATATCAGGTGGTAATATTAGCCCAAAAAACAAATCTATGTCTACAAGAGTCATCACACAAGACGATATAGCCCCCTCCACCCCCTCATAAAATGCCGCTGGATTCTTCCGAAGATCAGGTAAAGAATTTTTCAATGCCATGACATCTGCTCTATTCCATGGCGTGTAAACCCAGTTATACATAAAATACCCTTTCGCATCCTTCGATAATTTATCCTCATCCGTACCTTCCCCCTTCGGCGGAACATACAAAGGCGCAGCTTCACGCATAGGCATAACATGCAACGCAGAACTCTTATCTGAACCACGGAGAGAACACTCTTTGGCCTGCCCATTATTCTCCAATTCGGACTCCTTTTGCCTCTTTTTCCGCTCCTCCCGCAATCGGGTTGTCTCATCCCGCAGCTTGATCAATTGCGCAAACAGGTCATCGACATCTGAAAGATCAAAATCACCTTTAGTCAAATTTTCACGGTACACTGACAACGCTTTGGGTTCTAACGTATCAGAAAGATCACGATATGCGCCTATAACCTCATCGGCCAAAGTAGACAGAAAATACATCAATTCAAGATCCGTCCACCCTTTCTTTTCTGATACCAATTGCTCCTGAGTAACGCTACGTTTATTCACTTTACGAGCCCAACTACGTAGATGAGCGGACCTCTCCGTAGTAAACCTGGGAGCAGATATACCCTTCTTGCCCGACTTATCCTGTCCGCAATCATCAGAATCCACAGCTGGAGCCGTCGGCGTAACGTACGGAGGCGGTGACCGATCTAACAAAGAAAAATCATCAATTTCATTATTAAGGACAGGATAAAGCGGTCGGCGAATAGGAAATTGGCCAGTCGTTTGCAAATTACGTTCCCGTTCCTCCCTTTCTTTCTTCTCCTGAGCCTCCTTTTCCTCAAGCTGTAAAGCCTTATCCCGAGCAGCCTTGCACTGCTCTTTGTCCGCCAAGGCAACTTCACGCTTCATTCGCTCACGCGCCGCTTTCTCCCACATTCGCACACAATCAAACATATTTTGTCTAGACCTGCGTTGAAACATGCATTGCTCTACAAATTGTATTTTACTCAAATCGTAAGACCCGTGTAGAGGCCATTGCAATTCAGGATCGGCCTTGGTGTATTTATGCCATAATTTACTGTACATAATAGGAGGAAGGCCAAATTTTATGTACATGTCCCTATTTGGTGTTCCCTCTGGGGGAGCCGGCTGTGATTCCGCTAACCTAATTGAGGTACCTTCTCCAAGACAACACATTCCTCGGAGTGTGCTGAAAACAGGCATGTTCGAAAAGTATCACGAAAGCGTGACACCGGACAAAATGGCACTTACAGTTCTTCACACAATTGTGCCACTCAAAGAAAAAAACAAAGTTAGAGAAACATCTCTACATGCCTGCCTATGTGAAGTGCACTACACATATAAGTTCAAAGATCACAAATTCACAATGTTAGCTAACTCAAATCAAAGATCATAGGACTTCGGCAAGCGTCCGAGGACTACCTTACCGATCACAAAGCACAGATTTTCAGTAAGCGTCCGAAGACTACCTTACCGAACACAAAGCTTACCAAATTCCCAAATGTCCAGATTCCAACTGCCAAGGTCTTGTAAGCCAAATCAGCCAAATGGCACTTTCTCAGCGATGCAGACACTTTGGAACTCAGTCGGAGACCGGCGCCACCTGGAAGGTCAGATCGGAAGGAAAGGAAAAACACCGTGGCAGCCAAGACTCGGGTCACTCGTGGCAGCGCGCGCCCATGGCGGGTTTCCAAGCCTTCGTCACGACCTCTCCTTCGCGCATCCGAGTCACCGATGAGTCCCTTCGTGGTCGCCAATTGAAGTAATTCGGGGTTCCCAAGGCCTACACACTCCAGAGATAACCCACTTACATTCAAGAACTGTTGGCACGGAAGCTGTAAAAGGCAAAGAACAAGTTTATTAAGACCCCATGGGGTGGTGGTACGCTCAAACAGCACCCTTCGGTAATGCAAGAGGTATCACACCGAACATCGGTGTGACCCCGTTTATATACAGTTTGGGGCAATAAAAGATAGGCGGCACAAGTTAAGACACATTTAAGGACTAATATGGTCATGTTTTGGAATACTGCCAGCTCATTGGAGGGGACACAACTCCGCTGGTCAGTTTGGTGCACATTCCAGAAGGTTTACGGGTCAGTGGGGACTGCGCATGTGCGACTTGACCAGTACTAAAAATAGCCTGTTGCTGGGCAGATAGGAATGACCAATGGAACGGACAACGGACTAAAGGGCACGTCGGTAACCATACACAGACATTGCACATCAATATGCTGCTTTTTACCATTATATTAGTGGTGACACAAGGTAGGCGCAGCCGCTAGCGGTAGAATGCACAGCCACTGCTAAATGCCAAACCCCAGGAGGAATATTTTGTGTATGAGCAAAAGAATATCCACCACATGACTTTGTGAAATCTAAAACTAAAACCCTTAACTCCCCTCCCAGGAGGGCCTCAAAATGTTTGGTCATCCAAACAATGAATAAACAATCTCATACATGGGGTGCTCCTAACATCATGCACATAAGCACTAAAATTGCACAGGAGTAGCGCAACGGGAAGCCCTCACCATTCCTAGGCTGATGGTATGGCTCTTAACAGTACATCTATGTGGAAAACCTATGTCTTATCACTGTCTATTAGGAGCACAATATGTACATAGGTAGTCTCAGCATCTTCTGCCCTGGGCTACCAGTACACAACATGCTTCCTCAAAGCACAGCTTACCTGTACCCTTCTGGACCTTTCATGACCAGTCATTTGCCATTGATGACATCACTTCGAGGAGTATCGTTGACGTTTGCTGCTTGGGGCATGATTGGACTGAGTGTCTGATGCACTGGCCTCCTGAGTCTGAGGTGGCGGGGACCTTTTGCTAGCTACGGGGTCGGTGCCCCTGGACTATTGTACTTCCCACATGTCTGACTGTGTGTCTGTTGTGGGTTCTGGCTTGTGTGGGGCATGAGCGAAGCGCCAGCGCTGAAGAAACAGAGGATTTACCCAGTCCTATGCATCCGTTGTTCTGGGAAGAAGTATCTCTTACTACCATCTATTACCTTTAGCTTATCTCGGAAAAGCAACAAGTAGGCCAGTCCAACCTGATGCAACCATGTTTCACTGATTGACAGGTCGCGGTTGGAGTGGCAGGTAGCTGGCAGACAAATGCACAAGCAGGAAATTCCAGGCCAATCCCACATATATGTGAAGTGACACCACAATGGTCCAGGTGGATTGGCCCTAATAAAACATACATGGTCAGAGGGGTACCCACATTCCCAAAAAAACCATAAAGTCAGATGCCACACATTTCAGATCGATTGCAAGATGAGTCAGTCCGCAGACCCTATGCCTGACTGCTCCCCTCGCTGCACTGTTTAATTAAACAAACTGTTCCTGTTTTGCCAAAATGCCTCTTGTCTCTTGTTTTTCTCAAGGTATTTCATGTTGAAGCAACAAACTCACCTTGAAACTTAGGGAGGCACTATCCTTTGGGTGGGTCTCCTCTGTGCTGCGGAGGGAAGAGATCTCTTTGATAGACCTGCCTCTCTCCATATTCATCAAGGGACCAACACTGCATGGGGGCATGAGAAGTCCTGTGCACAGTGAGGATGGGTGTCATCTGTCCACAAGCAGGAAGTACTGCTACGTCTATCCCTTTCTTGAGTCAATCCTGTCAGATTTGTAACACAGCCAATTACGGGGCTCACAGTCCAGGTCGCTAGGAGATGGAGAGTCCCTTACATGGGAAGCTGGCAGTGAAGTAATTCGGGGTTCCCAAGGCCTACACACTCCAGAGATAACCCACTTACATTCAAGAACTGTTGGCACGGAAGCTGTAAAAGGCAAAGAACAAGTTTATTAAGACAGCAGGGCAAACTCTCTTACATGGGGATCTGGCAAGACAGGCACATGCAGAGCTCCCAGCTTACTACCTTGCACCGAATTAGGCCTCAGAATGCACTACAAGGACAATATCTGAGAGAAGTAGAAGTAAGTCCTAATTGCCAACTACTATTTTTACATGGGGATACCAGGGGGCTGTTAATCTGCTTGAAGTTCCACATCATTACCCATACCCTGCAGTGTAGCCCTCTGTCTGGGGTGCAGTGGCATATAGAAGCCCCCTGAAGCACAGTCCCACATGCGCTCATATGTGTATGTGTTTCAGGCTACTAAGCTCCCATCACAACCATACCCTCACCACCTTGTGCACACCCTGGTTCACTCCACTAACTAAAGGAAGGCAGACATTCACTTGCTGAAGCGCTTCTATTAAAGCTCTTGCACAGTACAGCTTATCATGTGCATTGCGTTAACACTCACCACGCAGCCAGTCGCATCGCATCAACAGCTCCAGGGGTCCAGTCACTGGCTCCTACCACTGGGGGGGCTATACAAGGCCCGTACTACCACAACGTTCATTGGCCATCATTTGGGAGGTCTGCAGGAATCAGATAATCATAGAACTCTGCATCCGCTGCCTGCCTTCATGACACAGCCCCAGGGGACCTCACACCAGCATCAGGCAACAGCATAGGACTCTCAGGCCCAGGAAATCTACAGCATCAAAGACGGGCGTCTAGTACCTTAATCTTGCCTCAACACGGTTCAAAGGGTGCTATTACTGTTACCCTTCTCAAAGCCGCTAAGAGATGAGTTTTGGCAATAAAGATGGCGGTGGGTTTCGAAGGATAGTGAGACTAAAACTATGTTGCCATCTTGAAGTATCCGTCCATTCCCTCACTCATTGAGGACCCCGCCAATGCCAATACAAACTTCTGCAGCACCATGATGAAAAGAAGACGAGAATGCAGCAATGTTGTAGGTAGGAGTCAAGTTTATTTTGTCTAACAACCTCCAGGTCCCAGCAGCAACTAACTGTCCAGGAGCCCAACACTCTAGAATGGAATCCCACTAAAAGCATAAGCTCACACACAAGCTCGAGACATAACATCTCAACCTCCCCCTTCCTTCACAAGGTAAAAAAATAAGAGATACATAGAATGAATTAAGGTGAGAGAAAAACACAAGGAGAAAAATAAACTTAAACAGGCTAAAACAGGCAACATGATATAATAAGAGACATCTTACAGCATTTTGTTATCCTGAAACTTTGCAGGAACACATTACAATCTGGTGGATGCCCCTCTAGAAAGAACATGGTCATTATAAACAGGTTCCCTACCCTGAACATTGGAGGGTACAACTGAGAGGGTACTTGAACACCAAATTTTCTGTTAAAATAGTCAAGCTAAAGTCAGGTACAATGGAAACAGCAAACTTGTTCCAAACTTTCCTGTTCCCCAACACCACCACATGATTCTTCACTGCTGACACTCTTTTGAGAGCTGAGAAATGAGACTCCCCCTTGTGAAGAAAACTGGGTCTCTTGACTCTCACCCAATTCCCTACTTTGACAGGCAAAGAACGACAAACTCCAGATCTGGTGTCGTACTTAGCCTGAACAGCAGCCCTGACATTAGTTATGACTGACAATTTCTTTGTGTCGGCTTCTCTCCTGGACATCCATTCTTTATTGGAACCAGCTACCCTACCCCTAAGTAAAGTAAACGGAGCAATGCTGGTACTAACATGGGGGGTCCGCACAGCCCACAGCAAATCACTGACAGCTTGCTACCAATACAACCCATTAACTAATGCCTTCTCTAGGTGTTCCTTGATGACAAGGTTGAAGCGCTCAACCAGTTTGGTACTCTGGGGTTGATGAAGGGACATAGGAATGTGTTTTACACCAATATCCTTGAGAAATGTTACCATCTCACCAGAAACAAGCTGGGTACCCTTATCCGACACTAACTCCTCAGGAAAATCCTCCCTGAGAAAGACATCCTGCAAAAAATGTATTACAGAGGAGGAGTTCAAATTGTTAACAAACCTAACTTCGGGACACTTTGACATGTAGTTAATTAAAACTAAAGCATATTTGGGAGACCTGCCAATGAGTTCAAAAGGACACTTAATGTCGAAGGACAATTTAGTCCAAGGGTGTTCTTCACCACAACAGGTTCAACTGGAGATAGATGGGTCACTTCGGATTCATTGCTCGTTAACACATACACAGCAATCGCAGACAAAATGTTTAACATCCTTATCCAGTGCAGGCCACGAAAAATCTTGTCTCATCCTAAGTTTCATTGCAGGAATCCCTGGGTGGCCCTCATGGGCCAAATTCAAAATCCTCTTGTGTAAAGATACAGGAACCACCACTCCGTAAAACTCCATCAGCTACAGATAATTCATCCTTATCCCTTTTGTAGGGCACTAACTCAGAGGGGCAATCTTTGTCACTGGGCGATGCACCCGCTAAGAGATCATTGACCTTCTCTAAATCAGCATCTTCAGATGCAATCTACAACCATTCGTGTTCCAAAAGAGCACCCCTAGTGGTAGTTTCTAATGAACACACAGCACAAACAATTTCTAAATCCTCACTCCCCAAAACATCGTCATCATCACACGAGAGAGGTAACCTGGATAAGCATTCAGCTACATGGGTCTTGGCTCCAGCCACATACTCAAGCCGATAGCGAAACTCCTGCAATCTGTATTGCTATTTAGAAATACGTGGGATAGCTCTGCCGCCACCTTTGGTGGTAAACAAATCGACCAAAGGTTTGTGATCAAGTTCTAAAAATGAATTCATTGCCCCACAAGAAATTCCTGAAATGCTGAACACCCCACCACAAACCCAAACCGTCCTTTTTAATGGTAGAATAGGTGCTCTCAGCACCCTTTAAGGTCCTTGAAGCAAAATGCAATGGTTTCTTCATGACCATCACTCCTCCTCTGAAGAAGAACTGCCCCTAAACCAACATTGCTAGCGTCTGTAGATACAATACATATATCATTAATGTCAAAGAGTTTTAAGAGGACAAGCATGTATGATTTCTTGTTTGATAGATTCAAAATTGTTGTTACAGTCAACATCCCTTACATATTTGACATTTTTCTTTAGTAAGTTCCGCATGGAAGCAGTTTTCGTGTAAAATTTGCTGACGAATTTAGCATAATATTCTACCAACCCTATGTAAGAAAGGAGTTGGTCTTTGTTCAGAGGTGTGGGTGCATTCTGAATAGCTTCAATAATCCCCAGTTTGGGTTCAATACCATTAAATGAGATATGATGACCAAGATAATCAACACCCACTTGAAGAAATTTGCACTTGTCTGCCCTCAACGTTAAACCACTAGATCTAATAAAACTTAACACAAGCTTGACTCTCTCATCAAGTTCTGACTAGGATTTCCCATAAATGACAATGTCATCCTTGAAAATTACAACTCCAGCAATGTCCTTAAACAAATTGGTCATTAGTCTTTGGAAGACTGCTGAAGCTGATGCAAGGCAAAAAGGCATGCAGATATGCAGATGTAGCGATAAGCACCCTCAGGAGTGACAAAATATGTCAAATGTCTAGATTCTTTACACAGTTCAACTTGGTGATACGCTGAAGAAACATCCAGAGAGGAAACAATCGTTGCACCCTGTGGAGTGGAAAATATCTCGTTGATATTTGGTAGGGTTGGCGAATTGCAATGAATCCAGATGTTGGTGTTGAGATCTGTCAAGTCAACACACATCCGGAGAGATTTGTCAGATTTGCATGCTAAAACAATGGGGGCCAACCATTCAGAACATTCGATAGGTTCAATAACCTCTGCACTGTATAGTTGTTTCAATTCACACATGAGTTCATTGCGTAGACTCAAAGGTACCTAACAAACCTTATGAGCTACAGCTTTTGCACCGTCTTTAAGTACAATACTATGCTGAAATCTCTGGAGTTTACCATGGTCAGCTTTAAAAACTTCAGGAAAAAATGTGAGCCCACTTCTCATTGGATAATTGAGAAAGGCTGCAAACAGAGGAAGAGTCAGGCGATACGGGATTGTAGAATTAATTGAGAGAATTGCAGGTCACCAACATATCAGAATGATTCGGATCTAGAAAGATGTTAAGAGTGCCCAGCTCATCCCACCCCAGCAAGTTTGCACCTTCCTTGACCACAAACACAGTTCCCAAGCCTAATCAGTATTAAAAAGTAAATTTGCTGAAAATTTTCCTGAAACATCTACTCTCTTGCCACCAAATGCAAAGATTTTGATGTTGGATTGTTCCAATTGGACACCGGCTACTTTTTCAAAATCTTTGACATTAATAAGAGTAAATGGTGAACCAGAATCAGCAAGAAAGCTAAGTGAAATGCCATAAACATTAATGTTATATGAAGGAGATTTTTTTTCCTGAGATCTCCCCAGAGAAGATAGTTCAACAACGCCTTCAGTATGGGACAATAAGGGAGACAATATCCACAGTTCATAACACTCCTCATCAGAATCCATCGAATTTTCTCCACTAGCCTTTACAACATGAGTAGGATTCTATTTAGCCATAACAGCTTTGCACATTCTGGAGTAATTACCTTTTTTCCACATTTGTAACAGGATTGATTAAGAGAGAAATAAAACCTGCATTACCTAAGTGAAACTTGCTGACACATCACAAACATTGTCTCATTAGGTTTGACTTTGGAAAAGGGTGCAATAGTGCTTGGTTCAGATCTGTCCTTGGAATGGGGTGTGGTAGTAGAGCTAGGGTCATACCCTTTTGATTTAGAGACAGGTTGGGTATTTAAGAGGTTAACTTCGCTAGTGGAAACAACATTGCTCATTTATTTTATACAAAATGAGAATTCTCAACACTCTTAGCTAAGGTTAGTGCAGTTTCTAAATCAGGATCATCAAAGGACAATATTTTCTCTGGAATCTTTTTGTTGGATGTCCTTTCAATTAGTTAGTCACGTATAATCTCATCTCTAAACTCTCTATAGTTGCAGTTGACTGCTAAAATTCTAAGAGCAGCAACCAAGTCATCAAGCGACTCACCAGGAATTTGAGGACTTTTTAAAATCGTTTGGCGTTCAAGAACATTTCTTTTAGGGCTGATACTTTTGTCCAAAGTCTTGATGACCGTAACATAGTCATCAACAAGTCGAGAATCACCATTGTCACCACCACTTACAGGAATATTTTCTACCGAAAGACGTAAGGTTTTCAAAATGTCAAACCTTCAGCACCTAGATTATAAACCAAGAGCGATTTCTTCTTTTTAGAAGCAAAGGTTTCACCATCAATGTCTTCTAGGTATTCCTCAAAAGTATCTTTTCACTGCTCCCATTGGACAGGAGCTGTACCTGCAGACTGTAAGAAGGGTGGAGGAGCAAAAACACGATCCATGGCAAAGTGTGGGTGAGATGCTGCCCAAAGCCAATATAAAGTGCAGAAAATTAATAAACAAAATAAACCGCCAGATTCATGAAAAACGGCATTTGCGAATCTGTAATAGCAAAAAAAAGCGAATCGCTATTCAGATATCGCAAATCCGAATTCATGAAGATTAGCGATTAAAAAAAGCGATTCGCACGAGATCGCAAATTCCGTTAGCGATTACCGATAATCGCAGAAAAATCGCTATTTTCGGCTACCCGCGCCGGGGTTGCGAACTCGCAAATAGCGATATCGCTATTTGCGATATCGCTATTTGCGAGATCGCAAACTCGCGAGATCGGGAAAACGGGAAGTCGCATTTCGAGCCCAGTGATGACATCACAACCAGGAAGCAGCCTGTTCCCACCCCCATTCACCACAGTGAGGCAGACCTGGAGGGAGCAAGTTGGAGAGCTGCTGCAATACAGGAGATTACTACACATCTACTACTTTGCTACAATGTCAGAGGAACCTGTTCCTGGCCCCAGCAACTCCTTTTTTTCCGAGCAGGAGCTCGAACACTTGATTGAGGGGGTGGTGGCCAACCACGATAAACTCTTCGGAAAAGATTCCAGGAGGGTCCCTGAGCAAGAGAAACAGAGGATATGGCAGGGGATTGCCTCCACTGTCAACTCCATGGGAGTGGCCGACAGGTCCCTAGAGGAGCTGAAGAAACGGTGGTACGACCTCCGAGGCCGTGCCAAGGAGAAGGTGGCGGAGCGCCTTGGAGAGTCTTCGGGCACTGGAGGTGGCGGACCAACAGTCCCTCCCAACACAGCCATGGAGGACCAGGTGGAGAACACCCTAGAGAGGGAGGCCTGTATAGGCGTCACACGTCTCGACTCATCCCGCACCACCCAAGGCACCCAAGGTAAGTGGCATGCGACTGCAACCCTGCCCCCTATGAATGTCCATGACCAAATAGGCTCCCCTAATGTCCCAGAGGCATGCCATAGTTGCACATCAAGGAATGTCCTGATGCATTGTGGGAGATGTAGTGTGGCCACAATGTAGTAGTACCACAATGCAGCCAGACAGGTCCCAAAGCACACAAAGCCACAGCCGTTCAGGGAATGTCACCCAGCATGCATGTAGCAACTGACGGCTGCCAGATACATGCAACTAATGATCCTCCACTTTCCCTCACAGGTGTCGGCGAAAGCAGCAATAGTGAAAGGCTGCAAATTGATGTGGAGGTCCAGGAGGAGGAGGCGCCACCACCATCCCAGGCATCAGCCCCTGCCGCTGCTAAAACACCAGCAGCCAGATCCACCTGCAGTGTTCCCCCTGCGACTGGTGCAGCACCTACAGCCGCTGCCAGGCCAGCTACTATTGTGCCCCCTGCTACTGCTGCACCACCTCGAGCCGCAGACAGACCAGCTACCATTGTGCCCCCTGCTACTGCTGCACCACCTAGAGCCGCCGCCAGGCCAGCTACCATTGTGCCCCCTGCATCTGGCATACCAGCAACGCTAGCTGTCACACCCCCAGCAGCTGTCGCTACAACATCTGGGCCTGCGCCAGTTGCGACACAGCGGCCAGCCACAGACTCAGGCCAGCAGGGCAGGCGTGGCAGGTCTCGCCAGCACACCACTCCTGCAAGCAGGAGGGGCAATGGACAGGGACTGGCGCGTTTGAGTGTTGAAAGACGCATGTTGAGGATACACCAGCGCCAGGCACGACAGCAAGGAGCCATTCAGCTGCAGCTCCATAAGATAGGGCGCAATGTGGCCACAGTCGCAGACCACATGGACCACATGACGGCGGCCATGGCAGGTGTGGGGGAGCGCATAGACAACATGACTGCAGCCATGGCAGGTGTGGGTGAGGGAATGGCCCACTTGGCTGCGATGTCCACACAGCGCAGTGCAGCACGCCGCCGCCACCGTCAACTCATGAACCGGCTGGCCACCTACAGCAGGTCGAATTATGTTGCTGCCAATGCAACTTCTCTGTTGGCGCGGCGGTCCCTAACACAGCAGCACCAACTTGTCCAGTGCAGTGAGGACATGACCAGGCTCCTGGAGCACCTCACCACGGCCGTTACGGCACTACACCCTCCAGCAATACCATCCACTGTGGGGGGTGATGATGCTAGTGAGGGGGCATCCAGCGTCAGCAGCCACTCAGCCTCACAAATCCCACCACACAGCCGCAGCACCAGGCCCACACCAGGTCCAGAAGCCCCGGAGGAGGATGCCCCTCAGAGGCGCTTGGGCGCAACGCGCAGTAGGCGCACTTGAGAACATTTGACTTTCATTGGCACAGGCTGACTTTAAGCCTGCCATGTCCTATGACACAGCAGTATGCTGTAATACTGTTTGTGGGAGATAGATGTACTGAAACCTTTTTTTTTGTGAATTGAACAAATACATTTATTTTGCTACACACATTAGCGTTGTGTCATCATTACATTTTGCATGCATTGTTGATTTGTGGGGTGATGGAAGAGGGTGTACTAGAAACTGTTCACTGTGATGTGGTTGCGACGTCTGTGGCCTTCAGCTGGGTTCTCCCCACGTGCATGGTGCGCATGTGCAGGTGGCCGGTTGTCCCCTTCAGATTCACTGCCAGAGATGTCGACAGGTATCCGGCGCTTGGTTGCAATGTTATATAGTATTGCGCAGACAGCCACAATGCGGCAGCACACTGCTGGACTGTAATACATGGCCCCACCTGTCTTGTGCAGTATGCGGAACCTGCTCTTGAGCAGGCCAAATGTCCTTTCTATGCAATTCCTTGTCCGTATGTGTGCAATATTGTAGCGCCGTTGCTGGGGTGTAGCAGGGTTGAGGTATGGGGTCAGGAGGTATTCACGGAGGGCGTAGCCACTGTCACCTGAATGAGAGGAGCAGATGGTGATTGCCTGTGCTGCGCTGTTACATCTTAGCAATGTGACATTTTCCACAAAGTGTACTTACCAAGTAGGTGTCCTTCCCCAAACTCTCCCCTGACCAATCGTGTGTGGAGGCCGCTGTGCCGGAATATGAAGGAGTCATGGGTACTCCCTGGGTACTGTGCGACAATGTCAGTGATGTATGTCTTAGCATTGCAGACCATCTGGATGTTGAGGGAGTGGTAGGACTTTCTATTGCGGAACATATACTCCATGGCAGTTGGTGGGCAGATGGCGACGTGGGTACAGTCTATGCATCCGAGCACATGTGGAAAATGGGCTACATTGTAGAATTGTAGCTTGGTCATGTCCAATTCCTGTTGGCTGTCGGGGAATTTGATGTGACGGTGTAGCTGGGTGAGCATGGCGTCAACAAAAGTGTGGAGGCAGCGTGACATGGTGGGTTGGGATATCCCCCCAGCAGCCGCTACTATCCCCTGGAAACTCCCGGAGGCCAGGAGGTGCAGGCTACACAATACCTGCACATGTGTAGGCACCGCATTGGTACGGCTTGTTGGGTGCTGCATCAGGGGGTCAAGGTCCTGCATTAGCTGCATTATCATTTCCCCATTCAGCCTGTATTTAGCATATATCTGCTCTCTGGTTTGGCCCAGCAAGGTGACCCGCTGGCGAAATATCCTGTCCTGGATCCTGCATCTCCTCCGTGCTAATCGCTGTAGCCTTCGACGCCTCACCACCATGTACATTCCAGGCATTGTGGGACTCCTAATGCTGCTGCTGATGATTGTCCTTATGTGTGATTGGTCAGGCCAGAACCTGTTGGTGATTGGACAACGGTTTTTTAAATGTAATTTTTGCATGGTTTTTATGGTTACCACCTGCTTTGAGTTGTCCTTATTTTGCGCGGCGCAAAATGCGATTTTTGGGTTTTTCGCTATTTGCGATTTTTCTTGAATACTGATTGCGATTCTATAGCGAATTCGCTATTTCTTTCGCAGAATCCGTGGTTTCTCGCATTTTCCTATTCGCTAATGCCGGGATTCTGTGAATATAATAGCGAATTCGCTATTCTGTGTTTGCGAATTCGCTTTTTTGATGTTGAATGCTGATTACTGAAATTGCGCCCGCAATTGCATTTTCGCAGCGATTGCGGGCGCAATTTTACTTCATGAATCAGGCTGAAAGTCACAGAAGATAAAGAAATATATTCTCAAACGGTGTGCGCATAACAAGCACACAACAGGTGTGAATCTAAAACGATGATGGCAAAATGTCACCGAAAAATATTGAGAAGTGTGCTCATCACTGAACACAGGAAAAACAAGGGTGCGTGCATCATCGGACGCACAACATAGCAATTGCCATGAATTATGTGCACAACAGAAGAAATGCAGTATCGCTCATAATACAGGAAGAATACACAGGTGTGCGTATCACCGGATGCGCAGTAATGATATAAGCAAAATTGCCAATACCAGACTGAAGAAAGGTGTGCGCATCACCAGATGTGCAGCATTGAAGTGCAGAAGAAATGCAGTATCGCAATGATGCTGGAAAAAACACAGGTGTGCGCATCACCGGATGCACAGTAATGAGTAAGCAAAATGTACAACACTAGACTGAAGAAAGGTGTGCGCATCACCGGATGCGCAGCATCGAAGTGCAGAAGAAATGCAGTATTGCAATGATGCAGGAAGAAAACACACGTGTGTGCATCACCGGATGGACAGTAATGAAATAAGCAAAATTAAGAATACCAGACTGATTAAAGGTGTGCACATCACCAGATGCACCTCGTCGAAGTGCAGAAGAGACAACTGATTTAGTTGCAGGTAGGTGGTGTGTGCATTGCCAAAGCACGCTAAGGATATGATGCACAGGTAAACTACGACGGGTATAGGAGACAATTAGTGGAAACAGCCTGTTTCAAAGTGGCCGCTGGCACGTCGAGGCATCTGACGTCACAGACGTAGGGTGTAGATACATGTAATGTAATTTATGTAATGTAATTTGTACTTGTAAAGCGCACTAATACCCCAACTGGGGTGTCCTGGCGCTGTAACGCACACCGCCGTGGAACCCTTCCTGGCTTTTCCCTGTGAAATGTCCACTCCTGGGCACCCCCCAAGGTGAAGCCAGGCATCCCAGCGCTGTTGGGGCCATTGTGGAGAATGAGCAAGCTATTGCCCAGAGATGCAGGGTGGGACCAATTATTAGAATAGGCACCGAGGCGAGAATTATCAGGTTTGAGGAAATTGAGCTCAAAACCCGCCGAGGCAGGAATTGAACCCTGGTCCCGGGCCAGGCCTCTGCATCAGGGTCTGCCGCTCTAACCATTGAGCCACAGTTCTCCAGCAATGAATCCATAACATGGCAGTGATAAGTGTAGGAACCAGCACTGGTATCTAGGACACAGTGCGCACGCCTTTGTCAAACCCCCAGAACATCACCAACTGGCACAGGAATAGGCACTCGTGCACAAATCAGGAAATGTTGCTAAAACTTGCCAGAACTGCCACAAACTCCAGGAATGATGTACCGGAGTACAGCACCAACACTAGGAGACAGCAGGAAGGACAAGCAGACTGGGGAACCGGGCAGATCAGAAGAAAACAACCAGAGGGAACAGAGCATGGCACAGATTCGGAAGTGCAAAGGAAGGAATCTGGAGGCGTTGAATCAACTTGTTGCCACTGAAAAGAAGACGAAAATGCAGCAACGTTGAAGGTAGGAGTAAGTTTTATTTTGTCTAACAACCTCCAGGTCCCGGCAGCAACTAACTTTCCAGGAGCCCAACACTCTAGAACGGAACCCCACTAAAAGTACAAGCTCGTTCACGAGCTTGAAACATAAGATCCCAACTCATGACCACTGCTGAATGGATGAGAGAGACAACTGTGTCAAATGTAACTATGACCAAATAAAAGTACTGAACTTTGTGAAAAACATCTCTGTATGGGACAAACACCCAAACAAAGAGACGATACATGCAACCTGGGCATTATACTCTATATATCAACTGATCATGAAACAACAAGTCAATGCTGTCACCTACTCCTGCTTCTACACCCTGCACATGCCCCACCAGAGAGACCGCCACACAGCCCCTCATCACCAGTCACCTCGACTATGGCAACACATTCCACGCCAAAATTTACAGCCAGCGCCTCAGAAGACTCCAGACCGTATAGGACACTGCAGCCGCACTCATCCGGGACCTTCCCAAATGGACCCAGAAGAGATGCCATCTCAAGAACCTCACACACACATCCCATGCAGCAGGGGTCGCTCCTTCTTCGACATCACAACCAAGAACTGGAACAACCTGCCTCTCCACCTCCAAACAGCACCCGCCTTAGTGGACTTTAGAAAGAAACTAAAGACCTGACTATTTCAGAGAGAAACAGCACCCTCGGTGCCCAGATACCCCTAAGGGTGACAGTGCTGTACTCTACAAATGCTGATTGATTGATTGGTTGATTGATTGATTGAGTCACTCTGGTTGTCCTTGGTTCGGGTGAAGATGCAAGGCTCAACAGCAGCCTTCAGGCAGCAGAGCAGTACTTTCAAAAACAGCAACCCAGTCTTTCAGAGTGCACTGAAGGTCACAGAAGCAGGCAGTCTCTTGAGAGTTCTTCCACAGGTCCAGGAGTGAACTAGTGTCTCAGGTCCTGTTATTATATTCTGGTGCCCTCATTCTGGAATGTGGATGAACCTTCTTGACAGTGGCTTTGAAGTGAATGGAACTTCCTGACTGCCCTACCCTGGCTACAAGCTGGCTGCAGTGGCAATGGGGAGGTATTAGGTCCTTTGTGCACTCTCTTTTTAGTTGCAAGAGGGGTTGTGCTCAGCACCACCCTCATCCTACCAGCGGATGGCCTATTGAGGCAATGCCATTCTCTTTATTGGGTAGCTGTCCAGGAGGGATTCACAAAGTCTACTGTCAGTTACACCAAGTCATGTTACCCAAAAGGCTAGATTCACAAAGGGAAGACAAATTTGAACTTTCAAGAAGTGGTATTTTCAAAATTGTAATCAAAAACCCAATTTTACCATTGAATAGGGCTTTTCATTACAATTACAAAGACATAGAAAATGACATAGATACCTTTTCCAATCAGAAACAACAGCTTATTAAATGTAATAAGGAATCTATTAAGTTATTCTATGGAAGGGCTAGATCTCACAGAAGTGACAAAGACATATGAAAGTGTTTTACTACCAGAACATGTAAAACTACAAACTACCTGTCCAATGTTTCAATTACAAGGTACCCTACCCTATGGGCTATATAGGTCCAAACTTATTGCTGTGCTATATATCATAAAAGGGTAGTTTAGGGCTTGGAAGTGGGGTTTATTGTCAAGTCTACATGGCAGTTTAAAACTTTCTTTAGGCTGCAGTGGCAGTCCTGGGTCATGTTTTAAGAAATATAGACAAAGGCACAACTTGCAGGAAATACACTGGAGGCAACCACTGGCTAAACAATCTTGTTAGTCCAACAAAGGGGGCTGAAACCGTTGACCACCAGAATGCCCATATGGGTAGGTACACCACTGCTCAGTGGAAAGAGAATTCCCTCAATCCAGGATTATTCGCCCACAGCAGAAATTAGGGCAGCAATACTGCAGGCAGAAGCATCATCATCAAACAGAACTAAAAGATCTGCCTGGACCCAGGAACAACAGTTGACAGTAGAAACCAAACTGAGGGATTGCATCCAGGAGGAGGCAGACAGCGGCAGAAGCCTGCTCATCCCCGAGTACAAATCTAGAGGTCGGGGGGACATCCTTAATTGACGCATTATTCTACGATTACTATTTTCCATCAGCAATCTGACTGACATAAGCACAAATGACTTAGAATCTGCTGAGTTTGAACACTTCAATTACTTGTTAGCCGAAGAGGTCACAAAGACAACATGGGCTACGCAGGAAACTACTGCGAGAATTTTTAAAGGAGGAAACTCCACTTCATGGCTGGGGACACAACAAAAACTCCATCAAATAACTGGGTACCCAGATCCGCTGTCCCGAACACAATAAGAGAGGGAAGGCGGTAGACTGCCAAAAGACCAAAGGACAGGCAAGATGCCATGTGTGTTAAAAGGGGCCCGAAGCACCTCTTTTTTGCAGATGAATTCAAACTACGGAACCCAAAGCAACTACAATGAACATTCAGATCAAACAATTGGAACTGGATAGCAAGGACCATCAACCCAAGGGTCATGAAAATGTGACAAGACATGCAACACAATCCTACGACAAAACATCAACTGAAACTAAACTCCTGGACCATAAATGGCCTCGTAAATAAAGTACATTACACACAATTACTATTATACTTTCATAAATTCTACCTAATTGCTCTTCGAGAGACCTGATTAGACCAACCACATCAAATACAGGGCTTCAAAGCATACCACCTACCGGCAGTCAGAAGTGCTAAATACGACCATTTGAAAGAAGGGCAAACAATCTATTCCTCAATAAGGAGCATAAATGAAATAGAAAATTTAGAAGTTAAACAGTCAGCAAACCTCTGCATAAATGCTATAAAAATGGAGCTTGGGGGTAGCAAACTTAATCAAACAATATTACTGCTAAATGTATACCTGCACCCTTTAGAGAAAAAGCAGGGATGAAACTCTTGATCCCAGAGCTGTCAAAAATACTGTAAGAGGAGACAACTCTGGTAAGGGATCCGCTTCTGGAAGAGTTGATTTTAGCATAGGGCATCCAACAACATGAGGCGAGCAAATGGGCAAACAATGCAGACTAGCGAGGGAAAGCTTAAAAGACTTAGAACATCTTAATTTAGCAGCAATAAATGGCCGCTTCCCAAACTACGGTCCGCTGGCAGCCACTTTTCAAAATTCAACAGCAAGTACAACCATAGACTATACATTTACATTATTGGCACTGTTCAGTAAAGTCTCTGACTTCCGAATAGGAACAATGGACGCCAATGTCCACTTACAGCAAGAGATCATGCTAAACTTAATTCAAGAAGCAGTTTCAACTTTGCTAGCAGCAAATCTGCGGTCTTCTCTATCAGTTATACACAAAATAATTACATATAATACACTCGATTTGGAAAGCTTTGAGGTGGAAGCAAAGACTCATACTGACAACTTAAGATGCAGGGAGCTATTTATCAACAGCCTCTGGGCTGCAAACACAAAGAGTAAAAAGGACCAACCAACAACTGAAGCTCAACAGCAAAAAGAGCCCTCCTCAGTAATCCATAGTGTGAAAGGCCACAGTTTGTCATCAGAGCAAAAAACTAACTTAAGGATCGTCAAGAGAAACATTCATAATTTACTGCAGCGCCTACGCCGAGCCAGCCCAGATAAGGTGATTCAAATGGAACAAAAACATCTAAAAATCTCTACAAAGAAACTCACCTGAAACTCAAAAAGGGAAAAAGAGGAGGAGGAAAATAGAGGAGAAGCTGTGGGCCAAGCCGCCGCACAATGTGACAGCAGCAGTAGGTTCTGGCTTACTGTGAACAGTCTTCGAAATCCAAGAGCACCTTGGGCTTGGGCTGATTACCTGTG
The DNA here is from genome assembly GCF_964263255.1 of Lissotriton vulgaris. NCBI lineage: Eukaryota > Metazoa > Chordata > Amphibia > Caudata > Salamandridae > Lissotriton > Lissotriton vulgaris. The sequence continues at coordinate 445,005,964 of NC_141687.1, read as the reverse complement.
GCATTGCTTCAACGCGGCACCATTGGACAAAATATTTGGGCCATCTGAACCCACTAGAAGCTCATCAGAGAGGGCCCAATCATCGGAGCTAGCTTGTATGGCCTTCACGGAAAAAGTAATTATAAGAAGGATAGCAAAAGGCAAGACAGAGGTGGCACCTGGTCCTAACTAAGCATGGGCTGAAAATTAGTTCGGCTTGCAGAATTTGCGAATTTTTGGCAATTTCGTGGTCGCGAATCGCATGAAATTGCCAAACAATTCGCAATTCGAGAGTTGGCAAATTTATTGTGCTTGGTCGCGCTTCAAAAATACAATCTCGCACGCACGGCATTGACTTACTGTGATTCTGAGTTCGCAGAGTTGCTTTCCTCCCTGTTTGTGTGCGCTGCGCCATTTTGGATCTGGCTGCGTGATCACACAAGACTTTTCGAACGCAAGTATGTCATGGAGTCCAGCCATTTTGCACTGCGAGACTTTGAGAACACGAATAAGTCAAAAGGGCCCGCGATCACACATCGTGAGAGTAAACAATAGCGAATACTTAGATGCGACGCGCAGCTGACATCCGGCGGGAGATTTGAATAGCTCACTTTCTCGAAGTCACAAAAATTGCAATTCTGCACAAGAAATCTATCGCTGGCAGCATAAACCTTCTGAAAATGATGATTTGGATCAGAATAACTCCTCAGATTGACATTTGGCTGCACTTTTTGTGCAAGGAGTCCTTTTTTGGGGGAGTGGGAGGAAGGAAGTGCCCCAGAGTCTCCAACTTCCTGTTCCTGTCCAGTAGGCTCCTCCCAGTGCTTTGTCCATGTCCTGGTCACTTTTCATTTGGATCTGTAGCTGGAAGGATTACTCTTTGTGGCTGCTGCTGGATATTTGTATTTGAGGACTTTTTGTTTGGATCACTTTTGGATTTAAGATTACCAAATAAGTTGGTGTTGTTTGTTTGGGGCAATGCAGTTGCTGCATCTACAATTTATAAACTTTTTCACAACTTAAAAAAAATATATATTGTGGGTAGCCACAGTATCCAGTAGGCCCAGGGATAGTCATGGGAGCATGATACAACTGTTTCTGTGAGTTTTGTTGAACTTAAATATCATTTACGGCATGGATGGCATGGAATTGAATAGCTCACTGTTTTATGTGGAAGTTTGTTTTAACGTTGGGGTGCATGTTAAAGCCACATTAGCCAGTAAGCCCGGGAGTACTCAGTGGTGCATGGACCAAGTCTTTCTGTGGGGTCTCTTGAATTTAAACAGCATTTAGGCTATGGATGTGTTAGAAATGGGACTTAATAGTGAGCAGAGATCCGCATTGATACTGAGAATTGTGTGTTCACCCCGTGCACAGAACACAGATTTAGAGACAGTCCCTGAAGCATGTAAGAGCCCGTCTCTGCAGTACTGCCTCACTTGGCTTACTGCTTCCTAGTCATGACCACGCCCCCTCCCTACACTTCCTGTTTGGTTCTCAAGATGTCCTTCGTTCCTGCTCGTTTATCGTGTGGAGCCAGTGGAGGATTCTATCCTTGGTTGTCCCAAACGTACTTTTCCCGGTACATGTGTGCCTCTTTTCCCCGTGAGTGCGCGGTTGTTACGTTCGATACCAGGGGCCGGACAAAGCGTCTCACCTTCAGCTGTGCCTCCTTTCCCCGTGAGTGTGCGGTTGTTCCTCTCGATACCAGGGGCCGGACAACGAGTCTCATCTTCAGCTGTGCCTCCTTTCCCGGTGAGTGCACAGTTGTTCCGGTCAATTCCCGGGGCCGGACAATGCGTCTCACCTTCAGCTGTACGTCCTTTCCCCGTGAGTGGGCGGTTGTTCTGCTCAATTCTTGGGGCCGGACAATGCATCTCATCTTCAGCTGTGCCTTTCCCCCCCCACGAGAACGCGGTTGATCCACTCGATTCCCTGAGCCTGTCAGCGCGTCTCGCTTCCAAGAGTGGTCTTTGTGTGCACAGACGCGTGGTTCCGCTTCTACTTTTAAGGCCGAACGGCTCAATTTGTCCTCATCATTAGTGCCTCCGAAGGTCTGCTGTACAGTGCAGAGTTTACTGCAGATTCCTTTTTTTCTGTTTTGTTTGCTAGTTATAGTTTAGGGTTAGTTACTCCTTGATGCCCCTTTCCCCCAGTTTCTATTCTGTGAGAGAGTGGTCTTCCATAGTACTTCTTACTATAGCCCCAACCAGGACTTCCTGAATATCTCTCTCAGCCAAAGTTCTTGCTGCCATGGTTTTTAAGACCATAGTCCTGTGGAGGCTGTGTTTTAAAGCACACTGTAAAGATATTTGGGTGAGTGAAACACAACTCTCAATATGTATCAATGTTTCTGATGGTCTCACTAAACAGTGCATGTTGGAATCCTAAACTAATCCTTCTTTTTCTCCAGTGCCAATAATCTTTTGACCTGATCATCACAGACTACCTCTGCAACACCATCTGGGGAAGAGTGGTGGTCACTCTATGATTTATTCCCCACAATTTTACATGATAATTATAAGTGAGCACGTACTATAGTCCTCCAGGTGTTGCTTTCTGGAAGTGTGTTGAACATTCGTCTTCGCTCCTGTGGAATTTGTGGCGCCCGACAGGATGGCATTGGATTGAGGTGATTTTTGTGTGTATTTCGATTTTTTGGGTGTTGTTGGGGCCTGGTCCAGGCCTGGTCATGTGGGTGAGGGTCTGGGGGCCATTTTGAAGCCATGCAGCGTGCTTTGTGGCATAGGCATTCACCCAATCTGCCTTGCTTTCATCCATTATGCCCAGGGGTACTCAGTGGTGAATGGACCAAGTCTTTCTGTGGGGTCTTTTGAATTTAAACATCATTTAGGGCATGGATGGTATTGGACTGGGGTGATTTTTGTGTGTATTTTGATTTGTTGGGTGTTGTTGGGGCCTGGCCATGTGGGTGGGTGCCATTTTAAGGCCTGGTCCAGGGCCTGGCCATGTGGATGGGGGTCTAGGGGCTCTTTTGAAGCCAGGCAGTATTCTTGTGCCAAAGGCCTGCACCCAATCTGCCCTGCTTTCAGCCATAATGCCCAGGGGTACTCGTTGTGCATGGGCCAAGTCTTTGTGTGGGGTCTCTTGAATTTAAACATCATTTAGGGCATAGATGGCATTGGATTGAGGTGATTTTTGTGTGTATTTTGATTTTTTGGGTGTTGTTGGGTCCTGGTCCCGGGCCTGGCCATGTGGGTGGGGGCATTTTGAGTCCTGGTCCAGGATCTGGCCATGTGGGTGGTGTCTAGGGGCCATTTTGAAGCCAGGCAGTGTGATTTGTGCCAAAGGACTGCACCCAGTCTGCCTTGTTTTCATCCTGCAATTCGTGCAACTGCGTCCTGCTGTTCTGACATCTGAAGAAGATGGGCCCAAAGAAAGGTGGCCATAGCTCCTCTACCAAGAAAGTTGCCAGTGGTACTGCCAGTAAGAAGGAGAAGAAGAAGCAAGTGGTGCCACTTACCAAGGAGACGGGTGTGCCGACCGCCACTTTTTTTGGGAAAAAAAACTATGCCTGCAGCAGCATTGTCTGCCGGGGACCAAGCTGGGAGCAGCACCTCTGCTTCATTGGTCTCAGTGCCACCACGCCAAGTTAGGCCCAAGCCCAAGAGTGCTGCAAAGGCAGCCACTTTAATCGCTCTTTCACCATCGACCAGTGATGTTGGCGTTGACTCATCGCAAAGTAGCAGGGTGTAACTCATCTGACGAGTGTTCAACCACAGCCGCAACGACAACCACAGGTGTAACAAGGAGAGGCGCAAGGAGAGGCGCAAGTAGAGGCACAAGGAGAGGCGCAAGGAGAAGCGCAAGGAGAGGCCCAAGGAGAGGCGCAAGGAGAGGCACAAGGATAGGTACCAGGAGAGTCACAACTGCCCACAATACTTGTTCCTCCAGAAGTAGCGTCACATAAGGATATCGAGATTCATGCGGAGGTAAGCCACTCCTGATGATCCATTGACTTCCAGATACCCAGCAAGGAAAAGGTCAAGGAGGACTAGTACAACTTCATCTTCAAGCCCACTTCCTTCTGATGATCTAAATCTTGATTGGCACCCACCAATTAAGTCTGAGAGGGAGATATGCCATGAGCCGACAAAGCTAGGTAAAAGGAAGGTTCCCGCAAGGCTTTCAGTTAAGGGTGATGACGAAGTAGAAGTAAAAGTGGTGTATTCTGCTGCTGATGAAGAGTCTGACGATGATGACCCAGTCATCACAGTCGTCACTCCAGCCCTAGCGGGTATGCAGCAGACAGACATTTGTACCCTATCCCGAAAAGCTGCGCAGGATGTGGGTGGCGTGGCACTGGTACCAACACCAACACAGGTAATTACTACACCAACACTACCTACAGCTTCAATATTTTCTCTTCAGAATGGCCGGCAGGGAACTCCATTCAGCTCGACCTCCATTACCTCAAGTAGTGGTGCTGTAAGTGCACAACACAGTCAAATTCCACAACTCCCATCCTCCACTTCATCTGGCATTGAAAGTGGCACCTCCACCACCAGAAATCTCAACTCCCCAGTTTGGGACTTCTTTAGTATTAGCAAAAAGGCAGAAGACAAGTTATTTGTTCGATTTGTAAATAAGTAGTTAGTCGGGGTAAGCTTGGTACCAACTATGGTACTGGAGGCCAGAGAGGTCATCTCCAAAAACACCACAGCATCCAGTGGGAGGTGCACCTAAGTAACATCCGGAAAGCCAAAACTAGAAATGCGAATGTAGACATTGATATTGCATCTGATGATGAGGAGCTGATCATGCAGGGGGGAGGTGAAGAAGAGAGAGACATTTTTTCTGGTACACAGAGTAGCCCTGGCAGCAACACTCCAGTGGAAGCACCCACACCCTCTACCCCAGCAACATCTAGCTGGCACAGTAAGAGTCTGGTATAGACACCAATGCGAAAAAGTACATCAATGAGCCTAACTGGGTTGAAGAAGTCTGGATCATCATCACATATGAAAATGATCCAGACTACCATTAAAAGCATGTTTTGGTCGGAGACGCCATTGGAACGCAACCACCCAACGGCACGTCTGTATAATGCAATGCTGGCTAAAATGTTAGCGCTGGACCTTCTCCCTTTTTCTTTTGTGGAAGGGGTGGGTTTTCTAGAATTTGTGGCAACAGTCTTCCCTAAATAGATGGTTCCTAGCCGGTCCTATTTTGCCAGAGTTGCGGTTCCAGCACTACATCAAGATGTGTTGGATGTGATTGGGGCAGCTTTGCAGAAGAGTGCTGTTCACACTATCCACCGCACAACAGACATGTGGACCGGATGCCAAGCTGTTGAATACATGTGCATCACTGCACACTGGGTCTCTTTTGTGGGGGTTAGAGAGAAGATAGCTGCAGGTGTTGACAGTGTCACAATTTTTCAAGCTACTCGGAAACTTGTTACAGTAGCCATGTTTGCCATGGAGAAATCACATACTGCAGTAAACATTTTGGAGGAGTTTAACAGTAAGGTCTTTGAATGCAGCCAAGAAAGCACATGATTGGTTATGTTTCCACGGATAATGGCAGTCATATAGTTAAGGCCATGGCTGATGGTGGCTATTTCAGAGTGCCGTGTTTGGAGCACAACAGACATGTGGACCGGATGCCAAGCTGTTGAATACATGTGCATCACTGCACACTGGGTCTCTTTTGTGGGGGTTAGAGAGAAGATAGCTGCAGGTGTTGACAGTGTCACAATTTTTCAAGCTACTCGGAAACTTGTAACAGTAGCCATGTTTGCCATGGAGAAATCACATACTGCAGTAAACATTTTGGAGGAGTTTAACAGTAAGGTCTTTGAATGCAGCCAAGAAAGCACATGATTGGTTATGTTTCCACGGATAATGGCAGTCATATAGTTAAGGCCATGGCTGATGGTGGCTATTTCAGAGTGCCGTGTTTGGAGCACAGCAGTAAGATTATTGTTCAAGATTTCTTGAAAAAAGAAAACACAGTCAGCAAGTTACTGACCACCTGCAAGAGAATCGGCACACATTACGCAGGGTGTAACTCATCTTACGAGTATTCAACCACAGCCACAATGAGAACCACAGGTGCAACAAGGAGAGGCGCAAGGAGAGGCACAAGGAGAGATGCAAGGAGAGGCGCAAGGGGAGTCGCAAGTAGAATCGCAAGTAGAGGCATAAGGAGAGGCGCAAGGAGAGGCGCAAGGAGAGGTGCAAGGAGAGGCACAAGGAGAGGCACAAGGAGAGGCACAACTGTCCACAATACTTGTTCCTCCAGAAGTAGCGGCACATCAGGAAATCGAGATTCATGCGGAGGTATCAGCCGAGCAAGCCACTCCCGATGATCCATTGTCTTCAAGATCCCCAGCAAGGAAAAGGTCAAGGAGGACTACTACAACTTCTTCTTCAAGCCGCCTTCCTTCTGATGATCTAGATCTTGATTGGCACCAACCAATTCAGTCTGAGAGGGAGGCATGCCATGAGCCGACAAAGCTAGGTAAAAGGAAGGTTTCCGCAAGGCTTTCAGTTATGGGTGATGACGAAGAAGAAGTAGAAGTGGTGTATTCTGCTGCTGATGAAGAGTCTGACAGCAGCAGTATTGTGCTGCTGAAGAAGAGTCTGATGATGATGACCCTGACGTAGTTAGAGAGAAGATAGCTTCAGATGTTGACAGTGTCATCATTTTTCAAGCTACTCGGAAACATGCAATAGTAGCCATTTTTGCCTGGAGAAATCTCATACTGCAGTAAACTTTTTGGAGGAGTTTAACAGTAAGGTCTTTAAATGGCTGCAGCCAAGAAAGAGCATGATTGGTTATGTTTCCACATATAATGGCAGTAATATAGTTAAGGCCATGGCTGGTGGTGGCTATTTCAGAGTGCCGTGTTTGGCGCACAGCATTAACATTATTGTTCAAAATTTCCTGTAAAAAGAAAACACAGTCAGCAAGTTACTGACCACCTGCCGAAGATACGGCACACATTTCAGCCATTCTTTTAAGGCCCGGAAGCAGCTGAGGATCATTCAACGTGACCGTAGTGTGCCAGTCATAGGACTCATCCAGGAGGTGGCAACACGTTGGAACTCAACCTTCTACATGCTTGAATGTCTGTCTGAGCAGTACTTGGAAACCAATGAGTGTGTCTTTCACGTACGGGGTGCTTCTATGAAAGACATGAGGCTAGAGGTGGAGGAATAGGACCTAGTTAAAAGCCTGACAGACATGCTTTGTCCTTTTGAGGTGTTCACGCGTGAAGTCAGCAGGGAGGACTGTACTTTAGGCAAAGCTATCCAATTGTTGCGCATGCTAGAGCACCAACTAAAGGCGGTGTCTTCAACATTCTGAGTTGATGCTGTAAAACAAGACGCATATCAGTTGATGGAGAGCTTATTAAGCCGTCTAGTTGACAATGCAAGGCTTAAAGCAATACATTCAGAACAACATTACATTTGTGCCACTATTCTGGATCTACGGTACAAAAAGGCAGTGGCCAGCAATACATTTATTCCTTTTTCTGAAGCAGATGTTTCCAAGTACAAACATTGGCTAGCTCTGTCAGCCACTCAGTTCGAAAAACAACGGCAGGAAATTGAAGGAACCACCACAAGTACTATTGAAGCAGCAGGCCATCCAGCTTCAAGGTCCACTTCTGTGGCTCAAGGCAGTCACTTTCACTCAGAGCAGTTACTGACACCAGAAACGGTATCATCATCACCTGCACCAGGCTCAGCAATAATATTGTCAGAAGCGGATTGGATAACTCATCAAGGGTTTGCTCGTTCTAGTGTTGATGCATAGGCAACAGATGGTACGCAAAGTGGAGCACCCCTGGAGGACCTTGAGTGGATGGTGCAGGTCTATCTGGATGACCCAACAGAGGTCTTCTTTGATCAGAACCCATTGCTGTATTGGTATGGGAAAAGGCCTCAATGGCCACTGATCACCAAGCTGGCTATAAATTATTTGGCTTGCCCACTCGCAAGCGTGTCTTCTGAACGTGTTTTCAGTGCTGCTGGTGCCATTGTAACTTCAAAAAGGACCCGCCTCTCGCCCAAAAATGTGGAGAGGTTAACAATGATCAAGAAAAATCAGCACTTCATACCACCAGACTACAAAATACGTGAATCCACGCAGAAAGAAGAGGACACCAACTTAGGTGACAGAGGTTCTTCTCTGTTAGCTGACCTACTCCCATTTCAATTCACTGTGTTTGAGGACGAGCTTTATTTCCCTGACACCTAGGCTTGAAATACTTACTTTTTTTTTGTACTTATTCACTTTTATATTTGTGTGTCTTTCTTCAAGGTAGATGGCCGGATTACGCAGAATCAAGAAACTGACGCTTTGCAGACGAGTCCCCTCAAAAAGAAGTGGGACTGGAATAACTGACTATGCTGACTGTTGCTTCTGAAATTGACACGAGAGGCTGCCCTGTGGTCCTTTACCCAAGAATAAGATGCTGACAAAAAGTGGAACAGGTAATGAATGATGAGATGGCATGCAGTGGACAACACTGGCTGTCTGGCTCTGATGAAAGCAATTGCTGTTTGTTTGCTGTGCATGAAATGAATCATATGTGTTCTGGTATTATTTGCCGCCGTGTAAAGGCATAGTACTCCAGACATCCTAATATGGCTGGCGGTGTCTGATAGACACCGCCAGCCATGTTAGTGCTTTTCCGCCGCAGTAGGGAGGCGACCGCGGCGAAAAAGCTGCAGATGGAATGCCAGACCCACCAGCCATCCTAATATGGCGGTGGGTCTTTCGAGGCTCCGCGGCGTTTTGCCCGCATTCACCGGGCCGGCGGTGGGTTCCGCTGGCCCGGAGGATGCGGGAAAACAGCAATCATAATAGGCCCCTAAGTCTGCTTCATCGATTTTACTTCTGCCTCCATACCATCTCTGAGGGTTGTACAACCGTAAAACACAGGTAAATACATTGCATGCCTTTGCCAAGCATTTTTTAGCACTCCTGATTTTACTGTGAATATGCATTTACAATGCATGCCAATACCACACATTGTTTTTAGATTTAAAAACAATATATTTGTGGGGGGAGACACCCCAACCCCAAACTTACCTTAAATGTGTGGTATTGGTATGTATTGTAAATGCATATTTGCAGAATAAAATGCATGGTAAAGGCTCAACGAGGTAAAAACCTCTCTGTAAAGGCTGTTATCCTCTCTAATGTCCTGGCCTCTCGGACATCATGGACAGTCTGTGGAATGGTGACTTCTCTCTCAGAGAACTTTGGTGTTGTTTTTAGCATTTGCACAGCAACTTTAATGGTATTCCACTGCAGGTTCTTGTGCCTGTTTGTCCACCACTAAAGTCAAGGAGTTCTTTCCTTTTCAAGTCTTTGGTAAGTACATTGACAGTATGTAATTGCCTGCTTCCTATCACAGCCTTCTTGTGCACTTTGCTATCACTTTGTACTCTTCTTGACAGCTGGTTGATCTCCACCTAGTAGAACTTGTAATCACAGTGTTAATCGCTCTATGCAATATATGGCTTGATGCTGAGTAGTGACATGGTACCTTTATGTATGGCCTGACCAATAGATTTCAACCAACGATGTCTAGGTTCTCTGTAAATACTTTCATTTGCAATTGTTTCACAGTGGCTGGAACCGTGCTTTAACTCTAAATGCATTAAACATTAACACTCTCCTTCAACGAGAGCACACATGCATGAGTAATTTGCTTGGACTACGACAAACTTCCTGAGAGACCACTGTCAATCTTCGGGTCACTTATTCCCTATCTCCTCGCCATTTGTAACCTCTTTCCCGGTGGAGTGCCAATAAATGACTACACCACACACAGAAATTAGTATCACACGTCTTAATTTGTCTGTGTGTAACTGTGTACTCCATATTCTAACAAAACCTTCACTGCTATACACTCTATCCATTACGTCATAGTTCTACAGAGTTAATAAGGAGCCAAAAGGGTTCCGTCATTGTTAACTCGCAAGACACTACAGGTATAGACCTACTTAACCATATTTCTGGGGAGTGAGCACAGTACTGAAACCTTCATTCTGTACTTTTTTTGATAAAGGACATTTATGTCTTCTAGTACTTCTCAACCTATCTGCAATCTTTGATACATTTGAACACAGTGCCCTTCTCAAAATCCTAAAAAACCAAAAGAGCATTGAAGGAACAGTACTGAAGTAGTTCAGATCCTATCTTTCTGACATCATAAGTCGCATCTCCAATATTCTGTAGAGTTCTGCAAGCCGCAGAATTAGACAGGTTGCACTGGTTTTTAGGACTAGTAGCTTGTTCCATACTGTAAAATCAGTGTGAATGGCACCAAATGGTGCACCAGTAGGCGCTGCTTATTTCTTCCACTCAAGAAGATTTTCTACATGAGCAGCAGCTTTCTCAACGTGAACAGTAGCGAACTGCTGCACCTACCCACATTCAGAAATCTCACAAGGAGGCATTCTAGCTGTCAATTTTCTCACTCTTGCTCGCTAACCTAACATTTGTGCGCAATCTGCAAGAGAACTCCGTGGTCCGAGTGGTGCAAGGAGTGAGCAAAACACAGTGAACTCCGCAGGCAGGGAGGAGTTTGTTTGACACCCCAGCTTCAAATCAAATTGTTTGATAAACTAAAACACATGGGCCTCACCCCAAAAATGTTCATTGCATCTAAAACTTTCAAAATCAATAACCTACCACACCAAGGTTGATCACCATGAATTTGAGACCATATGCATCATATCAACAATCCTGGAAACGTATCTAAAAAATATATAGTTTTTAGTGGATGTGGAACTTTAAAAGGCCACACTCTGCTCAAGGTGGATGCTCACAAAATTCAGACAATCTTACGCACTTTAGTTATTTTCTGGAAATGCACCAATGAATGGAATGATATACCAACACATGCAACAAGTCATGTCCATCTCTGTTTTTAAAAGGGACCTCAAACAACACTGCTCAAAGACTTTTCATTATCTACATATGCCTATTGATCTGCACTATAAAAACTTAATTTTAGGCCATTATTTTGCTTGTTCACTGTGCTCAGGGTCTTGCTGAGATCTATAAGGAAATTAAATAAAACAAAATAAATCAAAGGCAATATAGGAAGAGGTAGCTAAAGAGGCTGTTACAGTATGTATGGGGAGAGCAGAAATAGAAGCCTATTAAAAATGTTATATACTAAGCCTGAGAATATCACTGAACAAGAACAAAAAGTTAATATCTCAATCAAATATTCACCTATTTTCAAGACATAGAATATAATTTGTGTATTGGACATCAATGGTGGGTCTATACTTTAAAAGAGCAAGTGTCAGGACAGAGGAACTGTCAGTTAAACAAAAATTATACTTCAACCCTTTCACTGACGGGGGGCCGCGCGGCGCTCCCGCGCTGGTGACGGAACCGCTCCGTCACGCCCCACGGGTGAGCTGTGCTTGTGACGGAACGGTTCTGTCACGGCCCCGCCCGCTCAATAGAACGCGCCGTGCAGGCGCAGCGAGCGGGCCGTGACGGAACAGTTCCGTCACCAGCACAGCCCAACCCAAGGGGTGTGACGGAACTGTTCCGTCACAAGCGTGGGAGGGGTTAAGCAGTTGGGGGCCTGTCAGTCTCAATATAATAATGTAAGGACAAAACAATAGCGCTATTGGTGAGAACAAGCAATGACAAGAAACAAGAACAAGCAATAATAATTTATAACATATAATAACAATATGGTTTGATTTTGACACTAGCTTCATAACATGAATATTCCAAATATTTCTGGGCATCTACAGAGAGACCTCCTTGCATTATAGCCCATGATACACAAATAGAGCACCTTGATCCCACATTTTAACAACTCTCCAGGGGAGTCACAGGGCAAGATGTCTGTTTGTGATCAAGCCCGTTTTGCAGGAAGGTCAATTGCCGTTTATCAGGTACTGTTATATCTTAGTATAAATTAGTGTATACCACTGAAATTACACTATGACTTCATCATTTACCCTACCTGCGAAAATTCAAGATGAATGACCCAAAAGGATTTTATTAGCTATAGCAGAGGTAAGTAAGAAGAGAATTTCTTTCCTGAAGAAAGAACAACGGGAAAGGGCTGCGAATTGTACACATATCTGCATCACATTTGGTGAATCCAATGCATTGAAAATACCAATGGATCAAGCTATAATAAAAGAGTATATGTAAGACATTTCAAGTATCCCAAAGCATCCAGGGGCTAGAGGTTAACCTTATTTTATCATACCGAGCAGGACATGTGGCAAGTAACAAACATCTATGTGACTGTAGAACTCCGAGAAGAAAGTAGAAAAGGCTTTCATGTCTCAAAACTCTGTGAACGTTTTTTTGAAAAACGCGGCTATATTTCCGATTATCGACAAGTTTTTATGATGAATGAAAAAATCCTTCCACAGAAGGTTTTGTAAACACAAAACCTAGCAAAACATGTTGTATGCAAATATTCGTCTCCAACGACATTTTGCTATCTGCCTACAAAGCATTGCAACTTTTGCAAAGTAGAACATTTGTAAATTTAAAATAACTTTGAAGACAACAATGTCATTTTTTTCTTTCTTTTGACAGAATGCTAAATAAGTCTAAGGGAATTCTTTCACTACAACGTGAGCGAGTCAGAGGTTACGTGAGTAAGGTTTTAACCTAAATTGTGCTAATGGCAAGAAAATGACCCTTGTGTTCATAGATGCTAAATCTCGCCATGCTTATAACAAATGTCCATCAAAGAATAGTCAATTTAATTCCACTTACACGGTGTAAGATCTGTGTGCTCTTTACATTTTTGCGACATAGCTGTAATGAAATATTGTTTCTGAACCATACAATTCTGTTTTCCGTCAAAATGTGAGAATTATGGCTGCTGAAAACGATCATTCTTTCTGTGAACATATGATCCGCGCTGTTTTCTTCAACGCTCCTTTTACTTCCTTGTTCCTTAGAGTGTAAATGATGGGGTTCATCATCGGTGTTATCACAGTGTAGCAAACAGTAACTATTTTATCAGTGTCCTGTGTATCGTTTGATTGAGGTTTCATGTAAATGTACATTGCAGTACCATAGAACAAAACCACAACAGTTATGTGGGAGGCACAGGTGGAAAAGGCTTTGTACCTTCCTTTGGCAGTTCTAATGTTCATTATATTGACAATAATTCGAATGTAAGACACAAGGATAAATGCAATGGGGATCATAAGTATAATTATACCCACAACAAAAATTATAACTCCAATGAGGCTAACATCAGCACACGCCAATCTTAATACTGCTGGGACTTCACATTCAAAGTGGTTAATCTGGTTGTGCCCGCATAAGGGAACCTGCAAAGTAAAAGCGACATGTAACACTGAAAGCACAAAGCCACATACCCATGTTGCTGCTGCTATCCTAATGCAAACATGTTTATTCATTATGGTCATGTAGCGCAAGGGGTAACAAATTGCTATATATCTGTCGTATGCCATTACTGCCAGTAGGATGCACTCTGTTTCACCCAAAGAGAGGGATAAGTACATCTGTGCTGCACAACCGACATAAGAAATGGTTTTTTTCTCTGACAAAAAGTTTTCCAGCATCTTGGGGGCGATCATAGAAGAGTAACAAATGTCAAGGAAAGACAAATTAGAGAGGAAAAAGTACATAGGGGTGTGCAGCTGAGGCTCTACTCTAATGGCAACGAGGATGAGGATGTTTCCAACAATAATGGAGATGTAAATCGGGAGAAACACCACAAAAAGTATGATTTGTATTTCTCGGTCGCTGGTGAGTCCAAGAAGAATAAATTCCGTCACGGAAGAGTGATTTAGCCTCTCCATTCAAATTGTAGTGTTCTATTAAATGGAATAAAATATAGAAGAAATCAAATGACTTAAAACAACCATATATTTTTGAGAGTCAGCTTTTTCATACATAAATCAAGATGTTAGGACAGAGTTGTGACAAATAAGTTATTTTGTCAATTAATCTTTTTCCTAATGGCACAGAAAATGATTCAATAATACCTTTTCTGAAATTGACACGATTAACCATTAATTCAAGTGTGATTGGTGACTCATTTATTACATTTTTTTAAAGCAGTACAGTTATGTCCCTTCATTGTCATATGATAAGTGTTTGCAAGAACATCAACTACATAGTCCTAAAACTAGACATACATATCAATGAGGTAACAAAGGAAAAACATAAATCACATAGATTGGCAGCTCTAGATAAATTATTAGGCGTTCACAAAAGTTAAATCAAGAACACTCTAAATATTTACTGCATTATCGGAATGTGCATACATATCTGCTTAGTATAAGGTACTGAACATTACATACGTTTCAAGACTGAGGATTTTAAGATTCTTGTCCAATCATTCTCACAATATTTGCTTCTTTTGAAGAATTATGTGAAAGTGAACTGTTACGACATATCAATAAATACTTTTTTCCTCACGAACCTATGCCAAATGAAAGGAGTGGACTAAATTGCTACGTTCATTTACACTACAAGGACTTTTGTTTGAAAATTTTGACTTTTGCTACTATTTTACTACACCTATGCTCTCTTGTTGCTAATCAATGAAGACATACATTGTAGAAGACAATTTGCCTTCTTTGCCAACGTTCACATTTAAAAGCTATTCAAAATATAAGTTGTGGATAGAATAATGCTACGTTTCATGCACTGAATGTTCATACCACTGAGGAAGTACATATTAAAAGTTTAAGTTATCTTATCTGCTTTCGTTGATCTTACCATTTAGCAGCCAGTGTGGGTTAGTATATACATGTTCTTTGTGTCAGATTATGATATTACAAAGCAGCTTTATTGAGCTGCATATCTCTGATAATTGATCCAATTCTCATCTCAGGATTGTCGTATAATTATATTTACAGTTAGTCCAATGTACCATGATACATGAAGGAACTGGACGTGGATTAAAACAGTGCATTATGTTCCAAGATATTAGAAAAAGGGTTTTCACTTTTAAATGAGTCCATACATGGTCTAGGACAGGTGTGTTGTAGATACCATATGATCTGCTAGCTGTGGGATCTATTGATGGTGGAAATAGAAATCACTGCACAATAAATCTCACAACCAACAGGAGACAAGTTTAAGTTACAAGTTAATTTACTGACATGAAGAACAACGATGCAATGGTGTCATGTCATATCACCTACAATGCTAATCTATTTTTTTATTACAATTGAAATTGTGCCTCATGCAATGATAGAGTTACA
Organism: Lissotriton vulgaris; assembly: GCF_964263255.1. Lineage (NCBI taxonomy): Eukaryota > Metazoa > Chordata > Amphibia > Caudata > Salamandridae > Lissotriton > Lissotriton vulgaris. Next base: position 444,990,755 of record NC_141687.1, on the reverse strand, counting down.
TTTCAATTTATTTTTTTTTTACTTTAGTTTATTTAGTCCTTCATTTATAGATTAGTGTTTGGCCTGCTAATTGGTGGATGTGACAGAGGCATTTAACTCCACTTGCCTTCAGGAGACCTACATTCCCAATCCAGAGCTCCCAATCAGCTTGCCAAAGACAATTTTGGAAAAACTACTTAAATCAACTTAGCAGAAACAGTTACTCCAAAACTGTGCTGCTGGTTGGATGCTCCACTTCTTTGAACTGTTTAAAACTTTTTTGCAAGTCTCACCCCCAGACGGATAACCTAGTACTGAATTGTGCAAAGTGGAAGCCCTCTCTTTTATTCGGTTTAAACGTTGTTTTCGTTGCTTCGAATGATTTGATTACCCATTTTCATATGTGTGAGCTGTTGGGAGACTGCTTTCACTTCTCCATTTATCAAATGAGTGGGCATTTCAAGGTGTGAAACAAGGAGGGAAATATTGAAGTCATGTATAAACATATAGGGCAAAAGGAATGTAGTAGCCCAGTGCAGACAGATATTGTGTCCTAAGCCTTAAGAGTAGTACTAAAATGGTTGCAGAGGTAGACATTGAATGGTGTGTCAGATTTTGACATCCATAGCAAAGCCTAGAGAGTCCCTTTGACATGAACAGTTGCATGATTGTCCAGGCTTAAATGATTAGAGGTGTGCAATGTTATAGTATATCAAGTCAGGGAGTCACTGGCTCTCTCTATGTCATGGGCAGCACAGCTGTCTATGAGCCAACTGAGGTCAGCCACATTGCCAAACTAAGTCTCTGGCCAATTTTCAAGCTAATTGAAATTTCTTTTTTCACCAATAGTGGTCGCAAAAAAATTAGGCACCCTAGAAAGAACATTCCTTATCACAGTGTCTATCCTCCATATCCAGGTGAGGAAGAGGGGTACTAAACATTGAAAGTCATCCTGGGGAATATTAGGAAGGTTGGGAAAGTTGGACCTCTGTAGATCTGTGGCATCATGAATAAGGTAGCTTCCTAAATACTTGATAGAATTGAACACTTACTGAGTAGGGTTCTGAGATTTCAAGTGATATACCCTTGCTGGGATAACTTCCAGTTAAGAATCTTGAGTTTTTAAAGTTTTAAATCCCCCAACAAGTCTTTAAAGTCTAATACTCGAGAATGCAAATGCATTTTTGAAGGGGAAAACAAACTAAGCAGGACATGTTTGACACACAAAGTGATCTTGTGGGTGTCAAGACCAAATTGACTTCCCCCAAAGACTTCATTGTTTCTTATATGAGTAACAAATACTCTAGTACTGATTCCATAAAGTAATGGTAGAAAGACACAACCCTGATTTCTTCTCATGTCTAAAAGGTAATTATGTGATAATCTGTCATTTGTTTGATAATTGTAGTAAGGGACATGATACCCTGCAAAAATTTGGAAAAGTCCTTGTCCCAAAACCACATTGCTTCAGCACTTTCACGAAGAAGCAGCAGTCTGCCCAGTAAAAAGACTTTTCGATATCAAGAGAAACGAAATCAGCAGAAACTAACACTATCCTTACTTTTTTAATCAGGTGGCTAAATGTGTCTAATGTTATTATGAATCTACTGACCGTTAATAAGCCCTGATCTGTCACAAAGTATGAAATAAAGGAAGAGGATCTTGAGTGGTGTTCCAAAATGTTTGGTCATAGGTTTTGCATCAAAATGTAATAAACCAATGTGCCTGTACCATACATATTTTAGGGCCTGATTTAGATTTTGGCAGACTGGTTACTTCTTCACAACGGTGGGGGATGTCCCATCCACTGAAATATAAATCCTCATATTCTATGGTGTTTGTACTTTGATGGACAGGATATCCATGCCTGTTGTGTGAGAGTAGCCCATCCCCCTGAATTCAAAATCAGGCCATTAGTCTCTTTTACTGCCACATATATTTGTATCTTGCTTCACATTTCAACTTGGGAGGGAATCCATGGGTGGAGCATGGGTGTTTCCATGCACCCACCCATGGATTTTGGAGGATTCTAAGATTGACATAGACATCCAAACCTTGGAATGCCTCAAAATACTACACCTCCCCAATAAGTCCCTTTCTGCACAAAAAAATTATGCCTGAACCCATCCCTACAATATAATGCAAGGGTGTCTGTGTTGGCCCTAGGCTGCACACAGTGCAGCAGCACAAGGAGGGAGCAGAAATGCTCCATATTTCTGTGAATATGGAACATTTCTGCTATCACGCTGTCATGTTTTGCAGCTCAGCAACTTTGCTTGCTGCCCTGCATTGTGTTAACATTTTGTAAATATGCCCCTTCATTGTGATCAATTTACTTTACAGAAAACTGTCCCTCATCTAATTGAATTCATGGTTGAAGAATTGGATGATGTTGGTTGTGTGCTCAGGGATATTTTCCAACTAGATACAGATTTTTACGATACCTGCTAAAATTTAGAATTTCACCCATTACTGCTGGAGGAGTGGTGCCTGGGGAATAAATAGAGGTTAAAGAGTAAACAGGAGAAGGAGTGTCTTTGAAGAACATCAAAGGGCACTATCAAGTAGACAACTCAATTGAACCAATTCTGATGTGGTGCTTTGGTAGACGAACAATGATTAGCTACATTGCACATGCCTTAACATGCTCATTCAATGTGCAAGCCTTTTCAACAATTTGCCATGGTATACAGTTCCACAGGCAGCAGAAAGATTTTTGAGTAATAGTGAACATTTAAATTTTCTTTGTTTGCAACAGCACTTCCTCATTTTATTTAGGGTAATTTCTTTGATGCTTGTGATCAGAATTTAATATTCTATACAGCCTTTCTCCTGTCTCACTACCATCCTTCTAATGATTTTCCTGACAAAGGTCAGCTTCGAGATTCAGCCAGTAGCTCAACAATATGAGCATTCAGATTTTTTTCAAAATGAGGATAATTATGGCATATTTTAGAGGGTTGGAAATGAAGTATTAATTAATTTGGTTTGCAGTATTGATGGTGCTAGGAGGTCTTGAAAAGCATGGTGCTGAGCAAGAGTCCAAGTCACAATAAAACACTTTTATCTGAAGGGTGTGGTTTAGCATTTAAAGCAGGAGGTCAAATACTGTAATGTAGAAGTCTGGAACTTTGGAAATAAAGCTGAGGGGCATAACACATTTTGACAGAGGGAATTTAAGGAGACTTCCCCAGAGTTGTTGTAATGATCATTGCAGTATTAGAGTTTCTCTCTTTGATAGCTACTGTTCTATATTGAATATTTACATCATTTGATTAGATGCTTTGATAGTGTTGTTATCAAAGTATAACTGATAAACTCTCTTTATATGACAATATCCCCGGGTAGTTTTGCCTTGGGGTTTTTCCTCTGTAGTATGTAACTTGGAATCATACAAATTCGTAGTTCACACAATTCTGCCCTGCAAGTTCATCATTGCATTGCTTTTTGGTGGATGGTGGATTTGAGGAATAATGCAGGTTTTTGGTTTGGTGAAAGCTTATACATCTAAAGCAGATGGTACATTGGAGGTAGATATTGTCAACCAATATTTTGGTGTTTATCTTTATGTGGATTTGTGATCTATTTTCAAATAAGGGGGACAGTCCCATTAATTATGTTTGACAGGTTGACTGAGGTGAATACTTGATTACAGCTATGTGTGGTTGTACTGCCTATAACCACTTGTTGGAATCAAAAGAGCTGCAAGATGTTGCAGAGGAGTATTGTAGTATTGTTTTAAAGTGGGTCATTGACTTACAGATGGAATTCCACAGTAATCATGATTTTATTGACTTAGTTCTGCAAGAGAAGAGTTGATTTAAGGAAATATTCTAGACAGTTGAAGTTACATTTTAAGAGAGGAAAAGTAATTGGAGAGCTGTTTGGTTTATGCTACCATTGGTAACTGATTTATTGTCAATTTCCAGGAAAAAAATTCAGTCGCATAGGGTAGTGCTAACTCTTTGCCCTCTCAATTTTCAAGAAGATTTTGACACCCATAATTTTTTTTATTGCTAGCGTTGAGTGATTTGTCTCCACACTAGGTGTCAATGAGGCCCGTTAGATAACAGTTGGTTTTCAACATGATATCATAGATGTAATGAGAGTGACTAGTAGCCAAAGCACATACATTTCATGCCAGTTGCATTATAGTTGATCTTAGAACTGGGCAGGTTCAAATATGCTGCGATGCTAAGGTTTACTGATTCTATTACCTAAGTAAAAAGTGTTTAGGTATTTGCCAGTAAGAGGGAGGTGGTGGGGTCCTGACTTATGTGTAAAGGGAATCAACCTAGGAGAATCTGTTGGAATAATGGGGGGCAGGCATGAAAATATAGAAGTATGGAGTTGGGAGACTCATGCTAAGCATCAGCTGTACGCAATCTTGTGAATTAATGTGTGAGTTGTGCAGGCTTAAGAGTTTGGTTGTGAAACAGTGTATGATAAAGTAGGGTGTGGGTTATCAAAAATGCCCATATTTTGTATTCCTATGAACCCCAATGATCTCTTCAAAGACCAGATAGTTCCTGTCATTGGTTTTTATTATAAATCTATCTCTGTTGATAAGAGATGACAGAATCATGGTTTATAACCACCTTTGGTTTCTGAGGTTTTATTTATGATGAGGGGTGACAGAAATGGGTCCTTTCATGCTTTAATATTGACTGTAATGACATGGAGATTGGTTTTGGTGATTTTTTCCTTTTGGACTAATATTAATATGGGTTAATTTTAGAAAATATAGGGCCCGATTCACAAAGGAAAAGCTAGACAGAAGTCTATCTTTAAGACTTTGGTATTCACAAGGGGCATTTACTGTTCGTAAATGCCCTTTGTGAATACCAAAAGTGAATAACAAAAGTCTAACTTTACCTTTTTGTATTGGGCCCCCATTATCTAATCAAAATACTTTGTCCTAAATACAGTGCCACATTTTTTTGATGTTGAAGTACAGGATTCGTCAATCTGTTTCAATGAATGCATGCTATTTTGTCTTTTTTTAATAATGCTTTGAAATTCATTGACCTCTCCAAACCAAGTGATCAGACACATAAATTCCCATTGGACTTCAGTGGTTACCATCTTGATCTGCCAAATCCCCAGGCCATGAGCTATACTTGAGATTTGTACTTCATACCACCATTATTTCCTTTGTTGCATCTTCACTCTCCTGAATGGCCCAGGCAGGCAATTGTTGTTAATTCCCTTATCCTAGCAAAGTTAAACCCTCCCACGCTGGTGACTTAATCGCTCCGTCACGCGCCTCGGGTGGGCTGTGCTGGTGATGGAGCGGTTCTTTTGAGTGGACGGGGCCATGACAGAACCGCTCCATCAGAAGCACAGCCCACCCGAGGCTCGTGACAGAGCGGTCCCGTCACCAGCGTGGGAGCGCCGCGCGGCCCCACCCGCCCCCTAGCGCTGCAGCAGAAATGCCACCACAACGAAAGGGTTAAAACTGTTTCAAAATATAATCAAAAGCTGTACTAAATGAAACCTGAAATAGAAGCAGTCTAAGGCAGCCTGAAAAGAAAATTGAGTAGCTGATGCACACTGTTGAGTCATCTATGGTAATATACTATGGAAGCAAGATAAAGCAGTTTTTAAGAACTAATAATGATTTGAATAATCAAAGAAAATTGTTTATTTTCACTTTTACAAGAACTTTCATCTCCATTCCCATTTTTCACTATCATGCACAAACTAGCACATTATGGGGTCTATTCCGATTCGGGGAAAACCGCTCCGAATAGCCGTTCGGATTTTTTTCCCGTATGAATCGTATCCTGCAACGTCCCCCGTACGTATGACGAAGTACGATTCGTGCAATACAAAAGGGGATGATGGACAGAGAGTTTGAGCAAATCAAACACTCACCCCTAGTCAACTGATCTGGGTTTAATCCATCACCATTCTTTAGCTCACTCAGCCACCCCAGTTCAGAGTTCCAGGAGCTGTACTCCGCACAAATCATACAGAGACTGTACAAATCAAATCCCCGTACGAATCTCCCTCAGAACCCGCTGTACGCGACATCTGTACGGTTCGCGGCTGGTTTTTCCGACCAAGCAAGTTTGATTTGTGTAGGGCACGCACCGTACAACCCTTTTTTTACGGGAGCTGAAAACAGCCCTAAAAGCAGAGTTCACCCCGAAACAGTTACGGAACGCCCCCCCCCCACTGGGTACCGTGCGTACACCCCATGATCACAGTGGTACTGTGCGTAGCCCTGCGATCATGGGGTGTACGCACCGTACCCCTGCGATCATGGGTTGTACGGACCATACCCCATGTTAACTGGGTGTACGGTGTGTACACCCTGTGATCGCAGGGGTACAGTGCGTACACCCCATGATTGCAGGGGTACGCACGTACCCCGCGATCATGGGGTGTACGGACCGTATGGTGTGTATCTGATTGTATACTTTTCCGTACGAATCGCCCTTTCCTGACACGGACGGTACGATACGCGTCCTCATACCCCGGTCCGGGGTCGCACGGCATGTTTACAATTCATACAGAGAGGGCTCCAGATACGAATCATACTGATGTGTTTTTCCAGAATCGGAATCGACCCCTATATGTTTCAAAACATTTCAAATTAGAGGGGGCATGGCTTGGATGCTCACAAGATGGCCTCCATCTGATAGGGCTCCCACTTGCTGGTCTAGATTTTGATTTATCTCTTTGACCAAAGACACATTTGTCCTCTTCACAGGGAAGTGTAAGGCAGCTGGAGGGCAAGGGACTTCGGCAGTGTGTCCATTGTGATGTTTTGAGCACCGACCTTCAAGTAGCCCGCTCTCCTGCTTTCACCTGCACCAGTTTGTGAGAAGCACTTATCCACCATGTTTACTGGCGACAGTATTCTGAGTGCCTGCTCACTCCTAGCAAGGTCGCTCCTTCTCAAAGGTGCATATCTGGGTACTGCTCTCCCTCAAATAATAGCCTAATCTTTGGGAATGCTTTAATTAATTTTTCCTCCTGAAAAATATTCCTCTTTATTTCTCAGTTCCTCAGTTTACAGTAAATCTGCTGGGACAGCTCATAACACTAAGCTTTGTGATATCTCCTGTACTAAAGATGGCTTGCTTCTCTCAGGTTTTGTTAGCCAGTCTGGATATTGGTAGTCACTTCCTCTTCCCACTTTACTGCTTATTGCACTGCTCTTCATACTGCATACCACACATCCAATTTGGCAGAAGGAGTCAATAATCCTTTGAAGAATTGTACTCCTACCAATACCACCTTGATTACACTTAAGGAGAATTCGAGTGAAGGATATAAAATACTTTAAAAATACATTGTTTCTCCTAGGAAATCTCCCCTCCCAAAAATCATGGAGGACTTAATGGAAATCTTTCATGAAGGGAACCACTACTACTTGTCTTGAAGACAAATGTTCATCTTTCTAGTCTAGGGTAACGGAAATTGAAGTTCTTATTGCAGTGGCTTGGGATGCAACTTCAAAATTAAATACAAAGGCCAAGCAAATTTATACCCTCAAATGACAAACCAAAGATTTTGAAAATCAAAGTCGGCATAGCTATGTTTGTGCTTATGGTATAATGAGAGCCGAGGGGTAATATGATTGCCTTTCTTCACACAAATGTACTCAAAATAGTGATCTCACCCTTAACATCCACAGAATTCATAGTCTCAGACTTCGACTCTCCAGGAAACGTTTCACTCTCAAACCATCCTTTTACCCCAATATACATATTTAATGCAAGTTCTTCCTGCCTCTAAACAATGGAAGCAGATGACCTCATCTGGTAACATATGTTTCCCCAGTTGCGGCTGCTTTTCACAAGAAATTCTTGGAAGTGGGCCCCTCAGTGTATGCTAAGAGCGCAAGATATAGCCATGTATCTTCAAGGTTACATACATGGACAGGACCGCCTCCTTTGACTCTCCAGCCAAATTAAGAAATTCATCCATCTCAACAAAAGAGAAGCCATGGACATTGGTGGCACTTCAAGTTCAATTTGCACATTGCTTCTTCTGTTTCCTTCGTCTTTTTTTAATCAAGTTTTCCGGCCAGTCCATGCTCCATTGTGTTCCTCTGCGCTCCAGCTTCAAATTTTCTTTCTATGGTTCAGGTCCTTCTGACTTTTTGTCATGCTTCTCTGGTTTTACTTCGGATTCTTATTTGGACTCATTTTTTGTTCTATTTTTCCCTTCCCTGCTTTCTTTTCCAATAACATGTGTCTATGTTCAGTTATTATGAATTGGATGGTATGCAGTTATGCTGTAAAGTTTTTTTCCTCATTTTTTGAGGCGGTTGCTATTTTGTATCCTGTCTACCAATTATGTTCCCGAACTTCATGAATAGATTTAGATTTGTTTCTTGGAATGTCAAAGAACTTCAGATCCCTGTCAAAAGACAAAGAGTACTCACACTTCTCTATAAATAGTCATGCCATGTTGCTATGTTACATGAATCTTATCTTCTTGAAAAATGCATTCATTTGCTGGAAAAATGCTGAGCTAGTTCTGTTTATTGTTTTCCTGCTGTTCATCATAAACATTTTGTGATTATTGCATTTCCTAAAGCTGTTTCTGTTTATATATTTTAAAGCAAGAAATTGATGTTGCTGGCAGATGCCTTCATCTAGATACAACAATTAGTGGGTGCCCTTACTCCTTTTGTAATGTCTACGGGCATAATGGGGCTGATTCACACTTCTGAAATTCACTTTGAACTAAACTAATGGTGGCAATAAATATCAATCTTGTCATGGGTGAAGATTGTTATCAACTGTTTGACCCCTTCCTAGATAGAAAGTCTGCTTTCAAATATATCCCTATCAATATGCTAAAAGCCTTTCATAGAACAGTCTTTGATTAGCATTAGCTGATGTATGGCACATATATTTACTTGATCTTTTACAATATTTATTTTTCCCCCACCCACTATTCCCCCTATAGAATAGACTATATTTTTCTAGATAAAAATCTCACACAAAATGTGTTCCATGCTGAATTAGGCAGCATCTTTATCTCTGATCACGCTGCAGTAATAATTGATCTACAGTCTGCCCATTCCCCTACTCACACTGGAAGAAAACATTTTAACAATGTGTTGCTATGTTAATGTGCTATGTGATGGGTTCAATGAAGAAAATTAACTTTTGTCCTTAATAATACAAATGCTTGTTCAGAATTCCATATCAATTTCAACATGCAAGTATGTGGTCAGGCAAGCTCTGCAGCCTATGCTTGGGATTACACATCGATAGGTCACAGGAGGAAGAGTGCTTAACTGGCAGGAAAGCACTTAGGCAGGAAACTCTTGATCCGTTTTACAGACAGGCTCAGTGACATCAAAATGGTCAGGGGAGAATGTCCTCGATAAGCACACATGGCCAAAGGGGGGACTCCACACACTGCTAGAAAAACATAGTCTGATTTCGAGCTAGGAACATGTAGACAATCACACCCTAGCACCTGCAGTGATCACGTAATCCCCATGTGTCCACCTTAGTTAGTAACCCAACTGTAGAAACCATTGACAGTTTATTTATGACTCTAAAGACAGCTACCAAAACTCCTCACCAAGTATAGTACGCTAGAAACCTTTATTGCTTGTTGCAATATTGCATATAAAGAGACCACCAACTCAATGGAACTTGAGACAGTACTCAGAGCTAGTGCTTGTAACTCTTCTCTTGCCTGAACTGATACATTTAACAAACTGTTCCTATTTTGCCAAAAGCCTTTTGTCTTCTATTTGTAAAGGAAATCTGATTTGAGCAACAGCTTCAAGATCAGCAGTCTGGCAAAGGATTTGAGCACTTCATCACCAAAATCTTTGACAATAATATTGGTCCAGATGGCAAATTTCTACATGTTTGGGACTCTTAACAAAGGAACAGCACAAAGCTATGTTATAATGTATACAAAATGGCCGCTGACAAAGAATCCTCTACTCTCCTACAACACATGAAAAAACTATAACACAAATACGATTCATCGTCTCACAAAGAAGTTCTAGATCAACTCATCTAAGCCAAACTTAGATTTAACAGACCTTCCATCAATAATGATATGAGTGCTCTTTCAGAAGTTAATGCTAAGTCCACTAAAATAGGTAAGTTGTTGGGCAATTATCTAACAGACTAAAAACTGAAAACCTAAAATAGAAGTTATTCATGATGCCACTGGTAATCAATTATTCAAACATCAGGAAATGATGACTCGTTTTCTGAATTTTACGCCAAATTGTACACACTGGAAACACTTTCCACTCTTTATTCCCTAGATTATTTTTTTTATAATTTCAACATTTCAAGATTGATTTCTCTCTGTTAGAGGCAGACATCTCCTGTGCAGAGATACATACAGCCATTTTTGAAACTCCCACATGACAATGCACTATGTCTGGACAGTTATATGGTTCAAATCTGCTCTAAATTCCCTAATCTCCGGGTACCCAAGATTCTATTACTTATTTAACAGCTTCTACTCACGGACACTATGGTTGGCTGCTTTTTGGATGATTTCATATGTTTTATTCCTTAAAAAAGATAAGGATCTGGCTGAGTGCATAAACTACAGAACAATTTCCGGTTTTAATACAAATTGCTAAATTCTCTCAAAAATGTTGCAGGTCCATGCAAATTAGTTACTTCTCTCGTCAGATTTGAACGGTCTGTTTTTTTCGAATTCCAAAACATTTCTGATATTTCCTGGACCTTCCTAAATATTATTTATTTTGCCTCTAGAAAAAAAACCTTTGGTTACAGTCAACTTGGCAGAAAAAAGTTTTGACCGCTTAAATTGGAAGTTATTTTACAATAAACATCAATGGCATCATTCTGGTCTCAGATTTCTGCAGTATGTCAAAATTCTCAATGTTCACTAACATACTACCACTCACTAGAAGCACCAGACAGGAATGCCCCCATCACCATTACTTTTCATACTTGTTTGGAACCATGCTTGGTAACCTTATGTAGATCCAAGCTTCTAATTGGCTGTAATCACATACAGTTAAATATTACATTTACTGTTTGTGCAGATGGTATTTTGCTTTATCCTCAAATCCTGAGTTTCTTTGACTATTGTCTCACAACTGTTTGGTTTCTGTGAACCAACGTAACACAGACAAATCTGAAATAATGCCTCTCAAAAAAGTTTGTCTCAAGGATAGGTTTATGGAAGCAGACTTCCTCTAATAACAAATGGTCTTGTACTCTCCTTCCATTAAAATAACCATTTAGGCAAATATAGAACCTCTAAAGCACTTAAGCTAGATGTAGGTAATTGAAATTCACCGATTTGAAAATACCAAATTTTACCGATTCGGTATTTTCGAATCGGTAAATGCTATGTAGCTAAAAAATCTGTAAAAATTAGCGAATCGTTAAGATGTGCACCCTATGGGCCTGGAGGCCCTAGGAATGAATGTCAATTACCGAATCGGTAAATACCGATTCAGTAAAAGGGGGAAAACATTGAAGGGTGGCAAGGTGTCACTTTGACACCCTGTTGTACCCCTCAATTGTGTATGGGTGCACATGTTGCAGACATACATGCCCTAAGGGCATGTATGTCTGCAACATGGCACTGAAGCAATTTGCATTAAATTGCTTTTTGTTTTTTTTCCGTTATTTACCACCAGCTTGTAGTTGGTGGTAAATAACAAATCCTAACATGGGATAAGCACTCATTTAAGTGCTCCCTACATTAAGAATTCGGTAATTTACCGAATCAGTATATAAGAAATCGGTAATTTACTGATTCCTTAAATTACTGATTCCGTAAATTACCGAATCCTTAATTTCGGCCCCCTACATCAGAAAAGCCTATTACCGGTCGGTAACGGCTGAAATTTGTTTTCATTTGAGCTTTCTCTAATCTCTCTTTTTCCATTTCTTAAATTTTCCCTTATTGCTCAAATACCGAAGTCTATGTCCTTCACTTTATTAAATCATTCGAGTCATACTGACAAAATGTTTATCTCACAGATATACACACCTTCTGAACTGTTGTTATTATCCCCAATTTAGTACAACCCGAACATCACCATAGCCAACAACGTCCTCAAATTGCCTAACTGGTAGGCTAACAGTATTGCATCAATTTCTCAGATCATCTCTAACATTTAGTGTATCTACTTTGAGTTATAACACATTTGTTTCCGTATTCCCACTCGTATAGACCCAAATATGCCCTCCTATTAGACATTTTATTCTACTTATTCTCAGTCTCTCTGCAGTCCTACAGCACTTCACGATTTCAGCACAAAATGTTGTAATTGTTTTTCTGTTTGTTTTTAATGTTTGGTATATTGTTTTTATTACATTATTGCAAATAGTTTATTTTAATGTAATTTTTGGGGATTGTTTATATGTATTTTTTCGATGTTTGTGTTGTCGATATTATTTATATTGATGTTTGTGTTGTGTTACATGTTATTTTAATGTTATAAATGTTTTTGCAGGTTTTTTTGTTGTCGATATTTTTATCAAAATTCTTTTAATGATTTTTTTATTCATGTTTGTGCCATTTCAGTTTTGTGTATTGGGGTCCAAATTTGTTTTATACAATATTATTGACTCAATATTTTCGTAGTTCGATGTTATAGGAGTCGATGTTGTATAAGTGATCCTGACAGGACCTATTTTCCAAACTAAGGATGTCCGTCCAGTTCACCAAAGATGGAAGTATAGCCAATTCCTCCACTGGAACCTCCATCTAGGGCACAAACTAGCAACATTTCACACACCCACAGGAACACCAGCCAGGGTGTTACCAGACTGTAGAGACCCCGTCAAAATGGTAGTCCTGGACTATGCAGGAAACCTCCCAGAGTTGTATGAACTAAAAGCAGTGCATCGACTGCGCACACCACCTCTTTGTATAAACGGCCAAAACAGTAGCAGGTAGGGTGCATGGAGTACTGGAGACGCACGATTGTAGCACACATATACCCACTGCACTCCACAAGGCTATGCTAGAAGCTGGCTCAAGGTAGTAAAGGGCCATTGTGGTAGTAACCAGATCTTGCAAACCTCCGGGCCTTTGTCATCTCCCTGGCACCTTTCCAAGGGAGGAAGTGGAACAAGCAAGGAAGCACCGTGACAAGGTGTGTGTTGCCTGCACTGGAAGCCCACTCCCTTTCATCAAACACAGCTACCAGGCATGTGATCACGGTAAGAAATACAGAATGCCCGACTGGGGTTGTTGTATTTCTATCTAGGACCCTAATTCGATATTCCCGATTCATGCCCTTGTGCGGTTATAATCAATAACATCCTTACAAAGGCATAAGAATCATATCCATATTCAGTAATAGCCCATGCAGTCCAAAGCACAGCACGGCTACTCCCATCGACTCCTAGAAAGCACAACGCATTCTTTAAACAAACCAAGCCTCTAGCAGCCCGGGAAATCCCCCCTGCTTTTGTTTTGATTTGAACAAAAACTCCTGGAGTCCAGCAAGAACTGTTAGTTCTTAGTGACGTCTTATGTCCAACCTTACGTCAAACCCAGCACCTTTCAGGTATAAAATACGAACAGTTGCCTTAAGCAAACACACGGTGGTTTGGAGCAGAGCGGCTATCTACTTGCCCGAGAGCCCAGCTGATGCGAGAGCCCACGGAAGCCGTCCCTCCCCTTTGACGCGCTGGAGAAGCTACTTTTTCTCACACCGAAAAAATCCAGCTCTGGTGTTCCCGAGTCACCCTTGCGGGTTGCTGGGAGATCGAGTCCTGAAGAAAGAGATACCAGACCTCCCACATTCTATTACTAAGGTACGGAGCTGACTAAACCCTTAAAGAGAATTTTTGATTCAGATCCTTGGCAAAAACAGTCTTAACCAACTTAACTTAAACTGCTACTTACTTACTCCTTCCCAAGTATTAGGCTTAGGTCAGGTACATCGGGGTAGGCAGAGTTAGAAGCACCAGTTGAGTACGTTAGTCAATGGTTTTATGTATGTATATATATATATATATTTTATCTATTTTAATGTATCAAATGGCTAAGAAACCATATCTATGCTTTTACTGTACGCACTTTACTTCATAATAAGTATTGCAATTGTGGCAATTCTTTTCTTTTGCATGAGAAAGAAGACTGCTCAATAAAATAACACCTTTTATTGAAAAACGCCTGTCTCTCTATTTTTCTGCACTCTGTTGAAACTAAGTATGCACGATTGACTGAGTGAAATAGCTGCCTATTGTTTTCACACGACTCTAGACATACACTCTATTCTGAGGGACCAAAGTTGTCATGTTTGTACGGTTGTCAGAAGCTAATCCCTTCTTGTCTAATCCGGAAAGTTAACTCTTTCCTGAACATTCGAGAAAGTTTCTAGTGACCTCTGAGCTAGCTGGCGAAACTAATTAAGTCTAATATAGTCAGTAGAGACCTAGTCGACCTCAGTCCTACGTCTACACTGCTGTTTATATTATTCCAATGCACAGAGCCTGTTGAGAATATAGGAACTACACTACAGGGTAGTATTGACCATGGTAAGAAATATGGCATGCCCAATTTGGGTAGTAACATGCCAAGGAGATGTACCTGCCTGCCACATGGGAAAAGTCTCTGGGCCTAGAATGGATAGGCTCCCCACCTCCTCACCCATTCTGGTGTCCCTTTGGAGTGACTCAATATTGTTGTACCTTGATGTTATAGGAGTCGATGTTTATCAGTGATCTGGACGGGACCGATTTACCAAACTAAGGATGTCAGTCCAGTTCACCAAATATGGAATTATAGCCAGTTCCAGCAAGAAAAAGGGGACCCCCTCTAACAACACTTAATCTTCTTTTCCCTGGCCTAAAGTGTTAATTAGAGGGGGTCCCATTTTTCTTGCTACAGCATTCACGGTTTTTGAACTGTGGGACTAGGTGGGATAGAGATATTTCTCTTTTACACAGGACTAGAGTGGTTGGACCTGGTGGGATTTATATGTGTTGCTATTGGTTTGTAACTATTCTTGTTTCTATGTATGAATGTATGGACTCTTTTTTTTCTTTTTTTCAACTAATACATCTGTAGTTCAATCTTGATAGTGTTGGTTGTTCACTTATTGAATTAGTCATCTAAAAATTAAAAGAAGGATTTAACTGATATCCTTAGAAACATGGAGGGCCTACAGACTATTGGCTTCTCCGAAGAGGAATTATCCTCATTAATAGGTCACGTTATGGACAGTGCTAGCTCCACTTCTATTCAACAGGGAGATAACAGTGAATGGCAAAACTTATTAAGCCTTAAGAAAGAATGTAAACTCATAGAATAGCATGCCTTCTATATGCTAGAATATCTAAAATTGGGAGTTATCCCTTCTGGATTAAGCGTTCGTAATGCACCAGCGTTATTCTTTGAAATCCGCAAGTTCCTGGAGCGGTGGTTGCTCATTGCAAACCGCTGCTCCAGGGACTGGATGATGTTGATAAACAAAACTACAAGAGTGCTCTTGGCAGTTCATAATGAGGACATTCTTGCATTGGAAGAGAAACTAAGAACATCCAATGCAGTGGAAGAGGCTAAAACTGGGCTATAGAAAATTCAGGCCGATATGAAAGATTTTGATACATATCTAACAATAAGAAATCAGAGAAGCTGAGGAAGGATATTAGGTGGTTCACCAAGGAAAAGGAGTATCCTTATTTGAACTCTATATATTATCAAGAACGAAATCAAGGCAACTATGCTCCTAACTACACCAACAACTATAGGAGACAGTTCACTAACTTTTCGGATACAAGATCTCTGACTCTGATAATGATAACTTTCAAGAGATGGGAGGGGCCCAATACAACTCCAGACCATACAGAGGTAGACAGACACAACAACCCTTTCTTGGCCAGGGTTTTGTTACTGAGAGGCCAATACAGGGGAACGAATGTCCGGTGGCAACAGGACAGAGAGGGACAACATCAGATCCTCAACAGATGTATGTGAAAACCCGGAACCAAAAATACTGGTGGTAGATAATGTGACCACCTTAGATAAGCAAACAAACAAGGACACACTACCTATTTACAACTTATCTTCAAAGGCTTTGCGCACAGAAGAAATCTCTGTGCTGAGTCAGGTTTTATCATTTGTACCCTGCACATAATTGAACAAACTTAAACTTCACGGTTGGCCTTTTTTTAGAAAGGTGTGACTTAAGAAATGTTTTATGGATAGACCAGTGGAACAGGATAGCAACAATCAGTCCCAGTGTAAACCTCCTTCTACATTTACCCCTACACTTGATATGGTAGGTCCGGAGGTTCATATCTTTGAAAAAAAGGTACTAAAAGATATTGCTCGTATTGTTAAATGTCCTAGCAAACCATGGTTTAATCTATCTAAAACTGAAAATACAGCCTTGGAAAAAATAAAAGTAGACCAAGATCTGGTGATCAAATCCTGTGACAAGGTTGGGGGTATTGCCATTTTTAATAAAGTGGAGTATGACAAAAAGATGCTGGAGTGGTTAGCAGTAACGGAACACTATAGACCAGCCCAACCTAGATAGCTTGCTAGATTAAATACATCGATTCAAGAAATGACACAAGAAGCCTTAATAGAAGGTTACATTTGTGAAGAAGAGTACAGATTTTAGAATAAAACATGTCCCATAACACCAGCCTTATTTGGTCTCCCCAAAACACACAAGAATAAGACCAACCTACCCATGCGTTCAATCATCTCGACCATAGGGTCAAGCAGAGTGCCACTATCTTTTTTTTTATAAAAAATGTTTTTATTGAGCATGTTCGAAAATTACAAAGATAAACACATATATTGCATTACAAGTATTAGAAAACACATACTTTGAGAATTGCATGATGTAAAGTAAATATATTTACATACAAAAATATCAAAAAATTCATAAGTTGTGGCAAGTCTGTTGGCAGTCAAAGATAATAATTATAATTATAAGTGGAAAGAAGTTATAAAATCATATTTCATATTTCAGTTCTCTAATCCTTATGGCCATAGTACATGCATCCAACTTGCATGGGTAGTTTTTTAATCTTAGTCCCTCTGTTGGTCATACCAACTGGCAACAGAGGACCAGACCAGTTTCCCAAATGACCTGGATTTTTTCCCTCTAGTTTTATAAATGGCCATTTCTTGTTTATATGTTGCTAATAATCTGCTGAGCCATCCCTGAAATGCTGGGACCTGGGAGTCCTTCCACCGGGTTGCTAATATAATTCTGTATATGGCAGTACCTAAATAGGCTGTATAGATTTCTGAGTTGTTAAGTTCTAAAGAGCTATCATAGCCAAGGAGAAATAGAGTTGGTGAGGTTTTGATTTCATGGCCAAAGATCTCAGTCCAGTACTTTACGATACTATCCTTTATTTGTTCTAATTTTGGGCAATCATAAAACATGTGTATCAGATTTGCGGGACCAAGTGCGCATCTGGGGCATTTATCATGGTCGATCTTGCCCCAAGAAAATAATTTGGACGGTGTGTAGTATAAGTTGCATATTGCTTTATAGATTTGAGCTTTTAGATTGCTTGCTAATATGACTTTGGAGGATAGTTGTAGAATCATGTCTATGTCGACGTTAGGATTATTTAGTTTATTGGCCCAGCTAGTTTCTATTCTTTCTACATCATCAGAATGGTTATTCAAGAAGATTTCATATATATCACTTATTCTAGTTGACGTCTTTTGTACAAGGTCTATGAATGGTATCGATTTTAGCTCTATATTTATAATGCGTTGTCTTAATGATGTATATATTTGAATAAATTTTAAATAGTCGGAGGGGTGAATCTGGTATTTAATATATAGTTCATCGAATGTTGTTCTACCGTCTGAGTTTAGAAAATCGCCGATGGTGATAAGGCCTAGATTCTCCCAGCGTTTGGTTGTGTTATCATTAAGATATTGGGGTATTACTGAACTGTGCCATAAGGGTGTGTATTTTGTGTATTTAGAAATTAGGAGTGTTTTTGTGCAGCAAGTCCAAATTTTAAAAGCATCTATGATAATTTTGAATTTGGTCTTTTTAAAGTAGGAGAGTTCTATTTGTCTTAATAATAATCCTCTGGCTGAGCTTCCTAGTGTTAACTCATAGATGGAAGGTATGTCGTAAAGTGATCTGTTTCGATCTTGACGCTTTAGTGTTGTTAGAAATGTCATTTGTTGGAGAACGGCTGCCCACATGTAATAAGTTAAATTTGGTATAGCTAGGCCGCCTCTAGAAGTTGGAAGAATTAACTTGGGTAGAGCTCTTCTTATCTTCCCGTAGCTCCAAATAAACGATGATATTGATTGGTTTATCTTTTTCATAGAAGTGTTATCAATTAGAATAGGGATCGCTCTAAACAGGTACAGTATCTTTGGAAATATTGTCATTTTTATGTAGTTACTTCTACCAATTATAGATAAATGTAGGTTATTGACTCTAAGTAAATCTCCTTTTATTTTGGTAATTAGGGGGTCGTAATTTAGCGTGTTGATCTCATCAATATTGGGCGAAATATTTACTTCTAAATATTTCGCATTTTGACTCTAAATTAACTTATATATGGTGTATTATCAGTGCATACTACCATCGTTTTGTCTTGATTTAAAGAGTAACCCGAGTACAGCCCAAATATTTTGGTTGTTGCTTCTATTTCAACTAGGGCCTCAGTAGGGTTAGATGTTAAAACCGCGACATCATTGGCGTAGGCAAGGACTTTAGTGTTGTAGATGCCGGTTTTTATTGGTGTTATCGCTGGTGATGTTAATAACTTAATAATTAAGGGGTTAATATAAAGTGCAAATAGCAACGGTGAGCACGGACAGCCTTGTCGGGTGCCTCTCTGAATTTGAATATTTCCAGATTCGCAACCCCCTGTCAGGATTCTAGCTTTTGGGTCTATATAGAGGGCTTTTATTGATCTTATAAACCCCGGGCCGATGTTATTAATGGCTAATATTTCCCAAAGAAACTGCCAGGAGACCCGGTCAAAATCCTTTTCGGCATCTAATAAAATCAGTGACATTTGACCATTCTTTATTTTCATTATATCGAAAAGAGATATGACTCTTCGTATATGATTGGTGGTACTTTTGCCGGGTATAAACCCATGTTGCCAGGGAGTCACTAGTTGTTCAATGATTTTACCAAGGCGATTAGCAAAAATTTTGGCATACGTTTTGGAGTCTGAATTGATCAGTGAGATCGGCCTGTATGATGTTGTCAATTCGGGGGGTTTATCTTTCTTTTTAAAAACGGCTATATTTGTTTGTTTCCACGATTCCGGGGGTTTTCCCTGCCATTGAATACCTAAGAAGAGATCATGTTGGAATGGAATTATCACTTTACCCAGTATATTGTATAGGTCTAGGGGTATCTTGTCGGGTCCCACCACTTTCCCTGCAGCCAGTTCTGCTATTGCCATCTCAACTTCTATTCTGGTAATTTCTTTATCTAGTTCTTTTTTAATTTCATTGTCGATGATTTGTGCCATATTAGTCTCTCTAACCCAATTATCTAGGAACTCTTTAGTTTCATCAATCGATTTTGTGTCTTCATTCTGGTATAGTTTTTGGTAATACTCCTGGAAGCAATTGGCTATTCCTTCCTGAGTAGTATATTTGTGGCCATCATAGTCAATGCTTTGTATGGAGTTATGAGATAAAGTTTGCCGAGTTTTTAAAGCAAGGTGTCTCCCTACATTTTCACCTGTCTCATATATCTTATTTTGGTTGGCTTGGAGAGTTTCTGCTGCTTTTTCAGTTAGATCATTATTTATCTCAGCTTTAAGTATCAAGATCTTTCTTAAGGTGTCGTCAGCCTGTTCCCCATGGTGTAATTGGTTGGCATGTGTGCATTCTAGATGTGTTAGTCTATTTATTAGCTCGTGTGAATCTTTTGTCGTTCTTTTCTACGACTGGCGACAAAGGTGGCAGTCTCTCCCCTTAACGCCGCCTTAAAACTGTCCCATACGGTAATGCGAGATGCGCTATATTGATTTATGTCAAAGAAATCTTTGGTCCATTGTACAATATGCGCTATATACTCCTGATTGACCAATAATTTCCGGTCAAATGTCCATTGAGGATAAACTCGCTTAAATCTAGGAACTTCCAGTGTAGCACAGATGGAGTTATGGTCAGATAGTGTCTTGGGGGCTTTAAAAATAAGAGCATTTTGGGCGATGTCTGCAGTTGCGAAAATGTAGTCTATGCGTACATATTTTTTATGAGGATAGGAGAAATAGGTGTATCCTGGGTCTCTACTATTTTTTAAAGACCATATATCTTTAAGATTGTGACTCTGAATTAAGCTTAGTACTGCTTGAAATACTCTTGGTTTTCGGCCAGAATAGTTGTATTGGCTCTGATTGGTTTGAAATTGATTAAATGTTAAATTAAAATCTCCGCAGAGGATTAAGGTACTTGGCCATTGCACTAGTTCTGATTCTAATTCGATATACAATGCAGGATCATCAAGATTAGGGCCATATATAGAGCATATGGTAATACCCATATCTAACTGAACAATGGCCCATCTTCCATATTTATCGGCTTTTTTACGTACTGGGACACCTATTCTTGTTCTTGCTAGAATTGTCACCCCTCTGGTTTTTGTGGTTTGTTTTGTTGTAACTAATACGTTATAGCCTGGTATTTTTAGTTGATTAATCTCTCCTATAGGAATGTGAGTTTCTTGTATGCAGATGATATCCCAGGAACATTAATTGAGAAAATTGGGCCCTCTTTCCTCTGTCATTGAGACCTGCCACATTCCAGCATCCTATGTTCAGCGTTCCCATTTATTTATTATAAATTGTAAGCAATGCTTATCTAACAACATTCCTTTATTGGTTTCGAACTTGCTCGTTTTACTTTGTTTTCTCCGCCCCCCAAACCCCACACACCCAGATTCCCACCCAGCACCCTCCCAGCTACCCTCCCCCCTTCCCCCCCCTGACCCCCCAAAAAAGGCAAAAAGACTCCATAAGAGTCTATAGTGATGGAATAGCATATTCCAATCAGAGTTAGTGAAGCATGCAGTCTTAAGTGTGTAGCAAGAAGAGGAAGAAAAATAAAGAATAAAAACAAAAATAAAAGAAAACAAAGATAATAAATGATCACAAGTAGTAGTTAATAGAGGAAGAGAAGAGAAGCGATACTATAAAGTGTTAATTCAAAACTATTTTCATAAGTATGCATTTTAGAGTTGTTGCACTAGGTTGCGAGAAACCACTAATTAGAAATCTCCCACACCAAGAATTGATATCACATAAATAAATGTTCGAGGATCTTTCATAGGCTCTCTAGATATTCTTTAGCCTAGATCTCAGACGTGAAAAATGTGGTTTGACCCTTATATATTACTTTCAACTTAGCTGGATTGTTCAGATAAACTACCGCTTTCTTTTCTTGAAATGGCTTGATGAGTTGCCTGAGTCGCCATCTCCTTTCAACAGTCCAATGACAAAAGTCAGGGCGTACAAAATAGGATATTGAATCTTTGCTACGGTGTTTATCTGGTGTGACTTTGTCTGCGATAGCCTGTCGAAGCAAGAAGTTCCCAAAATACACCAGGATTGCACGTGGATATTTACTTGTGGGTGCTGTAGGTTTTATAGATAATGGGACCCGGTGGGCTCTCTGTACTTCGTAGCCCCAATCCCAGGTGTTAAGTTCAGTAAGTGTGTCACGAAAAAGTTGTATAATGAAGGCACGGCAGTCTTCCCCCTCCATTTTTTCCGGCACCCCTAGGACTCGTAGGTTATTTCTACGTAGTCTATTTTCATAGTCTTCTAGCTTCCATCTGATATCTTGTACCTGTGCTTCATTTGACTCTACTCGCTCATTTGTAGCAGCGGACTCTGTTTCGTTTACAACGATGCGATCCTCTATGTCATTTAGTCTTTCTGTAAATGCACCCATAGTTTTAGAGAGTTTGCGAACTACACCTTGAACCTTCTGCAAACCTGCTCGGGATTTGCAACTGTCTTTGGAAGTCTCCTCCCGATGCGATGCTATAGCTTGCAAAACTGTTTCCATGACTGTCGTCAAAGTGGCTCCTGATGAGTCTGGTTGCTCTCTATTTGGGTTATGACCTACGGATGGCATTTGTGATTTTGCGATAGGGATCTGGCTCTGATTCAAAGTAAGAACAGTTGGGGTATAATCCCATGACAATTCGTTAGCCCATGATGCCCAGCTTTTTTCTTCTTAAGTATTGTTCTCCGCTTATCGCGCTGTTCTTTTGGAGGAATGATATCTGATTCTGTACTTAGGTTGGAGTCTGTGTCATTCTCTACTTCTTCGGTATCATCAAGTTCATCAGTATCACCAGACCAGCTAATGTCCTCCGAAAAAGAGTAGAAGTCTGTAATATCTTTATCAGCCTCAATCGCCTCATTAGTGCCTACATCATCAGCGGGGGACAAAACACCAATCCAGAGGGGTGCCTCTAACAAAACCCCCGTAGCATCTCACCCTGCTAAAGTGACAGCTACAGTATCAGCAGCTCCAACAGTGGCAACAATGTTTCAACGTGCCGGTAATCAAAAACTAGTTGCTAAGGAGACACAGCATAAGCAGCTAACTATTAATACAGAAGGGAGCACGATGTCAACGATGGAGGGGAATAAAGGAAGTAATGCTTCTGCACCGACACTGGCAGCGACAGTTGGGACTCAGAAAATACCAACACAGCCTGAAGCACAAAGAATAGAGCCTGAGAATGAGACTGAGACTGGCTTTAGCTCTGAGAGATCCGAATCTACAGCCATGCAGGTAAGCCAGACAATTCCTTCTGATTTTGCTCCTCCCTCCACACCAGATATGATTAATCAAGGGAGTGAGGATAACTCCAGCAAAGCGAATGTGAATACTGACCCCCCATTGATACAAGCGAGGAGTAATAACAGATCTAACAGCATTAGCAATACTGTCATCAATAACACTAATAAACTTGTGATTGAACTTGTGAATGAGTCTGCTAATAAAACTGCTAAAGAGGCTAAAGAAGCTGCTAATGAGCCCACAGGGATACTTAATACTCCCACCACGATCAGTGAAATCAGCCACAGCAATGATGATGTTAACCAAACTTCAGGTCTGAGTATGGAGCCGCTCACGGAGATGCCGGTAAATCCCTCGCCACAGAGCTTATTAATTAATCCGCATGCAGATTCATGTACAGACTTGCATTCTGATGATGTACAAAGCGAGGCTAACAAAACACAAGAAAAAGACCCTATAGAGGTCACAGAAGCATTACAACCTCATGTAGGGACACCAGTGAAGTCCAACTCAGCGAAAGATGGGCAGAGTGCCACTATCAAAGTACGTGGACTCATTCTTATGTCCACTTGCACAAAAGTATGCTTCGTTCATATGGGACACTGAAGATATTATTGGGAAAATTAGTGGTATATGTATGTTCGTATTGGGTCCAATCATATCAGAATTAAAGAAGTATAAGATGTTTTCTTATTTAAGAATCATGTTGCTTTGTATAGATACAACTGTGTCTTCTCTATGTATGTAAAGATTCCCTCGTAATTGCAAGTTTGGAGTGGTTATCTGGATAGGTCCTGATGAAGGTGGTGTTAACATCTCAACCCCACCGAAACGCGCGTCGACCCTGCGTGGAACCCCGTGCTGTGTACTGTGGTTCTAGTGGTGGCTGGGGTTCTCCTTGCCATACATTATACTCAACTGTGTACAGATATTGGATGCATGTGATTGGGGTGAAAGTGGATGAATTTTAATGATTGTAGTTTGGTTGTATTTATTAAATTCTAACCAGAGATATTGTTTTTTTTTTCTGAAAAATAATTTCTTTTGCTATGTCCTTTTATGTAATCTCTTGATCTGAAGACTTATCAATCAAAAAGGATGGATTTATAATCATGTAAAACTAAGAAATAACTATGTATAATATGCTCTTGGAAAGAATTAAAAAAAGAAAAAAAAACATTTTATAAAAAGAGAAGAAAGTTTTGATGAAATAAAAATAACGATGAGATGGTCACATGTGTCACTGTTGTATTTTGATTTTTGTTTAAATCAATATGAACAATGTTCAAATGAAAATGAGGCATAGGCTATGAGGGAAATATCTAGTATAGTATAGCCAGTTCCTCCAGTGGAGCCTCCCCTCCAGGGCACAAACCAGCAACATCCCCCCACCCACAGGAACACCAACCAGTATGAACCCGGACTGTCAATCCCCCTTAAAGAGGGTAGTCCTGAACTATATGGGAAACCTCCTAGAATTGCATGAACCAAAAGCAGTGGACCGGCTGCGCACACCACCTCTTGGTAGTAGTGAGCAAAAGAGTAGCAGGTAGAGTGCATGGAGAGCTGGAGACCCACGATTGTGACAAACATAGGCCCACTGCACCCCCCAAGCCTAAGTTAGAAGCTGGCCCAAGGAGTGTAGGAGGATTAGTGGTAGTAACCAGGCCATGCAAACCTCCAGGCGTAACCGGTCCATCCTTTGTCATCACCCTCGCACCTCCCAGAGGGAGGGAGTGATACAAAAAAGGCAGCACCCTGACAAGATGTGTGTTGCCTGCACTGAAAGCCCACTCCCTGACAACAAACGCAGCTACCAGGCACGGGACCACAGTAAGAAATACAGCATGCCCAACTTTGGCAGTAAGATCCCAAGGAGATGTACTCGCCAGCTACAGGACCCCAGCAGACAGCCAAAAGGCTGGCAAGCTCCAAATATTTGTGAATGCCACTATTGTCACTTAAGAAGTCCAGCGCTGAGTATTGTTGCCTAAAAATGTAGCACAAACAGAATAAAATATCATCAAGGCAGTTCCCATAGAATACCTATGCCCTGAACAAACCGTAAAACAAGGCAAGGATGCAGTGAATCCAAGAATCCAGTACATAACCCACTCCATACCCACTCCAGAAGGATAATTACTACAATAATGACTAGCGACACAGCATTATGAAAGTCTCAAGCCTTTATTTAGACAGAAAGAAATCTCAGTGCGGCTGTAATATGTTGACTGGCAATCAATGCTAGAGTTTGCCATCCAGGTGCCCACAGGGCCCCCACTTCTTTCAATTCCTTGGGGAGGAGACGGCTGACCACGACCCAAAGGAGAAGACAGTCTGATGAGGGTGCCGGGTTTTCCTCACAGTAGATAGAGAGCAGGCACCCAGGAACCTTTGCCCAAATCACTAGGGGACACCCAGACTGAAAGGATTTCGGGCCATATTATCAAGAAAGGGTGATACATTATTGCCGCTTTTATCGACAGGAAACTGCCCCTAAAGCGACGATAATGGGCTTGATAATATGCCCTTGCAAATTCCCATAGAAGCCCAGGTTAACACCAGAACCTGGGCTTCTATGGGAATTCAGAAGGGCATATTATCAAGCCCATTATGGCTGCTTTAGCAGCAGTCTCCTACCGATAAAAGCGGCGATAATGTATTGCCCTTTCTTGATAATATGCCCCTTCATTCTTTAAACAATTTTCAACTGGAGGCCCCCTTAGCTTTCCAAAACAAGGCAGATGCTCTGGGGACAGAAGCCAGAGTTTTCACATTCTTGGGATATGAGGGTTGAGACAACCATAGAAGAACTCCATCAACCATGCACAAACTTGGCACCAAGTCAATACAGAAATACACCCGGGTGATCAGCTGTTTTAGTGTGCTTACTTAGAGCACGCCCCAGCTGCACATCTGACCCGCTCCAGGAGACAAGCATTCTGCCTTCTCCTCCTCTCCATGAATTCTTTCTAACACATCCACAGGTCTGCTCATTGGGACATGCCCCCTCAAAGCAGTGGGAGTAGAGTACTATTGGACAGAAAGCACCTGATTCCCTCTGAAAGTAACAGGTCTGAAACAACCCAGATTTGAGGAAGAGAATCTCCACTGATCAACAGGTGCATGGTGGGCTCTCAAATACACCTCTACTGGTCACAGGGCCTTATGGAACACTGTACAGAGAATGAAGAGGCCCAAGCAAGTCATCGCCACATTCAGGACATAGTAGTCCACAGAATGGCTTCCCAAGTACAAAACCTCAGACCATAGTAAAATCCATTGAGTTAATTAGTGTCACCTCCATCAGGCCGAGCACATAAAGTCCCAATGGATCCCTGACTCTTGCCAAAAAAAACTGCAAACAAACACAGTTCTAGCCATTTCCCTGCAGTGTCTTATGGGGGTCCACACGCAGCCTTCCGACGACCTCTGGTATCCTTTGTTAAAATTAATAATGCTCAACACACAGAAAATGCCCCTAGGGACCTGCACAACACAGCATAAAAACAGTCCAAAGATTCTTGACCTTTCTAGAAGAAGTGCAAAACAACAATTGGTGGCATGAGAGCACAGGACTCACGTCTGTGCATACCCGTCCCACTCGGGATGACAAATGCAAAACAACAATTGATGGACAGAATGCAGAACAATATCATACATTCACCCCAGTTCAGAGATTTGGGCCTAGATCCATTGATTTTTTTTGCTAACCATGCCATTCCAGTTTGGAACCAGCCTTATGCACATCAGTATTGACCCTGCGCCCAATGAGAACAGTCCAGCCCGAACTGCCAAGCCAGGTCCTTCCTGGACTGGAAAAAAGCATCCTAGGACCAGTTTCTGGCTTTCAGCCCTCATCAGCCAGGATAGCTTGAATCCTGTGGCATGGAGAGCACGGGACCCATGTCTGGGCATACCCGTCCCACTCGGGGGTGGCAAATGCAAAACAACACTTGAAGGACAGAATGCAGAACAATGTCATACATTCACCCCAGTACAGAGATCTGGGCCTAAATCTCTATTTTTTGCTCACCATGCAATTCCAGTTTGGTCCCGGCCATTTTCAAATCCGTCTTGACCCTGCGCCCAATGGGAACAGTCCAGACCGAGCTTTCAGGCCAGGTCCTCCCTGGACTGGAAACAAACATCCTAGGACCGGTTTCGGGCTTTCAGCCCTCAAAAGCCATGACTTGACTCCAGTGGCATGGGGAGCATGGGTCCCACATCTGGGCATATCTGTCCCAGTCTTGGTGACAAATGCAAAACAACAATTGATGGACAGAATGCAGAACAATGTCATACATTCACCCACCTCTGTCCGTCAATTGTGTGTCTTTTGCTTTCTCACTTTAAGTGTGACAGGTATGCCTAGACGTGGGTCCTGGGCTCACTGGGCCACTGGACTTGAGCTATCCTGGCTGAAGAGGGGTAAAACCCCCAAACCGGTCCTAGGATGCTTGTTTCTGGTCCAGGGACCAGCGGTTCCAGCTGGACTGTTCCCATGAGGCACTGGGTCAAGACTAATTTGCATATGGCCAGGTCTAAACTGGGTTGGCATGGTGAGCAAAAGAATGATGGATTTAACCCAGATCTCTTGACTGGGGTTGAATGTTTTGATATTTTTCTGCATTCCGTCCATCAATTTTGTGTCTTTTGCTTTCTAGAAGAAGGGACTCCCCCATTAAGTCAACCTTATTAGGGAAAATCATTGGTTGATGTCACGTGCAGAGGCCTAAGGGATGTGCAAATGTCAATGGAAATATTTGCATAACATTCAAACATCCACTTCCACTTACAATTGCACACATTGCATAAAGGTCAAAATTGCCACCCTTGTACTGATCAAAATTTCACACCTTTTTTTTCAGGGAAAGAATACTGTCCCAACTGTAGCAAGGAGAGGGGAGAACCCAAAATGGAATCAGCATTAAAACTGTTTAAATATTTACCATTCCCTTAAAAACCTAGCACCCACTAAAACAGTTTAAAACTCACAATTCTCATAAAAATCCTAGAACCTCATTCCGGTACCTCAGCAGGGAAAGATTAAAACCAATGAGTGCATCTGTAAAATGTAAATGCAGGAATTTACCACACAAATGCCTACAAGTGTTTTTCTTCCAAGCAAACTACAATGTACAGCTCTTATTCTATAGGTCTGAGATCGAGCCACAAGTCCACCACCAATGTTGGGGTCTGCCATCCCTTCGATAAAAGCTTTCAAAAGGACTTTCACAAGGGCACTCAAGTAACACAGTAACTCTCAGAGGCATTCTCAAAGTTAGGACTTACTATAGAAGCAACAACACACACTTCAGACTCAGTCATCGCAGTGGAATTGGACGTTAGCTCGGTATATTTATTCTCCTTACTGTTTGCTAGAGAAGTTGTGTCATCTGCTAATCTTCCTTGGGACATGGAAGTAACATTTGTGAAGCTAAATTCCTCGACAGTAGAAATATATGTTATGTTTATCTCAGCCAGATCATTAAACACAACACTGCCTGCCCTCTCAAGTCAATCACATTCATTCAGGTCTGACAGTGCTGCAAATCTATTTTCAACGCTGATTCCCCATTCGCTAGGTTGTACACCCCTACCCCACTTATTTGTCACCGAGTTCCACTTTGTCCTTAATATGCTTGGATTCACTGTACTACCTCTCCGATAGAAAAAATCCAAAGTTAGCGGAATAATCTCAGTACTCCTACGTTGTGGGGGAAACATGTGTCTTAGAAGCTCAGGGAGTACTTCTGGACTTAAAAAATGCAGAACTACACAATCTCCTTTAAGTTTTTTCACACTGTTCCCTATCCAGTCCACCCTTCTTGCCATGGTAATTTCCCCAGCTAGCTGCTGTTTTCCCCTTGGAACTATCATATTATTACATAGCCAGTGGAATGCTTTGCTAATCAAGGAAGAAGTAGATTCCACTTGACCTGGTTTTAGGGGAGGTACATTGGCCAGGACCAGAACAAGAGGAGAGGCCTATACAATAAGTTGCACCAGGCCTTTATCTGTACCCATCCCTGTGGATTTTGGTGGTAAGTCTTCATTGACTGTTACCTGAGCATCTTTGGCTACTGGGTGCTGAATGGGGGGCGGATCTGAAATCACTTCATCCCTACCCCCTGTCCCACCCCTAAGGATATTCGTAGATGATTCAACTCTATTTACGACTAAAGTTGGTATGTTACCCACCTCCTCTACTGTCTTGTTTATCAGTCCCCCTAGCCTATTTACCTCAGCTGTTAGCTGGTCAATTTTGGCTACCAATGGTTTAATTATAGATTTCATCTTGGAGTTGATCATACTCACTAGCTTTTTAATCATTTCATCGCCTAATATCTCCTTCCCACCTTGCTCCCCATTAGCCTCTATTGTAGCTGTATTTTTAGGTGGAGACGCTGTTCTTTTCCTACTAGAGCGTAACCCACCACATTTGCTCTGACCCTTTCTGCATGCTCTAATAGCTCTAGATGCAGACACAGACACAGGGGAAGGGGAATTATCTTCTATCGTGTTTGACTGGTCAGCTTGATCATTGGCTGGATTAACAGCAGTGGATATATTTAAATCAAGATTGACATTAGTGGAAAACTCAATTTCTGAAGTATAACTGCAATGCACCTGTATCGGGACTTCTAACACAGTAGGTTCTAGCAGAGAGCTCTGTGTAGGGATAATAGGTGGTGAGCTCAAGCCCAGCGATATCCTTCTTGTGCTATTGATTTTACTCATAACCTGGACCAGGTAGTTGTCCATAGTATTAGGTACAGAAGAAGACCTTTGCTTGGACATGTTGGACACAGTGGGATAATAGTGAGCTAGCACTGGCAGCCCAAAGCCAGGAAATAAAATAGAGTTTGCCAATTGGATAGAAACACAAGGGTTCCAAAGATATGTTGACAACGATAAATCTTACTTGAGAGATACCAGAGATAGTCCGCGGCAGCAACAGACAGGGATCCTGGCCCAGCCCAGTCACGGTCAGTCACGGACTGTCACAGACTGTCCGCCCTTTGTCCGGGCTTCGTCCGGCGCATCCCGTGCGCATGCTCGCGGGACGAGGGACCTGGCGCAGCTTTATGCACCTCCTGGTGCGATCAGCGGTGACGTGGGTGTTTGCCCTGAGGGATCCTGGGGGTTGTAGGCAGTCGTTGGACCGGCAGAGCAAAGCCCGGCCGGTCGTTCATGATGCTGAGGGGGTGGAGCCAAGCCCGGCCGCGAGTGGAGAAACAGAGGGCACAGCAAACAACAACAGTGAGCCCCAGAGTCAATTACAGCGTCGGTGAACTTCAGGGGACTCGGCCCCTGATGCAGCTTTATGCGCCTCCTGGCGCGATCAGTGGTGGCGTGGGCGTTTGCCCCGAGGGATCCTGGGGGTTGTAGGCAGTCATTGGACCGGCGGAGCAAAGCCCGGCTGGTCATTCGTGATGCTGAGGGGGCGGAGCCAAGCCCGGCCGCGAGTGGAGAAACAGAGGGCACAGCAAACAACAACAGTGAGCCCCAGAGTCAATTACAGCGTTGGTGAACTTCAGGGGACTCGGCCCCTGACGCAGCTTTATGCGCCTCCCGGCGCGATCAGTGGTGGCGTGGGCGTTTGCTCCGAGGGATCCTGGGGGTTGTAGGCAGTCATTGGACCGGCGGAGCAAAGCCCGGCTGGTCGTTCGTGATGCTGAGGGGGCGGATCCAAGCCCGGCCGCAAGTGGAGAAACAGAGGGCACAGCAAACAACAACAGTGAGCCCCAGAGTAAATTACAGCGTCGGAGAACTTCAGGGGACTCGGCCCCTGACGCAGCTTTATGCGCCTCCTGGTGCGATCAGTGGTGGCGTGGGCGTTTGCCCCGAGGGATCCTGGGGGTTGTAGGCTTTGGACCGGCGGAGCAAAGCCCGGCCGGTCGTTCGTGATGCTGAGGGGGCGGAGCCAAGCCCGGCCGTGAGTGGAGAAACAGAGGGCACAGCAAACAACAACAGTGAGCCCCAGAGTCAATTACAGCATCGGTGAACATTTTTATCGGAAGACGTGGAGGTATGGAAGGTGGTAGGAAATGTAGGACTCCCTGCACATTCCAGCAGTTTCCTTCACTGAAATGTGAAGGGAATTGGTGTTTTTCAGCAAAAGTTGAGGTTTGCAAGGGCTTCTGGTTACCAAAACCTTGTAAAAGTCATGCAAGTCATCCCACCCTGGTCTAGTTTTCAAAAATGTGCAAGTTAGCTAGGTTTCGCTATGTGCGTTAGGACCAAAAATCCACAGCTACCAACATTTTAAAAAAAGGGTAATTTTACACTGGAAAAATATAATCTCTCCATATTGCATTTTGGGCCCTTTCCTGTCACCAACATTAGGCCTATCCACACATAGACGGTACCATTTTTATCGAAAGACTTGAGAGAATGATGGGGGTATGACATTTGTGACTCCCCACAGACTCTAGAAGTTCTTGATACAGAAATCGGAGAAAAGTGTGTGTTTTGCACAAATCCTGGTGAGAGCCACCCAAGGCATTCCACCATGGAGTCACATATGGGTCTAGTTTTTAAACATGTGCAGGTTTGCTACCTTGCCCTGGTAGGTGCTGGCTGAGCTATGACTAAAAAGCCAGAGCTACCCACATTGAAAAAAGGGACCCTTTTCTGTAGAAAAATGTGGTGCTCATGTTGCATTTTTGGCTTTTTCCCATTGCAGCACTAGGCCTACTCACAAAATTGAGGTACCATTTTAACTGAGAGACGTGAAGAAATGTGTGGCTTCCAGCAGATTCCAGAAGTTTCCCCTCACAGAAATGTGAGGAAAAAGTGTAATTTTATCTAATGTTTGTAAAAGCAAACTTGACATGAGCCATGCAATTCAGCCCACTCCACCCAAGACTCCCATGGGTGTCAATTTTTCAAAATGTATAGGCTTGCTAGTTTTCCATAGGTGCTAGCTGAGCTAAGGCCCAAAATCCACAGCAATCCACATTGCAAAAAACAGAATAGTTTTTCAGATGAAAAATGTGATGTGTCCATGTTATTTTTCGGACCCTTTTCTGTCTCAGGCACTCAGCCTGACCACACAAGTTGTATCAGAAGACATGTGGGAACACAAATTATTAAAACATTTGATATTACTAATTAGATTTCTGTGCATGTGTGCCTTCCAAAAGTTGGTCAGTGGGTAAGAGAGAAAGCATTTGGAGAAATGGGGTCAGAATCTCAAGCTAGAATGGGCATCCAGAGATTTAGAAATGTAAAAATAGGCACTCCTCCTAAACTCAGTATCTTGTGTACATTTCAGAAATACATCAATTTTCTTCATACAATTAAAATCAAAAGCACATACTGTGCATAACACTTTTCATTAAAAAAAGTATAACATATCATTTTAAAAAATTGCCTTGCCCTCCCTGTAAATATTTTATTAAATATACCTAAATAAAATATATATATATATATATATATATAAAGCAAGTAGTTATATATAAATTTAAATTATTTAATATATTTGAATTAAATATAAAAAATTGAATCAAACACTTTTTTTAGAATGCAAAAAACAGTACAATATTTTTATATATATATATATATATATATATATATATATATATATATATATATATATATATATATATATATAATTATATGGACTATTTAATTAGCATTTTGTATCTTATATCCACAAATTAATATACATACCAATATACAATTTCACACAAAATATAAATATCACATATTAGCATTTGTAAAATTAAAAACATTTTTAAAACAGCTATATTCTGCCAGGAGATGGGTGTTTTACTCAGACGTAGAAATGGCTACATCCAATTTACAATAAATAATTCTGAACTCAACAACATCAAGGATGAGTTCTGTTTGAGAGGCATACCACTTATTTTTTGTGCCATAGATACAACCAGTATTGAATTGATGCTACTTCATGACTGGGAGCAGGAGAACTGCAACAGGAAGCATTCCCACTTCATCCATAAGTACCAGTGTCTGTGTACAATTTCAAGGCTCAACACATTCCTGGCTAGTGCTTCATAACAGATCCATACATTGACAGATGTAAGACCTTGTACCAAAGAATAATTAGCTGGTTGGCAAGTGTTGACATTAGTGTAGATGTGATACTTTTCAGTAAATTTGGAATCTTTCAGACAACATTTCACTGACATTTTCTTGGGTAATTCTATTTCGCAAGATACACAGCTTATGGAAACCACACATCTTGAATATTGTGATGATTGTCATTCAGTTAGTCCTCTTCTGATCCATGTCAGCTGTCAGTTTTTATTAATCTCTATTAGAAAGTGTAAAATTCCTAAATGGCACACAACAATGCTGATAACATTGTGGCTGACCAGTCTGCAAGCTGAATTTGTTGTTTTTAATGGGTGCAGCCATTATAATATGACCCCTTTTAGTAGAAACTCATTGTTTACAAAGATGGAGTCTTCATAGCATTCCTTAATTGCGATTAGCAAATTGCGAATCGCAAATTGAGAATAATTTCACATTCATTCCTATGGGCCTCCTGGCCCATAGAAATGAATGGGAAATGATTCCTTAATTGCAATTAGCAATTTGCTAATCGCAATTAAGGAATTTTAAGAAATCGCTAAAAAATAGCAAATTTCGATATAGATACCATTTTGCAATTCTCAAAAAGCAATTCCTTAAAAATCGCTATTTGAGAATCACAAAAGTGTATTTGATACATCTGGCCCTCAGTGTTTTAGGATCTCAGCAACTTGCTAGATACCTTCATCTTCTTTTCACTGACCGTTGCATGCCTATCCACTTTTGGCTTTTGCATACTATGTGGTTGCCCTTCATGTTTTATGCAGTAGATGAAGAATTTTTTCAACTTTTCAAATTCTATGGGCCTGTTTTTAGTGCTGTCTTTGAGTGTTTTACTTATATATTAAATATTGTTTAGATTGCCACTTTGTCCTTAAAATGGACTGATAGGAAACCAGAAAACACTGCCTGCACATGATTGCTAAATTGGCTAGTGTTAGGGTTGCAGTTAAACTGGCTTTCTAATTCAGTGTTGGTACATAGAACTAAATCCGTACATCAGAGGGGTAGAAATCTGACCCTTACCATTACGGCAAGCTCCCACCCAGCTTTAGTGTCATTTTGCACTCAATGCTGGTATCCAAATTCTCTGAACTTTGGAGTAGCTTTTGACGATGCACTCAAAAAAGAACATTATTATAAATGTTCAGAGATGTCCATTTCGATATTATTTACCTCCTGTTGATTAAATAAAAAATCTCAGTTTACTGTAGGTTTGTCAAGCTTGGCTCTTATAAGGAGTTTTCCCCAATCTGTACTTTCAACTATTTGAATCTCATGTGTATTAAATTTGTTTGATTAACAATGGCGGCTCCAGTTGTGATAGGAGTAAATTACAGTACAAAAGTTACACAATATCTCAAATACAGACGAGTCTCTGTTAATGGGGTTGCAGTAACATTTATTGTTAATGCACGTGCAGCGTATGCCTTTGAGATTTTTTGTCTCTCAAGTAGAATGTGAACCTGTAGATTCAGAAATAGGACCGCTTCACACATATAAACTGACAGTCATGCTTTCAGAATATAGGGAATATTGGAATTTACAAGTTCCTTTAACCGTCCACAAGCACCACAGTTAGCTTACTGGTCAAATAACACACACACATCAGAACGTTAGACGGATTGTTTCAGTGATGAAGGGGACACCTGCCCTTTTTTGGGCAGAAATATACCTTTTCCTAATTCAAAATAATTTAGGACTGCAGAGGTTGTATGGTTTTTAAATCAAATGTATTCTATATAGGTGACTCAGACAGTGTTATCTGCAAAATGTAACAAGCAGAGTAGCTTCCACGGGACCTTTACCACATGGGCAGGCTGCCATACAGGCAATCAGTCCACAGATTGCAAAGGCTATCATGGGCAAATTGGCTGTGATACACAATGTAATTGCCTTCTAGTTTGCACGGCTCAGGGCAAACTGGCCGTAGCGTGCACCGGGCGTTTCCCAGGTGGGCCGACAGAGTGGGGGCCAGTTTTGGGCCCCTGGGGACCGTTTTTGCTTAAGGGCCTTTTTTGCAGCAAAGTTGCAATATCGGTCCCTGTAACTAAATCAGCCGAAACCGACCCTGGCACACAGCTCGGCCACACCCACAACCCCCCAGGCGTCTGGCCGCGCGGTGTGCCAGGGCCGGTTTTAGTTCCAGTCAGGCCCTGGCAAGGCCTACCAGCTAGCATAACATGATCACTGAATTGTACCATTTCTAGATTCAGATTCGGGGATTGAATTATTATACATGTGTAAACAGTTTCCTCAACCAATCTGAGTAAGATCGTTAGAGATGCTACAGCTTTGGCAATTTGTCTCCTGCTCAAGAATGTGAACTGTAGTTACCAAAAATACATTCTAAAATATATACATTTGTGTGCAGCTGTGTGCTGTGACACGTTGAGATCACAAGCTGTCAAAACGCGTCAAAACGCATCTCAAAACAAAAGGTGATAATGAGTGTTCAGCTAAAAAAACGACATCTGAAAATTAAAAGAAGCAAAGGGTGAAAAACTAAATTTACTAGATCTCTTTCAAACCAGGAGTCCAGTAGGGGGAGTTACAATTTTAGGAAACATGATCAAATGAAAAGGCCTGATTGGTATCAGTATTCTGGAAGCCATTCTTCCCATTCTCTTCAGGACTCTGACAGGAAAAGGGCGGGAAGGTGTGAATGGATTGATTGCTGGTGTAAAGAAGAATACAGCAAGAAGAAAGGAGGATCTGGACCTGAAGCCGATGTTAATATTAAAAAGGAAGAGGGAAGTTCTGACTACCAGACACACTTCAAAAAGAAGAAAGGAGATTTACTAGATACGAAACTTGCTTTGCAAACTACAGAAAGCCTGAAGAACAGGACTTGAGTAACAGCACAACAAAACTGAAGATAGTACGCCAGACTCTCTGAGGGTTTCTAGAGGTGATTCCAGGATACATACACATTAAGAGCCCAAATAGACATTTAAAACTGCCAGACAGGGTTCATAATGAAAAAATACATGTCAAGCATGACATACAATCGAAAACTAAAGCAATATTCTGGCCACATTTGTATGAATCGTACACCATCATTCTTGCAGAGGATGACTAGCTTTTAAACAACTATGAAAGTCAGGGGCGGTTAGCTTCAGTAATACACATGTGCAAACAAGGCGATCTGCGGATCAAGCTTTTGGGATCCTTAAACCCCATTTATTGTGCCTGAAAACAACTGAAGAGGCCCTTCTCTACTCTACTTGGAAGGTATCATTATGTTGTATTCTGCAAAAGATTGTCCTCTGAAGAAACATACCCTTCATACTAATTTCCAGCAGGAACACCAGGGAGATGTTTATGTTTATGTTTATTAAAACTTTTATAGCGCGCTCATTTACCACGGGGTATCCTGGCGCGGTGAGTGATTGGACAACAAGATTGCTGGATCAGAGCCTAAACGAGCTGTTAGAGGGGGGCATTGAAAAGATGAGTCTTGAGTTCCTTCTTAAAAGCAGTGATGGTCGGCGCAGCTCTAAGGAACAGGGGGAGAGCATTCCAAGCAGAAGCTGCCTTAACTGAGATAGATTGGCCTCCCAAACGAGCATATTTGAATTTGGAAGTGGCCAGTAGGCATTGATTGGCCGATCGAAGGGCACGGTTAGGAGTATACAATGAAAACCGTTTCTGCAAATACGACGGTCCCTGGCCATGAACTGCTCTAAATGCCAACACAAGAATTTTAAACAAGATTCAATGCGGTACAGGTAGCAAGTGCAAACTTCGTAGGTGACTCCGCACACTCGACCTCCTAGGGAGAGGGAAAAGCAAGCGTACTGCAGCGTTTTGAATCGCCTGTAGCCGATGAACCATATACGCGGGTAGGCCACAGAATAAGGCATTAGCGTAGTCGAGCCGAGATAAAATCAGGGCTCGAAGAACAGACTCCTTGGCTACCCTGGGCAAAAGAGGGAAAAATTTCCTCAAGGCTCGCAGGGTGCCAAAGCAGGTGCCGGTCAGTTTTTTTATGTGATCCGCAAACTTCAGATCCTGACCGAACCAGACCCCCAAGTTCTTAGCTGGGCCTCCCGTCGCACTGGGACAGGGCAGGTCCGGGGGCCAAATCTGATCCTTGAAGTTGTCAGGAAAAGAGCCGAAGAATAAAACCTCGGACTTGTCTTCGTTGCACTTAAGTTGAACTTGTGCAAGCCACCTGAATACTTCCGACAAACAATGCTGGACTGCTGATGGATCAGACACACCCTTAGGCCAGGTAAATAACAGCTGTGTGTCGTCTGCGTAAGCTGTTATCTTGGCTCCCAGCTGTTCCGCCAGATATAGTAAAGGGGTCATATAAACGTTAAACAATAAAGGGCTTAACGTAGAACCCTGCGGAACTCCAGTTGACAGTCTCTTCGGAGCCGAAGAGTAGGGGGGCATCCAGACCTGCTGAGTTCTATCGCTCAAAAACAATGACAGCCAGTCAAGGGCCAGCCCTGAGATGCCGACGGCTCGCAGTCTAGCAATAAGTAAGGCATGAGGCACCGTATCGAAGGCGGCAGAGAGGTCCAATAAAATCAGGACCGCTCTGCCACCCCCGTCCAAGCACTCTCGAACTGCCTCCGAGACCTCAACTAATGCTGTCTCGGTACTATAGGCCGCTCTGAACCCTGACTGGGCAGGGTGTAGTGCGTGGGAGGACTCAATGAAGCCATCCAGCTGTTTGAAAGCCACCTTCTCGCACACCTTCGCCAGAGCTGGCAGCAGTGATATGGGCCGATAGCTCGATGGCGTTGCTGGGTCTAGACCAGCCTTTTTTAACAAAGGGAGCAGCTTTGCCTCCTTCCAACTACTCGGAATCGAGGCCTTGGAAAGGGAGAGGTTAATAATATGCGTCACCTCTTGATTAATAGTATCCACTATCCCTCCCAAAACCCTGGCTGGGCAGGGGTCTGCAGGAGATCCGGACTTTAACGCTGCCAGGATTTGCCGTATGTCCGATTCCGAGGCCGGGAGGAAGGCAACAAACTGATCCTTTGGGCATTGTCTATCCGATACTAAAAGGGCAGGAGGGGTCGTAAAGGACTTTTGAGCCACTTCTAAGTCCAATTGAATTTTTGTAATTTTATCAGTGAAATAACAAGACAGTTCTTCACACCATTGAGCGGAAGAAGGGAGCCGGGGTTGGGCAGCACATGGAGATAGAAAATTTTGGACGATTGAGAAGATCTCTTTACTGTTGTTTTCCGCCTTCTCGATTCTGACCGAATAGTAACTGCTTTTAGCTATCTTAATCGCAGCGTAATAGTCCTTTTGGGCTGCACGTAAGGATTTCTTTTCAGCTGGTAAATAAGCGTGTCTCCAGGCTCGCTCTAGTTTCTTACAAACCAGCTTCTGTTCACGTAAGGCATGCGTGAACCACGGTTGGGAGGGTCTCGATCTCATCCGACGAACACCCCCTACATTAGTGGAGGTAGCGACACCATTCGCTATCCAAAAATTTAATGCGTCAACCATCGCTTCCAACTCCATCTTTGGAGTCGGACGGGTGTCGGAAAGGGACTCAGATAGGGACATCAAATTAATCCGTGGGCGATGTACCAAAGAGGGAATTCTCCTCAAATCCTCATCTATCTGCCAAGCAAACTTAATCAAGTAGTGGTCGGACCACGACATAGGCATCGGAGGGGACAAACTGATGTCAAAATTAGAACATATTAAGTCAAGAACATGACCTCCCACATGAGTGGGGGCATCAACCCATTGAGAAAGGTTAGCCATGCTAAAAGTCACACTGAGACGGGTAGCTTCAGTGGTATTCTCAGAATCCACATGAATGTTAAAATCGCCCAGCAATAGAAAACGGGGAAATCGTAAAGCTTGTGGCACGATAACCTCCTCTAGAGATCCAATAAAGTTTCCGACGTAGCCTGGCGGACGGTACACAAGCGTGCCGCCTAAGGTAAAATGCGGACTGAGCTCCAAACAAAAATGGAGAAGTTCTGCCTCTTTGATTTTATCCAGATGTTCGCAGGTGAGGGTCCAGTGATCCCGATAGATCACGGCAACCCCACCCCCTCTTCCCACATCTGCTCCACGATCTACTCTACAAATCCTGAAACCACGGGGGATAGCTAACTCAACTACCGGAGAACAGGAGTCAGTCATCCAGGTCTCAGTGACAAAGAGTAGATCAAAGTTATTATCGGCTAATAGGTCAAAGACCTCAGCCGTATGGCACACCAGAGATCTGGCATTTATCAAGCCCGCCTG
This sequence comes from Lissotriton vulgaris, assembly GCF_964263255.1. Lineage (NCBI taxonomy): Eukaryota > Metazoa > Chordata > Amphibia > Caudata > Salamandridae > Lissotriton > Lissotriton vulgaris. Next base: position 444,951,737 of record NC_141687.1, on the reverse strand, counting down.
AATGTTCTTAATATCGTTACAGGGTTGGGTAGGCGGAGAAGCAGGGCTATTAAATTGATAATTACAGTAGGGGCATGATCGGAACCGACTGTCAATGACCGCCCAGGAGTGCGCCGCCTCACAAGAGGGGACCATTAGGGCCCTAAGGTCAGCCGAAGTATACCGAAGTGCTGCAGAGGGGACAAAAGTGGTAGACAAACGGCCAGGAGTCGTGGCCCTGTGCCCGGCCAGAGCACGGACGGGCACAGACGGGCCCTCCTTTGGCGCTCCTTCGGCGCGCAGACGGCGCGCCCGCTGCGCGCGTCCGCTGCGCGCACGTCGCATTACGGCGTTTAATAAGGGCGGGCGAGCAAAAGGCTAGAGCGTCAACCCCGGTGCAATGCGGCCCCGCCTCACATCCGGTGACCGCTGGGGCCGAACGCTACCACAACGCTAAGGGCACATCCCTGCAATCCTAACCCTGTAATTAGCGTCAATGCTCCCACAAAGTCAGCGCTATCATTTAAAAAAGTTAAACTAACAAAATAAATAAAAGCGGCAAGTTAATGTTTTAAAAGCTAAATCAGAGCGATGAGCGCAGTTACGAGAGGACAAAAGGCAGGATCATGCACTCGTGGGTCCGATACTCACAAACAGCTGCGCTCGCCTCCCAACTCCAAATTAATAAGGGCGGGCGAGCAAAAGGCTAGAGCGTCAACCCCGGTGCAATGCAGCCCCGCCTCACATCCGGTGACCGCTGGGGCCGAACGCTACCACAACGCTAAGGGCACATCCCTGCAATCCTAACCGTGTAAGTAGCGTCAATGCTCCCACAAAGTCAGCGCTATAATTTTAAAAAGTTAAACTAACAAAATAAATAAAAGCGGCAAGTTAATGTTTTAAAAGCTAAATCAGAGCGATGAGCGCAGTTACGAGAGGACAAAAGGCAGGATGTTGGTAAGATGTGTCAGCAAGACAACTGTGATGATGGTGAAGGAGGGGACCACAGGCATGGACTCATTAAAAATGTATTTCCCAGATAGTAAATCAACTAAAAACAAATGTAAATTAAAAAACTACAATTTGGGCATATCCTCCTATAGAATGAATACTAATCCACTAATTACTTTTCATATTATTTTTGGTCTATATATTAACAATCTATTTGTTTGAGGAAAGTAAGTACAATAGTCCAGTGTGGAGAGGATGATTTTCTTAAAAATAGAGAGCAAGTGTTTGTACTTATCAGCCTTTATTTCACCAGTTGCTGGGGTATCTTTGAATGCCTTGGAAGTGAGGGAATGGACTCACCCTTCTGGGTCAATCCACGACTTGTGTATGTCCTCCTTAACCGCATCGCTGCGGCGGTTATTTTTCCGCTACGCGGCTTTTTTCTAAAAGCCGCGTTAGATGACGAGCTCAGCTCGTCATCTGCACACGCCCCCCGTGGCTGATGACGAGCTGAGCTCGTCATCAGCATCGAAGGCGTTAAAGCACCTGGTGCTAGAGACAGCATTAAACATATCCACCGTTTCTATTGCAGTCTGTCTACTCTAGCTCTTGGTTGTTGTCTGGACCAGGGATCCACACAACTGTACCTCAACCCTAATTATCTCATCTACCATAACCGTTCATTTATTTTCTGGGAATCTGGGCTATCGTCTTCCATACATTGTGAAAACAAAATATGATATGGATCAGCTGCTGTTAGAGTTTGTTGCAAATAGCTATGGTGTGTGTGGTTTGAGGATTGTCTTTTGTATTTTGAGATATAGGTGTCATTGTCAGATGTTTCCAATCAACCTTTATGAATGCATCTGCAGAATTGAAACCCCATCCACTATTCTTGTCCATGGTGCGTGTCCCTCCATATCCCTCTGATAGTGGAAAACACTAACTATGGCAGACATCTGCTATGCCAGTTGCACCTGTCGACTGTGGGAAGGGGATCGATGATGAAGGACTGAAGATCAGCTGATGGAGCATCGCCCAGCCTGAAGCACCTCGTTCCATCAGATCAAACCATATATATGGCAAATATCAATCTGTCAGCATGATAAATGGATCAGTTACTCCTACTCTAAAACTGGTGATTTATCATCAACATTGAAACCAAAAATGATATTCATGTTCCAAAAATGGAACCAAGTGAGTCTGCCTTTAAACTGAATATTTTTTGCCAAAAAATAGCAAATATCAAGTTTCTTCCAATGTCAGATATAGAACATTGATGGTGGTGTTATTAATTGGGAATACTTGGGGCCAGTGAGAAATTGGAAGATTTTTAAAATTGGAAAAGCACACAGACATATTATTTTGCCATTACATTAACACAACATTGTGCTTGTATACTTCTTAACTGAAGGACCGTTCTCATTTAAAAAGAAACATGTATGGAGAACCTGCCTCCCAAAAAAGCTGGCTCTAGAATGCTAATCATGTACACATGGTCATGTTCTGAAATGACACATACTAGAAAGTTGAAGACAAAATAGACTACTTATGCTTTGTGCCCTTGTATGATTCTACTTGACTTGAAATGCCTTCAATTGCAGTCCATGTAAGCTATGCAAGCTTATACTGCAACAATGTGTCAGTTCATACAGATGCTCATGACCACAGAGAATACGGGATATTAGGGACTGTATAAATATAATTGTGTGACAATGTTCAAAGGCAAGTATGTATACATTTTCTTTTACAAGTAGTTTCAACAAATAATTCCATATACCTTTTTGTTTATCTGGTGGTTACTTGCCATCTAGAATAGACTGCTTGTGTGACATGAGAGAAGCACAAACCTATTAAAAGTGGCAGCACATTGAAACGAGGGAACATGTGTCTACTGAGTGTGTTACTTTTAATTTTCTTGAATCTACCTTTGCTGCTGTATGATGCCTCTTGTATTTGCAGTTTCTCTAGAATGTCCTTGTTAGAAATGGGATTTATGGTAGACTAAGACTTGTGCCTAAGTCAGGCAGAAACCACCACTCTAGTCAGGTCAAGGGAATTACATGCTGAAGATAATCCCTGCTCACTCCCTTGGTAGCTTGGCACGAGCAGTCAGGCTTATCCCAGAGGCATTGTGTAAAGTGTTTGGCAGCAACACGCTAGGCACACCCCACAAGGAACTCCACAAAGGTTATATAAAAAATAACCTTTGTATTATCAGAAACACATTGGAAACATAATCACACATTTACAATGTGCCAACTAGCACTGGCAATATTCACAGGGAACTATATACAGGACCAGGTCAATCGGGCCAAGGTCAAAACCATCCAAAGGCAGGTAGTAAATATAAGACACAACCAGTAATTACTGGTTCAATAATTACCTCAGCATTATCCTGCAACATAATTCACATAATGCAATCACCATCACATTAGGTATAAAACACGTTATGCGCTAACCTCATAAGCATGAACACATAATGTAGCTTTGTAGAGCCTGGCACTAACGGTGCCACTGGGGTCCCCACTGGGACACTTCAAGCAATCATGCCCAACATTGCAGCTGCCAGCTAACTGCGGTGCAGCTGTGAAGCAATAAGGATACTGGCATTCACTATGCCTGGGGAGCGCCAACCATCCTCTAAAACTCAGCCCCCATGGTGCAGCTGCCAGTAACCGCAGCGTAGCTGTTAGGATGGCTCAAACAAGTACTGGCACCAAGGTGCCTCTTGGGAGCATTCACAAAGCACAATGATGGGGCAAACACCGAAAATGTGCATCAAACTACCCCCCACCAGCTCATGCCACAGCCCCACTCACGGAGCTCTCCGGGGATTGTGTTCGCTACTGTAGGACTAACGTGCAGCCGCACTCACCGGGACTTCTCCTTCTCCAGCGGGAAGCACATGGAACATGGCAGTTGGGAGCCCGCAAGGCTCAGGTCTACTTTTCTCCATCACTGGCCATCTGCCTCAAAGTGCCCCCACTCACTGGGGCTCTGTCGGTGACTCCACCTGGTCGTCTCTGAGCTCCGGTCTCCTCTCGGGGCTCCTGCTGGCATGTAGGGGCCCGCCTCCTTTCCCAGCATGCCTGGCATCCTCATTCCAGCCGGCTGGCCATGCCCCCAACCAGGCACAGAAGCCTGGATTCCGTCCCGCGGCGGTAATTTGCCTTTTTGGCAAGGTGCGGTGTGGGCTCCCTCCGAAGGACACCAGCAGGGAGGCAGACCCTTGTGGCGGTACCTCCTGGAGCCCAGCAGCAGCCGCCCCCAGCACAGGAACAAGAACACTAATCAGGGGGTCACAGCCACTATATTTATATCACAATTTCCTTTTCTGCAGGACAGGGCTTTGGGGGAACCAGATGCAACTGGTTCAGGGGGGAATTGGAGCACTTTGTTTACAAGGCTCCTCTTTCCCTTTGTCAGGCGGGAGCTCGTCATCAGACACACCACAGGGGTGTGGAGGCAGCATAGTACAGGCTAGGCACAGACCTATTCAGGGAGCAGGGACTACTCCTACCACTACTCCAAATGCAGATGTCTCATTCTGCCTAGTGCTGATACTCCCTGCCCCTACTGGAGCCACACACACCTCACCAGCCCCTGTCACTCAAAAGCCAGACATACAATTCACATCACGCAGGCAGGAACATACCACACAGAAATGCTAACTTCTAAAAGTGGCATTCCTAAAACAGTTATATTAAATCTGCACACACCATTGAGTAGCATTTATTATCACTATTCCAAATATGCCAAACTTGACCACTCTTCTCGTCTCATATCAGGAATTACCACTGAAACACTTATCAGGGAATCCCCAATGCATTCATATGGGAGGCAGCCCCACAGTAGTGAGAAACCAAAATGGCTATTTGTCACTACCAGGACATGTCACACAATTAAGGTAAATGTCCTAACTTTTACCTACAAAGCACCATGCCTATAGGGCTAGCTAGGGCCTACCTTAGGGGTGACTGACATGCAGTAACAGGGGAGGTCATCGACGTGGCACACACTTTAAGTGCAACGTCACAGCAGCAGTAACACTGCACGCACAGGCCCTGCAATGGCAGAGGCCTGAGATAGGTTTGAAAGGCTACTTGGTGGGTGGGGCAATAGACACTGCAAGCCCACCAGTAGCATTTCATTTACCAGACCTTGGTATATGAGATAACACTTTACAAGGGACTGACAGGTAAATGAAATAGGCCAAACAGGTGTAGATCAATCCTACCATATTTACCACAGAGAGCACACACACTTTACACTGAACAGCAGTGCTAAGGTACCCAGAGTCCTAAAACCACCATGTCAGAAAAAAGACTAGGAGAAAGGCAAAATGTTTACTCCAACATTCCATTTCATTGTAACACCAGACCAAAGACAGTAGTGGTGCTGTTGAGTGTTTTGACCATGTTTTATTTAATGCCCAAGGTGCTTATACATCTGAAGTGGATGTAGTACTTTTACTTAATCTGTGTTTTCTCTGCGTTGGGAGTGCCACAGGGCCTGTTATCTTGTCTGAATCAGGTGTCTTTTTTATCAGAAGCTGTGGCTGATGTGGACATTTTAATAAATCAACTTGTGCTGCTACAAGTTGTGGTTGCACATCTACACTTTACAAACATACACTCTTTATTAAGACTTAGAAATGGACCCCAATAAAAGTGGCAAGCGTGTTGAATGCTGGGCATGGTGTTGAATCAAAACTCTATAGGATTTGTTTCCCTGTCATCTTATCTCCAGGATGATAGCACCTGCTCGTCTGAATAATTGGAAGCTGAGTTGTGAACTATGGAGCCAACTAAAAATAATCCGTATTCAAAAATGTATCATATTCATTAACTATTCGACTTTGAGGGTAAGTCTACTAGAAAGAGTTATCTGCCAAATCAGGTTTTTGAATCCAGTTTATTAAAACGCTCGTCTCTTTCATTAATCATTTGACGTCTTCCCATAACACAATGTCCATCTACGGCGAAGGCGAATGTGCCACTGCTCCTTTGACATCTCCTCTCCCTCCATAATTAAGACGCGTTTTTGTAATTTGGTGGCTTGCTGACTAACAATGGACGTCGAGCATTATTGGCAACTATTATTGGTAACTCAGGATGATTCGTCGGTGACGTTTCTTTACTCTCTTTGGTCTTGTAAAATAGTGATACCCAAAGACGAAATAGGGACAACTTGGGAACCTTGGCCCAAATGTTAGTTTCTCAATTTAAAGTTCTTCAGGTGTAGCAATTAGTCTTACCCCATTCCAAGAGAAACCTTGACTTACTTAATACACCTTTAGTTTGTCTCTGCTGAGCACAACATTCCCAGGATAGTTTTCACATTATATTGGACTCATTGGTTGTGCAAAGGCATGCTATGCAACCCGCACTTGGACGTCAAACTGAGCTTAGAACATTTCAGCCACTACATTTATACCTCATGCGATGCTTGCAGGGATTGAACTAATCAGGATTAATCGATCTAGCAATAATATTTGTGCTTCTCCTGTTTGCCCTATTGTAACTCAGCCTGACCTTTGTCCACGTTAACGAAATGGGGTCCTTAGCTAATTTGCGCTGACATTATCTCAGTGGAGACTCTTCTTACCCAACGAACCAGAAGCTGACGTAAGTAGCACAGTGGCCCTGAACACATTTGCAGTGAAGATATTTCCAACTTCTAAATATGAAAAGGTATTAATGTCTGAAAAGTGAAGACTGAATTAAGTGGGCTATTCGAGTCACACTAATTTGTAATCTTAACGATGAGCAGATATTCCTAAAGTTTGTAAAAATAGGCAGAGCAAAATATAAATTATGATCAGAGAAATATTAAATGATTGATCCTATGCCCAAAATCGGTGACTCAGGTGGCAGAATCATTGGATCAGGGAAATTGATAAAAGTGAAGTAGTGTGGCTCACCGGTTAGAGGCGGCAGACCCGAGAGCAGAGGACGGCCCGGGACCAGGGTTCGATTCCCGGTGCGGCAGGTTTCTGGACCAGGGTCAGCGGACTCGATAATTCTCTCGCCTCGGTGCCCACTCTGATCAGCGATCACACTCGGCAACTCTGGACACTAGCTTGCCTCATCTTCACTAACGGCCCCACCAGACCGCCGGGGATGCCTGGTCTCACCCTGGAGATACCCATTAAGGGAACATCTCTCAGGGAAGCCAGGAAGGGTTTTGCAGCGGTCGAAGCGCCTTGGGACCCTACGGGTAAGTAGTGCGCTATATAAATGCCTATACATTTACATTTACATAACCGACATGGGGACCAAAGACACATAGACAAACGTATCTGTCAGAGGAACCTGGTTAAGCCTTCTCCTGATTCTTTCCGGTCTCACAAAAAAAGCTGTTAGGCTAATAATTGAAAATGTTTACTCTTGGAAAAGTAATAGTAGTAGCAGAATTAATATTTGCAAGTTGCATATACATAAATTGTTGTAAACTGCGATGAAATAATATTCTCAGTGGAGTTCAAAAGTTATCATGAGGCTTACGGATCAAGTAAAATGAAGGAAGGCATGTATAAGGGCTTGGATAACACAGGCAGAGAGAGAAACAAGAATGTGCAAAACAGGAACAGACACAGTGCGAAATGGACAAAGTGATAAAGGGTTTTGCATCAGACACCAAGGGTGGTTGCATGAGGACATCCATATGCCAACTATATAATGCACCTTGATGCAAAGTAAAGCAAAGAACATCGCAGTGTTACTTTCCATTACTTTAGGACTACCTTCCAGCACAGGTTTTGCAGTGGAAAGTAAATTCCAGATTAACAGTCTGTGCTATTTTTTTTTCACTAGTGTAAAGTGTTAGTAAATATGACCCTTAAGAAATGTAGAGGTAGATCTGGGATTAAACTGCAAACGTTTGGAGAAATATTAACAGAAAATCTAATTGGGACGTACTGACACAGAGTAGGAACCAGGAGAATAAAAAAGGCATGGAGAAAGGTAAAAAAAGATCCACTGGGTCATTAGAGGCTCAGACCTGGGATCGCTCACATACTACAACAGAAAGGGAGATGATGACTTTAGCAATCTACTGACAGGTGCCCCGACGTGCACTTTACAAGCACGAGGAACAGCTTATCATTACTTCAAACAGTGGGCTTCTCTTTTTTGAGGGGACAGAGCTTTGGCTTCAGAGCCACAGTCCTGTGTTTAGGCTGGGCTTCCTTATTATGGGCAATATGGTTCCACTAACACTCTTGCTTATTTTTTGCAGATCTGTATTGTTCTTTGCCCACGAAGCCTTAAGTAAACTGATCTGGTGGCCTCTTGCCACCACTCCAGAATCCTGTGATTTTAACAGTGTACTTTTCGCTTGAAGGAGTCACATTTCCTTGGAAACCCTTAGATGCCACCTATGTATCGCAAAGAAAAATAAAAACCATTCAAAAAAGTAACCGAAAACATGGTAAGACCAAAAATGTCAGGCATCAGAAAAGGAGTTCAGGGACACCAGGTGGTCCAAAGCAAGCCGTGGGTCAGATCAGGAGAAGAAGGGTATCTTGGTCTACTAATTTTTGGGGGCATGTAGAGTGGGTAGGAAGAGGGCCAATTTTCTGCAATGTTTCTGTATTAAATTGTACATATATACTTCCCGATAAGTGACAATGTTCACATATTTCTCTAACTCCAGCACATGGATTTTGTGCAGATTTCATTTTTAGGAAAGCATATTTTGCACAGACGTTTCAGATTAACTAAAAATGAAGGAGTCACTTTTACAAAGTAGAAACATTTGGGAAGGGACGCCCAGTAGAAATTTAACTCGATCCATATCATGCATAACATGTGCTCCGTGGCACTGATTTATCCTGCTAAATGCATTTTTGCAGTTTCTAGCCTCTCAGAAGAAATTCTAGAAGAGAAATCATTGACAGTTCATGAAGTTTGGAAGTAATTGACAAAACCTGAGTTTTATGAATCAAGTCCCACAACATCACACACCCTTTGTATAATGCCTTTCCCGTCATATATTCATCTATGGAGTTTTTGCATGGCACTTAATAATTGCATTTCCTTTCCATTAGGAATACTAATCTGGACAGATATAGTAACTGATGAAAGGCCGGTAAGGCATCTCAGAATATGTTTCAACTTATTTGCACACATTTGTCCAATGCAAATCAAATTTTAACCTTTGATTTTGACAAGATCACAACAAGTGTTTACCCCAGGGTGAGATCCTGGGTATCCTACGATAGTGGCCCTCAAATTAGCTACTGGACCACATTTGACCTACAAAATATTAATTAATGAATCATCTCACATTTGTGGCAAAAATTAATGTAGCCGTTTCTGAATTAATTTGTGTTACACTAACAATCAGAGCCTGGTAACGATTTTGTAGAAACTCGTGTATCTCTACTTAAAGTGAACTGAAGTGGAAAGAAAACACACATATAGAAAGAGGAAAACGCCTCTATGGAGGTTATGTGCAGGCAACTTCCCCATTCTGCACAAACAATCCTGTCTACAACACAGGTACCCTTATACCAAGGTTGAAAGGGTACCTGCATTGGTGCTTGGCTGCCAAAATGGTGCTAGTGCAGGGGGAAAGGACAGAAATGTGCCCCATTGGATAAATATGGCGCATTTCTCCCCTCAGCAACGTGACATGCTGCTCTGCCCTGCGTCACTATTTACGCAAATGTGCCTCTAAGTATGCACTATTTTAAAAGTGATTGGTCAATTCATTTCACACTGCATTATCTCCTGGCCTGATATCATTCTAGGAAGGTCAGTAGTAAAGTAAACATATTAATTGTAAGTATATCTTAATGATGATAAACAGTAGAATGACCGGGCTCTCCAACAGACGTTTAATAAAATGAAATTGTTTGCCACATGTCACATTTTTAATATAGATATCGGCTTAGCCACCACTGGTCCTATTTTAAATAAAATGTGTTAATAGCTTTGAGGTCTATGAACTCAATTATGTTGAACTGGTGTAGGGCAGTGCCGCAAGCCTTCTTGCTGTGCTGCTCTATGCCAATGTCAAAGAACAGGAATGCACCATGCTTATGAAATACAGTGCATTCTTGTCTTTCCCCCCTGAGTAGTGCACAATTTGCTGCCTAGTGCCAATGTAGGTGCCCTTGCACCATAGTGCATGGGTGCCTACGTTTCAGGCAGGATCGATGCAGGCAGGTCGGTTTTTGGACAGGAAGGGGCCCCTTCCTGCACAAAAAATATCCAGAGAGGTGCTTTTCTCTTTTTAAATGTGCTGTAGAATGTTATGTTATGTCATGTTGAATAATTTTATAAGGCTCACCGTTACCTGAAAGGAACAAGAAACGGAATGCAGCACACATGGAAATAGGAACAAACGAGGAGAAATACAATTATTTCTCCTCGTTCTGCCTGATCTGGGGAGGCGCACATTTTGGTGCTGCCCCAAGTTTTTGTGATTAAGTAAATCTGGGTCAGAGTCAAAATCCATGGGTGCCGCGCTGGAACCCTGAAAGCAAAGCACATGGAATGCGTCCTTGACATAGAATCAGGCAACACAGCAAATCGCGCTGCTTTGTTTTACTCTGTATCCATGAGGCCATGCAAAGTTATGCTGGGTGGCTTCACCTCGCCTCATAGATATGACTGAGAGGCGGCGCAGCCGGAACATAAAAAAGAGACACTCCAGCAGCGCAAGCCTCTCAGAGATAATTATCCCAGAGTGCGATTATGAAAAATCATGGTTACATAAACAACTTCAAGAATGTATGTTATAAAGATATAAATCTAATCTTTACAGCAATATTATTATTAATCGGCGTGTGCGCTTCTGTTTCAAAATACAAAAGTGCATTTACCTTCCAATGCAAACCAAACGTTTGTGACTCTACAACAAGTCAAGGGTCACAGTTATGCAGTGAGCTAAGATTTTTTTATCCATCCAAAAGGTTTTTTTGTGTGCACTCTTCAAGTGATAAAACTAAGGGAAGAGCAGCATGGGAGGCAATTTGTACCAAAAACAGCCGTGAAGTTGATTCTTTCCTCTGCGCGAAACTACAGAGAACACATTTACTGAGCGAGAATAATAAACATAGAGCCCTTTTCCATTTTAAAAGGGAATATAAGGAACTGCGTTTCGTGTCTCGGATTCATAAAATTAACAATAACACATACACTTACGTTTCTGGATCGAAATGCATATCCTTCTTCCATCCTATTGATAACTGGCTGGTCCTTGCCTCACGAGGTCACATTTTAGGAAGTCTTGATGTTTCTCAAAACTAACAATGTCACTAACATGTACAGTTAATGCAGCTCCTGTCACGGATTCTGTCTTTTATCCAGTGGAAGCATGGAATTGATAGCAGGACACCTCTTACTAGAATCTGGCATACAGTTTGCAACATAAATGTGTGCTCCTGTGTCCACTGGTAATACATTAAATACACTAAAATGACATGGACCTACCTTTTTCACTTCTGCCAAACGTCACACGATTGAATCATGAGCAAAGGTTTGACAGAGATATTTTATAGAATGCAGTTGTCACCTAAGTGATATCAAACTCAGTTTCCCAATCCCTTGACAATTCAAGATTTAACAGCTGGGCCCTTTAAAACAGTATCATTAAAATACTCTAGAGGTAGGGTCCCTTTTGCACAATTATATGTACCTGTTGTTATTCCACAAATTGCTACGCTAGTTATTTATTATGAAAACAAGTAATTAAATAGAGTCACAATAGTCAACTTATTAGCAGAAGATACTGCACAGCTTTGTACAACAGGGATTTTTTCAGCTGTAAATTGCCAATTACATTCTGACACATTTCATTAATCCTCAGAACATGTTATTGAACCAGGAAATGTATGAAATGTTTATTAATGTTTCAAAAGAAAAACATGGCTGAATTTTGACATTGATTTTGACACTGATTTGCGTTTGGCTATGTTAAAATAAAACACAAGTGAGGAAGCCCACACATCTAACATACCTTTAATGCAAAAATAGAAAATAGCTCAGAAAATAGTCAGAGAAAATTGTTATTTCACCCAACCAGAACTCTCATCCGAAAAAGTCTGTTAGACCATCACTTGATAAAACGCATGCAGTTTGGACAGTTTTTATTCACTTTTCTCTCAATAAAATATATGGGGTATGATAGAAACGTGTCACTTCAGTGCAATGTATCTTTCATTTCAAAATCGTTATTTCGGTACATTAGAACCATAAAAGATACATAAAAACCTTATATATATTTTTTTAAATTTTTTTTATTGAGATTCATTTCAACAAAGCACGAAAACATTCTTGTACATAATAAAGCAGTGTAGCACAACACTTCATTACCATAATTACCAATTATTATTATAAAGTCACCAATTTGCATTTCCTCAATGTCTGTAACCGGGCCCGTCCATCCACCCATAAATCAACACGCCTCATTCGAGTCTGAGTCATCATCTTCTCGGTCTGGGGTTAGTTCAACAAATATCACCTCTATAGTTAACCCATGCCCCCCAGATTTTACACCACTTTTTAGGGCAACATCTACTACTGAACACCTCCCTCTCGGCAAACATGGCTACATCCATGCCCCTTCCCCACTCTGCAAAAGACAGCACCTCCGCCCCTCCCCACTTTTGTGCTATGTTCCGTTTGGGAAGCATAGTTCACAGTGTTACCCAACTCTGTCCGGTGTGTGTGAGGTCATTCGGCTTCCATATATTTAATAAACAGCGTCTTGGTTCCGGTATAAGCGATACCCCCTCTGATTGTGATATGGTTCTCATTATCTGCGCCCAGTATTCTGTTACTTTAGGACAATCCCATATGGTATGGAAGAAAGTTCCCTCTTCCCCGCAACCACACAGACAGTAGGTGTGTTCTGCTCTTCTCATCCTGTGCAGAGTGTGTCTAGTGTAGTACGACCTATGTAAGATGAGAAGCTGCACTAGCCTGAGGCATGAGGGTATGCCCACCTCTCTTGGGGATGCCAATGCCTCCTGCCACTCCGAATCGTCCATATCACCAATATCTTGAGACCATTTTTCTCTTACTGGTCTCGTTGGGTCGGGCATGTTATTCACTAATTTATGGTATGTATGAGAGGTGGCCCTCTTTGGCATATAATCAGTCAACAACCTATCCTCCATAGGGGATGCTTCCCGAAACTTCCGTGCCGTGAGGCAGTGCTGTCATGTGGGAGTGTCTTATCTGTGTGTACCGGAACAATTTCGAGGGGGCCAATTCGTATTGTTGCTGCAAACGCTCAAAGGAGACTATCTCTCCACCCTGCCACATATCTCTCACCGTAGATATCCCAATATCATCCCATCTATCGAATCCCTTACTATGTCTAAGTCTGCCTAGCCGTTTCGTGTCCCATAGCGGAGTTAGCTGGGTCAATACTCCCCACCATCCTAGTTTTGCCTGTGCCATATGTCACAACCCCAGCGTATAGTGCAGCGGACCGAACACTGCCGAGGGGAGTAAGCATATCTCTCATGCCCAGTTGCGCCCTGCCTGCCTTAAATGCCGGATCCGCCTGTGAGACATGCACCTATTGATTAATCACTTTCAGTTACGCCCCCAGTAGTAAAGTTGTCTGTTGGGGAGTGCTATTCCCCCGTCGTACCATCCGCGCACTAACTTAGCTTGCGCTATACCTGCAGGTTTATTACTCCACACAAGATTAGAGACCTGTGCCGAAATCGCCTTAAAGTAAGTTGGCGCTACAAAAGGGGGGGTGGTGATGGACGGAGCATCTGAATCAATCAAACACTCACACCCAGTCAAAAGATCTGGGTTTAATCCATCACTGTTCTTTAGCCCACTCTGCCACCCCAGTTCAGACATGGCTATATGCAAATCAGTCTGACCCTGTGCCTCATGGGAACAGTCCAGCCCGAACTGCCAAGCCATGTCTTCGCTGGACCGGAAACAAACTTCTCAGGACCGGTTTCAGGCATTCCAGCCGTCTTCAGCCCGGATTGCTTGAATCCAGGGGCAAAGTGAGCAAGGGACTCACATCTGAGCATACCCTGCCACTCTTATGGTGGTCAAAAGAGGTACAAAAGGGGGTGGTGATGGACGGAGCATCTGAATCAATCAAACACTCACACCCAGTCAAAAGATCTGGGTTTAATCCATCACCGTTCTTTAGCCCACTCTGCCACCCCAGTTCAGACGTGGCTATATGCAAATCAGTCTGACCCTGTGCCTCATGGGAACAGTCCAGCCCGAACTACCAAGCCATGTCTTCCCTGGACCGGAAACAAACTTCCGGGGACTGGTTTCTGGCTTCCAGCCGTCTTCAGCCCGGCTTGCTTGAATCCAGTGGCAAAGTGAGCAAGGGACTCACGTCTGAGCATACCCTGCCACACTTATGGCGGCCAAAAGCGGTACAAAAGGGGGTGGTGATGGACGGAGCATCTGAATCAATCAAACACTCACACCCAGTCAAAAGATCTGGGTTTAATCCATCACCGTTCTTTAGCCCACTCTGCCACCCCTAGTGTGAGTGTTTGATTGATTCAGATGCTCCGTCCATCAGCATCCCCTTTTTTAAAGTAAGTTGGCAGCACTGGGTATGGCGTATTCTCTATAACATATAGGAATCGGGGCAGGGCCAACATTTTAAAAAGTGCTGCCTTCCCCAACAAGGTCAGTGGCAGTGTCCCCCAGTGACGTACATCTCGCTTGAGCCGTTCTAACGGCGGTCGCAAATTCTTATGAAAAAATTCCCCCGAGTCAGCAGTGACATAGATACCTAAATACTTAAACATACTGTCCGCCATCTTAAGTGGGCAATTTTCGGGAAATGTGGCGGTGGGCCATGCAACACATACAATATGTATTTAGACGAATTTCTGGTGTGTCCGGACACCTTGCAATAAGCCGCACAAATATCTAGGAGAGTCAATATAGAGCGCCTCGGCGAGGCCAGATATAACAAAAAATCTTCGGCCTACAGGGACACTCAATCTTCCTATCTGTCTGTCCATTTAAAGACCCGAACCATTGGGTCCCATTGTATCCATGCCGCCAGTGGCTAAAACACCAGCGCAAAAAGTAACGGTGATAATGGGCAGCCCTGGCGCCTCCCTCTCGCTAAGGGAAAGTCCTTGGAAATGTGACCATTGGCTGTGACATGGGCCATTGGCTTGGTGTACAAGAGCTTAACCCAGGAACAGAATTTTGGACCAAGCCCCAAATGTTGTAATACTGCGAAGAGAAAGGGCAATTTGACCATGTCAAATGCCATATGGGTGTCTAGCGATAGTACCTCCTGCCGGTTCCTGCACGTAGTTTGCGTGCGCAAGAACACCATATAATCGCCTCGGTTAAGAACCGTGTTCCTGCCTGGCATAAATATCAATTGATCTGGGTGTACAAGTTTTGATACATGCGGAGTGAGCCAATTTGCCAACAGCTTTGCAAGGATTTTGGCCTCTGCATTTATTAGGGAGATAGGTCAATAAGAGGTGAATTTATATGCAGGTTTTCCTGGTTTTCACTATGGTGGCCGTTCGTTGGTCCAATGGGATTTCACCCACCCTCAGACTATCAATGAACATGTTCAATAAATAAGGTGTTATGGAGTCTGCTGTCCTCTTATAGAGTTCGACAGGTATGCCATATGGCCCTACGGCTTTACCCGACTGCAGCGCCCCTATGGCTGCCAGTACTTCATCTATAGTAAGATCATCTTCCAGCTCTAGCGCTTCCTCTGGGATTAGTTTGGGCATTGCAAGGTCTTTTACATATGACAGCGCTTTTTCTAGGGACATCTCAGAGTCCGACGAGTAGATTACCTGAAAGTGGTGCGCCAGAGTGTGCACTATTGTGTGTGGGTCAGTCATTGCCTGACCTCCCTCCGTGCAAAGCTGTGCAATCCACCTATCACTTTTCTCCCGTCTGTCTAGCCACTCCAATAACTTCCCGGCCTTTTCCCCGATGTCATATACTCTATGGCGTGTGGCCTCTAATTGCTGTCTTGTCAATTCTGTGAGGAGATCTGTATGTTGTTGCTGTTTAAGGCGCAAGATGTGGGCTGTATCAGGAGTCGGATCATTAGCGTGTTGGATCTCTGAAGTGTGTAGTTCAAACTCTAGATTGCGCAGTTCTCGTTGCCCCTCCCGTTTATGTGTTGTGATGGAAGCTATGGCCACTCCCCTTATGACTGATTTGAACGCCTCCCAGAGGGTGGTTGCAGAGGCAACAGACCCTGCATTGTCCTGAAAGTAGTGGTTTGTTACCTTTTTGAGTGCCAGGGCATATTGGGTAAATACATCGTGGCTTCTGGTAATAATAAGTGTATCAGAGCAGCAGTGGGGAATGATCAGATATGCCCCGGAGCCTAATCTCTATAGTATCTATATTTTTAAGGCTTCTCTGTGAACCTAGGAAATATTCTATTCTCGTTAGGCTATTATGGACACTGGAGTGATATGTGTAGTAGCGTTCTGTTGGGTGGTGTCTCCTCCATATGTCTGTAAGACCCATTGCATCCATGAAGCTTCCCAGTCGCGAAACTCCGGGAGTCCCTACTCTTGAAGGGAACCTATCCAGGGATTTATTAAAATAGTTTTGAAGTCCCCACCTATAAAGAGCCCCCCCTCCGGCAAGCTAAGTAGGAACACACTGTGCTCCGGGAGGGTCACTGCATGCACCGCTGGTGGGATGTAAACCATAAATATATTTAGGGACCTCCCCTCCCACTGTTTAACAATGGCGGCGAACCTTCATGACCCATCCGATTTAACATCTGTGATTATCAATGGGAAGTGCTTCTTAACCAATATACCCACCCCCTGTATCCAGATGTGAATTCTGAATGCACCACCATTTTGTATCCCCATCTGTCCATTGCTTTACTGGAGGTACATTTAAGATGTGTCTCTTGCAATACTACCACTGCCGGGTCCCCCCTTTGATGCATTGCAGGACTAGGCCACATTTTATTTTATCTCTGAGGCCAAGCACATTCCTTGTGAGTAGGGAAAGAGTTGTCCTTGTGTGTATGGGGCCTTACATTGATTAAACTGTATTTCGTCACCCATTTCCATACTCAACTGGCCAAGTTAAACTAGTGACTTTTCCCGGTATCGATCTAGTGTGCATTCCTGTGTGCGTTATTACTGCATAACTAACTTTGTACTTCACTGTGAAAAAAACATTATACCAAGTATCTAAAAACAGTCTCGACCCCCGACTCCCCTCCCTGCCTCCCTGCCATGCGGACCAAAAACTGCCCACCACCCCAACTCAGCAGAGTGCTTGGAACCCCATCCCCGAAACCTTACTTGCATGTGTGGGAGCGAGAAGTCTGAGGAAGTCTGCATCTTCCCCTTGTCCCAGAGTCCTCACCCAGTAGTTTGTTCGTCGTATTCATAGTGCCTAGGTGGGCCACGACATATTTCAGACCGTATCCTCCTTACGTGGAGGTGTTTAGCCCCAGAAGGTCTCATTCTCCTCCGTCCTCCTGTAATTGTTATGCTTCATCCCGACCTTGTTCAATGTCCTCAGGATCCCCTTCTCTCCCAAGACGTCGTAGTCTCCTTTGCGTTCTTCCGGACCCATCCGCCGTTCACCACCCTTCCAGCCAGTCATGTGTCTCCGCCGGCGTTTCGAAAAACCAGGTTTCGCTGTTTGCCAATACACGGAGCTTTGCCGGGAAGAGCATGGAATATGGTAGCTCACGGCCCTTAGTGCCTTCTTGACCTCGAAGAAACTCCGGGAAGAAAGATATTACAGAGTTCTGCACTCAGATGGGCGCTGCCACTCGGGCTATTTGAAGAATGGCGTCTCTGTCTCTAAAGTTGAAGATACAGGCCAGCACCTGTCTGGGGGGGCTTCGGGTTTCGGCCTGCCACCCGGCGCCCTGTGCGCCCGTTCCACTGAAAAGAAGGCCGATAGCCCTTTAGGCTGTAAACGTGATTTTATGAGGTCTTCAATGTAGAGGTCAAAGCGGGAGCCCCTTCCGACTCCGGAAGCCCCGTAATACAAACATAATTATGGCGGGAGCGCCCTTCCTGGTCTTCCAACTTTGCCACCATACGTTTGTTATCCGCCTCTAATTGCGTCACCTTCTTGATCAGGAGTCATGAAGAGAGATTGGGTTTGGGTTGGGGAGAGGAAGAATGGCGCTTTAGCAAGTGCGAAATAAATAGACTGTGTACTTGCTCAGATAACACTGTGCAGACAGGTCAGGGGAACAAACCCAAACAGTAAACAGCTGCTGCATGGGTAAGGAACAAATCCCCTACCGAACAACTGAAAACAAATCCTGTGCACACGTTTCCAAGTTGGTGGTTCTTTAGTAAGAACCTAAAGGTTAGATAAAGTACAATAAACGAGGTTGAGATCCAGCGACGTTTAGAAGTGTGTTTATGGTTCATTTATGATCAGTACATACGAAAGTACAACTAGCCGACACGTGTTTCGTCACACCGTGTGGAGGATGTAACTGTTCAGGGCTGGGACGGACACAAGGTGACAATCATAAGATACAGTGCATGAAAAGGCCAAATGTAATTGCCGAAATAGCTAAACGGGTGACGCTATGGACAAATGGAAACACCTAACGGTGGAGACCCAATGTTGTGAGAAAGGCATAATAAAGTGACTAGGAATAAAAGGAAAGTTCAATCCACAATTGTAGTGTGACATAGTGAAAATAAGGAAATTCTAATATAGGATGAAAAAAATGAGGAGTGTAGAGTCTTTGGAAAGAGCCGTTGTCACCTTTCCACCTCTGCAACCCTGGCGGACATTTTCTGAAAGTCCGCTCGGAGGAATGTGACATCGGTCGAGATGGAGCCCACCGTGGTTTGCAGATTGTGGAGGCCAACCATGATATCTTCTAACATCACCTTGGGGCCACCATCCTCTTCCTTGTCTTTGTCAGCTTGCCCTTTACGTTCCGGTAATGGAGGGAAGTCTTTCGTGTAGGCAAACTTTTCCAGCTTGCACTGCTGGTTCTTATGGGACCCCTTGCCACTCATTGTCCATTCCGCAGGAGCACCTTTCCTCCTGCTCAGGGTACGTGACTATAGTGTTGGGAACCTTCAATAGTTATCAACTGGGAGATCCCACACCTGACACAGCGCGTCGCTATTGCGTACATCACTGTCCTGCGTCACACCAGCATTGTCCTGGGGGGAGTACAAGGTATCCTCAGTATTGCTCTGACGCTGTTCTTTCTTCCCCAGTTGGATCTGCACCTCCTGTATGCTTAGCAGGGCTTCAGTTCGTACCCACCCTATAACTATGTGCCCTCCAGACAATATTCATATAAGTTGGGGGCTAGCTATATGTGTCTTCAAGTCCACCTCCAACTGTGGTGCTTCTCACCTATTTGCCCCTTACTGCTCCAGGACTGGGCCTGCCAGCTCCTCGACGAATGACTTCAATATTAGGGCCTCCAGCCCTGCCAGGCCTAGTAGAGCAGTGGTCTTAGGTGCCCCTCCGGGTGCCCCACGTGTGTGCCAGGACTCTCACCCCTGCTGCTGTGTAGACCCCTGCCACCGCGTACGCCCGGCTGTATAATGGCGGCTCCTCCCCCTCAATTCAGCCAGGCCTCCATGCCCGATATTGGTCTCAACCCCTGACGACTTAGGGGGATTCCGAAGTTTATTATCCGCAGGTCTGGAGGCAGCAGGCAGCACCTCCACTATCCCCGCCTGCCGATGTTCTTCCTGCAGGTACATGCCTTCTCCACACCAGCCCTTGCAGCCAGTCGCGTTGCAGTCATTCAGGCAGGTCTATGAAATTTAGTCCCCGGCTTCCGCCTGGCGTGCAGGCCACAATCCTCCGCTCTCAGTAACTCACGCTGCCAGCACTGGATTGCTTTGTTCTGCTCCACCTCTGGCATCCAGATTCAGACCCTGGGGCAATTCGGAAAACGGATAACTAGTATGATTTCAGGGGAGACAGTCTCACCCTCGGAGTCCCTTAAGGCTGGGGCCACCTTGCTCGGCTGCTAGCCACGCCCCCTTAAACATTTACTTTTTGATATAATTACAAAAGTCCAAATAAAAGTTCATGCCAGCATTTTATACACGAGAAACACGGAGAGGGGGGATTTGACCCTTACTACTTTATATTAAAACATAAATATTAATAAATACATTAAAAAGGCATTAAAGGTTAAAAGATGAAAACACATGATATTTCGGCTTGGGATTCTCAACCAATCACAAAACTTCCAGTATTATTAAGGTATAAAACAATTGATATCTATGCATTTATTATTTCATGGTGCAATGCAAATGTCAATATCATTTCATTAAGACAACTATGTTTTTTAAATCGATTTTAATACAATATGGACAGTTCTCGAAAGTTTTAGGCCTACGTTGGCGCATAAAAAGGTTATTGCTAGCAGAAATCTACTAATGCCAAAGCCAATGCCCTGTGCAATGTCAGTTTTTAAAATCCTTCCCGCCTCTTTACATGATCTCATACCTAGGTTTAAACAGAGCGGTTAATCCATATTTTCCTAGCTTCAGCATAAACAGGACAGAAGAAAAGGATATGCAACTCATCTTCTTTAGCTTTACCTGAGCATAAAGTACATAAAACATGTATCTAATAAATGGGTTGGCAGGATTTTTTTAATAGGAAATGCGAGACGACTTTGAAACTAACATACAAATAAATTAACACACCACTGAATCCATTAATTACCTGAAATCACAGTTCTGTTTGCCAACATTGAAAGTGAGACTACTCTTTACTAAGAAGTGCAAGAAATGTGCACATATACTAACTGGAATAAAATGGATTCTAGGTCTATTAGAGTCATGAGACTTGGGAGACATATTGAGGTTAAAAGGGACTTATTAATTTTCAAAAAATGACATCCGCATTTGACTTAAGAATGTATCAGTGCATGTTGTGACATACAGGTGCAGGGGGATAAATCAATAGGAACACATGATTATGATTTCACAACATCCTGTATGTTGTGTTGTGAAAATTGTCTTTAGAATTAATAAAGGCAGGGTTCAAGGCTGAATGGTGGGTCAGGGTGATAAGAGAAGAGGGCAACAACAGTAACATTTCATACTGGGACAAGCTACCACACTTGGGGAAGGTAGAACTGCATATTCTCATTTGAAGCCTTAAGCCCTTTAATAGCCAATTTGACAAGGAGAGGGAGAGTGTTCCCCTTTCGGTGATGTAAAGTAACAAATGCCAAAAGTAAATCATATATATATGGGACTAAAGTAGAATCCCAAGAGAAAATTAACATTTCTAGATCATTTTTAGAACTTGGGAAAAGATTGAAGGGACTGCACAAATCGTTGAGGAAGTCAGGACCATAGAAGCTGCGATCCTCAGAACATGAATGAGAATAGATGCGGACTTCCCATTTGTGTGGAGATGGAGAAGAAATCAGAATAAAGATCAAAGACATTGAACCAATGGGCCTTAGCAGGATGCAAAAAAGGGCGATGGCACAGTTATGGACCACAGGGGTGTTTGGAATAACCACACTATTTATAGCCCTAGGGTCCTGAATGTGCGGTACACATTGGTGTGCCCAGTCTTGTGAATCAGGAGAAGCTGGCTATTAAATCTACTAACAATAAACACTGAAACACTGTTCTTAATCAAGTTTGCCACTACAAGGCATATCCCTTCCAATGCCCCAGATTTCAATGGGTACTGGAGTATTCTGGGTAGCTTCTCCCAAGAATCAGTCCCCGGGGGACCATAATGTGGACGGTACCTGTAAAAAGAAAATCAGTTACATTAGAAGCCATGCCAGTTTTATTCACATCACTTTGGTACTTTGTGCACTCACACATTAGTGTGAGTACTTTATTGTCTAGATTATGAAGCATATTTAAGAACATATCTGCTGGAGTGCAAAGTACGATACAGTTTAATTTGCAAAGAATATTTGTGCTTATCAGATTGGCGGGGGAACTTGGGCTGAGTGAAAAGGAATGTTTATATCTGATGCGTCCCAGGGAGATGGCCACATAGTCAAAAATATGGTTAGGGACTTGTCTGTTAGAACAACTGACTGTGTGTAAGTGATTGTGCTGGAAAGAACTAAAGTGGGAAATTCATAGATTTTTAGAGTTGAACGACAAGAGCATGTCTCAATAAGATAGATACTATTGGGCACCTGACAAGTAGGCGGAAGTCCTTGCCTCTGAATTATGATCCGACCGCTGTGTAGGTGGTCGGAAAAATGCCTTTTTGCATTGAGGCTTGTGCTGATGCCCCGAAAAGTGCTACAGCACAAGCCTTAATGCAAAAAGGCATGTTTAAAAATATCTTTGCTCTGTGTGCTAGGGACCATTTGGTGCCTGGTACAGGGAGCATGGATGTTTAATGGGGAACCATGGATGTCTGCAGGGTCCTATAGAGGAGGCACGGGTAGTGGGAACCCAGCTAGGGGCCCCAAAACTTGATTTCTGTCTGCCTTTTCATGGCAGCCGTATGCCATGAAACAGCAGAAGGAACACATCTTAATCCTGATGGCAGTGCTTGCTCAGGCACTTCTGCCAGTCAGAGATTACCTTTCCGACCACCACCCAAATGACATCTCTGTTCCTGTCAGAGCTGACAGTTTTTCCCACTGCCTGCATCCCTCCGACCCCTAACATCCTAAACCGGCAGTCAGACCGTGGCCCTGGAAGTCAGGTGCACCGCCACCGACAGGCTGTCGGTGGCGGTCCACATGACATCATAATCAGGCCCTATGTATATCATTCATGACACAATCTACATAGAACCCTTTTTAACCTACTGTGATTAGAATATTCATGGCATTGTCAGAACCTCACAAGCACTCCTGAAATTCAGGGCAAAGGTTTTGAATTATATAATTAAATTCAGTCTAATCAGGGAGAATTGGTGCATTGAACACAATTTTGGGACAGCTCTAATTTCATTGCCTAGCTGGCCTCTAGCACAAAATGTCCCCAGCGCCAGGCAAGGATAGGGAGAACAAAGGTAAGATATGCAGCGCTAGATTAAAACAGCCAGATCTTTAAGCCCTTGCAGAAAACGAGAAAAGAGGTTTCCTCTCTCAAGAAGGCTGGCAATTCATTCCATGCAGTTGGTCCAAGGTAGGAAAAAATCGGCCTCTCATACGGGCCAATCTGATCTTTGGAACCATAAACCAGATATGTTGAGCAGAATGAAAGGAACCTGGGTGGATGGTAAAGCCGAACCAGGTCCATCAATTTCTTTTGTCAGATAGTTCCTTTACCACTTTGAAGAGAGTTTTGGGTCAGTTGTGTGCTTGTAAGAACTTTTGAAAGTAATATTCTGTGCGGGCTGCTTTACAAAGACTATGATATTCACTTAAGGCCTTTTCATATACAATTTTAGTTTCATCAGTGTAGTGTTTCCTCCAGTGACTTTCCAACATTTTACACATAGGGGCCAATTCCGATCCGGAAAAAAGCGCTTCGAATTTCCGTACGAAGCGTTTTTCCCCGTACATATCGTACCCGTACACGTCTCCGTACGAATCTGCAAGTACGATCTCAATCCAAAGCATGACTCCGTACGACTCGTAAAAAACTCCATACAAATCGAAAGTCCATACGAATGGCATTCGGCTGACACTTCACGCTATGTCCGAACGTAAATACACTGCGTCATCCGTACCAGGAAGTACGATCCGTGTTGAAGACACTCCGTACGGCTCTTTTGCTACGAGAGTAAAAAACTGCCGTAAATACAGTGTCTGGCCCGACCCGCACCCCGGTACGCGACAAACAAGACATGAACCCCATTGTCCGTGTCATACTAGTCCTGTACGCCCACCACCTGGTACATAGAAACCGACGACGGCGCAGACGGTGAGTACAACGAAGTCAAACATACCTGTATGTGGTGGCACACGTGCACATCCCCATCAAATGCCTGAAATGTCGGGGTACGTAGCGACACACACAACTGCATATCACCGGTGTAATAGTCAGAAGTGCCGCACCTACTTCATCGATCTCGGGGTGCGGTACGCTACCACATATCAACAGCGTAACAGTCAGACATGCCGCACCTACGTAATCAATCTCGGGGTACGGTACGCTACCGCATATCACCAGTGTAATAGTCAGACGTGCCTCACCTACGTCATCGATCTCGGGGTACGGTACGCTACCGCATATCACCAGTGTAACAGTCAGACGTGTGGGACATAAGTCTGCAGTGTCAATGCAAGTGTAAGTATTGTGTAGAAAACATACCCAGCAGTGCCCAGCATCAGAGTGTGTGCGTGGCTAAGACCCCCAGCAGTGCCCAGCAGTGCCCAGCATAACAGTGTGTGTGGCTAAGACCCACACCATTGCCCAGCATCAGAGTGTGTGTGTGGCTAAGACCCCCAGCAGTGCCCAGCATCAGAGTGTGTGTGTGGCTAAGACCCCCACCAGTGCCCAGCAGTGCCCAGCATAACAGTGTGTGTGGCTAAGACCCCCACCAGTGCCAAGCAGTGCCCATCAGCATAGGGTGTGTGTGGCCAAGACCCCACCAGTCCCAGCAGTGCCCAGCAGCAGAGGGTGTGTGTGGCCAAGACCCCCACCAGTGCCCAGCATCAGAGTGTATGTGTGGCTAAGACCCCCAGCAGTGCCCAGCATAGGGTGTGTGTGGCCAAGACCCTCAGCAGTGCCCAGCAGTGCCCAGCAGCATAGGGTGTGTGTGGCCAAGACCCCCACCAGTGCCCAGCATCAGAGTGTGTGTGTGGCTAAGACCCCCAGCAGTGCCCAGCAGTGCCCAGCATAACAGTGTGTGTGGCTAAGACCCCCAGCAGTGCCCAGCATCAGAGTGTGTGTGTGGCTAAGACCCCCAGCAGTGCCCAGCACCAGAGTGTGTGTGTGGCTAAGACCCCCAGCAGTGCCCAGCAGTGCCCAGCATAACAGTGTGTGTGGCTAAGACCCCCAGCAGTGCCCACCAGTGCCCAGCAGTGCCCAGCAGCATAGGGTGTGTGTGGCCAAGACCCCCAC
Source organism: Lissotriton vulgaris (assembly GCF_964263255.1). Lineage (NCBI taxonomy): Eukaryota > Metazoa > Chordata > Amphibia > Caudata > Salamandridae > Lissotriton > Lissotriton vulgaris. The sequence continues at coordinate 444,926,851 of NC_141687.1, read as the reverse complement.
CAGTGCCCAGCACCATAGGGTGTGTGTGGCCAAGACCCCCACCAGTGCCCAGCATCAGAGTGTGTGTGTGGCTAAGACCTCCAGCAGTGCCCAGCATAGGGTGTGTGTGGCCAAGACCCCCACCAGTGCCCAGCAGTGCCCAGCAGCATAGGGTGTATGTGGCCAAGACCCCCACCAGTGCCCAGCATCAGAGTGTGTGTGTAGCTAAGACCCCCAGCAGTAAAAGCAGAAACATACCATTGTTAACCTCAGTACCATCAGGAAATAGACACATGTTACTATACCCAAATTAGAACATCACACCAGCTCCCAGGCACACAGCAGTCAAAGCCATTATCAGACAAACTAAAGTACAGGAACAAAAATAAATAGCTTTATTCAGCTGGATCCAAAATTAAAATGCTAATGAGAGTCCATGCTCACAGAAGGCCAATGGCCAGTCCAAACTATTGACAAAAACAGTTTGTGCTTTCATGGATGTTGACACACCCAAACTTGCCTGCACATGGAGTTCAATCCGCAGTGGAAACAGTAGGGGCATCATCTGTGGAATCCTCGGCCACCGCAGGGACAGGAGATGGAAGGACAGGTATAGTGGGTGCAGGTTGTGTGGAGTCATCCACACTGGCAGGTGCATCGCAGAAAGTTGAAAGATAAACTTGGCTGCACACTTCAGCCAGTTCTGAAAAAGTACCACCTGAACCCGGGGACACATTTGGGGTGGAGGTAGAGGGTTGTGAGTCTGTTGTTGCGGGTCTGTGGATGCGTGTGTGATGTCTGTCCCCTCTCCCTGTGGGTGTGCCTACATCCCCTTGAGATTGGGTGCGTGGTGATTTGCGCTTTGCCTGGTGTGTGGGTGTGCTGGGTGTGTCTGTTTGGGTGTCTGACCTGTGGCGTCTGCGTGTACGTTGGGAAGGTATGGGAGAGGCTGAGGTGGATGGGTCAGAAGGATGGGGGGCCAGATGCTGCTGGGTGGACATAGCTGCTGTCAGTGTTGACTCAATGGCAGCCACACTCCGACGTAGATCAGACATGCCAGATGACATGAGTTGTGTATGTCCATGGAGGACAGTCAACATGGATGTCTGACCTACTACAATCTGCCGGAGTAGGTCCACAGACTCAGCACTGAGGGCAGCAGGGGACAAAGGGGCAGGTGCTGCGGTGCCGGGACCAAAGGAGACAAGGGGGCTAGCACGGACCCTAGGGACCCTAACAACTGGGAGGGTGGAGATGGTATTGGAGGAGGAGAGGCCAAACAAAGATGTAGAAGAGGCCATCTTAGCATATTCCCCCTCCTCCTGAGAGTCTGATTCCGAGCTGTCCGCAGCATGGTTGGAGGTGTCGGTCACATGGGGTCCAGCCCGCAGACTCTCCTCACCCTCCGTGCCACTGGCTCCCTCCGACTCCTCAAAGCAGGTGGCTCAGTCCCTCTGTCAATCAATCAATCAATCAATCACAGCATTTATATAGCGCGCTACTCACCCGGAGGGTCTCAAGGTGCTTGGGGAGGGGGGGTCCGCTACTGCTCGAACAGCCAGGTCTTGAGCTGCTTCCTGAAGGTGAGGTGGTCTTGGGTCAGGCGGAGGTGGGTCGGGAGGGAGTTCCACGTCTTGGCGGTGAGGTAGGAGAAGGATCTTCCTCCTGTGGTGGCTCTTTGGATGCGGGGCACGGCAGCGAGGGCGAGGTTGGTTGATCGAAGCTGGCGTGTGGGAGTGTAGAAGTTGAGGCGGCTGTTGAGGTATCTTGGGCCTTGGTTGTGTAGGGCTTTGTATGTGTGGGTGAGGAGTCGGAACGTGATTCTCTTGTTGACCGGGAGCCAATGCAGGTCTGTGAGGTGTCCGGAGATGTAGCCGTGTCGGGGGATAACCAGGATGAGTCTTGCTGAGGCGTTCTGGATTCATTGGAGTCTCTTCTGGAGTTTGACAGTGGTTCTGGCATAGAGGGAGTTGCCGTAGTCCAGTCGGCTGGTGACGAGGGCCTGGGTGACCTTCTTCCTGGTTTCGGTGGGGATCCACCAGAAGATCTTACGTAGCATGCGCAGGATGTTGAAGCATGACGAGGAGACGGCGTTGACTTGTCTGGTCATGGAGAGGGAGGGGTCCAGGATGAAGCCCAGGTTGCGTGCCTGGTCTCTTGGTTTGGGTGCGCTGCCCAGGGCAGGGGGCCACCAGGAGTCGTCCCAGGCAGAGGACGAAGATCCTAGGATGAGGACTTCCATCTTGTCTGAGTTCAGTTTCAGGCGGCTGTTCTTCATCCATTCGGCTACGTCTTTCATCCCCTTGTGAAGGTTGGCTCTGGCGGTGGCGGGGTCGTGGGTGAGGGAGAGGTTCAGCTGGGTGTCATCGGCGTAAGAGATGATGTTGAGGTTGTGTTGGCGTGCGATGGCCGCAAGGGGGCTCATGTAGACATTGAAGAGGGTGGGGCTGAGCGAGGAGCCTTGATGAACGCTGCAGATGACTTCAGTGGCTTCTGATCTGAATGGGGGGAGGCGGACTCTCTGTGTCCTTCTGGCGAGGAAGAAGATGATCCATTCTAGTGCCTTCTCCTGGATTCCAACGTTGCTGAGGCGCTGCTCTAGGGTGCGGTGGCAGACAGTGTTGAAAGCCACGGAGAGGTCCAGGAGGATGAGGGCCGCTGTTTCCCCGTTGTCGAGCAGGGCTCAGATGTCGTCAGTGGCTGCGATGAGGGCGGTCTCGGTGCTGTGGTTGGTCCGGAAGCTGGACTGCGAGTAGTCGAGGGATCCATTTGTCTCGAGGAAGGCGGGCAGCTGCTTGTTGACTGTCTTCTCGATGACTTTGGCCGGAAACGGGAGGAGCGAGATGGGGCGGTAGTTTTTGAGTTCGGTGGGGTCCGCTGATGGTTTCTTCAGTAGAGCGCTGAGTTTGGCATGCTTCCAGCTCTCCTGGAAGATCGCGGTGTCGAAGGAGGTGTTGATGATGTCCCGCAGGTGGGGTGCGATGACGGCGTCAGCCTTGTTGAAGACGTGGTGAGGGCAGGGGTCGGTTGGAGATCCGGAGTGGATGGAGTTCATTGTGCGTAGGGTTTCCTCGGTGTTGATCGGGGTCCAGGCGCGGAGGGTGGTGGTAGGGGGTGCAGGTGCTGTCGTGGGGTGCGCTGGCTGTGTGCTGAAGCTGTTGTGTATGTCCGCGATCTTGTTGTGGAAGTAGGAGGCGAGGGAGTTGCAGAGGTCTTGTGATGGGGTGATGTCATTGTTTCCGGCGCTGGGGTTGCAGAGCTCTTTGACGATGTTGAAGAGTTCCTTGCTGTTGTGGGCATTGTTCTTGGTGGTGTGGATCAGTTGGTGGTGTTCTCGAGTGGCGATCTTGAGGGCGGTCATGTTGTCTGGTGTTGGGTCTCTGCGCCAGGCTCTTTCGAGGGTTCGGCAGTTACTCTTGGAGATCTTGAGTTCGTCGGTGAACCATGGAGCTTTCTTGCTGCCGGGTCTGCTGGGCGGGGTCCTCAGCGGGGCGAGGTCGTCTGCGTCTGTGTGGTCCGTGTCTGTGTCTCCTCCAGATTGTGGTGATGATGCTGTTGGCAAGGAGAATAATAAAAACATATCAGTCACCTGTACACATCTAACAAATCAGCTACTAAAAAATTGCCAACATTTCAAAACATTGCAAAAAACACAGTTGATGGACAGAATGTAGAACAATGTCATACATTCACCCCAGTACAAGGATCTGGGCCTAAATCCATCGTTTTTTTGCACTCCACACCACCCTGGGTTAGACACTGGCTATATGCAAATCAGCTCCGACCCTGTGCCTCATGGGAACAGTCCAGTCCGAACTACCAAGCCATGTCTTTCCCAGACCGGAATCAAGCATCCAAGGACCGGTTTCTGGCTATCAGCCTTCATTCAGCCTGGATAGCTTGACTCCAGTGGTGTGGAGAGCCTGGGGCTCACGTCTGAGCATACCCAGCCCACTCGGGGTGAAAATTACAAAAAACACAGTTGATGGACAGAATGTAGAAAAATGTCATACATTCACCCCAGTACAAGGATCTGGGCCTAAATCCATCGTTTTTTTGCACTCCACACCACCCTGGGTTAGACACTGGCTATATGCAAATCAGCTCTGACCCTGTGCCTCATGGGAACAGTCCAGTCCGAACTACCAAGCCATGTCTTTCACAGACCGGAATCAAGCATCCAAGGACCGGTTTCTGGCTATCAGCCTTCATTCAGCCTGGATAGCTGGACTCCAGTGGTGTGGAGAGCCTGGGGCTCACGTCTGAGCATACCCAGCCCACTCGGGGTGAAAATTGCAAAAAACACAGTTGATGGACAGAATGTAGAACAATGTCATACATTCACGCCAGTACAAGGATCTGGGCCTAAATTCATCGTTTTTTTGCACTCCACACCACCCTGGGTTAGACACTGGCTATATGCAAATCAGCTCTGACCCTGTGCCTCATGGGAACAGTCCAGTCCGAACTACCAAGCCATGTCTTTCACAGACCGGAATCAAGCATCCAAGGACCGGTTTCTGGCTATCAGCCTTCATTCAGCCTGGATAGCTTGACTTCAGTGGTGTGGAGAGCCTGGGGCACACGTCTGAGCATACCTACCCCACTCGGGGTGAAAATTGCAAAAAACACAGTTGATGGACAGAATGTAGAACAATGTCAGACATTCACCCCAGTACAAGGATCTGGGCCTAAATCCATCGTTTTTTTGCACTCCAAACCACCCTGGGTTAGACACTGGCTATATGCAAATCAGCTCTGACCCTGTGCCTCATGGGAACAGTCCAGTCCGAACTACCAAGCCATGTCTTTCCCAGACCGGAATCAAGCATCCAAGGACCGGTTTCTGGCTATCAGCCTTCATTCAGCCTGGATAGCTTGACTCCAGTGGTGTGGAGAGCCTAGGGCTCACGTCTGAGCATACCCAGCCCACTCGGTCCCAGGCTCTCCACACCACTGGAGTCAAGCTATCCAGGCTGAATGAAGGCTGATAGCCAGAAACCGGTCCTTGTGTGACCACGTCATGTGTGTGCCATGTGCGACATTGTGCATGCTGTTTGCATATGAAAGAAACTATCAGTATTATATTCCTCCCCTCACAATATCCCCAGGCGTCAGACGGGATCTGCAAATTTTTGCCTAGCAGTACCATTGTGCGTCGGTAGGCGACGTCTGTGACTCCGCGTGTGTCGTCGGCGTCGTGTGCGCCGTTATGACGTTGTCTGTGTACTCAGACGCCGCCTACGCGTGCTGATGTAATGTCCGATTTTTTCACGCCAGCAGCGCAGTTCCTTTATAAGTGTCACCTTAGTTCTTTAAATTCAAAACTTTGTACAATCACTTTTGCTGATATTACTTGAGTCTTCGACTCTGGACGGTGCCAATAGGGATGTCCGGTGTCAAGCCTGTGAGGATTGCGACCGACTGATGTCGGTGACTGACCCTCACCGTCGGTGTCTCCACTGTCTCGACATCAACCACGACAACAAGAGCTGCTCCGACTGCCGGGCCCTGACTTTTGAAGCTTGGCGGGAGTGGTCCCGCAAGCGGCTCCAACTCCAGCAGTTGGCCTGCAATGCAAGAGATCATGGTCTGGACGGAGGTTGAGAGACCGGGCGTGGGGTTTGAGCCATCAGAGGACCGGGAGTCGACATCACTCCTCCGGGGCAAAGTCGTCAGCAAACCACAAGAAGTCTAAGAGACGTCATCGCTCTTCGAAATCCCCACGATGCATGTGCAATGCAGCAGGGGATTTGTGTGACACCGCCCACGCAGCTCCGTCTGAGTCGCTGGCGTCGTAGCTTGCCCCACAACCTCCTGTCCCTGGGCAGCATGCAACGCAGGATGACTTTGAACGCTTCCTCATGGCCATGATGTCCCTCACTCCTCCGACGGGCAATACCGCCGCTTTGGGCCCAGCGGACACGTCTGGGGGCCCTAGCGGGTGTGGTGCTTCTGCCCGACCCCGTCTGGTGCTTTGGCTCAGACTGCGCCGACGCATTCGCCCTGCGCTGCTGGGCCACACTGGATCAAAATCTTGATCCTGGTCCTCGCTGGTTGACCTCACGCCCTCACCTTCTACAGTCCCCCAGGTTTCACCCTTGGCGCCGTCCTCGGCTGGTGATGTCCCCAATACCACACTCTATACGGCTCTGGTGTGGGAACGGTGCAGCTAAACGCCGCTTTTGATGCCGCATGGGCAGTATAAATTTGACGAGCCGGGCACATCTTTTGACAACCCAGATAATCATGGAATGGGTGATAAGGAGTATATATAGTGGTAGCAAATTGACATGTACTCATGGATTTTTTCCTTCTTCCATTCTCTTGACAATGAGTGACACAGCCATTGCTGTGTCTTGTCTTGGCAGCACAACACATATACAGCAATGCTCTGTTTCACGCAAAATTCAGGATACAGTGTCAATCCTTATGCCTGCGTCAAGCATGCGTCAAGCATGCACAGAGTTTAGATGCAGCATGTTCATGTAAGAGACAGAGTGGAGTTTTTAAGGATAAATTCCTGTACTTTGGATAGTTGCTGCTGTTCTGTGATGGGCAAGCCATGCCACCCGCCCTGGACCTGTACACCCACTTCTAGATCATGGCTGTGGGACGTGGCACTTGTCCTACACGCATCACCTTGGCAATACCCATATCCATGTTGGTACTTAAGTGCATCCACAACGTTCATATGATGGGGCAAGTGCATTGTGTGAGAGGCACAATGGACTTGAGCATCTATACTGTGCAGGTTATAGTTGTATGTGTATTCATATGTGAGAGTGTTTAGTTGTGGTACATGACCATTGTGACAGTGTAACTCTCTATTGCCTGTCCCCATGGGATTTGTTTCTGTAAGGGGTGTATGTGACAGGCCATGCTAGTAGTTAGAATGTGATTTGCAAGCTTCCATCCATTGTGGTTTGGCTGTGCCTTCATGAGACATGCTGCCTTGATTGTGGTTGTGGGTTCCTGCACAGGATTTATGACCTTGTCCTGGTGTTTGTGTTTGCAATATTCACAGGAGGGCCTTGTTCTGCCTACACCAGGGACCATTGTCTACTACAGAGCTTTACAAACTGTGTGTCCTGAGACAGTACTGTGTCACCTGCAAATGCTGGGTGTGTCGCAGGCACGTAGCACATTACTGCAGGTAATTGAGTAACATCACTAGACACTCTGGTCTATGGTCTTTAATAGACCTTTGAAGTGCTCGGTGTGGCTTTGTGTGTGATGTGCTGATGAGAGGTGTTACCTCGAAACCGGTCCGGTCCTCGGATGCTTGATTCCGTTCTGGGAAGGACATGGCTTTTGTAGTTCGGACTGGACTGTTCCCATGGGGCACAGGGTCAGAGCTGATTTGCATATCGCCATTGTCTAACCCAGGGTGGTGTGGAGTGCAAAAAAACGATGGATTAGGACCCAGATCTTTTGACTGGGTTGAATGTGTGACATTGATCCTCATTCGGTCCATCACCTGTTGTTTTTGCAAACTCGCTATAAGTGTACTGGGGATGCCCAGACGTGGGTCCCAGGCACTCCACACCACTGGAGTCAAGCTAGCCGGGCTGATGAGAGGTGTTACCTCGAAACCGATCCGGTCCTCGGATGCTTGATTCCGTTCTGGGAAGGACATGGCTTTTGTAGTTCGGACTGGACTGTTCCCATGGGGCACAGGGTCAGAGCTGATTTGCATATCGCCATTGTCTAACCCAGGGTGGTGTGGAGTGCAAAAAAACGATGGATTAGGACCCAGATCTTTTGACTGGGTTGAATGTGTGACATTGATCCTCATTCGGTCCATCACCTGTTGTTTTTGCAAACTTGCTATAAGTGTACTGGGGATGCCCAGACGTGGGTCCCAGGCACTCCACACCACTGGAGTCAAGCTAGCCGGGCTGATGAGAGGTGTTACCTCGAAACCGGTCCGGTCCTCCGATGCTTGATTCCGTTCTGGGAAGGACATGGCTTTTGTAGTTCGGACTGGACTGTTCCCATGGGGCACAGGGTCAGAGCTGATTTGCATATCGCCATTGTCTAACCCAGGGTGGTGTGGAGTGCAAAAAAACGATGGATTAGGACCCAGATCTTTTGACTGGGTTGAATGTGTGACATTGATCCTCATTCGGTCCATCACCTGTTGTTTTTGCAAACTCGCTATAAGTGTACTGGGGATGCCCAGACGTGGGTCCCAGGCACTCCACACCACTGGAGTCAAGCTAGCCGGGCTGATGAGAGGTGTTACCTCGAAACCGGTCCGGTCCTCGGATGCTTGATTCCGTTCTGGGAAGGACATGGCTTTTGTAGTTCGGACTGGACTGTTCCCATGGGGCACAGGGTCAGAGCTGATTTGCATATCGCCATTGTCTAACCCAGGGTGGTGTGGAGTGCAAAAAAACGATGGATTAGGACCCAGATCTTTTGACTGGGTTGAATGTGTGACATTGATCCTCATTCGGTCCATCACCTGTTGTTTTTGCAAACTCGCTATAAGTGTACTGGGGATGCCCAGACGTGGGTCCCAGGCACTCCACACCACTGGAGTCAAGCTAGCCGGGCTGATGAGAGGTGTTACCTCGAAACCGGTCCGGTCCTCGGATGCTTGATTCCGTTCTGGGAAGGACATGGCTTTTGTAGTTCGGACTGGACTGTTCCCATGGGGCACAGGGTCAGAGCTGATTTGCATATCGCCATTGTCTAACCCAGGGTGGTGTGGAGTGCAAAAAAACGATGGATTAGGACCCAGATCTTTTGACTGGGTTGAATGTGTGACATTGATCCTCATTCGGTCCATCACCTGTTGTTTTTGTGTACTTTCACAATCCCTGTGCATTCAGCATGGTGATTGTGTGTGTACCTGGGACATATGGGATGAGATCAGCCTCCTACCCTACACCTTCCTCCCTTTCAGCCTCCCCCTTGCAACTACCCCCATACAGTTTGGTACTGCTGGGACTCATGGCCACCCACCCCCATGCTGCTGGGCACTGTTGTAAGCTCCACCATATTACATGTGTTTGTTGTGTATTCACCAGGCTCAATGACTCTATTCCGTGTACTCCCACCGGTGGCAGCAGGGTCATGACTTTCTCCTTCCAGGGATGGTATACTGGAGGTCTGCGGGGACCACTACCGCCAGTGTGGTGTGAAGCGGCGTAGTCCTTGTCCATCTTCTTCTTGACCATCCTCCGCAGATCATACCACCTGGACTGGCATTCCTGCCTGGTGTGCTTGATGGGTGCAACAGCATTGACCTTGTCAATGATCCTCTTCCACATGCAAGTTTTTTCAGCTATGCTGGTCTGTCTGACCAATGCGCCAAACAGCTGTGGCTCGACTCGGATCACTTCATCTGTAAGGATCTCATTTTCCAGGTTAGTGAACTTTGGATTCTTTGGTGTGGTCATGGTGTGGGGTGTATGTGATTGAGAGGGTGATGGTGTGTATGTAAGAGAGTGTGTGGGTCTGATTGTGAAGGGGTGGTGTGGGTGTAGATGTGATAGGTTGTATGTGTGCAGGTATATGGGTGCAGTTGGTGATGTGCTTGCAGGCTCTTCTTTTTGCAAATAGGTATGTTGCAAAGGATGTTGGGTTGTATATGTGTTCCATTTTATTGGTCCATTTGTGGGTGTGGCTTAGTTTCAATTGGTGGTATGTGTGTTATATGGGGTGGGTGTGACTTTTGCCCTCCGTTTGGCTGTTTGGATAAGGCCAGAAGTTTGTTTGTCAATGGTGTGTACACAGGAGACATGTGTAGTGGTGATGTGTGACTCATTTGAATAGTCTTTGTGCTGGTTTAGGGGGTCGCGTTTTGTGTGCGTGTGCTATTTGTGCAGGTGGGTGACTTGTACGGCCCGTTGGGGGTGTGGGGGGTTCACGGTCGCTTGAGGGTGTGTGTGCGTGTCGGACTTGTGCATGCGGGTGACTTGTATGGGCCGTTGGGGGTGTGGGGGGTTCGCGTTCGCTTGAGGGGGGTGTGCGTGTCAGACTTGTGCGTGCGGGTGACTTGTACAGGCCGTTGGGGGTGTGGGGAGTTCGCGATTGCTTGAGGGGGGTATGCGTGTCAGACTTGTGCGTGCGGGTGACTTGTATGGGCTGTTGGTGGTGTGGGGGGTTCGCGTTCGCTTGAGGGGGGTATGCGTGTGCTATTTGTGCGTGCGGGTGACTTGTAAAGGCCGTTGGGGGGGTGGGGGTTTCGCAGTCGCTTGATCAGGGTGTGTGTGTGTCAGACTTGTGCGTGCGGGTGACTTGTACAGGCCGTTGGTGGTGTGGGGGGTTTGCTCTCGCTTGAGGGGGGGGTGCGTGTCGGAATTGTGCATGCGGGTGACTTGTACGGGCCGGTGGAGGTGTGGGGCGTTTGCATTCACTTGAGGGGGGGTGTGCGTGTCGGACTTGTGCGTGCAAGTGACTTGTACGTGCAAGTGACTTGTACGTGCCGTTGGGGGTGTTTCGGGGGTTTGCGTTCGCTTGAGGGGGGGTGTGCGTGTGCTATTTGTGCGTGCGGGTGACTTGTACGGGCCGTTGGGGGGGTTCATGTTCGCTTGAGGGGGTGTGTGCGTGTCAGACTTGTGTATGCGGGTGACTTGTATGGGCCGTTGGTGGTGTGGGGGGTTCACGTTCGCTTGAAGGGGGTGCGTGTGCTTTTTGTGCGTGCGGGTGACTTGTACGGACTGTTGGGGGTGTGGGGGGTTCGCGTTCACTTAAGGGGGTGTGTGCGTGTTGGACTTGTGCGTGCGGGTGACTTGTATGGGCCAATGGGGGCGTGGGGGGTTCGAGTTCGCTTGAGGGGGGTGTGCGTGTCGGACGTGTGCGTGCGGGTGACTTGTACGGGTTGTTGGGGGTGTGGGGGGTCACGTTCACTTGAGGGGGTGTGCGTGTGCTATTTGTGCGTGCGGGTGACTTGTACGGGCTTGTACGGGCGGTTGGGGGTGTGGGGGGTTCACGTTCGCTTGAGGGGGGATGTGCGTGTGCTATTTGTGCATGTGGGTGACTTGTACGGGCCGTTGGGGGGCTGGGGGGTTCACGGTTGCTTGATCGGGGTGTGTGCGTGTTGGACTTGTGCATGTGGGTGACTAGTACGGGCCGTTGGTGTGGGGGGTTAGCGTTCGCTTGAGGGGGGGTGTGCGTGTCTGACTTGTGCGTGCGGGTGACTTGTAAGGGCCGTTGGGGGTGTGGGGGGTTCACAGTCGCTTGAGGGGGTGTGTGCGTGTCAGACTTGTGCGTGTGGGTGACTTGTACGGGCCCTTGGGGGTGTGGGGGTTCGCGTTCACTAGAGCGGGGTGTGCGTGTTGGACTTGTGCGTGCGGGTGACTTGTACAGGCTGTTGGGGGCATGGGGGGTTCTCGTTTGCTTGAGGGGGGTGTGCGTGTCAGACTTGTGCGTGCGGGTGACTTCTATGGGTCGTTGGGGGTGTGGGGGGTTCGCGTTCGCTTGAGGGGGGGTGTGCGTGTGCTATTTGTGCGTGCAGGTGACTTGTACGGGCCATTGGGGGGGTGGGGGTTCGCTGTCGCTTGATCGGAGTGTGTGCGTGTCGAACTTGTACGTGCGGGTGACTTGTACGGGCCGCTGAGAGGGTTGTGTACGCTTCATCGAGGGATACACGGTTGGTATGTGTCGATGCCGCTTGCTGTGAGGAGATTTCCGTACGAATCATTCTTCAAGCGCGACTACTTTGGCCCGTACAAATCGCGTACAGGCTTTCTGAACGGAATCATACTTTGCATGTTTACGAATCGTACGGAAGGATTTATGAAGCTAATTCGTATGGGTCTTCGACTTTGATTCGTACGGTTCGATTATTTTCGTACGGTAATCGACGGAAATGAATCGTACTACGCAGGTCGGATGGTACTTTCCCATTCGTACAGATTCGGCTACGAATACGAATCGTACGGCGGATATTTTTTCCGGATCATAATCGAGCCCTTAGTGTTTTCATATTTTAGCCTATCCTTGAACCAGGGTGTCGGGGAGTGTTTGCTCAAGCGTTTAATTGAGAGAGGGAGGCATATTTCTACTGCTTCCATAAGTCAGTTGTGGAAGAGCTCTTAATCTCTTTCAGAGATTTGTTTGAGATCAGGTCTTTTTAAATGTTGGAACATTCAGCTAGGCCCAACTTCTAGGTCTTCCGGTCAGACGCCGAACACGCGTCATGAGGGGGGACACCACATTCACCATAAAAGGCACTGTGAAATGATCAGACCAGGATAGTGGGAGGGAAGGGTGGCTGATAAGGTCAGACACATTTGAAAAAATAGGTTCCAGCAAATGTCCAGCTACACGGGTGGGGTTAATGTTGAACAGTCTCATATTCATAACCCCCCAAATCAACTGTAAGTGAGTTGCTTTTAGTGCATATAGGGTCATCTAGATGAAGGTTCAGGTCAAGCAGAATTGTAAAAATGTGCAGCCTTCAGAATGTGAGGTGCTGCTAGATCTGGGAAAGAGAGGATCCATTTTCCTGCTGGGCCAGGGGGACGGTACAACAATATGCCAGAAAAAGTAAATTTTGGCATAAGCACAAGTCTAAAAAGTATGGCTTCACAGTGCAGAGCTGTGAAATCTTCTGTCTTGTACTCAAATTTGGTTCTGTAGGTAATTACCAACCCCCCACCTATCTTATGTTGCCTATCCTTCATAATAATGACCTGATTGAGCCTCTGTTAAAAAGACAGTGTCCTGTTGCCTATCTATTAAAAAATCCAAAATATGAGCTTGGTGTTTGGGGATGGAACGACAATTAATAATGTATAATACAAATTCAGTGTGAACTAGTTGTGAGCACTGGAGAGTTGCCTTGTAGTGGTCCTCAGTTAGGTGAAGGCCAAATCTATTGATCTCACTTTTAAACCTTATGTTATGCTCATTGTTCTTAATGGAAGAAGTGAGGCTAAACTCACAGTACTGACGGTCAAGCGGACCCTCCCCAAACCTAATAGTACTACAGTTGCGAATAGGCACCTGTCACAACATCAGAAGTTCTTGTGCAGAATAAACGTATCTATTCAATGTAAAAGAACCAGGTGGTGTGGCCCTGACGGACGTGGACAGGTGCGGAGAGGCTGGCCTTTGGCACACCCGCAGTGCGCATCCTCTCCTCTGCTGTTTTGTGGAGGGCCTTAGCATGGAGGCTAGAGCGCGTACTCCTGAAAAAGCGCAGCACTAAGAAAATCGCCCCCTCATGCAGGAGCAGTGGCGGCTCCTCGTGGGAGTTCTGCTGGGCAGTGGGGTGGGCGAGAGAGGGGCAGGGTGGTGGGTAGTACACTCCGGCATAAAGCCGAACAGAGTTCAGTTAATAAATAAATAAATAAAACGAATTTCATTGCACGCGCTGCATTGCATCGCTGGATTGCAACGTGCGCAATTAAATTTGTTTTATTTATTTATTGATTAATTGAACTCTGTTTGGCCTTATGCCGAAGTTTTGTACCCCCACCCCACCCTGCCCTCCCCCCACCACCCCAATGAGGAGCTGCCACTGTGCAGGAGAAAGCTGTAATGTGCTATCAACATAAGCACAATCCCCCTCCTAGGTCCAACTGGGACCGAAGAAAGTTATCAGTGCAGCAAAGAAATGGAAGTTGGTAAAAATCAGTGCATCAAACAGGTAAGCTTAAATTTGTAAGGAAAAAATTCACACAGAGAATCAAGTAATATCAATAAGGTTAAATGAAGGTTAAAGCAAGCCTACCAACATTATCCTTCCACTCCTTGGACCCCTGCCGTGGCCCTTTCATTGCCTCTCCCAGCTACCCCCACCATGTACCTCCTTTTGAGAGTCTTTCCACCCCACACTCAACAGTTCTCTGCACATTCTGCAATTTCAGCAGCATCAGTTTCGATTCTGCATTCTCTTTCTTTCCCTCTTGCAAAGTAAGGCAATGGTTATTGGCTGTAATTAACTTGGGAAGCTTCTTAGCATCCCATCTAATAGAGCCATTTACTGACTTCGGTAACAATTCCTGTACAAAAGCTTCAACTGCAGAATCCTATGCCATATCTGTGGGGTGGACTATCTTTGATTACCTTTCAAGCACATCCTTAAGTCAGTCCAGATAAACAGCTGGTGAATCACTCTTATTTTGTTTATAGTTTGAGAAGTTAGTCATAGACCATAAATTGTCCATTGATTACAATGTCACTGAATGCAAGTTTACATTTAATGTGGTGCTAGATTCATACTGAACTCAACTATACCACGGCCATATTGGGTGTATGATATGGGCATAGGTATGCTCATCTGGTGTTTAGTCCACAATTTTACAATATCTGAGTTTTTTATTTTGGACATTCCAGGTCTCCAGAAATTGCACAGACTAGTGTCTAACATCTGGCTATCCCTTGTGACCAGTTGATCTTCTGTCCTTAAACCACTTGAGAACCATTTCTGCAGTAGCTCAGAGAAAAAGATTCTACGCAAAGCAAGATATTTTTTAAAAGACCTATGAGATGAATCCTCAGTTACTCAGGCTTGTTTTCTATAGGAATCATTATGTTGTTGCCGAAGTCTTCGAAATCCAAGTGGAATGCAGGAACAATAATGGTTCAGATTGTCCTGTACCTATATGATGAGCAGAAGGCAGGTGTGAGAATTTTGTGCTTCACTTTTGTATTTGCCTAGTGAATACATAAGGACGCAGCTTTAATTAGAAATTATAACTGGAAACATCTGTGGGTGGCCGTGCAGTCCGACTGAAGCAAATTCAAATTGTAATGGTCTGTTAGCATAGTTGACATTTTATGTACAATGAAAATGCAATTCTTGGATATATTAGAATTACACTGCAGCGGCATTTGTTTAAAAAAATAGTTCCAGTTGTATAGATTTGACTTGTGCCCTATCCATCTTGAACAACAATGAATGCAGATCAGATTACAACACCACAGGCATGGAAAGAAGCATCACTAACATAATAAAATGCACTACCAGCTTTATCAGGTTAGGGTAACATTACTCCTGGTTCAATAAATATGTAAAGACGGATACTACATAAAGGAACAGCTCTATGAACCAGCAGTGCAATTTGGCAACGGCCACAGAACCTTTAACTAAGTTTACACGTGTCAGTGTGGGCCAGTGTTTAATATATGTTACAAAAACTGTAATAAAAACACTTTCAATACAATCGTAATACCTAATTGATAAAGTACTTCAGCATGGCGGGGACCTTATTCCGATCACTTTAGGTTCAAAATGTGAACTGACCACCCACACGAGTCGTTGCATATCTTTCTCATCTATGTTTCCATGACTATGGACTCTCTACAAAGGGTCTAGAAGAGGCAATGATGAACAACCGCTGTTTGGCGAATCACCCATTAGGCAGGGAAGAACCGGAGATCTCCAACATTCTGGGAAAGAACACAGTGGAGATAATTTGGGAATCTGTGACTTTCAATCGTCAGAAGTCTGACCTCATTGTCATTCCATAGTAATCAGTAAGAAGGCAATACTTCCCTGCCTCATTGAGAGTGAATACAGCAGCAAAGGTGTTCAGTACAATACTCAAATTTTATTTACGCATTTGATTCGATCTTTACGCAGTGTGAGTTGTACCTCTGCTTTCATTAAACACTGTGGTGGTGACGTATAAAATGCGTATACTTTAAACATTTACGGCCACTTCTGCTAAGAAGGAAACGCCTGCATATTGTTTATTTATATGGCTGTAGCAATTTGTCGTGTAGAACTGGAAATATAGTTAGAAAAGTCCAATCAACAGATTATTTTTGTTCCACTTATGTTCCACTAAAAGGGACATTATTGAATCATCCAGGTCTAACTAGGAAACTAAGATAGCCTATATCCCTTTTCTTTCTCCCTCCATGAATATCATCCTGACGATCCTATAGAAACCATTAAGACCTTCGTTTCAGTAAGACATTTAGGAGTCAGACCCAGCACAATTTATTGCACTTTTGACCCTACAATCTGATTATTAGTGTTCGCTATGCTTTAATGGAAACCCTATGATAATAGCCTAAACAATGATTGCTCTCTGTGTGGCTCATCAGTTGATAGTTGAGGTTCCCAGAATATTACAATTTTGTGGATACACTTTTTTTTGTTATTTTATTGACAGGTTGTTACATTCTGCTTGGTGCTTTTATCTGCTGTATATAATATTTATTTATTTCCTGGAACTGGAACTAGAACTTTGCTCCTGCGTGAGCTTCCCTGGTTCTATGTTCCAGATTACTGGTTTGACAGTTGTATCCTGCTCTCCTGTCTGTTGGATGCGCTGTGCAAACTACATCTTGGATATATTACTGTACCTGCTTTTCTTTACAAAATTGGTGAGGATTTGGAGCACAAGAAGAACATTTCTGCAGCTTAAGGGGCACAGGAGCGAAAGTTCTTCTTCAAAAAAAAAAACGAACCCATTTCTAATTTATTCTCATCTCTTGAACCTACTCGGCCTGCAGTGACTAAAAGACTGTATGCGAAGGTCTTACCGGCAACTTTCTGGTGTGTATTTTGTGGAAATCATTGATTTAAGAAGATTTCCTCGTAAAATGAAATAACGCCTCTGCTGTTGCCATAGTTACTGGATTACTTGTTGCAGCAACGTCATCACGTGTGTTTCGACGGCTGGTTCGCCTTGTTTTTACAACGAGCTGGACGACGTAATAGATCGCCTGATTCTGAAGACGCCGGCTTTATCCTCTGAAAGGTAACGCGCTGTGCACCGAGAAGCCGGTTTGATTCAACTGTAACCGGGAAGGGTGCGCTGGCACAGAGAACCTTCAGAGAACCTAGAGGTATCATTAAAACTTCGGAGAGTCAACGGATCACAGTTAAAGGTTTTAAAAGTTTTGTGGATCATTTACTTTCACTTAAGAGCCTTGGAAGCCTTTAACGTTTTGATTGCTTGTTTTCATTTTACTTAAAGTGCGCTGAGCACTGTATGTCAAGGAACTCATTGGGGTCAAGAAAGCTGCACTTATTTCTAAAGGGATTATTCACTGCAACCTCCATCATTTTATTGTTTTTCTTTTAGCATACAACATAAGACAGTTTTACGCAGCTTGACAACTTATGTTCTACTTTAACGACTGTTTATGCCAGGATCTCTTTTGATGCAACTTTTTATTTCAACTCAAAACTATCATTATTTTGAAAGTTTTTTTTTTAGCATTCATATAATATTCTATACTGTCTAGCATGAGTGCTTTGTTTAGTCATTTTGAGATTTGAAGTGGTACATACCTTACGTTTTTCTTTCCTAGCTTAAGTATTTATAGTATTAATGACAATGCAATTTGATCCTCCCAGCAAATTTTTGCAGAGTAAGGGTGAACCGGCTATTCCATGGTCACGATGGAAAGAAGAATTCATTACCTATTTGAAAGCTATTGACGGCGAGCGAATGTCTGCTGAAAGAAAAAAAAATATCTTTCTCCATTGTTTAGGTTCAGAGGGTCAGAATGTGTTCAGAACAATTCCACCCATACGTTCAGGGGGTGATCACAATGTGTATGATGAGGCATTATTGCGCATTGAAAACAGGTTTAAGCCCAATACCAGTGTTGCATTGAATAGATACAAATTTTACACTAGAGCTCAGGAGGAGAATGAAAATTTTGATGACTTTCTTACTGCTCTTCGTGCTTTGTCTTTACACTGCAACTTTGGTTTGATGACTGATAAGATGCTCAGGGACCAAATCATTGTTCATGTTAGGAGTAAGAAGGTTCAAGAGCAACTTTGGATATCGGGTGACCCCAGTCTAGAAGTAACTATTAGTACTTCCAAAGCACTTGAACAGTCTGAACGTTGGATGAAGCCTCTTGAAAGTAAGACCTCCTCTGGTTCTGTTAGTAAAATAACGTCTGGCACAGTTGAACAGAGTAATGTGAACATTATCACGTCTGCTAGTTCTTCGTCCAATGGTAAGCCTAGTATGGGTACGAAGAGTCAATTCAAGTCTAAAGGTTATTATTGTTTCAGATGTGTTCATCCCAGCCACATTGCTTCGTATCCACAGTGTCCTGCCATTGGAAAAGAATGTACTAAATGTGGACGTGTTGGTCATTTTGCGAAAATGTGCAAAGATTTTAATGTGAGAAGAGATTCATCTTTTAGTCATTCTTCTAAAGGTAAAATTTCTACTGTGTCGCAAGGAGTATCGTCTCATGATGATGCTCAATCCAATCTGGAATGTGGGATTGTTGTATCTATTCGCAATTCTTTTGATGTCAAGTCTGCTGACAGTTTGAATTCTCCTGACTGTGTACCTGACCAGGTGCCGCGAGCGTGAGGGGTAGGTGATCCACCGTTCCGGCGCGTAATTGAAGGTGCATCCAACCTAATAGCGCTGGCCTCACGGGAGTATGCTGCAAGGCCCTTTACAATCGCCTTAGGGTCGCCTAAATAGAGCAGGACCCCCTGGCCCTCTTTTCCCTCCGACCCAGCGAGGTTGTATTTGCTTTCTTCAAAGAGATTGAGCATTGAGTTCATACTTGTTTTTGTGTAGTACTGTATTGAGGTCCTGACGAATCACCGGTTGGCGAGAAACATGTTGACCACACTAGGGGGTTGAGTTAGTGCTCTGTACACTTATACGGTCTCTAACTCCCCTCTCACCCCTTTTAACTAAGGAACCAGCCACGTTAATAAAGTGGATTGTGGACTGATTACCTTTTTTATTCTCTTCACTCACTTTTGCACTGCCTACACTTCTCTACATCCTCACTTACACCCACCATCGGCAAGGAACAAAAGAACCCCGCCAAAAGAGTATCTTTGGCTACTCCGTCAGACATTGCAGCGCCGGTCTGACGAGGGGCAGTGAGCCGATGATGACACTGGACACCCTCCAGTAACGGTGTGTTTCACACCCAATACTCCGGGTGTGTGAGGCTCTCTAAGTTTCGACTAGGGAACCCTTCCAGCCACAGTATTGACAATACCAACTTCCCACTCCACGCTGTTACACTTCCCCTGGGGAACTTTGTACTCTGCTGCTAGCAAATATTTTAGGTAAACATCTCAAACTAATGGCTGATTCAGGGTCACCATGGACCATCATTACCAAAATGTATTGCCATGAAATTTTTGGGAATCTGATAGATCAAACGGATTTATGTGAACCTGACATTGTGGCACAAAACTTTGATGAGTCCTATATAAATTTTGTTGGCTATAAGGAAGTCTCAATTGAGTTTAGGGGGAATAATGCATGGATCAAACTGTACATTGCCGTCAAAGGTGTGAATGTTTTGGGCTGGAGGGATCAAGCCAAACTGGGTATTAAGTTGAATCCTAGGGATAAAGATCCTGTGTCTGTTGTTGCTATTACTTGTGATGTTACACATTCAGACAAAGGTGGTTCCAGTAGCAATGATGTCCTTTTGTCTGAGGGTAGTAAGGATGTTGTTGATAGTTCAAGGGACATGAATGTTCAAGAGAGAGATCTTTCTTTATTGTTTCCTCATGTTTTTTCTGAAAATCTGGGTAGACTTAAGGGTTTTTCCCATAGGATTAAGATAACGAAGGATGCTATCCCTGTTAAACAGAGGTTGAGGGGTGTACCCATTAGTATCAGAGCTGAACTCAAGGCCTTATTAGATGATATGGTCCAAGGTGAAGTCATAGAAGAAGTAGAGTCTTCTGAGTGGGTTTCGCCCATTGTTTTGGCACAGAAACCTGATAAAGGTTGATAGCTTTATTTCGATATTAGTATATCTTAGAAGCGTTTACATAACAAAATTTAAAACAGTACATCGATAAGACAAAAAGACTGGACATTAAAATCATCAGGTAAAAAAAAATGACATTTTGATCATAATAAATTAGCTAAAAAGGGATTAAATTGAAATAGACAGTCTTTTTAAGCAAATCAACCAAGCCCATTTTAAAAATTTAGAAACAGCACAAACAATGGGAGGGGCAGTGTCCGTTTGTAAAATCCGTAGAGCCACCAAGCACTCACGAATGCCCAATTCTCTGCAAATTGGTTTGAGCCAACGAGATCTAGGTCGCGCATAGTCCGGGCATTCGAAAAGGAAGTGTGCCACAGTTTCGCGTCTGTCAATACATATGGCACAGTGGCGTGAAGTCTGCTTAGATGCATTCCATCTAGAGAGGAGATCGGCAAGGGGTAGGGTCCCTAGTCTAAATTTAATGTAAAGGGCCCGATCCATGGGAATGGTGATAGTGTCTAGGTATGGCTCGAAGGCAACGACGTCTTTGATTTCCAGAAAGGCTGCGGTGGATTTGCAGAGTCGCTGGTTGCTGATGAGCCTAGCTGAGACCCATTCCCAATAAAGTTTTTTCAAGGTCTCCTTAGGGGGTGATGAATGTGTAGACCAACAGGAACCCAAGCCCAGGTCCCCAAGCAAATGTGTGATGTCCTTAAGCCATTTATTTTTTTGCCAACCATCTGAATGCATCACCTCTGCCAATCCGTCTGCGTAAGATTTTAGTTCAGGGACCCTCCACAGGCGGGCCCAAAGCAGGAGTGGTCAGAGGCGGGCCTGATCCTTAATTGACTTACAACCTACGTCCAGGAGCACCGGTACTGTCGGTGTGCTTATCGGGATAGCCAACAAGTCCTTGATAAATTTATTTTCTGCCTTGGTCAGGGGATCCATGTTGCCCAGTCCCCATAACTCTGCTCCATAGAGTGATGCAGATACTGCACGGGCTTTGTAAATATCTATTATCGGAGCTACACAATGTTTCGATGAGTTGTTGTACTCCTTTAACAGTGCTCCCCCCACCCTTTTGTGGCCCACTGTCAGTTTGTTGATGTGGGGGCTCCAGCTCAGTGCATCGCTCAAACGGATTCCCAGGTAGTCAAATTCTGACACTCTTTCAAGGGCGATTGAGTTCAGGGTGGGCGGGCGGCCAAGTTTGCGTGGCGGGTGCATGATTAAATACTTTGTTTTGTCCACATTGATAACAAGTCCTCTTTTTACACAAAAATCCTGGAAGCGGTCTAGAAGCTTTTGTAAACCTTGAGGGGTTTTCGAGATGAGAAGGGTGTCGTCGGCAAACAACAGGGTTGGGATCTTTACGCCACCCAGTGTGGGGGCGTCTGCTGGTTCTTCAAGCAAGTGCTCAACCACCCCATTTACATAGAGAGAAAATAGGGTGGGAGCTAAAACACAGCCCTGCCGAACACCCCTCTCAACAGGGATTTTGTCGGTCTTTTCCCCGTTCAAACCCCACCTGACCTGGGCATAGTTGGCGTTGTGGAGTTTGATGAAGAGATTTAGAATGTAAGGGGGCATTCCGAGACCATACAACACCCTCCAGAGTTCCTCCCTAGGAACCAGGTCAAAGGCAGTCTTCAAGTCTATAAAGGCCAGGTATAGACTGCCCTTGCCCAGTTCCACCACCTTCCAGTATACTAACAAAAGTCTAAAGACTTGTTCGATTTTTCCTGTGCCTGAGCGGAATCCAGCTTGCATCTCAGACAGTATGTGGTTATCATCCACCCATTGGAGGATCCTTCCCAGGATAGCTTTCCCCGCCAGCTTCTGTGTGGAATCTATGAGGCTTATTGGCCTGCAGTTCCCTGGTAAGTCCCGCCTGCCCTTTTTAAAAATCGGGACTACCTCTGCCCCTTTCCAGGACTCTGGTACTGTTCCTCCCTCGATAATGGCATTCAAAAGTGCAGAGATCAACACCCCCCATTCGCCTGGATATGCTCGAAGGAGATCCCCAGGTAACCCATCCGGGCCAGCAGCTTTTAATGGTATAAGAGTTTTTATCAAGTTCGTAACCTCCCGTGCAGAAAAGTGATCCAAGTCTCTATCCAAAGTATAGGGGGGAAGAATAAAAGGGTCATTTAGCGTTCCTTCTACGGCGGAATAAAGAGCCATAAAGTGATTGAACCACGACTGGGCAGTAATTGTGCACGTCCTCAAGGTGTCATCAGGACGGTTCCTACTGCCCACCAGGTCCCAAAACCCTTCCGCATCTCTCCCTCGACTAGCAGCCAAGAGGTCCTGCCAAAAATTGTCCTCCCACTCCTTCTTGGCATTTTTTTGACAGTGGGAGTATAACCTTCTGGCCTCTCTGGTCCTAGTTGGGGATTTGGATTTGACAGCTTTAACAAGTGATTTCTTCGCTTCCCTACACTTGGAATTAAACCACCCTTGTCTGGCCCTGAGGCAAGGTTTCTTTCTACTAGCACTTCCTCGGACAATAAAAAGATCACTAAGAGCCTGTGTCAGGTTGCAAAACCCGGCAGGCACATCCACCAACCCATCCTCAGAAGAGGCAAGGTTTTCCAGAGCTGTAGCTAATAGCTGTGTTATGGAAGATATCTTTTCCACTGAAAGTGATAACCGTCGGCCACAGTTAGAGACCACTGACATATCTGGGGCGGGGGGACAAGAAGATCTGCTCCCTAAGTCATCTAGCAATCTATTGTTCAGGGTGAGTGAGAGAAGGTTGTGGTCGCTCTCAACAGAGGGTATAATCACCATGTCCATCACCAAACTCCAAAGATGGACGTCAAGAAGGAAATAATCGATTCTTGACGTGTGCTCAGGCCTATTGATGGTATGGGCTCCCTCTTTATCAGAACTAGTCCTGCCATTAAGAGCCCTCAGATCAAATTCCATTGTTAGGGAATTGACCTGGAGCACCACTTCCGTCCATTTTTTAATTGGTCTGAGCTCTAGGGCTGGGATCCCCCATCTATTGTCGTCTTCCTCTTGGTCCTGAGTGACTTCAGGGCCAAGAGGCTCGAAGGTACAATTAAGGTCACCCACAACCAGGGTACAATTCTTGTATGGAGAGGATCGAAGCGAGGCCTCCAGACAAGCTATGGTAGGGGATTCTCTACCCCCTTTCATACCGCGGGCGTATATGTTGAAGATGTTAACAACAACATGCCCCTTGGCATTTTTAAGTGTGATATTAGGAAGATCATGGCAATGAGTGTCATGCTCTTCCACCCTGCAATTAAGTGCGGAGGCTACCCAGACAACAAGGCCTCCCGAAGGGCGACCCCTGCCTGTCTCGGAATGGACAGCTGGTAAAAAATGGGTAGAGTATCCTGCCTTATGTAGGGGCTCTTTACTCCAGGTTTCCTGGAACAGACAGATGGAGTATTGCTCCACCAGTGCGTTCCAATCGGGCAGGGCCAGCTTCCTGTCCAGACCGGCCACATTCCAGCTGAGAACCCTAATGAATGGGTCCGCCACAGCCGAAATGCCGCATGGCTCGACAGGGCCCAATTGGCCTGTTTCGCACGCAGTGGGGCAGACAATCACACGTTCCAGTGGAATCCTCCCCACCCGGGTCTCCCCTGAGTATGCTGGTACCACCTGGTCATCTAAGGAAATCAGGGGTTCTTGGGGTTTAGCAGTTGACAAAGGGTGGGCGTCAGAGGGCCAAGACGTCCCAGCTTCCTCTGGGGGGTCTAAAAGTCAGCAATCCATGGCACCCCAGTTTGGCAATGGCGGAGCTGCATGCAAATGCGCAACGTTTGTTGCTGAGTGCCAATGACCGTAAGCATAGTTTGGGGTTGGAATCACAGGGAAGCAGTTTATAGGGTTCAGGGCCGGCCGTGGGTAGAAGAATGTTAAATCTACTACTTCAACTCCGGGACCGGTCATGGCCTGTCCTTGACTAAATATTGAGTGGGCAGCTCTTATATCTTGGAAGTTGACCACCACACAATCCCCCTCAAATAATTTCTTCCTCTGGCCGATCCAACCCACCCTGCGCACACCAAGAATCAGGCCATCCACACCCACAGGAAGGGGTCTGTTGGCTTGCAACCAGTGGATGACCTTATTCTTTAGGGCCTGGTGGGATTCTTGTTGGTTGTCCTTCAGGGCAGGGACCTTAATAAGAACAACTACATATGGGTGGCACTCAGGGGGAGATTAACTGGGGGACACTTGCCTACCACCTTTTGGGGTATAGCCACTGGATTTGAGTTTTTAGATTGGTTGGTAATAGCTTTTGCCTTTGGAACCTGGACTGCTCCTTTGGCAACAGTGGATGGAGCGGGAGGTGGATTAGAAATGGGACCTGCCCCTCTATCTTGCTGCTTCTTAGGAGCGGGGTTAGGTTTAACTGGTCTCGCTGCTGGGGCATTACTAGCGTGGACCTGAACGACATGGGTGGTAGTGGACTGTTTGACCGGTTTTGCAGTTGCCGTTGGTGCTGGTGTTAGGGCTGTTCCACTAGCTTGTGCAAAAGTGGGTGAAGCCGATCTGTGTCCATTTGGAGGGCCTACTGAATTTACTTTCCCCTCGCTCCCAATTGCAGTGTCATCTCTGAGCCTTGACTGCAATTTAATTAGGGACTTCAGGGAAAAGAAATTATCCCAAGTGGTCTGTTCAAATCTATCTAGCCTATCCCCCAGACTCTTAACTTGGTCAATCAGTGGTACCAACATAGCTTTAACCAGATTCTCGAAGTGCTCTAGGGATAACCCCTCTTTTGGAGATGAAGGTGGTACCGTAGCCGAATGATGGGGCGATGGCATTTCTATTACTGGCACCGGAGGAGTAATGTTCCCTGAAGTTGCTAGTCCTCCTGCTTCTAGGTGCATAAGACTTTTGTTAGGCTGTGTCCTTGGGCGCTTATAGAGCGATGTGTGGCTTCCTTTCCTGGTGCTAATAACCCGTTTCCTTTTCTTGAGGGCCCTAGAAACTCGTGCCGGAGGCGACAATTTAGGGCTTAAGGTGGGCGCCTCGTTGGCAGGTTGGGAGTTGTAGCTTGGGGTGCTATCCGTAGGTGAAGTAAGCCTAGATCCCACGGCAGCTGGACTATGACTCAGGTTAGGTGAATTAGAGATTAGGCTCTCTATCCTGTCAATGCCTGCCTCTATAGCTACAATCCGTGGCTCAACGGACACAGTCTCTGACAAAGGGGAGATAGGATGGTTGGAGGTTGGGGACAGGGCGTGTGCAGCTGCTCCCAGGGAGGAGCGTTTGGAGGAAAAGGAGTCTAGTGAGAGGCGACGTTCCGTCATCACAATCTCCTTTTCGATAACAGCAGCCACCCTGGTGATGAATTTATCCATTGTGCCGATTATGGTGTTCCCTGTGGCACTTTCTCTCCCACCCCTCAGAGCTTTACCGGAGCGGGTTGACATGATGGCCTGGGGACCCACCAGTGGACGCCGAGAATTTGAACCAAAGGCGATGGATGTAAGAGGGGTGGCCCAGCCCAGCCTCTGTCAGCCCCTGACTGCCACAGACTGCCCGCCCTTTGCTCGGGCTTCGCTCGGCGTCCCGCTCGCGTCCCGCTGAGCGGTAGACCGCTGTTCATAAAGGGGCGTTGCAGCCGGGGGGCGTGTCTTGCTGGGGGCGCGGCCGTGCACACCTGTGCAGCGCAGGGACTCCTGGTCTTGAGAGTCCCTGCAGCACACGCCCTCGGTTGACTCGCGGTGCTCCCTCCTCCTTCCACCGGCTCACGAGCACTCCTGTAGCCTCGACCCCACGCCTCACGCCGCACAGCGGCACCCGCGAAGCGGGTGCTGCAAGTTGTTGACGAGCGGCAGGGCGGTCAATCCCTCCAGGGACACGGGGAGGCAAGATGACAGAGGAGTTTGGCGTTTTCCCCTGGCGTTTAAGGCAGCAACCGGCAACACCCAGGTAGGTTTCCTCGCAGAGAAAGGGTCAGGTTGTGTGTGGATTTGAGAGCACTTAATGCCAATTTGATCACTGATTGTCAACCTTTGCCCAACATTAATGAGATGGTGTGTTTATTGGATGATGCATGTATTTTTTCCACCCTTGATTTGCGTTCCGCATATCATCAAATTGAGTTGACTGAGGATGCTAAACATTTTACTTCGTTTATTAGCCCTTTTGGCCTTTTTCAATTTAAGAGGATGCCTTTTGGCTTAGCCTCCGCCGCCTCAGTTTTTCAAAGGGCTATGCATCACATTTTTAAGGATGTTTGTGCTTTTGTTAAGTGCTTCCAAGATGACATCCTTATTTTTTCTAAGAATATGGATGATCATCATGTTCATCTCAAGGATGTTTGCAACAAGTTAGGTAACGCTGGTCTAACTCTTAAATTCAACAAGTGCAAGTTTTTTTGTAAAAGTGTGGAGTATTTGGGTCACACGCTGTCAGCTGATGGAGTGGTTCCCAAGCGTTCACTGGTTGATGCTATTGTGAAGGCACCTTCTCCTGATAACAAAGAGAAACTACTTTCTTTTGCTGGATTATGCGAGTATTACAGCAAGTTTATTCAGAATTTCGCTACTAAAATGGAACCTCTCAGGGGGTTAACTAGGAAATCCTCAGAATTTGTATGGTCTGATAGGCAAGAAACTGCTTTTAATTCTATTAAACAGGATATTGTAAATGACCCCACCTTGAAATCTTTTTCTCTCAATAAGAAATCTGTTATTACTGTGGATGCTACCTGTTATGGACTTGGAGCGGTTTTGAGTCAGGTTTCAGGTAAAGAGGAATGGTGTGTTTCTTTTGCATCCAGGACTTTATCCATCACTGAGAGAAGGTACGCTGTCATTGAGAGGGAGTTATTGGCCTGTACGTGGGCTGTAGAGCATTTCCGTAATTACGTCTGGGGCAACAGGTTCATTCTTAAAACTGATCACAAGCCTTTGGTAGGAATTTTATCTCCTGGGGGTGGTTGGAATTCAACTGCTCGTATCGCACGTTTGTCTTCTAGATTGCAGGAGTATGATTTTGAAGTGATGTATGTTCCTGGGAGAAGTAATGTCACTGCCGATTTTCTCTCCAGGTTACCTTGCTCTGACCAGGGTGCTAATTCTGATGATCATGAAGTTGAGATTGTTTCCGTTGTTAATGATTATGTCTCCAATGAATTCAAGGGTGTGTCTGAGGCTGAGTGGATGTCCAAGGTTGAGAAGGATCCTGTTTCTTTGTTTATTTTTGATTGTTTGGAGAATGGTTGGCCCAAGGATAAGTCTGTTGTGGCTGAGTTTGCTCCTTTTTGTCAAGTTGCTTCTGAGATTGAGCCTGTTGGTAAGATTCTGTTTAAGGCTGGCAAAATGATTCCTCCTTCCTCGTTACATAAGAAAATCCTCACTTTGGCCCATCAAGCTCATATTGGCATGTCTTCCATGAAACGTCTCATTAGGACCAATTTTTGGTGGCCTGGTCTTGACAAGATGGTTGAAAAAACTGTTCGTGAGTGTTTGGATTGTGTGAATAGTGACAAGATGCTTAGAGTATCTTCGGCTCCTCTTAGTCCTGTTCCTTGGCCTGATCATCCCTGGCAAAAACTTGCTTTTGACATCTCAGGCCCTTTCCATCGTCTTCCTGTTAATGCTCGCTTTGCCTTGGTCTTAATTGACTATCACTCCAAATGGCCGGAGGTGAAGTTTGTCTCGTGTGCTACAACCTTAGTCATCATTAGAGAAGTTTTTGCCAGAGAAGGGTCTCCAGAGACTTTGGTTACTGATAATGGTGTTCAACTCATCTCACGTGAGATGGAAGATTTTCTTGTATCTTGTGGAATCAAGCATCACACTACTTCTCTCTATGAGCCTAGGGAGAATGGCCAAGTTGAAAGGTTCAACTGTGTTCTTAAAAATGCTGTGGAGCTTGCGTGTTGTTCGGGTGAACCTTGGAGGGATGTGGTAAGGGAAAGACTTTGGATGTACCGCATCACCCCGCATGCTGTCACTGAGGTTAGCCCCTTCCAGCTTCTGAGAGGGAGAAGTCCGAGTTCTGATATCTGTCCTTGGTGGGTGAAGAAGTTTGATGCGAATGTTGACAAGCTTGATGTTATGCATGTTGCTAAACGTGTTGAAACCAAACAGAACACTATGAAGACGTTGTTTGACCGTAAGATGAATGTGAAAACACCCAATTTTGTGGTTGGTGAATGGGTAAGGATCCAGAAACCTGGTTTTACTCTCAAAGGTCTGTCCAAGTTTAGTAATCGTATTAAGATTGTTAAAGTTTTTAGGAATTCTGTCATCACCCAAGATGGAAGGCTTTGGAACATAAGGAAGGTCGCTAAGTGTAAGTTTGTGCCTTCAGATGCTGATCAGATTTCTGGTCAGAACAAGTGTGATTCTTCTCTTCCTTCCCAGTCCATTGCTCATAGGGTTAAGAGTAATGCCAGACCTGTAGTTCTTCCTTCCAGGTTTCTGTCTTAGTTTGTTTTCCCTCCTTTTTGATTTGTTTGTTTTGAAGGGAGGAGATGTGTTACATTCTGCTTGGTGCTTTTATCTACTGTATATATTATTTATTTATTTCCTGGAACTGGAACTAGAACTTTGCTCCTGCGTGAGCTTCCCTGGTTCTATGTTCCAGATTCCTGGTTTGACAGTTGTATCCTGCTCTCCTGTCTGTTGGATGCGCTGTGCCCTTCTTTCTTGAATAAACTACATCTTGGATATATTACTGTACCTGCTTTTCTTTACACAGGTATATTAGTATAATTGTTCATTCAAAGGTGAAATTTGATATCAAGTAAAGAGGGTAACACTAAGGTCAGCCGCTCAAAGTTTGCACCGTTCTTAAAGAATGTTTGTGTTTATGCTTGATATAACCAATACCTTGAACTACAACCGTTTCCCAACAGGTAGACAGTCAGGTAGACAGTCAGAGCTGGTGTAATGAGCCAACATTTGTACACAAAAGAAAAAGATTAGCAGGCCAGAAATAAGAAGGCGAAAACTTTGGTCACAGTGGTCTGTGGGTTGAAACCAAACTCAACAGTTGATATTTGTCAATACATTGGTCTTTTTAAACATGTCTTGTTGAAAGAATCCATTAGAACCTTTTTCAGAATTATGTTAACACACATCTCAACCCCTGGCCTGGTGGAACTCTTTCTCATATACCGGTGAAAGCAGGCTAACCAGTCAAGCTACTGGGGGGGGAGCTAGGTGACGCTGGACCATAATGGCCGTGCTGAAGTGATCCGGGCGGATTGATCTACATAACCCCTATCCTACTTATCAATAACTCACCCAACCATCTCCAAAGGGTAGCAGAAGTGGTGCCGCCCAATCGACCTCAATTTGGAGGCCGTGGAACTGCTGTAGCCGTGACTGCGAGCTCCGGGATCTGGGGGGAGAGCGAGGTGAAGCGGCCCTGGAGGTTCGGCTGGGCAAGGAAATCAAGCAAGGTCGGGGCTGTGTAACCCAAATTACAGAGCTTCGCCGGTTTTGGCGCTGCAGCAGTGGAACCAACAACGTTGCTGGTGGTGCGGGATGACTGAGACTGGTGCTGGAGCATCGTATCAAGAAAGTGGAGGTACCTGGTGAGGCCCTGAAGGTCTAGTGAAGGGTAGCAGTTAAGTAGTGAACGGTGCAGTTAAGTGGGACCTGAGGGACACCCGTGACCTAGTGGCAGTAGCGCAGTGGGGCAAGAGAAGCCGGGAGCATTGGAGGGGCTTATCTTCACTGCATCAGCACCTCCCCTGTGCTTGAGAGATGGAGAAGGAGCGCTCTACATCATCATCTGGAGACCGGTGACGCTCCCCACTGTGAAGCAGGCCCCACGCCGCCATTTCGAGGAGCAGACACAGATTTTGCCTGGCACATGTGTGCGTAGACTCTACGCCGTAGAGATAGACTGCCATGGGGACTGAGACCTGCCCGCCCCCTCTTGCCCAGACATATTACCACCCCGGGGTGAACCCCTGCTAGCCTATCAGCCCCTGCTGTGAAGGGCAGTCACCCCTATCCGGATCTGGGTTGCCTGGGGGTATTGCGGGGGGACCGGAAGGGTCCCACTGGCACAGAAATCCTGCGGCGAGAGCGGTAGAGGACATCTTATAAGCCTCCCTACGACACAGATTCCAGCTACAAATAGGCGGGTGGCACTAGGCAATCATGGGCAGTACGGAGCCTAAGCAGGCGAAACTCACTTTCGATGAGTGCAAAGCAACTGGATCCAACTCCATGCAGCGTGAAGAGGATGACCCACCGGAGACCAGAGACGAGGGGTGGAAGGCGTTGTTGGTAGGGATGCAGCAGAGCCTCTCCTGCATTGATCCTAAAATGGACACCATGAGCAATAGACTAGAGGCCGTGGTGGCAAAATTGGATAACCATGAAGAGCGGCTAAAAGAGGCGGAACACAGGGTGTCCACCCTGGAGGATGGAGCGGGGACCAGCAAGCAAAATATGCTGCAAATGGACAAATTGCTAAAAGTCATTTCTGACAAGAACGAGGAGTTGGAGGCCGGCTCCCGAAGAAATACCGTACTGATGCTGGGCCTAGCAGAAACTACCAATGCTGGGAGGCTGGAAGATTTTATGGAACGGCTGCTGATTGATTTATTTGGTAAAGACTCCTTTTCCACCCCATTGGTCTTTGAAAGGGCCCATAGATATTTGGCAGCACGTCCTGCTTCAGGGGCCCCACCTCGCCCGGTAATCATGAGGTTTTTGAATTACTGTGATAGAGACACTGTTCTACGTTTGGCGTGTGAAAAAGGGGAGGTGCGGTATGAGAACGATATATTATACTTCTATCCCGACTTCACCCAAACCGTGCAAGAGGCCCGTCGTAAATTCAGAGCTGTGAAGAAAAATTGCAATCTCAAGGCATTCACTATGCTATGTTATACCCCGCGAGGTTGAGGATCCATCATCAAGGGAAGCCACATCTCTTCAACTCACCACAGCAGGCCGAGGAGTACCATAAACGCAACTGGCGGCTGGTTTCCTGGGACGAGGCCGCACGGCGACGCTCCAGATCCCATTCACCACTATCAGAGCCAGGCTGACATGGAGAAAGTAAATAAGAAGCTACCCTGGGCAGTGGCGCTGCTATGGACTTTCTGGATGATATGCAGATTGGTGATGTATTACTATGGTTTATAAAATGTTTACATTACTTTGCCGCCCGGACACTTGCCTCCTTCCGTCAGATCGACCCCTGTGAATCATGGGGTTGTGGATGGGTGAGACAGTGAGGCTGAGTGGATGCGGCCGGGGCCCCTGGCATTCCCCAATTGAGGGCGTTCTCCCTTTTCCTTTTAGAATGGTTCGACATTTGAGAGCCCAGGTGCTCATTGTTGGGGTGGTTGATGGAGGGGAGTGGGTTGAAATTTCCTGGCGAGTTGGGGTAGCCGGTGTGGGTGGTGGGGGGAGGAAGAGGGGGATGCAGAGGGAAAAGGCTGGTATATGTACAAATGAGTGATAAGTGGGACCACTGCAATAGGCAGAATGTCTATAATAATAGCCATGACTAAAGGCAATTGGGATGGAAACGACATTCACATAATCTCCTGGAATGTTAGGGGATTGAATGACCCCAGGAAGCGCAGGCAGGTGTTAGGGTATTTGGATCGCCACCATGTCAACGTAACTTTGCTGCAAGAGACCCATCTTTCGCAGGGGAGCACGCCCAGGTTTGCATCGCGTTGGGACTCCCATAGTTGTTTTGCGTCCTATTCCAGTTACTTTAGAGGGGTGGCCATACTTATCAGGCGCAGAGTCTGTTTTGTTTCGGGGGTGGATACAGACCCTGTTGGAAGGTATTGCATGATGTGGGGCAGGTTGCATTCCCACGACGTTGTCTTTGCGAACTACTATGGTCCCAATGTAGATGATGTCCACCATATACTCACGCTGCGGGGCAAACTGCAAACGCTTGGAACCAGATATGTCCTATGAGGAGGGGACTTCAACACCGTGGTTAACACCAACCTGGATAGATCCCATGCTACTACGGCACACTACTACCACAGCGCCCAACACACCTTACAGGACATTGTAACATCTGATAACTTGCTAGATACATGGCGGTACATGCACCCCACACGGTTGGAGGGGACACATCACTCAGTGGTACATAACACTTGGGCCCGGTTAGATTATGTGTTCATAACGAGGGGCATGGCACACTGGGTCAGTAAAGCGGTACACATGGCTAAAACGTTTTCTGATCATTCCCTTGTGTTGGTTGCCGTGCGGCCCGATAGATCTATCACCCTATGTAAATTGGAGACTGAACCCTCTACACTTGCAGGACGCTGTCTTTAGGGCAGAAATGGAGCAGGAGATTACTGAATTTTTCCCCAGAAATAAGGAGTTTAAGGTGACAGTGCGAGGATGCTGCATCTCCAAAGGAGGGGTTATACTGAAAAACCTCAGCCGCGATTTACACAATCTAGAGGGCGAGTTAAAGGAGCTGGAGCGGGCTAGGACAGGCGGGGATGAGACGGGGCAGAGATAAAAGGTAGCCTGCGAGAGAAAATGTCGGAGTACACGGAAGTTGCGGAGCGAGAATGTAAATTCCGTGGGAAACATTGCGTAGCCCGAGTGTATGGCGAAGGTAATAGACCTGGAAAGGCTCTTGCGGGAAAAGTGAGACCCCCTAGATTCCATAATTATGTGGCGGAATTGCAGGATGAGCAAGGTATTCCACATAGAACTCTCCCAGGCCAAATGCTCACCCTGACGGAGTATTATAAGAAACTTTATACGTCACAAAAGCTGGCTCCACTAGACCTCAGGGTCTATTTTGAGGATGTTGCCCTGGCATGGCTAGGAGACGCGCGACATAAATTCCTAGCTCACGACTATAAAGATGACAAGATCACAGAGGCAATAATGACAATGAAGTCTGGAAAGGCCGAGGGGTCTGATGGGAATCCCCATTGACATTTATAAGACTTACGTGGCCATATTAGCGCCCAGACTTAAAGCAGTATTCTATGAGGCCCTGGAGGAAGGATGCCTGCCTGGGACCATGATGGAAGCGCCAATTATGTCCTTACTTAAACTGGGCAAACCCCCTGAACTTTGTGACTCATACCAGCACCTGTCGCTTCTAAATGCCGATACCAAAATTCTGGCAAAAGTGCTAGCTATGAGATTAAACCTACTCCAGGAAAGACATGTGTTGCCTGATCAGGCAGGGTTCGTGCCGAATCAGGCCACGGTTCATAATCTCCAGACTCTCCTGGCTGTGCTACAGGATATAGATCCACTCAACGCTGCGGCGGCTGTCATTTTGGACGCCACCAAAGCATTTGATTCCGTAGAGTGGGATTATGTGATGGGGACACTGACGTATATGGGGATGCCAGAATCCTTTTTAGACTGGATTAAATTGCTAACTACGACGCCCTGTGCCAGGGTTCTCCTAAATGGCTCCCGTTCGGAGGCCTTCCCGATTACAAGAGGGACGAAGCAGGGGGGGGGCCCTTTCCCCTGTTCTATTTGCCATAGCAATAGAACCCTTAGCAGCTAAGTTGCTACAACATCACAATCATAGAGTCCTCATATACCCTTCTAGGCAATTATTAGTGTCAGTTTATGCTGATGACATTACGGTGTATATACATAAACCACATGACAACCTCAATCCAGTTTTGCGAAAGATCACAATCAATCAATCAATCAATCATAGGCATTTATACTGCGCACTACTCACCCGGAGGGTCTCAAGGCGCTTGGGGGGGGGGAGGGTCCGCACTGCTCAAACAGCCAGGTCTTGAGCTTCTTCCTGAAGGAGAGGTGGTCTTGGGTCAGGCGTAGGTCGGGAGGGAGGGAGTTCCAAGTCTTGGCGGCCAGGTGGGAGAAGGACCTTCCTCCTGTTGTAGCTCTGCGGATGCGGGGGACGGCGGCGAGGGCGTGACTGGTCGAGCGGAGATGGTGTTTGGGGGCGTAAAATTTGAGGCGGCTGTTGAGGTAAGTCGGGCCTTGGTTGTGCAGGGCTTTGTGTGCGTGGGTGAGGAGCCGGAAGGTGATTCTTTTGTTGATTGGGAGCCAGTGCAGGTCTCTCAGGTGTCTGGAGATGTGGCTTCGTCTGGGGACGTCGAGGATGAGTCTCGCCGAGGCGTTCTGGATACGCTGGAGTCTCTTCTGGAGCTTGGCGGTGGTTCCGGCGTAGAGGGCGTTGCCGTAGTCCAGACGGCTGGTGACGAGGGCCTGGGTGACCGTCTTCCTGGTCTCAGTGGGGATCCACCGGAAGATCTTACGTGGCATGCGCAGGATGTTGAAACAGGACGAGGAGACGGCGTTGACTTGTCTGGTCATGGAGAGGGAGGAGTCCAGGATGAAGCCCAGGTTGCGTGCGTGGTCTGTCGGTTTGGGTGCGTTGCCCAGGGCGGGGGGCCACCAGGAGTCGTCCCAGGTGGAGGGTGAGGAGCCCAGGATGAGGACTTCCGTCTTGTCTGTGTTCAGTTTCAGGCGGCTGGTCGTCATCCACTCGGCCACGTCTTTCATCCCTTCGTGTAGGTTGGCTCTGGCGGTGGCGGGGTCGTTGGTCAGGGAGAGGATCAGCTGGGTGTCATCGGCGTAGGAGATGATGTTCAGGTTGTGTTGGCGTGCGATGGCCGCAAGGGGGCTCATGTAGACATTGAAGAGGGTGGGGCTGAGCGAGGAGCCCTGAGGGACGCCGCAGATGACTTCCGTGGCTTCTGATCTGAACGGGGGGAGGTGGACTCTCTGTGTCCTTCCGGCGAGGAAGGAGATGATCCATTCCAGTGCCTTCTCCTTGATTCCGGCGTTGCTGAGGCGCTGCACTAGGGTGCGGTGGCAGACAGTGTCGAATGCCACGGAGAGGTCCAGGAGGATGAGGGCCGCTGTTTCTCCGTTGTCCAGCAGGGTTCGGATGTCGTCAGTGGCAGCGATGAGGGCGGTCTCGGTGCTGTGGTTGGCCCGGAAGCCTGACTGAGATGGGTCGAGGGATCCAGTCGTCTCGAGGAAGGCTGCCAGTTGCTTGTTGACGGTCTTCTCGATGACTTTGGCTGGAAACGGGAGGAGCGAGATTGGGCGGTAGTTCTTGAGTTCGGTGGGGTCCGCCGTTGGTTTCTTTAGTAGAGCGCTGAGTTCGGCGTGCTTCCAGCTCTC
This sequence comes from Lissotriton vulgaris, assembly GCF_964263255.1. Classification (NCBI taxonomy): domain Eukaryota; kingdom Metazoa; phylum Chordata; class Amphibia; order Caudata; family Salamandridae; genus Lissotriton; species Lissotriton vulgaris. Next base: position 444,892,124 of record NC_141687.1, on the reverse strand, counting down.
AGGGAAGGTGGCGGTGTCGAAGGAGGTGTTGATGATGTCCCGCAGGTGGGGTGCGATGACAGCGTCGGCCTTGTTGAAGACGTGGTGAGGAAAGGGGTCGGTTGGAGATCCGGAGTGGATGGAGTTCATCGTGCTGATGGTGTCTTCGAGGTTGATCGGTGTCCAGGCATTGAGGGTGGTGGTGGGGGGCGTTGGTGTGGTCGTGGGGAGCGTTGTTTGTGTGCTGAAGCTGTTGTGTATGTCAGCGATCTTGTTGTAGAAGTAGGAGGCGAGGGAGTTGCAAAGGTCTTGCGAGGGGGTGATGTCATTGGTTCCGGCGTTGGGGTTGGAGAGCTCTCTCACGATGTTGAAGAGTTCCTTGCTGTTGTGTGCGTTGTTGTCCAGCCGGTCCTTGAATGCTGTTTTCTTGGTGGCGTGGATCAGTTGGTGGTGCTTTCGGGTGGCGAGCTTGAGGGTAGTCATGTTGTCCGGTGTAGGGTCTTTTCTCCAGGCTTTCTCGAGGGCACGGCAGTTCTTCTTGGAGCTCTTGAGTTCGTCGGTAAACCACGGGGCCTTCTTGCTTCCGGGTCTGCTGGGGGGGGGTTCTCAGAGGGGCGAGTTTGTCCGCGCAGGTGCAGATCCATTTCGTGAGGTTGTCGGCGGCTTGGCTGGGGTTCGCTGAGCTGGTGGGAGTGTGCTGGCTTAGGGATGCGGCGAGTTGGTCGGCTGTGATCTTGTTCCAGCTTCTTCGTGCAGCCTGTTGCTGGTGGTGGTGGACCGTGGTCCTTCTGAAGGTGAAGTGGATGCAGCTGTGGTCCGTCCAGTGGAGTCCAGTGGCGTGGCTGAAGGCGATGTCTTTGCTGGACGAGAAGACGGCGTCGAGTGTGTGTCCGGCGAGGTGGGTGGGGGTGGTCACCAGCTGCTTGAGTCCGAGGGTGGCGAGGTTGTCAAGCAGGGTGGTGGTGTTGCGGTCGTTGTTGTTCTCCAGGTGGAAGTTGATGTCCCCGAGGAGGATGTAGTCAGCGGAGGGGAGGGCGTGCGGGCTGATGAAGTCAGCGATGTCTTCGCTGAATTGAGTGCGTGGTCCCGGGGGTCGGTAGATCAGGGTGCCCCTGAGGGTGGTCTTAGGGGTCGGTGTGGATCTGGAAGTGCAGGTGTTCGGCGGTTGTCAGGGTGTCGTCGGTGTTGGTCGAGATGCGGATGCTGTTCCTGTGGATGATGGCGATGCCTCCTCCAGTCTGCTTGTCGCGGTCTCTCCGGAGGATCTTGTAGCCCTCTGGGATGGCGATGGCGATGTTGGGCGCTGAGGAGGCGTTCATCCAGGTTTCCGTGAGGAAGGCAACGTCAGGAGCTGTGGTGTCGAGGAGGTTCCAGAGCTGGACGGCGTGTCTGTGGACGGAGCGGGTGTTGAGCAGGATGCACTTCAGGTGGTTGCTGCTGGTGTTCGGCTTGGTGGGCGCTGGTGCAGTGCAGGTCCGGATGCAGGAGAACTTGCAGGACTGGCAGGTGAAGGGTGCGTGGGTGCGTCTCGGGGTGGCTCGGTAGCATCCAGGGGTTCGGCCGGTGTTAAGTGCGTTGAGGGTGGCGGCGTCGGACGTCCGGCAGGTGGGCAGGGGTCTGCGAGGGCCAGGGGTCCTGGCGCTGGGCGCGGTCCAGGCGCAGACGGGCGCAGACGGGCTTACCTTTGGCGCACCTTCGGCGCTTAGTCGGTGCTCCCGCTGCGCGCGTCCGCTGTGCGGTCGCTCTGGGGTCGTCATAAGAGGGGAGCCGGGAGGGAGGGTCTGCGGGGAGGCGGGGAGCGTGGGAACCAATCGGCGGCCGGGGGGGGCAGGGTCTCGTGGGAACCGGCGGGAATGCCTGGGGGCTCGGCGGCGGCCCTGCGGTGGCTGGGGCGTCGCTGGGTGGTCCTGTGGCGGCTGGGGCGTCGCTGGGTGCGAGGCTCGGCAGGTAAGGAGGAGCAGGCGGGAGGTGCGGGGGCGACCAGGCCGAGGGCACAGTGGTCACAAAGTTTGGGCGATAGCTGGGATGCAGATAAACTGGGGCAAGTCCGCAGTTTTTCCCCTAACTGACCATACGCTAGAACACCCGTTGGATTACCCGCTGACGTGGGAAACAGATGACTTTAAATATTTAGGAATCTATGTCACCAGGAATAAAGACGCCCTGATGAGGATGAATTATGGACGTGCCATGGATAGGGTGACGGACAATATTTCGAGTTGGCTTAAGTTACCCATCTCGATGGCTGGGAGGATATTCTAGTCTAGTCTGGATATTTGTATTGCGCAACATATCACTTCCCAAGGGAGTCTCATGGCGCATGCGGACAGTCCCAGACGAAAAAAAGATGAGTCTGTAATGGAATTCTTAACTGAAGAGCCATGTTTTCAATTTTTTTTTGAAAGCTCATGAGTTCAGTAGTTGTGCGTATGTTTAGGGGGAGTTTGTTCCATAGGGATGGCGCCATAAAGGAAAAGGCGCGTCCGCCGTTTCTAACAGTTAGAACTCTCAGTGGCATAAGTTTTGACTTGGAACTTGATCTTAGTTGTCGACCGGGCTGGTACCATGTCAGTTTTTGATTCCAATATTTTGGTCCTGAGCCATACATGTGTTTATGTACCAAACTCATGGTTTTAAAAATGGCTCTTTTTTAACAGGGAGCCAATGTAGACTTTTTAGGCATGGCATAGAGGGAAATCATCTGGGTAAGCCCAGGATCAGACGAGCAGCCGTGTTTTGCACTACTTGTAGTTTCCTCATATGGCACTCATTTATGGCAAGAAGAAGAGAGTTACCATAGTCTAGCCTATTTACTATGAGGCCCTGAACCAAAGTTCTGCGTGCTTCTGCTGGTAACCATTTGAAGACCTTACGTAGACTCCTCATGATTCCGAAACAGGTGCCTACAGTATGATTTACGTGGTCCTTCATAGATAATTTGTTGTCCATACGGAATCCTAGGTTACGGACTAATTCTTTTGCGACGGGGCACTCCCCCAGTTCCGGGGGCCACCAGTCATGGGTCCAATGTTCGCTTGCTCGCCCAAAGGTCATAATTTCAGATTTGGTGCCATTCAACTGGAGATGGTTTAGACTCATCCAGTTTTTTACCTCTGTCAGGCACATTTTAAAACGCTTTTTGGTGTCATTTACATCAGGGCCGAGGGTGACCAGTATTTGCATGTCATCCGCATATGATAACACGTCAAATCCATATGTCCTGATCAATTTGGCCAAAGGGGCCATATAAACGTTAAAAAGCGAAGGGCTAAGAATAGAGCCTTGCGGCACACATCTTGTGACAGGCCGAGTACTGGCCAAAGTCTCACCTATTTGTAGTGTAGTTGTTCGATTTGACAGATAACTGATGAACCATTTTAAAACCTGCCCTTTGACACCACACTCCCACAGTCTTCTGATCAAGATCTGGTGGGAGATGGTGTCAAAGGCAGCCGACAAATCCAAAAGCACCAGAATGCAAGATTGACGTCTGTCAAGAGCAAGTCTGATGTTGTCGGCAACCTCGACCAGAGCTGTTTCCGTGCTGTGAGCAGCACGGAAACCCGACTGTGAGGAGTCGAGTAGGTTATTCAAGTATATCTCTAATAAAATGGTTATACTGCCAACATTTTTATATTTATTTATCAACATCCCTAATCACCCAGGTGCCCATTTTTTTAAAACATTGAACTCACAATTGCTGTAGAGAGGGAAGATGGTGCCCACGCGAGTGGAAGTGTAGGCTGACCGCTCCTTGACTCACCTGCTAGCCTGTAGAGCCTGTTGGGAGAGACACAGCGAGAGTCGGAGCGCGCCGGGTACAGAGGAGTGCTATGGCTGTTAGCGGTGGATAACTATTTGCAGCGGCTTTTTCAACAGTCTGAGTGGTCGACTCTTCCGCTTTCACAGTAGCCGCGGGAGCTGTGGCGGCTCTGGGTGCTGAGCTCACGAACGGTTGGGTGGACGTCGGTCTCCACTACAGCGTCTTCAATCGCCGAATGGAGTAATCGGCTGGAGTAGCTGGCGAGTGACTGGTGAGCGGCAGAAGAGCAGCGTGTGTGGCAGAAGTTAGCAGGCAGAAAACTGCAGACAGACGGCTACTAGAAACACCTGGATAGAGGTCAGGAGAGTGAGCTGCCGCAATGCAGCCGAAAGGTACGAGGGGGAAACCGCGGATACCCGAAGAGCAAGGAGAGAGCGGTGCCCCTGCCGAGGTGAGCAGAAACTCGACTACCCCCGCTCAATTAACTGTTAAGAATCCTAAAGGTCTTCCTGACACAGACAAAGCAAAGGGAGGGGGGCAGATAAGAACAAAGTTATACCGGCAATCTTCACAGCCGCTGCGCAAGGGAAGGATAAGTCTAAGGGGGACCCCGCAAAAGGGGTGACTGAAGCACCTTCCCCTAATATTATTTGAATACTGAAGAGATTAAACAGACTGGGGATAGTCTACCTGTTGAAAACCGTGCACCTCTAATATAGGAACCAGCAGTGGGGGCAAACAACAACTAATACAACAGGACGCAGACTCTGGAGATTTCTATTCAATGTCAGAACCATCTATAGTTGCACAATATGTTCAGCATATGAGTTTGGAAGGGGGTGGCTCAACCAGCAGTATCTGTTTGGATGACTCGGTAGATATAACGGAGGACAGTCCATCTACCGCCCGCAAAAATGTAGCCAAAACCCCACTAAAAAATCACTATGGACTGTAATATCTGTAATACCTGTAATTATATGTCCTCAACCTGGTAATCATTTTTGTTGATTTGATGAAATCGGTATTGCTTGCCCTTTCTCTTTTCTTTTTTTGTCTTTTGATGCTTTTCATCCCTTGGGGGTGAAATCAAGATAGGAGAGAAGGCCTAATAATGAATGTTCTCTCACATATGTAGTCTGTCCTGAAGTAAGGGAGATTTCCCCCTTGTTCTTTTTTTTCAGTAAAGCAGAGGGCTTGTGGGTGGGTATGAGGAAGCTGCCAGCTGGCATCTGCAGGACCATAAGTCCTAAAGCCTCGTTATTGGGAAGGGTGGGAAGGGAGTGTGGGGATAGGGAGGTTCGGGGAGTTTTTTTTTTGGGTGTAAGGGAACTAGGGGGGGTTATGCTGGTGGGGTAAAAGGGGAGAAAAAATCCACACTTTCAGATAAAGAAAAAAACAATAAAATAAAAAGAGAGTTAATAAAATGTTTTGAATGCAGTGGGAAAGAAGATTTTTTTGTGGCAATGTTATTGCTTATCCGTGTCAAACATCATTGGGGAACCTTAACTGGGATACATGGCTGCTAGAGATATTAGAATATGCTCCTTAAATGTGTCTGGCTTAAATAACTTTAATAAATGGAGAAGGGTAGCTGCTGAGCTATGTTATGTTTCCCCAGATATTGTTTGTGTTCAAGAAACCCATCTTCCATGGAATAAGCATCACTTGTTAGCACAGTTGGGTTTCTCTGTTTTAGCCTCCTCACTACAAGCAGGAATGACGTGAGGGGTGGCTATTTTAGCTAAAAAGAGCTTGTTTACTGTACGGCGGAAACTAGCAGATAAAATTGGTCGATGGGCTATAGTTGAATGCGCTGGGCGACTTGGGACTTTTACGTTATGTAACATATATGGATCCAACTTAGATGAGCCTGCGATTTTGGAAGAAATTTATATGGAGCTGGCAACTTGGCCCACCACCTTAATTATCTGTGGGGACTTTGATAATAATCTAACCGGCCCGGACATTGTGGGGGGGGGAATAAAAAAGAATAAAGGCCGGAAACCACAGGTGTGTAAAGCGCTCTTTAATATATTAACGGATTACGGACTGGCGGATGTTTGAAGTACTTTATTCCCCGCAGACCCGGGATTCACCTTTTACTCCCACCCCCATAAAAAGAAAGTGAGGTTGGATTATTTTTTCATGGGTATCACGCAGTTAGCTAAAGTCAAAATGCAGATCTACCCTAAAATGGCATCAGATCACTCGCCTATTGTTTTAATTCTTCCCGGGTGGGGGGCATTGGGTACTGTTAGAAAATTTTCCTTTGATCGGAAATTGTGTTTAAATGACAAGTTTATAGAGTATATGACAGGATGGTTAAAGGAGTTTTTTGATAATAACAGGGACTCTGCTAACATTAGTGTTGTGTGGGACACCTTTAAAGCTTGTTTTAGGGGGTAGGTTTTAAGTTTTGGGTTAGCCCGTCAAAAAAAAAATTCAATCAGAGATGGAGATGTACTATCTGGAGTTCCTGAGGAGAATTTGACTCGGGAAATAGCTACGCAGGGCAATATAGACAGCCTAGAGGATGAGGTGGCTAGAAAAAGGGCAAACATTTAGGGAGTATGGGATAGTGAGAATGCAAGAAAGAATTTGGCACAGAGGAAAATTTGTCATGAATATGGGGAATCAGTAGGAAGATCTTTAGCCCTTAAATTGCTTATGAATGAAGCAAGTTGAAATATTGTAGTTTTAAAAGACAATACTGGGGTCTTAAGGTCGGATCCAAAGGAGATTTTGGCCATTTTTCATCAATTTTACTCTAATCTATACACAACAGAGCAAAGCACGACTGTGGAATTAAACCTCACTTCATTTGGGGAGCTTTCCAAACTAGATTCTGGAGCGGCTGATATGTTGGACGCTCCGATGACGTTGGAGGAGTTTACATTCGCAATAAAAATGTTGGCGATGGGGAAAGCAGCGGACCCTTACCTGGAGAGATTTATAAAGTCTTTTTTGATGATTTAAAAGAGATGATGTTGGCCACGTTAAGGGCGGCTCAAACTTGGGTTGCACCAAAGACATGGAAAGAAGCTACAATTGTAGTTTTCAGAAAAAAGGGTAAAGAGGTAGAACTCCCGGGCTCATACCAGCCCATCTCACTTTTAAATTGTGACGGAAAAATATATAGATCTTAGCCAATGGTCTTTCTAAAGTCATATCCTCTTTAGTATCCCAAGATCAACACGGTTTTATACCCGGTCGGGGCACGGTGACACACATTAATAAAGTTATCACTTTGTTCGACATTGCGGAGGTAGAGAGACGGAAACTTTGGCTGATTCTGCTAGACCCAGAAAAAGCATTCGACTGCGTGGAATGGTCACTAATGGAGAGTATGGGATTCCGTCAAATTTCTTGATCGCATTGCAAGCTTTATATGAGTCACCGATAGCCAGAATAGTATCAATGGGATCAACCTCAGAAATAGTGCGGATTACTAGAGGCACGAAGCAGGGGTGCCCCTGCTTTCCCCTACTCTTCGCATTATATATTAATCCTTTTATTGTAACGCTCTCCAGAAGTTAGTTTATTAAACCCTTTGTTGTACGTAGTATTCCCCATACAGTGTTCGCCCACGCGGATGATATCGCGATAACATCAGAGGACCCGGCTTCTGCATTGATTGAGATTGAACGACCAGCTGGGAAATTTGGCCGTATCTCCGGTTACCAGTTAAATGCCATGAAAACGCAGCTTGTATGTTCTGACACTGTGGTAGTTGATGATCCAAGGGTTGTTGTGGAAGCTACATACTTGGAAGTCAAGATCCGGGCATCAATGTCTGCTGTAGTGGAGGCAAATTGGGGATCACTATACAGTAACATCGCAGATTCTCTGGAGAAGTGGGGGAGGCTGCATTTCACCCTGATTGGCCGAACGAACATTTGAAAATGAATATATTGCCACAGGTATTATATCTTTTTAGATAAATGCCACTAGAAATTTTGGTAATTCAGCTCCAGAAGCTGCAGGCTTTATACTCGCGAAGAGCCATGAGACTTATGACATTATCAAGAGCCAGGGGCGGTTTAGCAGTACCTGATTTTGTTTTATAATATTATGTTTGTTTTCTTAAAAAAATGGCTGATTTATTATGTGGAACGGATGAGGGTAATGCAATAACAAGAACGCCCCGGAGCTCCATTTATTACTTAGTTTTAGGAACTGAAGCTAATTGCACTTTATTCTGGGAAATTGATTGGAGCTATTTTAAAAGAACTAGGTTCAAGACTGTATATGCAGCAATTAAAGTATGGAAGAAAGTGTGTAAACTGATTAATTTAGGAGCTCTCTCTTACTATACTCCGATGAGTGCGACAAAATTGCTTCCATCTATATTTGGCGATAGGACGGTGAGGGTTTGGCAAGAAAAAGGAATTGGGCTACTAGGTGATTTGTATGATCAGAGGGGAATTATTAAACAGTTTGAGGATCTAGCAAAGGTTTATAATCTATCACTGTCACAGTTTTTTAAGTTTCTACAAATGCGCAATTTTTTGTTAAAAAGGAAATTAAAATTAACTTGTAAACCTTTGATCGAGGCCGTAAAATCTCAGAGCAAAATGGGAGTGTTGTACAAGATTTTAAGTTTGGGTAAAAAGGATGATTTGGAAAAGCACACTTTACAATGGTCAGTGATAGTGGGGAAAAAAAAATCCGATATATCATTGGCGGTGGATCTCTTTAGATCAAAAGAATTTCATATGTCAGTTAAAAGTTCAAATTTTCAAAATCTTATTGAGATTATATTATTCACCGGCACGGATGAAAAAGTGGGGTATTCGTTACAATGGTAAATGCTTCTGCTGTGAGGCAGAAAATGCTGATATGGAACACATTTTTTTCAGTTGTGTTAAATTGAATCTGTTTTTGCGAGATATGGAATGTTTCTTATCTATTATTTTAGGGGACCCACTCTGTATCACTCCTGCTTTAATGCTTTTAGGGATGGGGCATCAGTCTCAAAAGGGTGTATTATGTATAAACATAGATTGTTTCTATTTGTTGCAATGACTGTGGCCCGTCTATGCATTGCGGCTGATTGGCTATGCCCTGAACCACCAAGGTTGGAAGCTTGGAGGGTGAAAATGTATAGATTAGCCAGTTTGGAATCTAGTTTATATTCATTAAAGGGGGCAGGGAAACGAAAATTAGGGCTGATGATATGGGATCTTTTTCTAGTTTATATGAATAATTGATTGTATGATTACTTTTTTATACATGGATGTATGATCTTCGACTGTGCTTTTTCTAGTACTTATCAGTTATTGTATATTATCTGGGAACTGTCATATGATTATATGTATATATATATCAATCAATGATTTCCAATTCTGATTTGCGATCACTTATTAGCCAGTGTATATATGATATGATGTGGGAAGTTTCAATACTCAGATGTATTAACTCTCTTAGGCATTTATTTTTTGTATCTCTGATTTATCGAGCTTCTGTTTTTTTCTTGTATCTTATTTGAACTGTCATATCATGCGTCTGAAATTGTGGAAATAAAATAAATTTAAAAAAAAGAAAAGAAAACACAATTTGTGCGGTTAATATAGGGAGGAAAGCAAGCACGGTTAACTCTGACCACACTTATGTTGCTGTAACGCTTTGGCGGGTTTGATGTACCTGACTTTGAGCAATACCATTATAGCGCCCAGGCGCACTTCGCAGTGTACTGTTTTCATCCTCCCCCGTTCATGCCTCATCTCGCGGTAGAGGATGGGTGCATGACCCCAGTCCCGACATCAGGGTATGTGTTTGCACCAGTTGCGGAAATGGGAGGGGATCCCTCCACTGTGGACTGCACTGTCAAAGCATGGAACTGGCTGGTGGGGGTGCACTTGCTGTACTCCCCTAAAGTACCTTTACAGTGTTGTCCCTTGCTGCCTGTTACAGGTGAAAAGATATGCCAAAACTTGTTAACTAAACTGCAATATGCGACTTGGGGAGACTTATACATTGGAGGCATATTTCGCACAAAAGACCAATTTTTGGGGGAATACACATACTCATTCATGGACCTATTCCTTTACACCAGACTTCGGCAGAGTGTTAGGGCCAAGACCCCAGACTTTCCACAGGAGCCAGAAACATTTGTCTCTCTCCATTTAATGTTACAAGCAGAAGCCCCTGCTCATATTATATCCTTGTTGTGTGCACGTGTTCGAACTGCACCTCCACATTCACTAGTGAGGGCCAGATGGGAAAGGGATAAGGTCCTGGCCGAACCCCTTACTGATGACCAGTGGGAAATGGCATGTCTTCAGACTGATGCGATTTCCTGCAGCAGCAGGTTACGATTGCTACACTACAAATGTTTACATCGGCTGTATCATACCCCGGCGAGGTTGCATAGGCTCCAAATCAGGGACGATGATAGATGCTTGCAATGTGGTCAGGGCCCAGCTGATTTCATGTGTTTGACATGGGACTGCCTCCAAGTGGCCACTTACTGGGGGCAGGGCTTTACAGGATTAGCTGGGAGCCCCGTGGCACCGACTCCCGTCAGGGCACTCCTGGGCCTGGTTGCTGATATGAAAACGCTACACCGTAAATTCCTGGTAATGGGCATACTTTTGGCTCGAAGACAGGTTGCTTGCAGATGGGGGTAGGGGCAGAGGGCCTAAATTCAAAGCATGAATAACTGACATGTCCACTTGGCAGGAGAATCTACATGCATATGCAGAACAATTCCGGAAGACAGCAGCCGAGAGAGCAGGTACACAGAGGGGAGTCGCGGGTGCCGAAACAGACACCGTGTGAAGGAGTCCCACGCTGTCTTTACCGAAGGGGCGTGATTATGCCTCTAAGGAAGTTTTTGATGTATCCCTACTAAAATTGTAGTGGGTAAATTACGGAAACCATCCGGAACTTTATCACTGTATATATTTTTCACATTTTGAGCCTCCCGGGAGGGTACGCCTTAGCGCGCGTACACCACCGGAGGACTTTTGCGTAGGTCCTGACGAATGCTGCGCGAATTGCAAATTTACAGCAGAAACATGTTGACCAACTTTTGATCTTTACTAGGACTCCGGTTCCTTAACTCAGAACCTTGAGGAGTCCGTCCACTTTGTTTTTACTCAATGCAGGTTGGCTATATTAAAGATTTTTGTAAAGGCACAACCTTTGCTTTTTTTAATACACTTACACATTCACGTTTAGTCACCTCCTAATTTGGGCACTGTTGCACTCACCACATCCTGCTCTGCTGTAATCAGGCGTCGTAGCATGCTGGGGGGACATTCGGTCACCCCAGCGGGGACCCAATGATGAAGCAAGTCACCAACTAGTGGTGATTGAGGGTCCTTCTAATAAGCAAGGTTCTTTCCCTCTTTTTAACACTGGGTGACTACAATGCCCACCAGGTTTAATCCCCAGAGGAGGACCCATTGGGCGTGCATAGGGAGACAGAGAGATTTCGCTGTGTGCAAGCACGTGTGTGAGTATTGATCACATTTGCAGCACATAGCGAAATAACATCACACCTCACCATCTTAGTTTGATAGCACCTTTACCACAGTCACACCTTTGTTGTTAATATACATTTGATTGGGGTACAGGAGTGCCTACTCATGCCCTTCCTCTCTTGTTGGTATTGACTATGCAGAACAATTGCCAGTGAGGTCCCGGCCCAGGTATATTTGGGGCCCCCTAAGGTCTTATCTATTGTGTCAGCACACAGAGGAAGACCATGTTAAAACCGGGGCCAGGGCTGTGTTAGAGGAGTGAATCAGGTGTGAGACTGCATTGGGAAAGAGGATGGGTTGATAATTGCAGAGAATCAGAGTTGCATGTGGGAAGGGGAGGTTTAGGGGATCTTATGGATCCGAAGTGACCATTTACCTATGCTCCGGGGACACTGCCTCGATAGGCGAGCATAATTCCAAAATTTGCATACTGGACTCATTTGTGAACATTCTGGTCAACCACGCTGAGCTCTTGGTTGTACATCTTGGGGATTCTAGTGGGGGGCGTTGGGGGGATGAGAGGTTGGGGTAGGGAGGGGAGGGGGGAAGAGTATCAATGTTATGATATGCAAGAACCTAAGATTATTACCACACATTGCCGTGCCTTACTTTGTATAACTTGCTTTGTTGTACGATAAAGATAAAAAATACATTTTATAACAAGCTTCTGGTAGATAACATCGGAGAACTATCCTTTTGTATGTGTCCTATTAGAGGAGACATCCTTTACCCCACAGTCACAACAACAGCCTTCCTTTGTAAAGCAGTCACTAAACTGACTGCAATACTACCATATGTTCCTTTTAGCCGCAAGTTGTTACAACAACTTACTTTAGGGGGCTCATTGTTGGACTGGTGTTAGATTGTAAGTCCAACACCTTCACTACTGTTGCTTGGCCTACAGTTGCAATAGTAATTTATACTATTACAAAGTCCAGCACCCCCTAAGGCAAGTCGTTGCAACAACAAACACATCTTTCAAACCCTGTCTTAGGGTAATCAATTCTTGGTCTACTGAAAGGAGATGTGTCTTTCGGTCAAACAGTTGCCCCATTTCTGCGCCCAATGGCGGGAATCTTTAGCGCAGTGCGGGAGCGTGAATTAAATAGAAATTGCTATGGGCGTGCGGCGGTGGCCATGTTAGGTGAGCATATAGATAGAGAGAACGGACTAAAGGAGAAGGGATATACATAGAGGAAAATGTGTCAATAAGAATAATAATAATTATTTTCTGTTTATAAACAGAATTAGGCGCAAAACAATTCATATGAACACATGGGAGAATTATTGACCACTGGCACATGTATCGGTTTATCTTCAGTAAGATTTCAACCTTGGAAGGATTGGAAGTACTTTAAGGTGTTAAACCATTGGAAATCAGCAATTTCCATTTGAAACCAGGAATTGTCTTTTACGATATGGTACGTTTCCAAACAAGACTTTGACAACATTGTCCCTAGATTCCCTTGCCCTGCCGGTCCCATGGGGGTAAACCCTTTGTAGAAGTGTAAATATTCATTTGCAGTGTGTAAATCAGTTGATTTTATATCCAAAGTAGAAAGATGAAATTGGAAGTACACCAGCCAAAACAATTCATACCAACCCTCGCAGCTGCCAATATATGACAGTGGTATAAACAACAGATTGTCACTCTTATGAGTGACCTAAGAGAGCAACCCACAAACCAAAGAATTAGTTGTAATCAAGTCAATATACTTCTATTTGATTTCATTAAAAAAACATAAAAGGGTGGGAAAACCACCATGAGTAAAACATACAAAGATATACGTAATTATTATTTTGTAAAAGATATAAAAGGCGGTATTTTTTGTTTCCCTCTTATTTGTAAAAGAATTAACATGTTAGCAAAGCTGTCTAGTGATTTCAGAGCCAAATGATCTAACGCTGCGTGAGTTGGATAACTGGTTCTGCATTGACCAGTTCTCTTGCCGCGCTTTTTAGAAAGTTTATGGCTCTGCAGGACAGTGGGATGGATGAGCCCATGAGACAGTGAAACACTGCTGCTCTACAAGTTCTTATTTCTTCCTTCCTGAAGACCTCCCGGAGGCCCATTTTGCACGTTTCGGTTAAAGCAGGGCAAATGCATAGTATCCCAAGCTCCGCACAGGCGGCATTCATTTGATTGCCATACGTATTTCCATTTCGGGGTTAGGTCCTTAATAAAGTGAAAAAGTGTTTTTTCTGATGCGGGAAGTGATCTAGCAAGTAGGGTTGGGGTTGCAACCTCTGGTATGACTGCATCACGGCCCAGGCGTGTTTGGTTTTTGCTATGGCAGTTTTGTCTAAAAATAAAGAATGCCGTTAGGTAGGTGCTGTGAGCCATGCCTCCTCTAACTTCAGTGCTGAGAGCGAGGCCTTCAGAACTTCGAAGATTGAATTTTTGTGGCTGGCTTGCTTTTCGATTTCTACCTAACAGTAGTGTGCGAGTGTGTTTTCCTCTGCGTCCCGCATCCTCCAATAGTACTTGACTAGTGTGCCTTGTCTTTCGGGTATCTGGTTTCTTAGACTACACTCAACTCGGATTTGGGCTCTCGGAATATGGCGGGGGATTGCAAACAGTTTCTTAAAAAGAATTGATTGTTCCAGGTTCAAGCCTGTAGAGTCCTTGCCATTCAGGATTTCTGTGCCATATGAGATGGAGGGCAGGAATTTTGCTGCTATAACCTTTAGTAGGTGGCCAGTGGAGCCGCCTGCAAGCTTGTTTTTTAAGATTTTGAAGGCAAACTGCAGCTGTTTGGATTTCGTGCGACCATGGGACTGATGAATCTTGAAGGTGAGTTTGCGATCAATTTGGAAGCCTAGATATTTATATGAATCCACAGCAGTCAAAGGTCGCTTGTCCACAGTCCAGGTGAGTTTGCGATCGGCTTTATGGTGTTTGTTAAAGCGCATCACCTTTGTTTTTTGGTGATTGATGGTCAGTTGGACCAAGGTGGTATAAGCTCCAAGTTCAGTGATTAGTCGTTGCAAACCAATTGGCGTTTGCGCCAGTTGGACGATGTCATCCGCATATTGAAGGCTGGGTATGGGTGTTTTGCCAAGTTTCGGAGGGTCACATTGATTGACCGAAGGTGCTCATCCTGTAGGCAGTGTAAATGTTAAAGAGACACGGTACCAGCACGCACCCTTTTTTAGCCCGTTGATTGTGTGAATCTTCTTTGTAATGCTGAGCCTGTCTCCTTTCCTGATCTGGACCCATGTCTGGGAGTACAGATTGATTATAGCCCCCAGCAACTTAGCTGGAACCCCCCAGTTGTGCATTTTTGCCCATAGCTTAGCTCTTGAAACCTTGTCCAAGCTGCTTTAAGGTCAATGAAGCATATGTAGAGTGGCCTTTATTTTCTGAGAGCTTGATTGGCCAGGAGGGTTACAGCGGAAATGTTCGTCAGGGTGCCCATCCCGGCCATAAATCCGGTTTGCGTAAGTGGAATAAGGTTTTTTAGTGCTGCCCAGTCCTCTAGATCTACCAGCAGGTTTGATGCGTAGATTTTAGCCTCCACATCGATTAACGAAATCAATCTGTAATTTGAAGGATCAGAACGGGAACCCGATTTATATATGGGGGTTAGAATACTTCCCCTCTAAGAGTCCAGGATCGTGTTAGAGTTTAGAATTTCCGAAAACAAAGGAGACAAATGATCTACCCAGAATGGTGGGTTGTGCCAAAACAAGGCGGTCGGTAGGCCATTAGACTTGTTCTTTAAGGATCTGCCGAGAAAAATCTGAATCAGAGGGGGTGGTCATTTTTTGCTGGGTCTCTAGCAGTGGCTCAGTTACTTGGTTGGAAGCCACAATCGATGATGCCTGGGGGAAGATTTCGTTATATAATGATTCAATGTGGGCTCTCCATGTTTCCTCCATAATGTCCAAGCTATGGTGTTGGTTCCTGCCATTTGTTTACTGGGTGATGATTTCCCAGATCAGCTTGGAGTCCCTTTGTTTGCAAGAGTAATGGAGTTTTGCCCAGAGATGTTCCTGGAGTACTTTCTTGGCCACCATGATGTCTCTTTTAAGATCTTTTCTGGCTTTGGAAATTTTAAGTAGTTGATCTTGGGTGGAAGATGAGCCCTGTGTTCTTAGTTTTCGTAGGTATTTATTCAGTTATTGTTTTTGAGTTCTGAGGCTCTTGGTGAACCATGCTGCCCCCAATGGTTTTGCTGCTTTTCTGCCAGTAGCTTGTTTGGACCATTTTTTATTTAGTTCAAAGGTGAATGACTCCCAAACCCGAATTAAGCGTGGGAGTAAAATCTGTTTCGCGGGCGAATTTGCGAATTATTGACGATTTTGCGATTCGCGCAAATTTACCCATTAATCCGCAAATTTGCAAGCTGCAACATTTTTTGCTTGGTCGTGCTTGAAAAATACAATATCGCGCGCGCGGCGTGGACTCTGAGCCTGCCATGTTGTTTTTCTGCCGGTTTTGCGTGTGCTGCGCCATTTTCGATGTTGCTGCCTGATCGCGCAAGAGTTTTTCGAATGCAATTACGTCATCACAGCTTGCCATCTTGCACGGCGAGAGTTTGACAACACGAGTATATAATAAAGACACACGACGGCACACAGCTGACTTCCGGCAGGAGGTTTGAACAGATCCCGTTCCCAAAATTGCAAAATTGCAATTCTGCACAAGAAATCCACTGCAGGAGTCATGAACCTTGTGAAAATGATAATTTTGATCAGAATAACTCCTCAGATTGACATTTGACTGCACTTTTTGGTGCAAGAGTCCATTTTTTGGGGTGGGGTGGGAGGAAGGAAGTGCCTCAGAGTCTCCAACTTCCTGTTCCTGTCCAGCGGGCTCCTCCCAGTGCTTTGTGCATGTACTGGTCACTTTTCATTTGGCTGTTGAGCTGGAAGGATTGCTTTCTGTGACTGCTGCTGGATTTGTATTTGAGGACTTTTTGGACTTTGGAGTTTGGATCACTTTTGGACTTGAGATTTTACAAGTAACTTGGTTTTGTTTGTTTGGGGCATTGCAGTTGAGGCAACTATAGTTCTAAAACTTTTTTCACAACTTTAACAAAATATATATTGTGGTGGGTAGCCACAGTATCCAGTAGGCCCAGGGTTAGTCATGGGTGCATGATACAACTGTTTCAGTGATTTTTTTTAACTTAATTCTCATTTATGTCATGGAATTTCAGCTCACTGTTATATGTTGTTTTTGTTTTAATTTTGGGGTGCCTGTAAAGCCTCACTAGCCAGTAGGCCCAGGGGTACTCAGTGGTGCATCGGCCTAGTCTTTCTCTGGGGTGTCTTGAATTTAAGCATCATTGAGGGCATGGATGGCATGGGATTGTGGGGATTTTTGAGTGTTTTTCGATTTTTGGGAGTGGTGTTGGGGCCTGGCCATTTGGGTGGGGGCCATCTTCAGGCCTGGTACAGGCAGGGCCTGTCCATGTGGTGGGGGACAAGGGGCCATTTTGAAGGCAGGCAGTGTGCTCCAGCCTGCACCCACTTTACCTTGCTTTCAACCATTATTCCCAAGGGCTACTCAGTGGTGCATGGGCCTAGTCTTTCTCTGGGGTGCCTTGAATTTAAACATCATTGAGGGCATGGATGGCATGGGATTGTGGGAATTCTTGAGTGTTTTTCGATTTTTGGGCATGGTGTTGGGGCCTGGCCATGTCGGTGGGGGGCATCTTGAGGCCTGGTACAGGCAGGGCCTGGCCATGTGGTGGTGGTCAAGGGGCCATTTTGAAGGCAGACAGTGTGCTCAGGCCTGCACCCACTTTGCCTTGCTTTCAACCATTATGTCCAAGGGCTACTCAGTGGTGCATGGGCCTAGTCTTTCTCTGGGGTGTCTTGAATTTAAACATCATTGAGGGCATGGATGGCATGTGAAGTGGGAATTCTTGAGTGTTTTTCGATTTTTGGGCATGGTGTTGGGGCCTGGCCATGTGGGTATTGGGCATCTTGAGGCCTGGTACAGCCAGGGCCTGGCCATGTGGTGGGGGTCAAGGGGCCATTTTGAAGGTAGACAGTGTGCTCAGGCCTGCAACCACTTTGCCTTGCTTTCAACCATTATGCCCAAGGGCTATTCAGTGGTGCATGGGCCTAGTCTTTCTCTAGGGTGTCTTGAATTTAAACATCATTGAGGGCATGGATGGCATGGGATTGTGGGGATTTTGGAGTGTTTTTCGATTTTTGGGGGTGGTGTTGGGGTCTGGCCATGTGGGTGGGGGCCATCTTGAGGCCTGGTACAGGCAGGGCCTGTCCATGTGGTGGGGGACAAGGGGCCATTTTGAAGGCAGGCAGTGTGCTCCAGCCTGCACCCACTTTACCTTGCTTTCAACCATTATTCCCAAGGGCTACTCAGTGGTGCATGGGCCTAGTCTTTCTCTGGGGTGCCTTGAATTTAAACATCATTGAGGGCATGGATGGCATGGGATTGTGGGAATTCTTGAGTGTTTTTCGATTTTTGGGCATGGTGTTGGGGCCTGGCAATGTCGGTGGGGGGCATCTTGAGGCCTGGTACAGGCAGGGCCTGGCCATGTGGTGGTGGTCAAGGGGCCATTTTGAAGGCAGACAGTGTGCTCAGGCCTGCACCCACTTTGCCTTGCTTTCAACCATTATGTCCAAGGGCTACTTAGTGGTGCATGGGCCTAGTCTTTCTCTGGGGTGTCTTGAATTTAAACATCATTGAGGGCATGGATGGCATGTGAAGTGGGAATTCTTGAGTGTTTTTCGATTTTTGGGCATGGTGTTGGGGCCTGGCCATGTGGGTATTGGGCATCTTGAGGCCTGGTACAGCCAGGGCCTGGCCATGTGGTGGGGGTCAAGGGGCCATTTTGAAGGTAGACAGTGTGCTCAGGCCTGCAACCACTTTGCCTTGCTTTCAACCATTATGCCCAAGGGCTATTCAGTGGTGCATGGGCCTAGTCTTTCTCTAGGGTGTCTTGAATTTAAACATCATTGAGGGCATGGATGGCATGGGATTGTGGGGATTTTTTAGTGTTTTTCGAATTTTGGGGGTGTTGTTGGGGCCTGGCCATGTGGGTGGGGGCCATCTTGAGGCCTGGTACAGGCAGGGCCTGGCCATGTGGTGGGGTTCAAGGGGCCATTTTGAAGGCAGTCAGTGTGCTCAGACCTGCACCCACTTTGCCTTGCTTTCAACCATTATGCCCAAGGGCTAGTCAGTGGTGCATGGGCCTAGTCTTTCTCTGCGGGGTCTTGAATTTAAACATCATTGAAGGCATGGATGGCATGGGATTGTGGGGATTTTTGAGTGTTTTGCAATTTTTGAGGGGTGTTGTTGGGCCCTGGCCTTGTGGGTGGGGGCCATCTTGAGGCCTGGTAGAGGCAGGGCCTGGCCATGTGGTGGGGGTCAAGGCGCCATTTTGAAGGCAGGCAGTGTGCTCAGTCCTGCACCCACTTTGCCTTGCTTTCAACCATTATGCCCAAGGGCTACTCAGTGGTGCATGGGCCAAGTCTTTCTCTGGGGTGTCTTGAATTTAAACATCATTGAGGGCATGGATGGCATGAGATTGTGGGGATTTTTGAGTGTTTTTTTTCGAATTCTGGGGGTGTTGTTGGGGCCTGGCCATGTGGGTGGGGGCCATCTTGAGGCCTGGTAGAGGCAGGGCCTGGCCATGTGGTGGAGTTCAAGGGGCCATTTTGAAGGCAGGCAGTGTGATCAGGCCTGCACCCACTTTGCCTTGCTTTCAACCATTATGCCCAAGGGCTAGTCAGTGGTGCATGGGCCTAGTCTTTCTCTGGGGTGTCTTGAATTTAAACATCATTGAAGGCATGGATGGCATGGGATTTAGGGGATTTTTGAGTAATTTTCGATTTTTGGGGGTGGTGTTGGGGCCTGGCCATGTGAGTGGGGGCCATCTTGAGGCCTGGTACAGGCAGGGCCTGGCCATGTGGTGGGGGTCAAGGGGCGATTTTGAAGGCAGGCAGTGTGCTCAGGCCTGCACCCACTTGGCTTTGCTTTCAACCATTATGCCCAAGGGCTACTCAGTGGTGCATGGGCCTAGTCTTTCTCTGGGGTGTCTTGAATTTAAACATCATTGAGGGCATATATGGCATGGGATTGTGGGGATTTTTGATTGTTTTTCGATTTTTGGGGGTGGTGTTGGGGTCTGGCCATGTGGGTGGGGGCCATCTTGAGGCCTGGTAGAGGCAGGGCCTGGCCATGTGGTGGGGGTCAAGGCGCCATTTTGAAGGCAGGCAGTGTACTCAGGCCTGCACCCACTTTGCCTTGCTTTCAACCATTATGCCCAAGGGCTACTCAGTGGTGCATGGGCCTAGTCTTTCTCTGGGGTGTCTTGAATTTAAACATCCTTGAGGGCATGGATGGCATGGGATTGTGGGGATTTTTGAGTGTTTTTCGAATTTTGGGGGTGTTGTTGGGGCCTGGCCATGTGGGTGGGGGCCATCTTGATGCCTGGTACAGGCAGGGCCTGGCCATGTGGTGTGGTTCAAGGGGCCATTTTGAAGGCAGGCAGTGTGCTCAGGCCTGCACCCACGTTGCCTTGCTTTCAACCATTATGCCCAAGGGCTACTCAGTGGTGCATGGGCCTAGTCTTTCTCTGGGGTGTCTTGAATTTAAACATCATTGAGGGCATGGATGGCATGTGAAGTGGGAATTCTTGAGTGTTTTTCGATTTTTGGGCATGGTGTTGGGGCCTGGCCATGTGGGTATTGGGCATCTTGAGGCCTGGTACAGCCAGGGCCTGGCCATGTGGTGGGGGTCAAGGGGCCATTTTTGAAGGTAGACAGTGTGCTCAGGCCTGCAACCACTTTGCCTTGCTTTCAACCATTATGCCCAAGGGCTATTCAGTGGTGCATGGGCCTAGTCTTTCTCTAGGGTGTCTTGAATTTAAACATCCTTGAGGGCATGGATGGCATGGGATTGTGGGGATTTTTGAGTGTTTTTCGAATTTTGGGGGTGTTGTTGGGGCCTGGCCATGTGGGTGGGGGCCATCTTGATGCCTGGTACAGGCAGGGCCTGGCCATGTGGTGTGGTTCAAGGTGCCATTTTGAAGGCAGACAGTGTGCTCAGGCCTGCACCCACGTTGCCTTGCTTTCAACCATTATGCCCAAGGGCTACTCAGTGGTGCATGGGCCTAGTCTTTCTCTGGGGTGTCTTGAATTTAAACATCATTGAGGGCATGGATGGCATGGGATTGTGGGGATTTTTTAGTGTTTTTCGAATTTTGGGGGTGTTGTTGGGGCCTGGCCATGTGGGTGGGGGCCATCTTGAGGCCTGGTACAGGCAGGGCCTGGCCATGTGGTGGGGTTCAAGGGGCCATTTTGAAGGCAGTCAGTGTGCTCAGACCTGCACCCACTTTGCCTTGCTTTCAACCATTATGCCCAAGGGCTAGTCAGTGGTGCATGGGCCTAGTCTTTCTCTGCGGGGTCTTGAATTTAAACATCATTGAAGGCATGGATGGCATGGGATTGTGGGGATTTTTGAGTGTTTTGCAATTTTTGAGGGGTGTTGTTGGGCCCTGGCCTTGTGGGTGGGGGCCATCTTGAGGCCTGGTAGAGGCAGGGCCTGGCCATGTGGTGGGGATCAAGGCGCCATTTTGAAGGCAGGCAGTGTGCTCAGGCCTGCACCCACTTTGCCTTGCTTTCAACCATTATGCCCAAGGGCTACTCAGTGGTGCATGGGCCAAGTCTTTCTCTGGGATGTCTTGAATTTAAACATCATTGAGGGCATGGATGGCACGAGATTGTGGGGATTTTTGAGTGTTTTTTTTCGAATTTTGGGGGTGTTGTTGGGGCCTGGCCATGTGGGTGGGGGCCATCTTGAGGCCTGGTAGAGGCAGGGCCTGGCCATGTGGTGGAGTTCAAGGGGCCATTTTGAAGGCAGGCAGTGTGCTCAGGCCTGCACCCACTTTGCCTTGCTTTCAACCATTATGCCCAAGGGCTAGTCAGTGGTGCATGGGCCTAGTCTTTCTCTGGGGTGTCTTGAATTTAAACATCATTGAAGGCATGGATGGCATGGGATTTAGGGGATTTTTGAGTAATTTTCGATTTTTGGGGGTGGTGTTGGGGCCTGGCCATGTGAGTGGGGGCCATCTTGAGGCCTGGTACAGGCAGGGCCTGGCCATGTGGTGGGGGTCAAGGGGCGATTTTGAAGGCAGGCAGTGTGCTCGGGCCTGCACCCACTTGGCCTTGCTTTCAACCATTATGCCCAAGGGCTACTCAGTGGTGCATGGACCTAGTCTTTCTCTGGGGTGTCTTAAATTTAAACATCATTGAGGGCATGGATGGCATGGGATGTGGGAATTATTGAGTGTTTTTCGATTTTTGGGCATGGTGTTGGGGCCTAGCCATGTGGGTATTGGGCATCTTGAGGCCTGGTACAGCCAGGGAATGGCCATGTGGTGGGGGTCAAGGGGCCATTTTGAAGGCAGACAGTGTGCTCAGGCCTGCAGCCACTTTGCCTTGCTTTCAACCATTATGCCCAAGGACTATTCAGTGGTGCATGGGCCTAGTCTTTCTCTGGGGTGTCTTGAATTTAAACATCATTGAGGGCATATATGGCATGGGATTGTGGGGATTTTTGATTGTTTTTCGATTTTTGGGGGTGGTGTTGGGGTCTGGCCATGTGGGTTGGGGCCATCTTGAGGCCTGGTAGAGGCAGGGCCTGGCCATGTGGTGGGGGTCAAGGCGCCATTTTGAAGGCAGGCACTGTACTCAGCCCTGCACCCACTTTGCCTTGCTTTCAACCATTATGCCCAAGGGCTACTCAGTGGTGCATGGGCCTAGTCTTTCTCTGGGGTGTCTTGAATTTAAACATCCTTGAGGGCATGGATGGCATGGGATTGTGGGGATTTTTGAGTGTTTTTCGAATTTTGGGGGTGTTGTTGGGGCCTGGCCATGTGGGTGGGGGCCATCTTGATGCCTGGTACAGGCAGGGCCTGGCCATGTGGTGTGGTTCAAGGGGCCATTTTGAAGGCAGGCAGTGTGCTCAGGCCTGCACCCACTTTGCCTTGCTTTCAACCATTATGCCCAAGGGCTAGTCAGTGGTGCATGGGCCTAGTCTTTCTCTGGGGGGTCTTGAATTTAAACATCATTGAAGGCATGGATGGCATGGGATTGTGGGGATTTTTGAGTGTTTTTCGATTTTTGGGGGTGGTGTTGGGGCCTGGCCATGTGAGTGGGGGCCATCTTGAGGTCTGGTACAGGCAGGGCCTGGCCATGTGGTGGGGGTCAAGGGGCCATTTTGAAGGCAGGCAGTGTCCTCTGGCCTGCACCCACTTTGCCTTGCTTTCAACCATTATGCCCAAGGGCCACTCAGTGGTGCATGGGCCTAGTCTTTCTCTGGGGTGTCTTGAATTTAAACATCATTGAGGGCATGGATCGCATGGGATGGTGGGGATTTTTTAGTGTTTTTTGACTTTTTGGGGTATATAACTGATGCTCCTCTGGCGTCCATTGCTTTTAGGTGCACAAGAGAAGCATCAGTGCCAAGAGGAAGTCCTGAAGCGGTGTGTGCAGCACAACGTCACGCGTGGCCACAGACAAGACAACTCCGCAACTCGTGCAACTGCGGCCTGCTGTTCTGACATCTCAAGAAGATGGCCCCAAAGAAAGTTGGCCGTAGCGCCTCGGCGAAAAAAGTCGCCAGTGCCACTGCCAGTACGAAGGAGCAGATGAATCAGGTGGCACCACCTACCAAGGAGACTGGTTTGCCCACCGACACCTTTTTTGGGAAAAAAAACTACGCCTGCAGCAGCAGCGGTGTCCACTGGGAACCAAGCTGGAAGCAGCACCTCCGCTTCATTGGGCTCAGTGCCACTACGCCAAGTTAGGTCCAAGACCACCATGAGTGCTGCTGCGGCAGCCACTTTGGTTGTTGAATCACCTTCGACCAGTGATCTTGGCTCATCACAAGAAAGTACCATCCAATCAACGCCTGGTGTAAATCATCTGACGAGTTTTTAACAATCACAGCCACAAACACAGGTGCAAGTAGTCCAAGCCCAAGTACATGGGCAAGGAGAGGCGCAAGTACAGCCACAAGGAGAGGCGCAAGTAGAGGCGCAAGTACAGCCGCAAGGAGAGGCGCATGGACAGGTGCATGGAGAGGTGTGACTAGAGGTTCATGGAGTGGCACAACTGCCTTCAACGCTTGCTCCTCCAGAAGTAGGGGCACATCAGAAAATTGCTATTCAAGAGGAGGTATCCGACGAATCCACTCCTCCTGATGATGATTATCCATTGTCTTCCAGATCCCCAGCAAG
This sequence comes from Lissotriton vulgaris, assembly GCF_964263255.1. Lineage (NCBI taxonomy): Eukaryota > Metazoa > Chordata > Amphibia > Caudata > Salamandridae > Lissotriton > Lissotriton vulgaris. Next base: position 444,868,671 of record NC_141687.1, on the reverse strand, counting down.
AAAAAGGCCAAGGAGGGATACTAGAAGTTCTTCTTCAAGCCCCCTTCCTTCTGATGATGCTGATGTTGATTGGCACCCACCAATGCGGTCTGAGAGTGAGTCACCCCATAATGAGCCGACAAAGGTAGTTAAGCCTAAAAGGAAGCCTCCCGCAAAGCTTCCACTTATGGGTGATGACGACGAACAAGAAGTGGTATGTTCTGCTGCTGATGAACAGTATGACGATGACCCAGTCATCACAGTCATCACTCCAGCCCCAGCAGGCATGCAGGAGACAGACATTTTAACCCTAGCCCGGATGGCTGCTGAGCGGGATATGGGCGGCGTGGCACTGGTAACACCAGAGTTAACTACATCACCAACACGACCTACAGCTTCCATCTTTTTTAGTCAGAAGGGCCGGCATGGACCTCCATCCAGCTCGACCTCAAGTAGTGGTGCTGTAAGTGAACAACATAAACAAATTCAGCCACGCCCATCCTCCACTTCATCTGGCATTGAAAGTCAAAGTAGCACCTCCACCACCAGCAGACATCACCAGTCCGCAGTTTGGTACTTCTTTACTGTTAGCGCAAAGGAGGAAAACGTGGTCATTTGTTCGATTTGTAAAGCATCAGTTAGTCGGGGTAAGCTTGAGATGACCTCTCTGGCCTCCAGTACCATAGTTGGTACTATGGTACTGGAGGCCAGAGAGGTCATCTCAAGTTAATCCACCCTATCCAGTGGGAAGCACACATGAGGAAGATCGAGGAAGCCAAAAGAAAAAAAAATCCAAATGTATCCCTTGATATTGAATTTGATAATGACAAGAATCTGATTGTGCAGGGGGAAGTGAAGAAGCGACAAACATTTTTTCTGGTACACACAGTACCCCTGCAAAATCTATGAGGCACACTAAGAGTACTGGAGAGACACCAATGCGAAAAACTACATCAATGGGCCTAAGTGGTTTGAAGAGGTCATCATCGTCATCATCACGTAAAATGATCAAGCCCACCATTAGAAGCATGCTTTGGTCGGAGGCGTCATTTGAACGCAACCACCCAATGGTACTTCTGTATAATGCGAAAATAGCTAGAATGCTAGCGCTAGACCTTCTCCCTTTTTCTTCCGTGGAAGGGGTGGGGTTTCTAGAATTAGTGGAAACAGTCTGCCCTAAATGGAAAGTCCCTAGCCGGTACTATTTTGCCAGAGTTGCGGTTCCAGCACTACATCAAGATGTGCTGGAGGTGATTGGGGCAGCTTTGCAGAAGAGTGCTGTTCACACTATCCACTTGACAACAGACATGTGGACCAGTTGCCAAGCCCTTGATTACATGTGCATCACTGCACACTGGGTCTCTTTTGCAGGGTCTTTTGCAGGGGTTAGAGACAAGTAAGTGCAGTTGATGCTGACCTGGACACAGTTTTTCAAGCTTCTCGGAAACATGCAACATTAGCCATGTTTGCCATGGCGAAAAGTCATACTGCAAAACACATTTTGGATGAGTTTAAAAGTAAGGTCTCTGAATGGCTGGAACCAAGAAATTGCATAGTTGGTTATGTTTCCATGGAAAATGGCAGTAATATAGTTAGGGCCATGCAGGGCGGTCACTATTTCAGAGTGCCATGTTTGGCGCAGTGTATACTATAAACCTGGTTGTTCAAGATTTCTTGAAAACTGAACCCCAAGTCAAGAAGTCACTGTCTATGTGCCGAAGAATCTCCACACATTTCAGCCATTCTGTTAAGGCCCGGAAGCAGCTGAGGAGCTTTCAACATGCACGTAAAGTGCCAGTCAAAGGACTCATCCAAGAGGTGGCAACACGTAGGAACTCAACCTTTTACATGCTTGAGCGTCTTCATGAGCAGTGCATGGTAATCAATGACTATATCTTTACAGTAGGTTCTATTGACCTGAGGCTAGAGTTAGAGGAATGGCAGCTAGTTAAAAGCCTGACAGACATGCTTCGTCCTTTTGAGGTCTTCATACGTGAAGTCAGCAGGGAGGACTGTTGTTTGAGCAAAGCTATCCCATTGGTGCGCATGCTAGAGCACCAACTGAAGGCGGTGTCTTCAACGTTGAAAGATGATGGTCGAAAGCAAGTTGCATATCTGTTGGCGCAGAACTTATTAAGCCGCCTAGTTGCCAATGAAAGGCTTCAAAAGATACATACAGAACAACATTACATTTGTGCCACTATTTTGGATCCACGGTACAAAAAGGCAGTGGCCAGCAAAGCATTCATTCCTTTTGATGAGGCAGATGTTTCAAAGTACAAACATTGGATAGCTGTGTCAGCCAGACGGTTCGAAAAAGATTGGCAGAGATTTCAAGGAGCCATCAGAAGTCCAACTGAATCAGCAGGCGATCCAGCGTCAATTTCCACTTCTGAATCTGTGGCCGAAGGGAGTCACTTTCACTCACAGCTGTTAACGACACCAGCAGCAACCCTATCATCATCCTCACCTGCACCAGGCCCAGCCATAATATTGTCGGAAGCGGATTGGCTAACTCATCAAGGGTTTGTTTGTTCCAGTGCTGAGAAGGCCACAGATGGTACGCAAAGTGGAGCAACCGTGGATAACCTTGAGTTGATGGTGCAGGCCTATCTGGATGAGCCAACACAGGTCTTTGTTCATACGAACCCATTGCTGTATTGGTACAGGAAAATGGCTCTATGGCCACTGATCGCCAACCTGGCTCTAAATTATTTGTCTTGCCCACTCGCAAGCGTGTCTTCTGAACGTGTTTTCAGTGCTTCAGGTGCCATTGTAACTTCAAAAAGGTCCTGGGTCTCGGCCAAAAATGTGGAGAGGTTAACACTGATCAAGATGAATCAGCACTTGATACCACCATATTACAAAGTACGTGAATGCACGCAGGAAGAAGAGGACACCGACTTAGGTGACGGAAGTTCCTCTCTGTTACCGATCTACTCCCGTCTCAAATCATGGAGTTGGAGGACGAGCTCTACTTCCCTGACACCGAGCCCTGAAAATGACTTCCTTTTTTTCGTACTTATTCACTTTTATTCCTGTGTGTCTTCCTTTGTTTTGCAACTTTTACCACAACAAAACTATAATCACCTAATCACAACAAGTCCATTAGCAGCACTGTCTTCATCTTATATTCCTTATTGATTTGAAGGTGCCTCAGTCTGCATTCCTGAGGGGTTCACAAGTTCATAACTCAATCATGCTCCTTTATACTCCTCCTCCAGACTCCCCCTATCCATTTCCCTCAGCGTTTAGGCCCTGTTCTGTCCCTGTCTTCAGCTGCCCAGCAAGTAGTGGCCAGCTGCTACGTTTAGGTTTTGGTGCAGTGGCACAACCTGGACTTTGATGTAAGTTCTGTGCTAAGGTAATTTGTGCGAATTCTCCTGTACTGCACCTCTGATTGTGTTGATGCAACGTGTGTCATGTTCTTACAGCACTGAATGTGTTGTTTATGCATCTTGTGTTCTCCTGTGCTGTACCTCTGAATGTGTTTTATGCATCATGCGCCTTGTTCCTACACCGCTGAATGTATGTTTATGCATCATGTGTTTTCGTTCCCAGGCCTATCCCCTAAATGTACGGTCATATTTAGTTGGTTGTTTTCTCCTACTGGTGTTCCCTGTGAGGTCCTGGTTCCCTGAGTAATATTCTCCTACGGATGATTAGGGTTGCGTAGGTGGTACTTACCGGTTACCAGTAGGTACTGGTTGTGTGCTAAAGTGATTTATACTCTATGTTCTAAGTGCTAATTCTAACAGTATTTCTAGTTATAAAAGTGCTGATTCCTGACAGGGGTACAGGTGGCCCTGTCTTGTACATATCCCCTGTAAATTCTGTCCGTGCCTGTTGGCACATTGTGAAGTGTGTGTTTTTATCTAATGTGTTTTGGTGTAATACAAAGGCTATTTTTATACATAACCTTGTGTGGAGTTTCCTTTGTGGTGGGCCGTGGGTGTTGTTGCTGGGGGTACATGCGCAAACACTTAACTCACATTGCCTCCGAGTTCAGCCTTACTGCTCATGCTACGTTATCAAGGGGGTGAGCAGGGGTTATCTTGGCGCGTAACGGCCTTGCCCTGCCCCTGACGTGGAAGTTGTGGTCTCTGACTGACTTTGGCGCAAGTCCTGGCCGGCCAGGAATCCCATTTTTAACATTGTCTCGTTCATAATGATGTTGGCAATGTTATAGGGGGGATTTGGTGTTCTTTGGTCCAGAATTGGTAGAATTTTGGCCATTTTGGGTGTTTTGCGGGCGCGTGTGTTTGGGTGAAAAGTAATTGAAAACTAGTCGAAGACCTTCCTTCTTCTTCTTCTTCTTCTTCTTCTTCTTCAAAGAGCGCAGTGGTTTGATTTTGTTCTGCCTTGCTGAGAATCTTGTAAATCGATGGAACAAATGACTGTCCAATGTTTTGTAAACAGCGCAATTTGCCATGTTTTGAATATGCCAGCATTGCATGTTTTTGGGGGGCTGTTTGGGGGGCTTCTAAGTTTCTGTGGGTGGGTTTTGGGGCCTGGGACCACTGCTGGCACAGTCTAATGTTGATTGCATTTGTTTTTCATGCAATCCATGGTGAAAAAGGGGAGTTAGGGCCTAGCTGCACAGCGTATTTGGACTGAATTGAAGGTAGGCCCATTTTTGCTTTTTGCCTGTATGGGGGTGTGTTTTGCTTTTGGGCGGGTGGCTGCAGGGGTCTGGGGGCATAGCTCGGAAGGTCTAATATCGGAATGAAGTGTTTTGGACCAAATCGGAGGTGAAAAAGTTTTTGCGTTTTTGATCACTGGCCTGTCTTTGGGGGGGCTGTTTGGGGGGCTTCTATGTTTTTGTGGGTGGGTTTTGGGGTCTAGAAGCACTGCTGGCACAGTCTAATGTCAATTGCATTTATTTTTCAGGAAATCCATGGTGGAAAAGTGGAGGTATGACCTAGCTGCACAGCGTATTTCAACTGAATTAAGGGTAGGCCCATTTTTGCTTTTAGCCTGTTTGGGGGTGTTCTGCTTTTGGGCAGGTGGCTGCAGGGGTCTGGGGGCATAGCTTGGAAGGTCTACTATCGGAATCAAGTGTTTTGGACCAAATCCATGGTGAAAAAGTGTTTGCGTTTTTGATCACTTGGCTGTCTTTGGGGTGCTGTTTGGGGGGCTTCTAGGTTTTTGTGGGTGGGTTTTGGGGTCTGGGAGCACTGCTGGCACAGTCTAATGTTGATTGCATTTGTTTTTCAGGAAATCCAGGGTTGAAAAGTGGAGTTATGACCTAGCTGCACAGCGTATTTGGACTGAATTGCTTTTTGCCTGTTTGGGGTGTTCTGCTTTTGGGCAGGTGGCTGCAGGGGTCTGGGGGCATAGCTCGGAAGGTCTAATATCAGAATCAAGTGGTTTGGACCAAATCGGAGGTGAAAAAGTTTTCCATTTTCAGAAATTTCGCTCAATTTAGTGTTTTCAGGGGCATGCTTGGGGGGGTTCCTGGTGTTTGGGGGGTTGGGGGCTCTTGGAGCAACACTGGGTATGGATACTTTTGCTTGCAAGAGGTTTGAAGCAAATCCATGGTGGCAATGGAGAGTTAGGGCCTAGCTGCAGAGCTCGCATGGAGTGATTTTGGAATGAGAGCAAAATAATTCTAAGTGCCCATTTTTGTATTTTTGCTTTTTGGCTGTTTGGGGGGTGTTAAACTTGTTTCCGCCTGGGTTGACGGGTCTGGGGGCATTGCTGGGAAGGTCTAATACCGGATAAAAGTGGTTTGGAGAAAATCGGAGGTGAAAAAGTTTTTGCATTTTCAGGAATTTCGCTCACTTTCGCGTTTTCGGGGTGCTTTTTGGGGGCGTTCTTGGTTTTTGTGGGTGGGTTTTGGGGTCTTGGAGCAATGCTGGGTATGGATACTTTTGATTGCAAGTGGTTGGGAGAAAATCCATGGTGGCAAAGGGGAGTTAGGGCCTAGCTGCAGAGCGCGCACGGAGTGATTTTGGAAGTAGGGCAAAATATTTCCAAGTCCCTGTTTTTGTACTTTTGCTTTTTGGCAGTTTGGGGGGGTTCTTGGTTATTGTGGGTGGGTTTTGGGGTCTTGGAGCAACGCTGGGTATGGATACATTTGATTGCAAGAGGTTTGAAGCAAATCTATGGTGGAAAAGGGGAGTTAGGGCCTAGCTGCAGAGCTCGCATGGAGTGATTTTGGAATGAGGGCTAAATAATTCTGTGCCCATTTTTGTATTTTTGCTTTTTGGCTGTTTGGGGGTATTAAACTTGCTTCCGCCTGGGTTGACGGGTCTGGGGGCATTGCTGGGAAAGTCTAACACCAGATAAAAGTGGTTTGGAGAAAATCGGAGGTGAATACGTTTTTGCATTTTCTCGAATTTTGCTCACTTTCGCGTTTTGGGGGTGCTGTTTGGGGGGGTTCCTGGTTTTTGTGGGTGGATTTTGGGGTCTTGGAGCAATGCTGTGTATGGATACTTTTGATTGCAAGTGGTTTGGAGAAAATCCATGGTGGCAAAGGGGAGTTAGGGCCTAGCTGCAGAGCGCGCACGGAGTGATTTTGGAAGTAGGGCAAAATATTTCTAAGTCCCCGTTTTTGTACTTTTTGGGGGTGTTAAACTTGTTTCCGCCTGGGTTGACGGGTCTGGGGCATTGCTGGGAAGGTCTAATACCGGATAGAAGTGGTTTGGAGAAAATCGGAGGTTGAAACGTTTTTGCGTTTTTGCTCACTTTCTTGTATTTGGGATGCTGTTTGGGGGGGTTCCTGGTGTTTGGGGGTGTGTTTTGTGGTCTTGGAGCACTGCTGACACAGTCTAATTTTGATTGCATTTGTTTTTCAGGAATTCCATGGTGGAAAAGTGGAGTTATGACCTAGCTGCACAGAGAGTTTGGACAGAATTGAAAGAAGGACGAAAATATTCTATGTATGAGATTTTCCATTTTTGCTTTTTGCCTGTTTGGGGGTGTTCTGCTTTTTGCAGGTGGGTAGGCGGGTCTTGGGGCATTGCTGGGAAGGTCTAATAATGGATAAAAGTGGTTTGTAGAAAATCCATGCTGAAAAGCGTTTTGGCACTTTTTTTAACTTCGGGCTCATTAGGGTTAGCAGCAGTATTGCATGTGTTTGGGGGTGTTCTAGATTTTTGCAACTGATTTCTGGGGTTTTAGAGCACTCGTGGGAATGTGTAATTTTGGTTGCAAGTGGTTTGAAGAAAATCTGTGTTGGGAAAGGGGGGATTTGGCCTAGTTAAAGTCAGCGCTTGCCACTATTCCTAACTTAGGGCTCGTTAGGGTTAGCATTATTGTATTGCATGTGTTTGGGCGGGGGTTCTAGATTTTTACGACTGGGTGGGGTCTTGGAACATTTGTTGGAATGTCTAATTTTGGTTGCAAAGAGTTTGAAGAAAATCCATGGAGGGAAAGGGGGGTTTTGGGCATACTTTCTGAGTGCGTTTTGGCACAATTTGAAATTAGGCTTCTGCGGGGTAGCAGCAGTATTCTGCACGTTTTTGGGAGGGTAATGTGGGGTGTTCTAGATTTTGGGGATTGTCATCTCTGAAAGTGAAAGTATAATTTTTCCACTACACAGCGTGCCTTATATATTTTTTTCTCCGAGGTGTCTTTAACACTTACTGTTGTGTTTTTCCATCATCAATTACAGGCAGGCTTTTACCCTGTGCCATCGATGTACTACTCAGGCTTACAATTAGCGATCCGCAAATCCGCATCAGGCAGGCAGTGGACAGTGTGTCTGGTCACCAAGATTGATCGACGGAGCATCCGATGGAATAAAGGAGTACCGAGAATAAGAGGAATGGCTGGATGCATCTACTTCACAAATTAAACGGGACAACTACAAAAAACAGTAACAGTATCGACAATTCTCCTTATCTTTGAAATGATATTCTTGTGAACTTGAACTTACTCCTACGAGTGTGACTCTGTGCGTTTTTTTGATCTCTGCTTTGAATTCATCCCTCCAGCTATTTGATGCGTCTTTGCTATTTTTAACACTAATTTAATGTTCTAAGTGTTTATTCTCTCTGAGGGCAGAGAGGCAACTGAAATTGCGTAATGACTGCAGCCCTGTACTGTTAACTTGTTTCTTCGTAGTAACTAGTAAGTTGCAGTAAGTAGTAGTACTACTTTTCAGTAACCTAACCATCCATTTAGTAAACAACTTCTGGCATGCAGTAGTGCACTTTCTTTATGTCCCTTTAAAGATTTATCAATATCTTCTAATCCAAAGATTTGTTTCTCTTCATTTGATGTTTGACTGTCCATGCTGTGTTTTTTTCCTCTCTACCAAACTTTCCCAAAAACTCCCATTCCCATCCAATTTTCAAACCCTAACCCTCTTCCCCCGGGCTGTGTGGTATTTCATTGAGGTGTGACTGACAACAACGATAAATTCCATCAACTTGCTAGGGAAGATAATGTCAAAGCAACCAGAAGTTCATGTGCGCCATCGTGGATTGATAAGAACATCCTCCTCCTACACGACGTGAACAATCAAATGCTTAATGCTTATCTTACATGCTGCTTAGGCTACAATTTAGGGCACTGTTCTGTACCCTACTATCTATTGTACTGTTTCTAATGCTACGCTCAGGCCACTCAATGTTTAATTTCCTCTTTTGTTCATATGTTGATGATACTGCCAGTGTGTACCACTACTGCTACCAGCACAACAATGATATTGCATCAGTCGAGGATTCAAGTCAACAACCAACCTTTATCACCGTTTGCAATGCAGCCAGCCCTGGGGCTACCCCGATTCTCAAACACAAATAACAGGTAAGATAAGCATATTGGAGAGGTAGTAGAATAATGGGCTAGGAGGACTAAGTTGGGAGGAGAGCAGAGACTGACAGCACTAAAGGCCTACTAAATTTACTAACTCAGTTACTTGCATTTTGGTAGATTTCAGGACTAGATGTTTAACTTATGCTGGTAAGTTTGAAGAAAACAAACGTCCAGTAACCACCGCCAACCCCCACACAAAATAATATATGAACGCGTATATACTGTTTTTTTGTAAGAAAAATAATTATTAGGGACTGTATATACGTGTTGTTTTCAGCACAACAATAAAATAAATTACCCGAACTCACGCCCCTCCCTAACCCAACCAATGTCAAAAAGTCCAAAAGTCCCCTTTCCCAAACACCCAATTCCCACCCCCCCAACAGTCTTTAAAAAAGGGGCAAGGGACAGTCACTTCCTCCGGTGGCGTAGTTTGGCAAGCTGTTGCTCTTTGCGGAGGTCCCGGAGCTGGCGCTGATGTTTCTCGCACATCCACTCCAGGTAGTCCACTCACTTTCGGAGGCGGCGTACACGTGCCATCCAGGCTCTGGGGGGGGCAGCTGTTGTTTTTGCTGCTGAGCGGCGGCGGCGGCAGGAGGCTGTCGGGCCACGGCTCCGTTTGGCTGGAGGCTTGTGGCTGGTGGACCCGGGGCAGTGGAGGAGGATGTACTGGTGGTTGTTGTAGTGTCCTGACTGTCCTCATGCTCCCGAGCCCACAACCGGCGATACTCTACACAATAGCCTCCAGCTTACGGGCAATGGCCCGGACAGCCATCTCCTTACGGGTGAGCTTTTTTGGAGTAGCATCTATGAAGAAAGAAAGAAAAATACTGTAGCCAATAGTCTTTAACATAAAGTCAAAATAATTCAACAGAAAGTTGACACTCAGTAATACCAGCATCTGTAACACCAGCAAGTAGCAAACACAGTATAACATTTTGACACAGTATAACATTTGAAGATAACAGACCAGGTATTTTTGGATTGTCGATCCACAACTGGCACCTCCCGTGTGTGACATTATTTATAATTTCTAACCACTATTTTGAGGGTGCCCCAGATAGGAAGAAGAACCTAAACCTCCAATTAGGACCAAGATCCAAACATAATTGATACAACAGGTATCTGTGCACACGTCGCCTTTTACAGAGTAAATGCTGTAGGTAATCAAACAACACAATCAATAGACAAACAATATGGAAGTAGTCTTGATGGAAGTTTTTCTTCAATTCAGATTTTATTCACCACGCCCAGCCAACACGTTTTTCGTCAGGGCTAGTAGCCCACGACTTCAACAGGGCTCCCGCGGGCAGCGGTTCCAAAGCTATTGCCACAATGGGTAGGTGCTCTTAGCCACTTCTAATTCCGACCCGGCTATCGGGTACTGTGGAGGTTCTCGCTGATTCCTCTCAGCCGTCTCAGCTTTCCAGCGTCTCCGCATGTAAATGACTTCCGCATTTACACGCGGAGACGCTGGAAAGCAGTACGGCTTAACCTGCCGCTCACACGGATACTCCTATGGTGTGTCGCATCCTTGATATTAACCATCACACGGACGGCTGAGACGAATCAGGCATGTGTAATGGGTTGGAATAACACGGGGTCGTTCTTTTCAAACACAATGCACCATTTTTCAAAGGGGACCCTCTGCTGCCAGATTTGCTCAGTAAGGAGGGAGTCAGGGAACGTGGCGGTGGTTGATTCTTGGAATTCCGCAGAGTGCTGATTCTGGTATAACCCTATGCTTTCAATGTCCATGGAGTTAATGTGGCTCAATGAAGGGAGTGCCTTGAATAACTTTAACAGAACGCTTCTATTAAGGAAGTCGTGATTGCCCCTTGAGACATAGTGGGGATAAAGTCCAATTTATTATTATTTGGGAAGATCTCAAGCTGCGACGCGTAATCAGAGCCATATTTCATTATAGTTACAGAAACCCATCGTCGCTGCTCAGCCAAACCCTCCTTGAAGGCCCTACACTGGCTCCCCATTCAGGAGAGAATACAATTTAAGGCTCTCTGCACGACCTACAAAATTCTGCACGGCAAGGCTCCCCCTATACTCCAAAACCTTATCTCACCTCACACCACCTCAAGAACGCTCCGATCCTCTAACTGCAATCTAGCCTCTGTACCTAGGATTAGGAAAGCCCGCTCTGGCGGCTGACTGTTCTCATACAACGCGTCCAAACTATGGAACTCGCTTCCTACAGACCTCAGAGCCCAACCCAACCTTCTCTCATTTCGCAGAGCACTCAAAACATGGCTATTCCCATGAGGCTCGCCCCCACTAGGTTCTTGTCATTAGCGCTGGGACGCTCACGGGCAGCCATGCGCTCTACAAATCTGTAAAATAAATAAATAAATAAATAGTTGCTTCCCCTGTGGGCCCTGAGAGCATCAAGGGCAAGAGCGGAGAGGCATTAGTTTTGTTTTGTGTGGGAGTTTTATTGACCTTTATGTTGGTGATGGCGTTGCATTCCTGACCTGGCTTGTTAATTTTGTTAAGGTTGCAGAAGTCTTTCCCGGGATTGTCCTTTTGCGTGTCGTCCTGTCTGAGGTGCATTGTGATTCGATCTTTCAATTCAATCCTGGACGGAGGTGCAGTATTTGCTGTTTGCTTAAACGAGGTGTTATGGTGTTGCTTCTCTTTCCTGGTTGGAGGTTTGAATAGACTGTATACTTTGTCTGACAGCGTTTGTTTAATTTTGGTGTAATTTGGACTACTAAATGGAGCAAGGGAGTCAAGTGGGGGGATTAGGGATTCCTTGTTGCTTGTTGCTTCCAAAGTATTTAAGACCTCGTCTTTAATGCTTTGTTTCCTTCCCTCCTCAAGAAGGACAGTAGTTACATTAATTGACTGACTTGGTTGTTTACTTTTTCTCGCATTTCTAAGGCGTTTTTTCTCCTGCTTAGTTATTGGCTTAGTTGCTTTGGCTGGCCTTAGAGGAGACTGATCATAGTTATCGAGAAATTGAGAGGCTGAGGTATTAAAGTTATCGTGGGCATTGACAGCCATGGGTGCAGGTCTATTTTCGAAAATTGAAGTTAAGGAGGTGCCCATGCTGCAGATAATTTGTCCTTCCGTGGTCCTGGGGTATGCCGAATCCTTTTCCCGTGGGGCCTCGTGAACTTTCCCTGCCTAGTGAGAATTGTTTGAAAGGGCTTCCCTGGTAGTGCCCAGGAGGTTTGTCAATAAAATTGGAACCGCAGCAAGTATATCAATGATTTGGGTGCAGTGGCAGTGGCATGATTGGTATGTAGTTTCTTGGTCGCGCTGTACCTTTGCAATCATCTCATTGAAGCTATATATTTTTTATTCAATCCCCTGGACGTGAGTAGCTAGAATGTTTAAAAGATCTACTTGGGTGTCAAGCTTGTTGTGCAACAGTGGCCAGACAAAAGGTGTTGGGGACCAGCTGGATATGTCAGTGGGAGCCTGAGCGTGGTGTTCCATATTGCTGGTGAAGGCTGGGAGCCGATTGCTCTGACTTCTTGGGGACGTGCAAGACAGCCCCTTTTTTTGTGTCCTTGATTTGAAAGAATGACAGAGTGGGGGTAGAACGGTATGTGTCAAACTGAAAAAATGACTCCTCCTGTGGTTCAGAGTGGCTAGGAAGTTGGCTTTTATGTTGTGTAGATTAGGCTGATGTGAAGATAGTGCGGCCCAGTCTCTGCTGTTTGTCTAAGGGTTAGTAGGCTTTGTCGCCTCGAGGAGGCAGCCGCCCGATAGCCTGATCAAATTACCAAGTGGACTCATGGTATTTGAGATCAATTGAAGATTGGTGGTGCCATCATTGAGGCTTTTCGGATCTTGGGAGTCTAGTGAGAAAAAAGGTAAGAGTGGTGGCTGCAAGCAGGGGGATGCTAAGAGAGACTGGAAAGGCTGGAAGTGATGATGAATTTGTGCCTCAACTACCACGGGTTTTGGCCTTTGGTGCTGGTCTGAGGAGTGAAGTGCATCAGAAGATAGGGTTTGGAGGCTTGGGACTACAGTAGTTGTTTTGGAAGTTTCTACGCAGCCGCTCCTGTCGTCTTCACTTCTAATGGGGGTTCCATCCCGTGAGGGGTGTGTGGGGGCATCACTTGTGGAGGCTGTGGTAGATTGAGTTGATTTATTTGCATTCAGAGTCTTGTGGTCATTGCAATGTCGATTTTCTGAAGTAGTTTTGATGGCGATTTTTAAAAAGTCAGTAATCAGGGCCCTCTTGCTATTGTTTTGGCCTGAGTGGAGCCTGAGATGGGTCGTACAAGAGGCTGTGGAGCCCCTTTTCCACTTGGCATCCGAGGTCGAGGCTTTATATTTGCTCGGAGTCGCTATTGGTTCAATGCTTGCCTCAAGTTGGGTTGCGCCGGCTGAAGCTGTTAGGATTTTCAAGGATGCTGGCTCACACAGCAAGTCTGGATCACTACTGTGTGGTGGATCCGATCCTGATGGCGGCCTGCTGAAAAGGGCTGCAGTGAGTGCTGTTACCTCCTCCTTAGCCTTGTGCTTTGATTTGGGTGGGGGCGCTCCTCTGGTTTTTCCTGGGTTGTGGTACTTGGTGCTTGATGCTTTACTTTGCTTTGCTTGGTGCTTTGCTTTGTGTTGTGCTTTGCTAGGCTTCCCTTGTCTTGCTTTCCTCTGCCGTGCCTTGCCTTGTGCTGCTTTGCTTGTTTTGCCTGCTCTGGTTACTTGGCTTTGCTTTCAGGCCTGTTGCAAGCCACACGTCTAGTCTCTTGAAGTCTGCCAGAGGTGTAATCAAGTGAAATTTGGGAAGATCTAATGCAATCAGGCCGTCAGGCAATGAGGACAGAGAGGACAGTAAGGACAGTTCAAGTGCCCTGAGACTGGGTTTGCGATTTAATATGGTTGTGATGTGGTTGAATCATAATTGAATCATGGTGCTGCTGATTCCACACGTTTTTAATTTCAGTTTAGTTCTCCGGCTCAGTTTGGCACTTGGGGCTGGATACAGGGGTGCGAAGGTGCAAATAAAAACACTAGTGTCACAGCCGTTAGAGCTGTGGACGGGTGGAGCAAGAAGGGAGGGGGGAGCAGTGAAGATAGTGTGACCCTGCTCAATCCAACACAACCCAACCCAACCTTACCCTACCCAATTTAGCGCTGCTACTCCACTCTGCAATTTGCTCTGCATGCTCAACTCTCTGTGCCTCTTGCCGCCGGATCCTCACTTCTGGTTGGACTGGTCTGCTTCGCTGACTCGCTGCCGGCCGTTAGAAGTGCCTCCACTGGGTTGGTCCCACACAGCAGCACAGGCGATGGGGTGGGCAACAGGGGGGTGGTGAAGCAAGTCGGCTACTTTTACTTCGGTTCCGCCTTGTAAAGAGTATGCCCACTCGCACCCCTGCTACTTCGCATTCACTCCCACAATGTGAGAGGCAAGTGAATGAGGACGCGGAACTGCCCTCGACTCGCGGCTCGTCAATGCCCCGGACCACCCGAGCCCCGGCCCAATCATCGCCCGAACTGCTGATGGGGCTGCGGGCTGAAGCGTCAGATGTTTTCGGGTCTGCCGCTTAGCGCCCTCCTCACGCTAGTCCTGCTGCTGCGGCGGCTGCGGTGTCTGATATCACTGAAGACACACCTCAGCTGTGTTCAATCCTCACCTCATTAGAACTACTTTAGCATTCAAAATACAGCAATGCAATTAGTTGTATTGGACACATTATGAGCATGATGTAACATTTGTATAAATACATTGTCCATGTAGGACTGCCTGTGCACTGCTTTGTGTGGCCTCACTCTGTATCTCCTACACATTCTCAAGTTTATCATTAAACATGGTGACTTCAGGCACCGACCTAGTAGGTCTTTCTACAAACATTCTTTTTATTTTAGTCTGGGCCGTTTCCTTAGCTGTCTGATCTGAAAAAGCATTTCCTCATCCTACATCATCAATGACTTTCCGATGACCACTATACTTGACTACTGCAAATTGTTTAGGGAGTGTCAAAGCAGATAGAACCAAAATATGAGGTGCCCATGCTTGATTTTGGTGCCTTGGGAAGTAAGAAACCCTCTCTCCGCCCAGAGTCACCCAAAATTATGCATGACTCCGCAGGCTATTGGCTGTCATTATAAATATTGCCAATAATCCTAGACTCAATTAACAAGCTCATATTAGGGCAACAAGCTTTGCAGCTTGGGCTGACTGATAGGGAACTCGTGATGTCTCAACTACCGTACACAGCGTAGTAATAGCATATTCAGAAGTTGTAGTGCTATCTGGTAATTTTAAGCAAGAGCCATCAAAATATAGTTCCACTTCAGGGTCAGATAAGGGAACATCAGTCAAGTTTAACCGTTCTTTTGTCCCTTCTACCGTCTGAAAGATGCAGTCATGCTTAACAATCTCATCCTTATCAGAAGGAAGGGGCAGTAATGTGTCTGGATTCAGAGTGGCACATGTTTTGATTGAGATGTGTTTAGCGAACAATGTTAATTCATAGCCTGTCAGATGTGCACTGGTGAGGTGCCTTGTCTTTGTTTCATTCAAAAGTGTATCTACTTCATGGGGTACCATGACTGTAAGATCAGTATCAAGTACGAGTCCAGCCGATTGCCTGATTGAGTTACAGCCATGACTGTTATTAGACAACTCCGGAAGGCTAGTGCAACAGGGTCATGCACAGCAGATAAATAGGCACACAGCTGTTGCTTATCTCCAAACTTTTGTCTTAAAACAGAAAGCGCGCAACCAGCCATTTCATGGATGTACAGCACACGCGATTTAGTATAGTCTGGGGTGCCGAGTACTGGAGCTGAACAAAGCACAGTTTTCAATTGCTCAAATGACTGCTGACATTCAGGCATCCAAGTCAGGGGTTCATGCACATCTTTTAACGCTAGAGGAAGAAGGGGTTTAAATAATAGCGAGTAGTTAGGTATCCACTGCTGGCAATAAGAATGATACCTATAAAAGCACGCACATCTTTCTGAGTCTGCGGTATGGGCATTTGGTTAATGATACACTCCTGGGCCAATCTCCTACCTTCCCTCAACCGTAGGTGACCTAAGTAGGTGACTTCCTGTCTACTATACTGACATTTTGAAAGAGAAACTTTATGTTGGAGGTTTGCCAAATGCAACAAAAACTTAACTGCACTGTCCATATAACTTTGTTCTGTGTTAGAAGCGATGAGTAAGGCATCAATGTACTCCACCAAAACATTACCTGAAGAAAGTGAAAGGGAATCCAATTTGTCTCTTTAACTTTTGGCTATATATGCTCGGACTTTCAGCATAGCACTGAGGAGCTCAACAGAATCTAAATCTTCTGCCAGCTGTGGTAAAACCAAACAAATACCTGTTTTATGGATGAATAGGAACATTAAAGAATGCATTTTTCAAGTAGATAACAGAATTCTTTATTTTTTATTTATTGAATTTTGTCAATGGTACATAATAATGCAGTCACAAGTAACAAAGCATATAGTCAAAAAAAATTACTTCCCAACTTGGGGAACTGAACCCCCTGCCATGCACTGTATTACTGGTCTAATTATACATGTTCATTGCTTCATATGGCACATTTATGATTTAAAATACATACATCTTAGAATAGTAATGGACAACATTAGTCCGGGTTTCCTGTGTTTCTATGGGTTGGTTGGCATATCACTGTGTATGCGGCTACAGGTATGCATATCTATATGCTGTTCAATGACTACCTCAGGTGTCGCTTTCTCACGTCTATATTGGGGTAATGGGCTGTGGTACCCTATTGACTATCTTGAGGAGTTGTGCTCTCCTGGACTTCGTCCCCGTTGTGTGTCATGGGGGTGGTTTCTGTACTTTTAGTTGTGGAAAGAAGGTATGTTGTTAGGGGGCTCCATACATCTCTGGGCCTGGAGGTGGGTGGTAGTAGTTCGGCATAGCTGAGTGATTGCTCCTGCCATGTTGTGTGACGTGCAGCCAGTCTTTAAATTTGGGAGCTCAGCCTTTCCCCCATCAGCATGCTACCTTACGCTTGGCAATTAGGAATCCCAGAGCTAAAAACGTTTTATATGCAGTGCCAACATTATTTGTACATCCCAATAAGGCCATGGCTGGTGCTAATTGTAGTGGCATGTCAATAATGTGTGCCATACCCACAAACACATGTTGCCACCAGTCTAGGATAGCAGGGCACAGCCAAGCCAGGTGGAGAAAATCAGCGCCCTTGCCTCCACACCTGGCATATCTATCATCCTCCCTAAGTTTAAATGTATCGAGCTTGGCCGGGGTGTAGTTTAGTCTGTGCAGAAATTTATAATGGATGAGCCACAATCTACTGTTAGCAGTTAATGCCTCTGCCTGCATGCAGCAGAATTGCCATTGTTTATCCGTCAGTTGCTCCCCTAAGTCTTTGTCCCACTCCGAGCAGGCCGTCAACAATCGGGATTTTTTGGGCTATTGTGTATGGTGGTAGATGAGTGAGGTGACGTGCCGGGAAGGTTCCGCCTGTAAAAGCATATGAAGCAGTGATAGCGTGGGTGGCTCCAAGGGGAATGCCGGTTTACCTCCCTTTACGCTTTGTCTGAGCTTTACAAACATGAATAACTCCATGGTGGTGGGAATGTTTTTGCCGAAGAATTGCTCCTTGGATCAAAAGGTGCCCTCCATGGTGAACTGCAGTTTTTCTAGCATTCACCAACATTGCAACTCATATGTGACCTGAAGGGACAGATGAAAGATCAGTGCCATTTTGTTTAACATGGTTACATCTAGCTAGGGAGAAATTTTCTTTTAAGCCGAGTTGGTGCATGCGACTGTGGTGGGGTCTTACTCTCGCACCCTACTGGGGTTAAACAGAAAGCCCGAGGAGGGGGGGCCATGTGGCATGAAGGGAGGCAGGCGGAACCAGTAAGTGGCAAAATGTGCCTTGGCACAATAGCAGTAGAGTTAAAAGTTAGGCACCTCGTAGCCTCCTTGTGGGAATGGCATTGTCAGTGTGTCCAACCTGAGTATTGGTTGTTTGCCCCCCATACCAGGCGGATTATTTGTGTATTTAATGCACTGAAGAAGTATTTGCCAGGGTTATATGATATATTGGTAAAAAGGTATAGAAACTTAGGTAATAATATAATTTGAACAAGGATATCCTCCCTGTCATGGAGAGGGGCAAGGTTAGCCACTGCATGATGGCCTCTCTGCCTTTCTCCAAAGTAACCTCGTAATTGGCCTGCATTAATTCCTCCCAGTTTCTGGAGACCTGAACCCCCAGGTATTCGATTTCCTTGCACTTCCATGTCAGTGGGTAATCTTAAATATACGGGGTAGTCGTATCTGTGAGTGAGAAAATTGATGATTTGGTTCAGTTGATGTTTATGCCTGGGATTGCCCCGAATGTAGTGATTTCTCTTAGTAAAGGGTTAAGATTGTCTTGTGGATCTTTGAGATAAAGTGTGAGATCGTCCGAAAAAGAGTGAGATTATGAGCTGCCTGGATGGAGACACAGGGGCAGCTCCTTATGGTGCTGCCTAATATTTGTGGATAGTGGCTCTATGGCCAGGACAAATAGTATGGGGGGCAGGGGGCAGCCCTTGCTTGTGCCTCTGGTGATGGCAAAACTGGAAGACCTAGCTTCATTGAGGAGGATAGTAGCTTTAGGTTGTTAATACAGGAGTTCCACCCATCCGAGGAAAGCTGGGGGCTGCCCCATATTTCACAGGGTACTTAGGAGATAATCCCACTCCACAGAATCAAATGTCTTTGTGGCATCAAGGAATACTGCAACTGCGGTACTGCAGGGGTCTTGCAAAGTTGCAAGGAGGCTCTATAGGTTGTGGGACATTGCACGGTTTGGGATGAATAAGGATTTGTCTGGTAGAACCAGCCTATCCATTAACAGGTTTAATCTGTTGGAGAGGACCTTTGCAAGAATTTTAGTATCGTAGTTGATCAGTGAAAGAGTGCAGTATGAATCGCACAGGGTGGGAGGTTTATCTGGTTTGAGAAGGGATGTGATCAGGGCCTTTCATGGTGGTCGGGAGACATCCCTCCTCCCAGGCCTCATAGAAGACTGCTTTTAATATAGGAACGAGTTGCATCTTATATGTCTTATAAAATTCTATGAGGAGGCCATCCGATTCCGGCGCGTGCCCCAACTTCATTTGCATGATAGCTGCCGTAATCTCATTCACCTCCAGCTCGGCTCCCAGGAATTTACGTTGTGAATCTCCCAGCCAGGCCAGGGCTGTATCTTTGAATTATGCTGGGAGGTCGAGTGGCTGTCCCCTATGTGTTGTGTATAGGGTTTTGTAGTATGTCATGAAGGTATGTAACTGCTTCGGGAGGTTTCTGTGGATTTTGCCCTCTGAATCTTGAATTTCCGCTACATAGTTGGAGAATTTGGGCTGTATGATAAGGCGTGCTAGTACCTACCGGGGACAGTCCCCTTCGCCAGTTTGTCCCGTAACTTGGCCCTGACATGACGATTGTCAGTCATGTCACTGAGTTCTCATTCTAATATTTTAATGTCAGCTTCTAACCTATGGAGGTCATTACTGATATCTTTTAGGACACCCCCACCCTTTGCCATGAAGGATCCCCTAATGGTAACCTTAAATGCCTCTCATACAGTTGTGAGGCTCACAATGGAGTCCACATTCCAATCAAAAAATTCTTGTATTTTTTTTAGCAATTTTGGCTCTGAAAGTGGTGTATAAGAGGTGCATTGGATTGAGTCGTGACCTAGCGTAGTGAGGCTGATCTACAGAAGATGTTAGCACCATCTTCACCGGGGAGTGATCTGAATACGTTCTTGCCAGGTGAGTGATGGTGTCCACCAAGCCGGCCATGCCCACAGACATGAACTAATAGTCCAGCATGGACCAAGTAGGAATGTACAACAGAGTAGTGCGTGGTTTCTTTAGTTGAGGGATGTGTGTATCGCCATACATCTAGGAAGTAATTTTCAGATGCTGTTCCAGCTAGTTGCTTCTGCATGGCAGTGTAGTGTAGGGTAGTAGTATGAGATCTGTCCATTGCCAGGAACATGATTGTATTGAAATCACAACCCCAAAGTAGGTATGTGGAGCCCAAAAATAATATTTTATCCCAAAGGGTGGGGAGGAAGAGGGGATTGTCTACATTGAGACCATAGCACTTGGCAATGGTTATGTCATGTGAGGCCAGGCACATGAGACAGTAGCGACCTTGTGGGTCTGTGGATATACCGCCTAGGATGAAAGGTGTATTTTGCTTAATAAGAATTGCAACCCCTCTTGAGTAGGTGGAGTAGGATGAGAGGCAGCGATGTGAGGCCCATCTAGTGGCAAAGTTGGGGTTTGTGGTCGGGTCTAGGTGAGTTTCCTGTAGTATGTCTACATACACTGGATATCTCTCAAAATATACAATAACCCGTCGTTTTTTACAAGGGTTGTTTATTTCCCAGACATTCAATGTTATGCAGTGAAGACTAGCCCACATTTTGGAGGTTGCAGGTACTGAGGCTAATGACACCACATGGACTGGCTAGTACTACTAGAATGTGTATGTGTTGAACATGTATATACATTAACAATTGTGCAACGCAAATAAACCCTCCCACCTCCCACTCCGACGTCCCCAACTTGTCGGGCATGCATCCCCTCAACTGCATAACTTCAAGAGTAGAAAAATGAACTAGGATGTACAGGAGAAGGGGGCTCACCCATGTGGGTAGGGCTAGGGGCCTGTGACTCGCCATCACCCCCCCTACTTCCCACCTGTCTACCACCTCGCCTTGGGCGGACCGGTACCGGCAATGGGAGGAGGGTGAGCGCGCAGGCTACAAGGTTCTTTTAGTCTATTCTGGAGAAGTGTTGTTGGCTGGAACTGGTGCAAGCCCTGTGGACCCAGCTTTTGGCATGTTAGGTTGGATATTTGATGCTGCTATCTGGGGGGACCGCTATTAGTCCAGCTTCAACAGCAGAGATGTGGATCTTGAATGAGATCTATTGGAGGTCGTTATGGACGATGTCGTCTTGTGTCTTTTCCGGTTGTCCGCTGCCTGCTGGGGTTTATGGAACATGTGTTGTTTCCTTTGATGTGACATACAAAGCCGCACCAGGTATAACATAGCATAGGGGATACTCTGGGTTTGCAGTTTCTTTTCGACAGTGGTAAACTTTCTTCTCATTCAATCAATCAATCAGGGGTTTATAAAGTTCACTACTCATTCATTAGGGTCTCAAGGTGCTGGGGGATGCATTTCCGGATCAGTAGAAAATCCAGTTCTTGAGGTCCTTCCTGAAAATATGCAGGGTTGGGGAGCATCTGAGGTTCACTGGAAGCTTGTTCCAGGTCTTGGCTGCAATGTAGGAGAAGGCTCTCCTGCCTGCTCTGCTTCTGTGGATGCGGAGGATCTCTGCCAGTATGAGTTCGGCGGAGCGGTGGTTCCTCCTGGGTACATGGAAGGAGACTCTCTTGTTGAGGTATTCGGGTCCGATGTTGTGGAGGAATTGGTATTTGTATTGTTCTCGCGTCTTGCACATTTTGTGTAACGTCTGGGTAGAACACAAGGCTGGTGTTCTCATTTTCTACCTTTTTCTTTTCTCGCGCCAGAGGTAGGACTGTGTCCCTAGCAGGGTAGATAAGGAATTGGACAAAAACAGGGCATGGTAGTGCTCCTGGATGTGGCCATGCATTCAGGGTTCTGTGTGCTCTTTCTATGACTAGGTGTTGAGAGAAGGCTTCCGCTCCAAAATGGTCTTTAATTATTGTCTCAATGAAGTCTTCCATGCGGCCCGTATTGGTTGTCTCCGCCAGGCCTAGAATATATGCATGTTGTTCCTCCTTGAATGCAACACCAAGTCCTCACTTTTTTCCGCAATGACTTTGAGCAATCTATCCATCTGTGAGATCTGTTCTCTCCCACATGAGGCACCATCTTTCAGCTCGGAAATTCTGTTTTCTACCTCCGTGATACAAACGGTCAAGTTGTTCTAACATGTGCACCACAGAATCTATTTGTGAATTAATGGTGTCAATTTAGGTATCTATGGATAGAAGGCTATTTTTCCTAGAGACCAGTAGCGACTTCCAGTCCTCTTCCTGGCACTCTGGCGTCTCAGTCTCTGGGTGCTCTTCCACTTGGGATCGAGGCGTTTTGTGTGCCTCAAATGGGATTTTTGTTTGTTTCCGTCTGTTCTGCCCATCTTGTCAAAGGGGATGAGGATCTAAGCCTGCAGTAATTATGTGGAGGGGGAGTGTGGTACAATGGGTAATGGGAAACGGGTACGTGGGCACCTCACCTTCACCTCTAGAGGTTTGCCAGCACTATATTCTTGATGGGCAATTCGGTTTATCAGTGAATCACTATTTTGCCAATGGCCATCAGCTCCCCCTGCAGTATGGCATTCCCCAGGGATCCTCCCTGAGCCCTACCATGTTTAATATCTACATGAGGCCTTTGGCCGATGTGGTTCTTCCCTTGGGAGTTCAGTTGGTCACCTACGCTCATGATACGTAGCTGGTGGTTTCCCTCTCACGGGCTGATTCTGCTGAGACAGTGGAAAATAATCTGTCCCCCTGTCTTAGTAAGGTTCTTGCATGGATGGACTCCTCTTTCCTCAAACTTAATGGTTCAAAAACCAAAATTATGATGTTAGGATACAAGGCCCCTAGTTATCTAGACCCTTGGTGGCCTGAGTGCCTCGGCCCCCCTCCATCTAAAAAAAAACAAATTAAGAATTTGGGCGTATGGCTAGATCCTAGTCTGGATTTTCGAGTGCAGGTTCGTAAGGTCACGGCTACGTGTTATGGTCTGCTCAGACTCCTCAGAAAGGTCCTGTCCCTTCTTCCTACCGAGGCCAGTCGCCTCCTAGTTCAGACACTTATTTTATCACATTTGGACTATGGTAATGCGGTTTATCTGGGTGCACCTCAGGGAACCATCATAATCTTACAGACTGTTCAGAACTGCGCTGCCCATTTTCTTATGGATGTCCCTAGACGTAGCTCTGCTAAGGTGGCACTGCGACTACTACACTGGCTGCCGGTGCAGGAAAGGGTCTGGTTAAAGGCCATGTGTATGGTCCATAAGTCAACCACTGATAACGGCCCGGCCCTCCTGCGCCCTATGTTTCATCACCATCAGATCACGCGATTTCTCAGATTAAATCACAAAAAATTGCTGATAGTCACTAGGGTCAAACGGGCACGCATGGGTAGCCGACGTTTTTCATTTCATGCAGCGAAATTTTGGAATCAGCTCCCTGACTCTATTCTGCTGGAATCTAACCATCTTCCCGTCAGGAAATGGTTGAAGACCTTTATTTTCTGTTGAGCTGTGAATATTTGTTTGGTCTTTAAAGCGCTGGGATGCCTCTGGGTAGCCATGAGCTATACAAGCTCGTATTCATTCATTCATTCATTCATATGTGATTGCTCTTGCGGAGGCCGACGTATGCAGCTGCGTTTCAAATTATGCAGTGATGATGTGGCCTCCACGTGTGTGCCTAAGCATGCTGACAACACTGTCTCTTTAGTGACGTCCAGGAGGCAAAGCCCCCATGGTGCGTATATCCCTGGCACTTTGAGGCCTAGTTGCAGTGGGGTAGGAGTGGGCTGTAGGCTTGATGCCGGTATTGAGAATGTTGGGGAGGGTCGCAGTGACTGAGTGGTATAGTGACTGATGGGGCCTGGTTATTCACCTGGTCAGGGAGATGTATTTTTGATGGGCTGGTGGAGGAAGAACCGCTTGCTCGGCTTATTTCAGACCCATTTTCGCCAGTGTTTGTGGCTAATAGATGTAGGATACCACTGTGTTTGTCCATGCAAGGTATCCCGCTTATGGGCCCTCCTGCAATATGTCTGCTTCCACCCCACTGGCACAGCGACGTCCCCGGGATCCTGCCCAACCCAGCGACCCTGAGCGCTCCCACCGGGGTCTCCCCAACGGGCTCCTCACCGCAATGCTGGTGGCTGTGCCCCTGTTTCCATACACTGTTTTGTAAGGGTGTCTTTCCTGCCAATGCAGCACAGCTCAGTATGATCAATATTTTAGAAATGTCTTAGTGGCCTTCGCCCCAGAGATGGGCCGCGGCCTCTGGTGGGTTGGTGATTACTCAGGCCCCAGGAGCAGGACCGACCAGACGTCCTGAGCGCTCCCACTGAGGTCCTCCCGCCGGCTTCTCATCTTGGTGCTGGCATCTGCGACGTTGCCTCCAGGAATGTGGGGTAAATGCTTCTTGCCTGGTGGTGTTCGGTGACTCGTTATTAGTATTTGCACTGCGGCCTCCGCCCTGGTGAGAAGATGCGATCTCTGATGACTGATTACGGCGTAGTTTCGTTGCTGTGGTCACGTGGTGCTGTGCCCACTGAAGTGGCAGCACCTGAATGTGGGTTCCCAGGCTGCACAGGTTCTGGATGAAGAGCAGCAATGGGACTGCTTATGATAAGGTCTCTGATTCCACGGGTAGATTAATTAAATTTGCGAGCTAGGATGGTGCTAATGTGTGTTTTGGTGCACGGATTGCAAGAGCCTCATTGGTGTGTTGCCATCTTGGTCGCATGCCACCTAGCTCCCCCCCCAACAGAAAAGAATTTAGCAGTAGAAGAAATCATCGTCAAAAGAGTGGTAAAGTCTGAAACAACTGGAAACTGAGGGACTAATATTTTATTAACTTTGCGCAAATCAATCAAAAAAGGAACAATATCTACATGGTCATTAGAGGAACATGAGGGCGTCCTTTTAAGAATTGGAAGAATAGGGCTATTGCAAATATTAGCAGTGGTCTGCTCAACCACTCCCTTCTTGATCAAATCCTGCACAATCTTCAATAAGGCTTGCTCTCCTGCCTGCAGAATTTTATATTGAGGGATACGAGGTAAAATAGCACCATCCTTAACACGTATCGAAACAGGCGATATCTGCTACAATCCCACGTCTGTGTCGCCTGTTGCCCACAGAGTGGGTGGCACATCTTTAAATTCAACAGGAAGGGGTGCATCTTTGGACAGGCACTGCTTAGCACACACCGCATCTGGACCTATTGTCATATATACAACTGCTTTTAAACAATAAGTCATAGCATGCAGTTTTGTTTAACAAATGCAAACCCATCAATTTCACACCACAGTTAAAAAAAGGCTAATCCACAGTAAAAGGACCGATGGTCAATGCAAGGAGTCTTGAAATGGGGCTTACAACCTGTACACGGGAAAAACCTACCAAAACATTATAATGGCCGGACAGAGCGGCCCCAGGGGCCATATGTCTAGAAATAAAACTTTTCGTCGTACCTGTGTCCACCCAAAAAATTCCTTAGTCGAACCTTGCAGTTCCGCTGTTGCATAAGGACCATGCTGGTCTACAGGTATCGGATCTGGTCCCCCACTCTGTCCCTGGCTGTCCTACCTGTAAGACATTCCCGTCACTTCATCCACATCATAATCATCGTGGTAGTACTGTCCATCTTAAGGGTAATTAAAGTAATTGTTATCAGAACGAACCTGGGAGGCTGTAGCGTCCAGAACCCTGCCTGCCCCACCAGCTCAATGACCCTTTCCATGAGAACCTCGACCTCTAAGGTCCGACACCTTCTGCAAAAGCACAGGGCACTTGCTATACCAATGTCCATCCTCTGAACAATATACACACTGAATCTGACCCATACGAGTGGCAATTGGCTGCCTACCAGTGCGTGAAAGTTGTCAGGCCACACTACCACATCCTCTACCATTTCCCCTAAAAGCTTGTTGCAACAACAACTTTCTCTTTAAATCCTTATGCTTTTTCTCTCTTCTCTACTTTTCCTCATTATCTCTACGCTCATAATACTGTGCCATATTCAAAATAACAGAAGGAGAAGAGCTGGACCAGGTGCTTTCGGAAGCCTTCAATTGAGTCGCAATCTCAGGAATCAAATTGAAATTAGACCCAAATTTATTAACAAACAACTGAACACCTCTATCAACAGACAGATCATGCCTTATGTAATCCAGGAATATATCTTCAAATGAGGGAAAAAGTCAGACACACTCTCATCTTTTTTCTGTCAACTAGCCGTTAACTTGTCCTGATCAACCTTCCTCATTGGAATAAGAGAATGCATATACGTAATGATACAGCCTGGAAAAGCAAGTACCTCTGCTCTAGGCTTAGCACCTGGCTTCCGTTCCTGATCCCATACTTTAATTTGGTCCCAGGTACCCCCCAACTCTGCAATATGCTCTTGAGTATACACCTGTCTCCAAATATCAACCAGAACAAGTGGAGAAGTGTGGCTCAATGATTGGAGCGGCAGACCCTGATGCAGAGGTCTAGCCTGGGACCAGGGTTCAATTCCCCGCCTTGGGCTCAAAATTCCCTGGACCTGATAATTCTTGCTTCGGTGCCTATTCCATTCATGGAGTCCCACTCTGCAACTCTGGGCAATAGCTTGCTTAATCTCCACAACGGCCCCCACAACGCTAAGGATGCCTGGCCTCCACCTTGGGGGTGCCCAGGAGTGGACGCCTCACAGGGAAAGCCAGGATGGGTTCCACAGCGGTATTCGTACAAGTGCCTTGAGACCCTTGCGGGTGAGTAGTGTGCTATACAAGTATCAATTTACAACAAGAAGATCAAAACACATTTTAATATCAGCCAGTCATCACAGTGCAGGAGGAGGCTGGATTCTTCCTAGGATCAGGTAAATGAGTCTTAAGAGACAAAACTTCACTCTGTTTCCACTGAGTGTAGACCCATTGTTCCTGAAAACTAGCCGCTTCTCTGGCCCTTATAACATTACAGCAGCCATTTTGCACTCCTGGTAATTCAGGGTGGTATATAGGATGAACCTCCCACATTGGGAACTGAGTCACCATCTTTGGACTGTTCTCATGCAATCTTCTCCTATTTGCTATTATTGCCGTGATATTAATAAAAACTTGTTCTGGTTCAATTCACCAACATAAACACAATCTCTAATTTTAGGCGCTTCTGATTCAAAACATTGCTGCCAAAGACCAATTTAAGTCGCCGACATGTGCTTATGGGCATGCTGCTTTATAAGGGGCTCAAAATCTTGCAAACATCACCCACACTGTAAATGGGATTAAAAGCCCACTGGGAAGCCTGATTAGCTTCTACCCATTTCCCAACATCTCCCACATCAGATCGTACTAACGGCCTCATATGTTCCTTAAATTTCACCCAGTCTCTATCCTAAAATCCACGTACTGGTGTCCCACTACTCAGTAACGTCCGGGGATGAAAAAACCGAGTGGGATTAGCAATGGGAGTAACAGGCTTGTAGAAATCTGGCTCTGTATATACTACACCAAAGTGAGAAATAGTGTGCACAGAGTCCAGTGGACCCCCAAAGGTAGGCAGAGGTAAAGTTAGATAGTATCTCACTCTCTATTTGTGGTAGTGTGGTCCAGCAGTAAGGCAGTATCAGAGGACAGTGTTAATTATGTGTTGCACCCCCTCCGTCAGCAAATGAATTCACACACTAAAAGACTGAACTTCAGACCAATTGTTTATGTATAAAAATATTCTTTTAGTTATTTTATTTTCTAGAAGCAAGCAAGCCTGGCACAGGTAAGCAAAACATACTTTAGAGAAGTAATGCAATTGAAATACAGTTTGAATGATAATTATACATGCAACTTTGGTTTGATTTACAGTATGAATGCAGAGAAATGCAATACTTAGTAAATGCAGAATATAGACTTGAATAGGCTTTTTAGTAAAATAGCAGGTAAGTAACTTTTGAGATTACTAGACTTGCACAGAGTTGTATACCTAGATACTGCTCTGGGACATTCCCTGAAAACAGGTAAGAAGAATAGTTTTTGTTAGATGATGCAATTTTAAAGAATTTCTTTAGTTTCTCTAACTCCACACTTAGAAACTTTCCACAGAAAAACAGTTAAATTTATCCTATGGAGGAAAATAGTGTTATCGGTTTTGAGGTAAGTAGTTGGTAGTGGGGATTGAGGTTCTGGGGGTAGACTCAGGGGTCTCCCAGGGTCAAAGATGTACTCTAGTTACACCCTCATCTGCACCAGGAGGGGCAGGATACAGAGGGCTGAGGCCCAATATTATCCAATGGGGATAGGGGGCCTCCGGTTGGTGGCTGCTGGCAAGCAGGTCACTTGGTTGGCCACCCTAGGCCATTGGGTGTCAGGTGCAAAGTGCCTTTTGGAGTCGGATCTTCTTAGCAACTCCTGGTCGTGGTTGGAGGGACCTTCTGGATTTAGACTGCAGGCGTCAGCTGGAGGTTTGAGGCAGTTCAGGGGTTGCTGAATCTCGGGTCAGGATGGATGGGGTGACATTCTTGTGGTGTTTGCCCACTCGAGCTCGGGCCATTGATGGCGGGTGCAGAGTGGGGAAGATTTGCGGTGTCAAATGAACAAAACTGGTTTTCACAGGAGACAAAGTCTTTGGAGTTGAAGAAAGGCTGGTCCTCCAGGCTTTTCGAGGTTGCTGCATGTAGTACGGTAATGCTGGGGCCAAGTCAGTGGGAGTCTTCCTCTTATTAGCTGCTGCTGCACAGATGTTCGGCCCTTCTTCTTCTTCTTCTTCTTGTAGTTTCTTCTTATCTGAGGAAGCAAGGTTCAGGGTTGCCCCTAAATACTTGATTTAGGGGTGTTACAGGTAGGTAAAAGGCATGGACCAATGGTTCCCTATCCTGGGGTGGGTACACCCCCTATTATGCCACCCTCCAGTGGAAGGGGGCATGAGACTGTCCCTGTTTGGCTGAGTCCCCCCATCATCAAGATGGTGTGGACTGAAAGTTGTGCTTCACCTCGCCTCCCCCAACTGTGGTGTACACACCTCCCTTTCTCACTTGTTTTTCCTGCCGGTTCTTCGCCCAAAGTGGGGATCAGAACCAGTGGGGACCAGTTGCTGAGAGCAGCAAGTGGGCTGGGAAGCTCACAAAGGCAGCAAGCCTTTGAAGCTTCCTCTTCGTGACTCTGACTATCCTGGGGGAGAGGGCTTGGCACCTTGTCCCAGTATGTACATTGCTTCAGGCCCCAGAGAGCAGCAAGCTCTCAACCCAGGGGTCCAGGAACATGTCTGGTGGTGGCAGCTGAAAGCAGCCACTCAGCCTGGACACTAGTGGTGGATTTGTTTTTAAGGGGCATCTCTAAGATGCCCTCTATGTGCATCTTTCATTAACTCCCACACTATCATCAGTATGGGTTTAATGTTCTGAGAAGTTTGATACCACACTTTTTAGTTTTCAGTGTAGCTATTATGGTGCTGTGGAGTTCATAATGACAAACTCCCAGCACCATATACTCTTTTTGGCAGCACTGCGCTTAAATGTCTAAGAATGGATGTAGGGACTTTAAGGGGTACAGAACTCATGCACCTGTATCCTTTCCACTGGTATAGTACAGCCAGCTAGAGATCTTTGCCAGGGTAGTAGGTTGTAGGCATGGCACACAGAGACATGTGCCATGTCGACTCTTTACTTTTTTCTGCAACAAAACCTGCAGCCTGCAAAGGCAGTGTGTGTATATAAGGGTGGCAAAAGAAGTGCTGCAGCCCTTAGCAGCCTTCTCTGGTCACAGTGCCCTGGGTACCTGTGGTACCATTTACCAAAGCTGACCTGTGGCCAGAGATGCCAATTGGGTTCAGGCCTCAATGCAGTTTTAGGGATAGAACATAGGCCCTTGGTACCTGAATACCAGGTGCCGAGGGCACACTCAGTCAAAGCACATCAGCAATACAGGAAAAGTGGTGCAATCATGCAGAAAAAGGGTACTTTCTCAAACAACCTACCCTAAAAGAAAGAGGATGCGACTAACCTTTATCTAAAGAGTCTTCATTCCCTAAGTGGAATTTCCGGCCCGGAGGATGCAGATTAACCGCAATCCTAATGAGCCCCTAAGTCCAGCGACACTAGGGACTGACAAGAGTACCCCAGTATCTGGGGTGGACCTAAGTACATAACATTACAATTTAAGTTAGAGAGCAGATAGAATGGGATCCTGAATAGTGGGATCCCTGACCTAGTCGAAAACAGCATTACATCAAGCAAAAAGTGGGGATAATCATACAAAACAGATCCTACATTCCTACAAATAGGGTGAAATGTGATATTGGAGGAACTCCATGTGAAGAATGACCTGGCAGCAGGAAACATCCTCTTCTATGGAAGGATGGGTGGGACTATACAGTAAAAAACGAAGATAGGCCTAGAAGAACTTAAAACTCATCAAGGATGACATTTCTTATGTACAACCACAGTCAGACATAAGGCAGTTATGGGGCTATGAAGAGAAGAGAAGAAGTGAGGCTCAATGTGAAGTAGTGTGGCTCAATGGTTAGAGCGGCAGACCCTGATGCAGAGGCCTGGTCCAGTTCAATACCCGCCTCGGCGGGTCTTGGGCTCAATTTCCTCGAACCTGATAATTCTCACCTCGGTGCCTAATCTAATCATGGGATATAGAAAAGTGGTCCAAGACCTCTATATTTTATAGTGACTCAATTAATCAGTAGCTTTTTTGAATCAACAAAGTTAGAAGCATGTCACTCAAGATCAGCTCTATTCAAATAAATGTTTCTCATTTTACATAACAACAAATTGTAGATTAAAGGCAACAGCAACATAAAATATCTAGCCTTGAGAATTATTTAATAAACCAAGGTCCACATGTTAATCATTTTATACAATAATTTGAGTTATATAGCAAAAGTTACCCCAATGGAGCGCGCAGATAGAAAAATAAGTAGAAAAAAGTGTTTGCAATTTGAGAAGGAAAGGAATTCACAGAAAAATATTGTGACAAAATATATTCATTAATGATTGACTAAACAGCAGATGACAAATCAATTGACCGTACTGTTTATGACCAGGTTGAACAGTACGGTAACAGCTATATAGCTTCATATCACATTAATCTTTTTTAATATAAGGCGATCATTTTCGTCCTGCGATAAGTATTTTTAGAACAGTGCCCAATTTTAATCATGCCTTCGCTATAAACAGTGTAATTTCTTAAATATGCATTTCATGAGCACAGAAACACATAATGTGTCTTATGTACAGGGATGTGATAACACATGCAACATATTTAAGTCTACAGACATCAACACAATATACCTATGTGACTAGGGGGCAGATGTATCAAGCCTTTGCTACTCGCAAAGGCCGAAATTCGCAGAATTTTGGCCTTTGCGACTCGCAAAAGGCATTTTAGCATTTTTTCAAAAACGCAAAATAAGGAATCGCAGAAATTTGCGATTCCTTATTTTGCTTAAGCATTTAAGGAATCACAAATTTTGCGATTCCTTAAATGATATGTATGTAACTTTTTGAGATTGCGAATTTGTGTTAAGAATTTGCAAATTACCACCAACTTGTAGTTGGTGGTAATTTGCGATTTCTTTTAAAAATGCCCTATTTGGCATTTGTGAGGGTGGCATGTGACACACATACATGCCCATAGGGCATGTATGTGCGCCACATGCACACACATGTAAATTTCAGGGGTGCAGCAGGGTGTCTTTGAGACACCCCTGCACCCTTGAAATCATTCTCAAATTGCGATTAGCAAATTACGAATTTGCAATTTGAGAATTATTTCACAATCATTCCTATGGGCCATCTGGCCCATAGGAATGCATGGGAATTATGCCTTAATTGCGAATTCACAAAATGCGAATTCGCAAATAAAGAAAAATAAGGAATCGCTAAAAAATAGCGATTTTGTTCATACATTCCATTTTGCGATTTCTAAATAGCGATTCCTTAAAAATCGCTATTTAGAAATCGCAGAATCGAATCCTAATTCATCATATAATTTGATGATTTGGCAGTGATAATTGTCTTTCCTAAAGAGAAGTCATTATCCTTGAAATTACTTAAACAAAGCTGAATAAAGCATTTTAAGATAAATATCCCAAAGTTAATTAGGTGTGAAGTAGCATAGCTCCCAAAAAGCCAATAATAAATACATGAAGCTCTGTCTAACCATCAACATGCTGAAGTTCTTGTTTTTGTAGTTACCTATATTTCACCACATGGTGGTACTGCAAGACAAAAAGTGACAATTCATAGTAAAATTGCTTTAGTTCATGACTAACATGCAGTTACATACAAAATTGTGAGCTGAGTAGAGTTAAAAAGCAAAAATGTTTTAGAAAAAAAGGCGATCTAATCAAGGAAAATGGTGACAAAAACAGTGGAGCATCTGTGCTCTTCCTTTATCAAGATTAATGATAAAATATAGCACTGCAATTTTATATAGAAATAGGTATAAATGATTGCATTAGTATCATTGTTATTACTACCGCCACTACTATTGTATCGATAAAACTCTTTACCAAGAGCTGACAAGTGCAAAATAAACGTTACATCCAGTCCTACTTTAAATATGTTTAGTCAATATTCAGCAAGGGTAAGTAGGTAAAAGAATTATGAGCATGAAAATGCTCCACTTCTTCGTGCATTGTTGTTAATAAGTCTTTTTTATTTGAAGATTTAAGCCCAATACAGTTGATATACCAGACATAGAGCAATGTGAAAATTGCCATTACAATGTACTGGTCACATGTCATAATGCATTACACTGATCAATAGTATTCAAAGCGTTGGTACTAAATGCTCCACTTATATCAAAGGAAAGAAGGGAAAATAAAACACATTAACAGAAAAACCACAAGTAGAATCCGCATGCAAGTATAACTTGGTTCAGTTCAAAACATCAGACTGAGGAAACTATCGTGGTAGTTTAGTTGCATACGAATCGAATGACAGAGCAGTGCTGGTGGCCAGCATGCAACACGATCGTAGATGCTCTAATGGGCTCGAACAGGTACATCTTCATCTAAATTCACCTCAGTTACCTGGTTCCGTAAATATTGCACTAATTGGGACCAAATATCCTTCTGCTGTGATTGTATGAGCATTAATTCCCATACAGAGTGAGCTGGTTTCGACAGTAATCAGCATCTTTAAGCCAATCTGTTATGAGTGGCAGAGCACGCAGTCCTTGTCTCATTGCCACTCTGCGCTTAGCTAATATCAGGAGAAGTGCAGCCAGCCTAAGACTGCCCCGTTGGTGCTCCTGTACGAATCCTAATAGAGCCACCTGGGGGGAGCGCTCAGTGGGGCATCCCAGAATGCTATTGATCTAACGGCGCACCAACAACAGATATTCCAGTACCATATATTCACCTGGGCCCATCAATAACACATACACCTATTACTAAAATTCACCTGGTTAGCCGCTGGGGGGAAAGTTTGTTTACCTATTGATCAATATTGCAGCATTTCATATTAACTCTAAGTTCTTATCACTGATCAATAAGTTCTTTCCATTTGGTCGATGAACCAAAGTAGTTTGAACTAGTTGATCGTGACGATGCACATAACCTCTCTTGTTAATAATTCATCTGTAATAACAAACACAGACTCTGGAAGTTTTCAAAACCTTTATCTAAAGTTTAAATGTTATGTGAGTCAACCATTCAAATACACCACAGACTCCATTCATCATTAGGTAGGAAGAATCAATCAATTCAAATACTCTCACAAATTCATAGATAAAAAATAGATTGACGGTGCTCAGAAAAGAGAGGATAGAGACAGCAGTACATCAGGAAATATTACGTATCATACCGTTTCCACAGAAGGTGTGAAGACCAACTCCCTGGCCAATGGGCTGGTAATGGTCCCCTAGGAAAGATCAGATGACAAAGGCTTCAGGACAGGAATTAGGACAGGACAGTGAACCTCTCTAGCACCAACGACTCGCAGCACCCCTCTCTGACACTCTATTCCTCCTCGAGATTCTTCGGCGATCTTCTTCAAATTATTTGCTTAAGATAAGTAATTCTCTTTTCTGATCTTCTTCAGCAATTCACAGCATCAGCATCATCAAAACTCCGACAGCATCTCCCATCTCAGCATTCTCTCAGGATTACGCACACCACAACTAACTAACCTACCTTAGTTATACCTTTTGGGATTCATGTACCAACCCCTAAAGTTATCGCAAAAATACAATTTCTGATTGGGCAGGCAAGGGGATTTTGGTCATCACACAATGATGGCATAGCATTTCTCTTTGATCCCAAACCCATCCCCTTATTAATATGTGTGAGAAGTTGGCCTGATATATGATGCTCACTACTTCTAGTGATCACCTTGTATCAGTCCAAACAACCCTTATGGTGATTGGTTGTAAGTCGACCTTATAGACCAGCTATCCTGGTAGCGTGGACAAAAGCAGTCTTTAGGCTAAACTCTGAATGGCATGTGAATCCAGCTGTTTTACCACATATAACCCCTTGAATACCAAGTGAAAGGACACCACATAGGTTGTTATGAAAATAAACAGATATTTATTAACTGACATACACCCCTGAACTCTTTATGAGGTCAGAGGGCTAAGCACATGGCAATACTAAAACCTATTGTAAAAAAGCTTAATAGATTGATTCAACCTATTGTAAAATAGCTTAATAGATTGATTCGAGCCCAGTATCTGAGTTTCTCTTCAGTAAATAAAGCGGAAATTAACAGATTAAAGAACCAAATACGAAGAGAAAAAACTAAACAGAAAAAACTGATCCAGGACTCTAACTGGATTGATATCCAACTAGCAGTCAAGCAATGTAATCAGCGCAAATACTGGTCCTTGATTGCGAAAATGACTGGAACCAAAAAGAAGTTGGAAGCAACCCCTGTTTCAGAGGAAGCCTGGGACATTTACCTGAGCGATTTATACAAACCCAATCTGAATACTATGGTAAGAGAGGCTGTTGAACGAGATATGGAAATCGAAGATTCTAAAATCACCAAGACTTCTGCAGTTTCTATTGCCATGATTATTAGAAAGGCAAGAAGTACGGGTGCATCCGGCCCTGATCAGATCCCTATTAAGGTCT
This sequence comes from Lissotriton vulgaris, assembly GCF_964263255.1. Classification (NCBI taxonomy): domain Eukaryota; kingdom Metazoa; phylum Chordata; class Amphibia; order Caudata; family Salamandridae; genus Lissotriton; species Lissotriton vulgaris. The sequence goes on along the minus strand of NC_141687.1, from coordinate 444,834,125 downwards.
ACCAAGCCGACCCTAAAGTGTGGGGCCTGATGCTCTCACCACTGTTCAATTATATTTTTGACTCTGGAAAAATACCGAACTCCTGGAAGGGAAGCATAATTATCCCGATATACAAAAAAGGAAATAGAAACATAGCAGGAAACTATAGACAAATAGCGCTGATGGACGCTGCCGGGAAGATCTTCGCAGCAGAAGTATTGGACAGGTTGAAATCTTGGGCATTTACGTTGGGTCTAATTCCCATGTTTCAGGCTGGATTCTGACCGAATCATTCAGTCACAGATAATATAGCAATCTTTCAGACAATCCTAGATAAATATGTTACAGGGAAATCACAACCCATATACGCGGCGTTCATCGATTACTCCACCGCCTTTGATCGAGTGGATAGACCAACCCTATGGAAAAAACTAAGAAGGATGGGTATCCCTGAACTACTACTACAACTAATAGTAAATCTCCACAGTAACACCTGGTGTCGTGTTCAAATGGGGAGCGACAAGGGCTTGTCAAAAATAATACGGACATCTAATGGCTTAAAACAAGGGTGTCTTTTAGCTCCGATTTTATTCTCCCTGTACTTAAGTGACTTACCATCTCAATTACAACAAGGGTTATGCACGCCTCCGAAGATCGCCACTCAGCGCATACATGCCCTGTTATATGCGGACGATATAGTCATGTTTGACTTAACGCCTTTTGGACTACAAAGCCTTTTAGATATTTTATACAACTACTCCAAGGAAAATTTTCTAATCCCGAATATAAACAAAACTAAAGTGGTTGCATTTTCGAAAAGGAAAAAATGTGTGAGGTACCAATGGAAACTGGGTGGAGAGAGGCTAGAGCAGGTAGAGGAATATACCTATCTTGGTAGAATTTTCTCATACAACATGAGTAACATCAAACAAATTAATCATTTAAAAAGGAAAAGTGATTTACACGCTGGGGCCATGTCACGCCTGTACTCGGCCACTGGAAGTAGGCATTTCTCTGCGTTAATAAAAGTTTACAGAGCTAAGATTCCCCCGGTTCTGTCATATGCCTCTGAATATATTCCTTTAAAACAATGGACCTATATGGACTTAAACGAAGGCAAAACACTAAAAAAATTACTGAAAGTTTCTACTTCTACACCAGTACAGGCGCTAAGACTGGAATGTTCTATCACCAGCGCATATGCTACAGCCGTAGCAAGTATCATCAGGTGGGCCTACAACCTTCTCCATTCTAAAGAAGGTACCTTACGATGTCTGTTAAAAATCGAGACATTTGATAAAGATTCCACCCATCTTATCTTTTCCAGAAATATGAGAGAGGCATTTCAGCTAGCAAAAGTCAGCTTAGAAATTTTGTCATCGTGGACACCTGCACAACTCAAACTTTTCTTAAAAAGCTTTACCCCCAAACTGAGTTATGAGCTTGATCACTTACATTGCAACAAACTATCTGTGTATAAGACTTATGCTGACTCTCAGGAATATAAGCAAGAACAGCCGTATTTAGACTATACTCTCGCACACGGCGCAAGGCGTGCAATTATGATGTTGCGTTTGGGTATACTACCCGTTCTAACCTTTACCTCTTCCTGGAAACTAGACAGTTCTTCGCTATGTACCCTTTGTCAGGGGGGCAAACAGAATCTTGAGCACCTTCTATTTATATGCCCAAACAACAAAGTTGTAAATGCAAGGTTAACATATCTTGAGCCCATCTATTGATCATGTAGGATTGTCAAAGCAAAAGATTTTCTACTTTTATGCAAAATGCCACCTAATGAATATGTTTGCTATAAAATTTATAAGTTTTTAAAAATTTCATTGAAAATGTATTGAATTGTATGAATAATTAAATGTACATTTTTATCAAATTTGTGGTCCTCAAAAGAGTACCGAAACAAATAAAACTTTTTGACTTTTGACTTTGACTAAAAAGGAAATACGAGTTCGCACAATATTTACAAGTGCGCCTTAGGGGCACGACAAACCATATACTCAAAACAATGGAATGCGAGAAAAGAAAGTACTGTAAGGAGATCCAGAGGCTGGAGGATCGCCGGGCCTACGCTACAAGCTAGGTAAGTAAGGAGTAGGAGGCCCCCGGGACTCACGTGCAGAGTGGGAACTCTCATGCGGGATGCGTACCAACGTCTATGAATCTTACAGTTTAGAAAGTTACGGATTCCGGACGAACCCGGCTGGATGGAGGGAAAACAACAGTGGACCTGGACACTAGGATAGTGTACACAGACTTCAGCACCTAGAAGCTTTAGTTACCTAACCTACAGACTGCGGGTGCATAGGGCTGAAGTGGTGTCAGGTTTGCTGCGTTGATCCCGGTGATGCCTGAAACAAGGAGTTGCTGGCAGGCAGCCAGATGGAGGAGTCCGGTGGTTCCAAGGATGAAACGAGGAAGAAGAAGTCCTGAAAGGGAAGGGGACAGAGTCTCTATCACTAGCAAGTGACGGTGCTGGAACCAGGAGGGAACCAGATGCTGTCGCCGCGTTCAGGTGGTGGAAGGGTCGCTTCTCTCTGTAGCTGCGCGGACCAGGAGCTGAGCTTCACGACCAGGATGGAGGCAGGAGCTGTCCGACGTAGTCTGCTGCTGTTGGTGGTGTCGGATCGTCGATCCAGACAACAGGCCTTGGCTAATGCAAGCCACGCGGTGGAACAAAGATGGCGTCTGGTGCGGACCAGGAGGGTCCGGGGTGCTTCTTCTTTACAAGGAAACAAGGGCCATTATGGGGAACCAGACCAGCAGTGGTGAAACTTTCGGGTCTTTGTCTCAGAGGTCACAGGCCAGCCAGCAATTGACCAGACAACAGGAAAAGCAGCAACCAGGCAAAAGGGCCCCATGCAGATCTCGTGGATGCTGGGGGGCTGGTCTTTGGTGCAGGAGCTGCGTCTTTGTGGGGCTTCTCAGACCCCAATGCACTCACTCGAGGATCCCTCGGAGGTCGTGCTGGAAGCGCTGTGCAGGTTTCTCAAGATGGCTGTCTCCACGTTGCTCGTCGCACCCACGGGTCCCAGCTGTGCTGTGGATGTGGGTAGAGGTCAGAAGAGTCTGGAGGTCCGGGTCTTGTGGAGCTGAGTTGTCAGATTCCGGGATGGAAGGACTTGCAGCAAACCGCACAGGAGCTTGATGGTGCCTGCGAAGCAGGACGGTCACTCCCTGACCATAGGGGCTGATTCTTCAGTCTTCTGGTAATCAGGAGGTCGAAGGTCAAGAGTTTCTCGTGGAAGTTGTCAAGATTAATCTAACTGGGAATGGGACCAGCTCCTACCTTTATTCAGCTAAAGGGGGCTGCACTACGACTAGGTCCCTCCTTAGGGTGGGACCAGGAAGGGGGGTGGTTACACCCCCTTTCCTTTGTCCGGTCTTGCACCAGCTCTGGGGCTGGAGTGCCGCAGGAACTGGTTTAGACCGGCATATGCACAGGGACACCTTGTGTGCCCCAGGCATGTCTCATTCCTTTCAGCCCTGTCCTACCTAATACACAAAACCCTGTCTGGGGTGGTGCTAGCACCTCCCAAGGCAGGAAACCCTTTGTCCAAGCCTCCCTCGCTGGAAGGACTCCCAGCAGCAGGAGGTCGGACTTGTGTCTGTGGTGGCAGCATCCATTTTGTGATGCCTAGGCTCGAGTTAACTTTAACCGGAGTTCACAGTTACATACATGTTGTGTCCCTCAAGAAGGGTGGAATGCTACCCCCGTCGCCCGAATTAGCGAGGGGGTAGTATTCCAATTCGTATGACACCTTACTCAACATGTTTTGATAATGCTATACCAAAGTTAGCATTTGACTGCGAGGTTCATAATGCACTTAAGAGTATATGGTATAGCGTTATCATGGAAAAGCTATTAGGACTTGGTTCCGCAAGCTGCAAATGGGCTCGGCTCATGCCAGAGCACCATCTCACATAATTCCAAGCACTCTGCCTTCAGGATTGATAAGGCCTGCCATAGGAGTGACTGATAGGAATATATGTGTCCATTTCAGGGTTTGATGTAGGAATACTATATCTAAAGCAAAGGGTGATTACACCACCTTGCCCCAGCTGTCGTGCAGCCAGTTGTGTCTGTTTAGATGGCCAGCCAGGGGTGGCATAATACATGGTAGGCCCTGGGTACACCTATGCCCTGGATACCTAAGGTATGCTGTACAGGGACTGATAAGGTGGCCCAGTACCAATTAGTAAATGCACCTAAGGTACATGGTTGTTAATTTAGAGAGAGAATAGCTAGGCTGTGGGTCTGATTAGCAGGCCCACAGCCAGGGAAAGTCGTAAACCAGTGAAGCAAAAAGCAAAAATCGGGGGTGACCATAGGATTGCAGACCCTACTCTCCTACATAACCCCCCCCCCCAAACTTAGGGACATTAAACTAACCTTGACCAGGTGAGTCTTCTTGTTCTAAGTGGAAGTGCCTGGAGAGACCATCTGCATTGCCATGGTCAGTCCCTGGTCTGTGCTCCACTGTAAAGTCCATCCCCTGTAGCGAAATGGACCACCTAAGAAGTTTGGGGTTTTCACCCTTCATTTGATTTAGCCATAAGAGGGGCTTATGGTCGGTCTGAATCTTGAAGTGAGTGCCAAACAAGTATGGCCTCAGCTTCTTCAGGGCCCAAACCACAGCAAAGGCCTCCCTCTCAATAGCTGACCAATGTTTCTCTCTAGGGGTCAGCCTTCTACTTATAAAAGCAATGGGCTGGTCATGACCATCAATATTCAGTTGAGATAGAACAGCTCCCACACCCAACTCAGAAGCATCTGTTTGGACAATGAATGGCTTGGAGTAGTCTGGACTCTTGAGAATAGGTGCAGTGCACATGGCCTGCTTTAGGTCATCAAATGCCTTTTGACAGCTAACTGTCCACTGAACTTTCTTTGGCATTTTCTTGCTTGTCAGGTCATTAAGTGGAGTCACAATTGTTCCATAATTTCTGACAAATTTCCTATAGTAAACAGACAGGCCCAAGAAAGCTCTGACCTGTGTCTGGGTGGTTGGAGGAGCCCAGTCCTTTATGGCCTGTATCTTGCTCTCCAAAGGTTGAACTTGGCCTCCACCTACAAGGTGGCCCAAGTATACAAATGTACTCTGCCCTATCTGGCACTTGGTAGCCTTGATAGTGAGGCCTGCCTTTTGCAGGTCCTCCAAAACTTTCCTCAGGTGGATCAGGTGATCCTCCCAGGTGGAGCTAAAGACAGCAATATCATCTAGATATGCTGCACAGAAGTCATCCAGCCCAGAGAGGACTTGGTTCACCAACCTTTGAAAAGTGGCAGGTGCATTCTTCAAACCAAAGTGCATCACCACAAACTGGTAATGACCTCCTGGGGTAGAAAATGCTGTCTTGGCTTTTGCATCCTCAGCTAACCTGATTTGCCAATATCCAGCTGTCAGGTCAAATGTACTCAAGAATTTGGCAGAAGCCAATTTATCTATGAGTTCATCTGCTCTTGGTATTGGATGGGCATCTGTCTTAGTGACAGCATTGAGACCCCTGTAGTCTACACAAAACCTCATCTCTCTCTTACCATCCTGGGTGTGAGGTTTAGGCACTAGAACTACAGGACTAGCCCAAGGGCTCTCTGAGGGTCCAATGACTCCCAATTCCAACATCTTTTGTACTTCTTGTTTTATGCAGTCCCTAACGTGGTCAGGTTGCCTGTAGATTTTACTCTTTATAGGCAGTCTGTCACCAGTGTCCTCCTCATGGGTGCACCAGTTTGTCTGACTGGGTGTCAGAGAGAACATTTGTCTAAAGGATTGAAGAACCTGTTTACAATCCTCTTGTTGATGCTCAGAGAGGCTGTCAGAAAAGACTACACCATCTACTGACCCATCATCAGGGTTCTGAGTGAGCAGGTCTGGGAGAGGGTCACTCTCTTCCTCCTGTCCCTCATCTGTAGCCATGAGCAAGCCCATGTCTTCCCTGTTGATAAATGCCTTGAGCCTGTTCACATGAAGTACTCTGTGAGGGCTCCTGGGAGTTCCAAGGTCTACCAGATAGGTGACCTCTCCCTTCTGTTCAATGATAGTATGGGGTCCAGACCATTTGTCTTGGAGAGCTGCTGGGGCCACTGGCTCCAACACCCACACATTCTGTCCAGGCTGGCAAACAGTAAGGACAGCCTTTTGGTCATGCCAAGCTTTTTGCAGTTCTTGGCTGGCCTCAAGGTTTTTAGATGGCTTTTCCATGTACTCTGCGATCCTGGAGCGGAGACCAAGTACATAGTCCACAATGTCTTGCTTAGGCTTTTTGAGAGGTCTCTCCCATCCTTCCTTCACAAGACACAGGGGTCCTCTTGCAGGATGCCCAAATAGAAGTTCAAAAGGGCTGTAGCCAACCCCCTTCTGTGGGATCTCTCTGTAAGCATTCAAAAGGCAGGGTAAAAGGATGTCCCATCTTTGCCTAAGCTTTTCTGGTAACCCTTTTATCATCCCTTTGAGGGTCTTGTTGAATCTCTCAACAAGCCCATTGCACTGTGGGTGATAGGGGGTGGTGAATTTGTAATTGACACCACACTCCTTCCACATTGCAGTCAAGTATCCTGACATAAAGTTTGCACCTCTGTCAGAGACAACCTCCTTAGGAAACCCCACTCTTGTAAAAACTGAGAGCAGGGCCTTGGCCACAACAGGAGCTGTAGTGGTCCCAAGGGGAATAGCTTCTGGATACCTGGTGGCATGATCCACTACGACCAGTATAAATCTATGCCCAGATGCTGTTGGGGGGTCCATTGGTCCAACATTGTCAATCCCCACTCTTTCAAAGGGGACCCCCACCACAGGTAGTGGTATAAGGGGGGCCTTTGTGGTGCCACCTGATTTGCCACTGGCTTGACAGGTGACACATGAGCGACAAAACTCTTTAGTGTCTTCAGACATATGGGGCCAGTGAAAGTGTGGGACAAGCCTGTCCCAAGTCTTGTTCTGGCCTAAGTGACCTGCAAGAGGAATTTCATGGGCCAAGGTGAGAAGGAAACCTCTCAGAGAAAAGGGGATGACCAGCCTCCTGGTAGCACCAGGCTTGGGGTCTCTTGCCTCAGAGTAAAGGAGTCCATCATCCCAATACACTTTATGGGCACCTGTGGCATTCCCTGCAGCCTCAGCAGCAGCCTGCTGTCTGAGGGGTTCAGGAGATGAACAGTCTAATTGTGCCTGTCTCAAGTCTGCCCTGGAAGGTCCCCCTGTCCCAAGAAACTCAACCTGTTCAGGCTCAAGTTCTTCTAGGACAATTCCTTCTGGGGTCTTTGGGTCAGTCTCCTGTGAGAGCTGATCCTCTCCTTGAGGCAAGGGGGAAGGCACTGCCTTAACCCCCCTGTTCTTACTCTTGGTTAGTGTCTGGTCCATTGTTCCAGGATCCAGCACTAGTTCAGTTGGGCATTTTTTGGCCTGTGACCTAGTCACAGCAAGGACATGTGCTGACAACGCTAACATTTCCACATGAGTCCTATACTCCACATCTGACCATAAGGAGGATTCCAAATCATTGCCCAAAAGACAGTCCACTGGGAGGTCTGAACTAACAACAACCCTTTTGAGGCCATTTACCCCTCCCCAGGAGAAATTAACAAGTGCCATACTATTGTTGGTAGTGACATTGCCCATCGCAGGTCCAACAATCATCATAAATGAAGCAGGTGTTTTCGGAGGAGGAATAAGAATGCCTTCTCTAATCAATACAGGCTTGTCTTTCTTAAAGAAGCTCTTAATTCTCTTTGACATTTTTCTCTCTTCTCTGTTCATTTTGGGTAAATATCGATGTATAAAATTGTATTCTGTAAATCCTAAATATCTTCTATCTGGGCGATTCAAAACAATAGCCTTTTCCTGACCTTGCAATACAATTTTTCTTCGTCCTATCCAAATGTGGTTTTTATTTTCCCAACCAATTAAACTCGAGTTCACGCTTGTGGTTTGACCACTCACAGCACGAACTTTTGTGACATCAGTATTACTCTTTACTACTGACCCCTCCTTTACAATGTACGTTTGTCACACAAGCCCGCTTTTTCCACCAATCCCAGCGCGGCACACTGTGACGTCAGTCTAACTCCAGCGACTGACTCTCGCTTCACAAAGTAATGCGATAATTCTCTTTAATATTTTTCACTAAATTCTTCATTAGTAACAACATTGATGGAGCAAGGTTTCACCCGTGCAGAAACTTGCTTGGATTAAACCCTCTCAAAATAACCTATAATGTAATAATCAACATGTTTTGTCTAGTAATATTTGCAATTACACAACATTATGTAGCTTGACCAACATTGTCAAGCTGGGGAACTTTGACAATGTGATTTTACTAACAGTAACCCGAGTGTCCTAAAAATGGCCGCCAAAAAAGCGGGAACTTTAATGTGCATGCGTCCGCCACATCTAAGTGGTGTGACGTACCTCTGCTTTGGTGGGAACTTCTTGCTTCTGCGCACTACTGCCAGAAATGGGCACTTCAAACCTCACATGCTAATGCTTAGGCTGCTTCTTGTACTAAGTTTGTTCGTTCTGCTTAACTATTAATGCAAATATTTAAATAAAGTAATATGGTTCGAGTAGAGATAAGTGGTATACAGTGCATTAATTTATCTTTGTATTCTAATATGTTTCTCTTTGACTTTGTTAATAGCTCGTATTTGGTCCTGAAGGGTGACTCTGAGACACCATTTTGAAATTGCACTGCGCATGTGCCGGGAGAAACGAGAGACCTCAAGCTGTGGCATTGAAACCGTGTACCTGAGAACCTCACCCCATGGCCTGGGAAAAGGAAGACAACTTGCAAAATGCTACAACATTGTATGCCAAAATGAAATGATATTGGTGGGTGGAATAAAGTTGTGAGAGAATAAAATATAGGTGGTACTTGATCAATTCAAGTCAATTGAAATTACCTCATCTTAGTATGTGACAACCTCTCCTCGTCTTTTGGACCAATCACTGAAGGGGAACACATAGATTTGAAACATTTAGGGGTGGTACATTGCCCTGGAAATAGTATAACTAATGTAAGTTTAGTTAGTGAAATAGTCCAACTTGTCTGAATATCTGACCTGTCACTGACCCAACGCACTCTATAGGAGATAGAGAGCAAAGGTGCTGTCGGAGCACTCTCTCAGAAGAATCGAGGTGATTGGGGAAATTATTGATTACCCAGTCTGGGTATTTTGAATTGGCTTATTGAGAGAGATGGGTGTGACGCTGGCGTTGCTCTTATTTATTTATTTATTTGCGGTTTTGTAGAGCGCAACACTCATCCCAGGGGATATCACGGCGCTTATACCAAGCAGAAACTACTGATGACTGATACTGAAAAGTTTTGAAATTGGGGAAGAGGTGGGTTTTCAGCTTTTTTCGGAACAGGAGATAATTTGTGGTATGTCTTAAGTCGATAGGAAGCTCATTCCACCTCTTTGCTGCCAAGTAAGAAAAGGAACAGCCACTTTATAAATACGTTTAGTCCTAACCAATGCCGATTGAAGTGAACGTAGGTTCCTAGTGAGGACATAAAATTTGATCTTCCCTTGAAGAATAGTAGGACCAGTCTTATGCAGAGCCCTATGGGCATGGCTGAGCAATTTAAAGGCAGCCCTCTGGCGCATCAGAAGCCAATGAAGTTTCTTCAAACATTCCGATGCCGAGTCTAGCTTGCCTTTGTTGCAAATAAGTTCGGCAACTGAATTCTGCAGTACCTGTAGGCGACAGAACAAATGTTCATTCATCCCTACAAACAGCGCATTGCCATAGTCTAAACGACTAACCAATAGGGCCTGTGTGACCGAATGTCTGCAGTCCAGAGGTATCCAGGGAAATAACTAAGCGAGAAGTTTTAGGATGGCAAAACCCTTGCCACAGAGTGATCGCACATGATCCTTCATGGACAAGGCGTCATCCATGATGATCCCCAGGTTCCTGGCATGCTGTTTTGGATTGAGGGTCAAACCCAATGAGAGTGGCCACCATGAGGCATCCCACACCCGTTTGGCGCCACCAAACAGAAGAATCTCAGATTTTCCTGCATTCAACAGTGTGAATGCATCCACTGGGTCATTTCTGAGAGGCAGTCATGTAACTTGGTTTTAGTGATATCAGGCTTCTCATCCAAGGCCACCATCAGCTGCATGTCATCCACATAAGAGCAGATGCCAATGCCCCACTTCCTTCCAATGTCGGCGAGAGATGACATACAGACATTGAAAAGGGTGGGGCTCAGTGAGGCCCCCTGGGGGATCCCGCAGCCGATGGAGTTAGGTCTGGAATGGAACTGACCAATATGTACTGCCTGAGTGTGGTTGCTCAAAAAAGAGTGCAGCCAGCTCAATGCAGTGGATTGAACTCCTTTGCTCCGAAGTATGTTCAACAGGCAATTGTGGGATACCGTGTCAAACGCTGCTGACAGGTCAAGCAGTATCAGTGCCACTGCTCCACCTTGATCGGTGGAGGATCTGACACTATCCGACACTGCCAGCAACGTGGCCTCAGTGCTGTTGTTAGCTCTGAAGCCCGTCTGGGAGGGATCCAGGAGGAGGTTGGTTTCCTGGTACCTTGTCAGTTGTACATTGACCAATTTCTTCAGAACTTTGGAGAGATAGGGAAGCTGGGAGATTGGTCTATAGTTCTCTGGGTTGAGAATGTCAGATCCAGCTTTCTTCAAGAGGGGGATCACCGAAGCATGCTTTCAAGCATCAGGGAAAATGGCAGTTCTTAGTAATTTATTAAAGAGTTGTGTGATCAAGGGATAGAGCGTGGACGCAATCTTTGAGAACACAAAATGGGGGCAGGGGTCCGATGGGGAACCGGATTTGACTGTGTTCATGGCTGCTAGGACCTCGTCCACTGAAAGTGGTTCAAAGCCAGTTAAAAGGGGTGTAGTTCCCGAGTCTGGCGGGACTGTTGATGCTTCTGTTATGATCACAGTATTGGGGGGTTTATCTGTGTTACTGTGAGCATGTTGGGGGTGAAAGTAGAGTAGATTTTCTTAATTTTCTCAGCAAAGAAGGTGCTAATATGGTCACAGGCCTCAACCAAGGGGGTGAGTGTTTGAGAGATGCTAGATGGTTTGCTAAGCTCCTTCACTATTTTGAACAGTTCCTTAGCTGAGTTACTGTTTTCTTGGATGCGCTGGGTAAAATAATCTTTATTTGCATTTTTTATGGCAAGGGTATACAGTTTCCGATTAAGGACATAATTTAGTCTGGCTACACTGTTCTTGGACTGTCTCCAAAGATGTTCAAGTTTTTGACATTAACCTTGTAAGATTTTTTAAATGGGGGGTATATCCCATTTCTTCGTTATAGCTTTTTTCCTAGATTCCCGCATCGGGGCTATTTTGTTTAATATTTAAGGTATTCCAGCGTCTAGTAAGTTGACATCAGTACAGACAGAGGAATCCTACGGGAATTCAAAATTGGCCTCTTGAAAATGATTATCAAAATTAGATTCATTAACTAACCTTCAGGCTCGTTTGGAGATCTGGGCAACTGCCTTGGGTTTCAGAGACTTGGAGGGAAGGTCAAGTGAGAAAGATATAAGGGAATGGTCCGACCAGGATAGGGGCTGGACCTCACGTATGTTAGTGGATTCAATGTTGGTAAAAATTAGTAGGCCCAGTGTGTGGCCAGCTGTATGAGTGGGGCCCACTACCCACTGCTTAAGGTTAAGGATCTCCATGTCATATTCCAATTGGGAAGCTCCCAGAGCATCCATTTTCTCATAGTGAATATTAAAATCACCAACAATTAGGTAGTTTTTATATTTTAAACAGAGTGGCAGGAGATGGTTGAGTAATTTAGCGCCAAGATTCGCTTGTTGTCCAGGGGGGTTGTATATTACTGCTCCAGCTAAGATGGTGAGACCCTCATGGAGTACTCTGAATGGTAAGGTCTGATGTTCATTGTGGGCAGCTATTGGTTCCGCAAAGCATGCTAAATACTCCCTGAATATCACAGTGACCACCCCTCCTCTTTTACCAGATCTGTCTTGCGTAATAGTTTTATAATTAAAGGGGAGAGTGTTTGCTATATCCGGGGCATTAGTATCGGATAGCCAGGTTTCGGTAATGAAAACCAGGTCCGGGGTCTTGGACGTGAGTAAGTCCCAAATATCCAGAGCATGTCTAGGTAGGGATCTGGCGTTGAGGTATAAACAGTTAAGGTAACATGGATTGTGTGATGGCCTAATGGAGATTGACCCATGCTAGACCAATGACAAGCGAGGCAGGAAATAGGTCCATAGGATGATCCTGGGCCCGTTTGAATACATAGCCTTTCATTATTGCCCTTTTTATCAGCATAGGCTAGCAACTCGCTACTAGAGTAGCGGATGGGCGTAGACAAGTTTTTAATGAAACCAGCAGGGGGTATGGCGCCTATCCCCGGCTGGTCACGGACGGGCTTACCTTAGGCGCACCTTCGGCGTGCCATTGACGCGCCCGCTGCGCCCGTCCGCTGCGCCTCGGCCAGCACATTGGAGTAAACAGGGGGGAGGAAGCGCGGGCTCCTGACTCCGCCCTCCGGCTAGCAGGGGCTGACCCCTGATTGGTCTGCCGGTCTGCCTAACTCCCCTTTGGCTCTCCACACAATCGGCACTCAGCCATGGTGGAACGGAGCCCGGGGATTGGCAGCCAGAATATTAGGGAAAGAGGAGCAGCCTAACTCGCTGTCGTCCTCACAGTATTCGTGCAAATCACAATTTAAAATGCGGGCAGGTTCGAAATGCAGGCAGTGCAATAAACAATTTTAAATGCAACCAGAATCGGTGCAGGTAATCAATTTTAAAAATGCGAGCAAGGTCAGTGCAAATATACAATTATAAACAAACACAGCGCTTCAGCTACAGTAGCGATTCCACAGAGGTATGCTGCGCGATTGCTGAGGCCTAAAGTTAAATAGGGGGAAGCGCAGACTCCTGGCTCCGCCCTCCGGCTCGCAGGGGCTGACCCCTGTTTGGTCTGCCGGTCTGCCTAACTCCCCTTTGGCTCTCCACGCAATCGGCACTCAGCCGTGGTAGAACAGAGCCCCGGGATTGGCAGCCAGAATTATTAGGGGAAGAGGAGCAGCCTAACTCGCTGTCGTCCTCACAGTATTAGTGCAAATCACAATTTAAAATGCGGGCAGGTTCGAAATGCGGGCAGTGCAATAAACAATTTTAAAAGCAACCAGAATAGGTGCAGGTAATCAATTTTGAAAATACGAGTAGGGTCAGTGCAAATATACAATATAAACAAACAAACACAGCGCTTCAGCTACAGTAGCGATTCCACTTAGCGGAGGTCACCTGTCCTGATCTGCACCGGATTTTTCGGGAGCCTTGTCTTTTGCCCAGCCCGTGGCCAGGATTGGTCCTTGCACCATTCTAGGTAAATATAAATCCATGTGGTATGTCCTTGACTATTTCCATTTCTCATCCTTCCCAGGTACCAATGTCTAGAGGTGTTACTGTGATTTCTTGCCAACTTTATGTCCTAGTGATTATTTTATTGCTTGGAAAATTTATGGTCACCGGATTGTGGCCTTTGACTCACTTATGTTTGCATAGATAAAGCATTCAAAACTTTCCCAATTCTGTGGTTATTACAGGAAAGGTGTGACGCCCTGATGTTCCCGGGATCGGGAACAGCCCGCAAATACTTTGGACAACAGACAACCAATGAAAGCTTTACCGATTTAATGTTCAAAGGTAAAGAACAATGCTTTTTATAGTTACACAAAATATAGTTAGTATCAAAGAGTGTCAACGATACCCAATCACAGCTCCAGGATGGTCTCACCGTCCTTCGCATGAACACCAGTTTGAGTGTTCTCCCAACGAAGGACACTGTGCTAAGTAGCGGCCGACAATGCCGTTCGACAGCTGTGATGGGTTCGAAATGCTGAGCCCAGGTCCTGATCTTTGGAAGGACTCGGATAAATTTACCCACGAGGTAATGCCCAGCCGGGCACTCTACCTTTCATTAGAGTAATGGCAGGGAACAGCTGCTCGACCTGTACCACTTTGTGAGCCCTAACCTACTGCTTCTCAGGAAGCCCAAACAGTACAGCTCAGGCAGAGAGCAGCTGCTCGATCCTGCCTGACTTCGGAACAAGGGGTTTTGGTTCCGATACACTGAGACGCGGCAAACACCTCTGTGGTGTGCGTCTCAGTGACGAGTAAGTTAAGTCTCTCCGGTAGGAGCAGGGAACACCCGTCCTGCCCCGGGTAATGAGAGAGTTAAGCACAGCCGTGCTTCTCCGGCTTCTGTATCTCAGACGCGGCAAACACCTCCGTGGTGTGCATCAAGGATACAACCACTAAGCTGATATCAAGATAAACCAGAGAGCGCCCGCTCAATCTGGTTTCGCCATCCTATGGTCAATACCTGCTTGGACACTAGGGAGGGAAATCCTACGACGCCAACAACAGTACAAATATCCGACCCAGCGTCCTCGCGTCTTCCGGCTTATGTAGGCATGTTCGTTCCGCTCTGCCTCCCGCTACTCATGCTGGTAATCGTAGTTCCCGCAGCTCCGCTCCGTGCCTCGGGGTAGTCCGTGGGTCAGGGCGATCATGACAAAAGGTAAAATTGTTTAAATATTGCCTGTTTATGCTAACTCCCTATTGAATCCCTAGGACTTATAGTAAAGGTGACAAGGATTGGCAAATCACAGTTTACAGGTATAAGTCCTAAAAGGACTCAAAGTACTGATGAGTGATTAATGGTAAAAGGCAGGAATACTAGTTCAAAGTGTGAATGTTTATGGGCCCAGGTGAGTATGATAAAATTGAATTAGTAGTCCCGCGCGCTCTTTCAGTATACTTTTCTGGTAGCAGTAGTATGGTTAGGGTTTAGTTAAAAATAGGTAGTTAGTCGTGTACAGATTACTGATTATTTGATTTTATGTACTAACCAAAATCCACGTGTATTGTTAAATTTTGTCTGGAATATCCCGGGATACTAAAAGTGGTTGGTAAATAGAAGCCGTACTGCTGAGAGGTTACTTGCCTTCATGAAGAAGGTGCGTAAAGTTAGATAAAACTTGTAGCACTAGTTAGGGATTATTTTCTAGTATAAAACTGAGAGTGATTGGTAGCAAAAGAGTTCGCTGATGAAACTTTGGTCTTATATCAACTAGAAAGGTTAATTCTGAAGGAGTAGCAGGTTCTGTTTGCTTAAGTGAAGACTAAACGGAAGGTTGTTTTACTCACAGTGCATGAAGAGTAGGTGGAATTAAGTTTACTTGTGAAAGAAATGATCTTTTCTTTGACTTTAGTCAATCAGGCACAATAGCAAATGTTTTTATGTTGTCAAATAATGAAATGTATAATTGAATTTTGAAAGAAAATACAATTGTCGTATTACCTTGCAAAGGAGGGAGTCAGTCCTGGGTGCTGCACTGACGTCATAGAGAGCCGCGCTGGGATTGGTAGAAACAGCGGGTGTGTAATCGTGAGAAGGTTGCAAAGGAGGGGTGAGTGCAGAGAGTGAGAATAACGCCACAGAAAAAGCTGCGCAATCATTGGTTAACGCTGCTTTTAAGTCAAAACTTCATTGGTCATTAAAATTAAGAGACGCGCTGGTATTAGAGAAATATTTCTGCAAAGTAAACACACTGAATTAGAAAATAAAATAGCTGTATATGTGGTATCTAGATCCAGCATTTATAAGAAATCATCCTGATAGAAAATATTTAGGATTTGCTAAAAAACAACAGATTAGAGGAAGACCTTATTCTATATACGGAGGAAAGAGAAGCATGTCGCTTTTCAAGAAAAGAAAGAATTAGTTCAAAAAGGACAAAGCTATTAAAACAAGAGAAGGGATTATTATTCCACCACCAAATACGCCTGCATCATACATGATGGTAGAAAGAGGCTACCACACTTGTGTGTGGTTAGAAAACTGGAGAGAATATACCAATAGCGATGGCATGTTAGCTTTTCCAGAACATGGTACACCTAATGGTAGATCATTGCACAATTTGCGACCTCGTATGAATAAATTAGATCCTAGACCAAGATTAACTCAATAAGAAGCCCTAGAGGAGTGGGAGACAGAAGCTTTTGAATGAGACAGACCTCGAGGTGATAGAAGTCTTAGTAAATTTTATCCCAAATTTCTAAAGGATACTCGAGATAAGCAAATGAAAAGATGGAGACAGTCCATGTTAGTGGAAGTATTGTATCCTGTATTGACCTTAGAAGAGCCATCAGGAAGTAAAAGAACAGAGAAAACGAAAAATGTGATGACCAGTGGTGATTCTGATGATGATTACTTTGAGGCTTTGTTAATGCAGAATCCGCCATCTTACCAAGAAGAAACTCATAGAATTACTCCAAGTGCTCTGTTTTTACAACCACCTTTGGTTCCACAAATTATACATGAAAGAATTAGAGAAAGTATTACAAGAAAGAGAAAAGGAAGCATTAAACAAACAGCGTAGTGAGTTAATACAGAAGATAACCCAGTTAAATACAAGTCCCGAAGCCCTGACAATACCAGTAACTATAGGTCATGTAGTTTTTATATATGGAGACAAGCAGACTAGTCCTAAGACTCCCATTCTAGCTACACCCATAGTGCTGCCCCGGAAGGAAAATCTAATAGTCGATGATCAAGCAAGTGAGTGTGAGTCAGGATTTTCCTTCATGTATTTGCCCATACGAGAACCAGTGAGTGACTCAATCAGGAAAATTACTCCCCGATGTTTAAAGGAAGTTCAGATTGAAACATCTTCAGGAACGAGACATGCAACTGTAGTAAGCCCGGAAGAATTAGATCGATGGACCCGAGACATAGAGAAGCCAAAATCACAGCCTAAAATTTTGGACATGTTCATAATGTTAGAATTGGAAGAAATGGTAGGTGGAAATGTGGGATTGGAAAGGTTAAATTCTTTTGATATAAATGAATTGTTGTTTATATGCAGAAGTTTTACTCGAAATACTAAAATATACCATGAAAAGTTAATGAATTTGGCTTCAGAAATGGGAATTGACAATGTCAAATCAAAAGTATTACAGAAACCATATAGAGCTGAAATTTCTGACAAAGATTTAGAAAACATGAATTTATCAGGACGCAAATTACAGATAAAGGAATTGTTGTAGGAGATTTAGACAAATAGAAGGCTAGATTGACAAAGAAAAAGGAAGAGGCACAGGCAAAGAAAACCACATCTGATTATTTAATAAAAGAAGCAGAAAAAGTCAAAAGATTGTGTCCGATGAGAGAAGTGCCAGGAGGAGGTTATGTACATGTCCCATGGTCCCGACAGGATATTTTGTCATTTACTAATGACTTTCCAAAACTCTGAGAAAAACCTGTTTAATGGTACCGGTAAATTGAAAGATTTGTGAAAGTGTCGAAAGTACTGTTAAAATATTTAGATGGTTTATTTGACATTGTTGTTCCAGCTGATTTGTGGATCGAGTGTAAAATTACAGTAGATTGGCCAAATGATGAATATCCTAGAGATCCTAAAACACTAGCCCCGTCAGAAAAGGTAATGAAGAGATACAATCAGGTGAATACTTACTTAAAGGAAAAGATTCCTACAAAAAAAACAATTGGACTAAAATAGACAGAACAACTCAAAATAAACATTAATCTGTACATGTATATTATGAACGTCTATTGCAGGTATTTAAACAGTACAGTGGTTTAGAAAACATTGATAATAAAGAGATGACACATTTTATTTATCAGTTTGTGTCCGGACTAAAACCAGAAATCTCCCAAACGATTAAAGAGCATAAACTGTGTTGGCAAGTAAAGCCTGTTGATGAAATTCTCAAGTATGCAAAATACTGTGAGGATAAAATTGATAATAAACAAAAGAAATTAGAAGGAAAGGTAATGTGGGCTCAAGTAAATTTGGCAGAACAACAGGAACTTCAATTAAGTCAGCAAGCAAATAATCAGAAAAAGAGGGAAGGCCAAGGTGAAAGTAGTGGGGGCAAACCAAGAAGGAAAATGAGTGAAGAAGAGGCAAAGAAAAAGTGTCCTTGTCATGGGTGCGGAAAATTGGGCCATTGGAGAAACAAGTGTAAATTAATACAAAATAATAATGTCCGAAATCAAAATTTGAATCCATAGACGCGGAATGAGGTGTCAATGAGACAGCCGCAATAGGTAATACAGAATCAGTTACCTAAAGCCCCTATGCCAGATTTTGTGAGTCAACCCAAATACAGTGTGGGCACCAGATTTTGGGAGGGAAGGGGTAAAGAAAAATACGGTAACACCACAGTTTCTTTTACAAGACACATTTTTTGAGGGCGAGCCCTACTGGCGGTGCCTGAGATGGGGGGAAGAGGATTGCATACTTGGCGCATCCTTAACAATAGATCAGTCAGGTCCTTACATTCAAAGGAAAGTGGAGAGAAATTATGTTACTTTTTTGTTGAACACTGGTGCTACCCGTTCTACTGTGAGAACAGCAGACATCCCAAACTTACCCCTCTTGGGAAAAGCGATCCATGTAGTGGGCAGTTCTAATAATCAAATTAGGACCCTTGTCACAGAACCAATGGAAGTCTGTATAGGTAACTTTAAAGAAATGCACACATTTGTAGTGTGCCGTTAAATCCCTGTAAACTTGCTAGGAAGGGATTTACTGTCCAAAATGAACTATACAATCTTTTGCACCCCAAATTGTGTTGAAATTCAGACTCCTGATGAAGACAGAGTGTATTAAATTGTGCTAGTCAGACAAGAGGCAGAGGTTAAAAAGATGTCCTTAGAAGATTTACCAGGAGAATTAAAACCCTTTGTGAATCCTGATGTGTGGCATTTTCAGGAAAGGAAGTAGGTTTAAAGGCAGATGTCGATCCTATAAAAGTGACAGTGAAAGAAGGTGCACTTTACCCAAATATTCAACAGTACATAATGAGTCCCAAAATAAAAGCAGGTGCGTTCAACAAGGCATTCTAGAAGAAATAATGAGCAGTCCTTGCGATTCACCCATAATTGTCATAATAAAAAAACAAATGGAAAGTACAGGGTGGTGCAAGACCTCCGAAAGATTAATAAAATTGTCATCCATGTTGGCCAATAGTACCAAATCCAGAAGTAATTCTATATCCAATACCATGAGGAGCAGGATGGTTCACTTTAATTGATGTATGCCATGCCTTATTTTCCATCCCACTGCATCCAGACAGCAAGTTTTTATTTTCTTTCAAACTTGATGAGCATGTTTACGTTTAGAATCGTGTTCCACAAGGGTACACGGAAAGTCCATCCATTTTGTATCAGATTCTGAAAAAGTGTCTTGAATCACTGGTGCTGACCAGACAATCAGTCCTGGTGCAGTATATTGATGACCTATTATTGGCTTCGAGAACCCGAAATGACAGTGTAATTGACTCCTTTGCACTATTGAACCATCTAGAAAAAGGTGGACATAAAGTGTCTCCAGAGAAATTGCAATACTGTACAACCTCAATCAAGTATCTCGGACATCAGATAGAAAGAGGGGTCAGGAGAGTAATGTCCGAAGGAATCAAAATAATTCAGAACATGAAGCTACCCCAAACTCAAAAAGAGATCAGAATGTTTCTCAGAGTTGTAGGTTACTGCAAGCGGTGGATTGTAGGATTTGCAGTGCTAGCAAAACCATTGATTCAAATGACAAATAAACTAGCAAAAGATCCAGTTGAATGGGACGATGAAAGCATGACTGCTTTCTTAAAATTGCGTAGTAGTCTGTGTGAAGCTCCAGCATTAGGGATGCCTGATTATTCAAAAGAATTTGCACTATTCTGTGACCCAAGAGACAATTGTGCCCTCTCAGTCCTACCCCAGACTCATGGGTTAATGTGACGTCCTGTGGCATATTTTTTTTGCCACATTGGACCCAATGTCATCAGCACTGCCAGGTTGTGTGAAAGCGGTAGCTGGAACTTGTATGAGTCTAGAGCAAAGTGAATCCATTATCATAGGACACCCTGTAACAGTGTATGTCCCACATTCAGTCTTGATTCTGTTAACCAGAAGATGTACTCAGCATTTAACTCCTAGTCGGATGACCTAATATGAAAGAATTATCATTGTTTCCAAAAATGTGACAATAGTGAGGTGCACTATTCTAAATCCAACCACATTACTGCCAGAATCTCACTTTGAGGAAGTGAGAGAGGAAGTTGAACATGATTGTATTGATTTAACTAAATTAAGTTCAAAACCTTGCGCAGACATACAGGAAGAACCTTTAAAGGACCCAGAATATGAGCTGTTTGTAGATGGCTAGTGTATGCGCCATCAGGAAGGAGGATTAAGCGCTGCTTATGCTGTGTGCACAATATCTGGTATGGTCAGAGGATCCTATTTACCATGAATCAAGTCTGCACTAGTAGCCAAATTGATTGATTTAATGAAAGTGTGCAAAATTGGGAAAAATTGGAGAGTAATCATTTACACTGATAGCCAGTATGGATATGGGGTTGTGCATGACTTTGGACAGCTGTGGATGCAAAGGGAGTTCATGACTTCTTCAGGAACCCCTATTTAAGATGGACAATTTGTAAAATAATTACTTGAAGCAATTCAATTGCCAAAAGAATTGGATGTGGTTAAGTGCGCTACTCACCAATCTGGAAATGACAAAGTGACAGCCGGTAACCGGTATGCTGACCAGGTGGCCCAACATTGTTCCAGATATAAAGTGGCAGTAAATGAGAAAATTGAAGCATGTGGAAACAGCTGCCAACTTATGCTATTGAGAGGTGTGAATACATGGGAGAAGGTGAAAGATCTACAAGGTGAAGCAGAGCCCAAAGAAAGGGAAGACGGGCAGAAAATATGTTGTCAGGTAAGACCAGAAGATGGTGTGATAGTTTACCTGGATGAGAGAACAGTATTACCTGACTCTATGCTTGAACCAATGGCTAGGATGTACCTTGGGGACAACCACATAGGGAGAGATGCTATGAAAAGATTGTTCAGACAGGTTTGGTTCAATGCAAAGTGCCGGAACATTGCAAAGAGTCTTTGCCAGAGATGCATAACATGTCAGCAAATGAAATCTGGTAAGAAAACTGTGGTTTGTCTCTGAAAAATTGGGAAGGCAGAAGGTCCATTTATTAGACTCCAAATTGATTTAATTCAGTTACCTGCTTGTCAGGGATTAAAGTATGTCTTGGTTATTGGCTGCCTATTTTCAAAAGGGGTGGAAGCATACCCTGCCCGTAGGAATGACAGCTTAACTGTAGCCATACTCCTTTTGAGAGAGCTCATTCCTCGGTTCGGTTTTCCAGTAACGATTGAGTCAGACTGAGTAAAACATTTGAATAATGAAATTATTGGTTTAATCTGTGAAGCAATCAAGATTGAGCAAAAGCTGCACTGTGCTTAACGCCCAGAGGCTTCTGGAGTGGTCGAACATTTGAATGGCATGATTAAAGCAAGATTGAGAAAGAAGTGTGAATCTACTGAACTAGAATGGCCCGATGCTTTACCTCTTGTCCTAATGGGACTCAGAAGCATTCCAGACAAGAAAACAGGCTTGAGTCCCCATGAAATACTCTTGGGAAGGGCAATGAGGTAAGCATGTGTGCCAGGACACAATGTTAATTATATCTGATGATTTAGTGTTGGAGTACTGCAAAGAGTTGGCTAATCAAGTGTGTTCTATCTCTCACCAGGTTGGGGAAGATGCTGAAGTTAGACATTCAACTCCAGGATATGATTTGAACCCTGGAGATTTGGTATTGATAAAAAATCAAACCCGGGAATCTTGCCTAGCACCAAGGTGGGGAGAGCCACGTCAAGTGATACTGGTCACCACCACAGCTGTAAAGTGCAAGGGAATCCCCAACTTCATCCACGCCAGCCACACCAAAAGGGTAACAGAACCTGATGAAGTTGAGGCTGAATGTTGTGCAGCTGAAGGGTCTCATGAAATTGATCCTGAAGTAGTTGACGAAGAACAACAGAGCACCAGTCAGGATGAATTGATCCCAGTGGTTGACATACCTGAAATAAGGGTAAAAACAAGAAGTCAAACATATTTAGATAGTCAGACTGATAGTGAGGATGAGATAGGAGTAGAAGAATGTGCTCAGATTACAGAAATCCAAGCTAATGGTAATTATGAGGAGGACCAGATAAGGAAAGAGCAATATACTCAGACCAACAATACCCCCATTAGAACTCCTGTGTCTGCGAAGGCACAGATCGGTACTAGAAAAAATTTACAGACAGAAGAAAATCAAGAGACTACAATACCTGTGCAGGACCAGACAGGATTAGTCAAAGGGGTTCAGGACGAAGATAAAATTCCAGGCCCAACAAAGTAAATGTAAATGTAAATGTATTGGCATTTATATAGCGCACTACTTACCCGTAGGGTCCCAAGGCGCTTCGACCGCTGCGAAACCCTTCCTGGCTTCCCTGAGAGATGGTCCCTTAATGGGTATCTCCAGGGTGAGACCAGGCATCCCCGGCGGTCTGGTGGGGCCGTTAGTGAAGATGAGGCAAGCTAATGCCCAGAGTTGCCGAGTGTGATCGCTGATCAGAGTGGGCACCGAGGCGAGAGAATTATCGAGTCCGCTGACCCTGGTCCAGAAACCTGCCGCGCCGGGAATCGAACCCTGGTCCCGGGCCGTCCTCTGCTTTAGGGTCTGCCGCCTCTAACCAGTGAGCCACACTACTTCACACAAAGTCATATCCTGAACCAGGTCAGATTAGCCTAATTTCTAATTTCTAATTTAAAACATTTCTAGAGCGCAGCGTACACCTTGCGGTTTCTTGGCGCTAGGGGGTTCATCAACTGAGGAAAAGACCAAGAGAGAAATTGAGAGGAGAATTTAAGAGAGTTTAAATGGAAAAGGCCTGGCTGAAGAGGAACGTTTTCAGATCTCTGCGAAAGGGGAGGTACTGGGTGGCGGAGCGGAGATGGTCAGGGAGTGAGTTCCAGAATGTTGGAGCCAGGGTGGAGAAGCTGGACCCGCCCCACTTTTTACATGTGAAGCGTGGGATCTGAAGAAGGGACTTGGAGGAAGACCGGAGTTCTCTTGCGGGGACATAAGGATTCATTAATGAAGAGATGAAGGCGGGGGCAGTGCCCTGGCGGGCCTGGAAGATCATGCATCCAATCTTAAAAAGGGAGCGTTCTTTTACAGGGAGCCAGTGAAGCTCCCTGAGAAGGGGGGTGGAATGGTGATAACAAGGGAGGCCGTACACCAGCCGGGCCGCCTGGTTTTGGATAGTCTGGAGTCTACACAAGCTGTACGCGGGGATGCCATGGTAGAGAGCGTTTGCGTAGTCCAGTCGTGATATCACCAGCGCGGCCATGATAATCTTGAGTGCCTGGGGGGAAAAGAAGCGGGAGACAGTGCGGATGGTGCGGAGAGTGAGAAAGCAGGAGGAGACCACGGAACTGATTTGTGAATGGAGAGTGAGCTGGTTGTTTATTTTGACGCCCAGTGTTTTGACCGTGATTGAGGGGGACGGCGCGGGACCAAGAGAAGGGGGCCAGAAGAGTGAGTTCCAGGGGCTGGATGAACCACCAGTGAGAACCAGCTCGGTTTTATCCGGGTTCAGCTTAAGGTGGTTGTGGTTCATCCAGTCCCTGATGAATGTCATAGTTGACTGGAAATTAGAGACAGAGAGAGGAGAAGGGGACAGATCAAAGATGAGCTGGAGGTCATAGCCTAGAAGAATCCATCCAGTCAGAACAGTCAACAATAATAAGCCCTGGACAAGGTAAGATAGCGAGGATACCTGAAGTTGACGAAAACCAAGTTGTGCAACAACTTAAAGAAAACAAAAGAACATCTGAAGAATCAGGAAGCACAGTGCCAGCTAAAAGACTCAGAAAAGGCGATAAATTGCCTGGTTTTGTTAAAAGATTGAAATATCGCCTAGTCACAATACATGAAGAGCCTGAACAGGTGGACAAAGTAACAAGTCTAACTGAACCATCTACAAGCGATCTAAGAAGGAGATGTCCACGCCTGAAAAAGCTGAACAATAAACATTATTGAAGATTTCGATAATCTGGAAATCAGTGATGATAGTGATGAAGAATTGATTACTGATCAATCTATTGCCTGATGCTTTACCTCTTGTCCTGATAGGACTCAGAAGCATTCCAGACAAGAAAACAGGCTTTAGTCCCCATGAAATAATCATGGGAAGGGCAATGAGGCAAGCATGTGTGCCAGGACATCAGGTGTTAACTATATCTGATGATTTAGTTTTGGAGTACTGCAAAGAGTTGGCTGACCAAGTGCGTTCTATTTCTCTCCAGGTCAAGGAAGATGCTGAGGCCAGACATTCAACTCCAGGACATGATTTGAACCCTGGAGATTGGGTAGTGATAAAAAAATCACACCCAGGAATCTTGCCTAGCACCACGGTTAGGAGAGCCACATCAAGTGATACTGGTCACCACCAGGCAAGGGAATCCCCAACTGGATCCACGCCAGCCACATCATAAGGATAATAGAACCTGACAAAGTTGAGGCTGAAGGTTGTGCAGCTGAAGCGTCTTAAGAAGTTGATCCTGAAGTAGTTGACGAAGAACAACCGAGCACCAGTCAGGATGAATGGATCCCAGAGGTTGAAATACCTGAAATAAGAGTAAGAACAAGAAGTCAAACGTATTTAGACAGTCAGACTGATAGTGAGGATGAGATAGGAGTAGAAGAATGTACTAAGTTTACAGAAATCCAAGCTAATGGTAATCATGAGGAGGACCCGATAAGGAAAGAGCAATATACTCAGACCAACAAAACCCCCACCAGAACTCCTGTGTCAGAGGAGGGAAAGATAGGTACTAGAAAAAATGTACAGACAGACGAAAATCAAGAGACTGCAAGACCTGTGCAGGACCAGACAGGATTAGTCAAAGGGGTTCATGAGAAAGATAAAATTCTAGGCCCAACAAAGTCACATCCTGAAACAGGTCAGATTAGTCTAGAAGAATCTATCCAGGCAGAACAGTCAACAATAATAAGCCCAGGACAAGGTCAGATAGCGAGGATACCTGAAGTTGACGAAACACAAGTTGTGCCACAACTTAAAGAAAACAAAAGAACATCTCAAGAATCAGAAAGCACAGTGTCAGCTAAAAGGCAATAAATGGCCTGGTTTTGTTAACAGACTGAAATATCACCTAGTCACAATACATGAAGAGCCTGAACAGGACGACGAAGTAACAAGTCCAACTGAACCGTCTACAAGCAATCTAAGAAGGAGAAGTCCACGCCTGAAAAAGCTAACCAATAAATTCAAAGGTCCTGAATGGACTTACGTCATCCTTGAAGATTTCGAGAATCTGGAAATCAGTGATGGTAGTGATGAAGAATTGATTACTGATCAATATATTGAAGAAGTGAGGCAACTTGAGATAAAATTACAGGAGTATTCTGTGAAAAATTCTCAAAGAGAGGTTAAGCCTCCTTAGTCAAAATGGCTGATAATAGAGTTACTGGAAACTCGAAAAGAAGTTGTATAAAGACATGCTGTAGTACATGTAGTGTGCTTACACTACTTGTACTATGGCTAGGAATGACAATAGCAATACCGTACTTGATGGCTACTAAACAGAATAACACTAGTATACACGGAAAGATAGTGCACCACAAATAAGATAGAATAGACTTAGAAGCACCAGATGAGATAGAATTACATCACTTTAAAAATAAAAACGTAACTGATATGAATGTATTTGCTAATCTATTAGTACACTAAGTAGATACAATGCCAATTAGTGACAGTTAAGTCTGTATGAAACTACCAACTTCAGTAGCTGTAGGTGTTACTTACCACCATTTACCCCTGACCTATGGCATTTCCTGTAGTATATTAACCAGTTTATTCTATTGAACAGGAAGGTTGCAGTATTATTATTCTAACATAGATGTCATATTGTCTGAAATTCCTATACGTAGAAGAATGAATCCCGTCCTTAGTAGTAAAGACCCACAATTCATTGGTGAATATTTTTTAACAATTGAAACAATAGATATAGCTGATGCGCGCAAAGACATGTAAACTACACAAAGAAGAAATATATTTGTAATTCTAGTAGAGAAAAGGAGACAGGATTTCCATAGAAAGGCCACTGAAACGAAACCCCAGATACCCAAAAGGGCTGAAAGGAGGAATTTATGACAACTGGCAAGACTCATGTTGCTATGTCTTTGGACTTTGAAAAGAAAAGGAAAATCTGTCTCCATATAAAGAAAAATGAGTATAACAATATATTCATCGGTTCCAGTGAATGTGAACAAAATTTCCTCATAATTGGGGGTTGGGGACTAAAAGGGCGAACTGATCCAGCATTTCCTGGAATGTATTATATTTGTGGGAACAAAGCTTACTTTAAGCTCCCTGATCATTGGTATGGGAGTTGCTATTTTGGAATAGTATTCCGAAAGGTATACCATGTAAAAAGAACAACTGGAAGCAATGAACACAAAGATGAATTAACACAATATAAAAGAGCTAGTTTTGCAGGAATTGGAGGTGATATATTTAGTGCATTGATACCTTCAGAAGGAGTAGTTCTGAATACTCAAAGAATTTATAAATTGTCTACAGTGGGGGATCGCTTATCGACAGACACTGCTGGACCTGGAGGATTGTTATTGATCAATACCGAATTGGTTGCGATCAGATCAATGGTTTTACAAAATCGACTTGCCGTTGTAATATTATTAGCAAAAGAACGTGGAGTCTGTAGAATATTGAAGGCGCAAAATTGTTGCTCTTACTTTCCTGATAAAAGTGTTGAAATTGGAAGGTATGTAAGAAATATTACTCATTTGGAGGAATAATTGAAACCACTGGAGGTTGATGGTGCATGAAACTAACTGATGGCCTCTCTTCTGTTGGTACTTGGATTTCTAATATAGGTAGAAGTATTGTAGGTAAAGTACTGATGCCAATAAAGGGACTATCACTGATAATATTGGTGATAATGATTTGGTGTAAATGCTGCAGAAACAGAAAAAGATATACAGTGAGTGAGAAAAATAAGAAACAGAAATTAGATGAAATTCAAATGGATATATAAAAGAATGAAAGTTTTCAAGAATGAAGAAATTGAACTGGGAGAATTCTTAAATTGGCATCTGCTTCCTTAATTTGTGATGACATAAAATATCATCCTAGAGGGGATTGATGGAGTAAGCTTTCACCCGTACCGAAACTTGCTTGGATTCAACCCTCTTGAAATAACCTATAATTTATTAATCAACATGTTTAGTCTACTGATATTGCACAACATATTTAGTAAGCTGGCGGAAGCTTGACAATGTGCTTTTACTAACAGGAACCCGAGTGTCCTAAAAATGGCTGTCGAAAACGCGGGAACTTTACTGCGCATGAGTCCGCCACATCTACGTAGTGTGAAGTACCTCTGCTTTTGGTGGGAACTTCTTGCTTCTGTGCACTAGTGCCAGAAATGGTTCCTTTAAACCTCAAATGCTAATGCTTATGCTGCTGCTTGTACTAAGCTTGTTTGTTCTGTTTAACTATTAATGCAAAAGTTAAAATAAAGTAATGAGGTTAGAGTAGAGATAAGTGGTATACAGTGCTTTCATTTATTTTTGAATTCTAATATGTTTCTCTTTGACTTTTTGAAATTGCACCGCACATGTGCTGGGAGAAACGAGAGACCTCAAGCTGTGGCATTGAAACCATGCCAAGGTTTGTCTTACCCGCGATACGCCTGAGAACCTCACCCCATGACCTGGGAAAAGGAAGACAACTTGCGTAAATGGTACAACATTGTATGCTAAAATGAAATGATATTGGTGGGCTGAATAAAATCGTGAGAGAATAAACTATGGGTGGGAACTTGATCAATTCAAGTCATTTGAAAATACCTCGTCTTAGTATGGTGTGATGATCTCTCCTCATCTTTCAGACCAATCACTGAAGGGGAAAACATAGATTTGCAACATTTAGGCGTGGTACATTGCCCTGGAAATAGTGTAACTAAGGTAGGTTTAGTTAGAGAAATTATCTTACTTGTCCGAATAGCTGGCCTGTCACTGTCACTGTCACTGACCCAACGCATGCTATAGGTGATCGAGAGCAGAGGTGCTGGCGGAGCACTCTGTCAGAAGAATCAAGGTGTTTGGGGAAATTATTGATTACCCAGTCGGGGTATTTTAAATTGGCTTATTGAGAGAGAGAGGGGTGTGACTCTGGCGTTGCACTTAGCAGAGGTCACCCGCCCTGATCTGCACCTGTCTTATCGCCTGGGCACCTGATTAGTCGGGAGCCTTGTCTTTTGCCCAGCCCGTGGCCAGGATTTGTCCTTGCACCATTCTAGGTAAATATAAATCCATGTGGTATGTCCTTGTACTATTTCCCTTTCTGGCCCTTCCCAGGTACCAATGTCTTAAGGTGTTACTGTGACTTCTTGCCAACTTTATGTCCTATTGATTATATTCTTGCTTGTAAAATTTATGGTCACTGAATTGTGGCCTTTGACTCACTTAAACTTGCATAGCTAAAGCATTTAAAACTTTCCCAGAGTCTGTAGTTATTACAGTAAAGGTAACATTGTTTAAATACAGCCTGTTTATGCTAACTCCCTATTCAATCCCTAGGACTCATAGTAAAGGTGACAAGGATTGGTAAGTCATGGTTTACAGGTATATGTCCTAAAAGGTCTCAAAGTACCTCTCAATGATGAGCGATTAATGGTAAAAGGTAAGACTACTAGCTCAAAGTGTGATTGTTTACGGGCGCCGGTGAGTATGATATAATTGAGTTAGTAGTCCTGCGTGCACTATCAACATGAAAACATTCGCTACTCTGCCTGTTCCACTAAATAAGGAATAGATTTATTTTCACTGCAAGTGAACCATTCAGCTCACTTTTCACTGAGTAAGGTCTTCCGTTTACACTTCATACACTGCGAGGAAAACTTTCAGCTCACTCTTCATTGAGTAAAGTCTTCCGTTTACTCTTCACTCAAGCTCAGAAGAACCTGCTCCTTTGGTGTTACCCTTTCCAGGTTAAGCAAGACAAAAGTTTCACCAGCGAACTCTTTTGCTGTCACTCTAGTTCGGAAGAAGCTGCTACTCGTTCAGTGTTACCCTTTCTAGGTGATATAACACCAAAGTTTCACCAGCAAACTCCCTGCTTTCAATCACGTCTCACTTTGACACAAAATAGTCCCAAATTTAACACTACCAACCCTGCATAGCTTCTCCGTGCTATTCCAAGAGACGAGTAACCTCAGAGCAGTGTGGCTACTTCCACCACCCGCTATTCCTTCCCGGGAGTTCCAGGTATCACTGTACCTTTGTTTCCAGACAACATAAAATGCTATGCAAACGGGTTTATTCAAAACATAAATCACTAATCAATAATCAATACTCGTAACCAAACTAGTCAATAAAAACCATAACTCTGCTACCAGAAAAGTGATCCAGTGGTGCACCAACAACAGATATTCCAATACCATATATTCACCTAGGACTATCAATAACATATACACCTATTACTAAAATTCATCTGGTTAGCGCTGGGGGGAAAGTTTGTTTACCTATTGATCAATATTGTAGGATTTCATATTAACTCTAAATTCTTATCACTGATCAATAAGTTCTATCTATTTGGTCGATGAGATGAACTAAATGAGTTGGAACTAATTGATGGTGACGATGCACATAACCTCTCTTGTAAATAATTCATCTGTATTATTAAACACAGACTATGGAAGCTTTCAAAACCTTTATCTAACGTTTAAATGTGAGTGAACCACTCAAATACACCACAGATTCCATCAATCATTAGGGAGGAAGAATCAATCAATTCAAATACTCTCACAAATTCAATAGATTGACGGTGCTCAGAAAAGAGAGGATAGAGACAGCAGTACATCAGGAAATATTACGTACCATATAGTTACCACAGATGGTGTGAAGACCAGCTCCCTGGCCAAATAGCTGGTAAGGGTTCCCTGGGAAAGATCATTTGACAAAGGCTTCGGGACAGGAATCAGGACAGGACAGGGAACCTCTCTAGAACCGACAATTCACCGCACCCTTCTCTGACACTCTCTTCCTCCTCGAGATTCTTCTGCGATCTTCTTCTAATTATTTGCTTAAGATAAGTAATTCTCTTTTCTGATCTTCTTCAGCAATTCAGATCATCAGCATCATCAATAACTCCAACAGCATCTCCAATCTCAGCATTCTCTCAGGATTACGCACACCCCAACTAACTAAACTACCTTAGTTATACCTTTTGGGATTCATGTACCACCCCCTAAAGTTGCAATATCACAAAAATACAATTTCTGATTGGACAGGCAAGGGGTGTTTGGTCATCAAACCATGATGGCATAGCATTTCTCTTTGATCTCAAACCTGTCCCCTTATTAATATTCATTTTATTTTATTCCCACCCAAGTTTTATTTACAGTTGAAACATTTCTATCAATAATGTTCATATGACTTCAGCCACTACACTTTTGACATCCGTGTTTCCCAGGGACTAGCGGTCGATGGCCTTTGATGTGGTCCAATTCATGGGATCATTCTTCCAGGGGAAGTAGCTGTCCCACATGCGCAGATGGATTTCACTCATTTATTCAGGTTATGGCAAGAAGGCCCAAATACGAACTAATGAAAAGGTCAAAAGAGAAAATATTCATTCAAGAAATAAATGATTTCATTGTATACCACCTACATCTACTCTATTCCCCTTTATTCCTTAAAATTTTCCCTACATCTACTCTATTCCCCTTTATTCCTTAATATTTTCCCTGCATTAGCTCTTCGCAACCAAAGCATTTTCTAGATAGCAAAGCAGGTGCAAGGCATGTGGGCCTTGAAGACGCCATGTTAGTGCATTCTGCTCATGCGCGAGCAATTCCCTCCAAAGCTGTTAAATGTCACATTACATAGCTGCAATTGATGCATGCACAGAAACGTTTTCGCAGTTAGAGCCACACTTTTAGTTCGCTATCCGTATTAATGGCAAGCTTCACTGTCTTTATGTAAATGTAATGTGCGAGGATTAATCACAATTAATAATCTCATGTTAAAAAGTTAATAAGTTAAATGATTGAATTGTGTTCTAGCAAGTCTCAGAAAAAGAAGCCCTTGCTCCATCAATTTCAAAAAATAATAAAAATCTCCTCTCAGTATGCAGAGATGCCTGGTCATGACCAGGAAAGAGGCAAAAAATCGGCATCTGGGAGATGGCACCTCCTACAACCCTAGTCCGTACTGATTCCCATTCTCACCGCTCTAACTGGGGTGTAATATCGTCTGTGTATGAATGTAAAATGAATGAGACGAATGTGTTAGTTAGGGAACAGAGCATACGCCTTTGCGCAGCAATAACACCATTCAGTGGTGGTGGTGTGGTAGTGTTGGCCCATGCTGCCCTGCTGCTCGGGTGCATATTGGAGTCAATGTTTGCATATTGTTTCATGATGAGCCTCCATGGTGGGGATGATGTAATAAATGCTTCCAGTACTTTAAATCTCAGTGGGGCATCAGGAAATATTGTATATAATTTACAAATAGTGGCACACAATTGGTAATACGTAAATGTATGAAGGAGTGTAGCAGTATATGCATACAAAGTGTCCTGTAGTGTGTGCCATGATTGATGTCTGAAACAGCCAGTGATGTGCGAATTGAGACTAAGTGCAAAAAAATAAAAAAACATGTCCAGATCTGGTGCAACACGACCACCCTGCTCACGGGAAGCGTCAGAAACTCCCATTCGATGTGCGGTTGAGAGCCTGTCCAAGGCAGTGGAATGAGACGAATTGAGCACTGACGGCAAAAATAGAGAGGCGGGGGGATGGTAAATTTATAAATATCTAAAGGAACTTCAGCAGGATTATCATTTTTTCTATGGCCAGGCATCCCACCAAAGATAATGGAAGATGTTTCCATCTTACAAGTCTTTCATCCAGCCAGTTCAACAGTCAACTGGAATTATTCTTTCACGGCTCTTTGATAATCCTACTAAGCCATACCCTCAGATATGTGATCGCACCATCCACCCAGAAAAGGAATATTTCCATGACAGTCTTACCGGTCTGTCAACAGGAAAATAATAGAGCTGGTACAGTTGGTGTCTTTTCGGGCACCCTCGATACTTGTAAACTCCCTGATGAGTGGGTCTAGATTAACCGTGGGTCTCTGATGTACAACGTGACATCATCTGTGTATACCAACACCACAATTCTGCAATAAAACAATGCCAGACCCGTTGCACATGATGTTCTAGGCGAGCTGGGAGTGGCTCTATCACGATAACAAAAAGTATATGTGAAAGGGGTCAACCCTGCTGTGTGCCATGGGTTGCCAAAAAGGGGTCAGATACACAGCCATTAATGTGCAAGCAGGCCATGGGTTGCAAATAGAGCAGCCATAAGGGTTTAAGGAAGTGGGACTCAGCTCAAGGAGGGCCAATGAGTATGGCCATTTAAGGGAGTTGAATGCCTCTATGGCATCTTAAAAATACAGGTACAGTGTGAAAGGACAGATCAATAGTTGAATTATGGCAAAGGACATGTGAAGATTATGCGAAGTAGAACTGCCTGGCACAAACCCTGTTTGATTAAGCCGCAACACAGTTAGAGGTAGTGGAAGGAGCTGGGAGACGAGCAGTTTTGTGAGTATTTTGTTATCTATATTGATTAAAGAGAGTGGTCTATAGGAGTTGCAGCGGGTGGGGTCATTGCCAGGCTTAAGCAAGGTAACGATAAGGGCTCCTCGCATCGATGGTGACAAGATGCCTGAGCAGAGAGCCTGTGTGTATACCTCCAGTAAGTGCAGGCCAAGTAGGGGAGTGAATTCTTTATAGAATGTGACTGGGTGGCCATCAATGTCCAGCGTCCTGTCAGCAGGACTAGAATAAATTACCCAAACAATTTGCTTAAATGTAAAAGGCTCATTCAGATACCACCTATGCCTCTCACTGAGTCAAACAAGTTGGATTCAGTCCAAATAATCAGTGAGGTCCAGGGGGCAGAGTCTTGCCGTTTTGCGATAGGGGGCAGAAAAGAAGGTTGTCATGATCTCTTGGACCACTGCTGTACCTGTATGCATACATGTTTCATTGTTGTGAAATTTTGTGATGTAGTCACTAGCCCAGGGTTTTTGTAGTGACTGAACTAGGGTACTACCGGGTCTGTCTCCCTCTCCAGAGAGACGAGCCTGTACCTCCCTCCCTAAATAAAACAGTTTCTGTTGTACTGCCCCTTTGTATTCGGCTAATCTACTGCATATATCTGCAAGAAACGGTGGGTCATGCCTAGCACAGAAGCGAGCCATCAGGTTCAGAATGTCATGCTCTAGACATGACAAGTTCCTCCACAATGCACAAAGCACACCTGCCTGCTTAGCAATACAGGCTCACTTAATAACCACCTTGAAGGCTTCCCGTAGGGAGGGCCTTTTGAGGTTCTCCTTATCTTTGCGGTGAAACTATTCCACATTCGCCATTTTTATGTCCTCACAAAAATACTTAATCACAAAGCACTCCCAGTGGGAGCCGCCAAGAGTATGCCTAGGAGAGAGCACCGGGCAACTAAAGTTCCAACATTACCAGTGCGTTTGCGGAGAGAGTACGTGGAGAGTGGGATACCCAAGCCAACCACAAGGCTGCATCTTAAGATAAGAGCCAATAATCCGAATGAGACACCATAGTGTGTGCTCTATTTATAGCGTTCCACTCTTTGAGGGTGCATTGTCCAGTGTGCAAGATATCTATCAAGTCAAAGTTCTGCACAATAAGGCACAAGTGGGCCGCAGCTCATGGGTGTGGTCACTTAGAGTCGCTGGCTATGTCCAACTCAGGGTCAAGTATGACATTAAAGTCATCCCCCCACAGGGTTGCGCCACACCCCAAAACCTCTGCCTGTTGCCATATCTCTGTGAACAATTGGGGGTTGTCCATGTTAGGCCCATAGATAGCTAGTATCCTGACTGAGTATCCCAGTATGTCACCTGCAAGAAGCACCAATCTACCCTATGCTTCAAGCTTACCCTTACTCATCCTCCATGCCAGTCCCGTTCTAACCACAATGCCACCCCACGACTATATTTATACCAACTTAATGCTCCCTCACCAAGCCAGATCTAAGTCTAGTGGTGGTGCTTTCTGTGACATGATGCTCTTGAAGCAGGCAAATGTCTATAGAGTGGCTATGTAAATATGGAAAAGGTTCACAAGGAGAAAAATTATTACTAGAGCTTATATTAGAAAAATGACAGCATCAATCATTGTCACTCAGGGAGTGCTTATCCGTCGCAGCAGGTGAAGCTATGGGGGGTCCTCGGTGATGGATTTGGTGAATTTCAGAGCTGCCTTACCATCAACAAAAATTTGTTTTTTGCCCTCCCTGTCACCTTCAGCTGGGCTGGGCTGGGTAAGTCAATGCATATGGGATCTCTGCCTTCTAAAGCATCCTCCTAGCCTGCATAAAACCTTGGCAGGCTGACTGAACCACCACAGAAAAGTCAGGTCAGAAGGATTGGATTTTACCTTGATATTGGAGTTTGCACCACTCTCTGGCCAGGCACAGGACCTCATCTTGATCCTAGTATTTCAGCAATCGTGCCACTATTGACCCGGCCTGGCTGGGGCTCCGGGAGGAGGTGTGGGACCCAGAGACCAGTGGGCATGCTCCACTATAAGCACAGCAGATAGACAGTCCCCAAATAGTTTCCCGTAATCCTGAGGCTGCTGTGTCAGGAGTAACCTCAAGGTCCTCATTTTTGGCCATTATCACCTTGAGTACTTTGTCCATTTTGAGTAGTTGCTCCCAGGCCTCCGAATGTGAGTCATCCACATCTGAGACACATTGTTCTGACTGATCAATGTGGTTGTCATGTTTGTCCACACGTTGCTTGTCCTGGTCCAGCTGATATTAAGAATGTCCAACTTAGTGTCTATGTTTTTGAGGTTGGAACAAACTTCAACAAGGATCTCTTTTATGTCAATGTCCTGCTGTGGCTCACCGTCAGAGCGCTCATGCGATGCCCTATGGTTTCATCACGTGTTGCCTTATCTGGTACTGCACCTGCTTTCAAACTGCAGCTTTGTTTTTTTGGCATCACATTTTCCCATATTTGCTAGGTGTTGTAAATAGTAATAATCTGTGGTGCTGGTGACAGCACAAGCTGAATTACCATCTGGTAATGGAGCACCACAAAAGTGGACTGTCACAGCCTGGGCAGAATATAAAGAAGCTACTCCGCCACCACTACTGCCCCCTGATCCTAATATGCAGGGGTCCTTTTGTCCAATAAAATGAAGCTAAGCAGTGTCACAAGGCACCACAACATCTCCACAGCCTGTGTGGGATGTAGCGTCTTACCCACGCAAGGCCATCACCATCCGTGAATACCAAGAGGGAGCCCTCAGAGATGCAAGGGTCCAAACCCTTATGTAGGTCCTGAAAGAATGTACAGCAAATGGGGGAGTGCCAGTCATCTGCTGCAGCCTCAGTGCACCGCTCGTCAGTCCAGCGCATATCACCCAGGGACACACGCAGGGGAGCCAAAAACATAAACAGGAGCAGGAACATACACAAGTTCAAGGAATCTGAATATACTGACAGCCAAGAATATCGCTCCCAAAACTCAAGAGTCTGATCACTCTCTCTACACTGAGAAGGACAGGGGTGCAGAAGGATCCGTAGGCCCCAATCCGATCTGCCACACCGTGCCACCCAGGCAACCAGGTGGGGGAAGAGAGGGGTCAAGTCATAATGGGCCCACTCACTTACTCAGACACTTGGCAAATATCCCCTTCTCTCTAAGTGGTGTTGACTATAGCCAGTCTCAGCAGGGCTATTCAGGGCAGCACTCCTCCCTACAAGCCAGCGACTAGTGGCCTCGCCTGCATGGCTCCACCGCTCCTCCAACCCGCGGCTTCAGGTTGCCTCACGAGCATATATGAATGGGACATATTCACTAGATTATGTCTCACTCCTGTGCACAGCTCTGCGCTGCTGCAAAAAGAACAGCTATGCAGACACTCTTGAACCTAAGGTTGTCTGTGTTGTTGCTTGGCTGGCATTATTAGTGCCAGCACAAGGTAAAACATATGGTGAGCACTAGATCCATGTGAATACAGTGCTATCCTGTTTCTGTGGAATGACAAAGGGTTGCATAGATTGAAGCGGCCATAGGGGGCATGGAAACATAAAAATGCATGATCTGATTAAATAAGTCTGACATCCTGCATATAATCAACTCTGGTAATGATGAAATGGCATGATTGGAATCTGACTAATAGGACAATGCTCACCCACTCTAAGTAGGCACACAGTGACACTGATGACAATGCTGAGGCCCTGTCATCTGAAATGGAGATACTGCCATCCACTCCATAGTGTAACAGCTGTCCTACACATCAATGAGAAACTGAACGTGCAATCTAATGCACTTTGTTTGCCAAATACTATAAAACACATGTCAACATGTGGAAGATATCACTAATAGCATATCCCCATATCATTGAAGAGTATGAACCTCCTGACCAGGAAATTGTCCCAGACATCAGTGAGGATGGTGATAATGACAACCTACCACCTATCGAATATGACACCCTCCAAGAGCTCCTGGACTCCATTGGGACACCATCTCTGAGCCCGAGGGGAGCCAGCAGCATTGTGGTATCTCAGTATACCCTGCGTAGCCATCAACAGGCACCACCTCCCACCTCAACGATGCTCCTGGACTCCGAGGACACAGCCATTGACTTCCAACGGACTGCTGTAGGAGGCTAGCTGTAGTTGGCAGATCAGGTGCGGGAAGAGATGGAGACCAAGTCGACCACCCTCGAGAGGGTCCGGGGGTGCCTCAGTCCCAATAGGGACAACTTTACAGTCTGTAACCACTATGTGACAGTGGAGAAATTCACTGGTACCATAAGGGGTAAGAAAGGTGGACGTATGGATACCTCCTCCCTAGTATATACTTTTCACACAATTGTATCCAGACCCAGAATGCCTCTACAAGCTTCTAACTCTCCTATTGGTGGTGCACTCCGCTGTCGCGGGAAGGAAATAATTCCTTTTGTTAATTAACCCTCACACATCCTATTGGTGTCATGCTTCATCATCGGGTTCACCCAGACTCCTAAAGGTCTGGGTGGGCTCAATCATCTTTTAGGGAGCTCTTAGGAGATATAGGCCAGGGGGTTTTAAAGAATAAAAATCCTATTGCTGCCCCAAGTATCCCTTTATTTGCGGGGATGCAATGGATATTAAAAAATGGAAAAAACAGGTCTCTTTGGAGTTAATGATCCTAAGGCCCTGGTTAGCCAACGTGTTTCAACCCATTCAAAAATGCCAAAAAATGGTCAGGGCCTTCGTCAGGGCTCAAAAAGAGTGTTCCCTCCCTTGTTTTTGTAAGGAATTATGATGTTGACCTATAAATCATTTTTTTTTAAGGTACAGATAGCTGTTCCCTTCATGAACACCAACAATTATCGATGTTAATCACAAGACACTTTCTTTAAAAGACATGCATCACAGTGAGGAGAATACTTATCCTCCTTCTGTTTGTATTTGAAAAATTCCACCCAATTTGGGGGAACACGCGTGTCTCAGGGAGAGAGAGTGGGTATATGATCACATGTAATTTACATGTCCTGCTCAGCGGTACAACTAAGTACAATCTCTGCTCCCTGGCTCTCGAAAAAAAAGACAACACTACAGTCATCAGAGACACCTACTCTCTACTCTCTGTCCTCCAGAAGTCCCTGGCTGATATCACTGGTGTCATGAGTTAGAGGTAAAACAACTGCCCTGCAATAATAGCACCAGTGACATGGCCAAAGAGCTGGGGGCTATCCAAACCATCATGGAGACTATGGAGCAGAAGCGGGGCTCCCACATTGCTGCCATGGCTGCCTACCACTGCAACATTGTTTCTGTGTTGAAAAACCATCAGATCTCCTTTGCAGCAAAGAGGATCTGCTGGTTTCACAGAACAGCAGCAATGTTGTGGTGGTAGGCTACCATGGCAGCACAGATTATGTGCATTGGCACAGATGAATGCTGCTGCAGGCCCCGGATTCACATTTCTGCCCCTGATGTGTGTGTGCCTCCCTTGGCTGTGGCACCAAAAACACCACCCTCATGGATAACATGCACACATCAGAGGAAGAAGATGTGGATGGTACCTCTTTCCAATGTAGAAGTGTCCCGTAGCATTCATCTGTGCCAAATACCCAGTTCTTCCTTAGCCCTGTGCTAATCAACATGCCACAGAATATCTGCTGTCACTGTCTTCATTTTGACTTCGCCCTGGTCACCTTGAACATTTGTTACCTGGTGATTTGGCCTATCCTCCCCAATGACACTGCGGTCGTCTTCTTGACTGAAGCACTCCTCACCTCAACATGTTCTGTGACACGTTCCTCACATGGACTCTATCTAAACATCCATTTGGCTTGGAACATCCCCTGCAGTTGTTGTCCAATAAACTTTAGCCGTGATCGCCTACAAACATTTGCACTTGTAAATAAATGCACCAATAAATACTGCCTGTGTGTTGTGTGTCTCTATGAGTCTATGGTTCACCGTTGGCCATTCTGGGAGGCAACTACACCAACTACTTGCCAAAGGGCATCATTTTATTTGCAGTGTCTGGGACAATGATAGGCAGGGATGACTAGTAAGTACATACTCAAGGTTGCAAGTATTGAGTTCAGCTTGCCTCATGCAGTCAATGTCAATGGTGAGTTCAGTCACCCCACAAGATTCGGTTCCATCAATGGCTGCTAGCAAGCAAACAACATTGGGTTGACGCATAAACGTTGCAACTTTTAGAGGTTATGTGGCAGTCATAGAACACAAAATACCACAACAGCATGTTGCATTAGCAACACACACACTGATCTTGTATGTGTACACAAGAAGAGCACTGTTTCATTATTCATCCATTAATGCTAGGCCCACTGCTCAATATTCTCTGATCGTAAGGTCATGTTAAGTCTTGGGCCAACTGACAGATCCCTGTCCATAGCTTAGAAACCCACTAAGACATGTTGTCAGACTCGCAAGCAAAGACAAATGCACATACAAAACTTCACCTGAGCACATATGCTCACTCCCACTCAGTAAATCATGATGTACACCTGTATGTAGTAAACTATTAGATTTAATGACAACACTAAAGTTTAAATAGGGATAACTGTTTACCCTATGCTAAATACCCATCTTACACAAATTTAGCCTATGTACTCTTTAAAACTACCTTATCTCAACATATTGTACTCTCACAGTTTGTACGACATGTTAAACATCAACTCCCCCATACCTCTTAAGTCACATTTTCACACATGACAACAGAAACTACACCAAAATATCAACTACCTACACATAGAAACCTAAACAATCATATTTTTATATAATTTCTTTACATGTTTTATACATATGCAGCACATCCACCCCCACCCCCTAACTAACCTAAAGTAACCCTACCCATTAACAAACTAACCCAGGGACATCACACCCTCCCAGGAACTCTGTGACAAACTCAGCTCCTACTTCCAAATGAAGATCAAGGCCCTCTACGACAACTTCAGAGAGCCTGTAGAAGAAGCACCACTACCCACCATTGTCGAGAAGCCGACCATCACCTACTGGGCCCCCACATCCATCGAGCTCATCACCTCAACCATGAAGAAGATGCACTCAGGAGCCCCAATGGACCGCTGCCCCCCTCACATCTTCCACAGGGCTGCCGCTGTCATCGCACCCAAACTAGGACTGACAATCAACTCCTCCCTCAGATCCGGCACCTGCCCAGACGACAGGAAGCGTGTGGAGGTGAAACCCCTCCTCAAGAAACCAACAGCCGACCCAACAGAAATGAAAAATTACCGGCCCATCTCTCTCCTCCCCTAAACATCCAAGGTCACCGAAAGACTCATGAACGCCGAGCTGACCACCTTCATCGAAGAAAACTCTATCCTAGATGCCTCCCAGTCTGGCTTCCGCAGCAGCCACAGCACAGAGACCGCCCTCCTCGCCGCCACCGACGACATCTGTATGCTGCTGGACCAAGGACACACTGCAGCCCTCATCCTTCTAGACCTCTTCGCAGCCTTCGACGCCGTCACACATCGTACGCTAGCCACCAGACTCCACAAAGCAGGAATACTGGGATCCGCCCTCAACTGGATCCAATCATTCCTCTCTTGCAGAACCCAGAGGATCAAACTCCCCACCCCCTTCCTCTCCGATCCCACTGACATCAACTGCGGAGTACCCCAAGAGTCATCACTCAGCCCGACGCTCTTCAACATCTACATGGCACCCATCGCCACCATTGTCAGACAGCACAGACTCAGCATTGTATCCTATGCTGATGACACCCAGCTCATCCTCTCCCTCACCAAAAACCCTAAAACACCAAACTCTGCTTCCAGGAACTCTGAGAAGACCGAGGTCCTCATCCTTAGACCCTGCACCTCCGCCTGGCTCAGCACCTGGTGGTCCTCCACCTTTGGGAGCCCACCCACCCCGCCAGACCACGCCCAGAACCTCTGCATAATCCTCGACTTCTCTATCTCCATGAACCACCACATCAATGCCGTCGCGTTCACCAGCTTCAACTGCCTTCGCATCCTCCGTAAGACCATCAAATGGATCCCCCTGATGCAGAAAGACCGTCACCCAAGCACTCATAACCAGCAGACTAGACTATGTCACGCCCTCTACACCGTAATCAACAAAACTCTTCTACACAAACTCCAAACCATCAGGAACGCCACAGCCAGGATCGTTCTAGGGACACAACACCATAAGCACATGACCCAACACCTACGAAGCCTCCACAGGCTCTACGTCAAGTAGAGGGTCACCTTTAAGCTCCTCACCCACAACTACAAATCCCTCAACAACATCAGACCTAAATACCTCAATGACAGAGTATGTTTTCACGTACCCAAGAGCATCCTCCGCTCCGCCGACCTGGCAGAGGTCCCCTGCATCCGTGGAAAGAAAACCAGAGGGAGAGCCTTCTCCTCCATCGCAGCGAAGACCTGAAACGAGCTCCCTGTTAACATCAGACACCCCCCGACTATACACACGGTTAGGAAGGACCTCAAGACCTGGCTCTTCGACTGATCTGGACCTATCCTCCCGCCCCAGCACCTGGAGACCCTCACAGGTGAGTGCTGATTGAACCCACCCTTACAAAATCCCCTAAAACCAATATCAGCACACTATCATAAAAACCTACACTAACTTAAACTAACCTATAAAGTCCTATTCAAAAAATATCTGCATGACAAGCTGGAAGAACGGCAGCAGGGGTCCCCGTAGCAGTTATCTTTTGGCCTGCCTAACTACCCGCTTTATCTAATGCAGTAGGGATAAGCCCTGGTCCAACTTGTTTTCAAGGACTGCCACTCTAAGTTTGAGGTTGGACATGTACTTCTTCTTGTCCATCTCAAATTGTGTATGAGTTGTCTGGGTGGCAGTGGTGGAGAAGACAAAAAGATGGAGTCTGCTGCAACAGAAAGTTAGGTCATTGCCCCTTGGTCTTTTCTGCATCATTCTTTTCTGCATCATAATACCTCCTCATGTTCCTGTATGACTTGGCCTTTTGATGGATAGAAGCACACCTTACGCTAGTTGAAATTGCTCATCAGGGGTAATGTTGTCTGTTGAAACAATGAGTATATATGTCAATCTAAGGATGAATAGGTACAGATATCGGTACACAGACAAAATATCGAGTTTTAAATATCGATATACCAAAATATCGAAGTTTAAATATCGATATACAAAAATATCGAAGGTAAGTAATATCGACAGTCTAAATATCGATATTAGTATGATATCAGTAATATCGAAGTTGTAAATATCGATGTTAACAATATCGAAATTAATTACTTTGATTTTACTAATATCAATTTTTAAATAAATTTAGTGTATATTATATTGTATTTATTATGTTTTATTATTTATTTTTAATGTAATTTAATTAAATATTGTCTTTTACTACTGTAACGGGTTGTGGGTTTATAGGGGAATAGGGTGGGAAGTAATTTAATTATGTTATATTAATTATTAATTAGTAGGAATTATTAATTAATTAATTGAGAATTAATTTTTGATTATTTTTAATTAATTGATTAATTGATAAATATGTTCTGTAGCGGGTTATGGGTTTATAGGGGAATAGGGTGGGAAGTAATTTAATAATAATTAATTAATTGACATATGTTTGTACATATTTTAATTAATAATTAATTGGTAATTAATTTCTATTATTTAGTTAATTAATTATTATAATTTTTTACATATTTATAATTATTAATTAGTTGGTAATTAATTATTATTAATTATTTTATTACATTAATTATAGTAATTTTTTTATATATAATTTATTGTTATTCTTAATTAATTAATTGGGCAAAATAATATTCATTATTAAATTAAATTAATTACAGCAAATGTGCTAATATATTTACTTTATTGTTATTGTTAATTAATAATTAATTGGTAATTAAATAATATTAATTAATTTTGGGTACAGGGGTATTTTTAGGGTTCAGGGTCAGTTTTCAGTTCATGGGTTGAGGGGTATTTTTGGGGTTCAGGGTCAGTTTTCAGTTCATGGGTAAAGGGGTATTTTTAGGGTTCAGGGTCAGTTTTCAGTTTTTGGGTAAAGGGGTATTTTTAGGGTTCAGGGTCAGTTTTCAGTTCATGGGTAAAGGGGTATTTTTAGGGTTCAGGGTCAGTTTTCAGTTTTTGGGTAAAGGGGTATTTTTAGGGTTTAGGGTCAGTTTTCAGTTTTTGGGTAAAGGGGTATTTTTAGGGTTCAGGGTCAGTTTTCAGTTTTTGGGTAAAGGGGTATTTTTAGGGTTTAGGGTCAGTTTTGGGTTTTTGGGGTACAGGGATATTTTTAGGGTTCAGGGTCAGTGTTGGGTTTTTGGGTAAAGGGGTATTTTTAGGGTTCAGGGTCAGTTTTGGGTTTTTGGGGTACAGTCGTACAGGGTAAAAATAAAATAAATTTAAATTAAATCAATTAAATGAAATTAAAAAATATAAAATTACATTAAAATATTAAGTTTTTAATTTATTTTAAATGTATATGTATTAGTTTTAATTTTTTAATTATGTTTTAATATTTTTATTTCATATTTGTAACATTATATGTATTTTATAATTATTTTTACATTATTATTAATACATTTTAAAAAACGATATTTTTAATTTCGATATTTTTGTACTACGATATTATTTTTTCGATATTTTTGTACTTACCTTGTTAGGGATAGGATTCCTATATTTTTGACTTCGATATTTTTGTTCCGATATTTTTGTATTTCGATATTTTTGATTTCGATATTTTGTCAGACATTCACAGATATCAACATCACAAAATATCTTTATTAACAATACACCTAAGGTAGTAGCCCTTACACGCTAAATTCATCTTTCAGCTTGGAGTGACTAGGCACATACCTATTATCTAGAATTTCAGATGTCCTAAGGCCTAATTGCAAAGAAAGTCCAATTGTCCTAAGAACATCTTTGCCCGCAGCTGGAACCGTGTGGATCTGCATTCCCTCTCTCTTTCTCTTGCATCTTCTCCCCCTGACCTCAATGGCCTTCCTCTTGATACCCAGGCCGCTGCAGTTAGCAATTGGCTATCTTCCTCCTGCGACCA
The DNA here is from genome assembly GCF_964263255.1 of Lissotriton vulgaris. Lineage (NCBI taxonomy): Eukaryota > Metazoa > Chordata > Amphibia > Caudata > Salamandridae > Lissotriton > Lissotriton vulgaris. Next base: position 444,790,506 of record NC_141687.1, on the reverse strand, counting down.
AGTTGCCCCTCTTAAGATCGTTAAGTCTATTCCCCCACATGAGGCCCACAGATGGTTCAATTCTGAACTCAAGGCTCTTAAACTGGAACTCAGACGCTCTGAGCGTCTTTGGCGCCGTAATTACTGCCCCGACCTCCGGGCCAAATACAAACGCCTGCTGAACGACTACAAGAAAGCCATCCTTGCGTCTAAGACCAAGTACTTCTCTGAGCAGGTCGCATTGTCTGCTAACAAATCTAAAGAGATTTTTTCTCTGGTCAACAACTTGGCCACCTCTGATCGTGTATGCCCCAAGCTCATCCCTTCCCAGGCCCTCTGCTCCTCCTTAAACGACTTCTTTATCGAGAAGATCGTTAAAATAAAATCTAACTTTCCTACCACACCCTTCCCCTCCCATCATCCTGCCCCCCCTGCTCCTAATTCTTCCTTCGATTCCTTCCCGTCCATTTCCTTGGAATCTTTCCTTGCCTTGCTCATCAAAACCAAGTCCGGCTCTCCAGCCGATTGTTCTCCTGCTCGCGTGCTGAGAACTCTCTTTACCTCTTGCCCTACCACCCCCCTCTCTCTTCTTAATGCCTCTCTTTCAACTGGCTTGGTCACCTCTTCATTTAAATCTGCGATCGTCTTTCCTATTCTTAAAAAACCTGGTCTGGATTCTTCTTCTCTCCTTTCTATTTTCAGACCCATCTCTCTCCTACCCTATCTCGCCAAAATTCTTGAAAGTTACGTCACCTCCTGCCTTTCCTCCTACGTTGAGCAGAACCATCTTCTCGCTTCCCATCAAGCGGGCTTCCGCTCGGGCCACTCTACGGAGTCAGTGGTGCTTGCGGTTCTTGATGAGCTGAAAGCCAAGGCCGATACCAACTCCCCTCAAGCTCTGGTTCTCCTCGACCTGTCCGCTGCGTTCGACACGGTTGATCATACCATCTTACTTGACCGTGTCGGCGCAGCGGGCATTCGGGGTTCTGCTCTCACCTGGATCACGTCCTTTCTTACAGGACGTTCACAAGCTGTTCACCTTTCTGGTTTTTCCGCCTCTCCCCTCCCGGTGTCCTGTGGGGTTCCTCAAGGTTCTTCCCTCTCTCCTCTTCTTTTTAACCTCTATATTCATCCCCTTATTGTTTCTCTTCTTGATCTGGGGGTCTCTGTGTATAATTACGCAGATGACCTACAGCTCGTCTTTGACCTTTCCTCCTCTTCTCACTCCTTATCATTTTTTCGTTCCACTCTGGTTTTTATTTCCGGCTGCATGAGCGCCAATCATCTCAAGCTCAACCCAGACAAGACTGAGCTTGTCCTGACTGGTGGCTCATCCATTCCTTGGTCCTCTGCTTTCTGGCCCCCCATTTTTGGTCCCCCTCCTACCCCGGTTTCCTCTGTTAAAACGCTGGGCATCAAGGTCAGCCAGGACCTGTCAATGCATGGCCAGGTCAGCTCTATTGTGTTCTCCTGCTTTCTTTCCCTCTGTCTGATTCGAAAAATCTCCTGTTTTTTTCCCTGGATTCCCTTAAAATTATCATTTCGGCCCTCATCACCTCCCGCCTTGATTATGGAAACAGCTTGTTTGTGGGCATCCCTGCCTACGAAACCCGCCGTCTTCAAGCAATCCAGAACCAGGCTGCCCGTCTTATTTTTCATCTTCCCAAAACTCACCATATCACCCCTGTCCTCAAATCACTTCACTGGCTACCTGTTTTGCAGAGATCCCTATTTAAACTAGGGTGCCTGTTTTTCCGGGCTGTTGATCGCTCTGCTCCGGCGTTCATCAATACCCTGATCTCCACTCACACCCCTGCCCGTACCCTCCGCTCTACTACTTCTGCCCTCCTTACTGTTCCCCGCTATCGCAAATCCCGCACTGGTGGTACTGGTGGTACTAGATTCTCTGTTCTTGCCCCCCGGTTCTGGAACTCCCTTCCTCTATCCATGCGTTCTATCCCCATTTTCTCACACTTCCGCAAAGCGCTTAAAACTTTTTTGTTTGCCCAGGCCTACTCCTGCTAACCTCCTCAGACCCGTTCTGTTCTGTCCAGTGGAGCTCTCAGCGCCAGGAAGCCGCTCGGCCACTGTGCGCTCAACAAATACCTAATTCATTCATTCATTCATTCATTCATTCATTCATTCATTCATTGTTATACTGTGCAATGGCAACACAATTGTCAGAACTTATTTGGCCATTTTAGCATAGAATATGCTTGGAAACATATATTTTAGTACCCATGAAATGGTACAAATTCTTACTTTCACTGTGTACTTTTGAAATATTTCACAGGCCTTTATGCCCATGTTTTGCCTTATAATGTTTACTAATTGATAAGGCAAAGGCAAAGACATATTGCTACCTATACAGATAATTTGATAGGTATGACATAAAACAATGGATGTAAGAAAAGTTCCCCACAACATACAGAGGCATATGAACCTTCTTTTATTTGACCTGTAGCAATATAAAAGGTGGACCATGCAATTGCTCAATGCATGCTACGAATATCATGGTGTGTGTAACTGAAACTGACATGCAATCTGTAGCTATTAATAGCTGCATCAATTTCTGAAGTCCATCCACTACCACATACTATAACATTGTCTGACACTGGGATCATGGCTTCCCTTTCGACAACAGCCATGGTGTCCATGGAGTGGTGTGGCTCACTGGTTAGAGGCGGCAGACCCGAGAGCAGAGAACGGCCCGGGACCAGAGTTCGATTCCCGACGCGGCAGGGTCTTGGACCAGGATCAGCGGACTCGATAATTCTCGCATTGGTGCCTACTCCAACCAGAGATCACACTCGGCAACTCTGGGCATTAGCTTGCCTCATCTCCACCATGGCCCCTCACAAACGCCGGGGATGCCTGGTTTCACCTTGGAGACTCCCAGGAGGGACTATCTCACAGGGAAAGCAAGGACGGGTTCCCCAGCGGTCTATAGCGCTACGAGGCCTGCGGTGCGGGTAGAAGTGCGCTTTACAAGACACACTCAATTTCAATAGTGTTCTCCTCTACAGTAGTCAGAGGCTGATAGACATGCAACACGCACCACAACTTTCCATGGTCTATTTCTCACCTTCTAAAAGTTCAATTGTGGCGAGGAAGCAAGTTGAATCTGGCAATTCCCACATCATCTAACATCACACTTACTCCTTGCAGTACGCAAACAATACAGATGAAGGCACTCACTGGTGAAGAGTGGGGATTCTTGAATGTGGCCATCTCAGGTTATGTGTATGAGGGGGTCCACCCACAAGACATAACATGTAACACATATAATTTCACTTAGTACACATGTTTGATAAGCAATAACAGCCCAGTACATATAAATGGCTATGTTGCCCTTCAGGTTGTAAGTGTTCAGATGATAACACTTGGCATGCCTGGATCAAACACATTGTTAAGGTTGGCTGATTCAACATACATTTGAATGCCTTAAATATTCATCTGTTTGCCATTTTTCATAACCCTGTGCGACCCTCATCACTACCTAACTACACAGTGTTAGCTGACATGGATGATGCTGCACAACAAAAGAATTCAAATGTCATAAACAGTAAGGTAATTGTATTTGGAGGCCCTGCCAAAAGCAGACCCTAGAAAATGAGGGCAGAATTGGCGAAGTTTCAATCCACAGAATTGCACATATTTGCATTTAAATTTCACAGAACTCCATGGAATAAACTCCTCCCAGGTATCTGTAAAGTGATGCATTAGAAATTAACCAAAATCAAAGTACTGTAATTGGATACACACCTCAGTGTCTGCTTCCGCCGAGCACCTGCACTTCCAGGTCCACATCAACCCCAAGACCACCCTCAGAGGCACCCTCATCTACAGACCCCCGGGACCACGCACACAATTCAGCGAAGACATCGCAGACTTCATCAGCCCGCACGCCCTCCTCTCTGCTGACTGCATCCTCCTCGGGGACCTCAACTTCCACCTGGAGAACAACAACGACCGCAACACCACCACCCTGCTGGACAACCTCGCAAACCTGGGACTCAAGCAGCTGGTCACCACCCCCACCCACTACGCCGGACACACACTCGACCCCGTCTTCTCATCCAGCAAGGACATCGCCTTCAGCCACGCCACTGGACTCCACTGGACGGACCACAGCTGCGTCCACTTCAGCCTCAGAAGGACCACGATCCACCACCACCAGCAACAGGTTGCACGCAGACGCTGGAACAAGATCACAGCCGACCAGCTCGCGACCTCCCTGAGCATGAACCCTCCCACCAGCGCAACGAACCCAAGCCAGGCGGCCACCAACCTCGCGAAGTGGATCAGCAACTGCGCAGACGACCTCGCCCCTTTGAAGACCCCGCCTAGCAGACCCGGTAGCAAGAAAGCCCCATGGTTCACCGACGAACTAAAGAGCTCCAAGAAGAACTGCCGAGCCCTCGAGAGAACCTGGCGCAGAGACCCAACACCGGACAACATGACTGCCCTCAAGCTCGCCACCCGAAAACACCACCAACTCATCCACGCCACCAAGAAAACCGCATTCAAGGAACGACTGGACAACAACGCACACAACAGCAAGGAACTCTTCAACATCGTTAAAGAGCTCTCCAACCCCAACGCCGGAAACAACGACATCACCCCTTCGCAAGACCTCTGCAACTCCCTCGCCTCCTACTTCCACAACAAGATCGCAGACATACATAACAGCTTCAGCACTCAACCGACGCACGCCACGACCGAACCACCGTTCCCCACCACCACCCTCCACGCCTGGACCCCGATCAGCACCGAAGACACCGTCCGCACGATGAACTCCATCCACTCCGGATCTCCTACAGACCCCTGCCCTCACCACGTCTTCAACAAGGCCGACGCTGTCATCGCACCCCACCTGCGGGACATCATCAACACCTCCTTCGACACCGCTACCTTCCCGGAGAGCTGGAAGCACGCCGAACTCAGCTCTCTACTAAAGAAGCCATCAGCTGACCCCACCGACCTCAAGAACTGCCGCCCCATCTCCCTGCTCCCGTTTCCTGCAAAAGTCATCGAGAAGACCGTCAACAAGCAGCTGGCCGCCTTCCTCGAGACGAATGGATCCCTCGACCTCTCGCAGTCAGGCTTCCGGGCCAACCACAGCACCGAGACCGCCCTGATCGCAGCCACCGATGACATCCGAGCACTGCTTGACAACGGAGAAACAGCAGCCCTCATCCTCCTAGACCTCTCCGCGGCCTTCAACACTGTCTGCCACCGTACACTAGTGCAGCGACTCAGCAACGTCGGAATCCAGGAGAAGTCACTGGAGTGGATCATCTCCTTCCTCGCCGGAAGGACACAGAGAGTCCGCCTCCCCCCGTTCAGATCTGAAGCCACCGAAGTCATCTGCGGCGTTCCTCAAGGCTCCTCGCTCAGTCCAACCCTCTTCAACGTCTACATGAGGCCCCTCGCAGACATCGCACGCCAGCACAACCTCAACATCATCTCCTACGCCGACGACACCCAGCTGATTCTCTCCCTCACCAACGACCCCGCCACCGCCAGAGCCAACCTTCACGAAGGGATGAAAGAGGTAGCTGAATGGATGAAGAACAGCTGCCTGAAACTGAACTCGGACAAGACGGAAGTCCTCATCCTGGGATCCTCACCCTCCGCCTGGGACGACTCCTGGTGGCCCCCGGCCCTAGGCAGCGCACCCAAACCAACAGACCACGCACGCAACCTGGGCTTCATCCTGGACTCTTCCCTCTCCATGACCAGACAAGTCAACGCTGTCTCCTCATCGTGCTTCAACATCCTGCGCATGCTACGTAAGATCTACCGGTGGATCCCCACCGAGACCAGGAAGACGGTCACCCAGGCCCTCGTCACCAGCCGTCTGGACTACGGCAACTCCCTCTACGCTGGAACCACCGCCAAACTCCAGAAGAGACTCCAGCGGATCCAGAACGCCTCAGCACGACGCATCCTGGACATCCCCCGTCGCAGCCACATCTCCGGACACCTGAGAGACCTGCACTGGCTCCCGGTCAACAAGAGAATCACCTTCCGACTCCTCACCCACGCACACAAAGCCCTACACAACCAAGGCCCAGGATACCTCTACAGCCGCCTCAACTTCTACGCTCCCAAACGCCAGCTTCGATCGACCGGCCACGCCCTCGCCGCCGTCCCCCGCATCCGAAGAGCCACCACAGGTGGACTGTCCTTCTCCTACCTCGCCGCCAAGACATGGAACTCCCTGCCGACCCACCTCCGCCTGACCCAGGACCACCTCGCCTTCAGGAAGCATCTCAAGACCTGGCTGTTCCAGCAGTAGCGGACCCCCCTCCCCTAGCGCCTTGAGACTCTCTGGGTGAGTAGTGCGCTATATAAATGCTTTGATTGATTGATTGATTGATTGCTTCCAGCACACATTCATCGCAGAGGGGGCTGTCAGGTCTCCAGATCATTGTCTTGCTCTCCACACAATCATTGATCCCTTTGATGAGTACGTTGCTCCCTAAACTTTGCTGCATTTAGTGCCTGCTCTCTCCTTTTGCAGAGAATGAGACGCCAGCTTTTTGCTTCCTGGGCAAATGCCACTATTGCCAAGGAGGAGAGGTGCGTTATTGAACAGACCAGGCAGGGTAAGTGTGAAACCTGAGCTGTATGCTTTAACTTACTTGACATATTCATTTCTTGAACATCTCTGGGCAAGGATCATTTTCAAATAAATGCAAGCTTGTTTTTCAGCATAGTATATTTTAACCACTGCTCTGGCCTGCAAAACAGTTGTGCCGGTCTATGATCCATAGGAGAGACAACCAGATTGAAACGTCATCACAGGATACACAATAGGAGAACTAGGATGATGCCCTCTCCACGTTTTCTCACTGGCTTGCATTTACTATTTTTTGCATTAAATGTATAAAAGTATCTAAATTACAAAAGGAAAAATAAAAGCTACATATATGTGTAAATCTTGTCATCATTTTATTTTTATAAATCCTATCCATCGATTTTGGCAAAATATACCGATCTGCTTCCCTCAAATGCACTAATGGCATACCCAGATACTAAAGGCAAGGATACTCACCCCCTTTATGTAACCTTTAAAAGGATATATTCTACATGCATTTGTGATCAAATGCTTTAAGTAGCCAATCTTTTTAATTTTTCTAGCTACCGATTTTTTTCCAAAATATGTAAATGTTGGAAAGGCCTTTGCAGGCAGATCTCGTTGTGTGATTTTTAATTCAAAATAAACAACCCCTCAGTTTTCAAGCTGTTAAATGCCAAGTTAACCCAACGGGGAGTAATTGCAAGTGGCACTTTCATGACTCCCCCCCCCCCCGAGGAAAGCAGAATGCAGTTGAAGATACTATTGCCTTGGACAGTAGACACATTACAGAGAGAGCCGAGGTGAGCAATCCTCCAACTAACTACACAGAAGCCTCTTGGGAGAGTGGAGCAATCAAGTACCTTACATGAGGCTGCATCTGTTACACCTTTTGTAACATGCACACAACACTTTGCCCTTGTAACACACGGTTGCTACCTCTCACATGTTTTTACCTTTGATACTTGCACAAGTGCCACCTTGCCTACGTAACGCCTGTTCTTGTGCCTAGCACTTATTGCAGTATTATACCTCAAATTATACTCTGTTTTCTCTTATAACTGCCCACTTGTCACTTTTCCTCTTGTGCCCTTTTGACTACCTCATGTATTTTTGGTTGTTCACAATTTTTACTACCTCAAGTATTTTGTTTGCTCACAATTGTCATTATTACCTTTACTACCTCATGTATTTTTGATTGCTCACAATTTTTACTACCTCATGTTTTTTGTTTGCTCACAATTGTCACTATTACCTTATGTAAGTAACGAATGTTTTAGTAATCTGCTCTTCTGTAATGTTTCTCATTATGTTTCATTTCTGTTCCTAATGTGAAGCGCTCTGACGCCTTCGGGTAAAGTCCGCGCTATATAAAAATGCATAAATAAATAAATAAATAAATAAATAAACAAACAGTTGTGTAATATCTGGTATCCCATTGGGATCGTGTATCCCCTTCACTTCGGACGTCTTCGGAGAATTTACTCAGCCCGGGCAGGATCAGACAGAAGCAGTCGATCTCTGCTCGGGCTGAGTGCGGGGATACACGATTTCATGGTATACCAAACAGACTTCACACTACGAATTACCTGACGTTTCACTGCACGAGAACAGATAGGAAGCACATCACAAGTAGTTCAACGAACGGAAATGTTAAATAAATGAACATTAAATGCATACAGAGACAGAGTGAAAAAATGGTATGTTTATCGTCTAAGCAAATCGCTACTAGAACAAAGAAGGAAAGGTCAAATAAATGAAAATTAAATGAATGCTCGAACGGAGTCCCAGTGAAAGAATCGATTTTTTTAAACAAATCACAAGTGTTACAAAGAAGGAAACGTGAAATAAACGAAATGCAAACACGTGCTCGGAGTCAGAGTGGAAACATTGATTTTTTTTTTTAAAGAAAATGGCAAGTGGTACAAAGCAGGAAACGTGAAATAAATGAAAATTAAACATATGCACTAAGTGGGAGTGAAAGAATGGAATTTTTATTTTTTTTGAAAAGACAGAATCACATTGTAAATTAAAACATGGGGAGAGAGAATGACACAGAAGGGAACATAGCTGCCAAGGTTTTAGATTGCTATGTGTGACATTCTCATAATTTCAGTTTAATTATGAGTGGCATTTCAACAACTACTGGGCAGATTTACAGGCCCCCTGCGCCACCAGTACATCACTTTTTGTGATGCACTGGTGGCGTATTTCACTGCTTCATATTTACAAGGACAGGAAAAGCCACCCTGCGTGGCTTTTCCTGCCCTTGTAAATATGGCCCCTTTACATGCAACACTTTGTGTGAAAGGGGCATTCCATGGGTGTTGCTGTGGGTGTTCCCACGCAACACCCATGGAACCAGACACATTTCCACATTTACAAGGAATCGTAAATCTGGAAATGCGTCCGTATGCTACGCCACCGTAGGGGGAATGTATGACTTTACATAGCATACATTCACAACGCAGTAGTTTACATTGCGTGTGTTACAGCGCAAGTTGTTACAATCGACATGCGCTAGAGGCGCTGGATTTAGGAATAGTATGATTTACTATTCCAACTCCAGTCTGTGGAACAGTAGGGAAGGTGTTGGAATAGTAAATCATACTATTCCTTAGTGTAGAGCGCCATCCAGCGCAACTTGTTGTAAAGACTTGCGTTGTAATAAGCGTGTTGTAAAGCTATTGTGGTGTAACAACGGCATGGTAAAGGTCGTTCTCCCCCTAGGGGAGAAGTGTTTTCATTTCTCTTTGTTTTTTCCTCTTTCAATGCGTGCTTCATTCTACAGCATGCATTGAAAGCGGAAATGCCTGTAGTGATTGTTTTTGTGCAGGAAGGTGCTCCTTCCTGCACGAAAACAATCTCCCCATGAAGCAAGCATCCTTGCACCATGGTGCAAGGGTGCCTGCACCAGCGCATGGCAGCTGTTTGTGCGCCAGTGCAGGGGAGAGCACAGGAATACAACATATTATTGTAAATATGTTGCATTCCGTTGCTCTGAAAGTGACTCAGAGCATGTAGGAAGGTGGCTACCTGACTATGGTTACCCCAGATTTTTTGCCTTGTGTTTCGCTGGTTTTCGACTTAGTTGGCCTGGTTCCCTGCTAATCAGGGCCCCAGGCTATCTGCTCTCTCTGTAAAATGGATTCCATTTACCCTAGGTGCATAACTAGATTGGCTTGGGTCACCTTATCAGCCCCTGTACAGAGCACTATAGGTGCCCAGGGCATAGGTGCATCCAAGGCCTACCAGGGGCTGCAGCATGTCTTTTGCCACCCCTGGCTGGCTATCTAAAATTGACACAACTGGCTGTTCACTCAGCTGGGGCAAGGTGGTGTAATCACCCCTTGCTTAGATATAGTATGCCTATATCTAAACCTATCTGGACACATATAAACCTGTGAGCCACTCCTATGGCAGGCCTTAACAATCCTGAAGGCAGAGTGCGTGGTTTAATGTGAGATGGTGCTCTAGCATGAGCTGAGCCTGTCTGCAGCTGTCGGGACCAATTCCCTTAGCTGTTCCGGGATAATGCCAAACCATATACTATTAAGTGCATTATAATCCTCACGGTTATATGTCAACTTTGGTTTGGCTGTATCAAAACATGTCGTGTAAGGTGTCATACGAATTGGAATACTACCCCCTCGCCAGTCCTGGCGACGGGGGTAGCATTCCACCCCCCTAGAGGGGACGACATGTTACTTTTGCTAAAACGCGGTTGATTTTTAAAAGAGCCTCAGATCCACAAAATGGATGCTTCTGCCACAGACACATGTCTGACCTCCTGCTGCTGACCGAAACTCAGCAGAGGAGGCCTGGACAAAGGATTTCCTGTCACAGGGAGGTGTCACACCACCCCAGACAGGAGATAGTGGATTGTAGCAGGGAGGTTTGAAAGAAACCAGACAGTGCCTGGGGAGCACAAGGCTTCCCCTTGCATAATCCGGTCAAACCGGTTCTGGGGCAGCCCAGCCCCAGCTCCAGTGAGACCTGGACAAAGGAAAGGGGGTGTAACCACCCCCCTTCCTGCTCCCACCCATAGGGGAGGGACCTAGCAGGAGATCCACCCCTCAGATTGGAATAAGAGTGGGAGCAGTGCCAATGCAACGCAGATCATCCTGAAGAAACATAAGAAACGAATTCTGGACCCTTCGACATTCTATTCAACATAGAAGACGGAAGAATCTCCCTTGTGGTCAAGGAGTGACCACCCTGTTCAAACAGGCACCATCCAGCCCTCGACCCTTGCTTTGTTGCAGTTCCTGCCGGAACTCGAGCGACAGAGATCGACGAGATCAAGCTTGCCTGCCTTCTCCCAGCCCGATCCACAGTCCCTGCAGAGCTGAGACCAGTGGAGGCGACCAGAAGCGTGGGGCACGCCATCTTGAAAAGGCCACGAGACGCTGACCGTGCAGCCCACAAGTGACCCTCGAAGCTGTACACCGGGGTTTGAGAAGCCCCAACCCCGAGCTACACTTGCACCAAAGCTACCCCCTCCACACTTGACGAGTGCTGCGTGGGGCCCTTCTGCTTGTTTTGGCTCGACGCGTTGGCCCGGTCACTTGCCAGCTGGCTTGTGGCCCCTGTGCCAACGAAAACTTGAATACAACTCGCTTTTCTGGTTGCTCCAGATCTGCACCAGCTCCTGTAAAAAGGAGCCCCCACTCTGACCCTCCTGGTTCGAGTGACAAGCAATCTCCCGGTTCCGCGTGGATTGCTTTTGCCAAGTGCTGTTTGCTGCAATCTTGAAGCCGATGGTGCTGACGGCGAGAGCCTACGTGGGACCGATTGTGACCTGCTCCTGGACGTCGCAGATGCCCCAGAGCCCACGTGACAATGGAGAGAAGCCTATCGACAACCACCTGATTGCGCCCGACATTGCCTGGTTTCGTCCTGGTTCCACCCTGGTCACTGCTGAGTGACCCAGACTCTGTCCCCTCTGCTTTCAGGTACTTTTCGACTTCGATCCACCCTTGGATCACACCGGACACTTCTGCTTCACATCGCCTGCAGCTTCTACAGCTCCAAGCACCAAGAGCCTGCGTGTCAAAACCCGACGCCACTTCGACCCTGTGCACCCACGGCCTGTGGGTGAGGTAACATTGCAACGCCGGTGTTCCCACACTGGTACACACCTCTAGGGTCTGTGTCTTAAGTTTTGTTCCTCTAGGTTCAGCGGAAGTATCTTTTAACTCACTTTGTGTAACTTTTACGCACCATTGGCATTGCATTGGTGTAAGCCGCACTTTCCGTGCTGCACCCGAGTCCCGTGGGCTACTCCCAACTTTAGCATTGCTAGTCCTGACTGCTCCTAGCGATTCTCTAGGCCCTAGGCCTAACCACTGTTGGATTGGTATCTCTTATACCACTTTTTTAGTATATGGTTTAAGTGGCCACCGGCCCTCATCCAAAATTGTGCAACTTTGTATGTTATACTGTGCTTTTGATTTAACGCTTGTGCCCCTTTCCTCATAAAGAGTACTGGGGAGTAATTTAGAAATAAATACATATATTTTTATAATATATACTTGTGTGGTGTCCTTTCATTTGATTACAGGATTGTATGTGGTAAAACAGCTCGCTTAACACGACCTCTTAAGTTAAGCCTTTAAGGCTGCTTAGTCCATGCTACCACTAGGATAGCTTGTCTAACAAGGTTGACTTACAACCTGACATCTTTGGGGTTTGTTTGGACTGATACCAAGTGGTTCCAGAATTGGAAACACTACATATCAGGCCAACTTCTCACATTGGTGTGCAGCGGTGCGGATTTGAGCTTGCTGTTTGTTTTACCATTGCAATCTTTATATCAAATTGAAAGATCACATCAAGTACCATAGGTACATATAAATCAAAAGCTTAGCATATTAAGTTCTACTGAACTTAGTAGTTGTAGATTAAAGGGATTAGCACACCCTGACTACAACTCACTAGCAAGGTACAGTAGGAAAACACTTAGTGTAGGTAAGTGCACCACTTACACCTCACTAGCAGCCATGTCTGACACAGGAAGAGCTTCAGGCTCTGCCCCTGTGATAGTTGACCCTACCAAGGCAACTTCCAGATATGACAACCTTAGCCACAAAGACTTGGGTGCCTTGTGCACAGCAAGAGGGCTAAAGAAGGGCAGAAGCCCTACCATTCCTTCCCTGATAGCCATCCTGGAAAAGGATGACTTAGATAAGGCGAGTCAGGCTCCCTTAGATTTAGGAAATGGAGTGAACCCCCTTGAGCATGAGATAACTCCAGAAGAGGAAGAAGGAGAGGAGGAAGAGGAGGAAGAAGGCTCAGAGGTAGATGAGCCTGCTCAGAGTCAGAGGGGTAACCAGGTCCCAGTGTGGAGGCTTAGCCAAGCCAACTTGGACCTACTAGGGAATGGAGAGGGCCAGCACCTCCCCAGATCCCATAACCTAATTCTCCCAGGCAACAGAAGGGTGAGATCTCCATCAGGGGACTCTCATGTTTCTAGTGTCTCAAGAGAATCTCAAAGGGGAATGACTTCCCCCCAGAGGAAAGAGCATAGGGCCAGAATGAGGGCTGTCCAACTCCAGATAGAGAGGGAAGAGATAGCCTTGGCTCAAGCTAAACTTGCTTTAGCAAGAGAAAGAAAAATGTGTGGATTAGATTCCACTGGTGGCAGCACTATTCCTAAAGAGAAACCCAGGTCCTATGATAGTAGAAACCTGACAAAGATTGTGCCCCCCCTACAAGGAAGGAGATGACATCCACAAATGGATGACTGCTCTGGAGAGAGCCTGCATGGTACAGCAGGTTCCTGAGGAACAGTGGGCAGCAATCTTATGGTACTCCTTTTCAGAGAAAGGGAGAGATAGGCTCCTCACTGTCAGACATGAGGATGCCAACAATTACAAAGTCCTGAAGAGTGTTCTAATAGATGGGTTTGGCTTAACCACTGAACAGTACAGGTTAAAGTTCAGAGACACCCAGAAGACACAGACTCAGGACTGGACTGATTTTGTTGATTGTGCAACTAAGGCTCTGGAGGTTTGGCTACATGGCAGCAAAGTACATGACTTCACAGGATTGTATAATTTGATTATGAGGGAGCAGATCCTAAGTAATTGTCAGAACCAGCTCTTACACCAGCACCTGGTGGACTCAGATTTGACCTCTCCCCAAGAATTGGGAAAGAGGGCAGATAAATGGGTCAGAACCAGGATTAGGCCTAAGAATCAGGACAATAACCAGAAGAAGGAGTCTACCAAGCCTCAAGATAAGGGTGGGGATAAAAGTAAAGAAAAGACTTCCCCAGGGCCCCAAAATTCCAATGAAAAGGGTGGGCCCCGCGACACTTCTTCAACAGAGAAAAAGCCTTATTGTCATGCCTGTAAACAGGTTGGGCATTACAAAACAGACAGCTGTTGTCCCAAGAATGGCAATAAAGAAAACATACCTCCAAAACCAGCTCCAACACCTCCTGTTACTGTCAGCAGTAATCCCCCAGGAAGTGGGAGCACACCCAGGAATCTGTGTGGGTTTACTTTTGGAGCCCAGGAGGACCCTGGCCTATCCAGGTCCCCATCCCCAAATGATCTTGTTTATGAGACTGGCATGGGGTTTGCCAACTTCTCTGATTGCCCAAATACCTTGAGCAAATATAGACAAGAACCCATCATCAATGGTTTGAAAGTTGAAGCCTTTAGAGACACAGGGGCTAGCATCACCATGGTGGCTGACTGTATAGTCCCCTCTAAGCAACTTTTACCTGGTGCCACATACCAGGTAACAAACATTGATGGCATCCAAACAAATCATCCCATGGCAGTAGTAAGTCTCAGCTGGGGAGGTGTCATTGGCCCAAAGAGAGTGGCAGTGTCACCAAACTTGCCTGTAGACTGTCTACTGGGTAATGATTTAGAAATCTCAGCCTGGGCTGAGGTTGAACAGGAAATCCATTCTAGAATGGTAAACTCCAATGGAAAGGTTAGTGGGGCTGTAATAGCTACAGCCCCAACCCAATATGTCCTTCCTGAAAAGGTTGGTAGGGCTGAGCAACTCTCTGCCCCATCTGTAACAGAAGCTCTTCCAAAACAGAATAGCAAAGCTGTTATGATAACAGCAGAAACCCAAACTGAGTCTCCTCCTGAAAAGGTTGGTGGGGCTGTGATGGCCACAGCCCAAACTCAAACAGATACGGTTGTTGTGAAGCCTGAAATGATGGATCACTCCACCCAAACTGAGAGCATGGAGGAGGAAGAGAAATCTTCCCCTCACCAGACATTAGGACAGGATCAGCCTCCTCAGGGAACTGATCTTACCCCTGATGAAGGAACTGCCCCAGAGGTTGTTAGGCCTGGCCACACAGAGCCTCTGATGGCAGTGGACCCTTCTCAGGTGGGACCCAGTCTGGAGCAGGTAACCTGCCCCTCTCTACCTTGCCTTAGCCAGCCCAGGGCTGCAGAGGACAAGAAGGACAGTGAGACCCCCCAGGGCCCCTGTCAAATAAAGCACCCCCATCAACAGATTAGGGGCACCAACACTAGTAGGCCTAGTAAGGTGAAAACTTTAAAAACTCCTGAGGGAGCCCCCTTAAAAACAGTTAGGGACCTCCCACAGATGGATTCTGTTGGGCACAGCCAAACCTGGGACCCAAAGGGCCCAAACCTGAACTGTCCCTCCAGCAAGCCACACAGAGGGACCCAGCCTCCAGCTTTAGGTAGCCAGAGGTTGACCCTGAGAGCACAGTGCAACTCAGTTGAAGAGAGAAGGGCACACATGGTGGAAGATAATTGGAGGAAGCTGAGTCCTAAATTAGTGGAGCCTCACTTCAAAACTCCATATCCAAACCAGCCTTCTAACTCGCAAAGACACACCCAAGGTAGTGATTCCCTATGGTGGAGACCCTCTGATACCCCAAGGGTGAGGGACTGCTTAGTGGACCATGAGACAGGGGGTACCCATGCTAGTGCAGGTACTTCCTTATATGGCCACTCAGGCAATATAGGCTTACCTGGCTTACGACATTCCCCTTTGGGAGCCTGTACCTATTGACCCTTGTCCCTTGTCCCCCCCTCCCTTCTTCCTGGCAATCCTATTGCCATTGGTGCAATTTAAGGACCAACGAATTGTATATAGCATTAGGCTAGTAAAAAAGAAGTATTTTTTACAAGCATTACCCAGGACAGGCTCATGTTTCTTTGTATATAAATGACCTACACTATTTTTCTGATCCTCTTGATCATTCACTTGAGCACATACTTTACCTCTTTCTCTGTGCACGTTCTCTTTTTAGAAAAGTGTATTTTGCCTTATGATTCATGTAAATATATGTACATAGATACATTGATTTTCAAACGTTGTTATATTGTATATTAAATTGACTGTCCTGATTGGACTTTTTTCGGTTTCATTGGCTTATTGGCACTTACTGTGTGATTTTTTGTTGATGTGGGCTAGTATTATCCATGTAATTAAGACTATAGATTCAGTCTTGGTATGGAGTGAATCAATTTGACCAAATGTTATGATTATTTTCAATGGTAAAATTATGTCGAGGACCAATTGTTGTCTATTCTCGGAAGGCTGAGGCAGCACACATTTGGGGCCGATTAGGATGGCGGACGGATTGCCCCCACCGGGCTAGCGGTAGCCACCGCCGGCCTGGCTTGGGCAATCCACCGCCATCCTCAGTGAAATGGCCCACCACCACATTAGGATGGCTGGGGGGGTCCACGGCAGACGGGAAGACCGCCCGCCGCTTTTCTGCTGGTCACCTTCGCAACCAGCGGATAAAGTACGTACATATGGTGGCGGTGTCTGTGAGACACCGCTAACCATATTGCGATGTCAGCGGGCCAATGCCTTCCATGGAAAGGCATAAGGTCTTTGCATTGGGGGCCAGTTGTGGGCCCCCAGGGTGAAAGGGGGATGGGGGTGGTACCCCCCTGCGTTTCAAAGTACAACATGGCAGGCCCCGCGTGGTGCCTGTCATGTTGTGCTTTGAAACGCACAACATGCTTTTATAGCATTGCGGCGTGCGGTGCTTTCAGCGCCGCCCGCCGCAATGTTAAAAATTGGACCACCTGGATATGGTACACATTAGGAGACACGTAAATGGTCATCCTAGAAAAAGGTCTTGAAGGACATTTTTGTCTGGTTCTTATATTGACTAAGTTTTAAAGGGTGAACATTGAACGCATCCCTGAAAAGGCAGGTTCTAAGGTGGTTTCTGAACTGAAGGCACTTTACCAGGTTTCTCGTAAAAAGGGTCGTTGTTCCTAAAGGGAACTCTCACGCACTTCAAGCACCTTCCTCATTTGTCAGTGTTCTGGGCTTTTGAGCTGTGCAACACTGTCCGATCATGAGGTTTTCATAGGTTGCTAAGGTGAGGCCAGATGCTTGACGGTATGATAAAGAGTGACTGCTTTCATGTGAGTGTGGATGAGTGACTGCATGGATGAAAGCATAGAGGTACCTTCTTTAGTAAGCCAGACTAATTGACTTGGACAATGCCTTCTCATAGTGCAAACACCACGACACAAAGTTTAGTAGTTCCAACATGTTTCTAATTCATTATTTGTTTATTATACACAAGTTACTTTTGCAGGTGCATTAGCCCACCATATCAGATTGCAACAGGTAGCACTACCTTTGAATATCTAGTTTCACATAAAGCACCCAACTCCTTGGCTCTGCACATGCCCGCCATTCTGAAATATTAGAAAGCTTTGCGCAGCATGAGGGTTTTCTCACTAATTCCTCTCGCGTATTGTAAATAGCTGGGCTTTGCTGCCATGTGGCCCTCTTCTATGGCCCACATGTGGAGGGGCACTTAAGGTGTGACAGGAGCAGGGCTTTCCCAGAGAAACTTAAGACAGAGTGTGAAAATCGGAACAAACAAGTTTATCTTTGCAACAGACAAGAAAGACCCTTATTACAAGTTAATGGCTAAATCCCAATCACTTCACAAGAAACTCTGAGCACAACACCTAGAGCCACTAACATACATGATAAAAAACAGGAAGCTATCTTTTCCAACTCTTTTCATACTAATCATCTAAATAATTTCCATATGATACATTTAATATGCATCTCATTTGGTTTTGTGCGGAACAGCTCATTTTCAGGAGAGCAGGAACCTGCATGTCTCCATCCGTTTCAAAACTTTAAATAAGACTCAAACTGTTTAGACTGTTGTATTTGCTCTTTTTTACCAGAACATGACAGTTCAGGATGTAATTTAGTGTCTTATACCTTAACTTTGAAAGATACATTGCAGTAATCAAGTTTATACAGAAGGCATACATGCAACCACACACGCAGTCACATTGCATGCCCACACAAATGAAAACATGAGCACAGCGAACTGCCATGGAAGATAAGGGCACATACACTCAAACAAACAAAACAAAAGCATACAGGTGCCCAAATACATGCACATACACATAATGCATTCCCACTAAGCATGAGCGGATTTTGCGGATTGGCAATCCGCGAATTTTGCGGATTTGCGGATTCGCAATCCGCAAAATCCGCGAATTCCCGCGAATTTGCGGATTTTTTTTTTTTTGTGTTCGCCCGTGTTTCTGCCAGTTCGCGAGGGTTTTTACAATTTCGCAATTTGCGAACTTACCTGTCGGGTCGCAAGTTTTGCGAACTTGTTGTTTCTACGTGTCCAGCCTGTTTGGGACACTCTTCTTCATCACTGCCACTCTCTGTCACCACTGCCACTCTCTGACTACTCATGCCACCCTCTGGCCCACCCATGCCACCCTCTGTTTCATCACTACACCCTCTGGTTGTCCAGTGTACATTATTTTCGGCAAAGCAAAGCACACCTTCCCTGCCTCAAGTGACCTGAATTAATTTGGGGCTGATTAATGTGTCACAGAATATTTTTTTAGCTGGCACCTGCTTCCTTAGTGCGCCCTGATTAGTGATCTTTTGCACTTGCTAAGTGCTTTCATTGTTGCAAAATTAGTTACAACACCTGCCCTGCCCCAACTGACAATAATGAATTAGGGGCTGATTAATGGATTTTAACTTCCAGCCTGGCTCCTGCTTGTCTCCCTTAGCTGTAATTCAGGACCTTTGTGGCATATGTGTAACTATTCTGAGGTTCAGAGCAGGGTCACATAATAGTTTCAACTGGCAACTGAACTCTGGAGGGGCCCCTCAGGAAGCACTACAGGAAATGGCTACTAATGATGTGCCTGAACTTTTGAACCTGGTAAGTAGTTACTTTCAGTTTTGCCAAGATCGTATTTCTGCAATTTTGCACTTATTCGCGGGGCGCGAACTCACGCGAACAGTGCGAGCAGTGCGAGCAAAATCCGCTGCTCGCGGATTTGCGGATTTTGCGGGAAATTCGCAAATCTCGCGGATTGCGGATTTCCTGAAAATCCGCAAAATCCGCGAGCGGAACGGATTTTCCGCCCACGCCTAATTCCCACACAAATGCACCCACAAACACGCACACATGCAAATACACAGAAACGTGCCATGAAAGACAAAGGCACACGCAACAAAGCTTATTGAAACAAGCAAAGGCAGGTATTTGCAGCCCTGCCAAGTGCCACGCATCACGCGTGATCCTACCGCATTTGAAGGCAAGTTCTCGCATCACCCCATTAAAAATAATCATAACGCATTATAGCGCTTCCTCAGTGTCCAGCAAGAGCACTGCAATATATTAATTTGCAGTGTCTGTTTGAGCAAAGCTGGCAGCACTTGTTTGTGGTGCTCGCAGCTTGGGGGAAGACTCAGCTGCGCTCCGCTCTGGATACATTTTACCTGGTGCCAACATTCTGATTCACGTGATCCAACTTCATGAGAATGACTGTAAGGATCTGTCCAATGACTGTGCAGCCGAGAGGGGACATGTAAAGGCGGGCTGCCACGGGCAAGCTGGCAGAACTGGCTTGAGGAGTTCGAGGTGCTCACTGTTATTTGCTCAGCCCTCTTTCCTTCAGGTCGGATGACTGTTCTGACTGCGAGCAGTGACGCAGCGCCAGCCGAGCCCGCACAACAAATAACTATGCAGCAGGGACTGTGGTTCAGTGTGGCCCTTGAGGTAATCAGTGTCAGGGACAGTTCTGTTTACATTTCACGTTTACCTAAATATTGTATTACCTTGAATGCGGACAGCAGCTTTCACCATTCCACACATGGCCTGGGCTCCAGTCTGGCACTTAAATCGACATAACCTTTATACAAAAGGAGTATTACCGCCCATTCCCGAAAGCTCTAATAAATGACACTAAATTATAGAAAAGAGTAATGACAAACTCAAGCAAGCATCAGTCGAGGGGAGGTGAGGCGCGAGAGTGTAAATATGGGAACGAGGCTAGTGATCCTCAGTTCCTACAGTGTTTATTATTTTATTTATCCCAACAAACACAACTGAAGGAACTATGAATTCTGTCACTATTACACGTAAGGTTGGCATTTAACCAATGAGAAGGTTCTTGTTTAGGTTATCGAGGGCTGTATTGTGATAACTTTACACCAGTGCAAAGACAACACAGTGTAGGAGAGTAGGATCTGCTTACTATGGTTACCCCCAATTTTTGCTGGTGTTTCACAGTTTTTTTACTTTAGTCTGGCTAGGGCCTTGCTAACCAGGACCCCAGCCTAGCTGCTTCCTCTCTAAAAAAGATTGCATGTTACATGATTACATTATGTACACTCCAGAATGCTTACTGGGTTACCCTTGTGACTCCCTAGTATATAGTACCTTAGGTACCAAGGGCATAGGTACCCCAGAGGCCACCAGGGGCTGAAGCATGTATTATGCAACATCTGGGAAGCCTTCAAAAATGGCACCACAGGTCATCTACTACAGCCTGGGTAAGGTGGTGCATGCACCCCTTACTAAGATATAGGTTACCTATATCTACCTTTAATCACTGACACATATAAACCTATAAGTCACTCCTATGGCAGGCCTTATCATTCCTGAAGGCAGAGTGCTTAGTTTTGTGTAAGAGGGTGCCCATGCATGAGCAGGACACCTCTGCAGCTTTCAGAATCTATTCTCTGAGGCTGTTCCGTGATGCAGCCAGACCTTATACTCTTAAGTGCATTATAACCTTGCGGTAAATGCAAACTTTGGAATGGCTGCATGGAAACATGTTTTGTTTGGAGTCAAACACTTTGGAATCCTAACCCCCGCCAGTTCTGGCGGCGGGGGTAGAATTCCACCCTTCTAGAGGGAGAAGACATGTACACACTTACCTAACCGGTAATAGTTTAAAAGAGCCCCAGCATCACAAAATGGATGCTGCAGCCACAGACATGAGTCTGACCTCCTGCTGCTGGATGAAACTCTGGCAGGGGAGGCCTGGACAATAGATTTCCTGTCACAGGGAGGTGTAACCGCCTCCCAGACAGGCTTTAGTGTATTGGGGTGGAGTGGGGGCCTTCACAGAATGCTTTTCTGACAGTGCTAGGGGCACACTTGGTGTCCCTGTGCATACCCCAGTTCAAACCAGTTGCAGGGGCTCTCAGCCTCTGCTCTGGCGTGAAACTGGACAAAGGGAAAGGGGTGTAACCACCCCCCTCCCTGGAATCTCCCATAGGTGGGTCCCTAGAGTATGTCCAACCACCTAACTTAGTATAAATATGGGATCCCAGTCCTTAGGACTCCAGATTACACCTGGATGAATCTCTGCAACATATATCCTGGCATTTTGACATTCTACATTGACTAGAAGACTGAAGATTCTCCCTTGGGGTTAAGAAGCGACTCCCCTGTTCAAACAGGCACCAAAGAAGCATCTTTCCTGTCTGCATTTCCAAGGCTCCCACCGGAACCCGATGGATTTGGGACTCAGGAAAAAGACTTTCAGACTTCTCAGAGGCTGACACGAGTTCCCAGCAAAGCTGAGACCCGTTGTTCTCACGAGTGACGTGGGACCGGAACTCCTGGTCACATCATATTTGCAAGTGCAACGACTTCCCGAGCTTTCCAGAAGCTGCGCATTGGGCTGCTTGTAGTCCACGCCCGAGCACCATTTGCACCAAAGATTGTGGGCCTACATTCCACGAGTGTTCCGCAAGCCTGCTTCTAGCATTTCTGCTCGAGGGCCCTTCGCGATCTCTGGTCTGTCGACTGGTGGGCCCCACGAAGGTAACTCTTCTGTTTCTTGGGCTTCCCTGATTGCGCCAGACGTGCCCTGACTCCCCTCCAAAGGGTGAGTCCCTCAGACCTTGCTGGTCTCCACCAAAGCCAATCTTTGCTTCCTGCGTGGGTTGCTGTTGCCAAGGCTTGTTGGGTCCGATTCGGAAACCGACACCGCAGCACTCAACATCCTTAGAGGGACAGCTCGAATCCAGTTCCTGGTCATCCTTGACGCCTCCTGGTCCTCGTCGCTGAAGAGTCAAGCTTCACCTTCCTCACCTGAAATCACCCGACATCGGTGGACATCTGTTCATCGCCTTCCTGGTCACTGGCTAGTGATCCAAACGCTGTCCCCTCTGCTTTCAGGTTCGTCAGATCTCCGATCCACCCTTGGATCCACCCGGACATGTTCCACTTGGTCGCCTGCAGCATTCTTCAGCAGCTCGCGATTGAGATTGACGACGAAACCCGACACGAAAAGTCACCTCTGCACCCGGCTTCCCTGGGTGAGGTAACTCGAGTACTCTGGTGCTCCTGTGGGTGTTGGCTCTAGAACCTCCTAGTTCTAAAGGGGTTTGCTCCAAGTCCTCTTCTAAGTGTCTTTAATCTATAATTTTCCAACCACGACTTTCCCCCTAGAATTTAATGGTGATTTGCGGCTGTGTTTAGACACTGCGCACGTCTACCGTGTGTCCCCTGTGTTGCTACCCTGGTGGAGAAGTGTGGCTCAATGATTAGAGCGGCAGACACTGATGCAGAGGTCTAGCCCGGGTCCAGGGTTCAATTCCCCGCTTCAGCGGGTCTTGGGCTCAAAATTCCACGGACCTGATCATTCTCGCCTCGATGCCTATTCCAATCATGGAGTCCCACTCTGCAACTCTGGGCAATAGCTTGCTTAATCTCCACAACGGCCCCCACAATGCTAAGGATGCCTGGCCTCCACCTTGGGGGTGCCCAGGAGTGGACGCCTCACAGGGAAAGCCAGGATTGGTTCCACAGCGGTATTCGTACAAGCGCCTTGAAACCCTTGCGGGTGAGTAGTGCGCTATACAAGTATCAATTTACATTTTACCCTGTGTGGTTCACGGTGGCCCCAGCAGTTCTAAAGGCTCTAGGCCTTGTATCTATGTCAGTCGTGGTTCTTATAACACTTTCTTAGTATATGGTTTGGTACGCCCCTATGGCTCCACATATATTGTGCTAATTTAATGTGTGCTAAATAATTTGACTGAATGTACTTTTGCCTCTAGCCTCATAAGAGATTAGGAGTATGTGTTTATAATAAATACATATATTTGATATATATACCTGGTGTGGTTCTCCTTTCATTTGGTCATTCATGAGATTATAGACTGGTAAAACAAGCTGCTTGACATTCCTTCAAGACTTAGCCTGAAGGCTGCTCTCCACAGCTACCATTAGGATAGCTTTCTATATAGGTTGTCTTTAAACCTACCATCAATAAGGGTTGTTTGGACTGGTGCAAGGTGCCCACTAGAATAGTGGACAGCATATGCCAGGCCAACTTCTCACACGTAGCATATCCATTTCCACCACTGACAAAAAACATGTGCACCAATGCCCTTCTGGAGCTGCCGTACTGCCCTATAAGTCTGTCCGACCCTGGCACCCCAGAGAAAAGCAAAGTATTATTTGATGGCGACCACAATCTTTAATATGTTACAAGTTCTGTTTGCATATCTCGCCTGCATGTTGTGTGAGTGCATGTAAATCAGAGCCACTTCTCCCAGCTTTGGACGTGCAGTTCCTCCTCCAATCACCTTCTCTCTGTAATAGAGCAGCCTCCTACGAGCATCTAAGCTGTATGAGCTGTGTGTTTGTTCTTGTGTATTTTGCATGTATCACTTGTGTTGTGCAAAATATTACTTTTGTTAAGTGGGCTGAATGTAATAATTGAGTTGACACTACTATAGTGCCATATTTTTGATAGCTTTTAAAGTGATGGAAACTAAATCTAAGCAAAAAGTGGACTTCTTGAATTAGCGTAGGAATAAAAATGCTCACGAATTAGGTAAAAATTAATTTAAAGGGCACAAAACCTTTGGGTTTGAGTAAGAATGTAAGTGAACACAGGCACAATGAATAAGTAGTGTTTAATTGTAATGCATTTAGGGTGAAATTCCGTAGATCCTGTGCATAATAGCTTCCACTTAACATTCCAAACAAAAGCTGGCATACAAATTGACCTTTTAAACAATTGTGCACGACTGTGCTTATCACTCTGGTACTGTTTCTCACACTATACAAGTTTATAATTCCCTCTTGTTGTAAGCAAGTTCTTCTTTGCGACTGTTCCTTGACATGTGTATTTTTGCTTGCATCACTATGCTACTATCACTGAAATTGTGATAGTCGGGATTGTCACTGGGCGTCATAATTTAATGTCTGTCAGTGGCCCGAAGAGGTTCTCGCTGCTCAAATGGGAGTATTTTCTGATATTTACATGTTTTTCAAGTCTTCATTACTTAACTTTGCACGTGAGAACGTATCCCTCATTGTCATTGAAGTGTCGCTCATTAATTACACTAAAATTATAAATGTCACACATAGCACTCTGAAACCTTGCCAGCTATGTGCTTGAACTAAAGTAAGTAGATATAAAAACATGTGTGCCCTCCACAGCTCACGATGAAAGTGACGCAAAGGCATACATGATTTTTCCCAGATACACAAATATATGCTCACATACCACAGACATATTAGCGCACATAAACATGAAAAACATTTCAATAAAGATTTTACTGTAAATCACTTTGTAATCGTGCGTCCTAAAAGAACTCTGCATCCAGGAACGTAATAATAACCTTAGCCAGAAGTTGGACTTGGCCCAGAAAAGAATGGAAATATGAGCTAATTTCAGCTCCGTGAATTATTTCCTCTTCTTTCTCCAAGACGTAAGGGATTCAATGGCTGTATAAGAATCACCCGTCTATCAGCAGCTCTGCTCGGCGCGCTGCTCGTTCTGTCTACTTAATCCGAGGTTCTCCTCTCCTGGGGTGGGCGGGGCTACTGGGGGCTCGCCCGAGTTGTCCAATAGGCAGGACGTCCGGAATCTGCCGAAGCGAAGGGGATACACGATCCCGAGGGGATACCTGATATTACACAACACCGGCTCCTACGCTAAGGCCGACCAAACAGTCTGTGCTCAGACGGGGAATGGGAGACTGTGCATTTTCCCACCAACTGCATTGCACAGCCTCGTGGGAACATGCAGGGTTCTCCCATCCCCGTCTGAGCACCGAGCTATGGCACTCAGACCAATCACACTGATGCATTGTAGCATTGTGATTGGCATTGAGGAGGGAGACTGTGTGTTTCCTATTATGGTCACAAAAAGAGGACGAGGGACGACGGAGGAGAGACGCCTGAGTGCTCGAGACGTGGTGAGGAGGTAAGAGTTTTTTTAATTTTGTACCCTGCCGCCCACCTCCCTCCACTCTTGTTCCCTGCCAGCCTCAACTGAACACAAACCCTTCCTTACCAGGCGGCAGGACACCAAAGAGTGAAAAGCCATTCCCATACCTTTTTTGATGCTATTTTATGATACATAGGACAGCACATTCTACAAGTACTGCTCTTTAAGGCACAGTTAGGGTTTTGTGAGCTGCCCTACAGACTGCTACAGCAGCACTCAATCTTCTAACATAGGAGAGTAACTAGAAAAATGCCAGTTCTGATTTTCATGGTTTTGAAGCACTGTTACCCTTGAACATAAAAAATGCATGAAAATAAGTGACACAATTACAAACGCAGGTGGCAGTGTACAGCATTAATTATCAGTACTGATTAATAATTTCTGCTGGCAGAGTGGCAGAATTTATTAGTAATTATGTGTTACATGAGTAATGTAGAATTACTAATTGCCTCCAATTTCGCTGGCAGAATTAAACATCTCTAGTGCTAGGACGTGCTGAAAGCTCTGGAGAACCAGTGCTTAGGACATGACCAGCATGGCTTTAGGCCCTAACGAGGTGAACTAACCCATTTCTGCTGGCCATAAGACTTGACTTCTGTTAGCTAATCGCAAAGTGGTTGTGTTCTCTCCTCTAAACTTGGTAACATTGGCACACATTTAATTTGCATACCTAATTCATTCATTGTGCCACCCATTAACGTATCACTGTAAAACATGTCTCTGACTTATTTTTGCAGCCCATGTGTTCAATTTCAAACTTTGTTGTGGCAAAGAAACCTTTTGCCAGGAGTAAACCTCCTTTTTTAGTACTTGTAATTCACCTCTAAAGTAGGCCCTAAATGCCCATAAGGCATGGTTCATAGTAATTAAAAAGGAGGCCATGTCTATTTAAAGTTTAACAAGTCCTGTCAGTGAAAGACGTGTTCAAAGAACAAAAACACCACTCCACACCCAAGCCTTTTCTCACTGTCTGAGAAGAACAATACAAGTGAAACCACAGAAGAGACATTAACAGTCAAGTGACACTGGACACTTGCAGAAAGGCACTTTGGGCTTAGGCAGAGAAATATATTTTTCAAAGTCTTGTTTTCAAAATAGTAATATAACATCTAAGGTAAACTAAGTTCAACTTTGCACTTACATTTAGACTTTAAATCCTCGTTCTAGCTGCCCCAAACTGAAGTTAAGCACTATAAAGTGAAAATGAAGGATTACGCTGACACAGATTGTGATAATTTTTTGAGGTTGGTTTTCACCTCCCGAACTTACAGTCCAATTTCTTACTTACTGTAATGCCTTTCCCACTATACACTGCTTGTGGCCTTAAAGATTAAATTACAAATTACATTTGAACTGTCGTAGGTATCTGCCCAAGACATATTTCCCATGAACAGCTGTGTATGTTTTGGAGGAATTTGGAGTGGATGCAGGTAGTGCCCAGAGGCCACACATTGTGTTCAATGTCAGACCTATACTCTTTCTCCGAAGGGCACATACAAATTCCAAACACATTGGTCTTGGTAATGATTTATTTTTTATTTTTATTTTACTTAATTTGTAATTTTAAAACATTAAAATAACTATTACTTACCAATTATCATGTTGGTATCTGTCTACTACTTTTGTTCATTTAGTAAGCATATCTGTACATTGGCACTGTACAACTTGTACACATGGTACATTTTGTCATCCCATTGCGTTCCCCGCCCCCTGCGGCATGTTCTGTATCGCACGTATGAAACATATATACATCAGGAAAGTGCATTCATGTATTGTGTTCTGCAGTTTGTCCCTCCTGACTCGATCGTGTGTCTTGTTCCTCCTGTTGCCTTAGGTATTCCCTCAGTGGTTGCCATATATCCTTTGGGCGAGATGTCGCAGGTTGAAATTCTGCATATAGTTTACTTATAGTGTCACAATATGTCATACTCTTCAACAGCTTTTGACTGTGGGTTTCTGTCTACTGCCCCAACGAATAACTATTTCGCGTTTTGCCAGGAGCATTGCCATTGCCACAAATCTATGACTGCTCTTAGGAAGTTTGTCTACATCGCCCAGTAGAGCTAGCAATGGGTAGTGGGTCAATTGTATTACGGTGATCTGTTGCAGCTCCCTAAATATAGTTTGCCAACAGGAAGCTATTATATTGCATCTCCGTGTCGTATGGTTTAGGTTTAGGGGATTTTTAAAGTGCATGGCTACCCTTGGGCATTTCAGCGCTGAGTTAATACAGGATGAGAAGCTGTTAGCACTTGGATTTAGGGGAAGAGCCATATTTTGAGTCTTTTTTTGAAGGACACTTCATTTTCAATTAGTTGGAGTTCTGGATCCATACTGTTCCATAGTTTGGGTACCAGATGGGTGAATGACCTTCCACCCTATCTGGCTCTCTTGAATGTGGTCAGATGCATCAGGAAGTTGGAGCTTGACCAGATATTTTGACGGGGAGAATAGTGCATGACACCAACTTTTGCATCGGGGAGGGGCCTCTCCCATTCATGGCTTGGTGAGCCAGGCTTAAAGCCTTAAATTTGATCCTGGCTTTTGACTGGAAGCCAGTGAAACTCTCTCAGTGAGGGTCTAGCTGAACGGTGTCTGGGTATGTTCAGCAGCAGTCGGGCAGCTGCATTCTGTATGACTTGCAGTCTATTTGTGACATATTTGGGAGAATCCAGAAAGAGAGAGTTGCCGCAGTCCAGCCTTGATACCACCAAGGCTTGGACTACAGTCTTCCTAGACTCCTCTGGGAGCAGGTACATAATTTTTCTGATCATGCGGAGTATCCCAAAGCAAGTACTTGATAATTGTTTGGCCTGAACCTCCATCGTCAAGTTCTGGTTCAGCCACATACCTACGTTTTTTAGGGATGTTTTAGGAGGAGGGGGAGGCCCCAGTTAGCAAGCCAGGAAATCTCCAAGAAAGGACTGACATTGCTGCCCAGATTCATTAGCTCTTTTTTGTCCCCATTCAATTTGAGGCTACAATCAGCCATCCAATATCTGATTTTTTCCTGGCAAGGGACGAGTTGTCTATGGTCCGAGTTAAGGGAGTCCGAGATTGAGAAAACTAGTTGCGTGTCATCGGCATATGACACGATGGAGAGGCCATATTCCTGTATTATGTTAGCCAAGGGGCTGAGATATATGTTAAAGAGTATTGGACGCAGGGGGATCCCTAAAGGACTCCTCAATGTGCTGAGAGGAAGTCCGACTTGAATCCGGTCTCCATACATTGGAAGGATCTCTCACTCAGGAATGACGCAACCCATGGTTGGCTGTTACTCTAATTCCAACATTCTCATGCCTTTGGATTAGCACTGTATGGTCTACCGTATCGAACGCTGCGCTTAAATCCAAAAGTACAAGGGCCGCGGTTCTCCCTTGGTCTAGGATGTATTTGAGTTTTTCAGTGACCACCAGCAGGGCTGACTCTGTGCTGTGTTTTGGTCAGAATCCCATCTGGGTCTGGTGTATGATATTGTGGTTTTAAAAGGAAACTAGAGATTGTGCTGTTTGCGTGTAACTCTGCAATCTGACCTAAGATAGGCAGCAAGGATATTGGGCAATAATTGGCGAGAACTGCGGGGTCTAATTGTGTTCTTTTAAGCAGGGGTTTAATGATGGCTTGTTTCCACTCTCTGTGTACCGTGCCATTTTCAAAGGAGAGATTGAATAAATTGGAAAGTTGGCTGAAAACTGCTTTCCCACCTTGGGCAAGGATATGAGTGGGGCCGGGTCTAGCGGGGAGCCGGATTTAATATTCTGTAATAAGGAGCACCCCAGATCTTCCTATATTTTCGGGAAGGACGAAAGGGCAGGGGCGGAGGGGTGGGCGGTCCCATTTGTTCACTCTTCCTTGGGGATTTTAAAGTGCTATGGGGGCCCTCTGTGGCACCTGATGTCGTGTTGAAGTTAGGATGGAGGCCCATTGCATCTTTATTTGGAATGTTTGGAGCTGTTTGTTCCAGGGTCTATTATGGAAAGAGATTTGACAATTTTAAAAAGCTCCTTAGAGGAGTTGAAGGACCTTGCTATTTTTCTTTCAAAGAAGGCTGTTTGTGCTTTCCTGATGCTCATGTGGTAGAACTGTATGGCTAGTTTGTAAGCTCTTTTGAGCCCTGGTTCATATTATTCAGAGCTCCTCCAGCTTGCCCCGCTGAAGAAACCCCCCCACAGAGACACCAGCAGGAGGGTCAGCTGGTTCACTCCAGAACTCCTAGTCTCCATGCAAACCTGACAGAAACTAGAGAAGAAATGGCACAGTAAACAAACTCCAGACAGCCACGCAGCACCCAAGGACGCCAACCGCAATCACCACCACCTCGTCACGGCGGCCAAGAGGACCTGTTTCAAAGACCGCCTCAACAGCAATGCACACAATAGCAAGGAGCTCTTCAACATTGTGAAGGAACTCTCTAACCCCAGCTCCAACACCAACGACATCCCGCAGTGCAAGCCCTGTGTGACTCCCTCGCCACCTTCTTCCACCGCAAGAATGCAGACATCCACAACAGCTTCAACACCCAGATAGCCCCAACAGACAGCAACACAACAGACCCTCCGCACACCTCGACCACGACCCCCTGCTAGCCTGGGTCAGCGAGAGCATCAATGACACCATCAAGACCTTACGTACAATCCACTCCA
Source organism: Lissotriton vulgaris (assembly GCF_964263255.1). Taxonomy (NCBI): domain Eukaryota; kingdom Metazoa; phylum Chordata; class Amphibia; order Caudata; family Salamandridae; genus Lissotriton; species Lissotriton vulgaris. The sequence continues at coordinate 444,760,771 of NC_141687.1, read as the reverse complement.
GCTCGACGTCAGACCCATTACCGCACCACGTCTTCAACAGAGCAAGCAGCTCCATCGCACCCTACCTGGGCAACATCATCAATCTCTCCCTCAAGACCGCAACCTTCCCAAAGATCTGGAAGCACGCCGAGATCAACACCCTACTCAAAAAACATAAGGCAGACCCAAGAGACCTCAAGAGCTTCCAGCCCATCTCTCTGCTCCCCTTCCCGACCAAGGTCATCGAGAAAACCGCCAATAGACAGCTAACCCGATACCTTGAAGAAAACAGAATCCTGGACCCTTCCCAGTCAGGGTTCTGCAGCAACCACAGCACCGAGACTGCCCTCATTGCCGTCACCGATGACATTAGCACCCTGCTGGAAACAGCAAGACAGCAGCACTCATCCTCCTAGACCTCTCTGCCACCTTCGACACCATCTGCCATCGCACACTATGCGCATGCCTCCACACCAAAGGGATCAGAGACAAGGCTCTGGATTGGACCACCTCCTTCCTCTCTGGCAGAACCCAGAGCGTACACCTCCACCCATTCCATTTCAAAGCCTCTGAGATCATCTGCTGTGTACCCTAGGGATCCTCCCTCAGCCCGACGCTGTTCAACATTTACACAGCCCCGCTCGCACATGTAGCCCGACAGCACAAACTCAACATAATCTCCTAAGCCGACAACACTCAGCTGATCCTCTCCCTCACCAAGGACCCCATCACTGCCAAAGCCATCCTCCATGAAGGAAAGAAGGCAGTTGCCGACAGGATGAATATCAGCCTTCTGTAGCTGAACTCAGAAAAGAATGAGGTCCTCATCCTCGACTCCAACCGTTCAGCCTAGGACAACTCCTGGTGACCGACGGAACTGGGGGCAGCCCCGACACCCACCGACCACGCACGCATCCTAGGACTCAACCTCAACTCAACCCTCTCAATGACCTCCTCCTTTTTTAACACCCTACGCATGCTCTGCAAGATCTACAGATGGATCCCAACAGATACAAGAAAGATATTCACCCAGGCCCTCCTCAGTAGCAGACTCGACTACAGAAATGCCCTTTACGCGGGAGCCCCGACCAAGCTCATCAAACTACTACAGTACATTCAAAAAGCCTCGACACGACTGATCCTCAACGTACCACGCCACAGCCATATCACCCCCACCTGAGAAACATTCACTGGCTCCCCGTCAACAAGAGAATATGCAATCAAGCTCCTCACCCATGCACATAAGGCACTCCACAAGACCGGACCAGCTTACCTCAACAGATGGCTCTCCTTGTACATCCCCAACCGCCAGCTACGCTCTGCCGACCTCTCACTCGCCACCTACAACCACCGGTAGGAGATCCTTCTCCCACCTCGCCGCCAAGACATGGAACACCCTCCCACTGAGCCTACGACAGACCCAAGACCTGCTAACCTTCAGGAGGATACTCAAGACCTGGCTGTTCGATCAGTAGCGCCCCCCCCCCCTCCGCCTTAAGACCCTCGTGGGAATGTAGCGCGCTTTACAAATGATTGATTGATTGATTACATTCTGGCCTTTTGCAGCCTTTTGCATATGTGCGTAGGGGGCCGCATATAAGTTGCATTTGGGTCACTGTTCAAACCTGGGGCTGTTTAAATGGACCATCTGCATTGGTGTTACATATCTGTGAGTGGATGACCCAGGTCAACTGCCCACGCGTCCCTTACTTCAGTGTTGTAATGTGATGTGCTCTCCAACGCAATTTGTGATTACCAATGTGAGTGGTGTGAATTCCTTCAGCTCTGTGAGTAGAGCGTCTCTAAGTGCACCCTGCATACGAGCCCGAACAAAGTGGTCCATGAATGTGGGTGTCAAAAAACAGGGATCCTCTGTGCAGTAAAACACATGACCATTAGAGAACAGATGTCCAATATTACTTATATCTAAGCTGCGCAGAGTGCATTTCATCCGGGAATCCAGAGCAGGGGGATCCATGGATTAGCAGATATTGGTAGCGCTGGGAAATATAGTGTTGCCTTTCCTGTTTTCCGGAGTTCTTTTTGGCCATTCCCAACAGGTAGTAGATAGTGTTTGGATGCAGTGGAGTTCTTCTGATATGCCAACTGGCAATAATGAGTTCAAACGAGTGGGGACGGACACATTTATCTCTGGCTTAGCATAAGGCACACAAGTTTGGTAGTGGTTTATTGTTTCAAAGGCATCCTGTGTGTCCAGTGCATCCCCATTTTTGTTGCTGAATAGTACTGTGGGTTATTGACTCTGACTGTCGCTGGGCTCTGCCTAACCAGGCCCAGGACCAGTGCTATGTTGAAAATACAGTGAAAAAACACACATACATGAGGGTACACTACATATTAGGGTACACTTATATTTGGCATGACCAACTCTATAAGTCCTTATAGAGGGGGAATAAAACTCCATTTATGTCTCCAGTATGTAATAGTTGGGAACAAAAGGGGTTAGGTCCTTTATGTGGTGAGGGCTAGACCTAATATCAATAGTGAACAACACAAAGTACCCAAACCACAGTGACTCAATACATTTTTTTGATACAGGGTAAGAAACCAATTTATTGTCGCTTCCCTAGACACCATTATTTTGTGTCAATCATTCAGTGTTTTTGATATTTTCAAAGAATTGCTGACAGAAAAAGACATTGATTGCAAATATTTACAAGGCTAAACAAACTTTAACAAACATTAAAGGCAAAGTCTATTTACACATTTAGAAACCATTATGTCTCACATTAGAAAGTATTCTCACATCAGACATAAAATAAAAGAATTATAGAAAAAATAATACAAACATTTTTATCACAAACAACAAAAAATTGCAAACACTGAACGAGAGAAACTAGGGTTGGGAGGATAGAATATAAGTAATTAAATGACATATATATTTTAATGCTGGACCAGCCGGTCCTAGCTTTTGTACAACAATGATACTTTGTATCTCCCAAACAACACTGCCGACGCGTTTCTAGACCAGACTGGAGTCACTGGTCTGTCATCAGGGCTGTATGTGTCTTGTATCTGTAGGATACAAAAGCAATGTTTTGCTTAGTCTAGTGTGTGGGCTCCTTATTGCCATGAAGTAGCTATAATGACGGTGTGCGCTACATACCAAGGCTGCTCAATGTAGAATTTCAGAGGAGGTCTTTTGGAGGTCTGAATAGCGTGGCCGAACAGAGAAGCCTAGAAAGATTTTAAGGATGTTTTTTAATTACATGATTGATTCATTCATTATGCTAGTGGCTGAGTCAGTTTGGGGAAGTGAAAGCGTACCTTTTACTTTGGGTAGAGCCGAGTGCTGGCAGGATCCATTAGGAGCGGCGTAACCATCAATTTGGATTCTGAGATATGGGAGAAATTGACATTCAGAGGCTTAGCGGCATGCAAATGATGTTTCACACTCGCTTGGAGAATTTGTAGAAAGGTTGCCTACCTTGATTCGATCTCTCGTTTGCGAATGAAAGGGGTTGTTAATTTCAGCGTTCTAAAGGGAAAAACAAAGCGCGACCTTAGTGGATGTTCTTGCTAGTTCAGCGCTAGGCGAGCGTGTGTTAGTGCATATGGGGCAAATACCTGTAGCTGGAGCCGCTGCTCTGTGCTGCTGGATTAAAATTTCTCTCAATAAAGATGGCCGCTGCAGTTTCCTGTATGTTATATAGGCAGAAACTGTGCTGATGCATTATGGGGCATGTAGTCCCATAAATTGCAATTACTTAAAAAAATGTTGTTATTGTCAGAAAAATCATGAGTGGGTGCTGGGCATATTATCGTCAACACCTTATCGTAGTTTGGAAGTAATGGGTACATCACTCCCAAATAATTGATGTATTGTTTATTTTAAGGCAAAGAATGACTCTGCTAGGATGTGCTAGCGTTTTGGGTGGCTTCTCGGGGCCGGGGACCTATTCTCATGAGATAGAGGACCAAGACCAACGGGCAAACCAAGGATGTCTAACCGGTGCAAATCAGGACAGATGTAATTAGATATGCGCTATCTCAGACAGGTTATTCAAACCAGTTTGTGCACTGTTAAATTTTAAAATCAGATACGCTTCTTTTTGTAACAGAACGCGCTCGACGTCGTGGCATTTTGACCTGGAATTCATAGTGTACAGAACAGACCATTTAAATTCTTGTTCATTGTGGGACTTCTCACAGAAATGCTCCACCATTGGAGCAGACATTACCTTTTTCTTAATTTGCGATCAGTGCTGGCTTATTCTTTGTTTGACTTGCTGACTGGTTTTTCCAATGTAAATTAATTGTTACAGACATAGAATCATGTACAGAACGTTCTTTGTTCTGCAATTAGAAAATTCTTTGTGCTTCCACTTAATCGCATGATGTACAAACTCGTCGCCTTCTATTGTGCTGGAGCAGGCGACGCAGTTACCACACTTGTGGTGGCCCTCGATAGGCTTGAGATTCCATTGCGCCAATAAGTCGCTCTTGGGCATAGGAATAACCACATCAGCTCGGATGAGTTTCTGGCCAATGCAGCGGTTTTTTCTGTAGGCAAAAATGGGTTTGGGGAACGGGCAGCTCAACCCCTCCAACAAATGCCAATTCCTTGATACAGCCTGTCTTAGTTTGTGTGTGTCCGGGCAGAAGGTGGTGACGCACACGAGTTTCTCCAATGGTGCGCGCTGTTTGGTTTGTAATAAACCTTCTCTAGGCGTATATTTGACACGCTTAAGAGAATGTTTGAGGAGCTTCTGTGGATAACCACGCTCTTGCATATCACAGCAAAATGCTTGGGCATGCAGCTCATAGTCTTGTATTTCTGAGCAATTCCGTCTTATTCTTAATAATTGCCCATAGGGTAAGTTAGCTTTTAGACTGCGGGGATGTGCACTCCTGTGGTGTAAAATCGTGTTTCTGTCGGTGTCTTTCCTGAACAATGATGAAACCAACCAACCGTCCACACACCTCATTTCAATATCCAAAAAAATCATCCGGCTAGGGCTATTTTCTATCGAGAATTTTATATCTCTGTGCCTAGTGTTAAGCCATCCGCGAAAGGCCATTAAATCGGTCTGGCTCCCCTGCCACAGGAGCCAGATGTCGTCTATGTACCTGTACCACTGTAGTATTTGATGTTTAAAGGGATTATTCATGTCGACAAACCTTTCTTCATAGTGCGCCATGAAGAGCACCGCCATTTCTGGGGCATAAGGACATCCCATGGCGGTGCCCTTCACTTGCATGTAGAACTGACCGTTAAAGGTGAAGTAATTTCTCTTCAGTGCTATTTCTGCCAAATCTAAAATGAAGGCAGTCGGAACCGGATGTGGTCTTTCTCTCATGTCCAGATATAACTGCATGACTTCTAGGGCTTCTTCCTGGGGGATTTGGGTATACAAGGACGTGACGTCCATTGTAAACATGATTTGCGATTGCAGATCAACGATGGTGCCTTCGACTTTGTTCAAAAAGTCGGTTGTGTCACGCAAATAAGATTTAACCTGGCACAAAAATGGCTTTAGAAAGAAATCCACATATTGCGCTATCGGCTTTAAACAGGAGTCACAGCCCGACACGATGGGACGTCCGGGGGGGCTCTGTCAAGCTCTTATGTATCTTCGGAAGAAGATAGAGGACAGGGGTCCTAGGGCACTTCTTTAAGAGGTAATCATACTCCTTATTGCCCAGGAAACCACTTTCTTTGCCGGAGTCCAAGACTCTCGCAATTTGTCCCTGGATGTACTTTGTGGGGTCCTCTGTTAGTGTGCGGTACCAGATGGTATTGTTGACTTGCTTCCCGCTCTCTGACAGGTACATAGGACGGGGCCAGATGACTATCGCCTGCCCTTGTCCGCCAGTTTAATCACTGTGGAAGGGTCCTTTTTGAGCGACCCTATTATGTCTCTCTGTTTTTTACTCATATTTTGTTTGGTAAAGGTCTTGGCTTTCTCCATCTTGGTGATGGAAGACAGTAATGTCTGTTATGTTCGTCTTGCAAGACGCCGTTTATGCCGAGACTTCGGGAGTGGACACCCTATCACAGGAGTTCCACGCTGTTTGCTCTAAGATTCGGGTCATTACCGGACTGGCGGCGTTTGGGTGACGTGATCGACTTCCATACCTTGGAGGTCCCTAACGTAGGATTAAAAATGATATGCGCCACAGGACTCATATTAGAATTTCCGTTGAGGACACCACGATTCTAACAAATTCAATATTGCTTCGGTCCTGGGGCTGCCATTAGCCCTTGGAACACACCGGATCACACAATATCGACAGGATTCACTCGAGGCCATCTACAGTGGGGTTAATTTCTTCAAATTTGAAGGATATTTTTTCTGGCCCACAGAACTTACCACCACTTCCGGTCTAATTCAATTTGACTTCAGAGTCCAGTTCTTCTTACATAAAGAACCCGCCCTGATGAAGTTCCTAAAAGGCAAAAAAAGAGGAACGAAACGCGTTGGCTGTGCCTATGCTTCATGAACATTTGTTGAATAAAGAAGATACTTAAAATTACTATTTCTATTGACTTTATTTGAGTGCACCTTCCATTTTGTTCTCTACGATAAGGTGTTGACGATAATAAGTACAGCACCCACTCATGATTTTTCTGACAATAACAATTTTTTTTTAAGTAATTGCGATTTATGAGACTACATGCCCCATAATGCATCAGAACAGTTCTGCCTATATAACAAACAGGAAACAGCGGCAGCCATCTTTATTGAGAGAAATTCGAATCCAGCAGCACAGAGCAGCGGCTCCAGCTACAGGTATTTGCCCAATCTGCACTAACACGCGCTCGCCTAGCGCTGAACTAGCAAGAACATCCCACTAAGGTTGCGCTTTGTTTTTCCCTTTAGAACGCTGAAATTAACAACCCCTTTCATGCACAAACCCAAGATCGAATCAAGGGAGGCAACCTTTCTTCGAATTCTCCAAGCGAGTGTGAAACATCATTTGCACGCCGCTAAGCCACTGAATGTCAATCTCTCCTACATCTCAGAATCCAAATTGATGGTTACGCCGCTCCTAATGGATCCTGCCAGCACTTGGCACTACCCAAAGTAAAAGGTACGCTTTCACTTCCCCAAACTGATTCAGCCACTAGCATAATGAATGATTCAATCATGTAATTAAAAAAACATCCTTAAAATCTTTCTAGGCTTCTCTGTTCGGCCACGCTATTCATTTAAACGGACCTCCAAAAGACCTCCTCTGAAATTCTACATTGAGCAGCCTTGGTATGTAGCGCACACCGTCATTATAGCTACTTCAAGGCAATAAGGAGCCCACACACTAGACTAAGCAAAACATTGCTTTTGTATCCTACAGATACAAGACACATACAGCCCTGATGACAGACCAGTGACTCCAGTCTGGTCTAGAAACGCGTCGGCAGTGTTGTTTGGGAGATACAAAGTATCATTGTTGTACAAAAGCTAGGACTGGCTGGTCCAGCATTAAAATATATATAAGTCATTTAATTACTTATATTCTATCCTCCCAACCCCTAGTTTCTCTCATTCAGTGTTTGCAATTTTTTGTTGTTTGTGATAAAAATGTTTGTATTATTTTTTCATTAATTGTTTTATTTTATGTCTGATGTGAGAATACTTTCTAATATGTGACATAATGGTTTCTAAATGTGTAAATAGTCTTTGCCTTTAATGTTTGTTAAAGTTTGTTTAGCCTTGTAAATATTTGCAATCAATGTCTTTTTCTGTCAGCAATTCTTTGGAAATATCAAAAATACAGAATGATTGACACAAAATAATGGTGTCTAGGGAAGCGACAATAAATTGGTTTCTTACTCTGTATCAAAAAAACGTATTGAGTCACTGTGGTTTGGGTACTTTGTGTTGTTCACTCTAGTATGTAAAAGGGCATGACAGTTCCTGCACTGGGGTCATTTTAAAAGTGGCCCTGCGTTGAAGCACCGCTTTTAAATGTAAATTGTGTTCAAACTCGGCTTTGATGGTAGGGGCACTTACAAAAGTAATAAACTACAATATTTGTTTATATTAAGTACCTCCACAGTCCCATAACTATCAGGATGACCCTTATAAAAGAGGGTTTATATGCCTGAGGATAGAGATTGCACAGTTCTCTTCCCCCACTGAAGTAAAGTGTTTCACAAAATCTACTTTAGTGCTAGAAGCACTATGGAGTGAGGATCTACACTATTTTTGCATTTTTAGGACCCTTAAATCTCCACCAGGTGCCCCAGGGGTGGGCGTCATGTAACTATATACTGGGTCCTTATAAAATATGTTTTGTAGGCCCTGGTGTTGGAGAAATTGCACATTTTATTTACCTCATTGTATATCCCCAGTCACATAGGATAACATGGCTATAGTTTATTAATGCATAACTATCACAAGGACTTAGGAGAATGGTATTGATAAATCCAACAATATGCTACTCTTGATATTATACTAGAGTATACAGAAAGGAATGTATACAACTTTTCTTCTTTAACCCACAATTCAGCCTACCTTCTTTTTTCCATGATTGGTCAGAGTTACAGGATTAGCCTTTGATTAAGTAATATGTGGCTCAGCCAGAGAAAGGCTATCTGGGAGAGAGAGAGCTCTACTACACAGGAATGGCAGAGCATGGGGGAGGAGTCGTAAAGCATGGAGCTTCTAAAGGGGATGGGTCGGGCAGGGAATACAAGGTTCATTTACCCCCAGCCCTTCTGACCCAGCCAGATGGCAGGCTGATGGCAGAAATTTGCAAATGGTAGGGGGAGGAGAGCTGTGGAAATGAGCCATACTGGTGGTTACTTTGACTAGTTATTGCTCCTCTTCTATCCCAGCCATACTGAATTTTAGAGGAATAGTGATTTCTGAGAGAAGATTATGCCACACTTTAGGGGAAGTGGTCTTGCTTTGGGGTGTTGCCCTGCACCTCCAGGGACAAGAAGGCTCTCCTCCTTGATCCCAGAAAACACTGAATAAATATGTGAGATGTGCAAAGGCTTTCAGATCTGCTGCTTGAAACTAAGAGAAGAAAAACACTTGCCAAGCTGGTGAAGGAGCAGGATTTCGCACAAAGAAACCAGCTCGGATTGACACCCCATAATATGTACTGACAGTGTGAAGTGACACTCTAACACACAAAACACATTAACACGAAGGAAACTACTTTGCGCATAAGTGCACTAATGTAAACTAATGCAAGAAAAGAAAAGTCGTATTCACATTTGTGCTATGAAAGAAACGAGAAATAATGCATGACTAGGCTGCATCTTGCATCCTGATTTGAAAATAATAATTAATGCTACTTTTGCTTCAAGGTATTGCTAGGAAAACAATAACAGGGAATAGTGCAAAGTTGGGTGGTAAACAGTGAAAAGTGTATTATCATATAATTAATGAAAGTTTATGTTTCTTTGCTGTTAGTGAGCTGAGATTAGCTGCCATTATTCTTAAGTGAATGATGATGGATTAAACCCTGATCAGTTGAATGGGGGTGAGTGTTTGATTTGCTCAAGCGCTCCGTCTATCATCCCCTTTGGTATTGCATTATTCCTAAGTTAGCCTGATAGAGGAGGGGCTGGAGTGAGAACAAAAATGTCATTAGTATCAAAAAAGAGGAGTCTTGGGCTATTACTGCTTTTATCGGAGCAGAAGGTCCATACGCGACAAGCCCAAATAACACAGAATGCAAAGTTGGTCGCGATGTTCCTATGGGTAGAGAAAGGTGTTGGTACAGACTGTAGTGTAGGTGGATTAGAACAGGGTAGCCTGGTGGTCACCCTGGGAATCCATTTTGTTGGTTTTAATGCCCTCACACACCCTTTCAGGTGTCATGCTTCATCATTTGGGCCTGCTCCTCGTTGGGTCGGCGGTGCAATACCCAACGGGCAACATCTCAAAGAGGGGCTCTTTGGCGGAGATCTTTTTCCAACTGCCGTATAGATGAAGTGTGGGTGTGAGGCCAGGATTCAAGGTAGACGTAGTTGAGTGAGATAAAATAAAGCTAGTGGTACCAGAGACACTTTATTCAGGAGGGCCACTGCTTTAGTTTAAAATCAATTTCCTAGAGGAGGGTAGTGGAAAGTGATGTTTCCTACTCTCTTCTGGAATGTGCTAGAGTCCGGTCGACATGTTTCTCGCTACTCTAAAATTTACTGAGCGATTCTTCAGGACCAAGGGGACTGAATAAGCAAATATCTAAGTGTAAAGGTAACTGTCTAAATTACTATCACAAGGTATGGTGTGTGTAAGCTAGTGTGGCTACCATCCTAGTGAGAGGAAAAAGGGGGAACTATATTACCCTTCTTCACGTTGCGATTGTTAATACCTATGGGAGGCAAAAAAAGAAGGGATAAAAAACATATCGCCAAAAAGTTGTGTTACTTTGCATTACAGTCTGTGGCACTTGTGTTTATCGCATGCTGTGATTCATGCGTGGCAGCATAGATGCATAAGTGTGTACTCTCAACAGTGACAACTCAGTGGAAGTGACATGTGAAGGTAGATAAAACCAGAAGATTGTGTTAAAAATAAAATACCAATTTGGTATTAGTTGCACGCAACTATTGGGACTCACCTAAAGTTAAAAACAATCAAACAACAACAGTGTCCAGCGGGTAAAGCTTCAGGAGATCTTCCACCACAATGCTATGTATAGGGGGAAAGATCTCAGTAATATTTTGCACAGATCATATTATCCTAATGATATTGACAAACACAGGACAATAGCATACATGAATATATACAGGCATATTTTACAGTAGTGCTATAAGTTGAATGTTTGTTGCTGGCATATTCAACGTGAGAGTAATGTATTTAAAACTCAGAGTTTTTACAGGGGTGATGTAGTGGGTCAGGTAAGTAGAGAATGGTAGATGACTTCATTGGGTAGAATAGTTATATCAATTCATAGATGTAGTATCTCTTCTCATAGCTAAAAATGGGGCTCTGTCTGTTGTGATTACCCAGGGGGCATTGTCTCAGTGGGTATCTAAAGGGAACTACCCCAACAAATATGTGAGCCATACTGATGTCTGGCGTGTGTTCCTTTGTTGACATTTCACAAAACTGTGTTACCGGAGGGATTCCCCTCCGGGTTCTTTTTTAAGTGAGGAAGTCTGCTGATAATCGGGTTCAGTGAATGAGTTTTAAAAAAACGGGGAACCCCTTGTGCTTTGTAGATACAGTTCTGATATGTAATCCTGCTTGGATTCTACTTTTGAATGGTCACGCGTTCACTCGTTTAAATATGGTGAACAGTGGCTCGTTTTGTCTATTATGTTGTTAGCGGTAAAGCTAGCGTTTGAATTACTCTTCAAACAAATATGTCTGTGTCCGTGTAAACTGTACACACTGGCACGCTGTTGTTTAAACGTTCAGCCGCTCGGTTTGGTTTGTTGATTAGATTGTTAGCGGTAAAGCTAACGTAATGGTTTCTCTTTAAATAAACACAAATGAGCCCGTTGTAAAATATACGTGTGGGCGCGCTGTTGAATAAACGTTTGTGAAGTTGCCGGTCCGTGTAGACCGCGTGTTACAGCACGCTGTAGATCTTATTCATTTGGTCATTCTTGGATCTAGTTGGGAGCTAAAGGGTCGGCCGGCAATTACTTACAGCGCGCATAACAAATGCTAAAACAGCATGAACCTGAAATCACGATCGGACTACATTATATTTAATTAGCCAACTAAGAAGGGGGAAAGCGCATTGAATTGGCACTTACTTGATGAATGCCTGAGCTTCGTGTCAAGCACCTACCCATCGCCGCTGGAACCGGGTGGAGGCAGTGGGAGGGGTTGGGATTGTTTATAAAGGGAGTTAAAGTGGATCCCATTGGTTAGCAATAATGGCAGCCATCTTGTAGTGGTGGATGGTTGTTATAGACTACTAGGTGCCTGTATGATCATGTATCTGTGTATGTGAACCTGCCAACGCTGCGCAGGGATTCTCACATTAGTATAAAAATAATTATCTACTGTGGTTCAGTTTAATATGACACTGCAGTGCGGAGGGTTAATCAATTTATCCCCTACCTCGTGTTGACAGATGGAAATCAGTATAATGGTGGTGGTGCATTTACTATAATGATTAATTCAGAGGCGCGCCCAGGGTATGTCTTTGTTTAGGCCCTTGCTGTTAGAGGATAGTCTGTGAATCCAACGTTGTTCTTTATAGAACAGTCCTTCCTTTGATGTCTGGGGACTGGCTTCCAGGACAAGCCATTGGAGAGAGTCAGCTGTATGTTGCATTTCCAGGAAATGCTTACACATTTTGGTGTTATTCTTTTTACACCTGAAGTTGCTTCGATGTTCTGATATCCTGGTCTTCACACTGCGTGTTGTCATGCCTATATAATATAGGTTACACGGACAAATGATCAGGTAAATACAGTTAGAGCTATTGCAATTTGTATGGCCTCTCATTTCCCACATGAAGGTGTCGGATAGGGTGATTGATTTGTATTTTTTGGTGAGAGGGCACGCCGTGCAATTCCCACATGGGTAGTGTCCGGTGACTGGTGGCAGACCCCATAATGTCGCTTGCCGGATGGGTTCATTTTTTGTGTTGGGTCTGGTATGGATAAGAATATCCTTTATGTTCCTTGACCTTTTAAAGGCAAACCTCGGTTGGTCTATGTTGAGGGTGCCAGTGTTTAGAATGGACCAGTGGCGTTTCACAATTTTCTTTACTTTGTTGGATAAGGGTGTGTAAGTTGTCACACAAGTCATGGGTTGGGCAGTAGCAAGGTCTCTCTCTCTGGGTTCAATCAAACTCTCCCTATTGTTGTTCTGAGCTCTTTTCAAACTTCTTTTTATGTCTCTGGTCGGGTACCCTCTTTCCATCAGGTTCCTCGAAAGAATAGCAGATTCAGTTCTGTAGTTGGCCATGGTGCTACAGTTTCGCCGTATCCTGAGAAATTGCCCATACGGTAAGTTGGATCGTAGGGCTTTGGGATGGTGGCTTTGGTAGTGGAGCAAGCTATTGCGGTCAGTGCTTTTTTTGAATAAGGTTGTATTCAGGGAACCATCTTCCAAACATATCGTGAGATCAAGAAACGCTATGCGGTTATTTGAAACAGTCATGGTAAATGACAAGTATGGATTAAGAGTATTCATCCATGCAAAAAACTCTTTGTACAAATCTTCGCTGCCAGACCAGAAGATCAAGATATCGTCTATATATCGTTTATATAGCTTTATGTTCTCATGGAAGGGGTTAGTGAGAGTTGCTATGTTGGTTTCTTCAAAGTGTGCCATATACAGACATGCTACACTGGGGGCTACAGTGCTTCCGATGCAAGTTCCTTGTACTTGGTGGTAGTAGGTACCCTTAAATTCAAAGTAGTTCTCGGTTGGGACCTTTTCCGCACACTCCATGATGAAGCTGATGGGCGTGGCAGACGTCCATTCAGTCTTTTCCAAAGCAGTGGCTATAACACCTAGGGAGGCCCTCTGTGGGATGTTGGTGTAGAGGGCCTCAACATCTAGGGTTAGAAGGTAATCAATAGATCTTGCCTCATTGTAGTCCTGTAGAAGGCGTAATAGATCTGTGGTATCCTGAATGTAGGAAGGTATTTGTTTTACAAGTGGTTGTAAAAAGTGGTCGCAAAATTTGGAAAGTGGTTCCAGTACTGAGTCAATCCCGGAGACGATCGGACGTCCCGGGACTGGAGTGACTCCTTTGTGTATCTTTGGTAACGTATAAAAATACGGAACTTTAGGGTTCTTTTTTACAAGGAATTCAGCCTCCTTCTTACTGAGCCAGCCTTGACATTCTGCTGACTCCACCATACTCACAATTGATAAAGCGAGTCGTTCTGTGGGGTTTTGGTTAATGGCCTTGTAGTATTTTGTGTCATTAAGTTGTCTTTGACATTCTGTCTCATAATCTACAGTGTCCATTAATACCGTGGCGCCACCCTTATTTGCTTGTTTGATTGTTAGCAGAGGGTTGTTGGATAGGGCGTTGAGAATCGCTCTTTCTTCTCTCGACATATTGTTGTATGTCGAGGTATTGGTTAGTTTTCCGATGTCTCTCAAAACTGCTTGTTCAAAGGTTAGAACTTCGCTGGGTACCATACCGCTATGGGGGGTGAAGGTAGATGCGTTGTGTAACCCTGAGTCTTCTATGGGTTCTTGTGGTTTCCCATCAAAAAATGCCTGAAGTCTTATTTTCCTGAAGAATTTTTGTAACTCCACTGTTTGGAGAAAGCCATCGATCTTGGGTGTCGGGACAAAGCCTAGCCCTTTTTGGAGGACCTTCTCTTGTCTCTCAGTTAGTTGGTGGGAGGAAAGGTTTACTACGAGGCTCATTTCTTGCTCGTTTTGCTCCGAGTGTCCATCCCTTGGGGTGTCGTGTCCTCCCATTGCACCCGTTTGTCGGTTGCGTTCCCTCTCTTTCGCTCTCGCCCTCTGCCCCAACCTCTGTCTAAAAAAGGCTGGTTACCTTGGGGGGCAAATTGAGGGGGGTATTGTGGTCCAAACTGTGGTATGACCTGAGGGAACTGTGGATATTGCCACATCGGGTGTCCTGGAAATGGTAGTTGCGGGGGGGTATGTATATTGCCCCCTTCTCCCACCTCTTCCACCCCGTCGTGGGCGTGTCTGCCATTCATCCCCACTGGAATTGCTGTCACTGTAGGACCCTCTTCTTGACGAGTTGTCGCTTGAATCAGAGAGGTATCCCCCACCCGACGGGGTGTAGTCTTTTTTAAGGTATGGGTATACTTTTTCCTTGTCAAAGCGGTCAATATCTTTTTGTAGCTTATTGACTTTTTGTTTCATCAGGTAATCCTTATGTTCACTTATTTCTTTATTGATTTCTGCCAATTTGGTTTTAAAACCTGGGTTGTTCCCGTTTTTTAGTGTCGCCTCTAATGCCTGGATTTTTTCCAGTAGGGCGTCCGCCAGGCGTTTTGAAGTATTGACAATCAAAATCAATAAGTCATGTGTACACTTCCAGGATATCTGGGACCATTCCACTTTGAACTGGCCATCCTCCCAGAAGATCCTGGGGAAGTTCTTGACAATTAGCCCATTCGGAGCAATTTTGGCCTTGAAATATTCCGCCATTAAGGCACCATGTAAGCTGATCCTTATCCACTCTCTTTTGAGATCAGAGAGTGTTTTCCAGTCAGCGGTGTTGCTGCCCGTTGCTGCGTCGCTGTCCATGTTTAAAATAGAGGGAGTCCTGAGGATAGCTGCGGCATCATCCTCACCGAAACTAAGTCCTTGTCCCTCCATTGTGAGTAGGGGTGGACTGGGGTGGGAAGTTATACTGGGGAACCGTGCCTGGCTTGTTGTTGCTAGGCAGGGAGGTTGGATAGGGGGACAGAGCTAATCTTACCCACCAAGGGAAATACTCCTACGGGTGTGAGCCGTGCAGAGAATTAGTATCAAAAAAGAGGAGTCTTGGGCTATTACTGCTTTTATCGGAGCAGAAGGTCCATACGCGACAAGCCCAAATAACACAGAATGCAAAGTTGGTCGCGATGTTCCTATGGGTAGAGAAAGGTGTTGGTACAGACTGTAGTGCAGGTGGATTAGAACAGGGTAGCCTGGTGGTCACCCTGGGAATCCATTTTGTTGGATTTAATGCCCTCACACACCCTTTCAGGTGTCATGCTTCATCATTTGGGCCTGCTCCTCGTTGGGTCGGCGGTGCAATACCCAACGGGCAACACCTCAAAGAGGGGCTCTTTGGCGGAGATCTTTTTCCAACTGCCGTATAGATGAAGTGCGGGTGTGGGGCCAGGATTCAAGGTAGACGTAGTTGAGTGAGATAAAATAAAGCTAGTGGTACCAGAGACACTTTATTCAGGAGGGCCACTGCTTTAGTTTAAAATCAATTTCCTAGAGGAGGGTAGTGGAAAGTGATGTTTCCTACTCTCTTCTGGAGTGTGCTAGAGTCCGGTCGACATGTTTCTCGCTACTCTAAAATTTACTGAACGATTCTTCAGGACCAAGGGGACTGATTAAGCAAATATCTAAGTGTAAAGGTAACTGTCTACATTACTATCACAAGGTATGGTGTGTGTAAGCTAGTGTGGCTACCATCCTAGTGAGAGGAAAAAGGGGGAACTATATTACCCTTCTTCACGTTGCGATTGTTAATACCTATGGGAGGCAAAAAAAGAAGGGATAAAAAACATATCGCCAAAAAGTTGTGTTACTTTGCATTACAGTCTGTGGCACTTGTGTTTATCGCATGCTGTGATTCATGCGTGGCAGCATAGATGCATAAGTGTGTACTCTCAACAGTGACAACTCAGTGGAAGTGACATGTGAAGGTAGATAAAACCAGAAGATTGTGTTAAAAATAAAATACCAATTTGGTATTAGTTGCACGCAACTATTGGGACTCACCTAAAGTTAAAAACAATCAAACAACAACAGTGTCCAGCGGGTAAAGCTTCAGGAGATCTTCCACCACAATGCTATGTATAGGGGGAAAGATCTCAGTAATATTTTGCACAGATCATATTATCCTAATGATACACACCTGAAAGGGTGTGTGAGGGCATTAAATCCAACAAAATGGATTCCCAGGGTGACCACCAGGCTACCCTGTTCTAATCCACCTGCACTACAGTCTGTACCAACACCTTTCTCTACCCATAGGAACATCGCGACCAACTTTGCATTCAACGAAAATGTCATGACAGAACAGCCAGAAGTGCTGAGTGCGGCAAAGAAGGGACAAGAGTTCAAGGATACCTGCACTGAATGCATTGTCCAGCTGTCCAAAGGATGTGTCTGACCGTGGGACTACAGACTGTTTCCGCAAACACTGTTGAAAAAAGATGTGTGAAAATTTAGAAATGGACCATATGTTAAATCATGTGAACGAGTCAGTTATTAGGTAATGGGAAGGGATGTTCTTGTACAATTTATGAATGGAGTCTCAGTGGTGTGACAGACCACCTCCTAAGTCCATCAATCAACTGTCTAGTGTTGTGATCATATCTAGGACCCTAATTAAATAATCCCGATGTATGCCCTTATGTGGTTATAACAAATCATACCCTTATAAAGGTATAAAAATCAAATCCATATTTAGTAATAGCCAATGCAAACCAAATATGGCAAGGCTACTTCCTTAGACTCCTAGAAAGTACAGCGAGTTCTTTCAACAAACCAATGCTTTTGTTTTGATTTGTCCTAGAACTCCTGCGAGCACTGAAAGAATGGCCAGTTCTTAGTGACATCTTTTATTGACGTCTTATGTCCAACCTTACGTCAAACACTGCACCTTCCAGGTACAAATACACCAGTGTTTGCCTTAAGCAACACACAGTGGTGTGGAGCAGAGCGACTATCTACTTATCCGAAGACCAGCTGATGCGAGTGCCGAAGCAAGCTGTCCCTCCCATTTTGACGCACTGAAAAAGACGCTGTCTTTTTCTCCTTCCGAGAAAATCCATCTCCACTGTTTCCAGTCACCCTTGCGGGTGACTGGGAGATCGAGTCCTGAGAGCGAGATACAAGACCTCCTTCATTCTAAAACCAAGGTACGGAGCTGATTAGATCCATAGAGAATTCTTGAGTCAGATTCTTGGCAAAAACTAACTTAAACTGCAGCTCACTTACTCCTTCCCACGTATTAGGCTTAGGTTAGGTACATCGGGGTAGGCGTATTTAGAAGCACCAGTTGAGTACGTTTAGTCAAACTTTTATCATTGTATGTAACTCTATATATTTTATACCTTTTAAGTATCATATGGCTCAGAAACCATATCAATGCTTTTACAGTATTATTTCATAATACTCCTTTTACTGTACGCATTTTACTTTATAACAAGTATTGCAATTGTGGCAATTCATTTCTCTTGCATGAGAAAGAAGACTGCTCAATAAATAACACCTTTTATTGAAAACGCCCGTCTCTCTATTTCTCTGCACTCTGGTGAAACTAATTATGCACGATTGACTGAGTGAAATAGATATCTATTGTTTTCACACGACTCTGGAGATATACTCCTTATTCTGGGCGAGCAAAGTTGTCATGTTTATGCGGTTGTCAGAAGCTGAATCCCTTCTTGTCTAATCAGGGTAGTTCACTCCTCCCTGTTCATTCGAGAAAGTTTCTAGTGACCTCTGAGCTAGCTGGCAATACTAAATTAAGTCTAACATATTCAATAGAGACCTAGTCGACCTCAGTACTACGTCTAAACTATTGTTTATGTTATTCCAATGCGCAGAGCCTATTGGGGAAAATAGGAACTACACTACACTAGTTGTTAATGAAAATGTTTCATTTGATGAGGGACGGACATGTAGGGTTTAGGGTTTAACTGGGAAGCCTTTGGGGGTGTGTTTAGAGCGCGTATTTCCAGATAGCCCTTCGAGAGGGGTGATGCCTCACTGTTTGTCGGTTTGCAGAGAGGCCTAGCTGTTCCTTCCCTGTCCCGCTCCTGGGTCCTGAATCTTTATTCTGTGACTCTAGTTCAGGGAACCCCCTCTGTCCCCTCGGCCAAGGGGATGGTACTTCACAGATCCTCAGGGTGTGCATTATTCTGACTTGTTTCTTTGCGTAGGTATTTGCAAATGTATTTATGTCTCTGAAACTGATGTCTCTTAATCCATCCACTTCTTCATGTGCATTTTGAAAGATGATGAGACTGACACTGTTTGCATATGCTGATGTTATTCTCTCTGTCTTTTGAATTTCATTGTTTGCATTGTGACTGTATGCAAATAAGTAAAACATTTTCCATTGAATATGGGATAAAGCTTTATTAATCTTACAAAGAGTCTGTGATTCTTTAGCTAACAAAAACTCTTGGTTCGATAATGTACTGTCATTACCATCAACTATTCAACTAATTGGTCTATCAACCAAGAGGAAAGTGAGCAGATGTATAGGTTTAGTCATGAATCTAGTAATCTTAAGTCATTAAAACTTGACCCCCAGTGGGTGAATGTGTATGGGCCATTTGAATGTTATTGAGTATTGATCCCTGATCATGTGTTGCGCTGGATCACTATAACTTGATTTTCACCATCAGGCCCTGCAATCTGACTGACAGCCTGCTGCATTATCTGGAACTACAGCACTTTGGATGTACCTCACTTCAAGATGAATAAAGAACGGACTGCCTGCAAGCAACAGGTTAACAGAGCTCCCCTGGATCATCACCACCAAGAATCCCCTGCCTGGAGTCCATGCAGTGGATTTGTAAGTGTTTTGTCCAGGTTTATTGTGGGACTTTTAGTCTCAGCCTTTCAAGGACCATTGGGAGATTCCAGACCGTTGGATTGGGTTTTGGACACTACGGGTGCTCAAGGGGAACTTCAGGAAGATGTCCTGGAAGTTTGGAGAAGTTTGAAGAAACTCTTAAAAAAAGCTCTATAAGGGGACTGACTCAACTGCGAGAGCCAAGCTTCCCATCTTCAACTATGAACCTGCTTGGCATGCTGGTTTGGCCAGCTGAAAAGCTCCGGAGGTCTGACTTCCAGATTTTGCCTGCAAGCTACTTGGAAAGCAAGTCAGCGAACCCTCGCCGAACCTGGACTGGTGAAGCTCATTGAGGGTTACCTTGCAGAAAGAGCTCCAGAAAAGATTCTAAGTCTGAAGGTAAAATCCTGACCAAGACCTACAACATGGGGAATCTGAGCAGGGCATAATCGCGGTCGGCCTGTAACTTTGATTTTGTCCTGGTCAAGCACGAACAAATGTCCCAAGATACCATACATTTTATTATGTTTTGTGGATTCTTTAAAGATATTAGGAACAAATATTTGGTCCTAATCCTGAAAGAGGCCGGGATTACCCAAGTAAGGCCCGCTCTCTTATATCTCCAGTTGTTGAGAACTACTCGCATCATCTACAGTGTGGCTAGTTTCCTAGTGGCGGCAATGAGAATCAAACAAAAGAAAAGTGGTTCCACATGACATATTAGTACGATTGATTTTAACGCGGATTTTAAATTGATTTTATTGTCCTATAACGATTTAATGGGTCTTTGCACTGAATTTGTAAATATATGAATCATTTAAATGTGAATGTTTGTAATATTTTATTCCTTTTATGTTTTTAACAAATCGAATAAAGTGTATTTGACTGACTGACTGACTGTTCCAAGGTGGAACTTTAGGATTCTAAGTGCTAAATAGTGCTAAATCTCTAAAACCTCATATATCCGATTTCATACATTAGATTTAAAAATGCTGTCATTTTAAAGATAAAAACCTTTCCTACTTTTATAAATTGTGTGATTTTTATTGTGTGTGATGTATTAATTATTTACTGAATTGGTGTTTTTAAATGCTTTACATACCTGTCTCCTAAGTTAAGCCTGCTACCATGAGTTGAGCATGGAAATAATTTATTGAGACCTGTACTGCACCCTAGTCCACCTTATTGGCCTTATTGCCATTGGTATATGCATATTTACCACCACTAATAACCCACTTTCCACCATGTATCTATACTATTAGCCTTTCTGTCTGAACTACACATGTCATTGGATCATGCTCATTTTCCTGGAGGTAAGTAGTGTAGACATGAATTTCTTTCCTGTTCTTGAGCACACATTTCATCTCACTTTAGCCTTGGACAGGTAGTGACATCCTTGATGATGATATTTTAAAGGCCATAAAGAATGTCTTGTGGTAGGACAAGAGCTGAGAGGTTTTTATTACATAGCACTGTCAGTTTATAAGCTTGAGAATGTTGACCACTTTTCGCCTATTCACAAAATCTATCTCCAAGTTACTACCACTAAAAACACAATAGTAAGTCCTGCATGAGGTTCTTCGGTTCTGACTTCGTCCCGTATTTAGCCGCCATTTTGTGTCTCGTCGCCATTTTGTGTTGCCCTCACTTAGGCAGCGTGGCGAACGGAGTTTTTTTGCTTTTCCCAGCTGCTACGTGTCTCTACTGTTAAAAAGTAATCCCCTGCCCTTGTTTATGAAACTAAAGTCAGGGTCTGCCCGAGTTCACTAATCCATGTCTGGGTTGATAGATCCCTGTCTCAACTGACTATTTAGTTCTTCTATTCTTTCCTTACTTTATCTTATCCAACTCGCCTTCGCTATCTCTCCTTGTATTCTCTTGTTACACAACTATCTTTTGAGGCACACAAACACGTCCTGCCACCTGCAAATTGGATTGTCGGTACTAGCACTGATTAATTTGTGGGGAGGGGTAACACACGGGGTCTGAAAGAAGGGCGTATTTGGGACACCTGGTAACTTATTTTCCAACTTTTCCTATTGGCTTGCTTTGTATGTACTGGGAGAAAACGTTGTAAATATGTGTGCTATAAAAGATTGTGTGCCACGGACTAAAGTGGCAGTCTCCTCAGAATATACGCTGTATGCACTTCTGGGACAACTGTGCTTAGCTGCAGCTAATAAACCTGGTTTTCTACGCCCAACAAAGTGTCTCTGTTCGACAAGGCAGGTGACCTTGGGGATTTAAGGCGTGCCCTGCGCCACCGGGCCCATAAGGCCCGGTTCTCCAAGCACCACACATAGAAAAGCTTTTGTGAATAAATAAACAGTGTAAACTACCTTTGTGAATTAGATTCTAGAAGATCATGGAGGCATTTTGCTTTGCAACTGTTGCAGAATGGCATGTGGAGGTCGTGGTGCTGTGGCTGACTAGATACTTAGGGTTGGAGAATTTCCTGGTGAAGCCAGGCAGCAGTAACATTTAAAAACAACTAGGAAAATGCATCCTGCCTGGCGACGTATTATGTTTCATATAATTTTCACTTGCCATAGTTATTTCACTTTTCCATCCCTCACCTTAAATATATACGTCCTGCTGGGTTCCTTTCATATCCCGGAACCTGAGATGAGAGAGGGTGGTGTCTCAGAACAGAAGATCATGGCCTATTATTTGTTTATATCTCTTTCTCTGAAATCCATTCCCCTTTTCCTCTGGTATTTTGTTTTACCTGAAACTTCTGCTTTAGTTCTGCGAGTCACATACTGCAGAGTGGGGTGAATTGTCATCCGAAACTGCTGGACATTACCCAGAAATTCAAACCGTTTGCCCGGCCTGTATACTAGCATACACTCTGACTGCAATCCACTGCAGTTTATGGCTCGAGTCATCACAGACATTCAAGAAGATCTCAACACTGCTCGTAGTGAGTGGGCTGTCCTATTTCATCATTTCAACCAGCTTTCTTCAAATGCAGGAGAGGCGAGTACCTCCACCTACTCCTCAGTCCGTACATGATTTTATGACGTCCACTGCAATAGAAAGTTATGGTAACTCCACTATGAGTTTGGCACCTCGTGGCAGTTTAGTGGGGGGTCACAATCGTTTAAAAAATGTTTGAATACTTATAATCTTAAGCAAAGATAAACAGGTATGGGTGACACCTCCTGTTTTCAACAGACACCCCTGGTTACACTGGTATGACGCATTCATTAATCAGTTTAGGTCTATTTTTGGTTGAAGACAGATTACCCTAGCAGCTCATTTGGGACTCCGATGTCTCTGAAAAATATCCTATAGCAGTTTAAACAGCCAACTGAAATCCAAGGTGGCATGAACAGATGAAGCATTCACCTGGAACTTTCTCTTTAGTTCAGGCAGAAAAACATTGTAAGCACTGGGAGTGATGTTCATCATAACCTGTCGGACCTCACCCAAAAATCGCAACAAGCACAGGCCACATCCAACTCACCAATAACTATGTTCAATGACCACAAAACGGAGCGCCCACCCTATGAACAACCCATTCGCCAGACACTTCATACCCGCTATAGTTGCACAAAGCCTTTGGCTTTGCAGTGGGCAGTGCAGATGAATAGCTCTTACCAACAAGCAGCATTTGAGAGCAAACAATTGCCTTCTGCCTCATTACCAATCACAATCAATCTCTGCATAGCTTTCCCATGCACGACACGCACTGAGCATAGGGCCTCATCTACTTGCTGACCCTCTGCGCTTTCCACCCACATCAGCCTACTGTTGTACAGTGCACTATCGCTACGGCCTTTGAACTGTGCAGTTACACAGGGGAATTTCTTTTTTACATTTTGTATGTCAGGATTTGTGTCTCTAAAAAAAATGAATTATTCAAACATTTGCAAATCTGGGTCAGTAAATTCACATATCCACACCAGTGAATCAAATGCAAAAAGTTCTAGCCAGCAGATTCCACCAATCTACATGCAGAATGGAGAATCCTCTAATAAACTCAGATGTGTTTTCAGTTTGTGCCTTCCCCGCTCAGAAACCCCACATCCTTACTTGGGCTGGTAGTCCATCTCAACCCCTACACTCACTCGCATTTTTTCAGGAAGCAGGTTTTAGTGCATTACATCTTGGAATAGCCACATGATCGAAATACTCAGTTGTAGTAAGCAAAACAAATGCTCAGATTCACGCATTCTGCAAAGATCTATAAATAAAAACTGTGCAAATTTAACATTGAATTTATTATTTTATTGTTAGGTATGCTTCATTATTTTGAACGTGGTTTTGTATTTTAGATTTGGTAATACGATTTACATTTTGTTTAACTTTTTGCTACATTTTTTCTCGGGTTACTGTGTTTGTGCAGGGAATAGAGTGCGTTTTTTTTAAATAAAAGTTTTGATGTGTTAGTAAGAAAATGTACGATATGTTTATTTACTTTTATAATAGATATTTTTAACAATGTGGTAATAAGTTTTTTATTGGTTAATTAGATGACTGTGTTTATTATCTACTTGTTTTTAATAACTTGGTTATCAATAATATATGACGTACATGTTTTTTTAATCCTTTATTGTATTAACTCATATTATATTAATATATATGTTCTTAAATAATGTGTATTGTTATTTTTTTGCTATTCATAATTTAATTTGTTTTTGTGGTTTTTAGAATTTTTATGTAATAGCGTAGGAAGTGTTTTGAATATATATTTTTTACATCTTGTGATATATTTTAGGCATTCTTTTTAGTTCAGTTTTGTGTTTTGACTTTTAATAATTAATATAATTGTGTACATTATGCTTTACCTCTCAGCTGCTCTCGACACAGTTGGTCATCCCACCCTTGTAGACAGCCAGGAGTCAACCTACACCAGTTAGTTCACATGGGCATGTCTACGTAAAAAAAGATCCCTATCTTCTATGGAGTCCCCAGGGGCTCCTTACTTTCTCCTCCCATCATCAATGTTTAAAATGGCGTGACTCGGTGCTCTGCTCACCTATAACAGCATCAAGATTCACCGTCCCCCCGTTTCAGACAACCAATGATTCATACACTTCCTGCTCCTGTGTGTTTAGTGCCTGCCCAAAGGTCAACTCAACCAATACAAAATTCCAGTTATTTCACAAGAACAATAAATAGGTATTAGAAATTGGACTCCTGATTGAATAATTAGTGAGCCCTGATAAAACCCTGAGAAAGCAGTAACCACAATCCTAGTCAGGGTAAGGCACCATTAATTTCAAAATTAGTATCTGCTCACCATCTGGTAGATTAGCATAGAACAGTAAGGTTTAACCTAAAGGCATTGTGTAGAATATTTGTGTAATACTTCAAACAGTAAAAACTGTGAAAACTCCACACAAAAAGATCCCACACCAGTTTAAACAAGCATTTACAATGCAATGGTTTCGCCTTTTGAAAAGTTTGAGCTATTGGCATTGTAAATGACAAAATTTGTATGTATATGTTGATTTTGAAAACAGATAAATAAATGGCATTGTCATTTACAATGCCAATAGTTTAATATCTGGCAAATGCCACACAAAAATACACAGAGCCACACACACACACAGACCCACACACACAGAGCCCTACACACACCCACACAGAGAGAGCCACACACACACACAGAGCCACACACACACAGACCCACACACACAGACCCACACTCACACAGACCCACACACACACACAGAGCCACACACACACAGAGAGCCACACACACACACAGAGTCACACACACACACATAGCCACACTCCCACCCAGAGCCACACACACACACAGAGAATCACACACACACACACCCAGAGCCACACACACACACCAAGAGCCACACACACACACATCAAGATCAACACACACCCACCCAGAGCCACACACACCCACCCAGAGCCACACACACCCACCCAAAGCTACACGCACCCACCCAACACACACACACATCAAGAGCCACACACACCCACCCAGAGCCACACACACCCACCCAAAGCTACACACACACACCCAAAGCCACACACACACTCAGGAGAGCAAGCACAGTGAGGGGGCAGGGAAGCAAGCACAGCTAGGGGGCAGGGAAGCAAGCACAGCGAGGGGGCAGGGAAGCAAGCACAGCGAGAGGGCAGGGAAGCAAGCACAGCGAGGGGGCAGGGTAGCAAGCACAGCCAGGTGGCAGGGAAGCAAGCACAGCCAGGTGAAAGGGGAGCAAGCACAGCCAGGGGAAGGGGAACCAGGGGGCGGGGGAGCAAGCACATCCAGGGGGCAGGGAAGCAAGCACAGCCAGGGGGCAGGGAAGCAAGCACAGCCAGGGGGCAGGGAAGCAAGCACAGCCAGGGGGCAGGGGAGCAAGCACAGCCAGGGGGCAGGGGAGCAAGCACAGCCATGTTTCCAGTGCTTGGCTATTCTGAACAAACCATTGGTATCCGGCCTGCCACTCAAACGAAAACAACTCCCAGAATACCTTCTATGAGCATTGGTACCCAGGAACCTGCACTAACCTAACTGACTTGATGAAGTAACAGTGACCGAGTGGTCTCACTAGTGGTGTGACACCTTGAGCCAGTTCGGACCTTTTATACAATCGCACTTTTGACTCTGGGAATAGTGATTCGTTGAATTGTGACTGCAGTATGCGGCTACAGATCCCTACGCACATCGCAACAGCTGGTAAACGTCAGACAGTATAGTGCTAGAGGTGAGTGACCTCCGGCACAGGACCGAGCATCACTTATCAGTTCAGGTACTTCACCTTAACTCGTGATGCCATGATGCTACCTTTGTATTTCCAGTTCACCCACACATGGGCACAGCACCCCCTGCACCTGGAGCCGTTATAGAGACACATTAACGCCAGTGCTTCTAATGAGACGACCATTGACACATTTTGGTGAAAACTTATGCAGCAAACTGAGGCCTCATGACTCACACTTACCGGCTGCTTAATGTTGTTTCAATATCTTGCATTTATTCCCTGGCAACGTAATTGATGACTTTACATTGACTTGGCATCCTCAAACACGAGGGAGAGCTGCACGTGCAGTGACTCCAGTGCACTCCCTGCTGGTGGAGGGACTGACCGAGTGCACTCTGAGCAGCAAAGGAAAGCAAGTGCAGCTCACGGGAGCGACCAAAGGGGCTCTTTATTGATTTATATTTGGTTTTATATCACAAGAACCAGGCCCGCCTCTGTATCTGAGCCATTTACATCCCATAACTTAAATAAGGCGCACTGGCACATGGGGTGGAAGTTGTGAGATGTTGTTAGAGGAAAGACACAAACATATATATTTCGAAACTGGAAGGGGGGGACGGGCTCACGGCCAGCGGGAGGGGGGACGGGCTCACGGCCAGCGGGAGGGGGACGGGCTCACGGACAGCGGGAGGAGGGACGGGCACTGTTCACAATTCAGTCGCTGAATGAGGTAAAATTTGTGTCCACACAGTATGGACGAGTGGTAACATGACAAAATGGCAAAGTAATACTGTTCATTTCGTGCCACTTAATTCGGGCAGCCCACCGCACACTGTTCTTTCCCCGTTAAACAATTCCATTGGTCCTGATCAAAATATAGGGGTTAATGTGTATACTATAGAACCAGGAGACATGAGCTTAAAATCTCGGCATCCACGCTTTACCAAACGTGTGATCTGAGGCAAGCCTCGCAATATCTCAGGACCAAATTCCTGTATCTGACCACAAAAGAAAGAACCAAGACCTGAAGTTCAGTCTGCAATGTGAAGTGCAAAAAAACAGCTGCTCACTCACCTGTCCAACACTATGGCGGTCATGGAATAGATGCTGGCAAAGACAGACGAAATGGGGAAAAAGTTGTGGAACTTGCAGTAGAAGAGGCCGTAGTACCAATCGTGGATGCCATAGGTGAAGTTGATGACAGTGTTGAAGGCGGCCATGGAGGCCTCGGCGAAGGCCAGGTTCAGCAGGAAGTAGTTGGTCACTGTCCTCATCCTTTTGTGGGCCAAAATGATCCACATGACAATGATGTTGCCCACCACGGAAACCACGACGATGATGGAGTACGCCACTGCCCAGAGGGTGATCTACCAGCCCGGCTGCACAAACGGGTTGGGGATGTCCTCAGAAGAGTTTCCGGGTGACGGGGTCAAATTGTAAGAATCGTACTCTGAGACCGTGAGGTTATCCATTCTCAGCAGGAGGGGGGACGGGCTCACGGACAGCGGGAGGGGGGACGGGCACACGGACAGCGGGTGGGGGGACGGGCACACGGACAGCGGGAGTGGGGACAGGCTCACGGACAGCGGGAGGGGGGACGGGCACACAGACAGCGGGCAGGGGGCGGGGACGGGCACACAGACAGAGCGGGAGGGGGGCAGGAACGGGCTCACGGACAGCAGGAGGGGGGGCGGGAACGGGAGTAAAATATGCCGCTTACCTGCTAGCAACTCTTGGAAAGTGAAATCGCGCAGCCCACCCCTGCAAGGCACACGGTGGAAATTAAACCAACATGCTGATACGAAAAAAAAAACAACCGCCCACCGCCGCATGACGCACGAAAATGGGCGGGATGAGTAAAAATCGCCGGAATGCCCATAATTCTCCTCGGGGAATGAGTGACGCATCTCTGTTCTAATGGCTAGCCTCCATTTATGGAGCTAGCCAATGGAACAGAGAGGCGGGACAACGCACACATACTGTTAACATAAGATTTCGCCTACGCGAAATGCTGCTGCACAGCTGTTCGCCAGGCGAAACCTAAAAAGAAAATAGATCAAAAATACCTTATGGTAAGACAAATTTGTATACAGAATAGGCATTGGGCACTGTCAGTGGAATGCAACAACTTTGTTGGAGAAGCAGACATTTACAAGGGAGTTTGTCACAGATATATGACTTAAGCAGTCAAGATGGCCAGCTACCACCTTGCTCTAAATCACCGAACAATATCACTCCTGAAAATTCAGAATTGGGTCACAAGGCTTCCCAACTAGTTCTGAGCTCCAAGTGTACAATAGTAACAGAAATATTGACCACCTAAAACATAGTTATGCACAATTGTCAAGAATCATAGATCAAGCGAATTAATTTGCATAACACTACCTATTAAAAAGGTGCACTGTTGTAGTTTTATTATGGACAGTGCTTTAGATGGGCAGGTACTGTCCAGTACTGAGTACCAGTGCTGCTTTCATTTGAGAGAGAGAGTCCTTGCACTTCTCAGCTCTCCTGTAATACATTTAATGGGAGAGGACTGGCACCTCTCAGGAGCAAACAGGTACTCTAAATAGTGAGGACCTGCACTTCTATATTTCCATTTAAGGCACTGATTACGGGAGCTCAATTCATGTGACGAGGTTGAGGTCAATTAACCTAACAACAAAACACTGAGATTAATTATACCAAGTGTTTTCAGAGGGAGTGCCTAATTTGACAGAGTAAACACAAGAAGATAATTGACTCCCATGCAAATCAGTCTTGACCCTGTGCCTAATGGGAACAGTCCAGACCGAACTCCTAAGCCAGGTCTTCCCTTGACTGAAAACAAGCATCCTGGGACCAGTTTTGTGGTAACACCCCTTATCAGCCAGGCTAGCTTGAATCCAGTGGCAAAGTGAGGAAGGGACCCACGTCTGGCCATGACCTGCCAACTTAGGGCGAACAAAGCAAATGGATTTGCATATAGTTGAGTCTGAAATGGGGTGGCAAAGTGAGCTAAAGAACGATGATGTATTCAACCCAGATCTGTGACTGGGGTGAGTGTCTGAAGTTTCAGCGTTCCGTCCATCATCTCCTTTTATTTGCTTAATTTGGCAGAGTGACACCTCTTCATTCTTTGAGGATGGAGCAAACCCTGTGCTGTCTTTTAACTCCTCCTCACATCTCACTTTGGTTTTAACTCAGCGTGTATTCTTCCATGATTGTTGCACAAATAATTGCTTGCTGTTCCTATAATGACCCTTTCCATCCACCCCCATGTATTTTCCTCCAAGGCCATGGCCCTTTTTTCTGTTTCCAGTTTACTAACTTGGCTTCTTCACTATGTACTGTTCTTCCTTTGTGCTGATGCCATTTTGTTCTCGACTGGGGCAACTGCATTGAAGTAAACAAAAGATTGTTGGCCACTCTATGAAGAGCGCAGTGGAGGTACATCTTCCCACTGGATTTATATTGTAGATTATACATTTCAGACACTTAAAGGACTCCTAGCCACTGTGTTCGTCCTGTTTGTTATTAAATAGTGTCAGGAAGTCTGGTTCCGGTTTTGAGTTTTTTGATGGCCTAATGTTTCTTAGAATTAGGAATACAATGTAGAGTGGAGGTAAATCTTTCCACTGAATATTTTGTAGATTATTATACATTGCAGAAACTAAAGGGACTCCTAGCCACTGTGTTCTTGGTCCTGTTTATTATTGCACGGTGCCAGGAAGTCAGTTCACAGTCTCTTTTCGGTTTGGATTTTTTTGATGGTCCAATCTTTCTTAGAATTAGGAATACAAGGTTTTTGGACAATTATGCCCGATTAAAAGACTGCTTTTCAGTGGAGCTATTTCACTATACCCCACTGCCTTATTATGCATTAAGAAAAAATATTTTTCCCTTTGAACACTCCTCTTCATCTATATACCCACCAAAATGGGTGGCTTTTTTCTCTCAGTCGCCCTGGAAAAGCATATTCTCCTGCTTTTAACGATGTATTTGCATTGCCAGGGTAAGAAAATACTTGAAAAGTTATTACGAATACCTACAAACTTTTGAGTTTGTGGGTATTCACTGTATTTTGCAAGGTCGCTCACTGTATCTCTCCCTATCCATCCTGTAAAACTTCTGCCAGTGAAAATATATGTCAGTCTGGCAGGTTTTCCACCATCTTAAGTGGAATTGAAAGTAGAAAATCCCACAAATTCGAGTTGAACATAACAAGCAGACTTTTCCTGGACCTAGGTCCCACTTGCTGCAAAAAATGTGATTGGGAGACAGATTGACCGCAAGAAACATGGAGGAGCTTGCTTCTCCTTCCTTGCTCCGGCTAACTGGAATTCCCTCCCTCTTGCCATTCGTCTGTCTACCGACTAACGTTGCTTTCGCAACTCTCTAAAAACGTACCTGTTTCGTTTGGCGCATGGCTAGCTGCCCGGCCCCTGAATGTTCTCCACCCACCCGGTCTTGAGCGCCAAGAAACCAATTGGTGTATGTGCGCGGTACCAAATCCTTTTTAATAATAATAATTTAATAATAATAATTGAACTTCTTAGCTCATTTGTTTCCATCCAAATAGTCAAAAGGTGGAATTTTAAGTTGTATACGTGCATTACGTGCTACTTCTATATATTCTGCTATATAACTGTGAACGGTCAAAGACAAGCATGAAGCAAATGAGTGATAGTGGTGGAGCTGGTTTGTGGACTGCTAATGCTTTGTGATTTAGTGTTCTATGAAAAGATGTATTTTTTAACTCTTTCCTAAATTGGAGCAGCTTTTAGCGGTTTTGGTGGATAAAGGGATGTTGTTCCAGATCTAGAATTGTAAAACAATAACACAATTTTCAACAACATTAGATATATTTTCTATGATCCCCTGCAGAACTTGTATGTTTTGTTCAATTTACCTTTCTGAATTGTGCAGTTCAGGTGAAGGGTGGCATAGCAAGGGTATCCTGTGGACGAGTGCAGCAAAAGAAAGTGCCCTTGCTCCCGGTTGGGTAGAAAAAGATAGCCTTAGCTGGTGGGGCCCTGTCCATTCTCCCCCTGGGCCTCAATGCTACTGCAGTTGCTGCATTCATTACAGGGACGCCCCTGCATACTATTGTTTGCAGAAAGTTATCGTTTCTGCATGTGCGTTTCAGTTCATCACAGTAAACTTGTTTAACAATACGCTTGGTTCACTTATTGAGGAAAGTGAATATCGAGTTTTGAAAGTGTAGAGTGAGACGTAATCCCGTGCAACTAAAATGCTGAATCAACGAGCCCACCAAGTCGTGCAGTGTGCAGTTTTATTAGGGATGTTAATAAAGCCTCAACCTGCCAAACATGGTAATGTTCAGTCCTACCTGAATTCGGGCTTACTGTTTTATAAACAGTTTCTAAATATAAAACCGACTCAGAGCTGAACAGAGCATGCTAAATAGTTGGTATCCGACAACACTAGATAAACAGATTATGGTGAATCCTGGCATAATGAAAATTACAATGAAGGGAACAGCAGCATAAAAAATAAGACCTTGCTCGACCTCCTCGTTTCTTTATGGACAATGCAGCATTCAAGATCAAGAAAAAACGCGTCAAGAGCAGGAGTATTAGTGCCATTCGTGTGTTTTATAGTATCTCAGGCTCCTCGGCGCTGCAGAACATTTCTTTTAGCGTTTAAGGCGAGCGTTGCCATCAGTTTCTGCAGGCTGCCTCAGCTGCGCATGCGCGTGGATGTACCAAGGTGCTACAGATACCTGAAGGGTGCGAAATATTGTGCTGTTACGTGCCCCAGGGACAGGGGAACCGAGGTTAGCGTTGACTCATCCCTTCACTTTAAAAAATAAATGCAGTTGCCTATTTGTAACTGGCAGACGATAACTAGAGGAAAAGCCTATGGTCTTTCTTTTACCTATGTTTGCACTGTCACTGGTGTAGCGTGTAGCAGGAGCTCGCTTGACTAAACACACGATATACTCTACTGCACAAAATCTAAACTCACCGCTTAGTTAGACCGTGGGTTCGTTTTATTGACAACTTTATGAGTAGGTGACCTGATTCTCAAAACAAAACACGTCAGGTCCCGGGCCGGCAGCCAATCACAGCGCAGCCCGGGGAATGACGTCACGGGGTGTCCCGGGCCGGCAGCCAATCACAGCGCGGCCCGGGAAATGACGTCACGGGGGTGTCCCGGGCCGGCAGCCAATCACAGCACGGCCCGGGACACACGACATCAAGGGGCGGGATTTAAAAAAATAGTCAGAAACGCCCACGATTCGCGTTCTGACCGGGAGAAAGGGATTGACGCTGATGTCTTCCAATGGCTAGCCTCCATTTATGGAGCTAGCCAATGGAAGAAGGGGAGTGTTCAATTCCCCCTAGTGTAAACAAAAGCTTTCGCCCTGGGCGTAGCACCTGCGGTGCTACAGCCACGTCGAAACCTAAAAAACCAACCGGGGTCTCCCCATATAGTAATATGGCGGGGGGAATTAGCATGCAGGCGGGAGAAAATGTTGGGCAGATTGCCACCACCATGCGGGCGGTGGCGATCCGCCTGACATACTAATGGGCCCCCAAGTGATTAATAATACATAAAACAAGACCAAAATGGCAATGCATCAGGAAAACCAAAGAGATTTAACTCTAAAGTTTTTGAGTAAAATAGTACCATAAAGCACAAAGCATAAAAAAGGGGTATCTGGTTGAACCGAACCTAGACAAAGTAACAGGTTCAGGTGGTCAGCGACAGAACGTGGTCCGGCTACAGGGACCAGGTTATTCTTGCTGAACAAAGTACCTTATATTTGTTGTGCAGTCAAAGTGATGTGTCAGTTTCGAGAAAAAGCAAGACTGCAATATGAGGTCCTGTGCATCTAGGATGAAGCTTGCAGCTTGGGCAATGCATCAGTTCTGATGAGCTGTGGGGCTGCAGTGTATAGGCTGGTGTTGCCAATGCGCTGCCGTCAGTAAGCGATGCGAGGACCTGGGCTGGAGATAAGCCATGCTGTCAGCGAGGCTTCAGTTTCAAAGATGCAGAGGGCGCTGTGGACCTTCTGCACTGGGCCTAATCCACTCAACAGCAGAGATAGGTTGGTTCTAGTGATGCACTAGTGATGCATTTGGGACAGAGTGTTTTAATTTTGTAACTTTTAAAACTGAAACTTTTAAAATTGTTTGATATCATTATTTGAAAAATTGAAGTACCGTAATTTGTCGCGCTACTCCCCGGTCCACCGCAGCGATCTCAGGCTGTTTGTGTGGAGGGAGGAAAGCGCTAGTGTTGTCGGATTGTTCCTTGGTGGGCAGCCATTTTACCAAGGGCGACGGTCTAGTCTCCCCACACCTCCTAATCTCTACTAGCCTCCAACCCCAGCGCAGCAGTGACGCGCAGCGGGAGCGCCACAGAAGCGCCGAAGAGGCGCCAAAGAGAAGCCAGTCTGCGCCAGTCCGCGTTCAGACGCTTCGGGCTTCGTGGTCAGGCAATATGGTAGGGCGGCGCATATTATACAGTGCTTCTATGCTGCACGCTCTACGACCCACTCTCAATCACTGTTGCACTATTTCAGTCCCTCCTTACCCCGCTAATATATGCTGCAAAACCTGCGATTGGAGCCTACCTCCTCCGAGCATAGGCAAACAAGCTAGGAAACAACAGTCCTTACATACTACGAAAATGTTTCTTCTTAACTGTCGCTCACTCCCTAAGCATCATACTGAACTGGCACTATTGATTGAGGAATACAACCCAGAGGCCCTTTTTTTAACTGAGACTTGGCTTCAGCTCCAAAATGATCCTACAGTAGTTTGGGCCATCCCCCAAGGCTATACCATTAAGCGCCTTGATCGCCAGTCTGGTAGGGGTGGAGGATTGGCTATTATTTATAAGGACATTTACAGCTGTCGTGTTACTCCCTCGACCACGTCAACATGTGAAAGTTTAT
Source organism: Lissotriton vulgaris (assembly GCF_964263255.1). Classification (NCBI taxonomy): domain Eukaryota; kingdom Metazoa; phylum Chordata; class Amphibia; order Caudata; family Salamandridae; genus Lissotriton; species Lissotriton vulgaris. The sequence continues at coordinate 444,727,060 of NC_141687.1, read as the reverse complement.
ATTTTTCTTTGTATTTTTCCCCTACTAGCACTTTCTCTGGAATTTTGGTCTATCGACCACCGGGCTCTCCTGGCGACTTCATTGCCGATATAACAGACTTGGTTGCTAATTCAGTGCTTACCTCAGCCAACTTCACTGTGTTAGGTGATCTAAATTTGCATTTAGACGATCCCCTTGATGTTGCTGCTAATAACCTTCGCCTAAATCTTCAGGCTATTGACCTGACCCAAAAGGGGTTTCAGGCGACACATAATAGGGGTCATCTCTTGGATCATGTTTTTAGCAATTTAGACAAGCTTTCAGTGGAAACGCCGGTGCTACTGCCTTGGTCGGACCATTTTTTAATCCCCCTCACATGGTCTATTAGCACTCCTATTACCGCTCAAATCCACGACAGGCATTGGGGTAGGAAATGGAATGCTCTTCCGCTTCCAACATGGGAACAGGCCCTCTCTGAACAGCCGCCCCGAAAAACTAAGAATCCTGACCTAGCAGTTCTTAACTTTCACAACTGGATTTCCAACACACTTGATCTAGTCCTCCCGAAGTGTTCTTTGCAAACAATAAAAAGACCTAAAGTTACTCCATGGTACTCTCCTTCCCTTAGGATGTTGAAACAAGCCTGCCGGAAAGCGGAGAGAGCATGGAGGAAAGACCGCTCTCAACTTAAGAGTTCAGAGTATAGATCGGCGATAAGGCACTATAAGAGCAAGATAAAACTTGCCCAAGCTGAGTTTTATGAAATTAAAATTAATATGGCAGCCAACTCCCCTAGGGAAATTTTTAAAATTGCGAAATCTTTGATATCCCCTCCGTCCGAGAGACTACCATCAGAGGGTGCACAGGCCCGCTGTGAGGATCTTGCCACTTTATTCTCTCAGAAGATTCAGGCCATCTATTCCCAACTAGCGATAAATGGCGATGGCATATTCTCCCCCTCCACTTTAGACTCAGATTCACATGTATCATGCTCTTTAGTCACTTTTCCACACCTGGATTCCAATACTTTAGATACTTTGGTCCAGAAGGTCACCTCAGGATCCCCAAATGACCCAGCCCTGCCGCAGACCTTAGTAAAAGTAATTGACGCTATTCGCCCGTTTATGCTGGGGGTTCTCAATACCTCCATTACCTCAAACTCTGTCCCAGCCACGTGGAAGTGTGCGTTGGTAAGGGCTTTGCTGAAAAAGCCGAACTTGGATTCTAACAATCTATCCAATTTCCGCCCTATCTCGCTGCTTCCGTGGATGAGTATGTTGTTGGAAAGACATATTAACAAAACATTAGGGGACTATTTGGAGTACAACAAACTTCTACAGGTCTCCCAAACAGGGTTTCGTCCTCAGCATGTCACTGAGACCGCCCTCCTGGCAGTCACATAGGCAGCCAGAGCTATAATGGACCGAGGTGGAAAAACTGCTATTATACTTCTGGACCTCAGTGCCGCGTTCGACACTGTTAACCATGCCACACTATTACATTGTTTGAAGGGCATGGGGGTGTCGGGCAGGCCCTGATGTGGCTGACCTCTTTTTTAGAGGAACGCTTTTTCCAGGTATTTGAAGGCGAGGTGGCATCATCAAAGCATCCGCTCAGCTGTGGGGTTCCGCAGGGCTCCTCCCTGAGCCCCACATTATTCAATGTTTATATGCAGCCTTTAGAGAAGATAGTCCTCCCTTTTGGTGTGCGGATTGTCACCTACGCAGACGACACCCAACTTGTGGTCTCTTTGGACCACGAGGAGGGCTCGTCTAACACCTTGGGCCCGTGTTTAGAGGCTGTTGCTAGGTGGATGCAACTCTCCCACCTCAAACTCAAAGGGGAGAAGACCGAGATTATGTTACTAGGTAACTCTTCTCCTACCTCCCTGGTGTCAAACTGGCCTTCGTGTCTTGGCGCTCCCCCTCCCCCTAAAGACCAGATAAAGAGCTTAGGAATCTGGCTGGATAGAGCACTTGATTTCTCGGTCCAAGCTACTAAAACTGCCTCCGTATGTGTGTGGCTAATGAAAATGCTCGGGAAAGTGCTCCCCTTACTTCCATTCCAGGCGAGAAGGGTCATGGTACAGGCCCTGATATTCTCTCGCCTGGATTATGGAAATGTTTTATATCTAGGGGCCCCGGCAACAGTGACAAAAAAACTCCAAGTCACTCAAAACTGTGCCGCACGCCTATTGTTTGACATCCCTCGCTGGCAGTCAGCAAGAACTGCCCTAAAAGAGCTTCATTGGCTCCCAGTGGCTGCCAGAACACTATTTAAGGCCATGTGCATTCTGCACAAATCTTTTCATCGAACCGGCCCGGCAGTGCTGTACCCCTTAGTGTTGCCTTATGCGCCGCCTGGAACCCTTCGTTCGGCTTCATTGCATTTGGCAACTAAGGCAAAAATTATGAAAGCCCGTTGGGGTGGCCGTTCTTTCACTCACTCAGCAGCGAAGGCATGGAACTCCTTACCTTTACCCCTCCGACAAAATGACAACCTGATGTCATTTAGGAGAGATTTAAAAACCTACCTGTTTTCAAAAGCGTACTCATTTTACCCTGTAGCCGGACACAGTAATCAGTCGACAGCGCTGCGAGGCCTCCGGGTGGTTATGCGCTATATAAGTGGAATTTTTCATTTCATTTTATTTAATTTCATTTCATTTCATTTCTACTTGAGGATGTACTGCTCAGCAGGGAAGACGTGCTGATTCCACTTGGAAGAACCTTAGGCAGCCTCCAAGGGTCCAGGACTGGGTGACACCACTTGGTAGTGTAGAGTCACAGATGGGCGTGCTAAGGCGCTGATACAATGTTGTTGGATGCCCATTATTTCCATGAGGCTTCAGATCAGGAGCCCAGCCCTTGGAGTCACTCTGGGTTCTGGGTTCACATATGCAGGTCCAGCGCTTCTCATACAGGCAAATGGGCAGCAGGGCAAGAGTTCAGCACAGAGTGCAGCAGTCTCTCACAGAAGCAGTCCAGCAGAGTGGCAGTCCATTCAGCAGCACAGCAGTCTTTCTTCCCAGAAGAGTATTCATAGGTCCAGAGGAGGACTGAAGTTGTGACATCCGAGGTCCTTTTTTATACAGTGTTTTGCCTTGACCTCTTACTTGCTCCCTGCTACTCCTGGCACTTTCTTTAAAAATCCTGGCCTCAGAGGAAGCAAAGGTGTTGCCACCTCTGAGACCAGGGGTCACAAAGGAAGTGCCAGGAGTAGCAGGGAGAAAGCTAGAATTCACAGCTGCCGACCCTGACTTTCTCCAAATGACGTTCATGCCCTCCTAGCCCTGGCTCTAGACACACTACAGGGAGTAGGCAGTCCATTATGCTGGTACAGAACACAGCATACTCAGGTGAAAGTCAGGCTGGGTCCAACTTCTCCCTCCAATCCCATCAGGATAATGCACTAAGTAACACCTAAGTTCCCATTGTGTGTGGCTGTCTAGGTGGAATATACAAAGCCCAACTGCCAATTACACACAGTCATATAATCAGAGACATGCTGCAGGCGCCAAATTGCTGAGGCAAATAATATGTAAACTTTCCAAAAGTTACTTTTCCAAAATTGTAATTTAATATCCATCTTCACCAAAAGTAAGGATTACAGCGACACCAAACATGAAACAGTTATATCTTCCCATTTGGAAATGACACGTATAAAATATAATAAGGTGATCCCAATGTTGTCCTGTGGGAGATATAGACCTTGTAGTGGTGAAAAATTTATGTAAGACTTTTTCGCTATCAGAACATGTAAAACCTAAAAGTGAATGTCCTGCTTTTTTAATATACTGCTCCATGCCCTCTGGGCTTTATAAGACCTGCCCTAGGGGTCATTTATATGTATTAAAAAGGGAAGGTTTGAGCCTGGCAAGAGGTTTACCTTGCCAGGTCAACAAGGCAGTTTAAAACTGCACAAACAATGGCAGGCTTGAGACATGGTTAAAGGGTTACTTGAGTGGGTGACACAATCAGTGGTGCAGACCCACCATTAGCCTTTAATTTACAGGACCTGGTGAAGGAAGGGGCCCTCTAGGGCCACTCGGGTTTCTTACAACCACCTGCTATGCCTTCACAAGAATGAAGAGTCGGTCACACAGTAGAGAATGCAAACTTATATTTTATTAGCAATACTCTGCAGAGGAGTCCAATCTGACCTGCACCCTAAGATGTCTGCCGAGGGATTGACACCCCAGCAATCTGTAACATGTAATGAACCTTCCCGAGAGCATTCAACAACACCCCCTATGGAAAGTTACCTGCCTGGACCGAACATGAACAAAGGAGGCACAGGGGGATGAGCTACCACCTGCCAGATGGGTACATGCTATCTACAACTCAAGGCCACAGTACCGAGTCTCAGCGTCTCGTAACGTGGGAACAGAACTCGGAAAGGTATGCGAGGGCAAAATAGACTATTCATTAGCGAATCGGGGAACAGCCTTCAACAGGAGAGAAAATAATAACGAAGTACAGTGTTCTGCTGAGGCAAACAATACTAAATAAGGAGGAATAGTATGGGCACAGCCTTAGCAGTCTAATAAGGATTACGAAATACAAAATAGAGTCACACTTGCTAACTAAATAATAAATGTGCTTCTCCTGTTTTCTTCAGTAGCTTGATTTCTTTGGGATAAAAATTTTTAATTATTTTTCTTATGGCATCATTTGTAGCCTTGAAAAAGTTTCTAAGTAACAAAACACATGTCGGCGGCCGGTTCAACGCTTGAAAGGAAGATTGCCACATCAAGCTGTTCATTCTAAATATACTGTTATTGTTTTTAACTTTGTAATTCAGTGTTCGGGTATATATTAATCTTAAACGGATACGGCAATAACGATATTGATGTCCTGCTGGTACTTTGAATGAACTTGCTTAAATAACTTGAGGAATTATTAAAAATTGAATAAGAGTGCCAAGGTTTATTGTTGACATATGCTCTCACTTGGTCCATCTGGGACTCTGTGTCTGAGCACCTTAGGCAGTGGGTGCAGTCTGTGTAACCTCGAGGGGCACCAACATTTGTATGTTGACATTGAATGCACAAGGGGAATAGATGTGCTACCAATTATTCCACCACTGCCGTTTGTAAATATGGCCAGTTATATTTGGTTTAATCGCATTAATTTAATTTTTATCTAGGTTCATGCATAGTCCGTTGTTGACAGAACAATTATGCATGCTGTCTATTAAGTTTTGAAGTCCAATCCGAGTACAACTGATCAGTACCAGATTGTCAGCATAAAGTAATTTTGAAAGGGTAAGTCCTCCCATCTTTGGGGCATCAGAGTTGCAATTGTCCAAGTCGATCAAAAGGTCTGACATAAGAAGATTGAACAAGGTCAGGGCCTGAACGCAGCTTTATTTCAGTCCCTTCCTCTTTGGTATCTTTCTGGATAGACTGTGGCCAGCCCCTAGCTTCATTTGTACCCAAGTATCAGTATGTAGGAGGATCAGTTGAAACAGGAGAAGAGGTGGGATTTTTCTTTTCAGTAATTTTTCCATGGTTTCTTCCTGTCAATGTTATCAAAAGTGGATGAATCATCAATCAAGGAAACACAAGTGGCAAATTGGCATCTTTAACCACATCTATCAGAAGGGATAAGGTAAGCCTATTTGTTGTTGTTCCCTTGAATTTGTGAAATTCCATTTGGTTATGGGAGATTTTTGCCATTTCAGTCGCCCAATCTGTGAGTTCTTCCAATAGATGACCAGCACAGTATTTGGCGTCATTGTCTATTAGAGTGACCAGACTATAGTTTTCTGCTTCATTACTCTTGCCTTTCTTATGAATTGGGTAAATGATTGACCCCTTCCAAGAATCTGGTATTCTTTCCCCTTTAAGAATCTTTTTAAAAAGTGGCAGTTATGGTGCTGTCCAATAGTCTGTGTCTTGCTTTTAGAAAATCGGGAGGATGCCGTTGGGACCAGGTGCCCCTCTGGCCTGCCTTTCACAATCCTGTTGGTAATCTGTTTGCCCGTGAATGCAAAACAGGCAATTGTCAACAGTTTATCTGAATCAGATAAATTGCTCTTGGGCATGTATCCAGATCTCTGCTCTTCGTGCAATGTATTGGCTGGGTCTGTGTAAACATGATGCAAGAGATAGTTGGCCCAGGTTTCTTCTATCAAACGTGAATTAATTTCAGGTGCACTTGGGTTCTGTAGACTATTCACTGTATGCCAGAATCTTATGCTGTTATTTGTTTTTGTGTCGTGTAGAAGTTTGGCCCACATGTTACCTTCTTTTTCCCTTTTTGATTGCCAATTGAGACTCTTCTTGATGATTTTTCACTCACTTAGAGCATTTTGGGTGCTGTCATTTGGGCCAGTTCGGAGCCTCCATTCTGATTTGTTTCTTTCTTTCTTGAGATACTATAGACAAATCTTTTGCATGATTGAAAGTTGATTTAATTGCATGCTTTGTAGAAAGATTTACACCTGATGTTGAGCAAGGCTTTTCCCTTATTGTGATGGCTTTGCCGAGTTTTTGGGTGAAGTTTTCCAAGCAAGTTACCATGCTTATGTTGGTCACTTTGTTTTCTTCCCAATGGTTTTTTGACAGGTCCAGGAAGCTATCCGGGTTGGGCATTTTGCATTTCATTCTTCTGAAGTTGACTGTTTACATTGAGCTTGGGTCCCCCACTGGCTGGGTTAGTGTTATGTCTTGTATATTCAATGTGATTTCTTGTAGTAAGTGATCGCTGTAATCTGATTTTCCTATCTGAAAGTCTGGGATTTTGCTAATCAATGGTAGAGTTAAAAAGGTATGGTCTATTGTTGTACTAGTTAATGCATTGTAGAAGGTCGCTGCTGGATGGTGGTATCCTGGGAGGAATCCATTTAGTGCAACTAAGCTCAAATGTTCCAGGTCCTTTAAAAGTTATTTTGCTATCTTTGTTTGTTTGTCCCATTTACAGTCTACTTGATGTGGAATGCTCCATGCCGAAAATTGCTCTTCCAATAGTTGGTGCCTATCTAGGGGCCAAAAAGGTGCATGGTAAAGTCACTTGTTGCAATACGATTTAGAGTTAACTCCTCGGAACGTATCCTTGTTATTTCAGAGCCCAAGAATTTCGCCCCAGTTGTTTTGACGTGTGTGTGGAGGTATATGTTTAACAGTATCAATCCTCCGTCTAAGATCACCAACCTGACCTGCTCTCTTAAGGCACATTCTCCGGTGCCCTCAAAGGTATATATAAGGGATTCTGCCCACTCTTAGCCCCCAGGTCCAAAAGACCCCTGAGCACACTTCTGCGGTGCTGTACTGCTACCCCACAGGGTCTAATAGCACAGCTTCGGGAGCTTCCTTACAGTGACACCGGCTCAATGAGGGGAAGCGGGACCGCTCCTCTTCCTGGAGCTCTACAAGACTTTTCTCCTTTCATGGGAGGCACTGCGGTCTTGTGTGGCGGGGCTGAGAAGCACCGGCATGGCTGGGCTTTGCCGCTGGGAAGGCCACTTTCCTACTCTAGCTCCAGTTGCTGCGGCTGGATCCCAGCCTTACTCTCCCTGGGGCACCGGGCAGTGTCAGGATCCCTGGTACTCTTTCAGGGATGCAGCTCACCCTAACCTTACAGGGCCAAACAACTCGTCTATGGCCCGCCCTTCCGATTGCAGACTCAGCTGGCAGGGAGAAGGAGGGGTGAGTGAGGTTCCAGGAAGCTCCAAGACTCGTGACTTTTCTCCGGCACCAAGTCGCCCTGCTTTGCAGCTGCTTCTGCACCTTAAGCACAACAAGTGGTGCACAGGAAAATGGGCACACAGCTATTTGGCCACAAAGACCATGTGAAAGCCCCAGGTACTCTTTCAGGGATGCAGCTCTCCCTAACCTTATAGGGCTGAACAACTCGTCTATGGCCCGCCCTTCCGATTGCAGACTCAGGTGGCAGGGAGAAGGAGGGGTGAGCGAGGTTCCAGGAAGCTCCAAGACTCGTGACTTTTCTCCGGCACCAAGTCGCCCTGCTTTGCAGCTGCTTCTGCACCTTAAGCACAACAAGAGGTTCACAGGAAAATGGGCACACAGCTATTTGGCCACAAAGACCATGTGAAAGCCCCAGGCTGGTGCACTCAGCATACCCGCACCAGGTCTCTGTCCACTTGTGCCAAACAATGTGAAAGGCATGCATTCTTGAAGAACAAGGTATGAGCACAGTGCAGGCACTAGAACATTCCCAAGTCAAGCCTTAGCAAACAGAAGAGAGCTGGGAACAGGCAGGCCAGCACAAAGGGTCCCTCAGCAGAGGGTAACTCCTTTGGAGAAGCGTGGCTCAACGGTTAGAGCGGCAGACCCTGATGTAGAGGTCTGGCCCGGGACGAGGGTTCAATTCCCAACTCGGCGGCTCTTGAACTCAATCTCCCCGGACCTTATAATTCTCGCCTCAGTACCTAGTCTAATCATGGGTCCCACTCTGTGACTCTGGGCAATAGCTTGCTTAATCTCCACAACAACCCCCACAACGACCCCAGCAGCGCTTGGATGCCTGGCTTCACCTTGGGGGTGCCCAGGAGTGTACATCTCACAGGAAAGCCAGGAAGGGTTCCACAGCGGTATGAATACAGCGCTACGAGACCTCTGGGTAGAAGGCGCTATATAAATACAAACACATTTACATTTACATTTACTTTCAGCCACCAAGCAGGCAAAAGGTCAGCCCCCAGTAGTGGTTCCCCTTGGCAGTCCAGCAGCCTGCCGACCACAGGTTCCAAGTAAACACCAACACATGGGGTCACAGTCGCAATATTTATATGCCAAGTGTCTTTGTTCTTCTCCCTGGCACAGGGCTAAGCTCAGTCCAAACCAGTTCTGGGGTGCATCTAAACACATCTTTACAGTGCACCACATCCTTCTTTGTCAGTGTAGGCTCTGGCCCATGACACAGCACAGGACAGGCGGGCCAGCATTTTATAAGGCAGGCACAGTCCTATTCAGGTCCAGGTGTCGCTCCTCCCACTACTCCAAATGCAGATCAGCCCTATTCAGCCTAGCGCTGACTCACCCAGCCCCTCTGGAGCCAATGCACCTCCCCAGCCCCTGTCATCTAGAGCCAGACATGCAATACACTATAGGAAGGCGCCTGTGACCTGGAAAGCGGTAACATCAGACTTTTGCACACACCTTTCCCCTCCTGAGGCGGAAGCCGGGAGGTCTCTTGCTTTTCCTTTAATTTTAATAGCATTTTCGTGATTTTACTCGTTTTGCCACTTGTGCCTGCTAATTGCATTATTTAGGCTGTAGCAGTGTGTAGAGACCCCCCAGCGCTCAGCAGCGCTTTAAAAATCATCTTTCCCCCCTCCCTGCAGCTCCGGTCCCACCCTCGGCTGAGTGTTGACGCCGAGGGCTGGGCGCCGGTTTTGGCGGCCATCTTGGGTCAGGCTGGGTTGGGGAGGCTATAGACAAGCGCTATAAAAACAGGCACTAATGGCTCCGCACAGCGGACGCGATCAGCGGACGCGCCGGACCTGCGCCGGAGTCGTGCCAGAGTCCTGCCCGTCTGCGCCCAGGCGGGCCTAGGGCCTGCCACCATGCCCCACTCATTGACGCCTCTCACCACCAGGTTCCAATATGGGAGAGACGCCCTTATCGCCTTACGTCCGCCCCACCCTACTAGTTGTATCTTTGCACAGATGGGGACCATTCCATTTCTACCGTGCAGAGCCTGTTCCTCCGGCCACAATTCAGTGGCTGTGAAATCCGTTCTTTCCATGGCTTTACTAAACTGCCGGTCCTTGCCGAGCCATGCCATTGAAATCAATTCACTCATCCTAGACCACGAGCTCGATGTGTTGTTTCTCACTGAGACCTGGCTCTCCCCCAGCTCTGGCCCTGACATGGTCAGAGCACTCCCCCCAGGCTTTCATATACTCCACCTTGATAGACCTAAAGGGAGGGGAGGAGGAACTGCAGTTCTCTACAGAGACACGCTCGTCTGTAAGATCCAGAATGGTGGGGTGGCTGATTGTGAGAGCTTACAGTTCTCCCTTCGGCTGTCACCTACAGTGTCTCTGGTAGGCTTGTTGATCTATCGCCCTCCCGGACCCTTGGGCAGTTTCCCTAACTCTCTCTTGGAAACTACTGCACTTCTTGCCTCTTCAACTGCCAACTTTGTTGTTCTCGGAGATTTTAATATCCATCTTGAGGACCCTGCTAATGCCACAGGAGTCGATTTGCTCGATGATCTTAAATCTTTTGGAATCAATTTGGCCAACTCGGGCGCGACCCATGAGAAGGGCCATCTGCTTGATCCCTTACTTTCTAATCTGGACCATCTTACTCCATCTCCGGCTCTTGCCCTACCTTGGACAGACCATTATTTGGTGTCCGCATCATGGCAATTCGACAGCCGAGCTGCGGTGGTCCCACGGGTTCACACCCTGGAGAGAGCCTGGTCGAGGCTCCCTGTTGTCACCTGGGCGGCACACTTGGAGGCCACGCAACCCTCTCAGGGAGCTAACCTGATAGTCGCTGACGCGAACTTCCATACCTGGCTCGTGGATTCTCTGGACACTCTCCTACCCAAAAAGAAACAACTTACGAGGGGGAAGAGAGTGGGCTCGGCACCTTGGTATTCATCAGAATTAAGAACCCTGAGGAAAGGATGCAAGAGGCTAGAGCGGTCCTGGAGGAGAGACTGGAGTGAGGCGAGTCGTATAGAATATCGTGCGGCCCTGAGCAGGTATAAATCCGCTATTCGGGTGGCAAAATCAGGATTCTTTGAAGAGCGTATTGGCTCTGCGGCCAACTCTTCCAAAGAGTCATTCAGGGTCATTAAGGAGCTACTCAATGCCCCCGATCCTCAGGTTCTCCACGAGGACCCTCGCAAAAAATGCACAGAACTGGCCTTGTATTTCAAAAGCAAAATTGACAACATATTGGCTTCCCTTCCCGGCTAGGTGAGGTCTCCTCTTTGGAGGACAATCCCAGTTCTCAACCTGAGTCACAATTGGTGGAGCTGGCCTCCCTCGGTCCAGTCACTAAGGAGGAAGTCTTGTCGGTGCTGAGATCTATGAAGAGCGGCTCCCCGAAAGACCCAGCACCTATTAAATATCTTAAACAGGTGTCATCCACTATCGTCGGCCCTGTGACGGACTTGATAAACCTGTCTCTCGCCCATGGGGTGGTCCCCCCCAGTTGGAAAGGGGCGGTGGTCAAGGCTCTTTTGAAAAAGCCTAACCTCGATCCCGCCGATCTTGCCAACTTTCGGCCCATTTCTCTGCTGCCGGGTATCAGTAAGGTGGCTGAGAAGCTGGTGAATAGCCGCCTTTCCAACTTCTTGGAAGCCAATTCCCTCCTGGGCGACTCCCAAACGGGTTTTCGCCCCGGTCAGGGGACCGACACCGCCCTGCTAGCGGTCGTGGAAAATGCGAGGAGCATGCTGGATTCGGGGGGATCAGTGGCAGTGATCCTCCTGGACCTCAGCGCTGCTTTTGACACCGTGGACCATCAGGTGCTTCTCCAACGGCTGTCGGGGGTGGGAGTCACGGGTTTTGCCCTCAAATGGTTCGCCTCCTTTCTGGAAGGTCGTACATTTGAGGTGTGGGAAGGCCAGGAAAAATCATCCTCTACCCCTCTCCAGTGCGGTGTGCCACAGGGCTCTTCGCTGAGCCCTACCTTATTCAACGTTTATATGGCCCCCCTGGAGAATGTGGTACGGCCGCTGGGTATTAAAATCATCAGTTACGCTGATGATACTCAGCTGGTCGTAGGCCTTTCCCAGTCGGCGCACCATCCCGACCGGCTGCACACGTGTCTTGAAAAGATCTACACGTGGATGTGCAACTCAGCCCTAAAGTTAAATGGCTCCAAAACGGAACTGATGTTGCTGGGGAACTCCTCTCCATCTTTGTCCCCCAGCAGCTGGCCAGACTGTCTGGGACCGATGCCCCCCCCAAGCAGGAGATCAAGAGCTTGGGGGTATGGCTGGAGCAGGACCTATCGTTTAAAACCCACGCCAAAAAGACGGCTGGCGTGTGCTTTGGCCTGCTCCGTTCAGCCCAGAAAATTCTGCCCCTGCTCCCAGTGGCCACTCGAAGGCTTCTCATCCAGGGACTTATCATCTCGCGGCTGGATTTCAGCAATGCGCTATTCCTGGGCGCACCCGAATCTACCCTGAACAGACTGCAGCAAGTGCAGAACGCGGCTGCCAGGCTTTTGACGGGTCTCCCTAGGCGTCAATCTGCCCGCCCGGCGTTGAGGGCACTGCACTGGCTCCCTGTGAGGGACAGGGTGAAATTCAAGTCACTCTGCATCGCCCACAAAGTTCTGCACGGGGCAGGTCCACCCATTCTGGAGGAGATGGTCCAGCCCTACAAGGCCTCTCGTTCCCTTCGCTCTGACCACCAACATCTCCTTCATGTTGGCAGGGTGAAAAAGGCAAGAACTGGTGGCAGAAGGTTCTCAATAAATGTGGCCTCCTTGTGGAACTCATTGCCCCTACAACTGCGCTCCGAATCCAGTCTTCTCAGGTTCCGTAAACTTTTAAAAACTTTTTTGTTCTCCGTTTAATCCCTGCATTCTTTAGTGTTATGTTCTGATAAGCGCTGGGATGCCTATTGGTAACCAGGCGCTATACAAAACTCAGAATAATAATAATAATAATAAATACACAAAGCACACCGAAATACCCCCTTCTAAAAGTGGCATTTCTAAAATGTATTACCACTATTCCAAACATACCAAACTTGATTGCGGTTCTCCTCTAATGTCAGGAATTAGCAATGAAACATATATCAGGGATTCCCCAATGTATTTTTATGAGAGGGCAGCCTCACAGTAGTGAGAAACCAAATAGGCTGTTTGTCACTACCAGGACATGCCACACAGTTAAGGCACATGTCCTACCGTCTACCGACAGCACACCCTTCCCCTAAGGCTAGCTGGCGCCTACCTTAGGGGGTGACTGCTATGTAGTAAAAGGGGAGTGACAAACGTGGCACCCATATTATATGCCACGTCACAGTAGAAGTAAACTGCGCACGCAGGCCCTGCAGTGGCAGAGGCCTGAGACGGGTTTAAAAGGCTACTTTGCTGGGTGGCGCAAGCAGCACTGTAAGCCCACCAGTAGCATTTAATTTACTGGCCCAGGGAATGTGAGATAGCACTTTTCCAGGGACTGATAGGTAAATGAAATACGCCTAACAAGTGTAGACCAATCTTACCACGTTTACCATATAGAGCACATCCGCTTTAACACTGAACAGCAGTGATAAAGCCTAAACCTAACCACCTAAACAACCAACACCAGGTCACACAAATACCAGGAGGAAGTCAAAAAGTTATGGTCTGATTATGCAGAAAGGGCCAAGTCTAACTGGTTCTCCTGTTCCTCCCCTTCCTCCTCTGTTTCTGGCGATGTTTTATTTCATGCAATTTCTTAATACCTTCTTCTTCTTGGTCAGGCTGCCCTGGTGGGCTATGGCATATACTGACTGCCTGTTCAATCACCTGTTGCTGTACGGCACCAGTGGACTCAGAGTCTCTGTTCCCACAGCTTGCTTCAGGGTGGTCTTTAAAACTGTGTTCAAGTCCTGTGCCCACTCCTGTACAATAGGAATTTTCGTTGGTATATTCCAATAAATTGCCGCTCCTTTCAAGGCTGGCCTGGTCCAGCATCCCTTTAATTTTAGGGGACTCATAAAGAATTCTTGAGTGAGAATAGTAAATCTCACCCAATCAAAGTCCAAGAGTTTTTCCTACTTTTACTTATGTTGGACTTGCAATAGTAAATCTGACCCCTCAGGATTACACAGTTTTCATACTGTTGCTTACATTTGAGTGGGACTAGTGAATCTGATTCGTCCAAAATCCAACACTTCCCTTACTGTTGCTCAGGACAAAATTGGAATAGGAAATCTGCCCCTTCTCGAGACTAATGTGTTTCTTACTCCTATTATGGTTGGAGATGGCATAGGAAATTTAACACCTCCAAAAGTCCATACCTTTCCCTATTGATGCTTCGTGAGAATATTAAATCTAATCCTTCTAGATGCAATACTGTACCTACTGTTGCTTACAATGGAAGGCATGCCGTAAATCTGAGATGTCCAAATTCCAATCCTTTCTCTACGTTGGTCAGGTTGGAGTGGGAGTAGTGAATTTTACCTACCCATGTATTTTTCTTTATTTGTTCAATTTTAATATATCTTTTTTGTTGAACTTCTTAATGTTAGTTTCATTTAAATAATGCTGTAAGATATTTTTGTAGTAATATTTCTGTTGATTTATTTTCTTATTTTATGGTATATTTTTCTACATGTTTAAGTTAATAGTTATTTTAAAGGTGATATTGCGAATAATAGTTGAAATCAATATACTTAGCCTATGTTCGACAATGTTACGCTCTTGTTTATTATTGCTGTTGATATTTTTGGCATTACATACAGAGGATGTAAAGTCAGTATTTGTGTTCTGCATATTGTTTTTGCTGATATCATTGTCACCGTTTTTTTGTCACCGATGCTTCGTCATGAACCCCTCAAGGTTTAGAGACGGACTGACTCGAGCAGAAAATAAATATGTATGAGTGCTATTTATTTATTCTGTAACTTCTTTCTACTGGCCCTTGAAGTACAAATAGTGGGAAGCTGAAGGCTAAGGATAGGACATGTGTCTAACTTGAGAAATCACTGGGAGGTAAATGCCTTATAACACTTCCGCGAGCCATGGCATTTTGGTGATTTGACGGCCCTGGGCAGGAATCAGCTTCAATATTTCAACAGTGTCAAAAGGGGGACATGAAAAGTTTTCAAATTAATAAAGAGTGCAGTTTGTTACTCAACACTTCCTATTTTGCCTTTGGAATACACTAGGCAAATAACAATTGCAATAGCTCAATTTCCTTTGCCTTTTCTTTAGGCCATCTAAAACTCAGGATTTTGGAACTCCACCCTTTTGAAATAATAAACACTAATTTACCATCCGGCTTTTAAATAATATATTTTTGAAAGAGAAATGATTGCCTTATATGATACATGCGTTGTATGCATTACAGGCTAAATTCTAGTGCATAAAATATGTTTTTACAATTTCATCCTCACGTGGTGCTATCACACACAGAGTCTGGATATAATTGTAAATCATTAGATTTAACTGGGATTTTCCTGTTTACATCGTTAGCAGCAAGGACCCTTTGTTGCAAGATATATTCCACCTGGACTTTACCGAATGGGCCATGTGGGTGGAACGTTGCCCCTTAAATTGGTTTCTCTGGGCATTGTTATTAAGTATGCGTTTTAAATGTTCTGAAGCCGATTAGTTGCAATTTGCACCCAGGGATTCATTAAAAATGTCAGTGTTTCAAATAGGCTGCAATTATTGCTACTACTGATGCACAGCCACAGGCGGCGGTTAACTGCTTGTGTGCTTGTTTGTCTATGGCTCAGTAATGAGACGATGACAAAGCAAAAGGCTTCTTTGAAGCTCTAAATGGTGCCCTTGAGCTTTGCACCAGCAGACCTCCGGGTTACGGGGGGAGTGGTTGGGAGTCACCGGGTGGCGCAGTACATTTGTTTTAGGGAATGCTTTCGCGCAAGGTAAAAAGAGCTCAGATGCCTGATTCGCAAAGATTTTGTTTTAAGAAAGTAAGCCTAGCTCTTGTAGAGTTCGTGAAGTTTGTCCTTGATTCTAGGATTAAGCAAGGAGACCTCTGAATTACTCCAGGAATGCAAGAGTGAGCCGGGTGTAGTCCAAGTGCAAGTCACGGCTAAATCTTTCTAAACAGGCTTTTACGTCTGAAAATATATGTGGCCGAGTCACAAAAACAATTAAGAGTTCCAGAAAGTTATTCTATTACAGTACTCATTAAAACAGCTGTGGCCGGTCTATACTAGCGGATGGAGCACCATCTTTTTCCAGACAAGAAGTGAGTCTGTCAGGATGAGCAAAGGTCAGCCTGTGAAGACCCAGCAACCAAGAACTAGACATGCACTAAATGCGCATGCTCCTTGCTGCCTGACCTAAACTTTGCCAGGACTGTGGTTGTGATCTCTTCAGCAAAACAAAAGTTCCTCAAGGCCCTCCCCATCATGAGAGAGGGAGCATCACTGATTATCTCAGAACTAGGAGCCTCAGGTTAAAGCACCCAGGGCTGAGTGTCAATCAGTGACACCTTGTCACAGAGAGGAGTGGGGTCAGCAGTCTCACTCACCCTATCCCACTCTGTGACAAGCAAGTGATTGCAGGCTACGTTTGGAATGCATGTGTGTGTATGTCTCAGTGAATGTATGTGTATGTGTGAGTGATTGTTGTAAATAGGTGTGTGTGTGCTTGTTTCTGGATTCATGGGTGTGAATTACTGTGTATGTGGCCACTGCATTTAAATTATCTTTGCTGCCACTGTGAATTGGCCTGAAACTTCCAACTGCTTATTAAGAGAGCATTGTCCCTTCTATTTGTACTAATTGTGTATGAATGTTCCATAAATATCGCAATTTTCTCCCCATTATTGATATTTTGTGACCAAGTACGTAAAGTTACTGAAGGAAAAAAAATTACTTTGTGACTAGGCCCCTTAGTTTCAACTATGAACAACTGTCCAAAACAC
The DNA here is from genome assembly GCF_964263255.1 of Lissotriton vulgaris. Taxonomy (NCBI): domain Eukaryota; kingdom Metazoa; phylum Chordata; class Amphibia; order Caudata; family Salamandridae; genus Lissotriton; species Lissotriton vulgaris. Next base: position 444,710,534 of record NC_141687.1, on the reverse strand, counting down.
ATTTAAAACTAGTAGCATATGGGCAGATTCGATTGAAGAACATAAACCCACAAACATACCATGTTTGGTTTTTAGATTTCAAGACTTCATAATCACCTTTCTTCCTCTAAAATGTCCAATCTATATATATAAAAAGGAATGTATGTTTGTCTGCTTGTTCTTCATGCAATACTACACCATTCATCCGATCGGCATGAAACTTTGGGAAGTTGTTGAGTACACTCCCGCAAAGGATTCTGGCAACAAAAAAAAAAAATGTTAAAAGTTGTTGAGTACACTCCTGCAAAGGTTTCAGGCAAAAAAAGAAAAAAAAAAATGTGTTAAATATCAGCCCTCCGGCCCCCCAGGGCCCTCATAATCTTTCCAATACTGAACGTTTACAGTTTCCGGTGCGACTCGCTTTTGCAATGAACATCAAGAAAGAACAAGGACAATCGGCGCAAGTGTGTGGACTAGATTTCGAGACTCCGTGCTTCTCACATGGACAACTGTATGTGGCCAGCTCACGCATCGGAAAACCTTCTGATTTATTCGTTTTCACCAGACAGAAAAACAAAAAATACAGTGTATCCACAAGCACTCAAATAAATAAACAGAATTAAAACAACACTTTAAAATGTTTTCCATATTAAAATGAATAAGTTTCAATAAAATTGAATGTTATCATAACAAGTTTCCTTAAATTTCCTTTCATCTGACATCGCAGCAACGCGCGACGGGTAAGCTAGTATCTTGATAAAACTCTTTGCTGACAAAGATGGTTTAGGTGTATTGAATTGCAACATATATTTTTTATGATACTGAAGATTCTGATCCTTACTAATACCTACTGGACTAAAGAGGACATTAAGAAATGGATCATCCACTCACCGTTGCCTCCTATTTTTGGATCTCGCCCAGAATCAAATGCCACTGTCTCGCTAGCCACCTTATATAACAAGCATTTGCAATGCACTAGGTCTTGCTTTGCAAGAGTTTATGCTATTGGCATTTTAAATGACAATACCTTTTATATATTTTTTATCTATATGTAAGACCTATTTTATTTCACAGAAGCGGCCGCCATTGTCCTGGGCTGCTTAGAAAGTGAAAGCATGCATGGCGCTCATAATGTTGCCGGAAAGCATGCCATGCCTGCACTAGGAGAAACTTATGAAAGAAAATAGGGACATATTATCAACAACTTGCGATATTTATCGCTAAATAAGCTTAGCAACATTTTTTTTATCGCCGCGCATCGCTGGATTTTATCACAGAGATAACGTGCTATTAGCAACGTTTATCTCCAAAGCGATAACATATCCGGCGATAGCGGCGAAATGCGTGAATATCGCTGGATATTCAGCGATATTGAAGCATTATCGCTAATAGGGACTTAACCTAAATATCCACCTCTCATTGGCTATACAGGCTAAGAAGTGGTCTGAGCAGGCGTTAGGGTTTGGTGATATTCGCGCTTAGCGCGAATATTTTAATCGCTACGCCTGCGTTGATAATAGGCGATAGCGATGTCAAACTGCTTTCAGTCGCTAACAGGTTGGGTATGCCCACTTTCCATGTCATTAGCGGTAAATATAGCTGACATGCAAAGCGGGCGCTAAACCGCTCGCTATCACCTAAAAGCTGTTGCTAACTGATAATAGCGACAGCTTGCTAATAGGGTGATGAAATTATCGCCGCTTTGCGGCCGAAAACGGCCGCAAAAGCGGCGATAATTTCATTATGCCTGACTTGGTATTATGCCCCGTAGTGCTTGCAGACAAAATAAGATATACCGTGTAACAACCGAAGTAAAAGAGACAGTCCTCATGGGAGGTTACAAATAAAGACAAGGCGGTACTAAGGAGGGACTAACAAGCCTATTAACGAATCAGAAGTCAGCATTTACGAAGGAAGATGACACAAGCAAATGAAAAATATGGGCGGAGAGTGGGTGCAGCTTCAAGTCCATACTTAAATTCAGCATACCTCGCAGAGCAGCACATTAGCTGCCCAGGCTTGACCTAAAAACGGAACAGAACACTTTAGTTCTTGAACAAAATTAGCAAAACTAGCCCCACTCCCCACTTGTCCCCATTACGCACCGGACGAGACAGCGCATACTAGATGATTACTGACAAATAAGTGTGTATAAACGGCGGCTTTAATGAGACAGATGTGCATCACATATACACAACCTTGCAAAAGTCATGTAAAGTAAAACTTGATACTTAGTAGTACATCATATTCCTGAATGCTACCCGCCCCATCCCTCCGCTAAACTTATCTTTCTTATTTTTCTCGAATGACCTGAACAATGACACCTTTTTCTCTTTGTCTTTCTCCAGTTCTTCTGGCCAACGTGACCTCTTTTCCTATAAACTACTGTAAACTCAATGACCCTCCTCTCCCTAGCTGATCCACATGTACCGCGGGAAAGTAAACCTTGTTTCTCACCTTACCTATAGTGTAAAACCTGCCAGCACCAGCTCATTGGCGGCAAAACTTAACCCCAACCCCATACAACATGAGAAAATAAAACAACTGATCCTTTAATGCCACACCGTACTCATCTCACCGGACATGCCCAAAAACAACCCCAAATCCAAGACAAAGGATGGGTGGTTGGACTGTGCTAAAGTAAGAAACTCCAGTGGCCAGCATGTACTGACCAGCAAAGGGACGCTTCCCTAACTATTTATGCCTTTTTATTCCCTACGCCCCATCCACTAGCCCTTCCAAGCAACATCTATCCAGCAGGCTGCCTGGTCTGCACCACTCACCCAAAGATAGTGAGAGGGAGGGGTGGGGTGGCAAGGCTCCCAGCACCTCCCCCCCTCAAAGTCTCCTGGAGGAGATAATGCATACCAAATGACTCCTGACACATAAGTGTGTGCCAAGGGCTACTTTAAGGAGACAGATGCAGATGCAACGTATCCAAAGTAGAGAGCCCTGCCCTATCACGCAGACTAACCAAATGTCCTTATGAGGAAAGCAAATGCTTTTTGTAAGGAAAACTCTTGCCCACCAGGTTACCCTTGGTGGAATGCTTCATCATTGGGTTTCTTCTCATTCCACTACAGAACAAGACGTGCTGCTACCAGTGAATTACACAGGAGCACTGATAGATATAAAGTGGATGTTCCAAGTTAATAGGAGATGGAGAGGTTTTATTTGTGGGTTGAAAATACCTGTCTAGTGGCTGTAATTACTTTAATAAATGCCCCAGGGTTTCTGGGAAAGAAGTTAGTAAGTATATGGGGGTTCAAAGACACACATCGCTCGGTTGAAATCCTGCACCTACTCTGCCCTATTTACTCTAAAATATGAAAGACCCCAAAAAACAACCAAAGCATCACACCAGTAAACAAAATCGCTTCATCATGCGTTCTGCACACCGCTTCAATAAGTGGAACAATCTCCTATGATGATTCTTGCCTAAAGGTCCCCATACCCTTTGTCCCACCCCATGCTCCCTAGCATGGGGTGGGACAAAGCATACTTCTCCCCAATTCAGCCACCAAAGGCTCGTTACCCCAGGACATCTTTCCTTAGTAAGCCATCTTGACAGTTTCCCAGCTATGGACATCAGAGACAACCCTCTTATTTATTATTCCGAAAATGACATTAACTCTATCATTTATCCGCTCTTCTGCTCCGACATCCCTACCATCCCTTCTCCACCCACCTGAATGCAATCCAAGCTTGCCAGTAACCACTCCTCATGGATGAAGCCAGCAGCCCTTCCACCAGTCTCATCACTCTGCATCTCCAATTGGGCAGAGCTCTGCTGCCATGTGGGTTTTCTCCCTGTCTTCCACCAGTGTGAGTCCACGGAATCTCCTCCACTGAGAACAGACATGGCATCCACAATGTAATAGTTGACTCCAACTGTGTCAAGCATTCCAGCACAAAGGCTCATAACAGTTTAATGACCTTGACATCTCACTATGTCCACCAACACGGTCTGCCCCAACCCCACAGCAAGGTCTACTTTCGAATTGCAGCCGGTGCTGCCTCTCCAGCCACCGGTAAGGCTGCCACCTGACCCTTCTTCATTCCCACAGTCCTATGGGACCTGCCCACCCACAAAGGGAATCCTGTCATGGATTGCCTTGCCCCCTCCAGACCCATCTCCACTACCTGCTGAACCTTGGCCCAGAGACCCTTTGCTTTAGGTAGCAAGCACACTAAGACCAATGGCGTCACCCCTGCATGCCTCACTGGGTCCAGTGCCTTAAGCACACAAGCCTGTTTGAGCAGTACTGGCTTCAACAGGTTAGCCCTCCCCTCCTCCAACAACGCCCTCAGGGCTTCCAACACCTCCTCATTGGACATAGCACCCTGGCCATAATGGGCCCTTACAATACTAGAAGCATTTAATGGTGAAGAGTGAAGTAGTGTGGCTCACTGGTTAGAGGCGGCAGACCCGAGAGCAGAGGACGGCCCGGGACCAGGGTTCGATTCTCCGCGTGGCAGGTTTCTGGACCAGGGTCAGCGGACTCGATAATTCTCTCACCTCGGTGCCCACTCTGATCAGTGATCACACTCGGCAACTCTGGGCATTAGCTTGCCTCATCTTCACTAACGGCCCCACCAGACCGCCGGGGATGCCTGGTCTCACCCTGGAGATACCCATTAAGGGACCATCTCTCAGGGAAACCAGGAAGGGTTTCGCAGCGGTCGAAGCGCCTTGGGACCCTACGGGTAAGTAGTGCGCTATACAAATGCCTATACATTTACATTTACATTACAAGAGTAACCGCTAACGCTAAGGTCCTATACTAAGTACTGCCCATGCCCTACAAAACTCCTTTGGCGAGATTGTACTTACCACAAAAGGAACCCTTGCTACTATGTATGCCTATGCAGCCTCTAAAACCCAACCACAAGCCACTCCAGCCCACCTTGTCTAGCAGGCTCCCTAACCTGCATCACTGACTGAAGACGCCTCTGGTTGTCAAGACCAGCACAGCACCATCGTCCTCCACTCTGTGTCCAGCCTTTCCTCTAATGCTTCAAGAGAATAGATCACTCCACAGTATATTTTTGGACAAGTGGGCCTCACTTCGGACCCAGGCCAAGTTAGGGCATGACTACACTGCTCTCACTCCCATCAGGGCACTATAGGAGCATTAGAGCAAAATCTACTTGCTTCTTGACCATCAGGGCTCAACAAGATAATGTAGGATTAAACAGGGGTTACATTCAGGCTCCTCAGCTGTATATGTCAAGTATTTTGCCCAGCCAGGGCATCCTTTCCCACATCCCATGTGTTGTTATGTCCAACTTGCACTTTGATAGTAAAAACAAGATAGTAAAATACAAAAATATTTGTACACCCATTTAGGGTGTATATTTTTTCCTCCTGTTTACATTTTGCGTGCACATTTATCATCACCTATATAGTGTTTCATTTGCTTCACCCAGTTCAGACTTTGCTCTGGGATGGAAAGACATAAAACAGTCATCGATTGGGAACTCTAACCACAATGTACCAAGAAGGACATGCTAAAACCCAACTGTAATCTTGAGCTGCCACCACCAGTGTTAACCTATAAGTACAAATGTGAGGGAGCCTCCAGAATGCCCTATAGGTGTGAGGTGTCCTAACTGAATTAATAGCCAATTATTAAAAATCTATGAATAAAAAGGAAACTATTGAAAAATATGTGGTATAATTACAAGCTTCAGCTGGACATGACACAAAGGGGGCAGAAGGTTCATGTCAAAAACTGTGAAAGAGATTTTCCCACCCTTAGAAACTGTGTGAAGTGGACTTGCCCTCACCAGGTGTTTTTAGTGGAGGCCTACTTCATCGCCCCCAATGTACCTGGACACATACTATGCAGACATCATCATTAAGACAAAGGTACACTGTAACGACCGGATTCTCAGACCAGATAGAATCAGCTCATTAGAGCACCACCAACCCAGCCGAAATGCAACCACCTCCCTCCTCAGGACCATCTATCCAGGCACCTGGGTACCTACCTGAGGATGGGGAATTAGCAATATACAAGCTCATATCATCAGAAACACCACTAAATCTATAGGTATTACTAGGAATACTCACTGATTACTAAGGACGTCCATGCCCTACACCAAACTCATACCTCATAGTCTCCCGACCACATGGGCCCAGACTAATCTACCCTGGGGCATTTCTGATTATATACCATTACACACTGGCCACAACCAGTGCTCACTCAAGCCACAATCTGGTGGGTATACGTACCAGTATCCTCCCTGGTACTCTCTTTTATCTAACAAGCCACAATCCTGTGGGTATACATACCAGTATCCTCCCTGGTACTCTCTTAACAAGCCACAATCCTGTGGGTATAAACACCAGTGTCCCCCCTGGTGCTCGCTTAAAAAGCCACAATCCTGTGGGTATAACGCTGCATCCCAACGACGATCACTTTCCTATGAATACCTTTAGCTCTCTCTCTCTATGTTGGGAAGTTTCTCTCACTATTCACTAGAGGTACAATAATATTATGGAATGGCCGAATTACACGGTGTACAACTTATCCTCTAGTTCAAGGGCTCCTCTCTCCCTAATCATTCAGTTATTACTTACCTGATCAGGGGCAGCATCTGTTCAAACAGTAACACCTGACTAGAAGAAAAGGTTACCATCACAGTATAAGAATAAGGCATACACTTGTTCACTAAGAACTGGGGTATCTTTATTAACAACAACAATATAATACTGCGCTATAACACATAGCCTGAAAAGTAAAATGGGAATAGACACATACACAGATCTGCGGGGTCTCTGTATAGCTTTATTACTATACCACATCCACATGTAACTAACAGGGACTGTAAATAGCTAAAGAGCGAATGGATTATACTGCACACCGCTGAAAGAAAAAGAATTAGCAACACAATAGGGACAAGGTTAATGTTTAAAGGTAAAGGACAAATATCACCTGATTAGTATGAAGTCTTGCTCTAGCTGTCATCTGGGTTCATCTCTCGTCTGTGCCTTAGCTCGTCTTAGATACTCCCCTGCACTCTTGGACACGCATCTGCGCTGATCACTCTGCACTGGATTCCTCTCCCCCACGAACTCTCTCCACCTTCCAACTTCAGCCTAATAGTTTCTGCCGCTCTGATAACCGTTCGCTCCACTAGCTTCTTCACTCTGTCTGATTATCTCAGTTCCAATGTCCAATTCACTCCAGCTGCTCCCACAGACTAATCCACGATATAACTTCAGTCTCTTCCAAAAGGTATCACTTCAGACTCCAGCCGATCACTACTCCTTCTGATAAGTAACTGCTTCTGCTTCTGACTGCTTCCTTCAGTTCCAAACATCATCTCACTTCTCTCTGTTCAAAACACCATCTGCTCACAACTGCTTCTGGCTTCTCTCTCTGGTTCCAGCTCACTAACTGTCTGTCTGTCTTCTCTCTGTTCCAAGCATCTTCTTCTTTCTCTGGTTCCAACTGTCTCACTGACAAACTGACTAACTGACTTCTCTCTGTTCCAAGCATCCGCTGTCTCTTCTTCTCTCCTCTGCTCCAACTCAACTCCAACTCTTTCTGATTCTGCACTCCTTCTCCTTCTGAAGTCAATTCTTTCTGCAACTCAACTTAACTCCAACTGCTACTAACTCTTTCTGTTCCAATCATCGACTGACTGACTCCGCCTCTGCACGTCACTAATATGGAATGCTGTCTCCTCATGGAAAGTTCCAGCCAGCAGCCTCCTCCTACCGATTCCATGTACCAGGCTCCTTGCGCTAGACGCTCCCACAGTGACCAGCTGCTTGTTTCGTCTAGAGACCTGAGCCCAGAGACACTTCCTGATTAGATTCAGCTCTGGCCGGTTCTCTCCAGTTCGCTTAGGGCGAATAACACCTCATAACTAAAACATTACCTTTACCCTGCAAGCATCTCAGTCTGCAGGGACAGAAATCAAAATGGAGTCTCTCTAGTTCTGGGCCTTGTAGGCCTGAGAAGGATGAAATAACACTTAGCTCTGTCAGAGTACATACACAAACCATACCAATATGTAATATAAAGTCAGGACTACAGGATCCACCCTCTACTATATGTAGGATGATGAAAGGACACATAATTATGTCAAAGTCAATAGGCAATAGATGGATTAGAGTCAAGAATAAGGGATCTATCATCATATTAAGCAGCTATCCTCTAGTATATGCTTCTAGGTTCTGAAAAAGGCCTGAAAAGGGCCAACACAAGGCAAGAATAGAGATTCAGGATGGTAGCAAGCTTAAAGTCACCATCACTCAGAAGTAGAGCCAAAAACCCGGTCAGAACACACGCCTGGCTACCTCCAGGAAACTGTCAAGATATCCTCTATCTGAAGACATGCTAATCCACAAGCAGCAACCTCAGAGAGGATGACAACCTTCCTTAAGGTATTCTCCGGGTGTGGTTCTTCTAATACATGAACATGACCTTTTGCATATCCTAACAGCCCAAGGAGTTTATTTAGCAAAGACAACAGCCTTCTTGAAAGTGTATTCTGGCTGAGGACATTCTTATTCACAACTTCAAACCTTCAAATTAACATATAATGGCCAGGGAGTTTACGACTACCCCAAACCCCCATCACCCCCATAAAGAGCCATGGAATGTGGCTTGACCAGGACTTAACCATGGAAGCACCAGTAAAAAATTACAGCTTCCTGTTTTAGGACAATCAGAACCCTACAAACAATTCTTAATCTCTTACCCACTCTCTCTAGAAGAATAGTAATGCAAGTACTGATCTTGTCCCGTCTTGATCATGGGAACTTCCTGTATCTGGTGCCCCCCAGTATATCATCAAGAGACTGTAACTGATCCAGAATGCGGCTGCCAAGCTGAACCTTAAATTGCCAAAACACGCATCAGCAAAACGTGCATTAGCCACATTGCACTGGCTCACAGTAAAAGAAAGAATCAACTTCAAGACACACTGTCTAGCTCATAGAACAACAAATTGAAGGGCACTTCTGTGATCATGGACATTCTGGTACCTTATAATCCATCTAGGAATCTAAGATCTTCCAAGGCACATGTGTTAAAGGTGCCCAGAATTCAAAGGACTTTATGGGGTGACAGGTCTTTTTCATACTTGACCCCAAAACTTTGGAATTCTATGCCAGCCAGGAAAATGTTTAAGACCTAGCTATATCCCACTAGCCAGTCTGCCCAGTATTGATTTGCCAAGCATGGGTTATGCCTCACTTAGCACTGGAAAGTCGTAGAGTAGGCATCATTTCATAAATTAGCCTTCATTAACATAACTCTCGAAAAGATGACCACTGTTCCTGAAGGTCTCCTCTAGTGGAGGTTCTTCTAATACCATGACATCTTGCTGAACTCAAGGATCTGCTCTGGTCAATATGACAAACATTCCTAGAGAGGTCCTTTGCATGTAGTGCTCATTAGGGTTGCTGAAGATGACTTCTCTATCTCTTGACACCAGCCTGGTGAAGATGACAGATCTTCCCGAAGGTATCCTCTGGCTGACAATCTTTTCACCCACTACATCCTGGGGGTTCCAGTGAGCTCTACAGGAGAAACCAACGGATCTTCCAGGTCGTATTCCCTGGAGAAAGTCCTTCTAATCTATAACCCTGCAGATGGTTACATTGTATCAAATGGTGCTGCTTGTGATCCAGACTCTGTACCTAAAGCCACTCCTTGTAAACATGATTGACATTTTTTTAGTTACATCTGGATGTGGTCCATCATGTCCTCAATGCTTCAGATGTGTCACGGGTTCCAAGGAGCTTTTCCAGTGTCCTGGTTGTAAAGACCTCATCACCCGAAATTCTGCAGATACCTTACGCATCCTAATGACTCACTCCTGGGGATGAAGACAGACCTTCTTGAAGGTATCCTCGATGAAGTGCTACTTGTCCTGAGGCAATTAGGAGCGGTACAATACTCCAGGAAACCTGAATAAAACCAATAAGAACAAAGCATATTACCAAGATCTGTGACTCCAAACAGCCCCTAACCACAGGAGAGGAGTGAGAAGGTTTTGGCAAGTCAGGTCTGTGAGAAGATAGCCTGGCATATGATGTCCACTAGTTCTAGTGGGCACCTTGCACCAGTCTAATCGACCCTTATGGATGGTGGTTGTAAAGTCAACTTTATAGAAAGCTATCCTAGTAGTAGCATGGACCAGCAGTCATCAGGCTAAGACTTCAGAGAGCGTATTAAGCAAGTTGTTTTATCAATTATAATCCATTGAGTACCAGATGAAAGGACACCACACAAGGTATATATCAAACATATATGTATTTATTCCAAACACAACCCCTCTGCACTCTTTATGAGGTCAGAGGTAAAAGTACAATACAAGTTACTCAATTACTATACGATAAGTTGCACAGTATAGGTTATGCCCTAGGGGCCTCACAAACCGTACACCAAAATAGTGGTATAAGAACCATGAGAGAATAAGAAAGCATGCCTGGGGCCTGTTGAATCATTGGGTTTAGTCTAAACAACCAAAGGTTAGGAAGTAGGAGGCCCACGGGAGACGTGTGCAGTACCTAAACACAGCCGCGGGTTACCACCGACTTTCTATGGGAAACGTAGAAGTTACAAACAAGTAGAAGTTACAAATATACAATTTAAGGAACTTCCGGATGGACTACGATGGAACCCTTTTAAACTAGGACACTTTGAGAGTCAAGACCCACGGGAGCACCGGAGCACTCGTGTTACCTCACCAGGGGAAGCCGGGTTCATAGGTGTCTTTTCGTGTCGGTTTCATCATCATTTTCAATGGAGAGTGTCCGGGTGGATCCAAGGGTGGATCGAAGATCTGTAGAACCTGAAAGCAGAAGGGACAGAGTCTGGGTCACTTGCCATTGATCAGGGCGGCGATAGAAAGATGCCACCCGATGTCTGTGATTTCAGGTGAAGATGTGAAATTGTCTTTCCAGCCACGAGGACCAGGAGGCGTTGACGATGACCAGGAGCTGTATTCGAGCTGTCCCACAAAGGATCTAATTGACTGCGGTGTCGGTATCCGGACTGAACTCAACAAGCCTTGGCAATTGCCACCCACGCAGGATGTCGAGATTGGCTTCGGAGCAGACTAGCAAGGTCTGAGGAATTTCTCCTTTGCAGGAACGTTGGAGCAAGCCTGGAGCAACCAGGAAAGCAAGTTAGATTCAAAATGGAGGCTTCCAGGGGCTCCCTAGCCAATTGACTAGGAACCGGGAAGACGTGTCGAGCTGAAATGCAAAAGCAGGGCCCACGGGTCACTCGTGGAGTGGGGGCATCTGAGCTTCAGTGCAAATGGTGCTTGGGTATTGGGCTTCAAGGACCCCAATGCACGACTTCGAGTTACCTCGTGCAGTGAGTGCAGCTTGCAAAATGCAGGATGTCCAGGAGTTCCGGTCCCACATCTCTCCTGTCTGCCACAGGGCTCAGCTTTGCTGTGATCGAAGGTTGGCGTCAGAGATGTCCGAAGTCCATGTCCTGTGTCACAGGTTCTCCGGATCCGGAGAGAGTCTCGATAATGCAGACTGGCAAAGTTGCTGTTGGTACCTGTTTGAACGGGGTTGTCACTCCTTGACCACAAGGGAGATGTCTTCCATCTTCCAGTCAAAATGGAATGTCGAAGGTCCAGGATTTATGTTTCAAAGTTTCATCCGGGTAATCTAAATTCCTAGTGACTGGGCTCCTATACTTATACTAAGTTTAGGGGCAGCACTAACTTTAAGGTCCCTCCTATGGGTGGACCTGGGAAGAGGGTGGTTACACCACTTTCCCTTTGTCCAGTTTCACACCAGAGCTGGGGCAGAGTGCCCCAGCAACCGGTTTGAACTCGGAAATGCATGGAGCACCTAGTGTGCCCTAAGCAGTGTCTGGAAAGCTTTCAAGGAATGCAGCCATCCCTGCCCCAATACATTAAAGCCTGTCTGGGGAGGTGCTGACGCCTCCGTGGACAGGAAACCTACTGTCCAGGCCTCCCCTGCCGGAGTTTCGTCCAGCAACAGGAGGTTAGACTCGTGTCTGTGACAGCAGCATCCATTTTGTGATGCTGAGGCTCTGTTTAACTTTAAAGTTTAAAGTTAAACAGAGCCTCAGCATCACAAAATGGATGCTAAACCAGTAACTACATGTCTTCTCCCTCAAGAAGGGTGGAATGCTACCCCCCGGCCAGAACTGGTGGGGGAGTAGTATTCCAAAGTGTTTGACACCTTTCACAGCATGTTTTGATAAAGCGAAACCAAAGTTAGCTTTAACCGTGAGGATTATAATGCACTTAAGTGTATATTGTATGGCTATAGCCTAGGACAGCTATAAGGAGATGGTTCCGAAAGCGGCAGAAAGGCTCATCTCATGCTAGGGCACCCTGTCACATAAAACCAAGCACTCTGCCTCCAGGATTGTTAAGGCCTGCCATAGGAGTGACTTATAGGTGTATATGTGTCTATATGTGTATATATAGATATAGGTATATTATATCTAAGTAAGGGGTGATTACACCACCTTACCCAGGCTGTGTGAACAGACCTTTGGTATCAGTTTGGAAGGCAAACCAGATACATGCAGTAGCCCCAGGAAGACCTAAGGTGCTCACAAGGGTAACCCAGTAACCAATCTGGTATGTACCTAACATACCTGGCATCAATTTAGAGAGAGAACAGCTGGACTGTGGGCCTGATTAGCACGGCCACAACCACACTAAAGTCGAAAAGCCAGAGAATCACAGCAAAAAGTGGGGGTAACCATAGGAAGCAGACCCTACTCTCCTACACAACCCCCCTCCCCCCAAACAAAGGGACATTAAACTAAGCTTGACCAGTTGAGGCTTCATTTTCTAAGTGGAAATATCTGGAGAGTCCATCTGCATTGGCATGGTTACTCCCAGGTCTATGTTCCACTGTAAAGTCCATACCCTCTATGGAAATGGACCACCTGAGCAACTTGGGATTTTCACCCTTCATCTGTTTTAGCCACAAGAGGGGCTTATGGTCTGTCTGAACTTTGAAGTGAGTACCAAACAAGTATGGCCTCAGCTTCTTCACTGCCCAAACCACAGCAAAGGCTTCCCTGTCAATAGCTGACCAACGATTCTCTCTAGGGGTCAGCCTTCTCCTAATAAAAGCTACTGGCTGGTCTTGACTATCTTTATTCAATTGTGATAGCATAGCCCCTACCCCCAACTCAGAAGCATCTGTTTGAACTAAGCATGGGTTTAAAATCGGTTCTGTTCACGGAATTTGCAGATTTTCTGCAATTTCACGGTCCACAAATCTCGCGAAATTGCAGAAAAATCCACGAAATTGCATGCGGGACGGATTTTCAAAAACTGAAGTACATGAAGCACTTACAGGGTTACAGCAGGTGCCCAAGTTGAAGCTAATTTCTTTGTAACTATTTATAAAATGGTTACAAAGAAATTAACTTCAACTTGGGCACCTGCTGTACCCCTGCAAGTGCTTCCTGAGCGGCGCCTCCAGAGTTGTTGCCTACTTGCAACTATTCTCTGACCCTGCTCTGACCCTCGAAGCTAGGTCAGAGCAAAATGCTCCAGGCTGTCACAAAAATTAAACCACAACAGGAAGCACTTACAGATAAGGAAGCAGGTGCCGGACTTGAAGCTCAAACTCAGTAACACATTAACCAGCCCCCGGTTGAGGCTGTGGTACAAAAGGGGGTGGTGATGGACGGAGCATCTGAATCAATCAAACACTCACACCCAGTCAAAAAATCTGGGTTTAATCCATCACCGTTCTTTAGCCCACTCTGCCACCCCAGTTCAGACATGGCTATATGCAAATCAGTCTGACCCTGTGCCTCATGGGAACAGTCCAGACCGAACAGCCAAGCCATGTTCTCCCTGGACCGGAAACAAGCTTCCGAGGACCGGTTTCTGGCATTCCAGCCATCTTCAGCTCGGCTTGCTTGAATCCAGTGGCAAAGTGAGCAAGGGACTCACGTCTGAGCATACCCTGCCACACGTATGGTGGCCAAAAGCGGTACAAAAGGGGGTGGTGATGGACGGAGCATCTGAATCAATCAAACACTCACACCCAGTCAAAAGATCTGGGTTTAATCCATCACCGTTCTTTAGCCCACTCTGACACCCCAGTTCAGACATGGCTATATGCAAATCAGTCTGACCCTGTGCCTCATGGGAACAGTCCAGCCCGAACTGCCAAGCCATGTCCTCCCTGGCCCGGAAACAAGCTTCCGAGGACTGGTTTCTGGCATTCCAGCCGTCTTCAGCCCGGCTTGCTTGAATCCAATGAACTGGGGTGGCAGAGTGGGCTTAAGAACGGTGATGGATTAAACCCAGATCTTTTGGTCATTTTCTTGGAAGGTAAGTCATTAAGGGGTGTCTCTATGGAACCATACCCCTTGACAAATTTCCTGTACTACCCAGTGAGGCCGAAGAACGCTCTGACCTGAGACTGGTGGTTGGAGCAGTCCAGTCCATTATGGTCTGGTTGAACCTGGCCTCCACTAACAAGGTGGCCCAGGTATTGTTGTAAACGTATCTAGGACCCTAATTAAATATTCCCGATTTATGCCCTTATGTGGTTATAACAAATCATATCCTTATAAAGGCATAAGAATCATATACATATTTAGTTATAGCCAATGCAGTCCAAATACGGCAAGGCTACTTCCCTAGACTCCTAGAAAGTACATTGAGTTCTTTAAACAAACCAAACCTCCACCAGCCTGGTAATTCCCCCTGCTTCTGCTTGGATTTGTCCTAGAACGCCTGAGAGTCCTGAAAGAACTGCCAGTTCTTAGTGACAGTACTTAGTGACGTCTTATGTCCAACCGTACGTCAAACACGGCACCTTCCATGTATAAATATACCAGCATTTGCCTTAAGTAATACACAGTGGTTTGGAGCAGAGCGGCTATCTACTTACCCAAAGCCCAGCTGATGCGAGTACCGAAGGAAGCCGACCCTCCCATTGATGCACTGAGAGAGACGCTGTCTTTTCTCCTGCCGAGAAATCCAGCTCCAGTGTTTCCAGTCACCCTTGCAGGTTGCTGGGAGATCGAGTCCTGAGAACGAGATACAAGACCTCCTTCATTCTATAACCAAGGTACGGAGCTGATTAGATCCTAAGAGAATTCTTTATTCAGATTCTTGTCAAAACTAACTTAACTTAAACTGCAGCTCACTTACTCCTTCCCACGTATTAGGCTTAGGTTAGGTACACTGGGGTAGGCGTATTTTAGAAGCACCAGTTGAGTACGTTTAGTCAACTTTTATCATTGTATGTATTGTATATATTTTATCCGTTTTAAGTATCATATGGCTCAGAAACCATATAAATGCTTTTACATAATACTCCTTTTACTGTACGCACTTTACTTGATGATAAGTATTGCAATTGTGGCAATACCCTTCTCTTGCATGAGAAAGAACACTGCTCAATAAATAACACCTTTTATTGAAAACACCCGTCTCTCCACTTCTCTGCACTCTGGTGAAACTAAGCATGCACGATTGACTGAGTGAAATAGCTATTGTTTTCACACCACTCTGGAGATATACTCCTCATTCTGGAGGGAGCAAAGTTGTCATGTTTATGCAGTTGTCAGAAACTAATCCCTCCTTGTTTAATCAGGAAAGTTAACTCCTTCCTGTTCATTCGAGAAAGTTTCTAGTGACCTCTGAGCTATCTGGCATACCTAAATAAGTCTAACATATTCAGTAGAGACCTAGTCGACCTCAGTCCTATGTCTAAACTGCCATTTATGTCATTCCAATGCGCAGAGCCTTTTGGGAATATAGGAACTACACTACATGGCGCCCAACGTTTGGTAAGGCGATAATCTAACGCAAGATGATAGAGTAACTCAGTCGTGCTTTTCACACAGACCCCTTCTCCCGTAAAAACTCCAATAGACGTCTGGAGTAGGTGAAAGTTTAATATCCGCCGAAACTTAGTAGGAAGAGATTCCTATGTATTAGTTTTAGGTTTAGTCAACGTTGAAGGATACATTGTTCCACAATATTGTGCACCTAATCTTTTTTTCCTTGAAAACATACTCTGCATACTTTCTGTCAGTAAAAATGTCAGATAGTGAGGCCGAAAGGGAGACAGCTAGACTAGCAGCTCAACTCTTAGCGGATGACACAACTGTCCAAAATGACGACCCGAATGCTATAATCATCCCGGTC
Source organism: Lissotriton vulgaris (assembly GCF_964263255.1). Taxonomy (NCBI): domain Eukaryota; kingdom Metazoa; phylum Chordata; class Amphibia; order Caudata; family Salamandridae; genus Lissotriton; species Lissotriton vulgaris. Next base: position 444,694,400 of record NC_141687.1, on the reverse strand, counting down.
AATATAAGAAAAACCATAACTATAAAACTTATAGAAAATGGAGTATGATCAAGAGGTGGTACAGTTGTATTTGTGGTAGAGGCCCATGAATGTCGGCAGACAAAGGTATTCTATTCCTGGATAACGTTTCCAGCAGCACATGCTGTGACACCAAGTTCCACTACTACAAAATAGGGAAATCTCCAGAGGAATACTCTCCTATCGAGGAAGTTGAAATTCCACTAACATACCAAGAGCACCTGCTCTGGTTTAATGGCGCCCTAAAACATCAAAATCACATTACCAGGCTCGGTCCACTAGGTAGACCAGGAGCGACATGGCCGGTTCTAGCCAGCTATACACCACACCCCGACATTGAAAAAATGTCAAGCGAGGAACTCTTAGTTAAAATAAAAGAATTAACAAAAGCATATAGAGATTTAGTTCAATTAACAGTTGACGGTACAACCTACCGACTAAATAAACTAATTGAAAATCCTGAAAAGACTTTCATTAAAAATAATCCCAATTCTCAAAAGAGAAGTGGGAGGGTAATAAACAAACCTCTCCCAGAGGAAGGTCTCCTCAATGAAGGGATAGATCTCCAGAAGGAGGAGGCAAGTCTCCCCAAAGGGAGCCCTCTGAAAAAGATACAACCTTAGAAATAGGGACAATTTGAGAAAACCTGACAGATATCAAGATATTGATACACGTCCCTCTCGATCTTTTCAGACTTCCTAACAGAAATCGGAAAGAAGAGAACGGCCAGAACATAAAGAAGAGCATGTCAAGTCCAAAGACAAGGAACCTGCTCATCAAAGTAAAAAATTACAATTTCCAAGAAAGAAGGTAGGCAGTATTAAAGTAAAACATGCAGAGAATTCTGTGGACACAACTGAAAAACGGAGAGTGGGCCCAGACAATGCTAGACAGCGCAGCAGAAGTGACCATAGCTCACAAGATCCTGATGAATCTTCTGGAGGCAGTGGACACAAATGAATACATTCAAGTGGAAACTGCAGACACCCGAGTTAGCGTGCCCCATAAACTGTATGAAATAACATTACGTATAGAGGGAGATAAAACTAGGAAAATAAAAGGTCTCTTCTGGGAAAATCTATCTAAAGGTTATGATATCCTTCTAGCAGAGAAAGACTGGCCACCAGAGTTTGTCAGGGAGTGCCCACATGATGAAGAAATGATTAAACCTGCCTTCTCAAATCACATTCCAATTCATAAAAAATACACATTTGCAAGAAAATGGGCAGTGGCCCAAGCCCCTGCATTATATAAAAATCCTGTAGGATGGGATGAGGATTCTCCTCACCATAAAATCCAGTAAAAAAATCAACCTACTTCACAGAGGCAGTATCCTGTTAAGCAAGAAGCTAAAAAACAGGTCAGAGAAATCTTAGATCAACTTGAATATCAGGGGGTGATTGAAACATGCACCTCACAAATGAACAATCCTTTGTTTCCTGTCTCCAAGCCAGACGATTCATATCGTCTAGTTTTGGACTACAGACACCTAAACTCCTGCTGTAAAACCTTTGCAGTACAAAACTCACACATTGCAACACTAATGAATAACATTGTGCGCAAAAAATAAAATACGACATTAGATATTTCAAATGGTTTCTTCTGTCAAAACATAGCACCAGAAAGCAGATATTTGACCGCTTTCTCCAGCATGGGGACACAAAAACTATTTTGTCGTCTCCCACAGGGATTCAAGAACAGCCCAGGATTATTTTCAGCCAGGGTAACAGAGTTACTACAAATATATGATGATGAGGTATTATCTTATGTCAATGAAATCTATCATACGGACGATCACCTGGAGACTCACTTGAAAAGAGTGAACACCATCATACTTGGGTTCGCTTCTGAAGAATACAAATGCAACTTTAAAAAATCATGAATTGCCCATTTAACAGTCCTATTTTTAGGATATGAGTCATCAAGTGAAGGCAAAAGCCTAGCAGACAACTTCTTAGAGAAGTGTGCAGGACTCCAAGCTCCAAAAACGCTGAAAAACTTACAATCAATTCTAGGTTTCCTGAATTTCGGAAGAACATACATTTTAAATTATGCAGAGAGGGTTAAACCTCTCTACGAATTAATAAAACCTGATTTTAAACAAATTAATTGGACTCAAAAACACACATAAATTTTAAGATCATTACAGACAGACATGTTAACTAAAACAAAACTACAAACACGCGCAAACGAACGCAACCTTGTAATCCGAGTCATCCCAGGAAGATGCGGATTCACATACCTGACCTCTAATGAGGGAGAAACGGTACCAATAGCTTACAAATCACACTTGTACACACAAGCTGAAATGAAATTCAGTTCTAATGAAAAAATTCTAACTGCGGTTCAAACTGCTGTAGCAAAAGAAAGAGCCCTCGCACAAGGTAAACGTATAATAATCGTTACACCGGTACCTGCCCTAGAAGCAGTAACAAGAGAAGGCATTCCCAATGCTAAAGCTTTACATCCGAGATGGATACAATGGATTAATTCTCTTGCTGCACCAGAAGTAGTATACGAAGTTCATCCTAACTTAAAAACACAAGAATTTCTACAATACGAATATGAATGTCCTCTGCCGACCGAAATCCTGCCTCTCAAACATTACGGCTGTATAATATGTACAGACGGCTCAGCACAACCTGCAGTTGGGGGTAAACAAGCCTATAGTGCTGCGTGTGCGATCGTTAAAGGTCGTTGGCACGAAGGAAAATTTAGACCATTGGTCACTAAAACTCAATCACTCGGAGACTGTACAGCTCAGCAAGCTCAACTACAGGCTTTTAAGATGGCACTTGAAAATGCTGATCGCGAATTCCCCACACTAATAGTGTGCGATTCTTATTACTGTGTCCAGTCTTACAATGAATACTTGCAGAACTGGGTTCAAAACAACTTCAAAGATGCAAAAGGTGGCACAATCAAGCAAAAAATGCTTTGGGAACAAGTAGTTCTTTTACAGAAAGAACTACAAAAGACTCACGTGATTCATACACTGAGTCATCAACGTGATGGCGTTCACGTTGCGTGGAATTCATTGGCTGATGAGGCCGCGAAAGCAGCTGTACAAATGGCTTCCGTAGCTGCCATTACTCGGTCAAAGACAAAAATAGACAGCGAGATAATGCAAGCTGTCAGTGCTTCAGTAAAATACAGTGGTAAGACACCCCAGAAAGGCTTTCCAGTAAAGTACTCATACAAAACTGATGCAAACAACGTTCCGTTTGCTCAAATCCCTGGAGTGGGGGATAGAGCAATTCCAAACACAGAACACAGGTTAGGACTAATTTTAGCGGCACACGAAGGGCTCGCTTCTGCACATGCTGGTGTTTCCGCCACAGTATCATTGTTAAAACAGAGATATTGGTGGCCACACATGAGAAAAAAGACTAGAAACTATGTTCTAGAATGTGAAATATGCCAAAACATGAAAGTATCAACAGTGAAACGACCAGCGCAGACGCCCCTTCTAATCTCAGACAAACCATTAGCATGAGTTTACCTGGACTACTGTGGTCCCTTACAAAGGGACGGCAACTATAAATATATCATGGTCGCAGTGAATTCCTGCACGAGATTCATTTGGATGTGGCCCCAGTGCACGGCTAACGCCAGTACTGTTATAAAAGATTTGCGAGTCTTTATCGGCACATACACAATTGGCATGCTACATTCAGACCAGGGTCCTGCGTTTAGCTCTCGGGCTTACAAGGAGGCCATGCCCAGCATGGGCATTGCATTGCGGTACTCTAGTCCATACTATCCCGAGGGAAATGTGGTAGTGGAGAGAAAAAACCATGACATAAAGCAACCTATAATAGCTAGGGTATTAGGTTCGGGTGACGGTGGGTTAAACATCTAATAAGTGTCCAACGTAGTCTTAATACTCTGCCAAGAAATTCTCTAGGAGGTATCACTCTGTACGAACTTTTGTTTGGTACAAGAATGATCATTCATGATCTCGATTGTCACACTTCAGTGGTGAAACAAAAAACTTTTGATATCAGAGATCGTTTGGCTGTTTTACAGGACTTAAATGAAACAAGAAAAAGTCTAAGTAACGAAAAGCAAAAGCCAGCGACCACTGAAGAAAAACCACCTGTCCCAGCAAGACTTGTCTGGATTCCAAAGATTGGGGATCTGGTCAGAGAAAAGACCGCAGTGAAGAAGGAATTTGGGCCTTCTTACAGAAAAGCAGTACCGGTCTTACTGTACCGATCTTGTTCCCCTGTCAGCGGAACAAGATCAGTAGTACTACTGCCCCTTGCTGGTAAAAAGGAGAACCGAGTTGCATCAATCGACCTGGTGAAACCACAACCATGTGGCCAAAAATAAGTAGTAGGCCGAGTGGACTCCCGAGAAATAGCAGAAGACCAAATCTTGCTACAATCCAAGAGGTTCAAACTGAAAGACTAATCACTTTTGATAAACCTGCAGTGAATAAATAAAAAAGGACTATGCAACAAAGCCATGGAACTTGTACCTCTTGAAACCCAAATTGCAACAGTTTGTCAAGAAACACCTGTCTACAACGATGTAGCCTGTGATTATACAAATGTAACAATAGAGAATCCAAAGATCAATAACAATACTGATGCCGTCCAAACAATTGACAGAACTGCATCTGGCTACTTCATCAATTTCAATGACTTTTCTGATGATCCAAGTGAACATGAAGAAACGCCAGCAACAAAAACTTTCAAAAAGAAAATTACAGAGCTCTTTCATCAACTCAGAGAAACATCTCTAATTGCACCATGGATTAAATTATGGATTGTGTTAGGTGTACTTTTCCTCCTTCTATGGCTCATCTTGGTTTTAAGTTTGGGTAAATGTATTGATGGAAAATATAGTACAATGGACACAGCAAGTCAGAACATCAACTTGGTCCTGAAACCACACAGATCTTCTCACATCGAAAAACGAGAACTATCATCAGTGAACATCACAGCCATCCCTATACCTGGTGGTATAGCATGGGACAAAACTGACTATGAAGTCTATTGGCCGGTTGAGCTCTTGAAATATCCACACCAATTCAAGATCTCCTTAAGTGACTTTGTATCACCTAGTGCTTTATCTGATGATTGGGACTTTGAGAATATTAATAATATGATGTCAGATTTAGAAATGTCAGCAAAATTGACAGAACATCATTATTAACAGGGTTCTTTGAATTATGAAGAAATGTATTGCTTCAATCACTTGGGCATCATTATCTACATAAATTTGCTAATCCTAGAAATGTTTTCAGTTATAATCAGTGGGAACATTGTCCAACTCCGCCAAAAGGCAGTTCGAAAACATTTTATGAGAAATTCCCATACTTCTAAGGGTTTATTATCACTAATTCAGGAACGTTTTATTTCAAAATGTTAAATAAGACAGGAATGAAAAACATGTTGACAAATATCAAATTGATTTATTCTGAAAAATTTTATGAAAAAATGTCTACATTTGGTTTTGAGTTTTGGAAAAACAACATTGATACAAAAACCATCTGGTGTACAAAAGAGTGGCAGGCACAAGGTTTAGAATCATTATTTAGAGCTTGCATGATCCCAGAACAAATAATGTTCCTGAATGACACCATTCAACAAACAACCTGTCTTGGCCTAGCCAAGATAAAAGATTTAAATAACCTGTCTATACCAAAGCCTATGCCTGATAGAAACACCACTATAGATGAGGGTTTAGACGTGTCCTATATTTTAAAACAAAACAGAACAATTCCTGATTGAAACAAATGGTTGATCTGGCCCACAGACACTAATAACTGTCAAAATAGATTCCTGAACAAAATACAGGGGTTCAAACTGAACAGGCCAGACCCAAGATATTCCCAGAGACAACATCCAGGGATAGTTGCAACATATAGTGTAGGAAAACTATGCCAGCAGAATAAGATCAGTAGTACTACCGCCCCTTGCTGGTAAAAAGGAAAACCGAGTTGCATCAATCGACCTGGTGAAACCACAACCATGTGGCCAAAAATAAGTAGTAGGCCCAGTGGACTCCCGAGAAATAGCAGAAGACCAAATCTTGCTACAATCCAAGAGGTTCCAACTGAAAGACTAATCACTTTTGATAAACCTGCAGTGAATAAATAAAAAAGGACTATGCAACAAAGCCATGGAACTTGTACCTCTTGAAACCCAAATTGCAACAGTTCGTCAAGAAACACCTGTCTACAATGATGTAACCTCTGATTATACAAATGTAACAAAGAGAATCCAAAGATCAATAACAATACCGATGCCGTCTAAACAATTGACAGAACTGCATCTGGCTACTTCATCAATTTCGATGACTTTTCTGATGATCCAAGTGAACATAAAGAAACGCCAGCAACAAAAACTTTCAAAAAGAAAATTACAGAGCTCTTTCATCAACTCAGAGAAACATATCTAATTGCACCATGGATTAAATTATGGATTGTGTTAGGTGTACTTTTCCTCCTTCTATGGCTCATCTTGGTTTTAAGTTTGGGTACATTTATTGATGGAAAATATAATACAATGGACACAGCAAGTCAGAACATCAACTTGGTCCTGAAACCACACAGATCCTCTCACATCGAAAAACGAGAACTATCATCAGTGAACATCACAGCCATCCCAATACCTGGTGGTATAGCATGGGAAAAAACTGACTATGAAATCTATGGTCCGGTTGAGCTCTTGAAATATCCACACCAATTCAAGATCCCCTTAAGTGACTTTGTATCACCTAGTGCTTTATCAGATGATTGGGAGTTTGAAAATATTAATAATATGATGTCAGATTTAGAAATGTCAGCAAAATTGACAGAACATGATTATTTACAGGGTTCTTTGAATTATGAAGAAATGTATTGCTTCAATCACTTTGGGCATCATTATCTACATAAATCTGCTAATCCTAGAAATGTTTTCAGTTATAATCAGTGGGAACATTGTCCAACTCCGCCAAAAGGCAGTTCGAAAACATTTTATGAGAAATTCCCATACTTCTCAGAGTTTAATATCACTAATCCAGGAACGTTTTATTTCAAAATGTTAAATAAGACAGGAATAAAAAACATGTTGACAAATATCAAATAGATTTATTCTGAAAAGTTTTATGAAAAAATGTCTACATTTGGTTTTGAGTTTTGGAAAAACAACATTGAGACAAAAACCAACTGGTGTACAAAAGAGTGGCAGGCACAAGGTTTAGAATCAATATTTAGAGCTTGCATGATCCCAGAACAAATAATGTTCCTGAATGACACCATTCAACAAACCACCTGTCTTGGCCTAGCCAAGATAAAAGATTTAAATAACCCGTCTATACCCAAGCATATGCCTGATAGAAACACCACTACAGATGAGCGTTTAGACGTGTCCTATATTTTAAAACAAAACAGAACAATTCCTGATTGAAACAAATGGTTGATCTGGCCCACAGACACTAATAACTGTCAAAATAGATTCCTGAACAAAATACAGGGGTTCAAACTGAACAGGCCAGACCCAAGATATTCCCAGAGACAACATCCAGGGATAGTTACAACATATAGTGTAGGAAAACTATGCCTCGAATGGCTACAGAGATACAGACTTCCCAAAATTAAGCAACACTTAACTTTACTTAAAGAAGGTGCTGACTTGCGAGATTTCATAATGGGACCTCGCAAACAGCGTCAAAAACGTTTCATATACGCCGGTAAATTCGCAGCTTACAATGAAGCTTGGAAATTAACAGAAATTGAAACTGCAGAAAAAAATACGAGAAATTGATCGTATTAATTTGGAAAAATCACTTTCTGTAGTGGACAATGGGTTAACAACTCTTTCAATTTATTCACTGGACAGCATTGTCTCATCTGCTATTGATATAATAGAACAGGATATGCTAATGTTACAACATGGCGAGTCCCAATTGCGTTCTATTGTGCAGCTAGGCTGGACGTTACAAAACCTCCATTCAGGCTACGTGCCATGGTGTCTAATCAACACAACGTCAATATTTTCTATCTTTAACCTTACTGATAGATAAATCTCGTTGGCACAAAAAGGAGCAGACTATACTGTGCTGAGCATTGAAAAACTAGAAAGATTACCATTGACAATGTCAGAAAGACCTGTCATTGAATGGATAATACATGGCACCATTACAATCCCGATGGCAACTTTCCAGTTTCAATACTGCCAAAAGTAGTGATTATAGCGCTAACGTGCATTTGTTTCATTGTATACTATTGGGCATTGGGCTCGGGCTTCTTTTACCTGTATCCTTCGCTCTGGACCCTATTCCGCCCGGCATTGTGCCGTTTGTGTGGAGGGTCGCAGCATTGAGCACCACTTCCTGCCCTTCTCCCCACTTCTGCCCTGCCTCTCCATCGTGCAGGTCAGCTGTCCAGCGGCTCACCTCACTCTGAGTATATCATGGTGACCTGGCGGAAGCGCAGCGGACGAGCGCAGCGGAAGCGCCGACTTCGCGCCAAAGTTAAGCCCATCTGCGCCCGTCCGCGGCCGATCGTGTCCCGGGGCCATTCATAATGCCCATTTTATCACCTACTCCTCCGCTGATCTCTTATTGCTTCGCTGTCCACTCCCCTTACCGGCCCACGCTAAACAGGTTGCACTGGATTGTGGTATTTTTGCCCCTCCAGGCACCTTCAGCCCTGTGACTTTGATTCCTTGTCCTGTTCCGTTATCCTCTCACCTCTATCCGCCACCGCTGGGGGTTACACCACTGTCCGCGGTATACCTTAACACGCGGTCATTGGTGAAACAGCAGCTGGAAATTTTCCAACTATTGGACGGTAGATCTGTAGACATCCTTCTCCTATCAGAGACTTGGCTGACTGAGGACTCTGTCCCTGATATGCTTGCTGCCATCCCTGCCGGCTATTACATCTTGCAAGCCAATCGACTAGCGGGGCAAGTCGGTGGGGGGGTGGCTGCCATTATTCTCTCTCAGTATGTTTTTACTACTTTAGCCTGTGCAGCGATCCCTAGAACTGAAAGTCTCACTGTTAAATTTATGTCTCCTAGGCTCTCTTTTGTTGTTGTTCTCATCTACCGACCCCCTGACCCCATGCCCTCCTTCCTTCGACAGTGTGCTGATTTAATTTCTCAACTTACTATTAACAATGCCAAGGTTATGATTATCGGTGATTTCATCTATTGGCCCTCTGATCCCCGAGAAAGTCACCTCTCGGTGGAATTTTCTGACCTCTTATTAGTTCTGAACTACCATCAACACATTACAAATTCCACCCACTGTAAGGGCCACATTTTAGATCAGGTGTGGACGACTAATTTAGATATCTCCCCCCCTATTGTGACCCCATGTTCTTGGTCAGACCACTATTTTATTTCTTTTGTTCTTAATTTGGTCATTCCTAATCGTCCTCCCCCTTTGACCAACTTTACTGCCCGGAACTGGAAGAAAGCCAATCTGGTGCAACTTCATTCCACACTGGCCTCTACAATTCCTCCGACCTCGACCCTGGTGTCTCACCAGGCTTTCCTCCTTGATCAATGGCTATAATCTGCTTGTAATACCATCGCCCCTTTGAAAAATATTAAAACTAGGCGCCCTCATGACGCCCAGCAATGGTTTATGGACGAACTGAAGGCAGATAAACTGGCCTTACGCCAGGCGGAGCGCCGTTGCAGGCGTAATTACGACCACCAGCTGAAAACTGATTTCGGGGATCGTTTGAGAGCCTATAAAAAATCTATCCTATCAGCTAAAACTATGTATTTCTCCCAAAAAATCACGGAGTCCGCCTATAAGGCAATGGATATCTTTTCCATTGTGAATGAGCTCTCCTTACCAGATCGAGTCACCCTTCAACCTCAACATTCACAATCCTTGTGTGATTCACTTAATGTTATTTTACTGATAAAATCATTACTATTAAGAACAGCATCCCTCTGCCTTCATCGCCCCACGCCCCTCCCTTACCTCCCAGAAATCCTTGCTGCTTGGATGCCTTTCTCCCGATCTCCCTTTCGTAGTTCTGTTCACTCTTGCATAAAGTGAGCTCCAGTTCCCCTATTGATTGTTGTCCTCCCCAGGTTCTTAGGGAAATCTTTTTCGCCTACCCCGACCCTCCCCTGGCTTTACTCAACAACTCGTTGGCGACAGGGGTGGTTCCGGTTTCCTTTAAACAGGCATTGGTGACACCAATCCTAAAAAAGACCAATGCCGACCCCATGGTCTTGAGTAATTATAGACCCATTTCCCTTCTCCCCTATTTGGGGAAAATTTTGGAGACCCATGTCACCCGCTGCCTGAGTGCCTTCATTGAGGCTTCGTCTTTCTTGGAGGCCCAGCAAGCTGGATTCCGCCCTCTCCATTCCACCGAGTCGGTTATTGTGGCTGTCATGGACACCCTTAGAAAGGGCGCTAATAATAATATCCCTCAAGCCCTCGTCCTGTTGGACCTATCGGCAGCTTTTGACACGGTCGATCATGCAATATTGATCGACCGTGTCAGGAACGCCGGTATTCAGGGCATGGCTCTTGAGTGGGTCAAGTCCTTTTTGGATAGTCGCTTTCAGGCAGTGCACTTGTCTACTTTCTCTGCTTCCTACTCTCCCTTGTCCTGCGGTGTCCCTCAGGGCTCCGCTTTATCCCCTTTATTATTTAATTTATACATGCAACCCCTGATCTTTTCCCTTCGTAAATCCGCTGCTACCATCTTTAATTATGCGAATGATTTACAGTTAATTTTTCCCATTGACACCTCCCTTTCCTCTCGCATTACTTTTCAGTCCACCATGCTTGAGAACTCGGAATGGATGTATCATAGCCAACTCAAATTGAATCCTACCAAGACTGAGCTTGTTCTGGTGGGTGGAGTAGCCAATCCATGGAATGACAGCTTTTGGCCTCCCTCACTAGGGCTCCCCCCCGCCCCGTCAACTCTGTGAAGAGTCTTGGCGTGGTCATTTCTAGTGACTTATCCATGGGGCCCCAGATCAGTGCGGGTACGTCATCCTGCTTCTTCCAACTACGCAGGATACGTAAAATCTGTAGATTTCTTACCAGAGACGCACTGATCCTTGTCATTATGGCCCTGGTCACGTCAAGAATTGACTACGCCAACGCTCTGTATGCCGGTATCCCTGCATACCTCCTTCACAGGTTGCAACTCATGCAAAATCAGGCAGCACGCCTGGTTTACCATCAACCTCGACACCATCACGTCTCGCTGCTACTGCGGAGCCTTCATTGTCTACCTGTGGCTAAGCGTTGTACCTTTAAACTGGGCTGTACAATCTTTAAAACCCTGTCTGATCTTGCTCCTATCTTTATTTCCTCTAAATTGAAATGCTATGTTCCCTCCAGAGACCTCCGTTCTTCTGGCCACAATCTGCTAGTCATTCCAAAAACTAAACGGAAAAAACATGGCGGCTCCTGTTTTTGCCTTCTGTGCCCCTAAAACCTGGAATTCTTTCCCGTCCGCCCGTCGACACTGCCCTACCTATGGCTGTTTTCGTAAAATGTTAAAAATGTATCTTTTCCAGTCCGCTTTTGAGTAACACACGCCTCTGCCTCCCCGCATTTTGTTATGAGCGCCATGAAACCGTATGGTGACCGAGCGCGGAACAAAACTTTTTACCATACCATACCATACCAAAAGTATACACCAGCAGGGCTTTATGAAAGGTTGGGTAAAGGATACATCAATTCGACCTGGAATTTGCCTTATACACATAGATTTTATAGTGAGGGGAAAAAAGAGGTATTTCTTAGTGGTAACAATTGTAAAAAATCACTAAGCGGTACACTTCTGTGTCAAGGTATTAACTTGCATGCATGGAGCCTGCGAACGTTCATCAAACAACCTTTCATGTCATCTGCACGGCACCCCTGCTACACAGATAGAGCCCTTTTTCAGACAACTTTCCAACAGTGGCTACGTTATAATAAGTGACCACAGCTGCTGTGGCATGATGCCAGGAATAGCCTATCTCGTGAGCGTTACTTCCAGGGTCATTTGTTGTATGCAAGTATTGTATCCAAACAGCAATCCAGACATGGAGGCAGCAATATGGCCTTCTGTGAATATCTCTTCTATTCAAATTGATACTTTAAGCTGAATGAAGTCTATTCTTTTACAGACAACTGTGCCTTTAACCTCGTCCAAAGAGATGTATGACTTGCAAGTTGCAAGGACAGCGGCAGAGATACATACCCTATTAACGACAAATTGCCCCGTGCATTTCGTATAAATGTAAAGCCAAATCTTAAACATGTCAGATACCGGTGGCATCGCACATGTATTTAAGACAATTTTTTCGGAACTGTTAGCACCCTTTGTAACAGTTCTGGGCATCTTCCCAAATTTTGTGCATTCCTTTTTCGGTGGCCTGCCTCTTATTTTGGGACTCGTAGCAGGAATTTTATTTTTGTTCCTTCTGCTCCGATATGGCAAGCCAAGTCACAGTCAAAACTCAGGCTACGATGGAAGAAACGATCCTAGCAATACGATACCGAGAACGTATCACTAAAGTCCTCGGATTGGCCCGGCTAAGAGATCTGAATACTACCTGATTTCGTTCATTCAGACCAATCTGGCAAGATTGCATCTTACCTGTGCTTCGATGTCTGCTATGCGGAGAAGAATGCGTGTTGGACGTCTGTCTTACACTACCATCAGCAGTACCAATGGATATCGATGCTTTGCTTGGTCCAGTAACGACTCATGCAACGTGTTGTCCCCAGCGGCCACCTATTCTGATGACGGCATTCGTTGAGACTTTACCATTACGATTAGGTGACGGTGAAGAACGAGATGAAAGCAGCACCACACAGGTACAACCTTCTATGACCATTGCTGATCTAAACACCGATGATGGCAATGCATCGCATGTATACACTATTTCCACTTTTTCGGAGTTGGCCCAACTTTCTCCCACTGTTGTAGACAAATTTTTTGCTGGCCTATCTGAGGTAATGTTCTCTCCTAACAACGGGAATAATATTTGAAATAGCGAGCACACAGAGTCCCCTAACTCTGAATTCGGCCTTCAGTTTTTATAAACAACACTACTGAAAACATTTGGAACTATTTTTCTTCCCGAAAGCGAAATTATTTTTCTCCAGTTCCCAAAATGTTTACCTTTTTTCTGGCACATGGTACTCTGCTTAAAGTAGAACTATTCTTAGAGAACAGAACTTCTATTTTTAGAGACTCTAGAGACAATATTTTGAATCAGCCTCTAGCACATGTACAATCTTGTATAAAAATGTGATGAAATGGTCTCGACCTTCTCTTCTGTATTAGGAGCCATTTCATAAATGTAGATTTCGTGATTCATTCAGTGAAGATTATAATGCACTACAGAAATTTTTACCTGAATGATAACACTGCTTTAAAAACGTACAGTATAATACTCATTTTCGTGTATCTATACCATTTCACATGCATTTTATGTATTTTGGGGTGGGCTGGAAAACACATGCATACTTATATGTTTATATATTGCTTAGTATTTAGTAATGATGGACATTATACGTGGAGTGGGTGTTGTGAACGTATCAAGGACCCTAATTAAGTATTCCCGATTTATGCCCTTATATGGTTATAACAAATCATATCCTTATAAAGGCATAAGAATCATACCCATATTTAGTCATAGCCAATGCAGTCCAAATATGGCAAGGCTACTTCCCTAGACTCCTAGAAAGTACAATGCGTTCTTTAAACAAACCAAACCTCCAGCAGCCCGGGAATTCCCCCTGCTTCTGTTTTGAGTTGTCCTAGAACTCCTGAGAGTCCTGAAAGAACTGCCAGTTCTTAGTGACAGTTCTTAGTGACGTCTTATGTCCAACCTTACGTAAAACACGGCACCTTCCAGGTATAAATATACCAGCATTTGCCTTAAGCAACACACAGTGGTTTGGAGCAGAGCGGCTATCTACTTACCTAAAGCCCAGCTGATGCGAGTGCCGAAGGAAGCCGACCTTCCCAGTGACGCACTGAGAGAGACGCTGTCTTTTCTCCTGCAGAGAAATCCAGCTCCAGTGTTTCCAGTCACCCTTGCGGGTTGCTGGGAGATCGAGTCCTGAGAACGAGATACAAGACCTCCTTCATTCTTTATCCAAGGTACGGAGCTGATTAGATCCTTAGAGAATTCTTGATTCAGATTCTTGGCAAAACTAACTTAACTTAAACTGCAGCTCACTTACTCCTTCCCACGTACTAGGCTTAGGTTAGGTACACTGGGGTAGGCGTATTTTAGAAGCACCAGTTGAGTAAGTTTAGTCAACTTTTATCATTGTATGTATTGTATATATTTTATCCGTTTTAAGTATCATATAGCTCAGAAACCATATACATGCTTTTACAGTATTATTTCATAATACTCCTTTTACTATACGCACTTTACTTTATGATAAGTATTGCAATTGTGGCAATTCACTTCTCTTGCATGAGAAAGAAGACTGCTCAATAAAAAACACTTTTTACTGAAAATGCCCCTCTCTCTATTTCTCTGCACTCTGGTGAATCTAAGCATGCATGAATGACTGAGTGAAATATCTATCTATTGTTTTCACACGACTCTGGAGGTATACTCCTCATTCTGGAGGGAGCAAAGTTGTCATGTTTATGCGGTTGAGGATTAATCAAAAAGAGACTAGCTATGGGTTGGGATGGTATGATGTTTACATTATAAAGATCATGGTGACTCAGGTAAGTTTTGTCGGTCAGGGGTGGCACCCGTTGGGTGTCTTTAGAAAGCCCTCACCCACCAACCTAGTTGGTGGCATGCTTCATCATCGGGCCCACCCAGTGAACCTAGCGTGTCCCGGGTGTGCTACGACGCCTGAATACAGCGGAGCAGGTATGTCACTGTGTGTGCCGTGAGGGATGTTAAGATAGTGAGTATTAAAACGGCTTGGCGGGGGTCCCTATACCCAGAAGGGTAAAAGACTTTATTAATAGGGCCTCCGTCAGCTCTCACGTCCGTGAGAGGTCGTAACTCGCCTCTTACGTCCCACAGCCTTATTTTTAACCGCTGACGGAGGCCCTAATAATAAAGTCTTTTCGCACGCAGCAGATTTTTTTTTTCTTGGTGATACAATTTTGCGGCGTGCGGTGTAAGTTCGCAATTGCGAACATGTAGGCCGCAACAATCTTGCACTCGCGAAATTACAAAAATTGCAATTCTGCACAAGAAATCCACTAGCAAGCAGCATAGACCTTCTGAAAATGATGATTTTTATCAGAATAACTCCTCAGGTTGACATTTGCCTGCACTTTTTTGGATTTGAGGCCTTTTGACTTTCTTTGGATCACTTTGGATTAGAAATCAACTTTCACAAGTAAGCTTGTTTGGGGCATTACAGTTGCTGTAATGCTGTTCTGCAGAAAAACGAGTTTTGCAAAAGTGAAAGCATTCAGCAGGTTCAAAATTTCAAACTCATCATTAGTAACCATTCGTGCTTCCTGACTGGGGCCCCTCCAGAGTTCAGTTGCTAGTTGCAACAATTGTATGACCCTGCTCTGACCCTCACAGCATGCTCATAGAATAGCTACAAGTAGGCCATAAAAGGTCCTGGAAAAAAAAATTGCACTGCAACAGAAAGCAAATTACAGATAAGGAAGCAGGTGCCAGACTGGAATTTTAAAACAGTGACACATTAATAAATCAACCCCAAATTAATTCATGTCAGTTGAAGCAGGGCTGGTGTGCTTGCTTTTTCCCCCCATAATCTACAGTGATAATGAACCAGAGGGTGGCATTGATGTACCAGAGGGTGGCATGGGTGAAACAGAGGGTGGCAGGGGTGAAACAGAGGGTGCTGAGAACCTGTGATGGTGAACCAGACGTAGAAACAACATAATCGCGACCGTTGCGAGCCGACATGTAAGTTCGCAATTGCGAACTGGTACAAAACCCTCGCAAACTGGCAGAAATCCTTGCGAACACACAAAAAAAAATCCACAAATTTGCGAGAATTCGCGGATTTTGCGGATTGCCAGTTCGCAAATTCGCAAAATTCGCGAACGCCAGATTCGCAAAATTCGCTCATGCTTAGTCCTATACTCCACTTCAGACCAGGCTGAAATCTCTAGGTCATTGCCAAGCAAACATTCTACTTGGAGGTCTGAGCTAACAACAACCTTCTTGAGGCCAGTTACCCCTCCCCAGGAGAAATTAACAACTGCCATACTGTGAGTGGTAGTGACATTGCTGGCATTGGTCACTAGGTAATTTTCACCTAGTATGATCTGTCCAGGGTTCAAAAAGCTGGGTTGCACCATTGTGACACTAGCACATGTGTCCCTGTAGGCCTGAGCCACTTTAGCATGGTTGGAAAGGGCCCTTTTTGCAGGGTTATCCCCAAACGTTTTGCTTCTTCCTCCCTTATTTTTCATGACCCATGGTTGCTGGCATTAGGACTCTGGGCACTTTACCAATGCTGATCAGTGCTAAAGTGCATATGCTCTCTGTGTAAATTGTGATTGTAATTGGTTATCCATGATTGGCATATTTGTATCCCCCAGAAGTCCCTAGTAAAGTGCACTGAGTGTGCCAGGGCTGGTGATACAAATGCTACTAGTGGGCTTGCAGCACTGGTTGTGCCACCCACATGAGTAGCCCTAAATTGGTGTCTCAGGGCTGCCACCGCAGGGCCTGTGTTCAGTCTATGAACTGCCATGTCCTCCTGGCCAGTGTCCCCACTGACCAGGCCTAACCCTTCCATTTCTGTGCACATTGGTCACCCCTATGGAAGGCCCAAGGTACCCCCTTGGGCAGGGTGCAGTGTATGTGAAAGGTAGAGCATGTACTGGTGCAGGTGACATGCTCTGGTAGTGAATTACAGCCATTTTTGTTTTTCACTATTGTAAGGCTATCTTGCTTCTAGGCTATCATGGGAAATAATGGCTACAGTGGCTACCAGCATATCTTCCCCTAGGAGCAAGATAGGACATAACAGTCTGGTATCCCTGTACTCATAATTTAATAACACATCTTTTAGGAAAGGTGGTTTTTAAATCCTGTGTTTGAGAACAACACTTTTAGAAAGTAGCTGTTCTCTTGTCTGACCTTTCTGTGTGCCTTGGCTGGTTTGTGAATTGACTGTCTGCTTTGTGAGTGACAGGGCTGGGGGATTCCAGGAGACAGAAGGAGTCCGCCTAGTGGTGAATAGAGAGATCTGCATCTAGATGGTAGAGAGGAGTTGCACCTGGGACCTGAATAGGACTGTGCCAGCACCCCACAGTGATGGCTCCACCACCTGGGGTGCGTCTGATGTCTCTGCCCTATGAAAGGAGAGAAGGAATCATGTCAACAAAGTGCTCCAGGGCTGTGCTTTCCCTCCACAATGCTGGCTCCACCTCCTGCTGGGCAGCTGACAACCCTGCCCCTCTCTCTGAAAGGAAGGGAGAGGCCAGGAAAAGAAAGTGTTCAAGGAACACCCAGAACTGGTTCAGACCGGGCTCAGAGCCCTCCTGCACAAAGGCAACAAAGAAGTTTTAGGGGTATAAGTACAGGACCCCTGACTACAGAAAATTAGATCATCCTGGAATCAAGAAGGAACCTCTTCCAAGGAGAAAACTGAAACTGAAGAAAGAAGACTGTCTTGCTGTTGCTCTGCTGGACTGACCTGCTGTTGCATTGCTGCCAAGGAGAGAGGAAGGACTTTGTTTTGTGCTGTGTCTCCTTGCTTGAAGCAATCTCCAAGGGCTTGAAAAGAGCTGGCTTCCTGTTAAGAAGTCCCATCAACAAAAGGACTTCACCCCAGCTTCCCTGAACTCTGCTGAGAGAGTTCTGTCCTTCCTGTGTGTGTGGTGCCTCTGGAAGTTGTACCTGTGTTGGGAAGCTTGAAACCAAGCTTTTAAAGACTTTCTGCAAGTTTTATCGCATCGCGCGCTTGCGGAGCGCATCACCTGTCACTGCGAGGAAATTCCCGCCGCTATGAAGGCCGAGATCGTCGCACCGCCTGTTGCCGCTGCCAGAGTCATCGCATCCTTCATTTGCGGGATGCACCCGTCCGGTGCGGGAAGAATACCATCGCTGCGAGTGTCGTCGCAGAGCCTGTCGTCGCTGGGTGAGATAGTCGCACCGCTTGTTTGCGGACCCCATCATGTCGCTGCCAACATCGTCGCAGAGCCATCGCATCCAGGAGCTGCAAGAGGAAAATCGCTGCTGGACTGCGCATCGTTGCCCCGGATATCATTGCAGCCCCAAAGATCATCGCATCGTGCCTTTGCAAGCTTTTCACTACAGAAGCTCCACACTGGAATCCTTACAAGGTATCGCCTCCCTACCCATACAGACCGGAGTCACCGCAACACGCCCACTACATCCAGTGGGGTGTCGCATCGCCTCCTCAGGGTCTCAGGAGTGACGCATCGCTTGTTTTCCACCACACCAGCTTCTCCTCGGAACTTTGTCGCATTTAAAGGTACTGTTGTCTAAACGTTACTCAACTGTGAACTTTTCACGCAACTGTGGATTTTGTTATTGCAACCGTAAGAACTCTTTTCAAACCATATTCTTGAACTGTGTATGTTGGATTTTTGTCATTTTGGTCTTTTGTAGTTTAGATTAAATGTCTTTATTTTTCTAAACTGTTGTGGAGTCAGTTTGTGGTGTTTCACTGTGTTACTGTGAGTGTTGGTACAAATACTTTACACATTGCCTTTGATAAGCCTTGAATGCTCGTGCCAAGCTACAAAGGGGGTGAGCAGGTGTTATCTCAGAGGGTTTCCTCCTTACCCTGACTAGAATCAAGGGTCCCTATTTGGACAGTGGTGCCCACCTCTGCCAACTAGAGACCCCCAGTTCTAACAATCATTAATTAAAGGTGTTTGTCTGTACTTGCCCAAGTTATTGGGACTCACAGTAGAGGACATGATTATGTCCCCATCACAGATCAAAACACCTTGAGTTGGTATTCTGACTAGGCCAGAATCCATCTCAGTCCCAGGGTTAACCCTACTACACCCTTCTGTTGAGAACCACCACTTGGAGCTGAACTAGAGGGAACAGTGCCTTAGGGGCAATGCTGGCTGGCACTGTCTCCTTCTTGGCACAATCACTGGTCCAGTGAGTATTTACTTTACAAATCTTGCACAAAGGTTTCTTTGGGCCTTCTTTCTTTTTCAATTGTTGGGAACCCCCACCATTAGAAGCTGTTTGGGGACCTTGAGAAGACTTCTGGTCTGTTGCTTTCTCCTCGCCCTTTTGGTCTTGCTTTTTCTGAACACCACCTTGGATCTGTACCTTCTGCTTCACCCTAGTTCTGACCCATTTGTCTGCCTTCTTACCCAATTCTTGGGGAGAGGTCAAATCAGAGTCAACCAGGTGTTGATGCAATGGCTGGTTCTGACAGTTATTAAGAATCTGTTCTCTCATAATAAGGTTATACATTCCTGTACAGTCACTTACTTTACTGCCCAATAACCAACCTTCCAGAGCCTTAGCAGCACTATCTTCAAAATCGTTCAGTCCTGAGTCTGTGTCTTTTGGGTATCTCTGAACAGCAACCTGTACTGCTCAGTGATTAGGCCAAACCCATCTATCAGAGCACTCGTCAGGACATTGTAGTTGTTAGCATCCTCTTCTCTAACAGTGATAAGTTTGTCCTTCCTTTGTCTGCAAAGGAGAGCCGCAAGATTGCTGCCCACTGACTTTGGGGTATCTGCTGTACTTTGCAAGCCCTCTCCAAAGCAATTATCCACTTGTGGATGTCATCCCCAATCTGATAGGGACGGACAATCTTGTTCAGGTTCCTATGGTCATGAGACCTTTCCCTACCACTAGGGTTGTTGCTGTCACCAGTTGGCTCTAGCCCACGCAATTTCTTCTCTCTTTCAAGAGCCAGGGTCTCTTTGGCAAGGGCAATTTCTTGCCTCTTGATCCTAAGCTTGACTTCTCTCATCCTAGCTTTATGCTCTCCTCTCTGAGGGGAAGTCATTCTCCTTTGAGCAGAAGCATTGGACCCTACTGATGAGTCAGAATGCTCAGATCCACTGGGAAGGAATCTGGGCCTTCTAGGCACATCATTAGGCCTACGTGGAGGAATGGAGGGAGGCCTTCCTAGGCCATCTCCACCCTCAGGTAGTCGTGTGTTCAGGTTAGGTTCATTAATATCATCCTGATCTACATCCTCATCATCTTCAGAGACCAATGGGGCATCCACATATTGAGTCTCTTCTGATGAAGGATGGCCCCCCTCCCTGCTACCATGTTCTTCTGGGGTCTGATGCTTTTTCCAAGTCATCTGCCACTAACAGCTCTATCAGGTGCTGGGTGGTTGGACTCTGTCCTTGTTTTAATCTTCTGACTACACACAAGCTTCTCAGTTCCTGAAAAGTGAAGGTGTCATACTTAGCTGTCTGCAAGTTGCGGACATCTGGCAGAGAGGCACTACCTCCTGCTCTTAAAGACGTGGCTAGTGTGGTGTGGTGTTTGCACCTACCTACACTACTTGTTTTTCTAATGAAACCTCTCTAGGAGTTGTAGTCAGGGTTTGCTAAGCCCTTACCACCTACAACTGCTAAGTTCAATAGAACATATGTATATAAGACTTGATTCATATATACCTACAGGTACCTTGATATGATCTTTCAAATGATATTCTCAGGATTATTTGGTAAAACAATGCAAGCTCTTATCCCATCCGCTGCACACCAATGTGAGAAGTTAGCCTGGCATATGATGTCCACTAGTTCTAGTGGGCACCTTGCACAAGTCTAATCGACCCTTATTGATGGTGGTTGTAAAGTCTACCTTATAGAAAGCTATCCTAGTGGTCGCTTGGACCAGCAGTCATCAGGCGAAGACTTCAGAGAGTGTATTAAGCAAATTGTTTTACCAATTATAATCCCTTGAGTACCAAATGAAAGGAAACCACACAATGTATATCAAATATATATGCATTTATTCTAAACACAACCACTCTGCACTCTTTATAAGGTCAGAGGTAAAAGCACAATACAAGTTACTCAATTACTATATGATACGTTGCACAGTATACGTTATGCCCTGGGGCCTCACATACTATATACTAAAATAGTGGTGTAAGAACCACAAGAGAATTAGAAACCAGGCCTGGGGCCTGTGGAATTGCTGGCGCTACTCTAAACAACCAAAGGAAGTAGGAGACCCACGGGAGATGCGTGCAGTGTCTAAACACAGCTGCTGGTTACCATTGACTTTCTATGGGAAACGTAGAAGTTACAAATATACAATTTAAGGACACTTCCGGATGGACTACGATGAAACCATTTTAAACTAGGACACTTCGAGAGTCAAGACCTACGGGGGCACCGGAGTACTCGTGTTACCTCACCCAGGGAAGCCGGGTGCATAGGTGTCTTTTCGGGTCAGGTTTCGTTGTCGTTTTCAATGGGGAGCTGCAAAGAAGTGTTGCAGGCGACCAGAGGAAAAGTGTCTGGGTGGATGCAAGGGTGGATCGAAGATCTGTAGAACCTGAAAGCAGAAGGGACAAAGTCTGGGTCACTTGCCAGTGACCAGGGCGGCAATAGAAAGATGCCACCATATGTTCGGTGATTTCAGGTGAAAATGTGAAGTTTGTCTCCTCAGCCACGAGGACCAGGATGCATTGATGACAACCAGGAGCTGGATTTGAGCTATCCCACAAAGGATCTAGTTGACTGCGGTGTTGGTATCTGGACTGGACCCAACAAACCTTGGCAACCACCATCCACGCTGGATGTCAAGATTGGCTTCCAAGCAGACCAGCAAGGTCTGAGGAAATTCTCCTTTGCAGGGAAGTTGGAGCAATCCTGGAGCAACCAGGAAAGTAAGATAGAATCAAAATGGAGTCCTCCAGGGGCTCACTAGCCAGCAGACTAGGAACCAGGAAGACGCGTCAAACTGAAATGCAAAAGCGGGGCCCACGGGTCACTCGTGAAGTGGGGGCCTCGGAGCTCCGATGCAAATGGTGCTTGGGTCTGGGAATTCAAGCACCCCAATGCACGACTTTGAGTTACCACGTGAAGTGAGTGCAGGTTTCAAAATGAAGGATGTCCAGGAGTTCCCGTCCCATGTCTCTTGTGTCCGCCACGAGTCTCAGCTTTGCTGTGAGCAAAGGTCAGGGTCAGAGATGTCTGGAAGTCCATGTCCTATCTCGCAGATTCTTCTGGATCCGGAGGGAGCTACAAAAATACATACTGGCAAAGTTGCTGTTGGTGCCTGTTTGAACAGGGTGGTCCAGGATTTATGTTTCAAAGTTTCGTCTGGGGTAATCTAAAGTCCTAGTGACTGGGCTCCTATACTTATACTAAGTTTAGGGGCTGGACTACCCTTAAGGCCCCTCCTATGGGTGGACCTGGGAAGGGGGTGGTTCCATCCCTTTCCCTTTGTCCAGTTTCGTGCCAGAGTGCCTCAGAAACCGGTTTAAACTGAGAAATCGATGGAGCACCTAGTGTGCCCCAGGCAGTGTCTGGAAAGCATTCACGGAATGCAGCCCTCCCTGACCCCATACACTAAAGCCTGTCTGGGGAGATGCTGGCACCTCCCTGGACAGGAAACCTATTTTCCAGGCCTCCCCTGCATGAGTTTCGTCCAGCAACAGGAGGTCAGCCTCGTGTCTGTGGCAGCAGCATCCATTTTGTGATGCTGAAGCTCTGTTTAACTTGAAGCGGGTAAACCAGTAACTACATGTCTTCTCCCTCTAGAAGGGTGGAATGCTACCCCCGCCGCCAGGACTGGCGGGAGGGTAGTTTTCCAAAGTGTTTGACACCTTACACAACATGTTTTGATAAAGCCAAACCAAAGTTAGCATTAACTGCGAGGATTATAATACACTTAAGGGTATATGGTATGGCTATATGATAGAACAGCTATAAGGATATGGTTCCAAAAGCTGCAGAGGGGCTCAGCTCATGCTAGGGCACCCGCTCACACAAAACCAAGCACTCTGCCTCCAGGATTGTTAAGGCCTGCCATTGGAGCCCCTGTATAGGTGTGTATGTGTCTATATGTATGTATAGATAGGTATACTATATTTATTAAAGGGTGATTACACCTCCTTACCCAGGCTGTGTGAATAGACCTGTGGTGTCAGTTTGGAAGGCAAACCAGGGGTGGCACAATACATGCTGCAGCCCCTTGTAGCCCTATGGTGCACCTATGCCCAGGGTACCTATGGTACACTATACAGGGGCTCATAAGGATGACCCAGTAACCAATATGGTATGTACCTAAAGTAAATGGTATCAATTTAGAGAGAGAACAGCTGGGATGTGGGCCTGATTAGAAGGGCCACAGCCACACTAAAGTCAAAAAACCAGAGAATCACAGCAAAAAGTGGGGGTAACCATAGGAAGCAGGCCCTACTCTCCTACAGGGTCGACCTGTTATTAGGTCTACTGTTCTCAATGGGCAGCTCATCAGTAAACTTTCTTCCACTCCATAAAATAAATACTGGGACCTTATGCCACTCACAAATAGTATTCAATGGAAAATTGCTTAAGCCTCTTCTAAGGGTGTTTCCCAAGATGGGCAAAGACTGTCACCCACCAAAGTGTCATACTTTGTCATTAGGTTCCTCCCTACTGTGGCACTAAACTGGGGGTTTTCATTGCACAGTTTCTTGACTACAGTTTTTATTTTTGTGACAGCAAGCTACTAATAAAATTACCTGTGAAATATACCATCTCATGTGCATTATTAAGTTATTAGGTTCTGCATACCTGACCAATAGGGAGGGATATGTATCCCCTCATAAAGAGCTCTTTTGAGA
Organism: Lissotriton vulgaris; assembly: GCF_964263255.1. NCBI lineage: Eukaryota > Metazoa > Chordata > Amphibia > Caudata > Salamandridae > Lissotriton > Lissotriton vulgaris. The sequence goes on along the minus strand of NC_141687.1, from coordinate 444,670,670 downwards.
GCCCAATGTTTGGACCCACGGAGCACCAGTGAGGAGGGGCCCTATGGTGAAGCATGACATTTTGGTGAGTTGAAGGATCCGGATTAGGGAGGAACGAGGTACACGGAAGAGATAGTATTTCTGATAGTTTATTCTGCATCGTAAGATAACATGTACAGGAGCCCACGCCAACCGCCGCACTGGTGTACTCGGAATCCCCTAGACAGAGGGTTCTGAGTTCCAGAGACATGCAGCGGACACGAGCACACACACGAGGGTACCACACATCCTCCTTCCTAGAAAAAGAATAATACAACTACAAGAACAAATAATTAAAACACAGCAAACAAAAGTTACACATTACATTTTGATAACACTGAGTTATTTACCAACTTTGTAATCTTTGAACCAAGAAGGAGGCTTTCTTAGCCGAGGATTATTCTTGTTAACTGGAGGAACGGGGACAGTTGGGGGCACAGGTACAGTTGTAGAGAAATGCCCAGAATAGGGAAAGGGAGAGATCCCAGACCTGTTATGGGAAAGACCACCAGTAGATGGAGAAGACCTTTCACTCAGAGAAGGAACCTTAACAACCTTGGAAAGACTCCATACATTTCCGTCCGACAACTCCACCACCTGTCTGCCTACTCTGACAACTAGCATGGGATCAGAGAAATGTGACTCCCCAGATCTAACGAAACCAGACTTCCTCACACGTACCCAATCTCCAACCTTGCACGGGTTACCGACACTAGCACAGACCAAAGGAGAATCACGTTTCCTGCACTTACCATTAATAAGATCCCTCATCCACAGTTGGCTCATGTTACAAACACCCTTTCTCCCCCGCATTTTTTCAAAGGGACACAAATCACCTTCAAATCTAGGAGTGCTTCTATAACTCCATAAAAGTTTCTTAACAGCATCATAGCAATTCTCACCGTTACACACAGCCAGTTGTAAACCTTCCTTAAGGACAATGATCCACCTTTCTACCATGCCATTACCTTGAGGATAATATACAGAAGAACGTTTGTGCAATATTCCATGGTTGCAACAAAAAGACTTCATCTCAATAGAGGTGAATTGTGTACCATTATCGGATAGGATGGAAGTAGGGAAACCTTCTTTCTCAAAAATAGAATTTAGAACTTCGATGATGACCCTAGTTGACACATGAGGAACAAATTTCACCTCAGGCCAATTTGAGAATTGATCTATTAAAACAATTGCATAAACAGGACTACGACCAAAACTCATTGGACCAGCAATGTCCTAAGAGACGCACTCCCAGGGCCTGGAAGGCCTAGTAACAGAGTCACGTTGGTATTTCACAACTTTTTGAGACTTGTCACTTACACAACACTCTACACAAGATCTTACCTTTCTTTCAACAAATCTGTCAACGCCAGGCCACCAAAATTCGCTTCTTATTCTCCTCTTTATGGTGGACATGCCAGGGTGACCTTCATGGGCCATGTCCAAAACTGTTTCTCTTAAACCCTGAGGAACAACTAAAAGTAGACCTCTTAACAAAATTTCACCTTGGATTGATAACTCTTGAGCAACATGAAAATAAGGCAAAACACCTTGAGACAAACTTGTTTTGAAAGGCCAACCATTCTTAACAAAAGACAAAACATCTAAATAATCACAATCATCACCACAAGCAACTCTCCATTCGTCCTCTTTGATACATCCATTGGACACCTCACAAATTGATACAACCTTATCTGGATCATCATCTGGAGCAATATGATTGTCATCTTCCACAGCCAACCTTGAGAGAAAGTCAGCTAGAACATTTTTCGCACCAGGAATGTATTCAACTAGAAAGTGAAAATCTTGCAATTTATATTGCCATCTCGCAATTCTGGAAGTAGCTTTGCCACAACCTTTAGTTGTGAAAAGATCTACAAGGGGACGATGATCAGACCGTACAACAAAATCTGTGCCGTACACGTACTTGCGAAAATATTCAATGCCCCACCAACAAGCCAAAGTTTCTTTCTCTAAAGTGGAATACTTTATCTCGGCACCACGTAACGGTCTTGATGCAAAAGCAATAGTAACAAAACCACTTTTTTGCTTTTGCATCTACACCGCACCAATGCCGACATTGCTTGCGTCAGTGACAATGAACGATTTACAATTGGTGTGAAAAGGAGATAGAGCAGGAGCAGAAATAATGCATTTTTTAACAAAATCAAATTGATTTTTACAATTGACATCCCAAACAAATTGTTGTTGATTTTTCATCAAATTCCTTAATTGAGAAGTTTTGTCAGCAAAAGAAGGAATGAATTTGGCATAATATTCGGCTAGTCCTAGAAAGGACCTGAGCTGATCTTTGTTGGCAGGTTCAGGTGCATTCTCAATAGCTTTGACTAAACTCATCTTGGGAGAAATGCCCTTTTTGCTGATGGAATGACCTAAGTAATCTACAGAATCCCTGCCAAATTTACATTTTTCTTTAGTAAGAGTAAGACCATTGTCAAAATTGACAAAACTTTAAATAAGATTTCAGAATGTTCACAATCATCTTTGCCGAAAACCAAGATGTCGTCTTGAAAGTACAGAACATTAGATACATTTTTGAACATATTATGCATGACACGCTGGAACACTGAGGAAGCAGACACTAAGCCAAAAGGCATCCTTTTGTACCTGTATGCTCTCTCAGTGGTTATAAAAGACGTAAGATGTTTACTATCATCGTGGAGAGCTATCTGATGATATGCGTTAGATAAATCCAACGTAGTGAAAACAGATGCATCTTTAAGTTTAGAGAACATCTCTCCAATGTTTGGGAGAGGATGTCTATCAACCCACACGTTAGAATTTAGGTCACGCATATCAACACAAAGACGAATCTTCCCATTCGGTTTGTGGGCAACGACAACAGGTGAAAGCCACTCAGAAGATTCAATTTCTTCAATTACATCAAGGTCACACAATCTCTGGAGCTCTTTTTTAACAGATTCTCTTAAAGCTAAGGGAATGTTGCGTACTTTATGTACCTTAGGAGTAGCATTATGTTTCAGAATGATCTTATGCTTAAATCTTTTTAGCAAACCTAAGTTAGAAGAGAAAACTTGAGGAAAGAGTGTTTCCCATTTGTTACTAGAAGGCACATCAATAGAATTGACAAAATCAGAATACCCAAGAACTTGATCAGGATGGTTGGGATCAAGGTTAATCATCAATACTCTTTGTTGTGGCCAACCCAACAAACATGAACCATCTTTGGCCACATAGACTTTAGATGAAATAGATCTTTTGTCAGTTGCAACATGGCCAGGAAAACCACACTTGAAGCACACCACATCTTTCTTAAAACCACGACTCATAGAAGAAGAAAACGTTGGTTTATTGGAAATGAATTCCGTTTGTTTCTTTCTGACAGCTTGAACTTCTGAAACGTTAGATCTTTCTATAGAAGATTCTTTTGGCTTCTTATCGGACAACTCCTTGATGCCTAATTTCATATCTTCAATACGATGTTTCAATGTCAAGAGCTTTGGAGAGGGACAAATCTTTTGCATCAAGTAATTTTTCTTGAAGTTTCACATCAGAAACATTATGTACTAGTTGGTCTCTCACCATCTGATCATGGAATTGCATTTGGCTGCAAGAATTCTTAAGTCTTTCACAAAAGAATTGATAGGTTCAATGGGCAGTTGTTGTCTACTAAGAAATTTATGACGTGCCACAACTTCATTGACTTTTTTGATAAATTGTTTGTCAAGCTGCATAATGGCGTTTTCATAGACATCAGTTTCTTCTTCAGAGGAATTGTCTAAAGCTAGAGGAGGAAGGTGAGAAAGAACTTGTCTGCCTTCAGCGCCAAGTGAATGTTTAAGGATGGCGAGTTTACGTTTATCTGTATAATTCTCACCACCTATAGCCTCTAGATATGCTTCAAAGCCTTCACGCCATTGTTTCCACTCTAAAGGCGGTTCGCCTGGGCTTGCCAAAAATGGAGGAGGAGCGTTGAAACTCTCCATGATAACAAAATACACAAAAGATAATAAAATTAGTAAATTAAACGTGATAATGTACTTGGCTTTGATAGAATAACTATCTTTGCAGCGATTATTATGATGTCATAAACAACTGTGGCAGTAAAATGATTATAAAGTTCTGATAAAGTCAATTCCTTTAAAATTGCATTAGAGAATGTAGCTCATTATGATGTAGACAAAGCCCTTTGCTAAGTAGACAAGAAATCTCTGTGAAATTGCCCTTTGTGATGTCATAAAGGCGAGTGACGCTTTGTAGTGATTTGATTGGTAATCTGGAAGCTTAGGTATGTGCACGTGTTGACATTGCTCGCGCGTTCTATTTAGAATACTGAGCGCGCGTTTGTGCGCATGCGTTAACTCGCGCAAAAGGAAATGAATGCGTCTTTAGAAAAAATGATGAAAAAAAGGATTAAAGTCTCACCGCTTGACTTGAAGGAGAGGGATTTTCATGAACACACAAAGCAGCCGATAATAAAGCTTCCGAAAGGTTCGTGACGGAATTTCAATCATTCATTTTCGTAACGGTAATCTTGGTCCGGAGGTCCCGGGGCTGTAGGCTCCTGGATCGCGTGGGTACACTTCTCCCTCGTCGCCAGTGAAGGATCCGGATTAGGGAGGAACGAGGTACACGGAAGAGATAGTATTTATGATAGTTTATTCTGCATCGTAAGATAACATGTACAGGAGCCCACGCCAACCGCCGCACTGGTGTACTCGGAATCCCCTAGACAGAGGGTTCTGAGTTCCAGAGACACGCAGCGGACACGAGCACACACACGAGGATAACACATGAGTGTTAAACTTCGGCCTTTCTTGTTAACCCTTGTAAGCGGTTGGGGATTCCAATACTTCTCTTTATGAAGTTTCAGGTACTTTGTGATAAAAGGTGTGCGGGGGAGGATGGACTCTTGCGATTTAAAAGCATACTTTACCTCACTCTGCCCCTCTGTGGATTGGTCCTAGTGGAGAGCTCACAGAAATTAGAAAGAGGACAAGTGCAAGTGGAGTGATCAGGATGAATTCACAACGGTGACAAGGGAAGCCCTGAGTAAAGTACACTACATATCATAGCCACTCAAACCCTCATTATCCTTATCACTTAAAAAACTATTAACCCTTTAATGCTTGTTTGTGGTGCTCAGGCTGGAATTGTTTTTATTGACCACTTCCTATCATCCATCTGCACAGGAAGTTACATCACAAAATGTCTCATCATCTATTTGCACAGGAAGTTGCATTTCTGGTTTCTCATACTACCTGTATTAGCCATGTCGGAACAGCCAACTTCCACATTTCTCCAAGGGGGCTGAACCTAAAGACATGACATTTCAAACATAAAAAAGACATTTCAAACATGTGTTAATATAATAAGTGACCTCATCGTAATTGCTGTTATCTGCAGCACTATGGAAGCCTCTGGTCAAACTAATAACAGATGATTGAAGTCCAAAGGAGTTACACAACAGTTCCCACAATACCTACTAAGCCATTCACAGTGAAAAGTGACATAATATCTTGTAGCCAAACTCAGTACATCTAGGAATAGATCAGGTAAGAAGAAAACAAGCACAATTGACTACTTTCATCCCTACCTACCCGCTCCCTCTCAGAACTTCTTCCTGCTCAATTTCTTTCTCATTCCTTCTGTCTTTGCTTCTTCTATTCTTCCTTTATTCCTCTACGCTACAAAGAAACACAGTCACTCTCCCCATTCACTGCTGGTTCAGTTATTTATCATGTCCTTTTCTCCCTCCCTTTCATTCTTTGTATCATAATGTTCTTTTTCTAGTTCCCATCTTCTTTCACACTCTTTTTATGTACCTTGGTATCCTCCTTTTCTTCAGCTCCAATCCTCTTCATTAGTGTTATCCATGATAAGTACAGAAAGCATTCAGATATGACAACAAGATGGCTCAGTGAATTAACCCTCACCCCTCACATCATTTCTCATCTGCTGGTCACAAGTCTGCATAACAGTATGGCCAACTAATATTCTTTTTAAGGTTGGTTATTGTAGGAAATCTGCTTTTTCACATTGTTCCTGTCCTCTTTCTCTGCGAGACACTGCTGGTAGTTTGACCCTGCACATTGAGAAACAACTAACTGGATTCCTTGTGCATGTGTTTCCTTTATGCTGTATAAATTGACTGTATTCAGTTTCTCAGCCACAGGTGTGCAACCTGCTGATTTTTTGCAGGAGAGAGTTGCAGATCAGCTGTTTCACTTTGCTCAACCCCACAGGGATCTGCAGAGGAGGAAGTGGGGGTGAAGACCAACTTTCTTCCTCATCTCTACTAAGAAACACTTCTTTTGGTGTTTCGTTGGAAGCTTTGACTTGGAGGCATGTACTACTTTGAAAAAGGGACAATAGGTACTTAAAATCGTTACTTGTCGGTGTTAACATGATTCCACTTGCTGCCGCACTGACAGACAGGGTCCTGGGCTTAGATTGCGGAGGTTGTGCTGTTGATGGGGGAGCTCACCGTAGGCCAGTGCAGCAGGCACAACATTCACGAAAAAGGGTGCGGTCGGAACGCCAGTGATAGAAATCTGCTTAGTCTTCTCCCCATTAGCCACTGTCTTGGCAGCACCTTTCTTTGGGGCCATCTTGAAGCTGTCAGTAGGCAGTGGCACGTAGCTTCACAACAAGCTGAAGAGATTATCAAGTGGCATAATCACTCACATGTCACATCATGCAGAGGCCCTCTGTTTGGCTGTATTGTGGGTGTCGTCTCTTTTCTTGTGAACCTAAAAGCAAACAAGCAAGAAAAACATCAGTGAAATGTAGCATTGTTGCAGTTCAAGTAGTAGTACAAACAATATAATTTAGTGTGGTTACTTAAGTTACTATAAATAATTAACAATACTATATAGTTTCATTTTTAATACGGAACACTACACCAAAATAAATTTTCATAGTGACTGTACACTCGGGAAGGACTAGAAAGAGCAACAACAACAACAAAACAGTACAGCTATAACTGTTTGCTTAATGTGCAATGCATCTAGTGGGATGTGACACGCAGGGAGGTGCAGCTGACAAATGCATTGACATTCAAATAATATTTACAGAATGATTGCTGTTGTGTAGCTAAAGTAGATATTGGGTTGATTCATTTACGCCAGATGTTATACAAATGATAAAACAAAATTACAAAACATAAAACATTAAAACATTTAAAACCAAAACTGAAAAAAAATTAACATAATGAATATATTTAAATATGATTATCCTCAAGCGTGTCATTTGTTTCGATTAATTAAACTGCTATCTCATTGCTCAACCATCCATGCAAATATATGGCAAAGGGTCACACTGACTGAACACACAAAATGGCCACCTTCCATTGCCCCATGGTCTTAACAACAACAACACCAAGCAAAAATGGATTGGGAACGAAGAGAAGACATGCAGGTCTATGGCAAATGAAAGCACACTGGCTACCTACACAGTATGGCCATCAACCAACCAAATGGTGAACCAGCAAGCAAGAGGCATTGCCTCAACATAATGATAGTAAAACATATGCAAGCCTATGGCAAAAACAAACTGGATGCCAACGCAAAAGGGCCACCAACCAACATGGTCAAACAGCAAGCTAGGAGGCATGGGGAACAAAGAAAAGACACGCAGGCCTATGGCAAAAGCACACTGGCTGGCTACACAAAATGGCCGCCAGCCACATGGTCAGACATCATCGAGCAAGATTTTCACAAAATAAACTTGCTCAGATGAAACTCTTTCTTTGTAAAATTATTATCAAAGAGTCGTGCGATTAACTGAGAAAAAAATCATTAAAATGGGGTATTGGGAAAAGAATCATAGAAATGTGCAGAGAGAATCATGATTCTTATGCAGGCTGCAAATAAATGCTAAACAGAACCTTGCAGGGAAGTAATGGTAAAATTGAGCTTTCATGTACGTTAGAGGTTGCATACAAAATGTGAAAAGTGCAAAGTAAGATATGTTTTCCCAAAGAGTTTTATGTGAAAGATGTACTTACCTAGAATGAATACATGAGGGTATTAAAATAGAAATTAAAAATGTATGAGAATATTTGCATCTATATTAGAATAGAAGAAGAATAAAGCTCATAATGTAATGAAGAATTTCTTTTGAACATATAACTAATATCCATTTTATTTTCCAGAAGAAATGGCAAACTTGCAGAGAGGGCCTTAATCGCTTTTACAATTAATTAGCTTCTACAATGTAGGCCACAAGAGAAATGCATTTTGTCCTTCACTGAGAATGAATATTTTTTTGTCAACTGTGGTGTAGCAGGGATATCAGAGGAACTTCCTCACTGTTCAGTTAAATTATTTAACTTTGTGGATATCAGTTCTAGTAAATGTTGAGAATGACTGGAGAAAATGTGAGCGAGCATCAGAAGAAGAAAATCGTGCTTTCCTCCTGCTGAAGGACGGTGACGTCAGCCTGGCTCTTACAAAGGACTTTTGAAAACTAGGTGCAATAAAAGTGGTGTGACTGAAAACCCTGTGTTTGCTGACTAATGAGAACAGTGGATGTTCAGAATTTTGAAACAAAGTTAAGGATGGACTTAAACATTTATGGTATAACTACTAAAGTTAGAATTACAAAAGGGAACGTCTTTGGTGTGTCTTTGGGAGGTGTCTTTGAGCACCGAGGCGGGAGTGAAGCTGTTTCCTGTGAGGAGAGAGATGTGTTGCTGCTTCCTTTAAGCATCTTTATTTCGCTTGCTGCTGTCTGATCCTAACTCTGTAACTTTTCCCCTAAGCCGAAGAGGTTGCCTCAGCTATTCCCTTACAGCAGAAGGTTTAGTTCTTCTGACTATTAGCACGCTGTACAATAGATTTCCCTAGGTTAGTATGATACCCTGTCACTGCATTGATCTTATTGCAATGCTCTTTTGTCTCTTCTCCTATACACTCACTTATGCTTATTAAATTAGATGTTATTGTGTATTGCTTACTTTCGCTTGTGAGACGACCTGTAATTCGAAGTTGTATCATTTGATTGACCATTCATATAATAAGAAATAGATACAAGCAAATTGATAAGTAATAAGAGTTTGTCGTTATTGATGAATACTGTTAATGTATTGTAAATGTTGGATTGGTGATGGTTTGTTCTTAGAAATATTCCCTTTGTTTTAGGTCTTCATAAGGGGGATATTATCCATCTTGTCAATAGTCAGTCCCTGTCAACTCTACTTAAAATATTCATTAGAGGACCTAAGTGTGAAAGGTATGGGCCACATTTAGTTTATACAGGGAAATTAAAAGTGGTTATGAGATTATTCTTTATTAAAAAAATATTGCCCCCGCTTCCGCTGCATCAGATGCATGGTCCCAAACAGAGAAGATGTGCAGGCCTATGGCAAAAGTGCACTGGCTGGCTACACAAAATGGATGCCAGCCATATGGTCAGAACAACAACAACCAGCAAGCAGGCATGTCCACAATCAGAGAAGACATGCAGGCCTATACGAAAAGCAGACTGGCTGGGAACACAAAATGGCCACCAGCCACTTGGTCACAACAACAACAACCAATAAGAGCGCATGGCCACAAACAAAGAAGAAATGCAGGCCTATAGTGAAAACACCCTGGCTGGCTATACATAATGGCCGCCAGCTATATTGGTCACAACGAGATGCAGGAGGCCTGGAAAACAAAAGAACACATGCAGGCCTAGGGTGGACAATGACTACACAAAATGGCCCAGGGCCACATGGCATAACGATTCTTGAACAACAAAGATACATAGTGGCCTATGCCAAACACACATACGCACACACAGTGGCAGACTAAACAGGCATGCTAACACAGAGAACACTTTATTACTCTAGCAATGCCAAAAACAAAAATTAGCATGGCTAAAAATGTTCACAACACATTTTTTCCAAAGAAGTTACCCCACCCAAATACTGTTTTTAGGGGGGAACCACAAAAAACCCTACCTTTATATTTTAATCCAATGCCATCCATGGCCTAAATGATGTTTCAATTCTACAGTAACCACAGAAACAGTTGTTTCATGCACCTATGAATGGTACAGATCCTACAGGCTGGAAGGCCGAATGGCAAACTAGGCCATATAGTGAATTGAATCAATCAATATTACAAACCTATTTAAAAAAACATGGAGAAGATAATGTACTGAACTGTGCAACATTTTTTCTTTACAAACAAAGATACATCTCATGTACACAAAAAACTAGACCCCTACTAAAACTGCAGGCAGCCCACCACAATAAGTTTTCAAAATTGAATAAAAGTACAAATAAATCCATGTGCATGCCCCAGTCTAACATGCAACACCTTATATACCAGTTTTTCAACTTACTTGTGATATTGCAAAAACAAAGCATATATGATATTTATGTACGCTCCAGGTTCCACCAAAAAACGCCGTTATGTACTCCGGAGCGGGTGCGTGTCTGTAAACCCGGTGAAGGACCCGCGTGACAATTTTCGCTCGATTTTCTCTTACACAGGTAAAAGAATGGACCGCTGTTGGACTTGGCACTTTTGGCAGGTTCACCCCTAAACTTTTTGCTTTTAGGATGTGATTTAGTGGTAGCGATTTTTGGTCTCTGGGCACTTTTTCCCTGTGTCCCAGGGTAAAGTGCGTGCGTGTAGTGACGCTGGCCTGCCCTCCCGTAGGAATGCATGGGGAATGTGTGTGTCCATGTTAATTCCTGATGTGTGGGGAGTGCAGGCTCGAGTTTGGTATGTGCGGACTTGTGAGATTGAATGCTACGCAAGGATGTGTGCGGCATGATTGTGTCTAGTGTGGAAGTGCCACTTCTAGACATTGGTGTACGTGTGCAGTGAGTGTGCTGGCGTGTGATTGGCTGGAGCTGGCTGGTGAGCCTGGCTCCAGGAGTCTGGATGGGTCTGCCCCGGTGGTGAGTGGAGAGATTAGCATGCTGATGTGAGGAAGGGGTCCACCTGGGACCTGAATAGGGCTGGGCTTTCCCCACACAATGCTGGCTCTGCCCCCTGTGGCGCAACTGATGTCCCTAGCCTGGCCAGTGAATAGTGAGAGGGGCTGAGCACATCAAGAGTGCTCCAAAACCAGCTGTGACTGGTTTTCCACTCACCCTGCACCTAAAGACAAAGGTTTTTACTGTATTAAAAGGGGCTGTGTCCCCTTACAAAATGTTCTCTTCTTGGATCCTGTTGCTGAGGGGGGGCTTCTGCTGCTGGGCACCAGGAGGACCTCCACTGGGGATTGCCTCCCTGCCTAGGAGGACCCTGTGAGCTGGCTCTGGGTCCAGCCTTGCCCCCCCCCCCCCACCTCCTGAAGGACTTTGTGCTGGTCCCTGGACTTTTGGGACCCTAGCGCCTGGAAGCGCTTGATTTTTGCCTAGAGTTTGAGAGCGATTTATTCTGCCTAGCGCTTGGGAGCGCTTTGGTTCTCAGCCGGTGCCCACCCGGCATTTTCCCCGTTTATTTGCAGATTTCCATTAATATCGAGTGCCCACCTCGATTTATTTATTATTTCAAAGGAGCCGGTGCCCAACCGGCATTTGCCCAAGATTGCCGCCGTAAAGCTGCCCCACGGCCCGCGACGCTGCCTGCGGCAACCCAGAAGTCCTTGCACGGAGGGCAGGAGGCGGCCGGAAGTCCTGCCCCGCAGCCATGGAGCGAGAACGACCATGCAGCGTCTTGTCCTCGGTGAGGCTCTCACAAGTGAGAGAGCCCGCCCACTGCCCGGCAAAGAGAAGAAGCCCTGAATCCCCAGACCAGCGGAGAAGCCGGCAGCCTGTCTCTATGGAGGGAGGGGCGCGAGGCACCTTCCTGTGCCTGCCCCCGCCTCCACACTGATTAGGAGTCCCGGCCGCCAGGAACCGCAGCAAGGAACAGCGCCGGAGAAGAGAGCCGCCCCAGGAGCGGCCGCCGCACAAGGAGGCCGGTGAGTGAGGGCGTCTTGGCAGGGAGCTCCCCAGCTCTTGGGGGCATTGTTGGCATCTTGTTCTCGAG